>NC_066581.1:251938428-253192012 GCF_024323335.1 Lathyrus oleraceus
GGGGATGCCAAGGTGTGATCCAAATGCCAATACATATGATGAAATTGCATGAGGGATCTTACGGTCAAAATTAGGGTCTTACAGCTGCCCCTATTTAAGGACATTCTAACTGAAGAGGTGAAGGTTAAAATCTTCATATCGACTCAGTAGAATGGGCTTAAATAACAACATATAGAAACAAACTTTGGTCCCTAAGGGACCTCATGATGCATATGATATGAATGTAAAAGAGAATTCTCTGTGGGGAAATATTGCCACAAAGAAAAAGAAATCAGAGCAACCGAAAGTTCGCAGGAGCGCAATGTATTCCATAAGGAAAACTCACTGGGGAGACAGAGACTCTGGGGGAATAAAAGGGTTATGCGTAGGCTAGGCTATGACTTAAAAACTGATGGGAGATTAGAGGAATTCCAAGAAAATAGAATGACTCAGGCGAGGAAACAAAACATTTGCATGGGGAAACGAGTAAATCAGGGTAAAGCTGACATACTTGGATCATACAGGAAAAGTGATTTCACTAAGGAAATACACACTCAACTCAACTGGGGAAGAAATAAACTTCATCATAGGAGGAGAAGAAATCTACTATCCACTACTGGTTACTGGGTAAGGAGATAATAAAGATCTGACAGAGAGAACATCTGTCATCGGTTAGGCTGAACATATCAAGGATGATTCATTGGGAACCGCCAGAAGGGAGTATTCATTACTGGTTACTGGGTAAGAATAAATCTGCTGGGGAAAACTGCAGAAAATAGGATTTACAACTACCAGTTACTGGGCAGAAAACCAAAGATGAGAATTTCCGTCACCGGTTAAGGTGAACATATCAAGGATAAACTCAGAGGAGAGAAAATCCATCATCGGTTAAGATGAACATATCAAGGATAGACTTGTCTGAGGATGTTAAGGAGGATATCCGTAATCGGTTGAGATGAACATATCAAGGATAAACCACCTGAACAAAAAGTAGTAATTACATCTATTGAATGCTCGATAGAATACCACAAGAGAGTATCTGTCACCGGTTAGGATGAACATATCAAGGATAGACTCTACGAGGAGAAAAATAGGAATTACATCTATCAGTTACTAGATCGAATACCACAAGAGAGTATTCGTCATTGGTTAGGATGAACATATCAACGATAAACTCTGCAGGGGGAAAGTAGGATTTACAACCGCCGGTTACTGGGAAGAAGACCACAAAAAGAAGGAAACTTGTCATCGGTTAGGATGAACATATCAAGGATTAGCTCTCTGGGGAATAAAATAGGGATTACAACTACCTTTCTACTGGGTAGAATACCAAAGATGAGAATATCAGTCATCGGTTGGGATGAACATATCAAGGATAAACTCAAACAGGGGAAGAAAATATTCGTCATTGGTTAGGATGAACATATCAAGGATATAATTCTAGGGAAACATAGAAATGAATCCACTAGGGACTCTACTGAGGAGAAAAACAAGGGTCCTTTTGTCGGGTATTGGCCAAGAAGTAACAAACTGCAAACGAAAAAGCATATTACCAGTTACTAGGTAATAAACTCTTAGGGGACCCAAAATATCTATCTAGGTAAGATCTAGAAAGAAACAGTCAATCAAGACTCAAACCAATGAGGATATAACTCAAGGGGAGTGATTCCATCCAGATAATCAACTGGGGAGGAAACTGAAATAATAATCATCCACGAGGAAATAACTCAGTGGGGAAAGGATAAAGGTTAAAGTCTTTCTTCTTAAGGGGATGACACTCTATAATTGAGGGAGGAAAGACACCAAACTTGTATGGGGATAAAGTACCTCCATAATAGATAATGAAAACCTCAAACAATGAATCAATAATGATGTGATTATGTAATTATGAGATTATATGAGTGTATATGTATATGTATATGTATATGTATATGTATATATGATGATTATGCTGACAAAACGATCGCAAAGGATACAAAGGTGTCGCAAAAAGGAAGCATCGATACAATTCTCGGTCAATCCACAAAAAAGGGAGACAAATGCTGGAGAAAAGAGAGATCAACATCCCACAGGCTCAACCCTAGCCGGGGAAGGAGGAAATCTGCTGAGGAAAGGAAACGTTGTCGAATCTGTGGGAGATTTTAAGTCAACGCCATATTGAATGGGAGACGACCATACAGAGGATAAACGCAAATAGTTGCTCAAAAACCAGGAAGAAACTCTGAATGGGAGTGAGCCGGATGACAACTGGTGGAGAAACCAAAGTTCTACTTCCATATCACAAACTACTGAGGAAACCCTCCTCACTCTGCTGGAGATCAAAACTGGATGCGTAATCACCGATTCTGCCGGGAACTTATGCACAAACTCCGCTGAGGACAAACACTCTGCAGGGGAACTGAATCGACCAACTTGGTTGGGGATAACTGAGGGTTAACTACTCGGGGGAATCATTAATGCTCCACACTTAGGGCTTGTTGTTTTTGAATTGCTATTGACATTTCTTTTTACTTACTCTTAAAATTCATGCTTTTATATGCTAAAAAATGATTTTGATTTAAAATTTTAATTTCAAAGATGATCATAATAAAATTTAAAACTATTTGGCTGAAGTAAATAAGAGTGAAAACAATTGGATAAAAATTCAACTTTATTTAATAGAATGGTAGTCTGTACACGACAAGACTCCATAGATTTTTACAAAGTTGAAAATGGTAATTTACAATGGAAAAGGGTTACATCGAATACAAATGATCACTAATCCTTCCGCCAACTCTTGACATTCACTGTGCTTTTGACTGCTACTGGGGATGATGAATCGACGTCAACCCTTGTGCTCAACAAAGTTTCTCCAAGACTGGAAGATCAGCAGAATGCAGTTACTTGCCAAAATCCCTAATTTTTGCATAAGTTGCCCCAGGGTGGGGTACTTAACTTATCGGGAAAATTCCTTTCTATTTTATGTCTCTAATTTTTGCCTGGATCACCCTTTCGGGTTTTCAATCCACCAAGACACCCATTTTTGCCTAAGCCGCCCTTTCGGGTTTTCAACTTAGCGAGTTGTTCTTTTATTTTTAGGCGAAGTATTTCTTGACTGCGTCTGCGTTCACAGAACGAGTAAACTCTTCACCATCCATAGTTGTAAGAATCAAAGCGCCGCCTGAAAAGGCTCTCTTAACAACATATGGGCCTTCATAATTAGGAGTCCATTTGTCCCTAGAATCTGGTTTAAACGATAAAATGATCTTGAGCACAAGGTCACCTTCTCTGAATAATCGAGGTCTGACCTTCTTATCAAAAGCTTTATTCATCCTTTGCTGATATAACTGACCATGACACATGGCGGTCAATCTTTTCTCTTCAATTAAATTCAATTGATCAAACCTGGTTTGACACCATTCAGCCTCAGTCAACTTGCTTCCATGAGCACACACAATGATGGAATCTCAACCTCTACAGGGAGCACTGCTTCCATATCATATACAAGACAGAAAGGGGTTGCCCCTGTTAAAGTGCGGATGGATGTATGATACCCGTGCAAAGCAAATGGGAGCATCTCATGCCAATCCTTATACTTTACAACCATCTTCTGAATAATCTTCTTGATGTTCTTATTTGCATCTTCAACAGCCCCATCCATCTTGGGTCTGTAGGGAGAAGAATTATGATGTGCAATCTTGAAGTCTTTACAAAGAGCTTCCACCATATTATTATTCAAGTTTGATCCATTATCAGTAACGATCTTACTTGGCACACCATAACGGCATATAATTTGATTCTTGATAAACCTCGCAACAACTTGCTTGGTTACATTTGCATACGATGTCGCTTCAACCCATTTTGTGAAGTAGTCAATTGCCACCAAAATGAAACGATGTCCATTCAAAGCTTTGGGCTCAATCATGCCAATCATATCAATTCCCCACATAGAAAAGGGCCATGGAGAGGAAATAACATTCAACAGTGTAGGAGGAACATGAATCTTATCAGCATAAATTTGACACTTGTGGCACTTCTTCACAAATTTGCAACAATCAGATTCCATTGTCAGCCAATAGTAACCTACTCGCAACATCTTCTTCGCCATTGCATGTCCATTATACAATACATCACCATTCAGGTAGAAATTGTTGTCTAATCTTCTCAAAGTCTTCTTATCTTTCAAAGATTCCCCAGAAGGGTAAATCTGACTTTGGAGGAAACGTTTGATGTCATAATACCACAACTTTTCGTCTTTGATCTCTTCAACAGCAAACACATGAGCTGGCCTATCAAGACGCATCATAGTCAAATTGGTAACCTCATTCCAATACTTCACTATAATCATTGATGCCAATGTTGCAAGAGCATCTGCCATCCGGTTTTCATCTCGAGGGATATGATGAAACTTAACTTTTGTACAGAAAGTTGAAATCCTCCTCGCATAATCTCCATATGGTATTAAACTGAGTTGATTCGTCTCCCATTCACCTTTGATTTGATTCACAGCCAAACCTGAATCTCCAAAGACATTTAAATGCTTGATTATGAGATCAATCGCCTCTTCGAGCCCCATAATGCAAGCTTCGTATTCTGCCATGTTGTTTGTACACTTGAAAGTCAATCTAGCCGTAAAGGGAAAATGCGTGCCTTGAGGAGTAATAATCATTTCCCAATGCCATTACCATATGGATTAGCAGCTCTATCAAATACCATGCCTCAACAGGAACCAGGTTCTGGCCCTTCTTCAAGCAATGGTTCATCACAGTCTTTCATTTTCAAGTACAAGATCTCTTCATCAGGAAATTCATACTGCACTGACTGATAATCTTCAATTGGTTGGTGAGCCAAATGGTCAGCCGAGTTACTACCTTTGATCGCTTTCTGAGGTCGGTATTCGATATCATACTCTGATAATAACATCTGCCAACGGGGAATTCTCCCAGTTAAAGCAGGTTTCTCAAATATATACTTGATTGGATCCATTTTGGATATCAACCAAGTGGTATGATTCAACATATATTGACGTAAACGCTTAGCAGCTCAAGCCAATGCGCAACAAGTCTTCTCTAGCATAGAATACCGAGTCTCACAGTCAGTGAACTTCTTACTGAGGTAGTAAATTGCAAATTCTTTCTTTCCAGTCTCATCTTGCTAACCAAGAACATAACCCATACTATCTTCAAGCACAGTCAAATACATGATCAGTGGTCTTCCTTCAACAGGTGGAGACAAAATCGGAGGTTCAAGCAAATATTCCTTAATACTATCAAAAGCTTTCTGGCAGTCTTCAGTCTAATCACAAGATTGATTTATCCGAAGAAGCTTGAATATAGGCGTACATGTGGCAGTCATGTGTGAAATGAATCTTGAGATATAATTCAAGCGGCCGAGAAAACCTCTGACTTGCTTCTCAGTTTTGGGCGCAGGCATCTCTTGTATTTCTTTGACCTTGGCAAGATCAACTTTAATACCCTTCTCGCTGACAATAAAGTCCAACAACTTACCAGAACGAACACCAAAAGTACACTTATTGGGATTCAAATGGAGTTTATACTTCCTCAAACATTGGAATAGATTCAACAAATGCTCAACATGTTCCTCTTCATCAATAGATTTAGCAATCATATCATCAACATAAACTTCAATCTCTTTATGCATCATATCATGAAAAAGAGTAGTCATTTCTCTTTGGTAAGTTGCACCAGCATTCTTCAAACCGAAAGGCATCACTCTATAATAGAATGTTCCCCAAGGTGTAATGAATGTGGTCTTCTCCATATCTTTGGGTGCCATCTTGATCTGATTATATCCGGAAAATCCATCCATAAAGGAAAAGACTTTGAATTTAGCAGTGTTGTCTACCAACATATCGATGTGTGGTAGAGGGAAATCGTCTTTCAGATTGGCTTTATTCAAATCTCTATAATCAACACACATGCGGAATTTTCCATCTTTCTTTGGCACAGGCACAATATTGGCCACCCATTGCGGATACTCAACAGTCACAAGGAAACCGGCATCAAACTGCTTCTGCACTTCTTCTTTGATCTTCACTGCCATATCAGGATGCGTTCTTCTCAACTTCTGCTTGACTTGCGGGCATTCGGGCTTCAACAGAAATCTATGCTCCAAAATCTCAGAATCCAAACCAGGCATGTCTTGATAGGACCAAGCAAACACATTTGAATACTCTAGAAGAAGATCAATCAACCCCTTCTTTGCATCTGGACACAGTCGAGATCCAATCTTGGCTTCCTTCACATCATCCTCGGAACCAAGTTGACTAACTCCATCTGCTCTTTGAATGGATGAATGGCTTTTCCTTCATGCTCAAGAAGACGAGACAATTCATCACACACTTCTTCATCACTTTCCTCCTCAGCCTCAAACACAGGGAACACCGACCCAAACACTCGACCTTTACGGTCACCTTAGTAACATCATCAATGCTCATGACAGAACTGGTCGTAGGCACCTCTTGACCATTCTTCACCATAGTTGCATTATACTGATATGGAACAGCTTTATCGGATGAGTACGGGACTGGGCCCGCTAACCGTATGACCAATGGCGATATCGATCTTTGACTGATGTTGTTACTGTTGCTGCTATCATACTGAATTACTATTCTTTCTGGATTCTTGAAAATGGGCACTATGACATTCACATCGTTACCTACGTGACGGGATTGAACAATTTGAATCATACCTTCATCCATCAACCGCTGGATGTCTCTTTTTACAATCATACAACCCCTCGGGTTGACATTGCAGATAGCACAACCATCATGGTCATGCTCACAATCGCTCACCATACAAATGTCCTTATGCATCATCACCAAATACCTTTTGATGAAACGGACACCAAACACTTTGAATTCCCCAGGACATTAGTCTACCATATTAACAGATGAATTTCCATGGGTTGGCAGTGGGTTTGCTTTCACATTAGGTGTGCGGTCCTCAAAGGACACCATTCCACTTTTCACAAGCTTCTGAACTTTGTATTTGAGCGGATAGCAGTTCTCCATGTATTTTTCAAAGTCAGGCACTTTGAACTTCACTAGAATCTTCACATTCGGCACCAGACATAATTCAGCAGCACTCTTTCCAAACAGGTCCTTACCTCTCAATGTTTTCAACTCCTTCTGCAGCTCAAGAAATTGATCCTTCATCTCATCCATTTTCTCATAAACGTCCGGGCCCTCAGATGGGACGGAATAATAAATGGTATCTTCCACACGAGGTAAGCTGTGCACTACGGGAGGTGGCACAGACATGATTGAGCTAGATGTCGGCATGGAAGTAAATGTAGGCACAAAGCCTTCAGGCACGAAGTTTGGCGGCATTCCCCACGGGAATTCGGCAGGCATGGTAGGCGCAAAATGAGCAGTAGCAACAAGCATGGTAGAGGTAGCCACCTCTAGAATACGGTCCTCTGAGGAGGAAAAGTTGCGGGTGTTGGAGAAGACTGGCTTTGTGCATCTAGAACTGACTCCATCATGGCAGTCAGGCGGGCGATCTCATCCTTTAGCTCTCTATTCTCTTGCTCAAGATGTTCCATGATTCTGGAGTGATTGGCGCGAGTGTTGTACCAATAGGTCAACTTGGCTAAAGCACAGAAGAAACACCAATGAGACATCTGGAGAAAGAGAAACTTGCTTATGCAAATTATGCATGAAATGCAATGCTTGTTTATTTATTTTTTTGTTTTCAAAGAACTTACTATATTATTTGCAAATATATATATTTAACAACAATTGCAACAATTTGATATGACCAAAAATCTATTTTATTTCTATAATTGGAAGGATTACACTGAGTACAATTTCAGAAACCAAATGGAAAGTACAAGAGTAAAGGAGACTAGTCATCCTAAGGATCCCTAATAACAATGTCAGAAGATCTGGCTATAGGCGCATACTTCCTCTGAATGCGTTGAATCTCGGTCTGGAAAGAAGCCTTCATCTGAGTCTTCTCAAGGACAAGCTGATCAACAATCTTCTTTCAATCAACGGAAGGCTGAGGCATGCTAGAATATGAAACCTTCGGCTCTCTCTATCTCTTTGTCACTTGGTCTTCAAGTAGCTTAATAAGTGCATCTTTATCCTTAGACTCCAACTGCAACTCCTCATGCTTTTTGCTCAAAGCACGAAAACGCTCTTCCCATATATCCTTCTCTTGCTTCATCATGGCGAGTGCGTCTTCCAACTCCTCTACATCTTGGTTAGGGAGAGTTAATGGCTCAACCACAACCATAGACATAGGTATTTCACAAGGATAAGTCATCTTCAACTCCAAACCTCTCTTCTTCACCCAAGTAGTGTAAGCTTCCAAAGCTACACAATTGTACGGACCAAGCTCGGATCTTCCCTTCGTGTGCACATTATGCCAAGCATGCACAATCTTCTGCTTTAAATGTTGGGGATATTTACCCTCTTGATAGAAAAGACCTTCTAAAAAAGTGTTATTAGGTTTGTCTCTCAAGGGGAACCCAAGTTGACGACGAGCCAAAGCAGGGTTGTAGTTAATTCCTCCTTGTGTACCAATGAGAGGCACATTAGAGAATTCACCACAACTATAAATAATCTCCAAACTGCTCAAAGAAGGATCATACCAAACTATATCATCATTAGTGAGAGATATGAGTCTCTGAGACCACCGTAGACATTGTTTGTTCTCCACAAAAGCAAGTGTCTGAGGCAAGTGCGAAATAAACCACTTGTACAAAAGAGGAATGCAACAGACAATAGTTCCACCACCTTTAGTGTTCCTTAGATGCAAAGAGAAATACATATCACCCAATAATGTAGGCACAGGATTCCCAATTAAGAAAAGTCTAATAGCGTTAACGTCAACAAAACCGTCAATGTTAGGGAACAAAGCTAATCCATAAACGAGTAACACAAAGATAGCTTCAAAAGTATCCACACCACCGGCTTGAGCAAAAGCAGTAACTTCCTTGATGAGGAGATCATATGGCAATCCAAACAATCCTCTTTTCTTCACCCAATGAGCCTCTATCTCAGACTTCTTCAAGTGAAGAGCTTCAACAATAAGATGAGATCTGGGAATCTCTTCCAACTCATTAAAAGGCACTTTACTAGAAACAGGTATCCCCAAGAGATGGGCATACTCCTCCAACGTAGGCACAAGCTGATAATCGGGAAAAGTGAAGCAACGGTAGAGAGGATCATAGAACTGCACTAACACACTCAAGAGTCCTTCACCCACATCAGCAGACAAGATAGACAGCAGCTTCCCATGGCGTTGTTTGAAGTCTAGGGGACCTAATACAAAAGATGCTAGCTTCCTTAACTCTTTCAATTTGGGACATCTGAAACTGTACTTCTTAGTGTTCCTTCGTCCACAATCCATGGTCTGAATATATTTGCAAATAATACCTTAGTTCCTTGAAATTTTCATGTGATTAATGTTATGATGTGCATGAATGCATGAATGCATGAATGCAACAATCATAAATAAGGGATCACACACAAGGCAAGCAAACAAAGGTCAAGGGATGAATCAAGTCATTGTCAAGATCAATCATACATTTTGGTGGATTATGGTTTTCACCTTTTCAACACCCAAGTTCCATTGATATTGATAAAACTTGATTGGATCAACCAAGAATCAAGGGTTTATTGTGAGTCACGATGATGGAGTATGGGTAAGAACCATCCCAAAGGAGTGGACTAAGGATAAAAACCTATAGATCATGTTCTAAAAAGTTCCCAGAGTCTTAATTCCATCTATCGGATATTACAGGTTAAGATGACTGACTCATCGACCCATAATGTTCTCAAGAGAAACTCGTCTGAGTGTAGTATCGCGTAACAACTGTTATCAAGTATACACTTAAACAGTCTCCGCACTACATCCTAAATAGGCCAAGGGGGTTAAATGTTCTACGGTCCTCAGCTTCTCGGACCCAAATTAGAGATGGTAATGCCTAACCACAAATACTTGTGTGACATTTCCAAATCTAAAAGGGTCTCCACTGAGCAGATGGATCTCAAGCCAACTTGTTAAAGACTACTCCACACAAGTCGAACAAGACTATACCATCCTCCTATCTTAATTGCACTCAAGTTCGGGTTAGAACTTATCTCACCACTCAGAGATCACCAAGCACAACAAACAGATTATATCATACAAATATACATACATCACATATATAAAATTATATACACAAAAAAAAGTAGGCTAAACCCACTGGAGACTACTCCCCGGCAGAGTCGCCACTTAATTTCTGTAACGGTAAATTCATGATCATCAAGCTATGGATAAGCAAGACATCAAATAACAAGAGTCACCACCGCGTTTTTATTATTTCCAAAGGAAAAGGGAAAAGTACGAACAAAACCCAAAAATAAGAAGTTTTCAAATCAAAACTACTAAAATGCCAGAGGTTACAGGTAAGGGGGTTTGTTACACAGAGGGAAGATGTTAGCACCCAAAGTGTCCTAGGTACTCCTAGGGAGCCCTTTCTTGTGTGCATATGTATTTTGTACAAAATGATGTTTACAAACAAATAGAATGGGGGAATGAGAAAAGAATTCATTAATTATATTTTTGTGTTTGATAAGACCTTCAGGCTTGTGCCTATGTACCAACATAAGAATGAGGGATCAAAACCTCGTAGTTAGCGATACAAATTTCAAAGTGGGTGCATTGTTTTTAACAAAGGTTAGGTTTGAAAGGCACAAAGGCCTAAAAATGGTTTGAATGAGTTAATTCTTTTTGGATTCTGAAAATTTTAAGTCAAGTACAATTAAGTATATTTATAAGTTTGATTAAAAAAGAGGTTTAAAAATTCAACGAAATAAGGCCAAAGTTTCTAATTTACAAAGGGTCTAAGTTTAAAAAAAAGAAAAGACAAGCACGAGCAAAGAAGTTTTTTTCCAAGGAGGGAGAGATTTTGAAATTAAAGAGATGGGAAGGAGATGAAGAGACTAATCCTAAACATAAATTTAAAAGTTAAGAGTTGAAAAGATCTGACCAATGGGCTGCAATCCAATAGACAAGAATGTCATATAGAAACCCCAAATTCCCTTGGACATTAGAACCAAGCAACAAACAATTCATACAATATTAACTTGAAGATCAAGGCATCAAATAAAGATAGCCATATCCAAGCTTTAACCACTCCATAATGTTCTTCAAATTGGCCTATGTGGTAGATGAATTCCACAAGTCACAGGTTCAAAATAACAGCTTCATAATGATCAGGTTGCAGATGAACTCAGATGGATCTTCAATGATGTATCAGATGATGTTTCAAATTGCAAGCACTTAGTTACATGAAAGTTGGCATTGGCCAAGTCCTTTTGCATAGGGATATTACCTAAATTCTAAGTCTAATTGTCCAAGATCAAATCAACAGTCCACACAATAGTTTTCTTTTAGGGTTTTCGTTCTTATTATGTACATTAATGGCCAAAGACCACTCAAGCAACAAAGTATACACAAACAAGATATATCACACAATATGGTCCAAGTGGACAAAGTCAAAATGGCATTAATATAAACAATTAGAATGGTATGAATAATGGCAAATGAATAGAGCTTAAAAATTAAAGTGCATTAAAAGTAAATGGCTTCAAATTAAATGTTATTTGTTAAAGAATTAGAAGTTTATTGCTTTTGCTTTTTATTTTTTAAGTCATTCTTTGGAGAACACTCAACCCACTTATTACAAGCATGGATCCTTGAACCAAGACATCTTCCAAAGGAAAGAAAAAAGGCCAAGTTTCCACATAATACCATGAAAGAGGGGAGACTTACAATCTCACTAACTAGAATGTTATGCAATTTTGTGTCAAAAATTTAGCGCTATGTTAAGCAATCGTAATCGGACTTATGTAGAAGTCACAACTATTTGAGGTCGGGCAATAGAATTTTGGTGTTAATGCATGTTAGAGACATAGTATAATGGACTACGCTCATGAAACATACCACACACAAAAAGAATATGCAAAAGAGGTGGCCAAATCTCATCCATACTTATGTTGATTTTTCAATCAACTAGCCTTAGGACCTTGAGATATCATAGGTCAAATGAAATGGATGCATAAAGAAGGGGAATTAGATGAAGAGGGAGTGGAATAGATCAAAATTCAAATTGGTCAAAGGAGGACTTTTACCATATTAAGATCATTCATTCATTTTGGGAGATGGAATATACATTCCATCAATCCCCTAAATCCAATGATCTTAACCTAGAAAAGTCAAATCAACCTTGACCAAGGCCCAACAACACAAGTCAAACTTATACAAACAATTAAAATGGCTCAACACAATTATTTGGCATTTATTCAATTTAAAAATTACTAAAAATAATGCATTAAATTAAATATGGTTTATCAAATTCCTAAAATCTCATCAAAACACCAAAGAAATGGCCATGAGATTTATCATAGGTCAAACAAGGTCAAAGGACCTTGGAGAAAAAAATTCAGAATTTTGGAAACTTAAAAGTATTTTTAAACAATTAAAAATATTCACAAAATCAATTAAATCATGAAAAATATTAATAATGATCCAAAAAATAATCTAAATTCAAAATATGAAAGAGGATTTTATTTTTAAAAAATTGGTGAAACTGTCATATTTTTTGGATCAATATTAAATGTAATATGAATTAATGAAAATAAAACAAATTAAATGAAATTCAAATAATCAGAAAAAACGTGGGCCACTTGATCTCCCTCATTAATTTAGGTCGCAGATCAAGTGGATGAAAATGTGCACTCCATGATACACTTGAGTCAGCGCGCCACACCAATGGTAATCAAAACCAACGTGTGAGATTAAAACATTTCAAATGAGATCAATGGCAAGGCTCACCGGACTGGTTCAGTCATCACTATCAATAAAATGAAAAAGGAGGACATGATCTGAAAGAAAAAATGGCGTAGAGCACGAATCTGACCTCAATTTCAACTAACTCCAAATATATAGAAAGATATGAGGAGTTGAATTTTGAGGTGTGTCAACTGAGTTGCTTCGATTTGAAGCAACTCAATCTTCTTACCTACATTGGTAGGACTTCAGATAACCAAAGATCCAAGAGAATTGATGAGAATTGAATGAGAATCGAATAGAAGAAGATTTCTGAAAATTACCTTCAATGATGTGCAGAACTGGATCTTGCTTGCTTCAAACTTGACTTGATCACACTCGAGGAGCTTGCAGAAGTGGTTTAGCAATGGAACAAAACTTTGGATTCTGGAGTTTTTGAATCTCCAAACAGTGAGATTCAAACTCAATTTTCAAGTTGAAAATTCTCAGATTTTCCTTTGAATTATGAGGGTTTCAATTGGGGGGAAAAGATGGCGTGCAATGTGTGTTTGAAATGAGCTCAGAGGCCTTGTATTTATAGCACTTGGGATTGATAATTGCACACTTGAAAATTTGCTAAATTTGACAATGTGATGCACAAGCTTGCATGGGTGTGTACAGGCCCATGAAGCAATCCATTTTGGTCCAATTTCAATTGTACTGAAGTTCAAATGATGCTTCAATGGCAAGGCAATGCAATGTGAAGTTTTGGACATTTGATTTTTCCACTTGATGCAGACATGTTAAGACCATGTGCAGCCCTAGCAACCCTCATCGAAAATGCATGAAATAGTACTCTTTAGAATGCTTAGATCAAGGGGAAAAACTTTGATGTTGGAAACTTTTCCATTTAGGACTTGGATCATGGTGAATTTTGAGGTGGAAGTTTGGAAATTTCAACATGTTGAAAAAATTTCTAAAGTGTTAAGTCATATATCTCAATATTCCACCTTGCTTAACTTTTTATGTGAGCTCCAAATGAGAAACGTGTCTTCATCAAAGTTGTAGATATTCCAAATACCTTCAAAATGGTCACAAGTTTCATGTCATTTGGATTCAGAATGATAGAGTTATGCATTTTTGAAGTTGAGGAAAATCACTTGTTCAAAGGTATAGGGCAAAAATGACCTATAATGTATCCTCATATCACATGCTCATAAAAGTTGAATTTGCTTTCACTCCAAACATCAAAGTTGAAGTAGACATATTTAATTTGATTGTGAAACTTGGAAATATTTCATATCATAAAAATTGATCAAGTTATCGCCTTGGGAAGTTGACTTTCAAATTAGGGTTTAGACAAAATGACTTATAATGTTTCAACATAGGAAATGTTTTTCCAGGCAAAATTAGCTCTAGGTATCAACATCAAAGTTGTTTGGAATGTAATTTAGAGTAATGTTTCTCTTGGAATCATTTTCATATGGTGAAAATTATAGGAGATAGGGTCTAGTGAGGCCCGGTTTTCATCAGATGAATTCATCTGGCCAACCACCATCAACCAACTTGCTAACTTCCAATTATCTTGACTTTATAGGCTCATGGTAGATCATATATGCATAATATGATGAATTTTGAAATGTACCTTGAGAAGTTTGATCAATTGGTGAGATAGCTTGTTGGAGAAGTTACTTAAGATACCCAATCAAACTAGGGTTTCCAAGGCAAATCACCTTCAAACTCTTGAAGAATGCTTGATCAATATAACATGTAGAGATCATTGGGACTCATATATGATTATTTGAGACATTGTGAATCAATCCTTGGTTGTGCTCTTAGCTATGGGTGTTTTAAACCCTAGATATGAACTTGATAGATCAATGATGATCATGCCCTACCTACAAAAGAGTTATGCAAATGAAAAGACATATTTTTGGTATTTTGGTTAGTAGAATGATAATATACAAGTATGATACAATCACATATTGCTTGGTGATCTCTCCCAAAGCAAACCCAATGAAAGAGGGGTATGGGGGATGCCAAGGTGTGATCCCAATGCCAATGCATATGATGAAATTGCATGAGGGATCTTAGGGTCAAAATTGGGGTCTTACAATTGGCCAGACGGGGATTGGGCTTTGAGATGATGGGTCAGACAGGAACTAGAGGTCTAAAGCAATTTTCCAGACGCGAATTGGGTTTCGAGAAGGTGGGACAAATAGGAACTGGGCTTTGAAGAGATTTTCCAGACAGGAATTGGGCTTCGAGAAGATGGGTCGGACAGGAACTGGGCTTTGAAGAAATTTTCAAGACAGGATCTAGGCTTTAACATGTTATGTCAGAAGGGAACTTGAAGTAGACACAAAAACCTTATGATCTCCCCCATGCACCATGACGGGGATGAAGTTCTCGAAATATGGTTACCACTTTAGGACGTACCACACCTACGTCAGGTGTTTCAAAACAATCGAGTAGGGGGTATGTCATTTGTATAGTCCCTTATATTATACTCGAGATGCAAATTTTTGACAAAGATAACTTTCTCGTGCAAAAGGCAACAAGGACTTATAAAAGGTAAGTGAGGAGACATGACGACAAACTCTGTTGGGAATGCCAAATAGGAGTTTTATAAAGATTCAATAGAGGTTAATTTTTTAGGATGCCAACAAGAAATTAGCTTTGGCTTTTCTTGTTAGGAAGAGACTTTATGTTATGCTAAATGAATGATATGCATGAGCAAAGTGACATGATTAATGCATGATAAGTTATGCAATGGTCTTGAAGGTCCAACAAATTCCCTTGAGGTGGGTAATGTATGGTTGACACTGGGACATATTTTGCTTTGTTACAAGGCTTCTTGTTGAAAGGTTATGGGATGTGTCTAACATGACTTCCTGATATCCTAGTGTCTTGATACTGCTAAAGTAGCGAAACTGATCTAGATCCTCCAATGCTCCAAGCTTGATCTGAGAAAACAAATTGAATGGAGATAAACTTCCTCCCTATAGCAAATCTTGGGTGTCTGTATGAATTTCCCCAGTCAAAATTTGTGAAGCAACCTTGTCGTCGGACGATCTCGATCTGACATGCCCCATTGTTTTTGAAATTGTATGCCCCTGATTAACCATCTCTTGGAGCGGTTAACTTCTTGTGCTCTTGAGGTGGCCTTCCTCATCACGAGCCTTAAAGTAACTTTGCCCCTGAATGGTTGATATTTGAGGTATTCCCCTGTGTAAGACCCCAATTTTGACCCTAAGATCCCTCATGCAACTTCATCATATGCATTAGCATTGGGATCACACCTTGGCATCCTCCTTACCCCTCTTTCATTGGGTTTATTTTGGGAAAGATCACCAAGCACTATGTGATTGTACCACACTTGTATTTTATCATTTCACTAACCAAAATACCAAAGATATGTCTTTTAATTTGCCTAACTTTTTGTAGGTAGGGCATGATCATCATTGATCTATCAAATTCACATCTAGGGTTTAAGACCCTCATGGCTAAGAGCATAATCAAAGATTGATCCAAAATGACTATAAGCATCATATATGAGTCCCATTGATCTCTACATGTTATATTCATCAAGTATTCTTCAAGAGTTTAGAGGTGATTTGCCTTGGAAACCCTAGTTTGACTGGGTATCTTGAGTAACTTCTCCAACAAGCTATCTCACCAATTGATCAAATTTCTCAAGGGACACTTCAAAAATTCATCCTCTTATTCATATATGATCTACCATGAGCCTATAAAGTCAAGAGAATTGAAGGTTAGCAAGTTGGTTGATGGTGGTTGGCCAAATGAATTCATCTAATCAAAATTGGGTCTCCCTAGACCCTATCTCCTACACTTTTTATCATATGAAAATTATTCCAAGATCAAAGTTACTATAAATTACATTCCAAACAACTTTCATGTCAAGACCTAGATCTAGTTTTGCTTGTAAAATCATTTTCTATGTTGAAACATTATAGGTCATTTTGTCTAAACCCTAATTTGAAAGTCAACTTACCAAGGCTATAACTTGCTCAATTTTTATGAGATGAAAGATTTCCAAGTTGCACAATCAAATTCAAGATGTCTACTTCAATGTTTATGTTTGGAGTGGGAGCTAATTAAACTTTCATGAGCATGTGATATGAGGATACATTATAGGTCATTTTTGACCTATACCATTGAACAAGTGATTTTTCCAAACTTCAAAAATGCTTAACTCTATCATTCTAAATCTAAATGACATGAAATTGGTGACCATTTTTAAGGCCTTTTAAATAGATACAACTTTGATGAAGACACCTTTCTCATTTGAAGCTCACATAAAAAGTTAAGTAAGGTGGAATATTGAGATATATGACTTGACACTTAGAAAAAATTTCAACATGTTGAAATTTCCAAACTTCCACCTCAAAATTCACCATGATCCAAGCTCCAAATAGAAAAGTGTTCATCATCAAACTTGTTCCCCTTGATCTACGCTTTCCAAAGAACCCAAGTTCATGCATTTTGGATGAGATTTGCTAGGTCTGCGCATGGCTTTAACAGAGCTGCCTGATTGGAAGAAATTAAATGCCAAAAATAACACTTCACATTGCCTTGACATCCAAGCCTCATTTGAACTCCAGGACATATGCAAGTGGATCAAATTGGATTGCTTCATAAGCATGTACACGCCCATGCAAGCTTGTGCATTAAATGTCCAAATTTAGCAATTTTTCAAGTGTGCATATATCAGTCCCAATTGCTATAAATACAGGCCCTTGGAGCTCAATTCAAACAGACCTTGTGCGCCAGCTTTGCCCCCCAATTGAAACCCTCACATTTCAAAGGAAAACCTGATAATTTTCAACTTGAAAATTGAGTTTGAATCTCACTATTTGGAGATTCAAGAACTCCAGGATCCAAAGCTTTGTACCTTTGCCAAACCTCTCCTGCAAGCTTCTCAAGTGTGATCAGATCAAGTTTGAAGCAAGCAACATCAAGTTCTGCACAGCATTGAAGGTAAATTTCAGAAAACTTCATCTCGTTGATTCTCACTCAATTCTCATCAATTCTCTTGGATCTTTGGTTGTCTGAAGTCCTACCAATATAGGCAAGAAGATTGAGTTACTTTGAGGTCAAATCGAAGCAACTCAGTTGACACACCTCAAAATTCAACTCCTCATATATTTTTATATATTTGGGGTTAGTTGAAATTGAGGTTAGACTCGTGCTTTACGCCATTTTTTCTCTCAGATCATGTTCTCCTTTTTTAATTCATTTGATTTTCATCAATTCATATTAATTTTAATATTGATCCAAAAAATATTAGAGTTTCACCAAAAAAAATTAAATAAATTCCTCTTTCATATACTGAATTAAAATTATTTTTTGGATCACTATTAATATTTTCATGATTTAATTGATTTTGTGTTTATTTTTAATTGTTTAAAAATACTTTTAAGTCTTTAAAAATTCTGAGAATTTTTTCTCCAAGGTCCTTTGACCTTGTTTGACCTATGATAAATCTCATGGCCATTTCTTTAGTGTTTTGATGAGGTTTTAGGAATTTGACAAACCATATTTAATTTAAATGCATTATTTTAGTATTTTTAAATTGTATAAATGTCAAATAATTGTGTTGACCTCTTGTGATGGTTTGTGTAAGTTTGACTTTTGTTTTTGAGCTATGGTCAAGGTTGATTTGACTTTGCTAGGTTAATATCATTGGATTTAGGGGATTGATGGAATGTAAATTCCATGTCCCAAAATGAATGAATGATATTAATTTGGTAAAAGTCCTCCTTTGACCAATTTGAGTTTTGATTCATTCCCCTCCCTCTTCATCTAATTCCCCTTCTTTATGCATCCAGTTCATTTGGCCTATGATATCTCAAAGTCCTAAAGCTAGTTGATTGAAAAATCAACATGAGTATGGATGAGATTAGGCCATCTCTTTTGCATATTCTTTTTGTGTGTGGTATGTTTCATGAGCATAGTCCATTATACAATGTGTCTAACATGCATTAACACCAAAATTCTATTGTCCAACCTCAAATAGTTGTGACTTCTACATAAGTTCAATTACGATTGCTTAACATAACGCTAAATTTTTAATACAAAAGGCACAGTATTCTAGTTAGTGAGATTGTAAGTCTCCCCTCTTTCATGGTATTGTTTGGAAACTTGGCCTTTTTATCTTCCTTTGGAAGATGTCTTGGCTCAAGGATCCATGCTTGTGATAAGTGGGTTGAGTGTTCTCTAAAGAATGACTTAAAACAAAAACAAGAGCAAAACAATATTAACTTCTAACTCATTAACAACTAACATTTAATTTCAAGTCTTTTATTTCAATGCACTTTAATTTTTAAGCTCTATTCATTTGTCATTATTCATACTATTCTAATTGTTTATATTAATGCCTTTTCACTTTGTCTACTTGGACCATATTGTGTGATATATCTTGTTTGTATATAATTTGTTGTTTGTGTGGTTTTTGACCATTAATGTACATAATAATAACAAAAACCCTAAAAACCTATTGTGTGGACTGTTGGCTTGATCTTGGACAATTGGACTTAGGATTTAGGCAACATTCATATGCTAAAGGACTTGGCCAATGCCAACTATCATGAAACCAAGTGCTTGCAGTTTGAAACTTCATCTGATACATCTTTGAAGATTCCTTTGAGTTCATCTGCAACATGATCACTATGAAGCTGTTATTTTGAACCTGTGACTTATGGAATTCATCTGCTACATAGGCCAATTTGAAGAAGATTATGGAGTGGCTAAAGCTTGGATGGGGCTATTTTTATTTGATGCCTTGATCTTCAAGTTAGTATTGTATGCATTGTTTGTTGCTTGATTCTAATATCCAAGGAAATTGGGGTTTCTATATGGAATTCTTGCCTATTGGATTGCTACCCATCGATCATATCTTTTCAACTCTTAACTTTTAATTTTGTACATAGGATTAGTCTCTTCATCTCCTCCCCGTTTCTTTAATTTCAAAATCTCTTCCTCCTTTTAAAAACTTCTTTGTTTGAACTTGTTATTTTCTAAACGTTGACCACTTTGCAAACTAGAAACTTTGGCCTTATGCCATCGCATTTTCAAACTTCTTTTCTTAATCAAACTTGTGAATAAACTTAACTATACTTGACCTAAACTTTCAAAAGCCAAAAAAGAACTAACTCAATCAAACCATTTTTAGGCCTTTGTGCCTTTCAAACTTAATTTTTGTTAAAAGCAATGCACCCATTTAAAATTTATATCACGAACTACGAGGTTTTGAGCCCTCATTTTTATGTTGGTACGTAGGCACAAGTCCGAAGGTCTTGTCAAACACAAAAATATAATTAACAAATTCTTTTCTCATCCCCTCATTCCATTTGTTTGTAAACATCATTTTGTACAAGATACATATGCACACAAAAAAAGGCTCCCTAAGAGTACCTAGGACACTTTGGGTGCTAACACCTTCCCTCTGTGTAACCAACTCCATTACCTGTAATCTCTGACATTTTATTAGTTTTGATTTGAAAACTTCTTACTTTTGGGTTTTGTTCGTACTTTTTCCCTTTTCCCTTGGAAACAATAAAAGCGCGGTGGCGACTCTTGTTATTTGATGTCTTGCTTATCCATAGCTTGATGATCATGAATTTACCGTTACAGGAATTAAGTGGCGAATCTGCTGGTGAGTAGTCTCCAGCGGGTTTAGCCTACTTTTTTGTTTGTATATAATTGTATAGATGTGATGTTTGTATATTTGTTTGTGTGATATAATTTTCTTGTTGTGCTTGGTGATCTTTGAGTGATGAGATAAGTTCTAACCCGAACTTGAGTGCAATTAAGATAGGAGGATGGTATAGTCATGTTCGACTTGTGTGGAGTAGTCCTTAAGAAGTTGGCTTGAGATCCATCAACTCAGTGGAGACTCTTTTGGATTTGGAAATGTCACACAAGTATTTATGGTTAGGCATTACTATCTCTAATTTGGGTCCGAGAAGCTGAGGACCATATAACATTTACCCCCTCTTGGACTATTTAGGACATAGTGCAGAGACTGTTTAGGTGTAGACTTGATAACAGTTGTTACGCGATACTACACCCATACGAGTTTCTCTTGAGAATATTATGGGTCGATGAGTCAGTCATCTTAACCTGTAATATACGATAGATGGAATTAAGACTCTGGGAACTTTTTAGAACATGATCTACAAGTTTTATCCTTAGTTCACTCCTCTGGGATGGTTCTTACCCAAACTTCATGCTTGTGACTTACAACAAACCCTTGATTCTTGGTTGATCCAATCAAGTCTTGTCAATATCAATGGAACTTGGGTGTTGATAACGTGAAAACAATAATCCACCAAAATGTTTGATTGATCTTGACAATGACTTGATTCATCCCTTGACCTTTGTTTGTTTGCCTTGTGTGTGATCCCTTATTTGTGATTGTTGCATTCATGCACTCATGCGCAACATAACATTCATCACACAAAAATTCCAAGGAACTGAGGTATTATTTGCAAATATTTTCAGACCATGGATTGTTGACGAAGGAACACTAGACCAATCAAGTCTTGTCAATATCAATGGAACTTGGGTGTTGATAAGGTGAAAACAATAATCCACTAAAATGGATGATTGATCTTGACAATGACTTGATTCATCCCTTGACCTTTGTTTGTTTGCCTTGTGTGTGATCCCTTATTTGTGATTGTTGCATTCATGCATTCATGCGCAACATAACATTCATCACACAAAAATTTCAAGGAACTGAGGCATTATTTGCAAATATTTTCAGACCATGGATTGTGGACGAAGGAACACTAAGAAGTACAGTTTCAGATGTCCCGACTTGAAAGAGTTAAGGAAGTTAGCATCTTTTGTATTAGATCCCTTGGACTTTAAACAACATCATGGGAAGTTATTTTATATCTTATCTACTGATGTGGTTGAAAGACTCTTGAGTGTGTTAGTGCAGTTCTATGATCCTCTCTACCGTTGCTTCACTTTTCCTGATTATTAGCTTGTGCCTACATTGGAGGAGTATGCCCATCTCTTGGGGATACCCGTTTCTAGTAGTGCGCCATATAGAGGCTCATTGGGTGAAGAAAGGAGGATTGTTTGGGTTGCAATCATATTTCCTCATCAAGGAAGCTACTGCCTTCGCTCAAGCCGGTAGTATGGACGCTTTTGAAGCTATATTTGTGTTTCTCATTTATGGATTAGCTTTGTTCCCTAACATTGACGATTTTGTTGATGTTAACACCATTAGACTTTTCTTGATTGGGAATCATGTGCCTACTTTGTTGGGTGATATGTATTTTTCTTTGCATCTAAGGAATTCTAAGGGTGGTGGGACGCTTGTCTGTTGCATTCCTCTTTTTTACAAGTGGTTTATTTCTCACTTGCCTCAGACGCCTGCTTTTGTGGAGAACAAACAATGTCTACGGTGGTCTCAGAGACTTATGTCTCTCACTAATGATGATATAGTTTGGTATGATCCTTCTTTGAGCAGTTTGGAGATTATTGATTGTTGTGGTGAATTCTCTAATATGCCCCTCATTGGTACACAAAGAGGAATGAACTACAACCCTGCTTTGGCTCGCCATCAACTTGGGTTCCCCTTGAGAGACAAACATAATAAAACTTTGTTAAAAGGTCTTTTATATCAAGAGGGTAAAGATCCCCAACATTTGAAGTAGAAGATTGTGCATGCTTGGCATAATGTACATAGGAAAGGAAGATTTGAGCTTGGTTCATGCAATTGTGTAGCTTTGGAAGCTTACACTCTTTGGGTGAAGAAGAGAGATTTGGAGTTGAAGATGCCTTATCCTTGTGAGAGACCTATATATATGGTTGTGGTTGAGCCATTAACTCTCCCCAACCAAGATGTAGAGGAGTTGGAAGACGCACCCGCCAAGATGAAGCAAGAGAAAGATATGTGGGAAGAGCGTTTTTGTGCTTTTAGCAAGAAGAATGAAGAGTTGCAGTTAGAGTCTAAGGACAAGGATGCACTTATTGAGCTACTTGAAGACTGAGTGACAAAGAGACAGAGAGAGTCAGAGGTTTCATCTTCTAGTATGCCTCAGCCTTCCATTGCTTGGAAGAAGATTGTTGATCAGATTGTCCTCGAGAAGACTCGGATGAAGGCTTCTTTTGAGACCGAGATTTGACGCATTCGAAAGAAGTACGCACCTACAGCCAGATATTTTGACGTTGTTAGGGATCCTTAGGATGACTAGTCTCCTTTTTTCTTGTATTTTTTCATTTGGTTTCTGAAGTTGTACTCAGTTGTAAATGATATAGTAAGTTCCTTAAAAAATAAACAAACGAGCATTGCATTTCATGCATCATTTGCATAAGCAGGTTTCTCTTTCGCTAGATGTCTCATTGGTGTTTCTTCTGTGCTTCAACCAAGCTGACTCATTGGTACAACACTCGTGCCAATCATCTGAGAATCATGGAACATCTTGAGCAAGAGAACAGCGAGATGAAGGGCGAGATCGCTGTTAGGGACCAATTAGTACTACTTTTTATATCATTTTATTGGTCCCTTTTACCAAGTTTTGATGTAATTACACACTTTTATTCTCACTATTTTGTATAAATGCAATTAGGTTTAATCTATGTTGTTTTGAATAGTTATTTCACATATTTGTTAGTTTTGTAGAATTTTTGGGCAAGAGAGCTTTGGAATGCACAATCATAATTTTAAAGAAGTGTTGAATGCAATTTGGAGGCCTAACTTGGAAGAATACCACTTGGAAGACTATTTGGATGAAGCTTGCAAGGCAAGGAAGCTGAAGTAGCTTCAGTTCGCGCCGCGAACTCCCTTCGCGCCGCGAAGCTTGCGAATCCAGCAAGCTGTTTTGGCCAAGTATGTTGTTTTCAAGGCTAGCTGTGTTTTGCCATTTTGGTGTCTGTCTTAGGGGGGCTTTTCAGCTTTAGATAAAAATGATCATTTTAGGAAATGTCAACCCTTTTAGAAAATCAGAATGGAAATTGTTCATGGATTATTCACACATTCATTGATAGTTTGATAGTTTTTTAAGAGAAAAACAGAGTTTTCTTCCATTGCCTTTTGCTTTTCAAAATGATGATGAGGAGCTAAACCCCATTTTGTCAAGATTGGAGGTAGTAGCTATTCCTATTTGTGTATGTATTTCATTTGACTCTTATATATGATAAAAGATTGTTGATATATTGAATGATATTTTTGCCCTAAGTTGAATATCAGATTCGAGTAGTTGTTGAAAGAGATTATTTAAGTCTTGACAGAAAATATGTTTTCAAGTAGTGAATAAGTTGTAGAGATAGATTTATTCATTACTCTTCTTTTGTATCAACCATTAAAGATTGCTATATTGATAGTTAGGTGGAGAGATCGTCTAAGGATCAATATAGTGATTATCACACTATCATTTAGACATAAATGATATTGAGAGGATACTTGAACATCATCAATAATCTTAAATCTATATAGTTATCATAAGGAATCATAAGCACTTGGAATAGTGAACTCCAATCTTGCCAAGCTTTTACATTTGATTAAAACCATTTTATTGTTTTAGTGACATTTTACTCAAAAGATAACTTTCCAAACAAAACAACTTGGTTACTTTCTAAACTTATAACAATTTGGATTATAGAACGGCGGTAATAACAACCAATCTTTGTGGATACGATATAAAAATATTTGCCGAAGATATACTTTTCAACAAATTGGCGCCGTTGTCGGGGATTGGTGTTTGATATTACAAGCATTGCAATAATTCATTGTTTTAAGTTTTGTTACTTTTATTACTATCCCTCTTGTGTTTCACTTGGTTTGTTAGTTTTGTAGATTCTAGTGCATGCGAGGAAAAGCTACCGAGGAGCAATTTCAATTCGATCCCGAAATTGAAAGAACACTTAGGAAGCTCAATAGAAAAACACGAAGAAGAAGAAGGAAACTAGCCGAAGAGAGGAACCGGAGAGAAGAAGCATCTACTTCCGCACTTGTTCAAATCGAAGAAGTGGTTGTAGAGGCTTGTGTCGGAAACATGGCGGATGACAATCGTACCGAAATGTCCGCTAATAGTCCAAGAAGGAATGCTCAATTTTCCCGTGGAGGAAGAAATACGGAGATGAAGACCGGAATCCTCCAACTTCTCTATGCAAATCCATTCACCGGAATGGACCATGAAGATCCGTATACCCATCTCATCAAATTCTATGAGATTGCGGGTTCTACGGGAATTGATGAAACGGGTGAAGAGGCATTATTCAAGAGGATGTTCCCACACTCTTTAGTGGGAAAGGAAAAAGAGTGGTACCTTGATCAAGCACCAAGAGTGATGACGGATTGGAATTTGTTAGAAGAAAAGTTCTTAGAAAGATATTTCCCTCAATCCCGATTCATGGAAGCCAAAACGGCTATTGCGGTATTCACTCAAGGAAGCAATGAGTCTCTAAATGAGGCTTGGGAAAGATTCAAGTCAATGTTGAGAAAATGCAAGGGTCATGGTTTTGATGAGCTCACTCAAATCCATATTTTTCTAAATGGGCTCCAATCAACTCACAAGACACTTTTGGATGCTACCGCGGGTGGCTCTCTTATGTCAAAGAATGCGGAAGAAGCTAAAGTCATTATTGATCGGATGACACTCAATGATCGCCAAAGTCAACATGACCGTAGCCCTTCACAACGTAAACCGGGAGTTCTTGAGTTAAATACCAATGACATCATTCTTGCTCAAAACAAGCTACTCTCTCAACAAGTGGAGTTGCTTACTCAACAAATGGCCAAGCTTCCACAGCAAATGAAGGAAATTCAAGGGTCTCAAGTTCGACATCAAGTAGCATGTTGCGAATTATGTCAAGGAGATCATCCTACTGGTTTTTGTCCTCCACTAGAAGAAGTGAGTTATGTGAACAATCAAAATCAAGGCTATCAAAGACAACCTCCTAACAATCAAGGTTATCAACCAAGAAACAATCAAGGCTATCAACCATCAAGGTTCAACAATCAAAATTTTCAGCAACAAAGTCCCTATCAACACCCAAACTCTCAAGGCCAACAATCGCAAGGAGGAAATTCAAAGATAGAGGACACTCTTCAACAATTCATGCAAGCTTCCATGGAAAATCAGAAGAGTAACGAGGCAGCAATTAAGAATCTGGAAAATCAAGTAGGCCAACTTGCGAAGCAACTGTCGGAACAAAACGCAGGATCTTCCTTTTCCGCTAACACTCAAACCAATCCAAAGGAGCATTGTAAAGCAATTGTCACGAGGAGCGGTAAAGAGTTGACAAGTGAAAAAAGTGAGGAAATTACAGTAGAGAATGATATGGATGGGGTGCTGGAAAAAGAGGATATGGTTGGTGGAAGGGAGAAAGTGGCTGGAACTCTTCAGTTCACGCCGCGACCCCCCTTCGCGCAGCGAAAAGAGCAGGATTTGCCAACAGAGCAGCAGACTGAATTGGAGGTGAAAAAGAATGTCGAACCAAGAAAGAAAAAGAAAGGAGAGAAAGGTGTGAGCGTCATTCCAACCCAACATCTACCTTATTGTCGCTCCTCGGATTTCCCGAATCCAAATACAAACACGAAAAGAAGGTGGCGCGGAAAGAAGAGTAGAGTCGCCAGCTATGTACTTTTATCCCAAGAGGAGGGAAAGGTAGTACTGCATAACCAAGAGGGAACGGATAAAACAAAGTCTCGAACCAAAGAAAACTGAGTAAGGGGGCCGGTTACATGAAGGGAAGGTTATCGCACCCCTTCACGTCTGTGGTATTCAACAGGATCCACGTTTGCTATTTATGTCTAAAGTGTGTGTATAAAAAGTCCTATATGCGATGCGAAAGAGAGAAAATCAAAGTAGGGAAAAGAAAGAGTTATTGCTCGCACAGGCCCTACCCTTCTGCATACGTATCTCAAGAAGGATTGAGAATCAGAGCACCGTAGCTCGGCTGACCTATTTTTGTTTGTTTTGTGTTTTTTAGATGAACAACGTTACTACGCAATCTACCGGATGCTCGACCTTTGGAGACTTACTCACCTGTAGTAGAAGGAGTTAACGTGTTCTTAGGAGAAGAAAAATCAAAGAGTTTGTTGTGTTTTAGGAATGCTCATGCAAAAAAGGAAGTCCTAGACGAAGGAACCGTGCTACCTTAATTGACATGCAGACGAGAGACTATACGAAGCCTAACAATCCTATAGGGAGACGATCACACCACACAAAACATATAACATAAAGTAAACACACCAACAAGGGGGCCCAAACATACATGGGTAGGGCTTTAGTCAAGAGGGGTCATATCAACCTCGACAAACAAGCCATGGAAAGGTAATCAAATGGGCTCTTAACCACTGACATTGAACGTCAGGGTGAGCAGATCAAGAGGGTAATGAGGATAAGACCTCATAGTTCTTAACCCTGGACAGGGTGAGCTTATGACAAAGCGTGGGGGTTCAGAAAGATGAAACCCTCTCCACGGACTGACCGGACAAAAGATCTTGGGCTTTTGTTCTGAAGCATCGACATGTAGTGCGAGCATAAAGAACGACACACTGAATAACGGGGGAGTGACTACTAATCCCTTATATCCGTCAATTGCCTCTTCATGGAGGTATTTAGCACTGGTGCCTCTTCTTGGAGGTGTTTAGGCACAAAAGTAAACACACAAAAACATTGCCTCCTATCGAGGTCTTCCAACTAAGAAAGCAGTAAAATGCTGGAAAAATGTAAAAGGGATCAAGAGATCTACCACATGAATAAAGATCCGAAGTAACAGCAACTAAAGAAACAAGAAACCCGGAGGTCTCTCAAGCTGATTGGAGAGATCGATTGAAATTGAATTGCACGGTTGGGTTTGCAAAGCAATGTTAGGGTTTATGTGAGATGGAATTGATAAGTCTGAGAGTCAGAGTCAGTTTTTTTCAGTGTGTATGGAGGCTGCACCAAATTAGTTAGCTAGGGTTTTGTTCCAATGAAATTTAGAATTTATACTCTGATTTCCGTGGCTTGGTGGGCTCAGAATGAAGGCAATTCAAGCCCATGATCTTTTCTGTTATATTTTTTTTATTTTCAAAACGCGTGGGCTTCGCCTAGCGAGCAAGACAGCTCAGGAAGTTCTTCTGGGCGCAGGTGACTCTGGTGGCCTTTCTTGGGACTCGCTAGGCGAGCCATTCTGCTCGCCTAGCGAGCATGACAGCTCATGAACAAACTTTTGCTCCTTCAAGATTAACGTTTTGAATGATGAATAGACCCCATTTGAACATGTTGGAAGTATCTCAATCCATTCCCTAGCCACTTGACCCTCAGTTGACCAACAGTTGACTTTTGACTTCACAGTTGAATTTTGAACTGTACTGAGCCCATTAAGCTTGATCATTTAAAGAAAACCTCTGAAAATGAAACCAAGTGACTTGGATGATATCCAAGCTTCTTGGAAGATAAACTCTTGGAGCTAATTCTGATTGACATGATAAAATGCAATATGAAATGTTAAATGACCTAAAAATGAATGCATGAATGAGGAGGGCAAATTTGAGGTGCTACAGCTGCCCCTATTCAATCAACTGTGAACCTGAACGGATGAAAGCAGCGGCTATCAGACTTTCAAGGTAAATAGGGATTGAATACCAAAAGAACCGGAGAATTTGCACTCTGTAGGTGACGAATCAAGGAAAGCGGGGCCATTTACCGATGGCGGCTTCAAAACAAAATTTGATATTTACCGATATCAATGAAAGCGAGGCCATTTACCGATGGCGGCTTCAAAACAGAATTGATATTTACCGATATCAATGAAAGCGAGGCCATTTACCGATGGCGGCTTCGAAACAGAATTGATATTTACCGATATCAAAGAAAGCGAGGTCATTTACCGATGGCGGCTTCAAAACAAATTTGATATTTACCGATATCAAGGAAAGCGAGGCCATTTACCGATGGCGGCTTCAAAATAGATTTGATATTTACCGATATCAAGGAAAGCGAGGCCATTTACCGATGGCGGCTTCAAAACAAAATTTGATATTTACCGATATCAAAGAAAGCGCTACACGACCAGACATTTACCGATGACTGGGAAGGAACTCGATGTTCACCGACATCGAACAATGATGTTTATAAGTGAAACAAGACCAGACATTTACCGATGACTGGGAAGGAACTCGATGTTTACCGATATCGAACAAAGATGTATATAAGTGAAACAAGACCAGACATTTACCGATGACTAGGAAGGAACTCGATGTTTACCGACATCGAACAAAGATGTTTATAAGTGAAACAAGACCAGACATTTACCGATGACTGGGAAGGAACTCGATGTTTACCGACATTGAACAAAGATGTTTACAGACACCAAGGAAAGAATACATTTATGAAACGAAACCATTTACCGATGGAGAAAATGAAGTACTCGATATTTACGGATAGCGAATCTGCTGGGGAATCTTAAACGACGAAACCATTTACCGATGGTTAACAAATGGCTGATGTTTACCGACATCGAACAATGATGTTTACCGACACCAAAAAGGGAAAGGACACACACACGGGTGTTGACAGAACGATTTTTTTGTAGACACCATGAGAGACATGCCATTTACTGATGGCCAACGATTGGAATTCGACGTTTACCGACATCGAAAGATGATGTTCGCCGACATCAAAGAAAATCACAGACATTTATGGGGATCAAGACGACACTTACCGGTATCGCAAGGATGATATTTACATATGTCAAAATAAGGCAAACACTTACTGGTGACTTCACTGGGGAGAGAATCAAGCTTTCCTTTCATGGATCGGTGAGAAAATAAATCTCACTGGGATTATCGATTCTGAATGTTGCCAAGAGCAACTGCTGCAAATGTGCTACACTGATGTTGAAAAATGACCCGTCTCTTCCGGAAATATGATCCAATCTGGTTTAATACATGTATGCATATGTTTGAGTTTTCCATGGCGTAATGCTCCATACTGAATGGAAAGGCTACGCGATTTGAGAATGCGAATGCAAATGATGATTACTACATGCAAGATGTAAAGGGAGGAAAACTCCTGCTGGGAAAGCAAATGATCGCTTTACTGAGCACACAATTTCTGATTCGATCTTCCAACTCTGTGGGGATATACAACAATTCTGCTGAGGATACTTACTGATCTGACATTCTCGGAATGGTAGAGAAACCAACTCAACTGGGGAGTCACTTGTTGGGAAAACACCAACCTCTCGACCATGCTGGGGAAACAAATTCTAAACTCGACTTAGACGACCCAACTTCTTACACGAACGGACAGTGTTGAAAAAACGGGGTCTTCCTTCGAACAAACTTTGGCTCATCTGTTTTAGCCACCAATCAAAGATAGTAACCCGTAAAACGGCAAGACATACATGCTCCAGGGGATCGTATGGACAAAATATACTCAAGTGTACTCAACATCCAAAATGATTTTCAGATGTTTTATCTTTCCGCACGTCATTGTCTAGCCTTCATGTTTTTAGATGCAATGTTCATCAAAAATTCGGACATTTTTTGCAAACAAAACAGTAGAAATAAAAAAACAAGAGAGCAATTTGACTGAATAACGACTTTTATTGATTGAAAATGGCCTATAAAGGCAAATACATCAGGAAGCAATTCCTAGGAAGAGGTAATTGCGCCAAAAGATAAAATAAACTATCCCATTGGCAATGTGAACACGGCATTCCACTATTTCCTAATTCTGTTATGACTCATAGATCTTCAATTTCCCCCAAATTCTTTGCTTTCTGAGAAGAGTGATTGGACCGATCATATCCTTCATGATGGTAGACACTGAAACGCGATGAAGTACAGATAACTCAGACTGTAGTCTTCGCTTTAATCCCTCTTTTGCCTGGACCGCCTTTTCAGGTTTTCAATCCACCGGGATACCCATTTTTTCCTAAGCCGCCTTTGCAGATTTTCGACTTACCGGGTGTACATATTTTTTTTATTCTTTATCCCTAACTTTTGCCCGAACCTTTTTCTTTTCTTCTTTTTTCTTGGTTCGCCGGGATGCCCTTTTTTTGCCTGGACTTTCTTTTTTTGTCCAGCGGGTCAGTTTATGCGAAGTATTTTTTGACTACATCTGAATTCACAGGAGACGGAAAATCTTCACCATCCATAGTTGTAAGCATCAAGGCTCCACCAGAAAAGACCTTTTTAACAACATATGGACCTTCATAATTCGGAGTCCACTTGCCCCTGTTATCTGTACCGGGAGGAAGGATCCTCTTCAAAACTAAGTCACCCATCTGATAGCTTCGAGGACGCACTTTCTGATCAAAGGCCTTCTTCATCCTTCTCTGATATAGTTGTCCATGGCACACAACTGCTAAACGCTTTTCCTCAATTAAATTTAACTCATCAAACCTGGCTTGAACCCACTCAGCCTCGTAGAGTTTTACATCCATCATCACCCTCAAAGAAGGGATTTCGACTTCTACTAGCAAGACTGCCTCCATGCCATACACAAGTGAAAACGGAGTTGCCCCGGTTGACGTACGCACTGAGGTACGATACCCATGCAAAGCGAAAGGCAACATCTCATGCCAATCCTTATACGTCACAACCATCTTTTGCACAATCTTCTTAATGTTCTTGTTTGCCGCCTCTACAACACCATTCATCTTTGGTCTGTAAGGAGAAGAATTATGGTGTTCGATTTTAAAGTCTTTGCAAAGCTCTTTCATCATCTTGTTATTGAGATTCGAACCATTATCAGTGATGATTCTCTCAAGAACCCCATACCGACAGATAATTTCTTTCTTAATGAATCGAGCAACCACTTGTCTGGTAACATTGGCATAGGAAGCTGCTTCCACCCACTTGGTAAAGTAATCAATCGCGACTAGGATGAAGCGATGTCCATTAGAAGCAGTAGGTTCAATCTTTCCAATCATATCGATGCCCCACATCGCGAATGGCCAAGGAGAATTCATAATATTCAGAGGGTTTGGTGGTACATGCACTTTATCTGCATAGATCTGACATTTGTGGCACTTCCGAGCGTATTTGAAACAATCAGATTCCATGGTTATCCAGTAATAACCGGCTTTTAACAACTTCTTGGCCATTGCATGACCACCAGCATGGGTACCGAAAGATCCCTCGTGTACTTCCTGCATTAACATTTCTGCTTCGTGTCTAACCACGCATCTGAGCAGAACCATGTCAAAGTTCCTCTTGTACAACACATCATCCTTGTTCAAGTAAAAGCTTCCAGCTAGCCTTCTCAGTGTCTTCTTGTCATTCTTTGACGCTCCTTCAGGATACTCTTGGCTTTTGAGGAAAATCTTAATATCATAAAACCACGGCTTCTCATCAATAACAGACTCGGATGAAAACACATACGCAGGCCTCTCGAGTCGATTCACAGCAACGTGTGGCACATGATTCTGCCAATGAACTTTAATCATGGAAGACAATGTGGCTAAGGCATCAGCCATTTGATTTTCATCTCGGGGTACATGATACAACTTTACTATCTTGAAGAAAGTCAGGATCCTTCTAGTGTAATCTCTATAAGGAATCAAATGCGGCTGATGAGTATTCCAGTCTCCATTGACCTGGTTAATCACTAGAGCGGAATCTCCATAAATATCCATAGTTTTGATCCTTAGATCGATGGCTTCTTCAATCCCCATGATACAGGCCTCGTACTCAGCTTCGTTGTTGGTTACTTCAAAAGTCAATCTGGCAGAAAAAGGTATGTGTGCACCTTTAGGATTAATGAGTATTGCCCCAACACCAATTCCATTCACATTTACCGCCCCATCAAACATCAGTGTCCACTTGTCATCGGGATCCGGTCCTTCCTCGACAAGAGGCTCTTCACAATCTTTCATCTTTAAGTACATGATATCTTCATCGGGGAATTCAAACATCATCGGCTGATAGTCATCAATTGGTTGCTCGGCAAGGTAATCAGACAGAATACTACCCTTGATGGCCTTTTGCGACGTGTACTGGATATCATACTCAGTCAAAACCATCTTCCAACGAGCCACTCGTCCGGTAAGAGCCGGATTTTCAAAGATATACTTTACTGGGTCCATCTTAGAAATCAACAAGGTAGTATGGTTCAACATATACCGTCTTAGTCGGCGAGCAGCCCATGCCAAAGTGCAGCAAGTTTTCTCGAGCAGCGAATATCTTGTTTCACAGTCGGTAAATTTTTTGCTAAGGTAGTATATTGCATGCTTTTTTCGACCAGACTCGTCATGCTGTCCCAATACACACCCCATCGAATTCTCTGTTACTGAAAGGTACATTATCAGAGGCCTCCCAAGAACTGGAGGTATAAGAATTGGAGGTTTCTGCAAATATTCTTTTATCTTATCAAAAGCTTTTTGACAATCATTGTTCCACCTGATTGCTTGATCTTTTCTTAGCAATTTAAATATCGGTTTGCACGTAGTTGTTAAGTAAGATATGAACCGTGCAATGTAGTTCAGCCTCCCTAAAACCCACGAACCTGCTTTTCCGTTCTTGGTTCAGGCATTTCTTGAATAGCTTTTGTAACACCCTTCTAAAATACCCCAAAAATTAATTAAAATAATAAACATATAATCAGAGTAATAGTGCACCAAGGGTGTCACACAAACATTCCACACCATTTAAACAATATAACAATCATGCTCTTTTAGTTAATTTAAATATAAAGTATTTGCACAATTACGCAGCGGATAGAGATCAACTCAATCATGCAAAACATGTAACATCACATGTTATTTAGTTCAACCACAACAACAATAATAATCAAAGTGTTCCCGCCCGATGTTACATCTATCAGAGCATGACCCACTAGGGAGACTACACTAGACTCCAAGCATTTGCTTCTACTCAACTCATTTCTCGTTACCTGAAAAATAGTTGTAAGGGTGAGTTCCTCAATCAATATAATAAGCATTATAAAACAACATGTAATGCCAAGTAATTAACACATCAATCACCCTAATTGCAATACACATTCAGTAATAGCTCATTGGCTTAAACATCATACTCAACATCAATATACAATACCAGTATAATCTCAAATCATACTTAACAACAACACAACACACGTATAATATTGGAACACATCCATTCATATTATACGCCATACATATTTTTATGCAATGAGACTCTACACATGCGGTACCGACTATTCTTGAACATATAGTTCAAGCTCACCGATCCCTCCAGATACGGCTACTAAGCTCACTAGTCCCACTCATTTGAGACCTAGTGACTCACTCACTAATTCCTCACCATGGGAATTAGCTACAGCCCCGAAGGCTAGACTATGCACACTAATCATCTAGTATGCAAACAATCAACAACAAACCCACAATGGTTCACTCACTAATTCCTCACTATGGGAATTAGCTACAGCCCCGAAGGCTATGCCATGCATGCTAATCATCTAGCAATGCAACATCAACAATAATTCAAGAATAAACATATGCTCACACTCTGAGCCATACAACAGTCCATTCACACATACATGCATAATATATACATTCACAGCATCATGTACATCATTATACATCATCAATCTTTCATCACATAAGCATGTCAGATTATACCAAACAACAACCACAATATTAGTACATTTCAATATTGCATATACTGCTCAAAACAGCGGGAATTTATCCCTATTACACCATAGGCAACATAGGCCAACCCTCAATTAGGTACACCACATTTAAAACCAATAATTTTTCACTCTGCAACAGTGTTAACCGGTTAACGCCCTGGGTTAACCGGTTAACGCAGGAAAAACTCACTTTCTGGCAAAACGCAACAGTGTTAACCGGTTAACGCCCTGGGTTAACCGGTTAACGCAGGCAAAACTCAATATTTTCACATTTCAATACAGTGTTAACCGGTTAACACCCTGGGTTAACCGGTTAACGCAGACCAAACAACAATTCCTGCGCTAACACACGGCAGAATGCAGAATTCCGCCGTTGGAGGACTTCCGGACCTCCGATTCCGATTCCGTAAACAGCTATACGATCGGGAAAACATTACTCACACAAATACCGATTTAATTTCAACTTTCAGCACAGTTCACCCAACAACATTTCAACATTTACAAATCCCAATTAGGGTCAAATTAACGGCTTATCACTACCCATGACATATTATCCCAAAATACCAATTAATCGACGATAAACCCCCCTTACCTTAACAATCCGGCGAATCTTTGAGCTTCAAGCCTTTCCGTTCTTCAACCTTTGCTCTTCAGCTCCTTTCTCCTCTTCTCTGCCCTTTTCCTTTTTCACGATTTCTCTGTTTTCACGTGAAAATGTTTTTACTCCTAATGGGACTTTTTCCTTAATTCCATCTTATATATATTTTCCAAATAATAATTATTATTCCAAAATAATAATAATTCAAAAAAATAATGATAATAATAAAATTTCCAATTATTTAATTAAATTAATAATTAAATTATTAACTCAATTCAAATAATTATTTTATTATTATCGGGGTGTTACAACTCTCCCCCACTAAAAGAGTTTTCGTCCTCGAAAACATACCTCAAGCGAACAACTCTGGGTAAGACTCCTTCATCTTACTCTCCAGTTCCCAAGTCACGTTGCCACCTGCTGGTCCTCCCCAAGCTACCTTCACCAAGGCAATCTCTTTACCCCGCAACTGCTTCAACTCTCGATCCTCGATCCTCATAGGTGATGTTTCAACAGTCAGGTTATCTCTCACCTGTACATCATCTATTTGGACTACATGCGACGGATCATGAATGTACCTCCTCAACTGAGACACATGAAAAACTTCATGCAAATTCGCAAGCGACGGCGGTAAGGCGATACGATAGGCTACTTCTCCTATCCTCTCCAAAATCTGATAAGGACCAATAAATCGAGGTGTCAACTTCTTCGACTTCAAAGCTCGACCAACACCAGTTATCGGAGTGACGCGAAGAAACACATGATCTCCCTCTTGGAACTCAAGTGACTTCCTCCGCTTGTCATGATAACTCTTCTGACGACTCTGAGCAATTCTCATCTTCTCCTGAATCATCTTAATCTTTTCCGTAGTTTGTTGAACAATCTCCGGTCCGACCACAGCACTCTCACCGGACTCATACCAACATAAAGGTGTCCGACATCTCCTACCATACAAAGCTTCAAACGGTGCCATACCAATGCTCGAATGAAAACTATTGTTGTAGGTGAACTCAATCAAAGGCAAATAACAATCCCAAGCACCTCCCTTTTCCAAAACACAAGCTCTCAAAAGATCCTCTAGTGACTGAATCGTCCTCTCAGTCTGACCATCAGTCTGCGGATGATATGCAGAACTCAGTCTCAGCTTAGTTCCCAAAGCCTTCTGCAAACCTTCCCAGAACTTCGATGTAAATCTAGGATCTCTGTCCGAAACAATCCTAGACGGAATACCATGCAAACTTACAATCTTCTCAATATACAACTCAGCTAATCTCTCTAACGGATAATCCATTCTGATCGGAATGAAATGAGCCGACTTCGTCAATCTATCCACGATCACCCAAATGGCTTCAAAATTCTTACTTGTCCTCGGTAAACCAGAAACAAAATCCATACTGATACTGTCCCACTTCCACTCTGGAATAGCCAACGGTTGCATTAGTCCAGACGGCTTCTGATGCTCAATCTTTGACTTCTGACAAGTTAAACAAGAATAAACAAAACTCGCAATTTCTCTTTTCATTCCCGGCCACCAAAATAACTTCTTCAAATCATGATACATCTTCGTAGCTCCAGGATGAATACTTAGGCCACTACGATGTCCCTCCTCAAGAATACTCTTCTTAAGCTCAATAACATTCGGAATACACACCCGACTACCAAATTTCAAAACACCGTTCTCATCAACTCTGAATTCACCACCTCGACCTTGATTCACTAAAGTCAACTTATCAACCAAAAGCATATCGGATTTCTGACCCTCTCTGATCTCCTCCAGAATACCACTCGTTAACTTCAACATTCCCAATTTAACACTGTTGTGAGTACTCTCACACACCAAACTCAAGTCTCTAAACTGCTCAATTAAATCCAATTCCTTAACCATTAACATAGACATATGTAATGATTTCCGACTCAATGCATCAGCCACTACATTTGTTTTACCCGGATGGTAATTCAAACCAAAATCATAATCCTTCAGAAACTCTAACCATCTCCTCTGTCTCATATTCAGCTCTTTCTGATCAAACAAATACTTTAAACTCTTATGGTCACTGAAAACCTCAAATCTTGATCCATACAAGTAATGCCTCCACAACTTCAAAACAAACACTACAGCTGCCAACTCTAAATCGTGCGTCGGATAGTTCCTTTCATGAACTCTCAGCTGTCTCGAAGCATAAGCTATAACCTGCTTATTCTGCATCAACACACCACCTAAACCCAACAATGAAGCATCACAGTAAACTTCAAATGGTTCCGACGAACTCGGTAACGTCAAAATAGGAGCAGTAGTCAACCTTCTCTTTAACTCTTGGAAACCTTCTTCACATTTTGAGTCCCAAACAAACGCTTGCCCCTTTCTAGTCAACATCGTCAACGGTAACGCCAACTTAGAAAATCCCTCAATGAACTTCCTATAATAACCAGCCAAACCAAGGAAACTTCGAATCTCAGCAACAGACTTCGGAGCTTCCCACTTAGATACCGCTTCTATCTTAGAAGGATCAACAGCAACACCACCTCTTGAAATCACATGACCAAGAAAACTAACTTCTTCTAACCAAAATTCACACTTAGACAGTTTAGCAAATAACTGCTTTTCTCGCAGCACTCCTAAAACCACTCTCAAATGCTCAGCATGCTCTTCTTCAGATTTCGAATACACCAAAATGTCATCGATAAACACCACAACAAACTGATCCAAGTACGGATGGAAAATCCTATTCATGTACTCCATAAATACTCCAGGCGCATTAGTCACACCAAAAGGCATTACAGAATACTCATAATGTCCATACCTCGTTCTGAAAGCAGTCTTCTGAATATCCTCAGTTTTCACACGTATCTGATGATACCCAGATCTCAAATCTATCTTGCTGAACACACTCGCACCAACCAACTGATCCATCAAATCATCAATCCTCGGCAAAGGATACCGATTCTTGATCGTCACTTTATTCAGTTGCCTGTAGTCCACACACAACCTCATAGTACCTTCCTTCTTCTTAACCAACAACACTGGTGCACCCCACGGTGACACACTTGGACGAATAAACTTCTTATCCAACAAATCTTCCAACTGACTTTTCAATTCAGCTAACTCAACAGCAGACATACGGTACGGAGCCATCGATATCGGTCTAGTACCAGGTACCAATTCAATCGAGAACTCAACTTCACGCTCTGGCGGTAACTCATTCACTTCTTCCGGAAACACATCAGGAAAATCACACACCACTACTAGATCACGAATCACTAGTTTATCTTTAGCCTCTAAAGTTGCCAACAGCATAAACAACTCTGCCCCATCTGCCACTTCCTCATTCACCTGCCTGGCTGATAGAAACAGACTCTGCCCTTCCTCAGTCTCAGGAAATATCACCGTCTTATCAAAACAGTTGATATAAACTCGGTTAAACACCAACCAGTTCATACCCAAGATAACGTCAATCTGCACTAATGGAAGACACACAAGGTCTATCCCAAAATCTCTACCAAAAATATTCAAAGGACAACTCAAACAAACCGAAGTAGTAGTCACTGAACCCTTTGCAGGAGTATCAATCACCATACTTCCACGCATCTCAGATATCTCTAATTTAAGCTTCACAGCACAATCCACAGATATAAAAGAATGAGTAGCACCTGTGTCAATAATAGCTATAAGAGGAAAGCCATTAATATAACACGTACCTCTGATCAAACGATCATCTGCAGAAGTCTCAGAACCTGATAGAGCAAAAACCTTGCCTCCTGACTGATTCTCCTTCTTCGGCTTAGGACACTGGGGACTGATATGACCCAACTCTCCACAGTTGAAACAAGTTACAGTCTTCAATCGGCACTCTGCAGCCAAGTGACCACCCTTCCCACACTTGAAACACTTCATCTCAGCACTGGTACACTCATGAACACGATGTCCAGCCCGACCACATCTATAACACTTAGCAGGAGCACTAGAGTCTCCCCCACTAGGCCTCTTCATGCCACTCTGCTTCTGAAAACCTTTGCCAGCTGCATACGGTTTTCCACGATCCATCTGATTCTTACCCTTCCTATCAACCCTCTGCTGATAGCTCTCTGCTCTAGCCTTGGAATCCTGTTCAAAAATTCTGCAACAGTCAACCAAGTCAGAAAACACCCTGATCCTCTGATATCCAATAGCTTGTTTGATCTCAGGACGCAACCCGTTCTCAAACTTCACACATTTCGAAAATTCTCCAGCAGCCTCATTATAGGGAGTATAGTACTTTGACAGCTCGGTGAACTTCGCAGCATACTCAGTAACCGACCTGTTACCCTGCTTCAATTCCAAAAACTCTATCTCTTTCTTTCCTCTGACATCTTCTGGAAAATACTTTCTCAGGAACCTTTCCCTGAACACAACCCAAGTGATCTCAGTATTCCCAGCAGATTCCAACTCAGTGCGGGTAGCAACCCACCAATCATCAGCTTCCTCTGACAGCATATGTGTACCGAACCTGACCTTCTGGTTATCAGCACACTCAGTTACTCTGAAGATCCTCTCGATCTCCTTCAACCACTTCTGAGCACCATCTGGATCGTATGCTCCCTTGAACATTGGAGGATTGTTCTTCTGGAACTCACTCAGTTGACGAGCAGCTCCCATTCCTACAACATTTGGATTCCCTCCAAGTACTCCAGCCAGCATACCCAGAGCCTCAGCAATCGCAGCATCATCTCTGACTATGCTCTGATACCACTAATGTAACACCCTTCTAAAATACCCCAAAAATTAATTAAAATAATAAACATATAATCAGAGTAATAGTGCACCAAGGGTGTCACACAAACATTCCACACCATTTAAACAATATAACAATCATGCTCTTTTAGTTAATTTAAATATAAAGTATTTGCACAATTACGCAGCGGATAGAGATCAACTCAATCATGCAAAACATGTAACATCACATGTTATTTAGTTCAACCACAACAACAATAATAATCAAAGTGTTCCCGCCCGATGTTACATCTATCAGAGCATGACCCACTAGGGAGACTACACTAGACTCCAAGCATTTGCTTCTACTCAACTCATTTCTCGTTACCTGAAAAATAGTTGTAAGGGTGAGTTCCTCAATCAATATAATAAGCATTATAAAACAACATGTAATGCCAAGTAATTAACACATCAATCACCCTAATTGCAATACACATTCAGTAATAGCTCATTGGCTTAAACATCATACTCAACATCAATATACAATACCAGTATAATCTCAAATCATACTTAACAACAACACAACACACGTATAATATTGGAACACATCCATTCATATTATACGCCATACATATTTTTATGCAATGAGACTCTACACATGCGGTACCGACTATTCTTGAACATATAGTTCAAGCTCACCGATCCCTCCAGATACGGCTACTAAGCTCACTAGTCCCACTCATTTGAGACCTAGTGACTCACTCACTAATTCCTCACCATGGGAATTAGCTACAGCCCCGAAGGCTAGACTATGCACACTAATCATCTAGTATGCAAACAATCAACAACAAACCCACAATGGTTCACTCACTAATTCCTCACTATGGGAATTAGCTACAGCCCCGAAGGCTATGCCATGCATGCTAATCATCTAGCAATGCAACATCAACAATAATTCAAGAATAAACATATGCTCACACTCTGAGCCATACAACAGTCCATTCACACATACATGCATAATATATACATTCACAGCATCATGTACATCATTATACATCATCAATCTTTCATCACATAAGCATGTCAGATTATACCAAACAACAACCACAATATTAGTACATTTCAATATTGCATATACTGCTCAAAACAGCGGGAATTTATCCCTATTACACCATAGGCAACATAGGCCAACCCTCAATTAGGTACACCACATTTAAAACCAATAATTTTTCACTCTGCAACAGTGTTAACGGGTTAACGCCCTGGGTTAACCGGTTAACGCAGGAAAAACTCACTTTCTGGCAAAACGCAACAGTGTTAACCGGTTAACGCCCTGGGTTAACCGGTTAACGCAGGCAAAACTCAATATTTTCACATTTCAATACAGTGTTAACCGGTTAACACCCTGGGTTAACCGGTTAACGCAGACCAAACAACAATTCCTGCGCTAACACACGGCAGAATGCAGAATTCCGCCGTTGGAGGACTTCCGGACCTCCGATTCCGATTCCGTAAACAGCTATACGATCGGGAAAACATTACTCACATAAATACTGATTTAATTTCAACTTTCAGCACAGTTCACCCAATAACATTTCAACATTTACAAATCCCAATTAGGGTCAAATTAACGGCTTATCACTACCCATGACATATTATCCCAAAATACCCATTAATCGACGATAAACCCCCCTTACCTTAACAATCCGGCGAATCTTTGAGCTTCAAGCCTTTCCGTTCTTCAACCTTTGCTCTTCAGCTCCTTTCTCCTCTTCTCTGCCCTTTTCCTTTTTCACGATTTCTCTGTTTTCACGTGAAAATGTTTTTACTCCTAATGGGACTTTTTCCTTAATTCCATCTTATATATATTTTCCAAATAATAATTATTATTCCAAAATAATAATAATTCAAAAAAATAATGATAATAATAAAATTTCCAATTATTTAATTAAATTAATAATTAAATTATTAACTCAATTCAAATAATTATTTTATTATTATCGGGGTGTTACAGCTTTCACTTTCGCTGGATCAACCTCAATCCCTTTCTCACTGACAATAAAACCTAACAGCTTTCCAGATCTCACTCCAAACGTACACTTGTTTGGATTCAGCCTGAGTTTGAACTTTCTCAATCTTTCAAACAACTTTTGCAAGTTTACCAAGTGCTCCTCTTCTGTCTGAGACTTCGCAATCATATCATCCACGTACACTTCAATTTCTTTGTGCATCATGTCATGAAAGAGAGTCGTCATAGCTCTTTGGTAGGTAGCACCGGCGTTCTTCAACCCAAATGGCATTACCGTATAACAGAACGTGCCCCAAGGTGTAATGAATATTGTCTTCTCCATATCTTATGGTGCCATCTTGATCTAATTATAGCTAGAAAATCCATCCATGAAAGAGAAAACCGAGGACTGAGCAGTGTTATCGACCAATACATCAATGTGAGGTAATGGGAAGTCATCTTTCGGACTGGCTCTGTTTAAATCTCGGTAATCGACACACATCTTGACTTTACCATCCTTCTTCGGCACGGGTACGATGTTGGCCACCCAAGGGGGATAATTGGTAACTGCTAGAAAACCTGCATCCAACTATTTCTGAACCTCCTCTTTGATCTTGACAGCCATATCAGGGCTAGTTCTGCGAAGCTTCTGCTTTCCCAAAGGACAATCTTCTCTGAGAGGTAGCCTGTGCACCACAATATCTGTATCCAAACCAGGCATATCTTGATACGACCATGCGAATACATCCACATATTCTTGCAGCATTTCAATCAGCCCTCTCTTGACCTTTTCCTCTAAAGCAGCCCCTATCTTGATCTCTTTCTCTGCGTCCTCAGTACCAAGGTTAATGACTTCTAACTCTTCCTGATGAGGTTGAATGACCCTTTCCTCCTGTTTCAATAGTCTGGCCAATTCTTTGGGGAGTTCACAATCTTCTTCACTCTCCTCTTCGGCTTGGTAAATGGGATTATCAAAGTCATACTGAGTCATAACAGAACTGTTTTTAATGGAATCCGTAAGATCAATTCTGCACGAACGGTGTTTCATGCTTTATTTTAGAAAAGATTTCAAGGAAGTCACGAAAAAAACATTGCCATTTTTATTGTTTTGAAAATGAATGTAATGAAAACAGAAAGACAGTGAACACAAATTTGATTGCAAAACGTCCTTTATTGATGATAATCATTGAAAATTTAAAACATGATATGGCCCTACAATGAACCACTACGCTTTGGGCAGAGCGTAGGGCTTTCATGCAAAATGAAAAACAGAGGAAAATTACTCTGTCTGAAGAGTAACTTGGACTATTTCTTCAACAGTCTAGTTGTTGATCTTCTCCCCTGGAGCACACGGGCGCACCCAATTATCCATATCACAATCACTGTCACCATCTTCATTGTCTGTTGCAAAGACATCCCCGTGATTCATCAATCCAGCACTAGTGAAAGTACACGGCCCTTTCTGATTCTGGACACCCTGCTCTAATGATTGAAAAGGCTGATAACCAATGCCAAACATGTCTTCTTTTACGGGCACATCAATCGCCTTGCCCCAGCCTTCCGCGTTACCTGAATGAATGACCTCCAGAGCTTGTTTATAGGACGCAATCGAGGTACCTGGTTTCTTCTGTTCAACAAAAGCCACCTTCTCAATATTGACAGTCTCAAAAGCTTGACATAGAGTTTCATGAATTTCGCCATCCATCTCCACATATTTGAAGGAGGATAAATGGCTCACAAAGATGTCCTCTTCGCCACACACGGTCACAACTTGACCATCCCACGCATATTTTAGCTTTTGGTGGAGAGTCGAAGAAACTGCTCCGTCTCCATGTATCCAGGGACGCCCCAACAGACAACTATATGCTGGTTGAATATCCATCACATAGAAGACAATATTAAACACTTCCGGGCCGATCTTCACAGGTAACGTGACTTCACCAAAAACTGATCGCTTGGATCCATCAAAAGCACGGACAACAAGATCACTTGGTGTGAGAACAACCCCTTCGGCATCAAGCTTACTCAGAGCCTTTTTGGGCAGCACATTCAAAGAAGAACCGGTATCAACCAAAACATGCGACAAAACGGCGCCTTTGCATTCCATCGTGATATGCAGAGCTCTATTGTGATTGCGACCCTCAGGTTTCAAGTCTATATCCGTGAATCCCAAACCATGTCGTGTTAACGTTTGCAATAACACCTTCAAGCTGGTTAACAGAAATCTCTTGAGGCACATAAGCCATATTCAACATTTTCAACAGGGCATTACGATGAGCCTCGGAACACATCAACAGAGAGAGAATAGAGATTTTTGACGGTGTCTGGTTCAACTGATCCACGATCTTGTAATCACTCTTCTTGATAATTCTCATAAATTCCTCCACGTCCTCCTCAAAAGAACTCTCGGGCACTTCCTTTCACACTGGTTCTTCTTCAACTACAACTTGTTTTCCTTTTGTTCTAGCAAGAGCCTCAGCATTGTTATCCTTCGGAACCTGTGGTGCAAATAAACGACCACTTCTCGCAAATCCTTCGGGTCCTTCCACATTACCCACAGCCGAACCAACTGTTATTGGAGTCTTATTTGACAAACCAAACGTCACTGGAGTATGATTTACTGATCTGGTTTGATTCTCTGGTCTTCTATTTCTGCAGAAAGCATTGTGATATTGCCGCGGAATTGCTCTACTATTCTCAAAAAGTCTTCCACTAGAAGCAGCAATGGTGGTAGGAGTACTGATAGTTACTGGAGCATTAACAATCACGGGAACACCAACAGTCACCGGAGTAGATATGGTCACAGGCGTAGCTGCGGTCACAGGGGTACCAATAGTCACAGGCGCACTAATAGTTCTTCTGACGGTGTAAAGTAAATGGTAACAGTCGATACCTCTTCACGGTCTTTCACTACCCGATCAAACTGTAAACAACCTTCATTCACCAATTCCTGGATACCTTCTTTCAAATTCACACAGCCGTTTTCATGATTACGACAGTCTGAACAATTCTTGTCACATCCCGGGAATACTCCCCCTCTAAGTAGACGTTCCTTCACTACAAACAACGAAGTCTGAACATCATTAACATTGACTAACAAGTTCAAATTTTCTCCATCTTCCACACTATTTACTCTGGGCCCTCCATGCTGAGGCATAGGATTATTCACCACATTCGGAGTAGGAGCAAAGTTAATCTCTCTCCAACATCGGCGATTGTACTCTCGCAGCTAGTTCACGCCACCTCTGGGCGTATTCCTTGAAACTCTCACCGGTCTTTTGAAACAAACTCTGCAACTGGGTTCTGCTCGGAGCCATGTCCATGTTATGCTTGTACTGCCTCAGAAAAGCTTCACCTAACTCTCTCCAGCTTCTGACAGATTCTTTTTTCAAGTCCATGTACCAATCCAAAGAGGCTCCAGACAAACTGTCTTGGAAAAAGTACATCCACATCTTTCCATCATCAGTATAAGCGGATATCTTCCGATAGTAAGCTTGCACATGAGTTCGGGGACAAGAAGTGCCATTGTACTTGTCGAAAGATGGCGCCTTGAACTTGTATGGGATCCTCAAACCATCAACTAAACCCATGTTAGTAACATCAAAGCCCAGAGAATTCTGGCACTCCATGGCGCGAATCTTTTCAGCAAGGGCGTCAACCTTTCTATCTCTCTCTTCCGCCTTTCCAAATTCATCATCATCACTGGGAATAGTGAACATATCTTCTTGCTTGTCAACCAAATGAGAAGGATGGTGAACTGGAGCACGTGTCGCTCGAGCATTAGCAGCCTCTGTAATGATGGGTTGTCCATTGATTCTAATACCACGCGATTCGTCACCATTAGCATAGTTGTTGACAGGGTTGGTAACAGCAGCGTCATCGACAGGGGTCCCTTCTGGCGGATTCTGACCGACAGGGGGAATCACAGTTTCTTGTCTCTGGACCAAGGCTCGGAGTTCCTCTTGCCCTTGCATCATACTCATGAATTGGGCCATGTTGGTCCTCATCTCTGCTAGATCTGATTGAAATTGATCCATGGTCTTCTGTTGATTCTGCCTTGTTGCGTAACGGTGCGGACGATACTCAGCAATTCTGCCTGAAACGGGAACCAGAATGAGAAATCTTCTTCAAGAACACCTGTAATGATGCAAGAATGATATGCGTATGATGCGTATGCTATGTTTTATCATTTCTCAGGTATTCAAGAGTCATCTCTCGGCGTGAACAGAGTCCTGAATAAACCTAAAAAACGATATGCATATGCGGGTTAACTTTTTTTTTTATGCATTATGTTTTTTGAAAATAAACATGCTATGATGCAAAATGATGAAACAATGGCTGGTTTGCTGTGTATCACAAGGCATAGGATCAGAACTTCAGCATGAATTCGGAACCGGGAACCATAGAACACAGTCATCAACTTAGAACCCATACTTCAGAACCAACGGTCACCAACAAGAACCAAACAAAAGTCACCAACAGGACACGGTCACTAACAGAACAAGTCACCATTAGTACCTATAAATGATTCATTCCCGCCCCACTCACGGGTGTAATCTAGGCCAAGGTAAGGTCAAGAGAAATGCAGGATAAACAATCCTTTCAAGAATATCATCATATGCACACCAGGTGTATGCAACGATAATACCCCATCAGAATCTGAACTGCTCGTGATACTATGTTCCGCTAAGTGGCGCCATACCACCCGCTTCCCATGAATCACTCTATTCCTAGGTGTCCTAAAGTTCACTCATAGCCTGTGTATTGGGCCTTTTACCTCTTGTGACTCCCACCCAACAGCGAAACAGATACACAGCCCGCACAGTATGCATGAAACAGTAAAGCGCACATAGGATGCAATGCAAGCAGATAAGTATGCAAAGCAAAAAATAAATAACACACAATAGTCAATAAACAAACAAACGCTACGAAAGGCCCACTAGGGAAAATATATCCCCAGCAGAGTCGTCAGCTGTCGCTCCCCGGATTTCCCGAATCCAAGTACAAACGCGAAAAGGAGGTGGCGCGGAAAGAAGAGTAGAGTCGCCAGCTATGTACTTTTATCCCAAGAGGAAGGAAAGTTAGTACTGCATAACCAAGAGGGAACGGATAAAACAAAGTCTCGAACCAAAGAAAACTGAGTAAGGGGGCCGGTTACGTGAAGGGAAGGTTATCGCACCCCTTCACGTCTGTGGTATTCCACAGGATCCATGTTTGCTATTTATGTCTAAAGTGTGTGTATAAAAGGTCCTATATGCGATGCGAAAGATAGAAAATCAAAGTAGGGAAAAGAAAGAGTTATTGCTCGCACAGGCCCTACCCTGCTGCATACGTATCTCAAGAAGGATTGAGAATCAGAGCACCGTAGCTCGGCTGACCTATTTTTGTTTGTTTTGTGTTTTTTAGATGAACAACGTTACTATGCAATCTACTGGATGCTCGACCTTTGGAGACTTACTCGCCTGTAGTAGAAGGAGTTAACGTGTTCTTAGAAGAAGAAAAATCAAAGAGTTTGTTGTGTTTTAGGAATGCTCATGCAAAAAAGGAAGTCCTAGACAAAGGAACCGTGCTACCTTAATTGACATGCAGACGAGAGACTATACAAAGCCTAGCAATCCTATGGGGAGACGATCACACCACACAAAACATATAGCATAAAGTAAACACACCAACAAGGGGGCCCAAACATACATGGGTAGGGCTTTAGTCAAGAGGGGTCATATCAACCTCGATAAACAAGCCATGGAAAGGTAATCAAATGGGCTCTTAACTACTGACATTGAACGTCAGGGTGAGCAGATCAAGAGGGTAATGAGGATAAGACCTCATAGCTCTTAACCCTGGACAGGGTGAGCTTATGACAAAGCGTGGGGGTTCAGAAAGATGAAACCCTCTCCACGGACTGATCGGACAAAAGATCTTGGGCTTTTATTCTGAAGCATCGACATGTAGTGCGAGCATAAAGAACGACACACTGAATAACGGGGGAGTGACTACTAATCCCTTATATCCGTCAATTGCCTCTTCATGGAGGTCTTTAGCACTGGTGCCTCTTCTTGGAGGTCTTTAGGCACAAAAGTAAACACACAAAAACATTGCCTCCTATCGAGGTCTTCCAGCTAAGAAAGCGGTAAAATGCTGGAAAAATGTAAAAGGGATCAAGAGATCTACCACAGGAATAAAGATCCGAAGTAACAGCAACTAAAGAAACAAGAAACCCGGAGGTCTCTCAAGCTGATTGGAAAGATCGATTGAAATTGAATTGCACGGTTGGGTTTGCAAAGCAATGTTAGGGTTTATGTGAGATGGAATTGATAAGTCTGAGAGTCAGAGTCAGTTTTTTTCAGTGTGTATGGAGGTTGCACCAAATTAGTTAGCTAGGGTTTTGTTCCAATGAAATTTAGAATTTATACTCTGATTTACGTGGCTTGGTGGGCTCAGAATGAAGGCAATTCAAGTCCATGATCTTTTCTGTTATATTTTTTTATTTTCAAAACGCGTGGGCTTCGCCTAGCGAGCAAGACAGCTCAGGAAGTTCTTCTGGGCGCAGGTGACTCTGGTGGCCTATCTTGGGACTCGCTAGGCGAGCCATTCTGCTCACCTAGCGAGCATGACAGTGTAAGACCCCAATTTTGTCCCTAAGATCCCTCATGGCATCATATCATACCATATCATTGCCTCAAGGATCTTTGTACACCTTTGCTTCCCTCCTAGTGGGTGGGTTATCTTGTGAGTGTGGTTCTTGATCACCAAGCATGTTTTGCATTTGTGTATCATTGCTTTTCATATGTTTACTAACCAAAAGTACAAAAATATTGTCATCTAACCATGTTACTTGCAGATGAAGCAAGCTAGGTCAAAACAGTCAAATCAGCCATTGAGCAATGGATGGTGGCCATTCTTGAAGAATTTGGGCACCATGATCATTCATCAAGAGTTCATATGAGTTGTGACATCATTTTGAATCAAGATCTCAAGTGGTAGGGGCTTGGAATTCATCAGAACATGGTTCAGTCAACCAAAACCCTAGCAAAGTCAACTGTGGTAAACTGTGCATTTAATCAGTGATTTGATGATGGGAATTGGTTTGAGAGGTCTCATTCATGTCCATATAAGCCTCATATAACATGTCAAACATCCACAGTGAAGAATTTGAAGTCAGACAAGAAGTTTCCCAAAATAGTAAGTTGACCTGTAATTGGAATTTGCCAAAAATGGAAAGTTCTTCTCCTCAAACTTACTTCATCATACAAGCTTCAAATTAATTTTTGTCCAACATGAAAGTTGAATATCTTGTTCTCCCATTTCCAAAAAGTCCAAGAACACTCATTTCTCATTTATGGTTGGCAAGTTATGATCAAATCATTCTCAAACATTTTTGAACTTCAAAGTGGCATATCTTCCAAACCATTTGGCCAAATTGAGTGAGGTTTTTTGCTACAAATCATATTTGATGTGCTCTATCCAAATCCTTCATCACATTTCACCAAAAATCTTCCAATCAAAATGGCCTTTTTCAAGTGCATTGAATTAAAAAAGAGAGGGGTGAAAAATGAACTTTCAAATTAAGCTTTGCCAATACATTCTACCAATTACAAGTGTTCAGAAATCACATTTGGAGATTGGTTTGGGCCCATTTCGCACTGTAGCACATGCACATGCAACATTTGAGTAATTTCACTAATTAGCCAAAACACTTCATTAAGCAAAATCCCATTACCATTCCACTAACCAAAGCTTATGCTTCATTAATCAGGGTATATATTTCACATTTCAGACAGAAAAAGCCCTAGCCACTATTCACAAAACCAGATCAAAAATTCATTTTCTCTCAAACTCTCTCATTTTCATCTTGCTTTTTTCTGAAAATCTCAAAAGAGCTCGAGCCTTTGTTGATTGTGCCATCACCTACCATCATCTTGGAAGCATTTGCAAGCTTTGTTTCACAACTGTAAAGCATCAAAGCACCACTGTTCCATTGAGCTTCTGACATGGCAGTTCGAATTTGGAGCTGAATCATGCCAGCTGAGCTTCAAGTCCTGTTTCCATTCATCAAAACAAACATTATTGTGCATCTGTTTCAGCTTTTTGAGACCAAAGAACCACAAATCATCACTGCTCTTCAAATTTGGTAAAGATTCGAACCTTGCTATTCTTGAAATCATGATGTGCTTTGGATAGATCTTGCCTTGCTGGTTTTACTGAACTTTAAATCGTGGAAAATGGTTGAGTATTAAGAAAGTTATGTTGACATGAAGTTTCATATGTGGATGATATTTTGCTCGATTCTTTCATTTCAGCATGCTTTAGTGAAAATTAATGTTGGAATGTTGATGTACATTGTTAGCTGAGTCGAATGGTGTGTTTGTTTCCAAATTCTGGGAAAAAAGTTCATCATGATTGATGAACACGATGAACAGTACCCAAACCCTAATTTTAAAAAGCCCAGAATCGTGGTTGGCTGCTGGATTTCTGTTTTGCATGTTTTGTTACTGTTCCATTGCCATGAAGCAAATAGCCGGACGCCACCTCACTAAGTGAAACGCGGCGTTTCACTTAGTGAGTCCAATATTTACAAAATTGCCATTCCCGTTTTAATATTTCATTAAATCATTTCATTATTTCAATATTTATTTCATTTTGTATACCAATCTTCAAAAATTCATAAGTCACTCAATATTTGTCCAAATTTGATGGGATTTTTTGTGAAATGCTCCTCATGATCTCTAGTTTATTATGATGATTTTTCCAGATTTTTTGCACGACTGGATTTTTAAATGTGCTAGGGTTTGTTCATGTGTGTCCATTTTGTGTATGCCATGCCATTTTGCTTGTGAAATGATGATACTTAATCCAATGCCTCTGAAATTTTTTGTGCTTAAACTAGACATGTTCATGGTGATTTTGGTGTAGAGTTTGTGAATTTATCATTGCTGGTTGTTGAGATATGATTTTTTGAATAGAGGTGTGACAATTTGTGTCACACCATTCATGTCCAACTTCATGATTTTAATTACCATGCTTATTGAACTCAAAATGGTCTGGATTTTTGCATGAGAATACTTATGGGTGTTGAGAATACATGTGATTTTTTCTGGAACTATTGATGGCATTTCCTATTTGATTGGAATTTTCTCCCCTGTTTGACCAAATTGTTGACCCCTTGTGATACATGTTTGTATTTGGTTTGTGAAATTCTAATGCTTAATTGGTTGGAATTGAAATTTGACATGTGAATTGTAGACATCTTAAAGTTTGTCTTGGTTTTAGTACCATTCATTTATCATGTGTTGTCACTGTTTTATGATTTATTGAAGTTGGTACATATTTTGATGCTTTGTATGAGTGTGCTTGAACTTGCTTTGACTTTATGATTTTCATTGACCTACTTCCCTTGATCCAAATGAGCTGAAATTTGGTATGCTTATCATGTTATGGATGATATTTGATCATGAATTATTTGAGGATTTATTGAAAAGTTTGTGATTGGATTTGACATGAATCTTTCTGTTGACTTCTTTGAGGTTCTATATGACATGCTTTGACCTAATTTGTTTGTGAAATGATAATGATGAATGATATGAATGTGAAACCGCTTGGGTTTGTTTCTTAATTGTTTGAACTTGATTTTGGATATCTTTCACTTGCTGTTTTGGATTTTTTATCTCCTTTTGACCCTAGGCTTGTCCTAGTGGTCTTGTTGCTCATGTTTGAGTTTGGTTTTTCAGGTTAAGAAGCAAATGCCTTAAGGAGACTTATGCAAGTTGCTTGAGTTTGATTGATTATCATGAACTAACTTGTTTGTTTTGTAGGATGCTTAGCTCATATGCTTTGAGCTTTGTGCATTGCACATTTGACTGATTGTGTTGATCCTTATCTTATATTGGTTTTGAATTTGAGTTGTATACTGATTTTACTTGATTGATTTCAGGTACCTTTAGTTGCTAATAGTTCTTTGAGAACTTGCATTGCTTTGCTTGATAGCATTTGCATTGAGGTAGAATCCTTTTTCTTCATGTAGTCTGGAAGACCTGGCCTGTTACTTGGCCAGGCAACTGTCTGAAGTCCTCCTTAAGAGGCGATGTTTGTGCTTGTTTACTTTTGTCCCAAGCAGGAAAAGTCCTTTAAATAAGGCAATTGGTAGAATCCAAGAGATATGTAACCTATCTCCTACTATTCTGTGAGTCACTCACCTTACTCACACTACATGTGTTGATGCATAGTGAGTAAAAACCCAAGATCAATCGAGTCAATAACTTGTGGAGAGAGTTCCATCTTTCTGACTCCCACATCTTCTGATATTCAATGCTCTCCCTGACCAGGGATAAGAGTGATGAGGCACACCCCTCATATCCTTTCATCTGCTTCACCTTGGCTCTCAATGTCAAGGTTAAGAGCACCATTAACCCTATTCCAGTTGGCTTCAATGCCTAACCCTTTGTATGAGCCTAATTGTTTGGTTATAGAGTGTGTTGAATGACTTTGGTTGATTGATTACTTAGTTCATTTGTACATGTCTGCTTGCATGCTTTGTGCATTTATCATCATTAATTGCTCATTAGTGCATGATCATTTCATTTGTCTTTGTGACATATCTTTGTTGTTTGCCCATTGAGGACAATTGTAAGACCATTCATTGGCCATTGTTCCTATGATATGGAAGTGAGTATAAGACCATTTCATTGGCCACTCATCATCTCTTTGCTTGATGCATTTGTTTGTTGTATGTGAGGATGCAATTGTAAGTCCGTGTAATTTGGCATTTGTTTTCCTATGATCATATGTTGGAGGTTAGAGTAAGCCCAGATAGATTGGCATCTGACATCCAAGTGTTTACTTTGTTTTTGTTGGAGATTGGTATAAGCCCAGATAGATTGGCATCCGGTATCCACTTTTTATTTCTTTGTTGAGGAGATTGGTATAAGTCCATAGAGTGGCCTCTGATATCCAGTTCTGTTTTAGGAGATTGGTATAAGTCCAGTAATTGGCATCCGGTATCCGCTTTTGTTGACTTTCTTCCTTTGTTTTGCTTGTTTCTTATTGCTCATTGCCCGTTCCAAAGGACACACTTGAATCATCTTCTATATGATTTCAAGAGGTGAACCTTCTAAGAAGTTTTACACTCCATCTTCATCCATTCATACCTCTTTGTCCTAAACCTTTTCACACATTACTTTCAAAATTGAGATAAATATTGTGCAAACATCTTCATGTTTTCAATTTAAAAACCTGGACCCCAAGTCCTTGACTTTTTCAAACTCCATTTCATAATACTTCTTTTGAATCAATCTTAATCATACTTTGACCCTCCTTTTGTGAATAATCATAATCAATTAACTTCACCCATTCAATTGTTTTGTGGCTTTGTCCATCCTTGTTAAGTTTTCATACATTAGCCATAGCTTTGATTTATCCTAGTTGGTTGATGTTAATCTCACCTATTTGTCCTTAGTTGATTGAATTGTAAGTCTTCCTTGCTTATTATAGGGTTAACCCCTCACTAGCAAGTTGAAGCTTTTCTCACATGGTGGACTCGTTGTTTGTATAAGGTTGAGTTTTCTCCCGTGGATAACGTAAGACCTTAAGGCTTGTGTTTAAAATTGAATCCACTAACTTTTGGAAATCTTTTAGCCGAACTACGGCGTTTTGATCCTTACCTTTGATGGAAGGTACGTAGGCAACGGGTTCATCCGTTCGAACACAAAAATAATAAAATTGTATATTCTTTTCTCATCATCCCATTCATGTTTGCACAATAAATATTTCATAACAAATAACAATTTTGTACAACAAGTGTGAAAAGGGCTCCCTAGGAGTACCTAGGACGTAGTGGGTGCCTAACACCTTCCCATTGCGTAATTTACCCCTTACCCAGACTCTCTGATCTTTTCATTAGTTTTCTATGTGTAAAACTTCTTAGGCTTTTGTTCGCTTTTTAGCCAGTCCTTTGGATAAATAAAAGTGCGGTGGCGACTCGAATTCATTGTATGCTTTGCTTATGGTTTAATCAATAAATCATATAGCGACGAATACACCGCTACAGACAACTCATGAACAAACTTTTGCTCCTTCAAGATTAACTATTCAAAATATTGCAAATAATACCCTAAGGGTTCCTTGAAAATAAACAAAGCATCTGCACAAGCATTTCATGCATCATTTTTGCATAAGCAGGTACCCTTTGTTTCTGGTCTTCTTGTCCTAACTCTGTGTTCTTCATTTATTTTGAAGACAAGCTGACTCACCGGTATTATACTCTAGTCAATTCTGCAAGAGTCATGGAGCAGCTAGAACAAGAGAACAGAGAATTGAAAGAAGAGGTCGCCAGACTTGGCGCTTTGATGGAGCAACTCCTCGCTGCTCAAAATCAACCTGCTCAACCGCCTGCAACGCCTACCCAGAGGAAGGTCATCTCAGAGGTCGTCGCTTCGACTGTGCCTGTCAGTGCTCATCAAGTGCCCAATGCTATGCCAGTCGGGTTCCCTTGGGGAATGCCTCCAGGTTTTATGCCTGATCGGCCCGCTCCAACCTTTGTTCATATGCCGGCATCTAGCCCGGTCCCTGTTCCCGCTCCTCCTGTCGTGCATACCATGCCAAGGGTAGACGACACCATCTATCACTCTGAGCCATCTGAGGGCCCGGACGTTTATGAAAAGATGGACGCCATGAACGACCAATTCCTTGAGCTGAGAAAGGAATTGAAGACTCTTCGAGGTAAAGATTTATTCGGCAAGTCTGCTGCCGAGTTGTGCCTTGTTCCCGGTGTGAAGATACCGATTAAATTCAAAGTACCTGACTTTGAAAAGTATAAAGGGAACACCTGTCCACTCGCACACCTGGTCATGTACGCCAGGAAGATGTCTACCCAGACTGATAATGATCAGCTTCTGATTCATTATTTCCAAGACAGTTTGTCTGGTGCCGCGCTCAGATGGTACATGAGCTTAGACAGTGCTAATATCAGATCCTTCAACGACCTTGGCGAAGCCTTCGTCAAGCAGTATAAGTACAATGTCGATATGGCACCTGACCGGGATCAACTCAGGTCCATGTCGCAGAAGGACAAGGAAACTTTCAAGGAGTACGCCCAGAGGTGGCGAGAGCTGGCAACTCAAATCACTCCACCGCTTGAGGAGAAAGAAATGACCAAGATCTTTTTGAAGACTCTTGGCTCATTCTATTATGAGCGGATGGTAGCAAGCGCTCCCTCTGATTTCACCGAGATGGTGAACATGGGGATGCGTCTCGAGGAAGGTGTCCGTGAAGGACGATTGGCAAAGGATGAGAGCTCTTCTTCTAAACGATATGGGGCGTTTAAGAGGAAGGATGGGGAAGCACATGCTGTGCAATCCCATCCCAAGTATAGAAGACCCTCTGCTCAGAGGAAGCCTGCACATCGTGCCGGTCATCAGCATCAGGTGGCTCATATAGCACCTGTCTTCAAAGACAATGCTCAGCAACATCAGCAGTATCAACATCAGCAACAATATCAACAGCCTCAGTATCAGCAACAACATCGTCCACAGCAACAGGCTTACCAGCCTCGTAGAAGTACAACCAATCAAGCTAACTTGGGTTATGATAGGAAGAAGATCAACTTCGATCCAATTCCTATGTCATATGCAGAGCTTTATCCTTCCTTGTTGGAAAGGAAATTGGTTTCTCCCAGAGATCCTCCTGCCATTCCTGCAAATCCATAGTGGTGGTATAAACCGGATCAGCATTGTGTTTACCATTCCGGTGCCCCAGGCCATAACATCGAGAATTGCTACCCACTCAAGACTAAGGTTCAAGACCTTATGAGATGTGGAATCTTGAGCTTTGAAGATTCAGGCCCGAATATCACCTAGAACCCATTGCCTGCGCATGGGAAATCGGTTAATATGGTTCAGGAATGCCTTGGGAAGTACAAGGTCAGATACGTAAGCCACATTAGGCAGTCGTTGGTTGAATTACATTGTTTGCTGTGTCAGTACAGCTACTTAGAGCATAACCACGACAAGTGTCGCGTCTGCTCGGTTAATCGCTTGGGTTGCGATCAAGTACGAAGATGAACTCCAAGAGCTGTTGAATGAGGGTACCATTGAGATTCTGCAGAATCGCAATGTTGATAAAGATGAGCCTGAGATTAATGTTATATCTCCAGTGTTCAAGTTGCCTGAGCCTGTTGTTATTCGTTACGATAGCAGCAAGCCGAAGGCTTCCCCTTCTTTGGTCATTAAACCGGCAGGCCCTGTGCCCTATTCATCTGATAAAGCCGTACCATTCAGATACAACCCTGTTGCTGTGCAAGATGGGGTAGAAGTGCCTTTACCTTCAACTTCCGTGACCAACGTCGCTGATGTAAGTGGGTTGACCCGAAGTGGTCGTGTGTTTTCTGCGCCTCCTAAGGCTGTTGCTTCTGAATCTGCTGAGCGTCCGGTTGGGACCGCTGTTAATATTCAGAATCAGGCACGTGATGTTGCCAAACCATCCTCCTCTGTACAAAAAATTCCCGTTTCTTCAGTCGGCCCGAGTGGCATTGTAGATGAAGAATCTGATGAGATGCTGAGGCTCATCAGAAAGAGTGAGTACAACATTGTAGACCAGCTTCTACAAACGCCATCCAAGATTTCCATTCTTTCTCCGCTGCTGAATTCAGAACCCCATAGGGAGGCTCTGCAAAAAGTCTTGGATCTGGCGTATGTTGATCACGACGTCACCATTGAGCAATTTGATAGTATTGTTGCAAACATTACCGCTTGCAACACGTTGAGCTTTTGTGACGCTGATCTCCCTGAGGAGGGAAGAGACCACAACATGGCTTTACATATCTCCATGAATTGCAAATCTGATGCAATGTCCAATGTGCTGGTGGACACTGGATCTTCTTTAAATGTATTGCCAAAGACCACACTCTCTCGTTTGTCATATCAAGGTCCTCCTATGAGGCAGAGTGGGGTTGTTGTGAAAGCATTCGATGGGTCGCGTAAGACCGTGATTGGGGAAGTTGATCTCCCTATCAAAATCGGACCAAGTGACTTCCAAGTTACCTTCCAGGTAATGGATATCCACCCATCTTATAGCTGTCTCTTAGGCAGACCATGGATTCACGAGGCTGGCGCCGTGACATCCACCCTACACCAGAAGCTGAAATTTGTGAAAAATAAGAAACTGGTCGTAGTAGGGGGAGAAAAGGCTCTCCTGGTTAGCCATCTGTCTTCTTTCTCGTACATTGACGCAGAGGATGAAGTTGGAACTCCGTTACAAGCTTTATCTATTGATGAACCAATCGAGAAGAAGTCTCCTTCATTCACTTCCTACCGTGATGCGAAGCTGGCCATTGAATGTGGTGTAGTTGCTGGATTAGGGAAGATGATTGAGCTTGAAGACAATAGATCCCGGGCTGGCATTGGCTACTGTTCTGGGGCACATAATGAGCAAGGTTTGTTCAAGAGTGGAGGATTCATCCATGACGATCAACCTGAAGAAGAAGCTGCTGCTATCTTGGAAGAGGATGCAGAGGACGTGAACAATTTCGTTATTCCTGGTGGTGTCTGCCACAATTGGGTCGCTGTAAATGTTCCTACAGTCATCCATAGATCAGAGTAATTGTTCACTTTGTTTAAAACCCTTCTCCCATGCCAAAAGGAGAAGTGATGACATTGTTGGCAAAGCATATATACAATGATGTTTTCATTCAATTAATGCATTGTTAAACATTTGTTTTTCCATTTGTTTTCACTTTTTGCTTTTTGCATGAAATCAGTGATCACAAAAAACCCATAAAAACAAGAATAAAAGCAATCTTTTTCATCTGCATAATGGTTTGCTTGTTTATATTCTAAAGTTTTTCCTTAACCAAAATCATTATGCAGGTTGATCCTAAAACCCATTGAACATAATGATCCAACGCCATCTCCCAATTTTGAATTCCCTGTGTTTGAGGCAGAGGAAGATGACGTTGAGGGGATTCCTGATGAGATTACCCGTCTCCTTGAGCACGAAGAGAAGATCATTCAGCCGCATCTCGAAGACTTGGAAACAATCAACTTGGGGTCTGAAGATTGTGTTCGCCTGGTAAAGATTGGGGCACTTCTTGAAGAGTCTGTCAAGGAAGATTTGATCAGTTTGCTACGAGAATATTCAGATATCTTTGCTTGGTCCTATGAAGATATGTCGGGTTTAGATACAGATATTGTGCAACATTTCCTGCCTTTAAAGCCTGAGTGCGTGCCTGTGAAGCAGAAGCTCAGAAGAACTCATCCAGATATGGCAGTGAAGATCAAAGAGGAAGTTCAGAAGCAAATTGATGCGGGGTTTCTGGTGACTTCTACATATCCTCAATGGGTGGCCAATATTGTGCCTGTTCCTAAGAAGGACGGAAAAGTCCGTATATGCGTTGATTATAGAGATTTGAATAAAGCTAGCCCGAAAGATGATTTTCCTCTACCACACATTGACATGTTGGTAGACAATACAGCTAAATTCAAAGTCTTTTCGTTTATGGACGGATTTTCCGGATATAATCAAATCAAGATGGCACCAGAGGATATGGAGAAGACAACATTCATCACACCTTGGGGAACATTCTGTTATCGAGTGATGCCCTTCGGTTTGAAGAACGCCGGAGCCACGTATCAACGAGTTATGACTACCTTGTTTCATGATATGATGCACAAGGAGATAGAAGTCTATGTTGATGATATGATTGCTAAGTCCCGAACGGAAGTTGAGCATATTGAGCATTTGTTGAAGCTTTTTCAGCGTTTGAGGAAGTTTAAACTTCGTCTGAATCCGAACAAATGTACATTTGGAGTCCGTTCTGGCAAATTGTTGGGTTTTGTGGTAAGTGAAAGAGGTATTGAGGTTGATCCTGCAAAGGTCAAAGCAATACAAGAGATGCCTGCACCCAAAACTGAGAAGCAAGTCCGAGGTTTTCTTGGCCGCTTGAATTACATTTCCAGATTTATATCCCACATGACTGCCACATGTGCGCCGATATTCAAGCTCCTCCGGAAAGATCAGTCTCATGATTGGACCGAGGATTGCCAGAAAGCTTTCGACAGTATCAAAGATTATCTGTCTGAACCTCCGATCTTGTCTCCGCCTGTGGAAGGAAGACCTCTGATCATGTATTTGACAGTTCTTGAAGATTCTATGGGTTGTGTACTCGGTCAACAAGATGAATCAGGGAAGAAGGAATTTGCTATATACTACCTCAGTAAGAAGTTTGCTGATTGTGAGTCTCGGTACTCTATGCTTGAGAAGACGTGTTGTGCTTTAGCTTGGGCTGCTAAGCGTTTGCGCCAGTACATTATAAATCATACAACTTGGTTGATATCCAGAATGGATCCGATTAAGTATATCTTCGAGAAGCCTGCTTTAACTGGGAGGATTGCCCGTTGGCAGATGTTGTTGTCCGAGTATGATATTGAGTATCGAAGATCAAAAAGCTATTAAAGGTAGTATCTTGGCTGACCATTTAGCGCACCAGCCGATCGAAGATCATCAGTCTGTTCAGTATGACTTCCCTGATGAGGAAATTCTGTATTTGAAGATGAAAGATTGCGATGAGCCTACACTTGATGAAGGTCCAGAACCTGGTTCTAGATGGACGATGGTGTTTGACGGAGCTGTTAATCAGTATGGAAATGGAATTGGGGCAGTGATCATTACTCCTCAAGGTTCGCACATTCCGTTTACAGCAAGGCTAACATTCAAATGCACGAATAATATGGCGGAGTATGAAGCCTGTATCATGGGACTTGAAGAATGCATTGATTTGAGAATCAAGTATCTTGATGTGTATGGTGATTCGGCCCTGGTTGTTAATCAGATCAAGGGTGAATGGGAGACGAATCAACCTGGTCTCATTCCGTACAGAGATTATGCAAGGAGAATTTCAACATTCTTCACAGAAGTTGAATTTTATCACATTCCTCGAGAGGATAATCGGATGGCAGATGCTCTTGCTACGCTTGCTTCCATGATTGTGGTCAGATGGTGGAATGATGTCCCCAATATTACTGTGATGCGTTTGGACAGACCAGCTCACATATTTGCAATCGAAGAAGTGAAAGATGACAAGCCTTGGTATTTTGATATCAAGAATTTCCTCCAGAACCAGGTCTACCCGACTGGGGCATCTGTGAAAGATAGAAAAACATTGAGAAGGTTGTCAGGCAGTTTCTACCTCAGTGGTGAAGTGCTGTATAAAAGGAATTTTGATATGGTTTTGCTCAGATGCGTGGATAGACACGAAGCAAACCTATTGATGACTGAGGTCCATGAGGGTTCATTTGGTACTCATTCCAATGGACATGCCATGGCTAAGAAGATGTTGAGAGCAGGCTACTATTGGCTGACAATGGAGTCTGACTGTTGCAAGTATGTGAAGAAATGTCACAAGTGTCAAATTTATGCGGATAAGATTCATATTCCTCCGACACTTCTGAATGTGATTTCATCACCATGGCCTTTCTCTATGTGGGGAATCGACATGATCGGCATGATTGAGCCGAAAGCGTCCAACGGACACCGGTTTATTCTCGTAGCAATTGATTACTTCACCAAATGGGTTGAAGCCGCTTCGTACGCAAATGTAACCAGGCAGGTGGTTGTGGAGTTTATCAAGAACCAGCTGATTTGCCGTTATGGTGTGCCAGAGAGGATCATTACTGATAATGGATCCAATCTGAATAACAAGATGATGGATGAGTTGTGCGCTGAATTCAAGATTGCACACCATAATTCCTCTCCCTACAGACCTAAGATGAATGGGGCTGTTGAAGCTGCTAATAAGAATATCAAGAAGATTATCCAGAAGATGACTGTCACGTACAAAGATTGGCATGAGATGCTGCCATTTGCTTTGCATGGATATCGTACGTTTGTACGCACTTCAACAGGGGCAACCCCTTTCTCTCTTGTTTATGGCATGGAAGCTGTTCTCCCAGTAGAGGTGGAGATCTCATCAATGAGAGTCTTGATGGAAGCCAAGTTGACTGATGCTGAATGGATTCAGAGTCGTTACGACCAATTGAATTTGATTGAAGAGAAGCGATTAACTGCTATGTGTCATGGTCAGTTATATCAGCAGAGAATGAAGAAAGCATTCGATAAGAAGGTCAAGCCGCGTGTGTTCTGAGAAGGTGACCTCGTGCTCAAGAAAGTTTTGTCTTTCGCGCCCGATTCCAGGGGCAAGTGGACTCCAAACTACGAGGGTCCATATGTTGTTAAGAGAGCCTTTTCAGGCGGAGCTTTGATGCTTACAACAATGGATGGGAAGGATTTCACTCGTCCTGTGAATTCAGATGCAGTCAAGAAATACTTTGCCTAAAAAAAAAAGTATATGCAAAAGAAAAACAGAATGGCTCGCTAAGTTGAAAACCCGAAAGGGCGGCTTAGGCAAAAATGAGCGTCTCGGTGGAGAACCCGCAAGGGTAATCCAGGCAAAAGTTAGAGACTTGAAAAAAAAAGAAGAATATTTGCATCCCGCTGGATTGAGTACCTCACCCTGGGGCAATCTAGGCAAAAATTAGGGATTTGGCAAGTAACTGCATCCTGACAAGACTTTCTGTTCCACGGCTGTCATTTCGTCAGAAGGACTCTCGATTCGTCGTCAACTGAAGCTTCGAATACATCGAGATTCAAATTGGTAGAGAAAGGATCATTATGTTCAATGTAGCCCTCTTCCAATATATATCACTGATTTCAAATTTGTACAGATCTATGGAGTCTTGCCATTTGCAGGCTACCATTCCATCAAATGAATTTGAGCTTTTTATCCAATTATTTGCACTCTTATTTGTTTCAATTCCACAAATGTTTTGCATGTTTTAATTGATGAAATATCATTGTTTTTAAACAAATCAAATTTTTCAAAATCTGCTGTTTTTAAACAAAGTGAATATTCACAAGGTTGAAAGGATACTCAAGAATATCTCAGTGCTCTCCCAAGGGTGGCATGATCGCCAACAGGTAAGACATTTGGTTCATATTCCTGGTTTGATTGTATCTTCTTTCTCCAGATCTTGTGATAGGGTTGTTCCCCGGCATAGTTGCAAGCAAAGTGTTGTTGAAGACTCAGTTTTCTCCAGCAGCAGTTTTCCCCAATAGATTTGCTTATGCAGTTAGATTCTACTTGGATGTTATTCTCCTTCAGTGGGTTGTTCCCCGGAGTTGTTTAGAGTTGCAAAGCTCTTTGTTTCTCAGTTGATGCTGAGATCCCCTGCGGATCTTCGAGATTTTCTCTTGTTCCCCAACAGATTCGTCTAGGTGGCTGTTTCGCCCGTTGTGACTTTCTGTACCCTGGTTGGGTTGTTTTGCTGATCCATCACTCAGAGATTTGGTGTTTCCTGATATCTCTGATCCTCTGCTTCCCCAGCAGTACCCGCAGATCTATGCTTTATAGCATGTAAATATCCTCAGATTGACTTTCCAGTTGGTTTTTCCCCTGGAAGTTTAGTACCGGGCGTTTGATCCCTAAACCTGTTTGTTTTAGATATGTCTGTTTTGTCAGCATTCATCAAACATAAATCACGCATATTCATGCATATTCATAAACATTCAGATATTCATGTTGCATTTCTCGCCATATATCTCTTGTTGATTGTTTCCTGCTATGGATACAGATCTCCTTTATAGATCTCCCCTAGCAGATGTCGGGTGTTAAAATCTCTCCATATAGAGTCAGCCCCGTAAGCAGAAAGTGTCTTTTGTCTGTCCTTCTGCAGTTCCCCACTGAGATATATCCTCGTGAATGACGGTTTCTTCCGTTTCCTCCCAACATATATATTGGGATGGATTTTCCTATTTGAGTTACATCCTCATTAGGACGTGTCTTGATTCAGTCTGTCTTTTCGGATTATTCCCGAATTGGCTATTTGTCAATTGTCTTGTGCTTCCCAGTGGGTTGTTCCCCAGCGGAGTTTTTTTCGGGCCTCTACCCTTATACCGGTAGTTGTAAGTCCTATTTTTCTTTGCCCTTTCAGCGGAATTGGTGGTTATATGCCTTTTATTCCTCGGCAGGAATTGTTGGTTTTCTACCTAGTAGGGGGTAGTCGTAAATCCTGTTTCTTACTCTCCAACAGAGTTTGTGGTTTGTTATAAACCTTATTTTTGGTTTCCCGTGCGGATTTGTGATTTGTTCTATCCCCACGCAGAGTTGTTGGTCTTCTACCCGGTATTCGGTAGATGTAAACCCTAATTCATATTTATCCCCACCAGAGTATGGCTATTACCCCGTATTTGGTAGTTGTAAGTCCTATCTCTTTTCCCCTTACAGAGTAACCTTTGTGGTTCGTCCTGGTTATAAGTGGATTTCTGTTATTGTGGTTTTATCCCTAACAGAGTTGGTGTCTTCCTGTGGTGATTTCTATCCCCAGTTGAGTTTGCGGTCTTCTACCCCGTATTCGATAGTTGTAAATCCCCAAATGTTGATGTTTCTCCCCAGCGGAGTTTGTGCCTTGTGGTACAGTTGGATAATTGTCGGATGCTTGCAATTTATCCCCAGCGGGTCTCCTTTCATTTACCCTTGTGTTGGTAATGTTGTTATTCCCTTTGATTGGTCATCATTATATACCTAGTTTGGTATCCCGATACCTTTCTTTTCGGTTGATTTATCCTTTATTAACCCTTATACCGGTTGTGGATAATCTTCCATGCGAGTATGTTATTCACGGTCTGCCGGTAATGAATAATATATCTCATGCACTCTTCAGTCGAAGCCTTTTGTGTTTCCCTGGTCGAGTAAGTTTCGTTACTTCCCTTTGCAGAATCGAATATTCTTTGGATAATTGCCGGATGCTTGCAATTTATCCCCTTGAGTTATCTTTCGTTTACCCGGATGCTTGGTATCGATTGTCTCTCTTTTTGGTTAGTCACCTATTATATACTTCGGTATCTCTGGTGTCTTTTCCTTTCGAGTATATTATTCACGATCTGCCGGTAATGAATAATATGTCTCATGCGCTCTTTAGTTGGAATCCTTTGTTGATTTTCCCCAGCTGAGCAAGATTCGTGTTCTTTGTAGAATCAAATATCCATCCTTTAACCAGTTTGTGTTTTGGATGATGAGTGTTTTGGCATATATACCAATTCACGTTTTCGGTAGATCACCTATTATATGCTTCGGTATCTCTGGTGTTTCTTACCATGCGAGTTTATTATCTACGTTCTAACGGTAATAGATAATATGTCTCATGGGAGTTTTCTTATCCACGGTCTGCCGGTAATGGATATTATATCTCATGCACTCTTTGGGTTTGTGTCCCCAGTTGGGTAAGGTTCGTTTTCCCGTTGTGGATTCGAATGTCCATCCTGTAAGTCGATTTGCTTTTTCAAGCCCTCCTTTCGGATGATGAGTGTTTTGGCATATATACCAATTCACGCTTTGGTCGGTCACCTATTATATACCTCGGTATCCCTGGTGTTCCTTCCCCTTCTGCTCCCTATTATGACCTCGGTCCCCTGCGGAGTCAGATTTTCCTGAGTTTATGTACCTTTTTCAGGTCTTTCTCAGATGCTTGGTTGATTGATATCTCTCACCCTTATACCGGTCTTAGATATTCATTCTTCCTGAATTTGTTACCCTTATACCGGTAACATCTCATTCTTTGGTGCTTCCTCAGTGGAGTTTCCTATTGCTTCTTCCTTGGAGTCAGCTTGTGTCTCTCCGATGGATGTCCTTCCTTTGGGATTTTTCTTTTCCCCAGTGTGAGTCCTTCACTCCCCAGTGAGGTCTCCAGTCTGATTTCCGTTACCCTAATCAGAGTCGTGTCTTGTTCACGCTGTGTCAGTTTTGTTTTTCCCCAACTTGAAGTCGTGTCCTGCTCACGCATTCTTTTTCTTTTACTATCCCTAATAAGAGTCTTGTTAGAATCTCTGTTCCTGGTGAGTGTATTACTCCGAAGGATCGTCTTTTCTTCTGTGTGAATCATATTCCCCCACAGAGCTTGTGTCTTTTGCATACATACATTTGCATCATGAGGTCTCTTAGGGACCAAAATTTGTCTCATTACTGTTATTTAAGCCCATTCTACCGCGTCGAGATGAAGATTTCTAAACTTCATTTCTCCGGCTAGAATGACCTTAAATAGGGGCATCTGTAAGACCCCAATTTTGTCCCTAAGATCCCTCATGGCATCATATCATACCATATCATTGCCTCAAGGATCGTTGTACACCTTTGCTTCCCTCCTAGTGGGTGGGTTATCTTGTGAGTGTGGTTCTTGATCACCAAGCATGTTTTGCATTTGTGTATCATTGCTTTTCATATGTTTACTAACCAAAAGTACAAAAATATTGTCATCTAACCATGTTACTTGCAGATGAAGCAAGCTAGGTCAAAACAGTCAAATCAGCCATTGAGCAATGGATGGTGGCCATTCTTGAAGAGTTTGGGCACCATGATCATTCATCAAGAGTTCATATGAGTTGTGACATCATTTTGAATCAAGATCTCAAGTGGTAGGGGCTTGGAATTCATCAGAACATGGTTCAGTCAACCAAAACCCTAGCAAAGTCAATTATGGTCAACTGTGCATTTAATCAGTGATTTGATGATGGGAATTGGTTTGAGAGGTCTCATTCATGTCCATATAAGCCTCATATCACATGTCAAACATCCACAATGAAGAATTTGAAGTCAGACAAGAAGTTTCCCAAAATAGTAAGTTGACCTGTAATTGGAATTTGCCAAAAATGGAAAGTTCTTCTCCTCAAAATTACTTCATCATAAAAGCTTCAAATGAATTTTTGTCCAACATGAAAGTTGAATATCTTGTTCTCCCATTTCCAAAAAGTCCAAGAACACTCATTTCTCATTTATGGTTGGCAAGTTATGATCAAATCATTCTCAAACATTTTTGAACTTCAAAGTGGCATATCTTCCAAACCATTTGGCCAAATTGAGTGAGGTTTTTTGCTACAAGTCATATTTGATGTGCTCTATCCAAATACTTCATCACATTTCACCAAAAATCTTCCAATCAAAATGGCCTTTTTCAAGTGCATTGAATTAAAAAAGAGAGGGGTGAAAAATGAACTTTCAAATTAAGCTTTGCCAATACATTCTACCAATTACAAGTGTTCAGAAATCACATTTGGAGATTGGTTTGGGCCCATTTCGCACTGTAGCACATGCACATGCAACATTTGAGTAATTTCACTAATTAGCCAAAACACTTCATTAAGCAAAATCCCATTACCATTCCACTAACCAAAGCTTATGCTTCATTAATCAGGGTATATATTTCACATTTCAGACAGAAAAAGCCCTAGCCACTATTCACAAAACCAGATCAAAAATTCATTTTCTCTCAAACTCTCTCATTTTCATCTTGCTTTTTTCTGAAAATCTCAAAAGAGCTCGAGCCTTTGTTGATTGTGCCATCACCTACCATCATCTTGGAAGCATTTGCAAGCTTTGTTTCACAACTGTAAAGCATCAAAGCACCATTGTTCCATTGAGCTTCTCACATGGCAGTTCGAATTTGGAGCTGAATCGTGCCAGCTGAGCTTCAAGTCCTGTTTCCATTCATCAAAACAAACATTATTGTGCATCTGTTTCAGCTTTTTGAGACCAAAGAACCACAAATCATCACTGCTCTTCAAATTTGGTAAAGATTCGAACCTTGCTATTCTTGAAATCATGATGTGCTTTGGATAGATCTTGCCTTGCTGGTTTTACTGAACTTTAAATCGTGGAAAATGGTTGAGTATTAAGAAAGTTATGTTGACATGAAGTTTCATATGTGGATGATATTTTGCTCGATTCTTTCATTTCAGCATGCTTTAGTGAAAATTAATGTTGGAATGTTGATGTACATTGTTAGCTGAGTCGAATGGTGTGTTTGTTTCCAAATTCTGGGAAAAAAGTTCATCATGATTGATGAACACGATGAACAGTACCCAAACCCTAATTTTAAAAAGCCCAGAATCGTGGTTGGCTGCTGGATTTCTGTTTTGCATGTTTTGTTACTATTCCATTGCCATGAAGCAAATAGCCGGACGCCACCTCACTAAGTGAAACGCGGCGTTTCACTTAGTGAGTCCAATATTTACAAAATTGCCATTCCCGTTTTAATATTTCATTAAATCATTTCATTATTTCAATATTTATTTCATTTTGTATGCCAATCTTCAAAAATTCATAAGTCACTCAATATTTGTCCAAATTTGATGGGATTTTTTGTGAAATGCTCCTCATGATCTCTAGTTTATTATGGTGATTTTTCCAGATTTTTTGCACGAGTGGATTTTTAAATGTGCTAGGGTTTGTTCATGTGTGTCCATTTTGTGTATGCCATGCCATTTTGCTTGTGAAATGATGATACTTAATCCAATGCCTCTGAAATTTTTTGTGCTTAAACTAGACATGTTCATGGTGATTTTGGTGTAGAGTTTGTGAATTTATCATTGCTGGTTGTTGAGATATGATTTTTTGAATAGAGGTGTGACAATTTGTGTCACACCATTCATGTCCAACTTCATGATTTTAATTACCATGCTTATTGAACTCAAAATGGTCTGGATTTTTGCATGAACATACTTATGGATGTTGAGAATACATGTGACTTTTTCTGGAACTATTGATGGCATTTCCTATTTGATTGGAATTTTCTCCCCTGTTTGACCAAATTGTTGACCCCTTGTGATACATGTTTGTATTTGGTTTGTGAAATTCTAATGCTTAATTGGTTGGAATTGAAATTTGACATGTGAATTATAGACATCTTAAAGTTTGTCTTGGTTTTAGTCCCATTCATTTATCATGTGTTGTCACTGTTTTATGATTTATTGAAGTTGGTACATGTTTTGATGCTTTGTATGAGTGTGCTTGAACTTGCTTTGACTTTCTGATTTTCATTGACCTACTTCCCTTGATCCAAATGAGCTGAAATTTGGTATGCTTATCATGTTATGGATGATATTTGATCATGAATTATTTGAGGATTTATTGAAAAGTTTGTGATTGGATTTGACTTGAATCTTTCTGTTGACTTCTTTGAGGTTCTATATGACATGCTTTGACCTAATTTGTTTGTGAAATGATAATGATGAATGATATGAATGTGAAACCACTTGGGTTTGTTTCTTAATTGTTTGAACTTGATTTTGGATATCTTTCACTTGTTGTTTTGGATTTTTTATCTCCTTTTGACCCTAGGCTTGTCCTAGTGGTCTTGTTGCTCATGTTTGAGTTTGGTTTTTCAGGTTAAGAAGCAAATGCCTTAAGGAGACTTATGCAAGTTGCTTGAGTTTGATTGATTATCATGAACTAACTTGTTTGTTTTGTAGGATGCTTAGCTCATATGCTTTGAGCTTTGTGCATTGCACATTTGACTGATTGTGTTGATCCTTATCTTATATTGGTTTTGAATTTGAGTTGTATACTGATTTTACTTGATTGATTTCAGGTACCTTTAGTTGCTAATAGTTCTTTGAGAACTTGCATTGCTTTGCTTGATAGCATTTGCATTGAGGTAGAATCCTTTTTCTTCATGTAGTCTGGAAGACCTGGCCTGTGACTTGGCCAGGCAACTGTCTGAAGTCCTCCTTAAGAGGCGATGTTTGTGCTTGTTTACTTTTGTCCCAAGCAGGAAAAGTCCTTTAAATAAGGCAATTGGTAGAATCCAAGAGATATGTAACCTATCTCCTACTATTCTGTGAGTCACTCACCTTACTCACACTACATGTGTTGATGCATAGTGAGTAAAAACCCAAGATCAATCGAGTCAATAACTTGTGGAGAGAGTTCCATCTTTCTGAACTCCCACATCTTCTGATATTCAATGCTCTCCCTGACCAGGGATAAGAGTGATGAGGCACACCCCTCATATCCTTTCATCTGCTTCACCTTGGCTCTCAATGTCAAGGTTAAGAGCACCATTAACCCTATTCCAGTTGGCTTCAATGCCTAACCCTTTGTATGAGCCTAATTGTTTGGTTATAGAGTGTGTTGAATGACTTTGGTTGATTGATTACTTAGTTCATTTGTACATGTCTGCTTGCATGCTTCGTGCATTTATCATCATTAATTGCTCATTAGTGCATGATCATTTCATTTGTCTTTGTGACATATCTTTGTTGTTTGCCCATTGAGGACAATTGTAAGACCATTCATTGGCCATTGTTCCTATGATATGGAAGTGAGTATAAGACCATTTCATTGGCCACTCATCATCTCTTTGCTTGATGCATTTGTTTGTTGTATGTGAGGATGCAATTGTAAGTCCGTGTAATTTGGCATTTGTTTTCCTATGATCATATGTTGGAGGTTAGAGTAAGCCCAGATAGATTGGCATCTGACATCCAAGTGTTTACTTTGTTTTTGTTGGAGATTGGTATAAGCCCAGATAGATTGGCATCCGGTATCCACTTTTTATTTCTTTGTTGAGGAGATTGGTATAAGTCCATAGAGTGGCCTCTGATATCCAGTTCTGTTTTAGGAGATTGGTATAAGTCCAGTAATTGGCATCCGGTATCCGCTTTTGTTGACTTTCTTCCTTTGTTTTGCTTGTTTCTTATTGCTCATTGCCCGTTCCAAAGGACACACTTGAATCATCTTCTATATGATTTCAAGAGGTGAACCTTCTAAGAAGTTTTACACTCCATCTTCATCCATTCATACCTCTTTGTCCTAAACCTTTTCACACATTACTTTCAAAATTGAGATAAATATTGTGCAAACATCTTCATGTTTTCAATTTAAAAACCTGGACCCCAAGTCCTTGACTTTTTCAAACTCCATTTCATAATACTTCTTTTGAATCAATCTTAATCATACTTTGACCCTCCTTTTGTGAATAATCATAATCAATTAACTTCACCCATTCAATTGTTTTGTGGCTTTGTCCATCCTTGTTAAGTTTTCATACATTAGCCATAGGTTTGATTTATCCTAGTTGGTTGATGTTAATCTCACCTATTTGTCCTTAGTTGATTGAATTGTAAGTCTTCCTTGCTTATTATAGGGTTAACCCCTCACTAGCAAGTTGAAGCTTTTCTCACATGGTGGACTCGTTGTTTGTATAAGGTTGAGTTTTCTCCCGTGGATAACGTAAGACCTTAAGGCTTATGTTTAAAATTGAATCCACTAACTTTTGGAAATCTTTTAGCCGAACTACGGCGTTTTGATCCTTACCTTTGATGGAAGGTACGTAGGCAACGGGTTCATCCGTTCGAATACAAAAATAATAAAATTGTATATTCTTTTCTCATCATCCCATTCATGTTTGCACAATAAATATTTCATAACAAATAACAATTTTGTACAACAAGTGTGAAAAGGGCTCCCTAGGAGTACCTAGGACGTAGTGGGTGCCTAACACCTTCCCATTGCGTAATTTACCCCTTACCCAGACTCTCTGATCTTTTCATTAGTTTTCTATGTGTAAAACTTCTTAGGCTTTTGTTCGCTTTTTAGCCAGTCCTTTGGATAAATAAAAGTGCGGTGGCGACTCGAATTCATTGTATGCTTTGCTTATGGTTTAATCAATAAATCATATAGTGACGAATACACCGCTACAGACAACTCATGAACAAACTTTTGCTCCTTCAAGATTAACGTTTTGAATGATGAATAGACCCCATTTGAACATGTTGGAAGTATCTCAAGCCATTCCCTAGCCATTTGACCCTCAGTTGAGCAACAATTAACTTTTGACTTCACAGTTGAATTTTGAACTGTACTGAGCCCATTAAGCTTGATCCTTTAAAGAAAACCTCTGAAAATGAAACCAAGTGACTTGGATGATATCCAAGCTTCTTGGAAGATAAACTCTTGGAGCTAATTCTGATTGACATGATAAAATGCAATATGAAATGTTAAATGACCTAAAAATGAATGCATGAATGAGGAAGGCAAATTTGAGGTGCTACACTTATCCGCATGCTCCATCGAAGAAGGATAATGCTAGACGTTATGCACGGTTCATGGACATATTCAAACAACTTCAAATCAATATTCCATTTGCTGATGCATTAGAGCAAATGCCACGGTACGCAAAGTTCATGAAGGATATTCTTACAAAGAAAAGGAGACATGTGGAAGACGAAACCATCTTGCTTGATGCACGTTGTAGTGCCATCATTCAAAAGACTCTCCCAAGGAAGGAATCTGATCCGGGCCGAGTCGTTTTACCGGTAACCATTGGAAGCACCTACATTGGTAATGGTTTGATTGACTTGGGATCTAGCATCAATTTAATCCCCCTATCCATTGTTAAAATATTGGGAAATGTTGAGATCAAATCTACAAGGATGACTTTGCAACTAGCCGACAAATCTACCACTTCACCATATGGAATTGCTCAAGACATGTTAGTGAAGGTGGACAAATTCTTGTTTCTGGTAGATTTCGTGATAGTAGAGATGGATGAGGATCTTGATGTTCCTCTAATTCTTGAAGACCATTCATGAAAACAGCCCGAATGATGATTGACATTGATGATGGACTAATGAAGGTGAGGGTGCAAGATGAAGAGGTAACCTTTAATCTTTTTGAAGCCATGAAGCATCCAAATGACAAGCATGATTCTTTTCGAATTGATGCAATAGAAGAGGAAGTAGTGGAGGTCGCAAATCAAGTTCATATTTCTAATCCTCTAGAAAGATCTCTTATCGGAGCCTACAATGTGTTGACAGAAAATGAAGAAAAACAGATTGAAGCAATGTTGCATGAGTTAGAGTCTTGTGGCGAGCTTGCTTATCAAGAAGAAACAAAGGAAGACTTGGATGCGACAAATAAAATGGAAGAACCAAAACTCGAGTTGAAAATGCTACCTTCACACTTCAAGTATGTGTTCCTTTGTGACGAGTGTACTAAACCGGTGATCATTAGCAACACCTTGTCCACAAAAGAGGAATACAAATTGATACAAGTGCTGAAAAAGAATGAAGGTGCAATAGGGTGGGTGTTATCCGACTTGAAGGGTATTAGTCCGGCCTATTGTATGCATAAGATCATGATGGAAGAGAATTTCAAACCCGTTGCACAACCTCAAAGGCGTCTAAATCCATCGATGAAAGAAGTAGTTCGGAAAGAAGTTGTCAAACTCTTGGAAGCCGGAATGATTTATCCTATCTCCGATAGTGAATGGGTGAGTCTGGTACAAGTAGTTCCCGAGAAAGGTGGCATGACGGTTATCAAAAATGATAAAAATGAGTTGATTCCGACAAGAACGGTAATCGGGTGGAGGATGTGTATTGACTATAGAAGGCTAAACCAAGCTACAAGGAAAGATCACTTCCCACTACCTTTCATGGATCAAATGTTGGAAAGGTTAGCAGGCAAAAATTTCTACTGTTTCTTGGACGGGTATTCGGGGTACAACCAAATTTCGGTCAATCCGGCGGATCATGAGAAGACGGCTTTTACATGTCCTTTTGGCATCTTTGCTTACCGAAGAATGCCTTTTGGGTTATGTAATGCACCGGCCACATTTCAACGGTGTATGCAAGCGATATTCTCGGACTTAATAGAAGAATGCATTGAGGTGTTCATGGATGATTTCTCCGTTTATGGATCATCTTTTGATTTGTGCTTAAAACATCTTGATGTGGTTTTGGGAAGATGCGTGGAGACCAACTTAGTGCTCAATTGGGAAAAATGCAACTTTATGGTCACCGAAGGTGTTGTACTCGGTCACAAGATCTCCTCCGAAGGATTAGAAGTTGACAAAGCTAAGGTGGAAGTCATTGAGAAATTACCACCTCCAACAAATATAAAAGGAATAAGGAGCTTTCTCGGACATGCCGGTTTCTACCGGAGATTCATCAAAGATTTTTCAAAGATAGCAAAGCCATTGAGTAACTTGCTCAACAAAGGTACGCACTTTGCTTTCGATGAGTCATGTCTTAAAGCTTTCCTTGATTTAAAAAAAAAAGTTAGTCACCGCACCCATAATCGTGGCACCAAATTGGAAACTTGATTTTGAACTTATGTGTGACGCAAGCGATTATGCGGTTGGTGCGGTGTTGGGTCAAAGAAGAGATAAAGTTTTTCATGCTATCCACTATGCTAGTAAAGTGTTAAATGAGGCACAAGTCAATTATGCGACAACTGAAAAAGAGTTACTAGCTATAGTGTACGCATTGGAAAAGTTTAGAGCTTACTTGATTGGGTCAAAAGTTGTAGTCTACACTGACCACTCGGCGATCAAATATTTGCTAACCAAACCGGATTCCAAACAAAGACTAATTCACTGGATTCTCTCACTGCAAGAGTTTGATTTGGAAATCCGGGATAAAAAAGGTTCCGAAAACTTGGTGGTGGATTATTTGTCTCGTTTGGTCAATGTGGACATTACAAATAAAGAAGAGGAAGTAAGAGAAGAATTTCCGGATGAAAAACTGTATGCGATTCAAGTGAGACCTTGGTTTGCCGACTTTGCAAATTACAAGGCAACCGGTTTAACACCGGAAGACCTCACTTGTAATCAAAGAAGGAAATTCTTGGCAGATGCAAAATATTATGTTTGGGATGATCCTTACCTGTTTAAAGTGGGTGTAGACAATATTTTGAGAAGGTGTGTAACAATTGAGGAGTCAAGAGACATCCTTTGGCATTGTCACAACTCTCCGTATGGAGGTCACTATAGCGGTTTGAGAACAGCCACTAAAGTTCTCCCATCGGGCTTTTATTGGCCATCGTTATTTAAAGATGCATATTAACACGCGAAGAGTTGTGATACATGTCAACGGAGTGGAGGAATAGGCAAACGGGACGAAATTCCTTTAACCAACATGCTAGAAGTAGAAGTTTTTGATTGTTGGGGTATTGATTTCATTGGCCCATTCCCCTCTTCTTTCTCAAATGAGTACATACTAGTAGTCGTTGACTATGTTTCGAAGTGGGTGGAAGCAATTGCTTCACCTAAGGCCGATGCCAAAACAGTGATAAATTTTTTTAAGAAATACATATTTTCACGTTTTGGTGTGCCTAGGGTGTTGATAAGTGATGGAGGATCACACTTTTGCAATACACCTCTAGAAAATGTTTTGCAACATTATGGTGTAAAGCACAAGGTGGCCACTCCCTACCACCCACAATCGAATGGTCAAACGGAGGTTTCTAACCGGGAAGTCAAGCGGATCCTTGAGAAAACAGTCTCGAATTCAAGAAAAGATTGGTCTTTAAAACTGGATGAAGCTTTGTGGGCGTACCGTACCGCCTACAAAGCACCTATTGGGCTAACTCCGTTTCAAATGGTGTATGGGAAGACTTGTCATCTTCCAGTGGAAATGGAGCATAGGACATTATGGGCTCTCAAATTCTTGAACTTCGACTCCACTTTAGTTGGAGAAAGAAGAAAAGGACAACTCCATGAATTGGAGGAATCAAGGAATAACGCTTACCATTCGAATAAACTTTACAAGGAAAAGGTAAAGGCATACCATGATGGAAAGGTCCGTCATAAAGAGTTTCATGTTGGACAAATGGTATTGCTTTTCAACTCAAGGTTGAAGTTATTCCCTGGTAAGCTGAAGTCAAAGTGGTCAGGACCGTTTGTTGATAAAGAAGTGCGCAACTATGGGGCCATTGTGGTCGAGGATCCCAAGTCACAAGAGAGCTGGACTGTCAATGGACAAAGACTCAAAGTCTACCATAGTGGCGAAGTGAATCGGGATGTTTGTGTCATCTCCCTAGCCGGATCAAGCTAATCATTGAACCGTCGAGCTCAAAACGACGTTAAACAAAGCGCTTGTTGGGAGGCAACCCAACGTTGTAAGTCCGCATTTTATATTTTCTCAATTCTGCTGTTTTGATATTCTGTTGTGTTAATTTTTGTGAAACTTGAGTTCTGTCCATTGCCAATTAATTTTTTCAGAAATTCCTTCAGTTCGCCCCGCGATCATCTTTCGCCCCATGAACTGAATGGACAGATTCAGTTCGCGCCGCGAACAACGTTCGCCCCGCGAACGGTGCGTGGCAGAACCACTTAAGTTCTGTTAGGTTATTTTTCTGTTCACTCTTTTATTTTCAAAACAGAAACCCTTTTTCACTCCCACTTCCAAAAAAACTTCCAAAACTAAAAATTTCCCTCTCCATCTCCCAAATCCTTATTTGTTAGCTAAGAATCAAGTGCACTTTCAATAAGTTATGCTAGTTCTTTTCATGTTCTCTTCTCCATTCCTTTTCGGTTTCTCACTTAGGTAAGAGTAGGGTTTTGCTAAGATTTGAATGTGTTATGTGAAACAACCTTGCATGTCTAAAGTGGATTCAGATTAGGATTAGGATAGAGATTGTAATTATGACTGTTAGAAGTAAAAACCTTAAAATCTTTGGAACCCTAGAAGGCTCCTGGAGATTTCCTGGTTCGCAGGGTTCGCGCCGCGAACGGGCCTTCGCGTCGCGAACTGGGAAATTCCAGTGTTAAGTTTTATGCTGATTGATTGCTAACTCCCTTCATGTTTTGTTGTGTGGTTGTTCTGATGTTTATTGTAGATGTCTAAGAGAACAAAAACCACGGCTTCCGTTCATCCTCGTTCATTGAGACGGTTCACAAGTGACGAACACGAAGAACGATTTGAAAACTTAATCAAGAGAACCATCCAACCGGAAAGGTTCATCCGTTTATCACCGGGTGGGACTTATCGGAATTTGGTTTCAAATTTTAAGAGAAGAAGGTGGACCAAACTTTGTGAACAAGAGGGAGCAATCAATTATGATATTGTACGAGAGTTCTATGCAAACGCTATGCATCTTGAAGAGGGAGTAGCTTTCAACTACCAAACAAGGGTAAGAGGCAGGATTATTTCTTTTGGCAGAGATGCAATTAACTCATATCTTGGTAATCCTCTAACCTTGGGAGAGAATGAGCGGTGCGAGTATCATACCCAGGAATTGGCCAACGTTTGGGATCTTCCGGCGGTGAGTGCTACCTTATGCCTTAAAGGAAAGACATTTGACCTAAATGATCAAGGACTTCCAAAATCATGGAAAAGAGAAAATCTAAATCTGGAAGCAAGGGCATTTCTGGTGCTGCTGTTGAACAATATTCGGCCAAGGAGCCACAACACCACGATCCCTTTGGATGTAGGGTGTTTGCTGTACTACATCATGATCGGCAAATCTGTGGATGTAGCATCAATCATAGCGGGAGAAATGTGTAAGATGGCTATAAGCGGAACAAAATTTGGTGGTAAAACAGGTGTGCTTGCATACCCGGGGCTGATCATGGGACTTTGCCGACGGGCGAATGTTGCCATTCTGGATGAAGTACACTTCTCTATCACTAGTGTGATTAACGATGCTTATCTGAATAGGTTCTGCCAAAGCCAGATGGACAGGGCCGAAGGAGCTGGGACTTCGTCATCCAGACCCCGAGCCCGCACTAATCCAGTCTTCGACCAGATGGCGTTTGCCAATTATTACTGTGAGAACTTTGAGGCCTCTAGGAGGTCTCAATCATTTATCTTTGATGCTATGCAACAACAATTTCAGAACACGTTCCTTGCACCCGAAGCCCGCACATTTCCTTCTCAAGCGGAATATGTTGCTTATGCTAATTGGCCTGAGGGCAGGCCAGCTTTTATGGGGGGTGCAGGAGGTGGTGCAAACCATAATGAGGAGATGGAGGACGTCCTTGGATCTGTTGGTGGTAGCCAAGAGGAGGAAGATTAAGGAATTGGTGAATTTGAGGAGTTTGTTTTATTCTGAGTTTTCTTTGTATTATTTTGCTTTTGTAAAATTTTGATTGTACTTTTGGGTGGCTCTAGTTCACCAAAACTTTGGTTTGTTAGTTGTTTTGATAATTGCGTGAATACTCTTTGAGATTTAAGTGTGTTGCAATCAATTTGGTTTACCAACATTTTTTTTGTTTAATTGTTCTTACTCTTAAGTCAAGCTTAAAGCAACCAAGAAATGTTCGCAAAGAAAGAAGCATAGGACACTTCGAGTGGTGATGATAAGAATTAGTGTCGGAATTTCAAGGTACACTTTATCGCTTTCTAGACTTAACATGAGTAGTTTGATGGTGTGTACAAATTCCATATCATAAATTCATTGAAATATATGTCATTTTTGAATCAAAATAGGACTTAACCAATTGTGAGGAAGCTTTCCATTGTACACTAAAATGCGGGAAACCGAGCATTATTTCAACTCATTCTTATCATGCTAAATCATGCATCAATCTATTTTTGTGTGAAAATTTTGAAAATGATAGAGGCATTGTTTGTTATGAGAAAAACCACTTGACCAAAAAGTTTGAATCAACTAACCCTGTGAGGAGTGATCCTTAGTTAACCCCCTTTGAGCTTATTTTAGGATTCATTTGATTGATAAGTGTAAAATCAATTGAAAATTTTGTGAATAAATGAATCCTAATTTCTTTCGTGTCAATTGATCCCTCAAACCGAGTTGTTTGAAAATTTTTGCCTTTTGCTTATGTCTAAGTAGGGAGCATTATTGAATAGATTTGGTTTTGGAATCTAAAGTTGGGGAGAGTAAAGAAAAAAAAATATAGTTGATTAGAAATTTGGAGAAGTGAGTTTTTATGAAAGGGTGAAAGTATGAAAAGAAACAAGAAAAAGAAATCACCCTTGAAACCATAGAGCAAAGAAAAAAAAAGGAAAAAAAAAAAAGAAAAGGCTCATGGTTGTGTGGATGTGAAAAGGAAAAGCAAAGAAAGAAGATGGGTATCAAAGAAATGGAAATTGTGTAGAGTTGAATGTTTGGGAATGCTCCCTTAAGATAGGCATTTTTGTTAAAAAATCTCTTAATCATATCCTTTCTTGTAACCTAAGCCACATTACAACCCGTGAAAGACCTCTTGATTCTCATTTTTCACATGATTTGGTATTTGCTTTGATGACCGCATGATTTGACTTGTTGTTGATTTAATTGCTTGGATGAGTGAAAGTAACCCTTCATGTTATTCATCATTATTATGATGTGTGTGTAAGTCTGATTCAATTTTGACATACATGGCTTTGAATTCCTTGGAATGATTTTTGCACTCAACCATTTCTCTTATTCATGTTTTGTCTAGAATTGAGATAGGTGGATTGAGAAAGTGCCGAACACTTTTGAACCATTTGAATGTCCTTGGTAAATCCTTGTTTCAATCTTTTGTGTCATTGCTTTGGTTGTGATGGTGGAAACTTTTGTTTAGGGACAAACAAAATGCTAAGTTGGGGAGAGTTGTTAGGGACCAATTAGTACTACTTTTTATATCATTTTATTGGTCCCTTTTACCAAGTTTTGATGTAATTACACACTTTTATTCTCACTATTTTGTATAAATGCAATTAGGTTTAATTTATGTTGTTTTGAATAGTTTTTTCACATATTTGTTAGTTTTGTAGAATTTTTGGGCAAGAGAGCTTTCGAATGCACAATCATAATTTTAAAGAAGTGTTGAATGCAATTTGGAGGCCTAACTTGGATGAATACCACTTGGAAGACTATTTGGATGAAGCTTGCAAGGCAAGGAAGCTGAAGTAGCTTCAGTTCGCGCCGCGAAGCTTGCGAATCCAGCAAGCTGTTTTGGCCAAGTGTGTTGTTTTCAAGGCCAGTTGTATTTTGCCATTTTGGTGTCTGCCTTAGGGGGGCTTTTCAGCTTTAGATGAAAATGATCATTTTAGGAAATGTCAACCCTTTTAGAAAATCAGAATGGAAATTGTTCATGGATTATTCACACATTCATTGATAGTTTGATAGTTTTTTAAGAGAAAAACAGAGTTTTCTTCCATTGCTTTTTGCTTTTCAAAATGATGATGAGGAGCTAAACCCCATTTTGTCAAGATTGGAGGTAGTAGCTATTCCTATTTGTGTATGTATTTCATTTGACTCTTATATATGATAAAAGATTGTTGATGTATTGAATGATATTTTTGCCCTAAGTTGAATATCAGATTTGAGTAGTTGTTGAAAGAGATTATTTAAGTCTTGACAGAAAATATGTTTTCAAGTAGTGAATAAGTTGTAGAGATAGATTTATTCATTACTCTTCTTTTGTATCAACCATTAAAGATTGCTATATTGATAGTTAGGTGGAGAGATCGTCTAAGGATCAATATAGTGATTATCACACTATCATTTAGACATAAATGATATTGAGAGGATACTTGAACACCATCAATAATCTTAAATCTATATAGTTATCATAAGGAATCATAAGCACTTGGAATATTGAACTCCAATCTTGCCAAGCTTTTACATTTGATTAAAACCATTTTATTGTTTTAGTGACATTTTACTCAAAAGATAATTTTCCAAACAAAACAACTTGGTTACTTTCTAAACTTATAACAATTTGGATTATAGAACGGCGGTAATAACAACCAATCTCTGTGGATACGATATAAAAATATTTGCTGAAGATATACTTTTCAATAATCGCTCGACTGACTCCCATGATGGAGTTAGTGTTGGCTGCTCATAGTCAATCTTCTCCAATGCCCGCAACTCCTCCTCCTCAGAGGACTGTTATTTCAGAAGTGGCTACTTCTACCATGCCTGTTGCTACCGCTCATTTTGCGCCTACCATGCCTGCCGAATTCCTGTGGGGAATGCCGCCGAACTTCATGCCTGAAAGCTTTGCGCCTACTTTTGCTTCTATGTCGGCATCTAGCCCGGTCATGTCTGTGCCACCTCCTGTTGTGCACACCTTACCTCGTGTGGAGGACACCATTTATCATTCTGAGCCATCTGAGGGGCCGGATGTTTATGAGAAAATGGACGAGATGAAAGATCAGTTTCTTGAGTTGCGCAAGGAATTGAAGACGTTGAGAGGTAAGGATTTTTTTAGGAAGAGTGTTGTTGAGTTATGTTTGGTGCCGAATGTGAAGGTTTCGGTGAAATTCAAAGTGCCTGACTTTGAAAAATAAAAAGGGAACACATGTCCGCTCAGTCATCTAGTGATGTATGCCCGCAAGATGTCTACCCAAACTGACAATGATCAACTGTTGATTCACTATTTCCAGGACAGTTTGACCGGTGTTGCGCTCCGTTGGTATATGGGGTTGGAAAATGCAAGCATTCACACTTTCAACAACTTGGGAGAAGCTTTTGTCAAGCAGTATAAGTACAACATGGATATGGCGCCTGATAGAGACCAGCTGAGATCTATGTCTCAGAAGGATAAAGATACATTCAAAGAGTACCCGCAGAGGTGGAGAGAATTGGTTGCTCATATCACTCCTCCTTTATAGGAGAAGGAAATGACAAAAATATTTTTGAAGACCCTGAGTTCATTTTATTATGAACGCATGATCGCCAGTTCCCTCAGTGACTTTATTGAAATGGTAAACATGGGGATGAGGCTTGAGGAAGGTATCCGTGAAGGACGTTTGTCAAAGGAGGAAGCATCATCAAGTAAGAGATATGGAAGTAGCTTTGGGAAAAAGAAAGATGGCAAAGCTAATGCAATTTCAAGTGGGAGGCAGAGGAGGCCTCAGATCAGAAGGAATCAACCACCCCGTCAACACCATTATCAAGTATCTTCAGTCATTCATGTATTTTCAAATAATCAAACAACACCAATTCAGCAACAACGACAACGTCAACAGCAACAACCACAACAACGAACGAACACCTACAACAACAACAATACCAACAATCATCATCAACAAAAATTTGAGAGGAAGAAGGTCTCTTTTGACCCAATTCCTATGATATATGCAGAACTCTATCCTTCACTGATTCTCAAGAACCTACTCCAACCGAGAAACCCTCCACAAATCCCAGAACCACTTCCATGGTGGTACAAACCTGAACTCTATTGTGCTTTTCACCAAGGAGTACCCAGACATGATATTGAGAACTACAATCCTCTCAAGTATGACGTGCGCCAAATGTGAAAGCAAATCCACTACCTGCTCATGGGAATTCTTCTGTTAACACGGTGGACGATTGTCTTGGGGAGTTTAAAGTGTTTGATGTTTGTTTCATCCGGAGGTACTTGGTAAAGATGCATAAGGACATTTGTATGGTGAGTGATTGTGATCATGACCACGATGGTTGTGCTATCTGCAGTGTCAATCCCCGAGGATGTATGGTTATGAAGAGGGACATCCAGCGACTGATGGATGAAGGCATGATCCAAATTGTTCAATCCCATCATATAGATGACAATGTCAATGTCATAGTGCCCATTTTTAAGAATCTCGATAGATTGGTGATTCAATAAGACAGTAGTAAAAGTAACAGCGTCAGCAACAGATCAGTATCGTCGTTGGTTATACGGTTAGCGAGTCCAGTCCCGTATTCATCTAATAAAGCTGTTCCATATCAGTACAATGCAACAATGATGAAGGATGGTCAAGAGGTTCCGTTGCCTACGACCATATTTGTAGTGAGAATTGCTGATGTTACCAAGGTGACCCGTAGTGGTCGTGTGTTTGGGCCAGTGTTCCCGAAAGACAAAGAAGATTCAGCTGTCAGTAAGGAAGTGGAAGTGCCTGCTGTAGATCTGGTTAGTGCTTCAAAGGGTAAGTCTGGTGAATCCTGCAATTTGAAGGCTAATTATAATGATGAGGTACTTCGTATGATCAAAAAGATCGAGTTTAATGTGGTGGAGCAGTTGCTCCAAACCCCCTCAAAGATTTTAGTATTGTCTCTGCTTATGAATTCAGAAGCGCACGGAGAAGCACTGCAAAGAGTTCTTGAGCAAGCGTTTGTGGAACATGATGTTACGGTGGATCATTTGATCATATAGTAGCTAACATCATTTCCTGCAACAATCTCACCTTTTGTGATGAGGAACTCCCTGAGGGGGGTAGGAATCATAATTTGGCTCTGCATATCTCCATAAATTACAAAGATGATGCTTTGTCTAATGTGCTTGTTGACATTGGGTCATCACTGAATATGCTTCCAAAGTCAACTTTGTCAAAGCTATCATATCAAGGAGCGCCCATGAGGTATAGTTGTGTAATCATCAAAGCTTTGGACGGTTCACGCAAAACAGTTATTGGTGAAGTGGACCTTCCAGTGAAGATAGGTCCGAGTGATTTTCAGATTAATTTTCAAGTAATGATTATCCACCTGGCCTACAGTTGTTTATTGGGAAGGCCATGGATCCATGAGGCAGGGGTTGTTACCTCCACATTGCATCAGAAGCTCAAATTTGTGAAGAATGGGAAGCTTGTCATTATTGGTGGGGATAAGGCGTTGTTGGTTAGTCACCTGTCATCTTTCTCTTACGTTGAGACTGAGGATGAGGTTAGGACTCCGTTCCAAGATTTATCTATTGCTGCTGAAAAGAGAGTTGGGGCACCTATGTCCTCATTGAAAGATGAAAGGAAGATTGTTGAAGATGGCAATGTTGATCAGTGGGGGCGCATGGTAAAGGTCTCCGACAATAAAGGTAGAACCGGTTTGGGCTTTCAACAAGGTTCATCAACTGTAAGGTCTGAGGATATGCAACTTAGCTTCCATAGCGGAGGGTTCATTCATGGCAATGAACAACACTTAACTGTTGTGCTAGAGGATGACGAAGAGGAAGATTGCACCAATTTTGTGACGCATGGAAAGGCTTTCAACAATTGGACTGTTGTTGATATTCCTGTTATTTTGAATCAATCTAAGTAATTGCTTTTATATATTTTAAAAATCCTTCTCCTATGCCTAAGGGAGAAGTGAACATTGTTTGGGCATTTTGAAATTGATCATAAATAAAATTAATTCTATTCATCCACATTTATGATGTTTTATTTTTACTTTTTGCTTTATTCTGAAAATGGTAATCACAAAGAACATAAATAAATAATATAATTGTCCATCTACATAATATTTGGTCACAAATTCACTTCTCTAAAATCAAAATATCAAATCATTATGCAGGTTGGTTGCTAACCCCGTTGAATACAATGATCCTTCTCCTTCTCCAAATTTTGAATTCCCTATGTTTAAGGCCGAGGAGGAAAGTGATGAAGAAGTGAGTGAAGAATTGTCTCGTCTTCTTGAACATGATGAAAAGACCATTCAGTCGTTCGAAGAGCAGATTGAGCTAGTTAACTTGGGTTACGAGGACGATGTGAAGGAAGTCAAGATTGGGTCTCGATTGTGGCCAGATGTTAAAAAGGGGTTGGTTGATCTTCTTCGAGAGTATTCAGATGTGTTTGTTTGGTCCTATCAAGACATGCCTGGTTTGGATTTTGAGATTGTGGAGCATAAATTGTCGTTGAAACTAGAATGCCTGCCAGTCAAGCAGAAGTTGAGAAGAACGCATCTTGATATGGAAGTGAAGATCAAAGAAGAAGTGCAGAAACAGATTGATGCCGGTTTCCTTGTGACCGCTAAGTTTCTGCAATGGGTGGCTAATATTGTGCATGTGCCGAAGAAAGATGGAAAAGTCTGCATGTCTGTTGATTATAGAGATTTGAATAAAGCCAGTCTGAAAGATGATTTCCCTCTGCCACACATTGATATGTTGGTAGACAATACTGCTAAATTCAAAGTCTTTTGGTTTATGGATGGATTTTCCGGATATAATCATATCAAGATGGCACCTGAAGATATGGAGAAGACCATATTCATTACACCCTGGGGAACATTCTGTTATAGAGAGATGTCTTTCGGTTTAAAGAATGCTGGTGCAACTTACCAAAGAGCAATGACCACTCTTTTTCATGATATGATGCATAAAGAGATTGAAGTTTATGTCGATGACATGATTGCTAAATCAATTGATGAAGAGGAACATGTTGAGCATTTGTTGAAGCTATTCCAGCGTTTGAAGAAGTATAAACTCCCCTTGAATCCCAATAAGTGTACTTTTGGTGTTTGTTCTGGTAAGTTGTTGGGCTTTATTGTCAGCGAGAAGGGTATTGAAGTTGATCCTGCCAAGGTCAAAGCAATACAAGAAATGCCTACGCCCAAAACTGAGATGCAAGTCAGAGGTTTCCTCGGCCGCTTGAATTATATCTCAAGATTCATTTCACACATGACTGCCACATGTGCGCCTATATTCAAGCTTCTTTGGAAAGATCAGTCTTGTGATTGGACCGAAGACTTCCAAAAAGCTTTTGACAGTATCAAAGAGTATCTGCTTGAGCCTCCGATTTTGTCGCCGCCTGTGGAAGGAAGACCATTGATCATGTATTTAACTGTGCTTGAAGATAGTATGGGTTGTGTTCTAGGTCAGTAAGATGAGACTGGAAAGAAAGAATTTGCAATTTACTACCTCAGTAAGAAGTTCACCGACTGTGAGACTGGGTATTCTATGCTTGAGAAGACCTTTTGTGCATTGGCTTGGGCTGCTAAGCGTCTGGGTCAGTATATGTTGAATCATACCACTTGGTTGATATCCAAAATGGATCCAATTAAGTATATATTTGAGAATCCTGCTTTTGCTGGGAGGATTGCCCATTGGCAGATGTTGTTATTAGAGTATGATATCGAATACCGATCTTAGAAAGCGATCAAAGGTAGTATCTTGCCTGACCATTTGGCTCACCAACCGATTGAAGATTACCAGTCAGTGTAGTATGATTTTTCTGATGAAGAGATCTTGTACTTTAAAATGAAAGATTATGATGAACCATTGCTTGAAGAAGGGCCAGAACCTGGTCCCCGTTGGGGCATGGTATTTGGTGGAGCTGTTAACCAATATGGTAATGGCATTGGGGCAATAATTATTACTCCTCAAGGCATGCACTTTCCATTTACAGCTAGATTGACTTTCAAATGTACAAATAACATGGCAGAATATGAAGCTTGCATTATGGGGCTCGAGGAGGCCATTGATCTCAGAAACAAACATTTAAATGTCTTTGGAGATTCAACTTTGGTTGTGAATCAAATCAAAGGTGAATGGGAGACGAATCGACCCGATTTGATACCATATAGAGATTATGCGAGGAGGATTTCAACTTTCTTTACAAAGGTTGAGTTTTATCATATCCCTCGAGATGAAAACCGGATTGCAGATGCTCTTGCAATGTTGGCATCAATGATCATAATGAAGTATTGGAATGAAGTTCCCAATTTGACCGTGATGCATCTTGACAGACCAGCTCATGTGTTCGCTGTTGAAGAGGTCAAAGATGAGAAGTCGTGGTATTACGACATCAAATGTTTCCTCCAAAGTCAGATTTATCCTCCTGGGGCATCTTTGAAAGATAAGAAGGCTTTGAGAAGATTAGCCGATAATTTCTACCTGAATGGTGAGGTATTGTACAAGAGAAACTTCGACATGGTTCTGCTCAGATACGTGGATAGACACGAAGCAGACTTGTTGATGACTGAAGTGCATAAAGGTTCCTTTGGTACTCATTCCAATGGACATGCAATGGCAAAGAAGATGTTGCGAGCAGGTTACTATTGGCTGACAATGGAATCTGACTATTGCAAGTTTGTGAAGAAATGCCACAAGTTTCAAATATATGCAGATAAGATTCATGTTCCTCCAACACTATTGAATGTTATTTCTTCCCCATGGCCCTTTTCCATGTGGGGAATTGATATGATTGGGATGATTGATCCCAAAGCTTCGAATGGACATCGTTTCATTTTAGTGGCAATTGACTACTTCACAAAATGGGTTGAAGCGACATTGTATGCGAATGTAACCAAGAAAATTGTTGTAAGGTTTATCAAGAATCAGATTATATGTCGTTATGGTGTGCCAAGTAAGATCATTATTGATAATGGATCGAACTTGAATAACAACATGATGGAAGCTCTTTGCAAAGACTTCAAGATTCCACATCATAATTCTTCTCCCTACAGACCCAAGATGAATGGGGTTGTTGAAGCTGCAAATAAGAACATCAAGAAGATTATTCAGAAGATGGTTGTCACATATAAGGATTGGCATGAGATGATCCCATTTGCTTTGCACGGGTATCGTACATCCATCTGCACTTTAACAGGGGCAACCCTTTTCTCTCTTGTTTATGGTGTGGAAGCAGTGCTCCCCGTAGAGGTTGAGATTCCCTCATTGTGTGTGCTCATGGAAGCCAAGTTGACTAAGGGAAAATTGACACTTAATTATGAAGGCTCATATGTTGTTAAGAGAGCCTTTTCATGCGGTGCTTTGATTCTTACAACTATGGATGGTGAAGAGTTCACTCGTCTTGTGAACGCAGATGTAGTCAAGAAATACTTTGCCTAAAAAGAAAAGAACAGCTCTCTAAGTTGAAAACCCGAAAGGGCGGCTTAGGCAAAAAAGAAGCGTCTCGGTGGATTGAAAACCCGAAAGGACGATCCAGGCAAAAATTAGAGACATAAAACACAAAAATTTCCCGATAAGTTGACTACCCCACCCTGGGGAAACTTATGCAAAAATTAGGGATTATGGCAAGTAACTACATTATTATGATCTTCGGTTTTGAAGACTTATCTTGAGCACATTGTCAGACTTTGGTTCACTATCTCCAGCAATCGCCAAAAGCACTGTGGATATCAAGAGTTGGTAGAAGGATTAGCGGTCAATTGTATTCAATGTAACCCTTTTCCATGTAAATTACCATTTTCAACTTTGTAAAGATCTATGGAGTCTTGTCACTTACGGACTATCATTCTATTAAATAAAGTTGAGCCTTTATCCAATTGTTTCTACTCTTATTTATTTCAGTCAATAGTTTTAAATTTTATTATGATCATTTTTTAAATTAAAAATTTTTAATCAAAATCATTTTCTTAAACATATAAAAACAAGAATTTTCAAAGGCAGTTTTAAAGGCAATATCAACAGCATTCCGAAAAACAAGTCCTAAGTGCGGAGCATTCATGGGTCCCCCCAAGCAGATAACCCTGCGGGTATCCTTATCTGAGTTTGTTGATCCAGTTCCCCTGCGGAGTGTTTGATCCCCAATGGAGCTTTTGTACTTTTCCCGACTGATTGGTTGATTCAGTACCCTGCGTGGTTGTGTCTTTTCCCCGACAGAGTTGTTGTTTTCCCAGGAAGAGTTTGCGTGTTCCTCAGCAAGGTTGATTTTCTGTTTTGATCTTCAGCAGAGTAAGATTAATTTCCCCAGTAAATCGCGTTGGTTTCTCCGCCAGTAGCCATCCGACTCGCTCCTAGTCAGAGTTTCCTCCTGGTTTCCGAGCAGCTATTTGTGTTTATCCTCTGTATGGTTGTCCTCCGTTTGATATGGTGTTGACCTAAAATTCCCTGCAGACTCGATAACTGTTCCTTTCCTCATCAGATCTCCTCTTTCCCCAGATATTGTTGAGCCTTTAGGATGTTGACCTCCCTGTTCTCCGGCAGTTGTATCCCGTTGTTGTGGATTGACCGAGGATTGTACCGATGATTCAAATTGTTTGTAACACCTTTGTATCCTTTGAGGTCATTTTGTCAGCATAATCATCATATATACATATACATATACATGTAGATATATACTCATATAACTTCATGATTACATATGCTTGCATAATCATGTTTGTTGATTCGTTGTCTGAGATTCTTATTCTTTGTTATGGCGGTACTTTATCCCCATACAAATCTGGCGTCTATCATCCTGCAATTGTACATTGTCGGCCCCTTAAGCAGAGAGATTTTAACCTTTCTCCTTTCCCCACTGAGTTATTTCCTCGTGGATGATCATTGTTTTAGTTTCCTCCCCAGTTGATTACCTGGATGGAATTACTCCCCTTGAGCTATTATCCTCATTGGGTTGAGTCTTAATTGACGGTTTCTTTCTAGATCTTACCTAGATATATACTTTTGGTCCCCTGAGAGCCTATTACCCAGTAACTGGTAATATTCTTCTCATGTTTTTCACTTTTGGCCCAATACCCGGTGTCGCATTCGCGAAAAACCGGCGGGAAAAGACACAGAGCCGCCACCGTGCGTTATTTATCCCAAAGGAGGGAAAGGAAACGCTCGAAGTAAACCTGGAAAGGAAAAGGAATGGTCTCGCGACCAGAGATTGCTAGGATCGGGAGTCGGTTATGCGAAGGGAAGGTATTAGAACCCCTACGCATCCATCGTACTCGATGGGATCCACGCTCAAAAGAATAGAATAAGGTTGCTAATAAAACTGCTCAAAAACTGCACAAAACTGGGATGAAATAACACAGGTGAAAGACGGAAGAAGGGGATTCGGCAGGATGTCGCATCCTGGGCCTACATAGTTTGTCAGACACAAACATCAAAGCCGACGTAGTTCGGGGGAACGGGAAACGTGCTCGCTAGGACATCGTATCCTATGCATACGTATCTTCTCTATCCAGAGTAAGAATCAGAGCACTCGTAGCTCGGCTAACGCACGCCAAACAAAGACACTGAAACGAGACGCTAAGACGTCTAACGAAACACACAACAGGAAACGGAATTCCAATCAATGGACTTACATCCAACTCCACACAAAAGCAAACAGGAAACCGAATGCCAATCGATGGACTTACATCAGACTCCAAACACACACACACCACCGGGAAACCGAATGCCAATCGCTGGACTTACATCAGACTCCAAACCAACAAACACAAACAAGAAACCAAATGCCAATCGCTGGACTTATATCAGACTCCAAACACACACAAGAGGGTGGAAAAAGAAAAAGGGTTCCCGGAGAGATCAACTCAATCTCCTGCCTACGTACCTCATCTGGTATGAGGATCAGGGCGATGTAGTTCCCCTTAACAGGGAAAAACTTTCCTAACCAGAGACTAGGGAGATAACAAACTACTAGGGAGACTACGACTCGAGTCTAGAAGTTGTCATGCATACGATCCCTAAGTTGAGGTCTCTAATCAGAACCTAACTCGCACAGGAAGCAAGCTAGCCTAAACAGCAAGTAAACAAGCACAGGTGAACAGGTATCACACACTATATGCAAACAAGTGGCTCATACAAGGCTGGGCTTTAGCCAAGGGGTCATATCAACCTCGACAAACAAGCCAATACTAGAAGGGTATAAAGGGCTCTTAACCACTGACATTGACCGTCAGGGTGAGCAGATGAAAGGTAATGAGGATAAGACCTCATAGCTCTTAACTCGGGCCTGGGTGAGCTTCAATCAATGAAAATGTGGGGATCCAGAATGTGGGACCCTACTCCACTTGACTGACTCTATGTACAAAGATCTTGGATTAGGTTCAAGAGCATCAGCACGTAGTGCGAGCATAATGAACGACTCAACGATTAACAGGGGATTGATTGCTAATCCCTTCTATCTGTCAATTTCCTCTTCGCTTAGGAGGACTTGAAGTACATGGCACAAATATAAACAATCACAGTCATTGCCTCTTAAGGAGGACTTCAGCCAAATGCCTGCCAAAAAGAAACGACATGGCTTCCAGACTACATGGAGTTAGAGGATGATTACCTAAGTGGTATGCCAACCCCAAGCAAAGCAAAGCAACTCAAGCAATAAGTTAAAGCTACTAAAGTACCTGTAAGAAAGTCAAACAAGTCAATATTCACATTCAGACAAACCAAGCAGACAGTCAACAGTGAGACAACCAATATACACAATGCAAGTCAACAACTCAAGGGAGCTCATCACCAATGATCCTACAACACAAGAAAGGTTAGTGGATAAATTAAATTGCATCTCATGCATTGAGATCACATCATCCATTAGGACTAATTGCTTGAACCTGAAAGGCAAAGCTCAAATTGTGAGTACAAACCCCTAGGGCAAAGCCTAAGGTCAAAGGCAAAGCAAAAAGTCAAAACAGTAACCAATATTCAACATAAATCTCATTTAATCAATCATGAACATTTCCTAAAAAGTACCAAGTCAAGAGCATTAAGCAAAGTCATCATATGAGCAAGATATGGCAAAGGCAATTCCAAAGCACATCAAGAATCAAAGTTCCATATTAAAACAGAAATGACTCAAACAATCATGAAAATTTTTATGTGCACACAACATGTCAAACACAATTATCATGCCAAAAATTAGGATCAGAGGAGCTTAATTGACCTAGAAATGAAAATGTACAAGTATGACATCAAATTGTGTGACACACATTGTCACACCATACAATCATGTGTCTAAAACAGAGATGAAAAATTCTAAAAATGCACAACCAAGCCTCAAAAATCATGCAACATGTTGGGAATCAGCACACCAAATTTCAAATCGATTGGCCAGTGTATGAGCATTTCACAATAGAATGAATGAAGCATGTCACATTTGCATACATGTCCAAATAACAGTCCACAATTCAAAATCCAGAAATGATAAAATCAGGAAAATCACATCATAAAATAATAGACATCAAGGTGAACATGTAGCAAAAAATCTGGAATTATTTGGATTCATATTCTATTTTTAATGATTTTTTGAATATGGTGAAAATATTTGAAATAAATGAAGAAAACACATGAAAATATGGAGGGAAAAAATAAATGGTGAGGTTAATTTGAAAAAATGCTAGAGGCTGGAATCGAAGTGAGGATGGCGCTCTGAACCAGACAAACCCTAGCATGTGGTACGCGTATGGTACGCGTACGGTACGTGGTGGTTTCCACCGTCTTCTTCATGAAGATGGTGGCGCTACAGTGATGCGCTTCAAAATTTTTTCCAGATTTCATCAACCAGTACACCAAGCGAAAGCTTATCACACATAGAATACAGATCGAGTACCATTTTGGCCTAATTCTTCATGAATCATGAAAAACGATCAAGAACATTTTCATGCATCAAACTTTAAACTAACCTATCTCCATGAATATTGCACCATTTTTCAAGAAATTTATATCAGCGTGATCAACATTTAAAGCTCTACAAGTCTATGGCAATAAAAACAAGAATTAAGAGGATCGAAATTCTGACCTCTTGAAGAACAATCAATGGCAGCAGTGGATTCAAAGGCCTAGCAATGTCCAAATCAGCTCTATCAACCTTGTTATGAAGTCTGAAGCATGAATCGACTCTTAGAAAGGCTTGGATCTAGCTTAATCTTCAAATTCCATGTTCATCTTCATGTATGGATTTACTTGATTCTTCACCAATTTTTCACATCAATGCTTGAATCCTACCAAATGATGATCAAGGAACAAGAATATGCAATAAAATTCATATGCTATGTGGAGAATTTTTGAATTTTGATTGAGAGAAATTTTGGAGGGAAAAGTGTGATCTAGATCTAGAATGATGAGAAGTGAAAAATTCTGTTAGGATTAGCATTATATACCATGTCCTAATCACATTGCTAATGATGCTTAGGCTTGGCTAATGAAATTTTAAAGCAAAATGAGGTGTAGTGCAAAATTGGAAATTTCACCCTATGCATGGCCATTATGGACGTGAACAGTAGCATGCATGGTGTATTTTGACTTAAAATGATCTTATGAATATGATAGAATGGTTAAAAAACTCATATGATGTACCAATTTTAAATTCATGATTTTCCCTCCAAAATGAGCATGAATGAGCAAATGATCATATGATGAAATTTCATGCAATGTGATGAATGATTTGGAAAATATATGTCCTAAGGAGCAATATGCAAAAAGAGACACTCAATTTGGAGTTTTAGATCAAAAGTTATGGCTCTTGGAAGTTTCAAGCACACTTGGCAATCATTGGATCATAACTCTTTAACCATTCATCAGATGCTCATGATCTTGGCTTTTTAGAAATGGGAGAGAAATATCTTCAACTTTCATGTTGGACAAAATTTCATTTGAAGCTTCTTTGATGTTGGAAAGTCAAGTTGAAAGTGGTCCAAAAACTTTCCATTTTTGGAAACTTGAAATTACAGGTCACTTTCCATTTTGGGAAACTTTTGATTTGGCTTCAAAACCTTCAATGTAGATGTTTGACATGATGAATAAACCTATTTTGGATATGAATGAAGTGTCTCAAACCATTTCTCCACCTCCTAGCCCTCAGTCGACTTTCAGTTGACTTTTATGGGCCCTAGATGACCTGGACATGTACTAATGACTTTTGAGCCTCTAGCACTTGGTACTATAGCTTCAAAATGAATCTTGATTCATATAAGCTTTCTAGAACAATCATGTGGCCTCCATCTCAAGGAAAACTTGGTCTCTTGCACTGATGAATCCTCTTGATGCCAATTCTTGACTGCCAAGATGCAATGTATTATGCAATGTTAATGTAATGTCAATAACCTAGAAAATGAAATGAATGCATGAATGTGGGGTGCAAATTTGAGGTGTTACAGCTGCCCCTATTCAATCAATTGAGAACCTGAACGGATGAGAGCAACGGCTGACAGACTTTCAAGGTACACAGGGATTGAATACCAAGGAACCGTAGAATTTGCACTCTGCGGGGGATGAATCGACGGAAGCGAGGCTCATTTACCGATGGCGGCTTCAACTGGGGAGACTTGATATACACTGATATCAAGGGAAGCGGGGCCATTTACCGATGGCGGCTTTAAAATAGTCGACTTGATATACACTGATATCAAGGAAAGCGGGGCCATTTACCGATGGCGGCTTGAAATAGTCGACTTGATATACACTGATATCAAGGGAAGCGAGCCATTTACCGATGGCGGCTGGTGGAACAGTCGACTTGATATACACTGATATCAAGGAAAGCGGGGCCATTTACCGATGGCAGCTTGAAACAGTCGACTTGATATACACTGATATCAAGGGAAGCGAGCCATTTCCCGATGGCGGCTGGTGGAACAGTCGACTTGATATACACTGATATCAAGGAAAGCGGGCCATTTACCGATGGCGGCTGGTGGAACAGTCGACTTGATATACACTAATATCAAGGAAAGCAGGCCATTTACCGATGGCGGCTGGTGGAACAGTCGACTTGATATACACTGATATCAAGGAAAGCGGGCCATTTACCGCTGGCGGCTGGTGGAACAGTCGACTTGATATACACTGATATCAAGGAAAGCGGGCCATTTACCGATGGCGGCTGGTGGAACAGTCGACTTGATATACACTGATATCAAGGAAAGCGGGCCATTTACCGATGGCGGCTGGTGGAACAGTCGACTTGATATACACTGATATCAAGGAAAGCGAGGCCATTTACCGATGGCGGCTTCGACTGGAAAGGAACAAGATGTTCACAACTGGAACCAGACAAGACGTTTACCGACGACTCTACTGGGGATATTGATATTTATCAAAGAAAGGATACATGACCAGATATTTACCGATGACTGGAAAAAACTCGACGTTTACCGACATTGAAAGATGATGTTTACCGACACCAACGAAAGGACGACCAGACATTTACCGATGACTGGAAAAAGATACAATCAGACGTCAACGGACGAATGGGAGAAACTCGACGTTTACCGACATCGAAAGATGATGTTTACCGACACCAACAAAAGGACGACCAGACATTTACCGATGACTCGGAAAAAGATACACAACCAGACGTCAACAGACGAATGGGAAAAACTCGACATTTACCGACATCGAAAGATGATGTTTACCGACACCAACAAAAGGACGACCAGACATTTACCGATGACTGGGAAAAAGATACACAACCAGACGTCAACGGACGAATGGGAAAAACTCGACGTTTACCGACATCGAAAGATGATGTTTACCGACACCAAAAAACAGGACCCACACGGGGATCAACACGACACCCACTGGTATCACAAGGATGACATCTACATATATCAAGACAAGGCCAGACACTTGCCGGGGACTACTCTGGGGGAGTCAAGCTTTCCTTTCACTGACAGGTGAGGAAATAAACCTCACTGGGGCCTATCCATCCTGAACGCTGCCAAGAGCAACCGTTGCATATGCGCCATACGGATGTTGAAAAATGATCCACCTCTGCTGGGGAACTGATCCAAGCTTGCAAGATGCAAAGGGAGGAAAACTCCGGCTGGGAAAGCAAGTGACCACGTTGCTGAGCACATTATTCTGATTCGATCCTCCAACTTTGTGGGGAAGACTGCTGGGGATGCTTGCTGATCGGCCATTCTCGGGACGGCAGAGAAACCAACTCAACTGGGAGTCATTTGTTGGGAAAACACCAACCTCTCGCCCATGCTGGGGAAACCATCTGAAATTGGCCTAGATACCCAACGTCACAATGGTAAACTCCTCAGAGATCTTCACCAACCGGCTAAACCAATTCTCGAATGGTAATCACGGCTTGGGGCTAGTTTATGCTTGCAATGCTGATGCATGAGTTTTTTTTTTCAGCGTAATGCTCCTTAACCATGGAAATGCTACGCAACTAACGATGCAATATGTTATGCTTTTCTACATGATGAATGTATAAAAAAATGTCCCCCTCCGGGACTCTACTAGGGGGCTCGAGGAACTCTGTTGAGGAACTCAATGTCATTCCAACTCCACTTTGCTGGGGAACAACACTCCTGCTGGGGAAAGGATGATCCTTGCTGAGGACGACCTCCGCTGAACCCGATTCGATTGGGGATATCGCTGGGGAATCACTACCAACGCACACCTCCGTTGGGGAAACATCCACCTTCAGACTTGCTCAGGAACTAACAGTCTCCAACCTGCTGGGGATTATAGCACTTCAGACCTGGCTGCTGAGGAATAAACTACCCACTAACGCCTTTGCTGGGGGAAACAGCAACCTTCAGGCTCGCTGAGGAACTTGCTGGGGAAATACTCTTCTCGACCCTGCTGGGGAAGATAACCAATTCTCAGGCCTGATTGCCGAGGAAACACTGATCTCGAATCCGTTGGGGAGATAACGACCTCGAACCCGCTGGGGAGATACGACCTATTTAACACGGAACGCCTGTCGATTCGTCGAACACTGGCATTCACCATCCAACCACAGTGTAAACTTTCCACTTTTGAGAGCTCCCAGTCTCATCTGGTCTCTTTTGATTCATCTCCTTGTATTCTCGGCTTCTCTAGGCTTCGAGACAATCGATCTCCTCAGATTCGGGCCAACTCTCTAGTCCTCAGACTTTGAAGAGTCTTCTTGATTACCCTCTAGGATCATAACCATTCTTTCACCGTCTTTTCACCGTCCCTCAATCCCTTGCCCCTGATCGGACTCTGCGGGGATCTCTTGTCAAAATGCTTCACATCACAACCTGAAAGTGAGCGGAAATATCTAACAGCACCTGCAAAAGAATTCGTCAGATAAAAACGTGCCCCAGGCGGGCCAAAATTTCAACACCTAGGTCACTCAACTTTCCAAATAAGATTTCACGTTTTCAATCTTATAAACATGCCTTGGAAAGGATCTCCATGTCTCAAAATGCAAAGATTCTTTATCAAAATAAACGGATGTTTCTGCAATCAAAGCGGTAATGAAAACAAAAACCAAAAATTATTTGACTGGACATGCATTTATTGATTGAACCAAAAGTATCTCGTAACTGAACAGCACAAAGGAAGCAATCCCTGGAAAGAGGTAATTGCGCACAAAAGGAAAAATCTATCCTAATGGTAATGTGAAACCGTGATCTCATCGAGTTCCAACTCGGTTACACCCCATATGTCCTCAAGACTCTCCTTGCTTTCTCCCTTCTGAACAAGACGCTTCCGATCGATCTTTGCCAGGGACTATCCAGGTGTCATAACCAAAGTACCAATGATCATGCGGGACGCAGTTGTTCGTTTCATTCCCTCTTTTGCCTGGACCGCCCTTCTGGGTTTTTAATCCACCGGGATACCCTTTTTTTCCCAAGCCGCCCTTGTGGGGTTTTCGACTTGCCGGGTGTACAGTTTTTCTTTTTATCCCTAATTTTTGCCCGAACCTTTCTCATCATTTTTTTTTTGGTTCGCCGGGATGCCCTTTTTTGCCTGGACTCTTTTATTCTTTTCGTCCAGCGGGTCAATTTTTACGAAGTATCTTTTAACTGCGTCCGCATTTACAGGGGATGGAAAACCCTCACCATCCATGGTCGTCAACAACAAGGCTCTCCCAGAGAAAACCTTCTTGACCACGAATGGGCGTTCAGAATTATGTGTCCGCTTGCCCCTGCGATCGTTCTGAGGAGGAAGGATCCTTTTCAACACCACATCTCCCACGTGGTACGCACGAGACCGTACCTTTAGGTCAAGAGCACGCTCGTTGCTGGTTACAACTGCCCCATGACAGTTACCAGCCCCATGACGGGTACAACTGCCCCTCGACGCTTCATACCGAGTACTTATCCCCTCAGCCTTTTTCCAATTTCTCATCCATTAGGACTCTCACTGACGGAATCTGGACCTCGATAGGTAACACGGCTTCCATCTCATACACGAGCAAGGACGGCGTTGCCCAAGTAGATGTACGCGTCGAGGTTCGGTACCCAGGGTACAAGCTTCGTACTCAGCCACCATTATCGGTGCATTCAAATGTTATCCGGGCAACAAAAGGAATGTGGGATCCCTTTGGCGTAACCAAAGCAACACCAACTCCTACCATTCACGTTAACAGCCCCATCAGACATCAAAATCCGTTCGGATTCAGGGTCAGGCCCCTCCTCCGGGATCGGTTCCTCACAATCTTTCGATTTAAGCACCTCGATGTCCTCATCAGGGAACTCAAACTTCATCGGTTGATACTCCTCAATGGGTTACTGGGCGAGGTACTCAGACAATACACTTCCCTTGATTGTCTTCTGAGAGGTATACTGTATATCATACTCAGTCACAATCATTTACCATCTCGCAACCCGTCCGGTCAATGCTGGCTTCTCAAACATGTACTTGATCGGATCCATCTTGGAAATCCACAAAGTGGTATGAACCAGCACATACTGTCTCAGTCGGCGAGCAGCCTATGCCAAAGTACAGCAAGTCTTCTCGAGCAGTGAATATATTGTTTCACAGTCGGTAAACTTTTTGCTAAGGCAAATTGCATGCTCTTTTCGACCAGACTCGTCGTGCTGCCCCAGTACACACCTCATAGACCCCTCGAGGGCTGTCAAGTACACAATTAACGGTCATCCCTCCACATGAGGCATCAGAATCGGAGGCTCCTGCGAATATCTTATTTTTCAATGCCCCTTGACAATCATTATTCCACCTGACCGTTTGCTCTTTTCTTTTCAACAACTTGAATCTGGATTCACTCGTGGCTGTTAGATGAGATATGAACCGTGAAATGCAGTTCAATCTACCTAAGAGACCACAAACCTCTTTTTCTGTTCTCGGTTCAGGCATTTCTTGTATTGCTTTTTTTTATTTTTTCTTTTTTCTTTTTAGCAGGATCAACCTCGATTCCTCTTTTATTCACAATAAGCCTCAGCAACTTACCGGACCGCACTTCGAAAATGCACTCATTCGAATTCAACCTCGGTCTGAATTGTCTCAACCGGTCAAACTTGGCCAAGTCTATCAAATGCCCCTCTTCTGTTTGGGACTTTGCTATCATGTCATCAACATAGCATTCAATCTTCATGATGAATCATATCATGAAGCAACGTCACCATAAACTCTCTGATACATGGCCCCGGCATTCTTGAGACCGAATGGCATTACCTTATAACGAAAAGGTGCCCCATGGTGTGATGAACTTTGTTTTCTCCATATCATCTGGCGACATTTTGATTTGATTATAGCCAGAAAAGCCATCCATGAAGAAAAACACCGAGAACTGAGCTGTATTATCTACCAACACATCGATGTGATGGGAAGTCATATTTCAGACTGGCTCTGTTCAATCTCGGTAGTCCACACGCATTCTCACCTTCTCATCCTTTTTCGGCACCGGCTTCTGCTTCACTGGAGGACAGTCTTCTCTCAATGGTAGCTTGTGCACAACGATATTGGTATCTAACCCTGGCAGGTCTTGATACGACCAGGCAAAGATATCAACACACTCTTTTCAATGGTGCTACCATTCTGCTCTTGACATTTGCCTCTGAAGCGGCCCCAACTTTCACTTTTTTTTTGACCTCCTCGGTGCCTGGATTAACAATCTCAACTCGCTCCTCGTGCGGTCGAATCACCTTCTCCTCTTATTTCAACAATCTGGCTAATTCCTTCGGCCGTTCACAATCTTCTTCGCTTTCTTCTTCGGCCTGAGAGATCGGATTGTCGAAGTCATATAGAAGTGTAACCGAATTGTTATCAATGAGATCCGGAGAACGATTGCATCTACATGAATACTGATTCATGCATTGCTTTTGAGGTCGGAACGAGACAAATCAAAAGGAAGAAAAATGAAAATAAACATTGCCATTTTTATTTTTTAAAACTGCAAAAAGAAATGAAAAACAGGGAGCACCGCTTTTACTACAAAAACATCCATTTATTAATGATGCAAAATGTTACAAAATGCAACACATGAGGTGGCCCCTATAATGGACCATTACGTTTTGGGCAAAACGTATGGCTTTCATGCAAACAGAATTGAAAAACAGTAATATTACTCTTCCTGATGAGTGACAGTGATGATCTTTGAGGCATTCCAGTTGCCTGGTACGCACGATTTTATCCACGAGTCAAGCTCGCAGTCACCGTTAATCTCTTCATCCACTGTACAGGCGTGACCTGGATTCAACATTCCAGCACTGATGAACGGGAACGGTTGACGACGTCCTCTGTTTGGCCCAGACGAGTCTTGGTCTGGCTGATAGCCCACCCCGAACATATCTGCTTTCACCACAATGTCTATGATCTTTCCCCAGCCTAGGGCTTCTCCGTTCTTCACCACTTCCATGGCCTGTTTGTAAGAAGAAATGGACAACTTCTTCTCTTTCTCAGCACAGATGGCCTTCTCCACCTTGACGGTTTCAACTGCCTGACTCGGTGTTTCACATTTTTCATCGTCCATTTCCACATCCATTATTCTTTGAATCGTTTCCCTCATTATTACGCACCCATTTGTAGCGACAGTCGCACAACAATTATCACAACCAGGGAAAGCTCCACTCTTCACCAGATGCCTCTGGACCACAGACATTGGAGTTTTTAACTGATCCTCATTCGTTTCCTCCATTTTTCTCTTGTCCTTTGACATCACGTTCACCCCCACAGGATCATGCATCGGCATGGGGTCAGCATCAACATTCGGCGTCGGTGCAAAGTTGATGGCTTTAGAATCCACCAGATCTTGAACGACATGCTTAAAAGCTCTACAACCCTCAACATGATGTCCGGGTGCCCCAGAATGGAACTCGCACCTGGCGTTCTCATCGTAATTCGCAGGCCTCCGATGCAGTTCTACAGGAACCAATATCCTCGGTTGAACTAACCCAAGATCCCTCAACCTCTTAAACAGAAGGGTATAAGTCACGGGTGGCTTATCAAACTGACGATCCGTCGTCCCCTTCTTCACTTGGCACCCAGCTTTCTGTGCTTTCTGTTGAGGTGGCGGTTGATGTTGTTGTACAGATTGATTACTAGCAGGAATCGCTGATGTAGCAGCATATGGGTGGTAACGATCCCTACCGTGCCCCTTTTTGGCATGCATATCACTTAATTCAACCTCCTTCTTGTGCTGACCCTTGCCAGAGAGCTTCTTTACTTTGGACGACGTTGGGTAGATCCATCAGTCTGGGTTGTTTACTTCGGACCCTCATCATCTCTTTCAATTCGAGAATGTCGGCGTTGGGTAGATCCATCAGTCTGGGTTGTTGAGTCTGACAGGATCTCTGAGTGGAGGAATGATTCGGTGTGCGCGAGCAGCGATTCTTATGTCAACCCAACATGTTAGATACTGACACCTACAAAATAGAAAACAGGTTAATATGACTCACTCATGCATGTAATGTCTATCCGTATGAGGAAGATTTTGTCCTTTGATTTTGGCTTCATCGAGACAGATAATAATTCAACAATAACATTCTGACATCTGGATGTCTCTCAACCAGAATCTGAATCGAAAATGGACCCTGAGTACGGATAGACATGGGTTGGATGCAGATGAATGCAAAATGGGAATGATGCAGATGCATGAATGCAAGTCACTGTGCCATCTTCCAAGTCATCTGAAGGTCAACTGTACTGGACCGGTCTCTGAACTGATCACAATCATCTGAGGGCCCATGTAATCACAAATCCAACTTGGGGAATTCCAAAATAAACGGAACCGGTGGACATATCACCATCATCACAGGAACATCCACTGAACGGCTGACAACACGATCTTCTGAACAAGTACCTTTGGATTCAACCCAGGGATCCGAAATAAACGGAACCCGCTGATAAGTACCTCGGACAGAATTCCGACGTCTCAGAAATAAATCCATAAGTCCATCTGAACCATAGTCACCATCAGTACCTACAAATGATTCAATCCCGCCCCACTCACGGGTGTCATCTAGGCCAGGGTAAGGTCAAGAGAAACGTAGGATAAACAACCCTTTCAAGAATATCATCATATGCACACCAGATGTATGCAACGATAATACCCCATCAGAATCTGAACTGCTCGTGATGTCATGTTCCGCTAAGTGGCGCCATACCACCCGCTTCCCACAAATCACTCTATTCCTAGGTGTCCTAGAGTTCACTCATAGCCTGTGTATTGGGCCTTTTACCTCTTGTGATTCCCGCCCCACAGAGAAATAGAGACACAGCCAGCACAATGATAATATGATGCATGCAAACATATATGCAAATATATACAATCACGGTATAATAAACATGAATACAATAAATAAAGCAGTAAAAGCAACCACAACTATCCTAAAGAGCGCTAGGATTGACTCGCTTAGGGAGGTAGATCCCCAGCAGAGTCGCCAGCTGTCGCATTCGCGAAAAACCGGCGGGAAAAGACACAGAGCCGCCACCGTGCGTTATTTATCCCAAAGAACGGAAAGGAAATGCTCGAAGTAAACCTGGAAAGGAAAAGGAATGGTCTCGCGACCAGAGATTGCTAGGATCGGGAGTCGGTTGTGCGAAGGGAAGGTATTAGCACCCCTACGCATCCATCATACTCGATGGGATCCACGCTCAAAAGAATAGAATAAGGTTGCTAATAAAACTGCTCAAAAACTGCACAAACATCAGAGCCGACGTAGTTCGGGGGAACGGGAAACGTGCTCGCTAGGACATCGTATCCTATGCATACGTATCTTCTCTAACCAGAGTAAGAATCAGAGCACTCGTAGCTCGGCTAACGCACTCTAAACAAAGACACTGAAACGAGACGCTGAGACGTCTAACGAAACACACAACAGGAAACGGAATGCCAATCAATGGACTTACATCCAACTCCACACAAAAGCAAACAGGAAACCGAATGCCAATCGCTGGACTTACATCAGACTCCAAACACACACACACCACCGGGAAACCGAATGCCAATCGCTGGACTTACATCAGACTCCAAACCAACAAACACAAACAGGAAACCAAATGCCAATCGCTGGACTTATATCAGACTCCAAACACACACAAGAGGGTGGAAAAATAAAAAGGGTGCCCGGAGAGATCAACTCAATCTCCTGCCTACGTACCTCATCTGGTATGAGGATCAGGACGACGTAGTTCCCCTTAACAGGGAAAAAACTTTCCTAACCAGAGACTAGGGAGATAACAAACTACTAGGGAGACTACGACTCGAGCCTAGAAGTTGTCATGCATACGATCCCTAAGTTGAGGTCTCTAATCAGAACCTAACTCGCACAGGAAGCAAGCTAACCTAAACAGCAAGTAAACAAGCACAGGTGAACAGGTATCACACACTATATGCAAACAAGTGGCTCATACAAGGCTGGGCTTTAGTCAAGGGGTCATATCAACCTCGACAAACAAGCCAATACTAGAAGGGTCTAAAGGGCTCTTAACCACTGACATTGACCGTCAGGGTGAGCAGATGAAAGGTAATGAGGATAAGACCTCATAACTCTTAACCCGGGCCTGGGTAAGCTTCAATCAATGAAAACATGGGGATCCAGAATGTGGGACCCTACTCCACTTGACTAACTCTATGTACAAAGATCTTGGATTAGGTTCAAGAGCATCAGCACGTAGTGCGAGCATAATGAACGACTCAATGATTAACAGGGGATTGATTGCTAATCCCTTCTATCTGTCAATTTCCTCTTCGCTTAGGAGGACTTGAAGTACATGGCACAAATATAAACAATCACAGTCATTGCCTCTTAAGGAGGACTTCAGCCAAATGCCTGCCAAAAAGAAACGACAGGGCTTCCAGACTACATGGAGTTAGAGGATGATTACCTAAGTGGTATGCCAACCACAGCAAAGCAAAGCAACTCAAGCAATGAGTTAAAGCTACTAAAGTACCTGTAAGAAAGTCAAACAAGTCAATATTCACATTCAGACAAACCAAGCAGACAGTCAACAGTGAGACAACCAATATACACAATGCAAGTCAACAACTCAAGGGATCTCATCACCAATGATCCTACAACACAAGAAAGGTTAGTGGACAAAATAAATTGCATCTCATGCATTGAGATCACATCATCCATTAGGACTAATTGCTTGAACCTGAAAGGCAAAGCTCAAATTGTGAGTACAAACCCCTAGGGCAAAGCCTAGGGTCAAAGGCAAAGCAAAAAGTCAAAACAGCAACCAATATTCAACAAAAAGCTCATTTAATCAATCATGAACATGTCCTAAAAAGGACCAAGTCAAGAACATTAAGCTAAGTCATCATATGAGCAAGGTATGACAAAGGCAATTCCAAAGCACATCAAGAATCAAAATTCCATATTAAAACAGAAATGACTCAAACAATCATGAAAATTTTTATGTGCACACAACATGTCAAACACAAACATCATGCCAAAAATTAGGATCATAGGAGCTTAATTGACCTAGAAATGAAAATGCACAAGTATGACATCAAAATGTGTGACACACATTGTCACACCATACAATCATGTGTCTAAAACAGAGATGAAAAATGCTAAAAATGCACAACCAAGCCTCAAATATCATGTGACATGTTGGGAATCAGCACACCAAATTTCAAATCAATTGGCCAATGTATGAGCATTTCACAATAGAATGAATGAAGCATGTCACATTTGCATACATGTCCAAATAACAGTCCACAATTCAAAATCCAGAAATGATAAAATTAGGAAAGTCACATCATAAAATAATAGACATCAAGGTGAACATGTAGCAAAAAATCTGGAATTATTTGGATTCATATTCTATTTTTAATGATTTTTTGAATGTGGTGAAAATATTTGAAATAGTGAAGAAAACACATGAAAATATGGAGGGAAAAAATAAATGGTGAGGTTAATTTGAAAAAACGCTAGAGGCTGGAATCGAAGTGAGGATGGCGCTCTGAACCAGACAAACCCTAGCATGTGGTACGCGTATGGTACGCGTACGGTACACGTACGGTACGTGGTGGTTTACACCGTCTTCTTCATGAAGACGGTGGCGCTACAGTGATGCGCTTCAAAAAAAATTCCAGATTTCATCAACCAGTACACCAAACGAAAGCTTATCACACGTAGAATACAGATCGAGTACCATTTTGGCCTAATTCTTCATGAATCATGAGAAACGATCAAGAACATTTTCATGCATCAAACTTTAAACTAACCTATCTCCATGAATATTGCACCATTTTTCAAGAAATTTATATCAGCGTGATCAGCATTCAAATCTCTACAAGTCTATGGAAATAAAAACAAGAAATAAGAGGATCGAAATTCTGACCTCTTGAAGAACAATCAATGGCAGCAGTTGATTCAAAGGCCTAGCAATGTCCAAATCAGCTCTATCAACCTTCTTATGAAGTCTGAAGCATGAATCAACTCTTAGAAAGGCTTGGATCTAGCTTAATCTTCAAATTCCATGTTCATCTTCATGTATGGATTTGCTTGATTCTTCACCAATTTCTTCACATCAATGCTTGAATCCTACCAAATGATGATCAAGGAACAAGAATATGCAATAAAATTCATATGCTATGTGGAGAATTTTTGAATTTTGATTGAGAGAAATTTTGGAGGGAAAAGTGTGATCTAGATCTAGAATGATGAGAAGTGAAAAATTCTGTTAGGATTAGCATTATATACCATGTCTTAATCACATTGCTAATGATGCTTAGGCTTGGCTAATGAAATTTTAATGCAAAATGAGGTGTAGTGCAAAATTGAAAATTTCACCCTATGCATGGCCATTATGGACGTGAACAGTAGCATGCATGGTGTATTTTGACTTAAAATGATCTTATGAATATGATAGAATGGTTAAAAAACTCATATGATGTACCAATTTTAAATTCATGTTTTTCCCTCCAAAATGAGCATGAATGAGCAAATGATCATATGATGAAATTTCATGCAATGTGATGAATTATTTGGAAAATATATGTCATAAGGAGCAATATGCAAAAAGAGGCACTCAATTTGGAGTTTTAGATCAAAAGTTATGGCTCTTGGAAGTTTCAAGCACACTTGGCAATCATTGGATCATAACTCTTTAACCATTCATCAAATGCTCATGATCTTGGACTTTTTGGAAATGGGAGAGAAATATCTTCAACTTTCATGTTGGACAAAATTTCATTTGAAGCTTATTCGATGTTGGAAAGTCAAGTTGAAAGTGGTCCAAAAACTTTCCATTTTTGGAAACTTGAAATTACAGGTCACTTTCCATTTTTGGAAACTTTTGATTTGGCTTCAAAACCTTCAATGTAGATGTTTGACATGATGAATAAACCTCTTTTGGACATGAATAAACTTGCCATTTTTGGAAACTTGAAATTACAGGTCACTTTCCATTTTTGGAAACTTTTGATTTGGCTTCAAAACCTTCAATGTAGATGTTTGACATGATGAATAAACCTCTTTTGGACATGAATGAAGTGTCTCAAACCATTTCTCCACCTCCTAGCCCTTAGTTGACTTTTATGGGGCCCAGATGACCTGGACATGTACTAATGACTTTTGAGCCTCTAGCACTTGGTACTATAGCTTCAAAGTGAATCTTGATTCATATAAGCTTTCTAGAACAATCATGTGGCCTCCATCTCAAGGAAAACTTGGTCTCTTGCACTGATGAATCCTCTTGATGCCAATTCTTGACTGCCAAGATGCAATGTATTATGCAATGTTAATGTAATGTCAATGACCTAGAAAATGAAATGAATGCATGAATGTGGGGTGCAAATTTGAGGTGCTACACCCGGCAAGAGCAACTTTTTCTCCCTAGCGGATTCGTTTTCACGTTTCCCCAGAAAGTATATCCTTGATATGTTCATTCTAACCGATGACGAATATCTTTCTTCCCCTGCTTGAGTCTATCCTTGATATGTTCATCCTAACCGATGACGGATATTCTCATCCTTGGTATTCTACCCTGTAAAAAGGTAGTCGTAATCCCTATTTTTGTTTCCCCAGAGGGTTAATCCTTGATATGTTCATCCTAACTGATGACGGGTTTCCTCCTCTTTGCGGTCTTCTACCTAGTAATCGGTAGTTATAAATCCTGCCCTTCCCCTCAACAGAGACTATCCTTGATATGCTCATCCTAACCGGTGACATATTTTCTCTTTGATGGTCTTCTATCCAGTATTCGATAGATGTAATTCCTACTTTTTGTTCAGTTGGTTTATCCTTGATATGTTCATCTTAACCGATAACGGGTATCCTCCTTAAGAACTCCCAGGCAAGACTATCTTTGATATGTTCATCTTAACCGATGACGGATTTTCTTTCCTTTGAGTCTATCCTTGATATGTTCACTTTAACCGGTGACGGGTATTCTCATCTTCGGTCTTCTGCCCAATAACTGGTAGTTGTAAATCCTTTTTCTGCAGTTTTTCCCTAGCAACGTTATTCTTACCCAGTAACCGGTAATGAATATTCCCTCCTGGTGGTTCTCAGGGAGTCATCCTTGATATGTTCATCCTAATCGATGACGGATGTCCTTGCTGTCAGACTTTTATTATCTCCTTACCCAGTAGCAGGTAGTGGATAATAGATTTCTTCTCCTCCTGCGTTGAGGTTTATTTCTTCCCCAGTTGAGTTGAGTGTGTTTTTCCTTAGTGAAATCGCTTTTCCCTACATTGATTCAAGTACTTCAGTTTTATCCTGATCTACTTGTGATCCCCTGAAGATGTTTTGTTTCCCCGGCTGAGTCTTTCCATTTTATGGAATTCCTCTAGTCCCCCGGCAGTTTTTTAAGTCGTAGCCTAGCCTACGTATAATCCTTTATCCCCCAGAGTCTCTGTCTCCCTAGTGAGTTTTCCTTACAAAATGCATTATACTCCTGCGGATCTTCGGTCTCTCTGATTTCTTTTCCTTTGTGGCAACATTTCCCCACAGAGAATATTCTTTTTACATACATATCATCTGCATCATGAGGTCTCTTAAGAACCAAAATTTGTTTCTATGTTGTTATTTAAGCCCATTATACTGAGTCGATACGAAGATTTAAACCTTCACCTCCTCAGTTAGAATGTCGTTAAATAGGGGCAGTTGTAAGACCCCAATTTTGACCCTAAGATCCCTCATGAAATTTCATCATATGCATTAGCATTGGGATCACACCTTGGCATCCTCCTTACCCCTTTTCATTGGGTTTGTTTTGGGAGAGATCACCAAGCACTATGTGATTGTACCACACTTGTATTTTATCATTTTACTAACCAAAATACAAAAAATATGTCTTTGTATTTGCCTAACTTTTTGTAGGTAGGGCATGATCATCATTGATCTATCAAGTTCACATCTAGGGTTTAAGACCCTCATGGCTAAGAGCATAATCAAAGATTGATCCACAGTGTCTCTAAGCATCATATATTAGTCCCATTGATCTCTACATGTTATATTGATCAAGTATTCTTCAAGAGTTTGGAGGTGATTTGCCTTGGAAACCCCTAGTTTAACTGGGTATCTTGAGTAACTTCTCCAACAATCTATCTCACCAATTGATCAAATTTCTCAAGGTACACTTCAAACATTCATCATATTATGCATATATGATCTACCATGAGCCTATAAAGTCAAGAGAATTGAAGGTTAGCAAGTTGGTTGATGGTGGTTAGCCAGATGAATTCATCTGATCAAAACTGGGTCTCCCTAGACCCTATCTCCTACAATTTTCACCATATGAAAATTATTCCAAGAGTAAATTTACTCTAAATGACATTCCAAACAACTTTCATGTTTAGACCTAGAGCTAGTTTTGCTTGGAAAATCATTTTCTATGTTGAAACATTATAGGTCATTTTTGTCTAAACCCTAATTTGAAAGTAAACTTCCTAAGGCCATAACTTGCTCAATTTTTATGATATGAAATATTTCCAAGTTTCACAATCAAATTCAAGATGTCTAATTCAACTTTGATGTTTGGATTGATAGCTAATTCAACTTTTATGAGCATGTGATATGAGGATACATTATAGGTCATTTTTGACCTATACCATTAAACAAGCGATTTTTCCAAACTTCAAAAATTCATAACTCTATCATTGTAAATCCAAATGATATTAAATTAGTTACCATTTTGAAGGCCTTTGAAATATCTACAACTTTGATGAAGACACTTTTCTCATTTGAAGCTCACATAAAAAGTTAAGCAAGGTGGAACATTGAGATATATGACTTGACACTGAAAAAAATTCAACATGTTGAAATTTCCAAAATTCCACCTCGAACTTCACCATGATCCAAGCTCCAAATGGAAAAGTGTTCAACATCAAACTTGTTCCCCTTAATCTAAGCTTTCCAAAGAACCCAAGTTCATGCATTTTGGATGAGATTTGCTAGGTCTATGCATGGCTTTAACAGAGCTGCATGATTGGAAGAAATCAAATGTCAAAAATCACATTTCACATTGCGTTGACATCCAAGCCTCATTTGAACTTCAGAACAGATGCAAGTGGATCAAATTGGATTACTTCATGGGATTGTAAACGCCCATGCAAGCTTGTGCATGAAATGTCCAAATTTAGCAATTTTTCAAGTGTGCAAATATCAGTCCCAATTGCTATAAATACAGGCCCTTGGAGCTCAATTTAAACAGACTTTGCACGCCGGCTTTTCCCCTCAATTGAAACCCTCACATTTCAAAGGAAAACCTGATAATTTTCAACTTTAAAATTGAGTTTGAATCTCACTATTTGGAGATTCAAGAGCTCCAGGATCCAAAGCTTTGTACCATTACCAAACCTCTCCTGCAAGCTTCTCAAGTGTGATCAGATCAAGTTTGAAGCAAGCAACATCAAGTTCTGCACAGCATTGAAGGTAAATTTCAGAAAACTTCATCTCTTCGATTCTCACTCAATTCTCATCAATTCTCTTGGATCTTTGGTTGTCTGAAGTCCTACCAATGTAGGCAAGAAGATTGAGTTGCTTTGAGGTCAAATCGAAGCAACTCAGTTGACACACCTCAAAATTCAACTTCTAATATATTTTTATATATTTGGAGTTAGTTGAAATTGAGGTCAGATTCGTGCTCCACGCCATTTTTTCTTTCAGATCATGTCCTCCTTTTTTATTTTGGTGATGGTTGAGGATAGACCAGTCCGATGAGGTCCACCGGAGAAGAAGACCGGAGCTTTGGCTCCGGCTGTGTGTTGGCATGTCTCCCAGCCACAAGATCCATTCAAAATGTTTTAATCCTGAGTGTACATGTTGATTACCACGCGTGTGATTAGTTGACTCAAGTGCATTGTGGATTACGCGCGCTCAGCCACTTGATCTGCCACCTCAATTAATGAGGGAGATCAAGTGGCTCACGTTTTTTTGATTTTTTGATTTTTGTTTTAATTCATTTGATTTTCATTAATTCATATTAATTTTAATATTGATCCAAAAAATATGAGAGTATCACCAAAAAAAATTAAATAAATTCCTTTCATATTCTGAATTAAGATTATTTTTTGGATCATTATTAATATTTTTCATGATTTAATTAATTTTGTGTTTATTTTGAATTGTTTAAAAATACTTTTAATTCTTTAAAAATTCTGAAATTTTTTTCTCCAAGGTCCTTTGACCTTGTTTGACCTATGATAAATTCCTTTGGTGTTTTGATGAGGGTTTAGGAATTTGACAAACCATATTTAATTTAAATGCATTATTTTAGTATTTTGAAATTGAATAAATGTCATATAATTGTGTTGACCACTTGTGATGGTTTGTGTAAGTTTGATTTGTGTTGTTGGGCCTTGGTCAAGGTTGATTTGACTTTGCTAGGTTAATATCATTGGATTTAGGGGATTGATGGAATGTACATTCCATCTCCCAAAATGAATGAATGATATTAATTTGGTAAAAGTCCTCCTTTGACCAATTTGAGTTTTGATCCATTCCCCTCCCTCTTCATCTAATTCCCCTTCTTTATGCATCCATTTCATTTGGCCTATGATATCTCAAAGTCCTAAAGCTAGTTGATTGAAAAATCAACATGAGTATGGATGAGATTAGGCCCCCTCTTTTGCATATTCTTTTTGTGTGTGGTATGTTTCATGAGTATAGTCCATTATACTATGTCTCTAACATGCATTAACACCAAAAATATATTGTCCAGGCTCAAATAGTTGTGACTTCTACATAAGTCCAATTACGACTGCTTAACATAGCGCTAAATTTTTAACACAAAAGGCATAGCATTCTAGTTAGTGAGATTGTAAGTCTCCCCTCTTTCATGGTATTGTGTGGAAACTTGGCCTTTTTTCCTTCCTTTGGAAGATGTCTTGGCTCAAGGATCCATGATTGTGACAAGTGGGTTGAGTGTTCTCCAAAGAATTGTTGGAGAATTGCCATCCAAGGCGCAGCGGAATTTAAAAATTTCTCCATTTAATGATCCTTACGAATGGGCATGATCAATGATAGAATCGTTACCTCTTGTGGCGATTCAAACCTTTGGTGCAGATCTCTGATAATGATCAAAACCTTTGATACAGATCCACGGGGCGATCACGAACATTGAACGATGACAACGTCTCTACTCAGTCCACACGAACGGATTCCTTCAATCGCAGTGCTAGCTGTTATGAATGAAGGCTTTGAGTGAGAGAGAGATACGAAATTCCAACTCTTCAGTTGTGTTTTCTGTCTCAGTGAGATACAATGCTTCTACCCAAGAGGTTCTATTTATAGAACCACTTGTGTGGGCTTCAAGCCAAAAAGCCCACTTAAGTGCATTTTGGCCCATATCTCATAATATGCCAAAATCACTTAAGTATTTGGTACCTTACCATATTTCGTATTCTGCTTAAGTACACCGTACCTTACGATGTTCCTTAATTATTCTATCTCTTATCAATCTGTCCTTTGTGTGTGACCCTATAGGTTTTTGCGGCGTTGGCAATTATATTAAATCACGCATTTAACATAATAAACAGTGAGCGGTATCTAGCAACACATCACTACTACCCAAGTCACGAAAATGTCATGTGATCTGACAAAACCTCCTGTGATAATAATTATGTGTATAATTACCCCTTTGCCCTTATGTCTATATTGAACACAAGGTATAGACCGTGTCACCCTTGTCCAGTTCAATATTGGGCCCATAGACATTTATCCTGTTACGTAGGATGGGCAAATTCCATCTAGGACACTCATGTCCCTCAGCATGCTTTGTGGAGTACCCATCAACTGTCTTTATGGTTATCCAGTTACGGACAACGTTGGATCAGCAACAAAGCACTTGACTCTACATCTAGGATCCATAGTGGTTTCAGGTTGAAGAGTGGTATACACTATTATCACCATAGGAATAACTTATGACACTTTGCATAACTTTCTATATAGTATTCTCATAGCGGGTCAATCCGGTATAAATATTACTCCTAATATTCATACCTATGTTTAAGACTTGATAACTCTTTACCCATGATCCATGAGATGTGATCATCAGTCTACAAACATAATAGTCTTAATGCTTTAATGTTATCCCACTTCAAATTAAAGCTCGACTACGGATACTTTAAGAATAGTGCCCTTATGTTTAATGTCTTCTCATGATTAAGTCACACTTAATACATTAAACGGACTATCTATTCTAGGGACTTTATTAATCAACCATAATAAAGAAAATGCCTTTTATTATTAATAAATAATTCGATACAAGTACCAAAAGTATTGGCCTCTAGGGCTTACACCAACAAGAATGACTTAAAACAAAAACAAAAGCAAAACAATACTAACTTCTAACTCATTAACAACTAACATTTAACTTCAAGTCTTTTATTTCAATGCACTTTAATTTTTAAGCTCTATTCATTTGTCATTATTCATATCATTCTAATTGTTTATATTAATGTCTTTTCACTTTGTACACTTAGACCATATTGTGTGATATATCTTGTTTGTATATACTTTGTTGTTTGTGTGGCCTTTGACCATTAATGTACATAATAATAACAAAAACCCTAAAAAAAACTATTGTGTGGACTGTTGGCTTGATCTTGGACAATTGGACTTAGGATTTAGGCAACATTCCTATGCTAAACGACTTGGCCAATGCCAACTATCATGAAACCAAGTGCTTGCAGTTTGAAACTTCATCTGATACATCTTTGAAGATCCCTTTGAGTTCATCTGCAACATGATCACTATGAAGTTGTTATTTTGAACCTGTGAATTGTGGAATTCATCTGCTACATAGGCTAATTTGAAGAAGATTATGGAGTGGCTAAAGCTTGGATGGGGCTATCTTTATTTGATGCCTTGCTTTTCAAGTTAATATTGTATTCATTATTTGTTGCTTGATTCTAATATCCAAGGGAATTTGGGATTTCTATAAGGCATTCTTGCCTATTGGATTGATATCCATCGGTCAGATCTTTTCAACTCTTAACTTTTAATTTTGTACATAGGATTAGTCTCTTCATCTCCTCCCTATTTCTTTAATTTCAAAATCTGGTCCTCCTTTTAAAAACTTCTTTGTTTGAACTTGTTATTTTCTAAACTTTGACCACTTCGCAAACTAGAATCTTTGGTCTTATGCCATCGCATTTTCAAACTTCTTTTCTTAATCAAACTTGTAAATTGACTTAACTATACTTGACCTAAACTTTCAAAAGAAAAAAAAGAATTAACTCATTCAAACCATTTTTAGGCCTTTGTGCCTTTCAAACTTAATTTTTGTTAAAAGCAATGCACCCACTTTGAAATTTGTATCACGAACTACGAGGTTTTGATCCCTCATTTTTATGTTGGTACGTAGGCACAAGTCCGAAGGTCTTGTCAAACACAAAAATATAATTAACAAATTCTTTTCTTATCCTCCCATTCTATTTATTTGTAAACATCATTTTGTACAAGATACATATGCACACACGAAAGGGCTTCCTAGTGTCGCATTACGCGAAAAACCGGCGGGAAAACGAAACAACAGAGCCGCCACCGTGCGTTATTTATCCCAAAGGAGGGAAAGGAAACGCTCGAAGTAAACCTGGAAAGAACATGGTCTCGCGACTAGAGATTGCAAGGATCGGGAGTCGGTTATGCGAAGGGAAGGTATTAGCACCCCTACGCATCCGTCGTACTCGACGGGATCCACGCTCGGAAAGAATAGAAGAAAGGTTGCTAAAACTGCTCAAACACTGCACACACGCTGGAATCAAACACAGAAAGACAAAAGAAACGGGACTCGGCAGGATATCGCATCCTGGGCCTACGTAGTCTGTCAGACACATACATCAGAGTCGACGTAGTTCGGGAACAGGGGAAACGTGCTCGCTAGGATGTCGCATCCTATGCATACGTATCTTCTCTGACCGAAGAAGAATCAAGGCACTCGTAGCTCGGCTAATGCACGCCAAACAAAACACAAACAGGAAACCGACTGCCAATCGCTGGACTTATGTCAGACTCCACACAAACAGGCAAACATGGAAACCGAATGCCAATCGCTGGACTTACATCAGACTCTGAACCAACAAACACACACCCAGGAAACCGACTGCCAATCGCTGGACTTACGTCAGACTCCAACAAGCAAACAAGACACAGGAAACCAACTGCCAATCGCTGGACTTACGTCAGACTCCAACACACGCAAGATAACAAACACACACAAAAGAAAAGAAAGTGCCCGGAGAGATCAGCTCAATCTCCTGCCTACGTACCTCATCTGGTATGAGGATCAGGGCGACGTAATTCCCCTAAACAGGGAAAGAACTTCTAACCTAACCAGAGACAAGGGAGATAACAAGCTACTAGGGAGACTACGACTCGAGCCTAGAAGTTGTCATGCATACGATCCCTATGTTGAGGTCTCTATCCTAACTTGCACAGGAAGCAAGCTAGCCTAAACAGCACATCAAGCAAAACACAAGCACAAGCATCACACACTATATGCAATCAATTGGCTCACACAAGGCTAGGCTTTAGTCAAGGGGTCAAATCAACCTCGACAAACAAGCCAACTGGAATGGGGTATTTTTAGCTCTTAACCCTAACATTGAGAGTTAGGGTGAAGCAGATGAAATGGGAAGTGAGGGTAAGACCTCACAGCTCTTATCCCTGGCCTGGGAGAGCTTGAATCAAAATAGAAAGTGTGGGAGTTCAGAATGAAGGAACTCTTCTCCACATGACTGACACAACAAGATCTTGGGTTCTTATTCACAATGCATCAACACATGGTGTGTGAGCAAAGTGAATGACACAACTGAATAGCAGGGGATGGATTGCACATCCCTTTTATCTGCCAATTGCCTCTTAAGAGGTCTTTTCCTGCTTGGCACAAAATTAAACAAACACAAGCATTGCCTCTTAAGGAGGGCTTCAGACAGGTGCCTGCCAACATAACATGACAGGTCTTCCAAACTACATGAAGATCAAGAGATTATACCTCAGTGGTATGCAAACCACAAGCAATGCAAAGCAAGTTCAAATGAACTTAAAGCAACTTAGGTACCTGTGGAAACAGCTAAACCAATCAGTACAAAATCCAGACAAACAGTCAACAGTCAAAATCTAACAGACAACCCAATATGCAAGACATAAGCCATAAGCACAAGTGAATGGTTTTCAAAGCCTACAAAACAAGCAAATGTTAGCCAACAACAACAAATGGTCAAGCTCAAATGAAGGAGCAACATCAACCAAGGAGATGCACACTTGAACCTGAAATCACAACTCAAATGTAAGTAACAAACCACTAGGTCAAAGCCTAGGGTCAAAAGAGGATAAAAAAACCCAAAACAGAACTTGATATTCAACATAGATCATATTTAATCAATCAAGAACAAGTCCTAAAAAGGACCAAACCAAAATCAATAGGCAAGTTCATGTAATAGGCAAGAGAAGTCAATGACCAATTCAAGGCATGCATTTGATCATTATGAATGAAAATTCCCAATTAAAATAGAAATGATTCAAATAATTCTGGAAAAATTCATGAACATTCAACACATCTAACATGATCATCACACAAAAAAATCAGAAGCACTAGAGGTCATTTGGCATGGAAATCAAATTGCACAAGTTGAACAACCAAAGGTGTGACAATTTGTAAACACAAGCATAAAACAGAAATGGTGCATGAGAAAAATACCAAACCAAGCCTCAAAGGTCCATCAATGTGTCTAGAATCAGCATGTAAAATTTCAAGTCCATTGGATTAAAAACAAGCATTTCATGATAGTTTGAATCAAGCAAGGTCATATATGCACATGTGTTCAATCAACCTAGAGCAAATAAAATTCCAGCCAGGCACAACTTTCAAACTCATCATCATAAAAAACTAGACAAAACAAGGGTCATTTTGCAAAAAATTGGGAGTGAATTGATGCATTTTTCAATTTTATATGATTTTATGAAGTTAGCATACAAAATGAAATTCAAAAATGAACATGGCATATGGAAATGGAGGGAAAGGCCAAAAATGATGGATATTTGAAAAAAGAGGTTTCGGCCAGAATCGAACCGAGAGAGAATTCAAATGAAGCGCGCTACATGAAACGCATGCGTTTTCATAAAACCCTAATCCTGCGTAAATTTGGACGGTTCAAACCGACGCTATTTGCACAAAACCGCCGCAATTTTTCCAGAAACCATAACAACGCATGCATCTTCATCTTCTTCATGATGAAGATGATGAATGTTCATCCAATTTTCCAGAAAATTCTAGAAACGTCCAGAATTCAAAAACAAATACATCATCATGCAGCATTTTCAATGGTGAGCATAGATCAACTAACATCTAAACACAAATCATCAAGAACAAAGAGAATCGAGCAAAATCATTTTTGGATGCAAAACTTTAATCACTCATAACTTGCTCAATAATGCACCAATTCACTCGATTTTTCTACCAGAATTCTCAGTAAACAAGGATCTACACAAATATACACATGGATTTGATAATAATTGAGATCGAATTTTCACCTTCTTGAAGAGCAGAATCTTATTTTGCGCGTTCCAAGGCTTGTAATGGTCCAGATCAATTCCAGAAGTCTTGTGGAGATGATTGATGAAGAATTGGAAGCTTAAACACGTGTGAATCCAACTGAATTTGAAAACTCCATTGATGCTTTCAAGCTTCAAGCATGGTTGAATCTATCACGAATTCTTCAAAGTACACGTTGAATCTTACTCAAAACTACTCCAGGATCAAGAATCATGCAAGGAAATGAGTGTTTGTGTGAAGAATTTGGAAGTTCTTTGTGAGAGAAAAATTTGAGCAAAATTCTAAATCTAGATCTGAAAATGTGTATTCTGTCCAATTCAGTTGTGATTAAGCCTTTATATCCCTTGTTAATCATTCTGAAATTAACACTAAGCCATGTTTAATTGGGATTAGAAAGAAATAAGGTGCATGCACAAATTTGCATTTTCACCTCATGCCTGAAATGCATGCGTGAACAGTACACCATGCTGGCCCAAATTCACTCAAAATTACATTTTAAACACAATGGCATTAGTAGAAAGTCCATACAATGCACCATTTTTAAATTTCCAATTTTCCCTCCAAAATTGACTTGGATATGCAAATGCTCATGTGTTAACATTTCAAGCAATGTGATGGTTGATTTGGAAACCTCGTGACATGAGAAGAACAATGCAAAAAGAACCACCAAATTTGGAGTTTTGGTTCAAAAGATAAGGCCATTTGAAGTTTCAAGCACACTTTGAAATGATTTGATCATAACTCCTTAACCATTCATTAGAAATTCATGATCTTGGACTTTTTGGAAATGGGAGAGAAAGATCTTCAACTTTCATGTTGGACAAAATTCCATTTGAAGCTTATTTGATGTTGGAAAGTTGAGTTGAAGTTGGTCCAAAAACTTGCCATTTTTGGAAACTTGAAATTACAGGCCACTTTCCATTTTTGGAAACTTTTGATATGGCTTCAAAATCTTCAAGGTAGATGTTTGACATGTTGAATAACCTTCTTTGGGACATGAATGAAGTGTCTTAAACCATTTCTCCATCTCCTAGCCCTCAGTTGACTTACAGTTGACTTTTATGGGCCTCAGATGACTTGGTCATGCACTGTGGACTTTGAACCTTCAACACTTGGCTAAATTGCATCAAAATGAACCTTGGGTCATGTAAGCTCTCTAGAACAACCATAGGGCCTTCATCTCATGGAAATGCCCTTGCTCTCTTGCACAGATGGATTCTCCTGATCAGTCTTGACTGATGAAATGCAATGCACTATGCAATGTTAATGACCTAAAAATGAAATGATTGTACAAATGGGAGGTGCAAATTTGAAGTGCTACAGCTGCCCCTATTCAATCAACTAGGAACCTGATCGGATGAGAGCAACGGTTGTCAGACCTTCAAGGTACACAGGGATTGAATACCAAAGAACCGTAGAAATTTGCACTCTGCGGGGATCCAAGAAAAGAAAGTTCACCAATGGCAACTTCAACTGGGATCTGATATTTATCACTGGACCAGACAAGACGTTTACCAACGACTCCACTGGGGATTTTGATTCCTTTATCAGAAAAAGGAACTACGTCCAGACATCGAAAGATGATGAATGGGAGGAAGAGAAACAACCAGACGTCAACGGACGAATGGGAAAAACTCGACGTTTACCAATACCAACGGAGAGGTGACCAGACATCAACGGATGAACTAGGAGGAAGAGAAACAACCAGACGTCAACGGACGAATGGGAAAAACTCAACGTTTACCGACACCAACGGAGAGGTGACCCTACATCAACGGATGAATGGGAGGACTCGACCAGACGTCAACGGACGAACGGGAGAACCTCGACGTTTCTCGACACCAACGGAGAGGTGACCCTACATCAAAGGATGAATGGGAGGACTCGACCAGACGTCAACGGACGAACGGGAGAAGCTCGACGTTTATCGACACCAACGGAGAGGTGACCATACATCAACGGATGAATGGGAGAAAGAGATACAACCAAACGTCAACGGACGAATGGAAAAAACTCAACGTTTACCGATACCAACGGAGAGGTTACCAGACATCAACGGATGAATGGGAGAAAGAGATACAACCAAACGTCAACGGACGAATGGGAAAAACTCAATATTTACCGACACCAACGGAGAGGTGACCAGCCATCAACGGATGACTGGAAAAAGATACAACCAGACGTCAACGGACGAATGGGAAAAACTCGACGTTTATCGACATCAACGGAGAGGTGACCAGACATCAACGGATGAACTGGGAAGACTCGACGTTTATCGACACCAACGGAGAGGTGACCAGACATCAACGGATGAATTGGGAAGACTCGATGTTTATCGACACCGAAACAATGGTATTTACCGACACCAAAGAAAAAACACACACGGGTGTTGACATGACACTTACCGGTATCATAAGGACGACACATACATATGTCAAGACAAGGCTAAACACTTGCTGGGGATCTCACTAGGGAGAATCAAGCTTTCCTTTCACTGGTGAGTGAGGAAACAACCCTCTCTGGGGGATTATCAATCTTGAATGTTGTCTGGAGCAACTGTAGCAAATGTGTCGTACAGATGTTGAACAATGATCTGCTTCTGCTGGGGATATGGTCTAATTAGGTTTAACACATGAATGCATATGTTTGAATTTTTCTATGGCGTAATGCTCCATATTGAATGGAAATACTACGCTATTTGAGGATGCAATGATTACTACATGCAAGATGCAAATGAAGAAAACTCCTGCTGGGGAGCAAATGATCGCTTCGCCGAGCGCACAATTCTGATCAGATTCTCCAACTCTGTGGGGAAACGCACTGCTGGGGGTGCTTTGCTGATCTGATACTCTGGAGACGGCAGAGGAACCAACTCAACTGGGGAGACTCCGTCTGGGGAACACACCAACTTCTCAACCGTGCTGGCGAATAGCATTGCTGCTGGAGAAAGAATAAATCCCACCGGGGACAACTTCCACTGAATCTAATCCACTGGGGAACTCCGCTAGGGGAAACAACCCATGCTCACCTCTACTGGGGATAATTTTCACCGAACATGATCCGCTTGGGGACTCCACTAGGGAAAACCATCAACACAAAATTCCGCTGGGAAGCCTACCCACTTCAGACTTGCTAGGGAGAATATTCACAACCCTGCTGGGGAAATGCATTCACAACCATGCTGAGGATTGCAGTACTTCAGATCCGACTGCTGAGGAACAAACTACTCACTGATAGCTCCGCTGGGGATACAACAAACTTTAGATTCAGTGGGCATCAACAGCCTTCAGACTAGCTAGGGATACATCAACCTTCCAGCTTGCTGGGGAACTAAATCCTTAGACCTGCTGGGGATAGAATAGCCTTTGAACCTACCACTGAGGGACACACTATCCACAGACGCCTCTGCCGGGGAGGAATCTAACAGATTTCAGACTTGCTTGGGGAAAAAGCCACTTCTAAGCCTGCTGAGGAATCCCTGATCTGGACCATGCTGGGGAGACAAGTCCTGAACTTGCTTCAGACAACCCAAATCCTCACACTACTGGACAGTGCTGAAATGTTTCTGAACAAATCGTGGCTTATCTGCTCTAGCCAGGAAGCAAAGATAATCACCTGCAAAACAGCAAGACATACATGCCCCAGGGGATTGTATGGACAAGATACACCCAAGTGTATTCAACATTCAAAATGATTTTCAAATGTTTTATCTTTCTGCACGTTATTGTCTGGCCTTCATGTTTTTATATGCAATGTTTATCAAAAATTCGGACGTTTTTTGCAAACAAAACAGTAAAATAAAAAACAAGAGAGCAATTTATCTGAATAACGACTTTTATTGATTGAAAATGGGCCTGAAAAGGCAAATACATCAGGAAGCAATTCCTAGGAAGAGGTAATTACGCACAAAAGGAAAATAAACTATCCTATTGGCAATGTGAACACGGCATCCACTATTTCCCAATTCTGTTATGTCTCACAGATCATCAATTTCCTCCCAAATTCCTTGCTTTCTGAGAAGAATGACTGGACCGATCATATCCTTCGAGATGGTAGACCATGAAGCGCGATGAAGTACAGATAACTCAGACTGTAGTCTTCGCTTTAATCCCTCTTTTGCCTGGATCTCCCTTTCGGGTTTTCAATCCAGCGGGATACCCATTTTTGCCTAAGCCGCCCTTGCGGGTTTTCGACTTACCGGGTGTACATATTCTTTTCATTCTTTATCCCTAACTTTTGCCCGAACCTTTTTCTTTCTTTTTTCGGTTCGCCGGGATGCCCTTTTTTGCCTGGACTCTTTTATTCTTTTTGTCCAGCGGGTCAATTTATGCGAAGTATTTTTTGACTACATCTAAGTTAACAGGGGACGGAAAATCTTCACCATCCATAGTTGTCAGCATCAAGGCTCCACCAGAGAAAACCTTTTTTAACAATATATGGACCTTCATAATTCGGAGTCCACTTGCCCCTATTATCTGTACCGGGAGGAAGAATCCTCTTCAAAACTAAATCACCAGCCTGATAGCTTCGAGGACGCACTTTCTGATCAAAGGCCTTCTTCATCCTTCTCTGATACAACTGCCCATGGCACACAGCTGCTAACCGCCTCTCTTCGATAAGGCTCAACTCATTAAACCTTATTCGAATCCACTCAGCCTCGTCCAACTTGACATCCAACAGGACTCTCAGAGAAGGAATCTCCACTTCAACAGGTAGGACTGCCTCCATACCATACACAAGGGAGTAAGGGGTTGCCCCGGTCGACGTACGTACTGAGGTACGGTACCCATGCAAAGCGAAAGGCAGCATCTCATGCCAATCCTTGTACGTTACGACCATCTTCTACACAATCTTTTTGATATTCTTGTTTGCCGCCTCTACAGCACCATTCATCTTCGGTCTGTAAGGAGAAGAATTGTGATGTTCAATCTTGAAATCTTTGCAAAGCTCCTTCATCATCTTGTTATTGAGATTCGAACCATTATCAGTAATGATTCTCTCGGGGACCCCATAACGACAGATGATTTCCTTCTTAATGAACCGGGCAACCACTTGTTTGGTAACATTAGCATAGGAAGCTGCTTCCACCCATTTGGTGAAATAGTCAATCGCAACCAGGATGAAGCGATGTCCATTGGAAGCAGTAGGCTCAATCTTCCCAATCATATCAATGCCCCACATCACGAACGGCCAAGGCGAATTCATGACCTTCAGAGGGCTTGGTGGCACATGCACCTTATCAGCATAGATTTGACATTTATGGCACTTCCGAGCATATTTGAAACAATCGGATTCCATAGTCATCCAGTAATAGCCGGCTCTCAACAACTTCTTAGACATGGCATGACCACCAGCATGGGTACCGAACGAACCCTCGTGCACTTCCTGCATCAACATGTCTGCTTCGTGTCTATCCACGCATCTGAGCAGCACCATGTCAAAGTTTCTCTTATACAACACGTCATCCTGATTCAAATAAAAGCTTCCAGCTAGCCTTCTCAGGGTTTTCTTGTCATTCTTTGACGCTCCTTCAGGATACTCCTGACTCTTGAGGAAATTCTTAATGTCAAAGTACCAAGGCTTCTTATCAACAACAGACTCGGCTGCAAACACATACGCAGGCCTCTCGAGTCGATTCACCGCAACATGTGGCACATGATTCCACCAATGAACTTTGATCATAGAAGACAAAGTAGCCAAGGCATCAGCCATCTGATTTTCATCTCGGGGAACATGATACAGCTTCACTTTTTTGAAGAAAGTCAGGATCCTTCTGGTGTAATCTCTGTAAGGAATCAAATGCGGCTGATGAGTATTCTAATCTCCATTGACCTGGTTAATCACTAGAGCGGAATCTCCATAAATGTCCAGAGTTTTGATTCTTAGATCGATGGCTTCTTCAATCCCCACGATACAAGCCTCATACTCAGCCTCGTTGTTGGTTACATCAAACGTCAATCTGGAAGAAAAAGGTATATGTGCCCCTTTTGGATTAATGAGCACTGCCCCAACACCGTTGCCATTCACATTCACAGCCCCATCAAACATCAGTGTCCACTTGTCATCAGGATCCGGTCCTTCCTCGACAAGAGGCTCTTCACAATCTTTCATCTTCAGATACATGATGTCTTCATCAGGGAATTCAAACATCATCGGCTGATAATCATCAATAGGTTGCTCGGCAAGGTATTCTGACAGAATACTATCTTTGATGGCCTTCTGCGACGTGTACTGGATATCATACTCAGTTAGAATCATCTGCCAACGAGTAACACGCCCGGTGAGAGTCGACTTCTCAAAGATGTATTTCACTGGATCCATCTTAGAAATCAATAAGGTAGTATGGTTCAACATATACTGCCTCAGTCGACGAGCAGCCCAGGCCAAAGCACAGCAAGTTTTCTCGAGCTGCGAATATCTTATTTCACAGTCGGTAAACTTTTTGCTAAGGTAGTATATGGCATGCTCTTTTCGACCAGACTCGTCATGCTGTCCCAATACACACCCCATCGAATTCTCAGTCACTGACAAGTACATTATCAGAGGCCTCCCAGGAACTGGAGGTATAAGGATTGGAGGTTTCTGCAAATACTCTTTTATCTTATCAAAAGCTTTCTGACAGTCATCATTCCATCTGATTGCTTAATCTTTTCTTAGCAATTTGAATATCGGTTCACACGTGGCAGTTAGGTGAGATACGAACCGTGCAATGTAGTTCAATCTCCCTAAAAACCCACGAACCTGCTTTTCAGTTCTCGGTTCAGGCATTTCTTGTATAGCTTTTACTTTCGCTGGGTCAACCTCAATCCCTTTCTCACTGACAATGAAGCCTAACAGCTTACCGGATCTCACTCCAAACGTACACTTGTTCGGATTCAGCCTCAGTTTGAACTTTCTCAACCTTTCAAACAACTTCTGCAAATTTACCAGGTGCTCCTCTTCTGTCTGCGACTTCACAATCATATCATCCACGTACACTTCAATCTCTTTGTGCATCATGTCATGAAAGAGAGTCGTCATAGCCCTCTGATAGGTAGCACCGACATTCTTCAGCCCAAATGGCATCACCTTATAGCAGAACGTGCCCCAAGGTGTAATGAGTGTCGTCTTTTCCATGTCTTCTGGCGCCATCTTGATCTGATTATAGCCAGAGAAACCGTCCATGAAAGAGAAAACCGAGGATTGAGCAGTGTTATCAACCAATACATCAATGAGGTAATGGGAAGTCATCTTTCGGACTTGCTCTGTTTAAATCCCGGTAATCGACACATATCCTGACTTTGCCATCCTTCTTCGGCACGGGAACAATGTTGGCCACCCACGGGGGATAATTGGTCACTGCCAGGAAACCCGCATCCAACTGCTTCTGAACCTCTTCCTTGATCTTGACCGCCATATCAGGACTAGTTCTGCGAAGCTTCTTCTTGACTGAAGGACAATCTTCTCTGAGAGGTAGTCTATGCACCACAATATCTGTATCCAACCCGGGCATATCTTGATACGACCAGGCGAATATCTCCACATATTCTCTCAGCATTTCAATCAGTCCTCTCTTGACATCTTCCTTCAAGGCAGCCCCGATCTTGATCTCTCTTTTGGCATCCTCAGTACCCAGGTTAATAATCTCCAACTCCTCCTGATGAGGTTGGATGATCCTTTCCTCCTACTTCAATAATCTGACCAGTTCTTTAGGGAGTTCACAATCTTTCTCACTCTCCGCTTCAGCTTGGTAGATGGGATTATTGAAATCATACTGAGCCATAACAGAACTGTTTATAGTGGAGTCTGTAAGATCAATTCTGCATGTTTAATGCTTTATTTTAGAAAAAAGAGTTCAAGAAAGTCAAGAAAACAAAAAAACATTGCCATTTTATTGTTTTGAAAAGTGAAAAACAAAAACAGAAAGACAGGGATCACAAAATTGTTTGCAAAATGTCCTTTATTAATGATATCATTGAAAAACATGATGAGGCTCTACAATGAACCACTACGCCTTGGGCAGAACGTAGGGTTTTGTGCAAAATGAAAAACAAAAGAAAATTACTCTGTTTGAAGAGTAACTTGGACCACTTCCTCGGCTGTCCAATTGTTGATCGACTCCCCTGGAGCACACGGTCGAACCCAGTTGTCCACATCGTAGTCACTGTCCCCGTCTTCACTACTGGTTGCAAAGACGTCACTATGATTCATCATCCTAGCGCTGGTGAAGGTACTCGGCCCTTTCTGCACACCCTGCTCCGCCTGCAGAGGTTGATAACCAATACCGAATTTGTCTTCTTTGACGGGCAGGTCAACCATCTTGCCCCAGCCTTCTGCATTGCCCGAGTTGACAACCTCCATAGCCTGCTTGTAGGACGCAATTGAGGCACTTGGCTTCTTCTGCTCAGCAAAAGCCACCCTCTCAAGAGCAACGGTCTCGAACGCTTGGCACAGACTTTCATGGATCTCACCATCCACCTCCACATACTTGAAAGAGGATAAGTGACTCACCAGAATGTCCTCCTCGCCACATACAGTCACAATCTGACCATTCCAAACATACTTCAGCTTTTGATGAAGAGTTAACGAAACTGCTCCAGCCCCATGTATCCAGGGACGCCCCAATAAGCAACTATATGCTGGCTGAATATCCATCACATAGAAGACAATATCAAATACCTCCGGGCCAATCTTCACTGGCAACGTGACTTCACCAAAAACAGACCGTTTGGATCCATCAAACGCACGAACAATGAGATCGCTCGGAGTGAGGACAACCCCTTCAACATCAATCTTGCTCAAAGTCTTCTTGGGCAACACATTCAACGAGGAGCCAGTATCTACCAATACATGAGACAATACTGCGCCTTTACACTCCATGGTGATATGCAGGGCTTTGTTATGATTACGACCCTCAGGCGTCAGATCCAAGTCTGTGAACCCCAATCCATGCCTTGTGCTCACATTGGCAATAACACCCTCCAACTGGTTGACAGAAATCTCCTGAGGCACGTAAGCCAGATTCAACATTTTCAGCAAGGCATTACGGTGTGCCTCAGAGCACAACAGCAAAGAGAGGATAGAAATCTTGGACGGAGTTTGATTCAGCTGATCTACAATCTTGTAGTCACTCTTCTTAATAATCTTCATGAACTCCTCCACATCTTTCTCAAATGAACCCTCAGGCGCCTCCTTCTGCACAGGTCCTTCATCAACCACGGCTTGTTTACCCTTCGCTTTGGCGAGAGCCTCAGCATTGTTGTCTCTCAAAGGTTGCGGTGCAAACAGACGACCACTCCTTGTAAAACCTCCAGGTCCCCCTACATTATCCACAACCGGACCAACAGTCACTGGAGCTGTACTCGGCAAACCAATAGTCACTGGAGCTTGATTAACTGGCCTGATCTGACTTTCTGCCCTTCTGTTACTGCGATAAGCATTATCATACTTCCATGGCACAGCCCTACTATTCTCAACAGACCTTCTACCAGAAGCAACAATAGTAGTGGGAGCACTGACAGTTACTAGAGCAGATATAGTAACAGGAGCACTAACGGTTGCAGGTGCATTGACAGTTCTCTGGCCACGTCCAGAACCTTCAGACGGTTTGAAATAAATGGTGACAGTTGACACCATCCCACGTTCTTTCACGGCCCTAGCAAACTGCAAACAGCCCTCATCAATCAAACCCTGGATACCAGTCCTCAACTGCATACAACCATTCTCTAAATCTGCACAGTTTGAACAGCCCTTATTACAGCCCGGGAACACTCCCCCATCCAACAGACGTTCTTTCACAACAAACAGCGATGTCTGAACATCATCAACATCAACCACCAAATCCAAAGCTTCTCCATCTTCCACATTATTCACCCTAGGCCCACCATGCTGAGGCATAGGGCTGTTCACAACATTTGGAACAGGAGCAAAGTTGATTGTTTTGGCGTCAATCAAGTCCTGGACCTTATGATGGAAAGCCCGACAGTTCTCAATATGGTGCCCCGGTGCACCGGAATGGAAGTCACAACGAACGTTGGCATCATACCCAGCTGGTATCTTCATCAACGGAGCCATAGTACGCAATTCAACAAACCCCAATCTGAGCAACTCGGGCAACAACTCAGCATATGTCATAGGTAATGGGTCGAAACGACGATCCGGCATCCTCTGTCTCGGCTGAAATGGACGTTGTTGTTGTTGTTGTTGTCGTTGTGGTCCTCTTTGTTGTTGTTGTTGTCGTGGTTGAGGTGCTGGGATAGTTACAGCAGCAACCTGACGATACTGGCCTCTGTTCATACTTCTTCGACTGTGTACGGCATTAGTCTCCCCCTCTCTTCTTCGAGGTGCCCCAGCAAATGGCTTCTTTGAAGACGAAGAACCAGCATCCTGAATCTTTCCAGCTTTAATGAGGCTCTCGGTTCTCTCTCCACAAATTACAACATCAGAGAAACTACCGAACGGGCAGCTTCCCATCCGGTCCATGAACACTCCTTGTAAAGTTCCAATAAACATATCGGTCAACTCCCTCTCCAACATAGGAGGTTGCACCCTCGCAGCTAATTCCCGCCATCTCTGGGCGTACTCTTTGAAGCTTTCTCCAGATTTTTGACACAAGCTCTGTAACTGAGTCCGGCTTGGAGCCATGTCCATATTGTGCTTGTATTGCCTCAAAAAGGCTTCACCCAAATCTCTCCAACTTCTGATAGATTCTCTTTTCAGCTCCATGTACCAGTCCAAGGAAGCTCCAGACAAGCTGTCCTAGAAAAAGTACATCCATATTTTCTCGTCGTCTGTGTAGGCGGAGATTTTCCTATAATAGGCCTGCACATGGGTGCGAGGACAAGAAGTACCGTTGTATTTGTCAAAGGAAGGCGCCTTGAACTTGTAAGGGATCCTCAATCCATCAACCAAGCCCATATTTGTCACATCAATTTCCAGAGAGTTCTGACACTCCATGGCTCTCATCTTCTCAGCTAGGACATCAACCTTTCTGTCCCTCTCTTCAATTCTGACAACTTCATCTTCATCACTGAGCAGGGTGAACATATCTTCCTGCCTGTCAACCAGCGGAGCAGGATGGCGCACTGGAGCACGAGTCACTCTGGCGTTAACAGTCTCTGCAGCAAGAGGTTGTCCGTTGATTCTGATTCCCCTCAATTCATCACCCACAGCATAATCATTGACAGGGACGGTGGCGACAGCAGCATTATCATTAATAGGGACCCCCACTAGTGAAGCACGGCTAGCAGGTGGAACCACAGCTTCTTGTCTCTGGGCTAAGGCACGTAGCTCCTCTTGCCCTTGAACAACTCCTTGCATCATGGTCATGAATTGGGCCATGTTAGCCCTCATCTCTTCTAACTCATCTTGCACTTGATCCATATTCCTCTGTTGATTCAGTCTGGTAGCGTAGCGGTGCGGACGTTGGTCAGCAATTCTGCCTAAAATAGGAACCAGAGTGAGAAGTCTCGATCAAGAACACCTGTAATGCAAAATGATATGTGTATGATGCTTATGATGCGTATGATGCACATGATATGTTCATCTCTCAGGAATTCAAGAGCCTAATTCATCTTTCAAGAAATGGCAACCTGCAATACAAACAACAAAAAGCAACCTACACAGGATAAGGTGCACAAGGTGAAACATCAACCATTCCATCTATAGACATGAGCAACAAGGATCATACAACAATATTCAGACAAAGATCCAAATGATCAGAGTACAATAATGAATCCCATCTAACAAGCCTGGAGGTGATTCTCAACATAAACAACAAATACAAGCTAGGAAAGATGTCCTCTAGGAATGAGAGTCTTCAGATACTGGCACTGGTCTATCAACAGGTCACATTCTGAACACTCAGGCAGAGGAGTGAGCTTCTCCTTTAATTGTCTTCTGAGCTCCACAACTTCTCCTCCAAGTTGGCTCTCTTATGCATGTCTTAGTTCTACCTCCTTCTTCAATTGGATGTCTTTGTCTCTAAGCTGCTTTTCCAAGTCCCTTATCCTCTTCTGGTAATTGGCTTCAGCTTTCTGCAACCTCAAGCACTCACGGTGTTCTTCATTCAGCAATGTCTTTATCTCCTCATAGGACCTCTTCTTGCTCTTCAATCTGCTGGCATCCTCCCCTTGCATGCCTTTGAGTTGATGAGCCAAATTCAACTTGTCAGCTTTGGCTTTGTAAAGCTCCATCTAGGTATCTTGTTCTTTCTCTTTCAACCGACGATTCTCCATCAAGGCTTGCTTGTACTGCTCAGCAGGCACATTCTCAGCAAGGCTCAAAGGTGGTTGCTCTTACAATGGCTCCATCCTATCATAGGGCAACAAGAAAGTCTCAACTCTCTTCTTGACCCAATCAATGTAATCAGGCATAGCAACTGCAAACTTCTTCCCTAACACAGCTCCATCCTTGACACCGATAGTCTTCCAAGCTCTTCCCACTTGCTCCAATCTAACAGGGTCACTCCGCTTCTCAAAATACACACTCTCAGCTATCTCAGCATCTAGTGGTCTTCCATTCATCACAAACCCCAACTGGCGAAGAGAAAGAACCGGGTTGTAATTGATGCAACCCTTAGTCCCTATGAGTGGCACATTACGCAACTCTCCACAACTCATGATGATATTACGCACATCCCTCCGGTAAGATTGCCACCTGATGTCATAGGAGGTAAGAGACATAATCCTCTGAGTCCACTTATGAGTGCTCTGAGCATCCACAAAAGGTCCACTGGTTGGCAACAAGGACAAGAACCATCTGAGCAATAAAGGGAGACAGCATCTGATAGCTCCACCCTTACCATGCCTGCTGTGTATAGCATAGTAAGTGTCAGCTAACGAAGTAGGAACCGGGTTTCCTCCAATGAAAATAGTGATAGCAGCAAAGTCCACAAAATTAGGCATACTCGGGAATAACACAACTTCATAGATCATGATAGCCAACTGGGCATTGAAAGCCTCCCAATTTCCCTTCTTTGCTTCTTCTCTAGCCATCCTCACCAGGTACTTCAAAGGTAAACCCACAACATCACCACTTGACTTCCAATTGTCACTCACTTCCTTGATACTCAAATAAAGAGCTCTGGCAACGACCCTGAAATCAACCTCCTTTGGAACATCCAAGAAAGGCACTTGATATCTGATCGGGACATTCATCAGAATAGAATACTCTTCGAGAGTGGGCGCTAACTGATAATCCTGGAAGGTGAAACAACGGAGCTCTGGGTCATAGAACTGTAGAAGAGTCTGCAACGGTACTGGATCTACCACCATCTTCAACAGTGTCAACACATCCCCATACTGATCAACAAACACCTTCTGATTACCGTCGGTCACAAGGTTGCTCAACTCTATCAAAGACGTCAATGGCTCACGGTGAAAACTGTAGGTGCACGTCTTCCTCTTCAATTCTGGAACGGATGCCATCTCTCATAGTGAACGGACTCCTGAATGAACCTGAGAAATGATATGCATGAAGAGATTAGCTTTTTTCTTTTCTTTTTTCTTTTTTTTTCCATTTCTTTTTTTTATTGCATTATTTTTTTGAAAATAAATATGCTATGATGAAAATGATGCAAACACGACTGGTCGGCTGTGTATCTCGGAGCACAGGTTCAAAGCTTCGGCTTGAATTCGGAACCACAAAGTCATCTGAGACCCAAAGTCATCTGGAACCCATTCTGCAGAACCAAGTCACCAACAGATCAAAAAGTCACCAACGGATCAATAGTCACCAACTGTACCTGTAATGATTCATCCCTCCCCACTCACGGGTGTCATCTAGGCCAGGGTAAGGTTAAGAGAAACGCAGGATAAACAACCCTTTCATAGAATATCATCATGTACACACCAGATGTATGTACCGATAATACCCCATCAGGATCTGAACTGCTCGTGATACCATGTTCCGCTAAGTGGCGCAATACCACCCGCTTCCTATGAATCACTTTATTCCTAGGTGTCCTAGAGTTCACTGATAGCCTGGGTATTGGGCCTTTTTACCTCTTGTAACTCCCACCCCAACAGAGAAACAGACAGCCAGCACAATGAAAGTATGATGCATGCAAACATAAATGCAAACATAAATGCAAACATATACAATCACAGCATAATCATAAATGCGATAAATAAAGCAGTAAAAGCAACCAAACCCTATCCTACAGAGCGCTAGGAGTGACTCGCTTAGGGAAGATGGACCAGCAAGAGGTCAACTTCTCTACAAGTCCCCAGCAGAGTCGCCAGCTGTCGCATTACGCAAAAAACCGGCGGGAAAACGAAACAACAGAGCCGCCACCGTGCGTTATTTATCCCAAAGGAGGGAAAGGAAACGCTCAAAGTAAACCTGGAAAGAACATGGTCTCGCGACCAGAGATTGTAAGGATCGGGAGTCGGTTATGCGAAGGGAAGGTATTAGCACCCCTACGCATCTGTCGTACTCGACGGGATCCACGCTCGGAAAGAATAGAAGAAAGGTTGCTAAAACTGCTCAAACACGGCACACACGCTGGAATCAAACACAGAAAGACAAAAGAAACGGGACTCGGCAGGATATCGCATCCTGGGCCTACGTAGTCTGTCAGACACAGACATCAGAGTCGACGTAGTTCGGGAACAGGGGAAACGTGCTCGCTAGGATGTCGCATCCTATGTGTAGCACCTCAAATTTGCACATCCCATTTGTATATACATTTCATGTTTAGGTCATTAACATTGCATTATCATTTGCATGGTCCATCATGTCATCAGGCAAGATTGGCATCAGGAGATTCAACTGTGCAAGAAAGCAAGAGCATTGTCTATGAGATCAAAGCCCTAGGGTGATTCCCATGAGTTCACATGATTCATGGATCATTTGGAAGTAGCTTGGCCACGTATTGAAGGCTCAGAACTCATCAGTCCATGTGCAAATCATCTGAGACCCACAAAAGTCAACAGAAGTCAACTGCACAGTCCACTGTGGATTTGAAGGTGGGAAGAGGTTAGAGAAGCTTCATTCATGTTCAAACAAGTCTCATTTGACATTTCAAACATCAACATTGAAGAATTTGAAGTCAGATCAAGACTTTCCAAAAATAGCAAGTGACCTGTAATTTGAAAGTTTCCAAAAATGGAAAGGTTTTGGACCAACTTCAACTCAATTTTACATCATCAAGAAAGCTTCAAATGAAATTTTGTCCAACATGAAAGTTGAATATCTTTCTCTCCCATTTCCAAAAAGTCCAAGATCATGGATTTCTCATCTGTGGTTGAGGAGTTATGGTCTAATCATGGCAAAGTATGGTTTAAACTTCAAATGAGCATAACTTTCAAACCAAAACTCCAATTTGGGTGGTTCTTTTTGCACTTTGATCCTTGTAACATGTATTTTCCAAGCATACTATCACTTGGCATGAAATCTCATTGCATGATCATTGGTGCATTCATGAAGACTTTTGGGAAAAATTTCATAAACTCACTTTGGTTGAACATATGCATACCAAATCAATTTCAAACCTTGCATGGGAGGTTTTTAAGTGGGATTTGGGCCATAACATGCACTGTTCACGTGCATGAGGGTGCATGGAGTGAAAATTGCATTTTTGCACTTACACCACAAATTGGATTAAACTCTTTTGCATTGGTCCTAAACATTTCTTAAACATGATTAGCATGGAGTATAAAGGCTTAAACCCTAACTGTTTTCACAATTAACACATTTCAGATCTAGATTTCACAAATTCTCCAAATTTTTCTCTCACTTTTTTTTGCAAAATTCTTCAAACACAAGCACTTTTCATTGATCCATTCATCATCCTGAGGTATTGTTTAGCACATTTGGACGTGAATTCAAGAGAAATCGTGGCTGTTTGAGCTAGGTTCAAGGTGTGGAGCATCCATGGCAGTTGGAGATTCAGCTGATTTCGTGCATTATTGAGCTTCCATTTCATCATCATTCATCTCAAGAAGCATATTGGAGAAGATTTGAAACGTGGCAAGGCTTGGAAGCAAGTGATTTCAATTCTGTTCATCAAGAGGTTGGTTTTTCGACTTCTTTATTTCTCCAATTCATTATGCCTATTACGTAGATCTTTGAATGGTGGTAATTCTGGTACAAATTTGGAATGATTTGGTGTTGTTTTGAGCAAGATATATGCATCTCAAGTTTTGATGTTGATTTTGATTCTCTTCGATCCGTGCTTGTCATGATATTTTTGCGTGAATCCTTGCTTGATCCTTGTTGTATATGGCATGGCGAGTTGATTAGTGTAGGTTTTAGCAATTTCTGGAATATTTTTTTGGAATCTGGAAATTCCAGATGAAGATCATGAAGATCTTCATCATCTTTGCATGAACATTACATTTTCCAGTTTTCCTGCGGATTTGGCTGGGAAACGCATGTGTTTTGCTACGGATTTAGCTACGAGTTCATGAGGATTAGCTGCGGATTTTCAAATGACATGCATAGCGCGCGTTTAGGGCTTGGTACATCAAAACACAGTCGTTTTGATGTTGGCGCGCTGGTGATTTCAAATTTCGCTTCGGTTCGAACCTGGTTGAGAACATTTCCAAGCGCCTTGTGTTTTCTCTTTTCCATCATTTGCCATGCTTGCTTCACATTTCATTTTTTATTTCTTTCATGAACTTCTAAAAATCACTATAAATTGAAAATTGATCCAAATGACCTCTAATTTTTTGCATTATGATCCTCATGTTGTCTACTTTTTTGTGACTATTAAAATGCAAGTTGTGCTTGGCTGGATATTTTTTGGTGCTAGGATGTTTGAGAACATGTCCATACTTGACCTTGCCTTGGTTATCATGTTGTGAAATGCTGGTCTTTGATCCAATGAATGTGAAATTTTGCATGCTATAACTAGACATATTTCTTGACATTTTGGTGTTGATTTGGTATTTTTATCACTTGTCATTTCTGTTTTATGAATGTGCTAAGTTGGTGTGACAATTTGTGTCACACCTTGTGATGTTCAATTGAATGATGTGTTTGCCATGCCAAATGATCTCTAATTGCCCTGATTTTTTGTGTGATGCATGTTATGAGTGTTGAGATTGATCATGAATTTTGTTTGAATTATTTGAATCATTTCTAATTTAATTGAGATTTTTCATTCTGGTTGATCACATTTGAGCTTTGAAATTGCCTTGAACTTCAACTGATCATGAAATGCTTTTGGTTAATGATTTTGATATGGGACCTTTTGAGGTTTGTTCTTGATTGAATGAAGATGATTCATGTTAAATTTCATGTTCTGTTTTGAATGTTTGACCCTCTTTTGACTCTAGGCTTTGACCTAGTGGTTTGGACTCACTGTTTGGATTGTGGATTTCAGGTTCAAAGGCACATTGCCATGATTGGAGTGGCTCATTCATTTGAGTTGATTAATTGATTGATGATGACTAAAATTGTATTGTTTTGTAGGTTGATGCTAACTCATTTGAGTTTGCCTTGTGGCTTGCATATTGTGAACATTGTCTGTCTGTTTGCTATTGCCTATTGATTGTTTGTTTGTACAGTTGAACTGATTAGTTTAGATTTTTCACAGGTACCTAAGTTGCTTTGAGTTCTTTTGAACTTGTTTTGCTTTGCTTGGTTGCTTAACCATTGAGGTATAATTCCCTTGACTTCATGTAGTCTGGAAGACCTGTCCTGTTATGTGGGCAGGCACCTGTCTGAAGCCCTCCTTAAGAGGCAATGCTTGTGAATGTTTAAATTTGTGCCAAGCAGGTAAAGACCTCTTAAGAGGCAATTGGCAAATAAAAGGGATGTGCAATCCATCCCCTGCTATTTAGTTGAGTCATTCATCCTGCTCACACCATTGTGTTGATGCATTTTGAATCAAGACCCAAGATCCATGTTGTGTCAGTCATATGTGGAGAAGAGTTCCTACATTCTGAACTCCCACACTTTCATTTGTCTGAAGCTCTTCCAGGCCAGGGATAAGAGCTGTGAGGTCTTACCCTCAATTCCTATTTCATCTGCTTCACCCTAACTCTCAATGTTAGGGTTAAGAGCTAACTACATCAGATTCCAGTTGGCTTGTGTTTCACAGTCTAACCTTGTATGAGCCCAATTGTTTGCATATAGTATGTGTGCTTGCTTTTTGTGCTTGTATGTATTTGCCTGTGCTGTTTAGGATAGCTTGCTTCCTGTGCAAGTTAGATAGAAACTTTAACATAGGGATCGTATGCATGACAACTTCTAGGCTCGAGTCGTAGTCTCCCTAGTAGTTTGTGTCTCCCTTTGTATCTGGTTAGGATAGAAGTTCTCTCCCTGTTTAGGGGAACTACGTCGCCCTGATCCTCATACCAGATGAGGTACGTAGGCAGGAGATGAGCTGATCTCTCCGGGCACCCCTTTTTTCTTTTTTTTAACCCCTTTCTGGTAGGAGTCTGACGTAAGTCCAGCGATTGGCAGTCGGTTTCCTGTGTCTTGTTTGCTTGTTGGAGTCTGACGTAAGTCCAGCGATTGGCGGTTGGTTTCCTGTGTGTGTGTTCGTTGGTTCGGAGTCTGATGTAAGTCCAGCGATTGGCATTCGGTTTCTATGTTTGCCTGTCTGACATAAGTCCAGCGATTGGCAGTCGGTTTCCTGTGTGGGTTTTGTTTGGCGTGCGGTAGCCGAGCTATGAGTGCTCTGATTCTTCTCCGGTCAGAGAAGATACGTATGCATAGGATGCGACATCCTAGCGAGCACGTTTCCCCTGTCCCGAACTACGTCAACTCTGATGTCTGTGCTTGACAGACTACGTAGGCCCAGGATGCGATATCCTGCCGAGTTCCGTTTCCTTTGTTTTTCTGTGTTTCCTTCCAGCCTTGTGTGGTGTTTGAGCAATTTTTAGCAACCTTATCCTTTCTTCTGTGCGTGGATCCCGTCGAATACGACGGATGCGTAGGGGTGCTAATATCTTCCCTTCGCATAACCGACTCCCGATCCCATCTTTCTCTGGTCGCGAGACCATGTCTTTTCCAGGTTTACTTCGAGCGTTTCCTTTCCCTCTTTTGGGATAAATAACGCACGGTGGCGGCTCTGTTGTTTCGTTTTCCCGCCGGTTTTTCGCGTAATGCGACAGCTGGCGACTCTGCTAGGGACTTTATTAGTTGACCTCTTGCTGGTCCATCTTCCCTAAGCGAGTCTCTCCTAGCGCTCTCTAGGATAGGGTTTGGTTGCTTTTGCTGTTTCATTTATTGCATTCATTTATTTATGTTTGCATTTATTGTTTGCATTTATGTTTGCATTTATGTTTGCATTTATGTTTGCATTCATCATATTTTCATTTGTGCTGGCTGGTTGTCTGTTTCTCTGTTGGGGTGGGAGTTACATGAGGTAAAAGGCCCAATACCCAGGCTATGAGTGAACTCTAGGACACCTAGGAATAGAGTGATTCTTGGGAAGCGGGTGGTATTGCGCCACTTAGCGGATCTTGATATCACGAGCAGTTCAGATCCTGATGGGGTATTATCGGTACATACTTCGGGTGTGTACATGATGATATTCTATGAAAGGGTTGTTTATCCTGCGTTTCTCTCGACCTTACCCTGGCCTAGATTACACCCGTGAGTGGGGAGGGTGATCATTATTACAGGTACCGTTGGTGACTTGTGGGTGACTCTTGGGTCCTGTTGGTGACTTGGTTCTACAGATTGGGTCTCAGATGACTTTGGGTCTCAGATGATTTTGTGGTTCCGAATGCAAGCCGAAGCTTTGAATCTGTGCTCCGAGAAACACAGCCAGCCAGTCATGTTTGCATCATAGCATGTTTATTTTCAAAAAAAAATAATGCAAAATAAAAAAAAATGAAGAAAGAAAAAAAAAACTAATCTCTTCATGCATATCATTTCTCAGGTTCATTCAGGAGTCTATTCACTGTGAGAGATGGCAGCCGTTCCCGAGTTGAAGCGGAAGACTTGCACCTACAGTTTCCACCGTGAACCATTGACAGCTTTGATAGAGTTGAGCAACCTTGTGACCGGCGGTAATCAGAAGGTGTTTGCTGATCAGTATGGGGATTTGTTGACACTATTGAGGATGGTGGTAGATCCAGTGCCGTTGTAGACTCTTCTACAGTTCTATGATCCAGAGCTCCGTTGCTTCACTTTCCAAGACTATCAGTTAGCGCCCACTCTTGAAGAGTACTCCATTCTGATGAATGTCCCGATCCAGTATCAGGTTCCTTTCTTCGATGTTCCGAAGGAGGTTGATTTCAGAGTCATTGCCAGAGCTCTTTATTTGAGTATCAAGGAAGTGAGTGACAATTGGAAGTCGAGTGGTGATATGGTAGTGTTGCCTTTGAAGTATTTGTTGAGGATGGCTAGAGAAGAAGCGAAGAAGGGAAATTGGGAAGCTTTTCATGCTCAGTTGGCTATCATGATTTATGGGATTGTCTTGTTCCTGAGTATGCCTAACTTTGTGGACTTTGCTGCAGTCACTATCTTCATTGGAGGGAACCCGGTTCCTACTTTGTTAGCTGACACTTACTATGTTATTCACAGTAGGCATGGTAAGGGTGGAGCTATCAGATGTTGTCTCCCATTGTTGCTCAGATGGTTCTTGTCTCTCCTGCCAGTCAGTGGACCTTTCGTGGATGCTCAGAGCACCCATAAGTGGACTTAGAGGGTTATGTCTCTTACCTCTTATGATATCAGATGGCAATCTTACCGGATGGATGTGCGTAATGTCATCATGAGTTGTGGAGAGTTTCGTAATGTGCCACTTATAGGGACTAAGGGTTGCATCAATTACAACCCGGTTCTTTCTCTTCGCCAGTTGGGGTTTGTGATGAATGGAAGACCACTTGATGCTGAGATAGCTGAAAGTGTATACTTTGAGAAGCGAAGTGACCCTGCTAGATTGGAGCAAGTAGGAAGGGCTTGGAAGACCATTGGTGTCAAGGATGGAGCTGTTCTGGGGAAGAAGTTTGCAGTTGCTATGCCTGATTACCTTGATTGGGTCAAGAAGAGAGTTGAGACTTTGTTGTTGCCCTATGATAGGATGGAGCCATTGCAAGAGCAACCACCTTTGATCCTTGTTGAGAGTGTACCTGCTGAGCAGTACAAACAAGCCTTGATGGAGAATCGTCGGTTGAAAGAGAAGGAGCAAGATACCCAGATGGAGCTCTACAAAGCCAAAGCTGATAAGTTGAACTTGGCTCATCAACTCAAAGGCATGCAGGGTGAAGATGTTGCTAGACTGAAGGGTAAGAAGAGATCCTATAAGGAGATGGAGGCACTGTTGAATGAAGAACATCGTGAGTGCTTGAGGTTGCAGAGAACTGAAGCCAATTATCATAAGAAGATAAGAGATCTGGAGAAGCAGCTCAGAGACAAAGACATCCAATTGAAGAATGAGGTAGATTTGAGACATGCATCAGAGAGCCAGCTTGGAGGAGAAGTTGTGGAGCTCAGGAGACAACTGAAGGAGAAGATCACTCCTCTGCCAGAATGTTCAGAATGTGACCTGTTGATAGACCAGTGCCATTATCTGAAGACGCTCATTCCGGGAGGACATCTTTCCTAGTTTGTATCTGTTGTGTATGTTGAGAATCACCTCCAGGCTTGTTGGATGGGATTCATTGTTGTACTCTGATCATTTGAACCCTTGTTGTATGATCTTTGTTGCTCATGTCTATAGATGAGGTTGTTGCTATTTCACCTTGTGCTCATTATCTTGTGTATGCTGCTTCTGGGTTGTTCTTATTGCAGGTTGCCATCTCTTGAAAGATGAATTGGGCTCCTGAATGCCTGAGAAATGAACATATCATGTGCATCATACGCATCATTAGCATCATACACATATCATTTTGCATTACAGGTGTTCTTGCTCGAGACTTCTCACTCTGGTTCCTGTGTCAGGCAGGATAGCTGATCAACATCCACACCGCTACGCAACCAGACTGAATCAACAGAGGAACATGGACCAAGTGCAAGCTGAGTTGGCTGAGATGAGGGCTAACATGGCCCAATTCATGACAATGATGCAAGGGGTCCTTCAAGGGCAAGAGGAGCTACGTGCCTTAGCCCAGAGACAAGAAGTTGTACTCCCACCTCCTAGTCGTGCCTCACCGGTGGGTGCACCTGTGACCGATAATGCTGTTGTTGTCGCTCCCATCAACGATTATGCCGTGGGAGATGATTTGAGGGGTATTCGGATTAATGGACAGCCTCTTGCTGCAGAGATTGTTAATGCCAGAGCAACTCGTGCTCCCGTGCGCCATCCTGCTCCGCTGGTTGACAGACAGGAAGACATGTTTACCCTGCTCAGTGAGAATGATGAAGTTGTGGGAAGAACGGATGAACGAGATCGGAAGGTGGATGCCCTAGCTGAGAAGATCAGAGCCATGGAGTGTCAGAACTCTTTGGGTTTTGATGTGACTAATATGGGCCTGGTGGAAGGGTTGAGAATTCCCTACAAGTTCAAAGCGCCCTCATTTGACAAATACAACGGTACTTCTTGTCCTCGCACCCATGTGCAGGCGTACTATCGAAAGATTTCTGCTTATACAGACGATGAAAAGATGTGGATGTATTTCTTCCAGGATAGCTTATCTGGAGCTTCCTTGGATTGGTACATGGAGCTGAAAAGAGAATCTATTTGAAATTGGAGGGATCTGGGTGAAGCCTTCTTAAGGCAATACAAACATAATATGGACATGGCGCCGAGCCAGACTCAGTTGCAGAGTCCTTGTCAAAAGTCTGGAGAGAGTTTCAAGGAGTACGCCCAAAGATGGAGTGAGTTGGCCGCAAGAGTGCAACCCCCTATGCTGGAGAGGGAATTGACCGATATGTTTATCGGGACGTTACAAGGAGTATTCGTGGACCGGATGGGAAGTTGCCCGTTCGGTAGTTTTTCAGATGTTGTGATCTGCGGGGAGAGAACAGAGAGCTTGATTAAAGCTGGGAAGATTCAGGATGCTGGTTCCTTATCTTCAAAGAAACCATTTGCTGGGGCACCTCGCAGGAGAGAGGGTGAAACCAATGTTGTGCAACACAGAAGAATTGTGAACAGAGGGCAATATCGCCAGGTTGCTGCTGTAACTATTCCAGCACCTCAACCTCGACAACAGCAACAACAGAGGGTTCAACAACCACCACCACCACAACAACAACAACAACAACGTCCTTATCAACCGAGACAGAGGATGCCTGATCGTTGTTTCGACCCGTTGCCAATGACATATGTTGAACTGTTGCCCGAACTGCTCAGATTGGGGTTTGTTGAGTTGCGTACAATGGTTCCGTTGACAAAGATACCACCTGGGTATGATGCCAACGTACGTTGTGATTTCCACTCTGGTGCATCGGGGCACCATATTGAGAACTGTCGGGATTTTCATCATAAGGTCCAGGACTTAATTGACGCCAAAACTATCAATTTTGCTCCTGTGCCGAATGTTGTGAACAATCCTATGCCTCAGCATGGTGCGCATAGGGTGGACAATCTGGAAGGTGATGAAGCTGAAGACTTGGTAATTGATGTTGGTGATGTTCAGACTTCCTTGCTGGTTGTGAAGGATCGTCTGTTGAATGGGGGAGTATTCCCGGGCTGTAATCAGGGATGTTCAGTTTGTGCTGAGTCAGAGAATGGTTGTGACAAGTTGAGGGTTGGTATTCAGAATTTGATCGACGAGGGTTGTCTGCAGTTTAGTCGGGCCGTGAAAGATCGTGGGGTGGTGTCAGCCGTCACCATTTATTTCAAACCGTCCGAGGGACGTGGCCAGAGAATTGTCAGTGCATCTACAACTAGTGGTACTCCTGTTACCATTTCTGCTCCTGTAACCGTCAGTGCTCCAACTACCATTGTTGCTTCAGGAAGAAGGCCGATTGAGAACAGTAGGGTTGTGCCATGGAAGTATGACAACGCTTACCGTAGTAGCCGAAGGGCTGAAAGTCAGGTCAGGCCAGTTAATCAAACTCCTGTAACAATTGGGATGCCAACTAGAACTCCAGTGACTGTGAGTCCAGTTGTGGATAATGTTGGGGGACCAGGAGGTTTTACAAGAAGCGGTCGTTTGTTTGCTCCACAACCATTGAGGGATACCAATGTTGAGGCTCTCGCCAAAGCAAAGGGTAAGCAAGTCGTGGTTGATGAAGAACCTGCTCAGAAGGAGGCGCCTGAGGGTTCGTTTGAGAAAGATGTGGAGGAGTTTATGAAGATTATTAAGAAGAGTGACTACAAGATTGTAGATCAGCTGAATCAAACTCCGTCCAAGATTTCTATACTCTCATTGCTGCTATGCTCTGAGGCACACCATAATGCCTTGTTGAAAATGTTGAATCTGGCTTACGTGCCTCAAGAGATCTCTGTCAACCAGTTGGAGGGTGTGATTGCGAATGTCAGTACCAGGCATGGTTTGGGGTTCACAGATTTGGACTTGACACCTGAAGGTCGTAACCATAACAAGGCCCTGCATGTCACCATGGAGTGTAAAGGCGCAGTGTTGTCGCACGTGTTGGTGGATACTTGCTCATCTTTGAACGTACTGCCCAAGAAGACTTTGCGCAAGATTGATGTTGAAGGGGTTGTCCTCACTCCGAGTGATCTTATCGTTCGTGCTTTTGATGGATCCAAACGGTCTGTTTTTGGTGAAGTCACATTGCCGGTGAAGATTGGCCCGGAAGTGTTCAGTATTATCTTCTATGTGATGGATATTCAGCCAGTATATAGTTGCTTATTGGGGCGTCCCTGGATTCACGCAGCTGGGGCAGTTTCGTCAACTCTCCACCAGAAGCTGAAGTATGTCTGGAACGGTCAGATTGTGACTGTGTGCGGTGAAGAAGATATTCTGGTGAGTCACCTATCCTCTTTTAAGTATGTAGAGGTGGATAGCGAGATCCATGAAACTTTATGCCAGGCATTCGAGATTGTTTCTCTTGAGAGGGTGGCTTTTGCTGAGCAGAAGAAGCCAAGTGCCTCAATTGCGTCGTACAAGCAGGCAGTGGAGGTTGTCAACTCTGGTAAGTCAGAAGGCTGGGGCAAGATGGTGGACCTGCCTGTCAAAGAAGACAAGTTCGGTATTGGTTATCTACCTCTGCAGGCAGAGCAGATTGAGCAGAAAGGGCCGAGTACCTTCACCAGCGTTGGGCTGATGAATCATGGTGACGTCTTTGCAACCGGTGGTGAAGACTGTGACAGTGATTGCGATCTAGACAACTGGGTTCGCCCTGTGCACCAGGGGAGTCGATCAACAACTGGACGGTAGAATATGTGGTCCAAGTTACTCTACAAACAGAGTAATTTTCTTTTGTTTTTTCATTTTGCACAAAACCCTACGTTCTGCCCAAGGCGTAGTGGTTCATTGTAGGGCCTCATCATGTTTTTCCAATGAAATCATTAATAAAGGACGTTTTGCAAACAATTTTGTGATCCCTGTCTTTCTGTTTTTGTTTTTCACTTTTTCAAAAAAATAAAAATGGCAATGTTTTTGTTTTTGTGACTTTCTTAAACTCTTTTTCTAAAATAAAGCATTAAACATGCAGAATCGATCTTACGGACTCCACTATGAACAGTTCTGTTATGGCTCAGTATGATTTCAATAATCCCATCTACCAAGCTGAAGAGGAGAGTGAGGAAGACTGTGAACTCCCCAAAGAATTGGTCAGATTGTTGAAGCAAGAGGGAAGGATCATCCAACCTCACCAGGAGGAGTTGGAGATTATTAATCTTGGTACTGAGGACGCCAGAAAAGAGATCAAGATCGGGGCTGCTTTGAAGGAAGATGTCAAGAGAAGGTTGATTGAGATGTTGAGAGAATATGTGGAGATATTCGCCTGGTCGTATCAAGATATGCCTGGGTTGGATACCGATATTGTGGTGCATAGGCTACCTCTCAGAGAAGATTGTCCTTCAGTTAAGCAGAAGCTTCGGAGAACTAGTCCTGACATGGCTGTTAAGATCAAGGAAGAAGTTCAGAAGTAGTTGGATGCGGGTTTTCTGTCAGTTATGACTTATCCCCCGTGGGTGGCCAACATCGTTCCCGTGCCGAAGAAGGATGGCAAAGTCAGGATGTGTGTCGATTACCGGGATTTGAACAGAGCGAGTCCAAAAGATGATTTCCCATTACCTCACATTGATGTATTGGTTGATAATACGGCTCAATCCTCAGTTTTCTCTTTCATGGACGGTTTCTCTGGTTATAATCAGATTAAGATGGCGCCAGAGGACATGGAAAAGACGACATTCATTACACCTTGGGGCACGTTCTGCTATAAGGTGATGCCATTTGGGCTGAAGAATGCCGGTGCTACCTATCAGAGGGCTATGACGACTCTCTTTCATGACATGATGCACAAAGAAATTGAAGTGTACGTGGATGATATGATTGCGAAGTCGCAGACAGAAGAGGAGCACCTGGTAAATTTTCAGAAGTTGTTTGACAGACTGAGAAAGTTCAAACTGAGGCTGAACCCGAATAAGTGTACGTTTGGGGTGAGATCCGGGAAGCTGTTGGGCTTCATTGTCAGTGAGAAAGGGATTGAGGTTGATCCAGCAAAAGTAAAAGCTATACAAGAAATGCCTGAACCGAAAACAGAAAAGCAGGTTCGTGGGTTTTTAGGGAGATTGAACTACATTGCACGGTTTGTATCTCACCTAACGGCCACGTGTGAACCGATATTCAAATTGCTAAGAAAGAATCAAGCAATCAGGTGGAATGATGACTGTCAGAAAGCTTTTGACAAGATAAAAGAGTATTTACAGAAACCTTCAATCCTCATACCTCCAGTTCCTGGGAGGCCTCTAATAATGTACCTATCAGTGACTGAGAACTCGATGGGGTGTGTATTGGGACAGCATGACGAGTCTGGTCGAAAAGAGCATGCCATATACTACCTTAGCAAAAAGTTTACCGACTGTGAAATCAAATATTCACAGCTTGAGAAAACTTGTTGTGCTTTGGCCTGGGCTGCTCGCCAACTGAGGCAGTATATGTTGAACCATACCACATTGTTGATTTCTAAGATGGATCCAGTGAAATACATCTTTGAGAAGCCGGCTCTCACCGGACGTGTTTCCCGTTGGCAGATGATTCTAACTGAATATGATATCCAGTACACGTCGCAGAAGGCCATCAAAGGTAGTATTCTGTCAGATTACCTTGCCGAGCAACCAATTGATGATTATCAGCCGATGATGTTTGAATTCCCTGATGAAGACATCATGTATTTGAAGATGAAAGATTGTGAAGAGCCTCTTGTCGAGGAAGGACCGGATCCTGATGACAAGTGGACACTGATGTTTGATGGGGCTGTGAATATGAATGGCAACGGTGTTGGGGCAGTGCTTATTAATCCTAAAGGTGCTCATATACCTTTTTCTGCCAGACTGACTTTTGACGTCACCAACAACGAAGCTGAGTATGAGGCTTGCATCATGGGTATAGAAGAAGCCATTGATTTAAGGATCAAAACTCTGGACATTTATGGAAATTCCGCTCTAGTGATTAACCAGGTCAATGGAGATTGGAATACCAATCAGCAGCATTTGATTCCTTACAGAGATTACACCAGAAGAATACTGACGTTCTTCAAGAAGGTGAAGTTGTATCACGTCCCCCGTGATGAGAATCAGATGGCTGATGCTTTGGCTACTTTGTCGTCCATGATCAAAGTTCATTGGTGGAATCATGTGCCACATGTTGCTGTGAATCGACTCGAGAGGCCTGCGTATGTGTTTGCAGCCGAGTCTATTGTGGATGAGAAACCGTGGTACTATGATATCAAGAACTTCCTCAAGAGCCAGGAGTATCCTGAAGGAGCGTCGAAGAATGATAAGAAAACCCTGAGAAGGCTAGCTGGAAGCTTTTATTTGAATCAGGATGATGTGTTGTATAAGAGGAATTTTGACATGGTTCTGCTCAGATGCGTGGATAGACACGAGGCAGACATGTTAATACAAGAAGTGCATGAAGGATCTTTTGGTACCCATGCTGGTGGTCATGCAATGTCCAAGAAATTGTTGAGAGCCGGTTATTACTGGATGACTATGGAATCCGATTGTTTCAAATACGCTCGGAAATGCCATAAATGCCAGATCTATGTTGATAAGGTGCATGTACCACCAAGCCCTCTGAATGTCATGAATTCGCCTTGGCCGTTCGCGATGTGGGGCATTGACATGATTGGGAAGATTGAGCATACTGCTTCTAATGGACATCGCTTCATCCTGGTTGCGATTGATTACTTCACCAAATGGGTGGAAGCAGCTTCCTATGCTAATGTTACCAAACAAGTGGTTGCCCGGTTCATTAAGAAGGAAATCATCTGTCGTTATGGAGTTCCTGAGAGAATCATCACTGATAATGGTTTGAATCTCAATAACAAGATGATGAAGGAGCTTTGTAGAGATTTCAAGATTGAACATCACAATTCTTCTCCTTACAGACCGAAGATGAATGGTGTTGTAGAGGCGGCAAACAAGAATATCAAGAAGATTGTGCAGAAGATGGTCGTGACGTACAAGGATTGGCATGAGATACTGCCTTTCGCTTTGCATGGGTACCGTACTTCGGTACGTACGTCGATCGGGGCAACCCCGTACTCCCTTGTGTATGGTATGGAAGCGGTCCTACCTGTTGAAGTGGAGATCCCTTCTCTGAGAGTTTTGCTTGATGTCAAGCTGGACGAAGCCGAGTGGATTCGAACAAGGTTTAATGAGTTGAGCCTTATCGAAGAAAGACGGTTAGCAGCTGTGTGCCATGGGCAGTTGTATCAGAGAAGGATGAAGAGAGCCTTTGATCAGAAAGTGCGTCCTCGCAGCTATCAGACTGGTGATCTAGTTTTGAAGAGGATCCTCCCTCCTGGTACAGATAACAGGGGCAAGTGGACTCCTAATTACGAAGGTCCATACGTTGTGAAGAAGGTTTTCTCCGGTGGAGCCTTGATGCTTACAACTATGGATGGTGAAGATTTTCTGTCCCCTGTTAACTCAGATGTAGTCAAAAAATACTTCGCATAATTTGACCCGCTGGACAAAAAGAATAAAAGAGTCCAGGCAAAAAAGGGCATCACGGCGAACCAAAAAAAAGAGAAAAGGTTCGGGAAAAAGTTAGGGATAAAAAATGAAAAGAATTTGTACACCCGGTAAGTCGAAAACCCGCAAGGGCGGCTTAGGCAAAAATGGGTATCCCGGTGGATTGAAAACTCGAAAGGGCGATCCAGGCAAAGAGGGATTAAAGCGAAGACTACAGTCTGAGTTATCTGTACTTCATCGCGCTTCATGGTCTACCATCCCGAAGGGTATGATCGGTCCAGTCATTCTTCTCAGAAAGCAAGGAATTCGGGAGAAAATTGAGGATCTGTGAGTCATAACAGAATTGGGAAATAGTGGATGTTGTGTTCACATTGCCATTAGGATAGATTTTTCCTTCTGTGCGCAATTACCTCTTCCTAGAAATTGCTTCCCGATGTATTCGCCTTTTCAGGCCCGTTTTCAATCAATAAAAGCCGTTATTCAGATAAATTGCTCTCTTGTTTTTATTTTTACTATTTTGTTTGCAAAAACGTCCGAATTTTTTATAAACATTGCATATAAAAACATGAAGGCTAGGAAATAACGTGCAAAAAGATAAAACATTTGAAAATCATTTTGAATGTTGAGGACACTTGAGCGTATCTTGTCCATGCAACCCCCTGGGGCATATATGTCGTGCTGTTTTGCAGGTTGTTACCTTTGATTCTTGGCTGAAGCAGAAAAGTCACGGTTTGTTCCGGGATGTTGTCAGCATTATCCAGTAGTGTGAGATAGGGTTATCCCCAGCAGTTGAAGCAAGTTCAGGACTCGTCTCCCCAGCATATTCAAAATCAGGAATTCCTCAGCAGGATTGAGGACGTTTCCCCAGCAGGCTTGAAGGTGGTTGTTCCCCCCAAGCAAGTTTGAAAAACTATCGGACTATTCTCCCCTGCAGAGACGTCTGTGAATGGTGTTCCTCAGTAGCAGGTCTAAGGATTGTTAACTCCCTAGGAGGCCTGGAGGTGGTTTATCCCCAGCTAGTCTGAAAGCTGCCAAGTTCCCCACTGAGTCTGAAGATTGTTAATCCCCACCGAGTTGGAAGGTTGTTGTATCCCCAGCGGAGGTGTCAGTGGAGTATTTTATTCCCCAGCAGTCTGGATTGAAGTACTGCTATCCCCAGCGTGGTTGTAAACGCTTTTCCCCGGCGGGGTTGTGGATGTCTATCCCCAGCAGTGGTCTGGTCTATTATTTCCCCAACTGAGTTATGCCTTTCCCTAGCAGAGGGTTGTGTTGATGGTTTTCCCCAGCAAGTTCCCCGAGTGGATCAAGTTCGGTGAAAATTATCTCCAGCAGAGTTTATCCTACCTGGTGATTGGCAGCTCTCCCCAGTGAGGTCGCCATTGGTTGTTTCCCTAGCAGAGTCCCCGAGTGGATTGGGTCCGGTGAAGGTTGTCCCCGGTGGGACCTATCCTTTCTCCAGCAGCAATGATATTCCTCAGCATGAGTGAGAAGTTGGTGCTTTTCCCCCGCAGAGCATATTCCTTAGACTTTATCTCCCCACGGTGTTGGAGAATTCATCAGTTTGTGTGCTCAGCAGAGTAATCTGTTTTCTCCCCAGCAGGAGTGCATCATTTGCATTTTGCATGTAGTAATCATTGCATCCTCAAATCGCGTAGCATTTCCATTTAATATGGAGCATTGCGCCATAGAAAAATTCAAACATATGCATTCATGTGTTAAACCTAATCAGACCATACCCCCGGCAGAGGCGGATCATTGCTCAACATCTGTACGACACATTGCTGCAGTTGCTCCTGACAGCATTCAGGATTGATAATTCCCCATAGAGGTTTATTTCCTCACTCGTCCATGAAAGGAAGCTTGATTCTCCCCAGTGAGATCCCCGACAAGTGTTTAGTCTTGCCTTAACGTATTGAAGATTTCATTCTTGTGATACCGGTGAGTGTCATGTCAGCACCCGAGTGTGTTCTTTTTTTAGTGTCGGTAAACACCATCGTTTCGGTGTCGGTAAACATCGAGTCTCACCCCAGTCATCGGTAAATGTCTGGTCGTCCCTTTATTGATGTCGGTAAACATCATCTTTCGATGTGCGTAACAACTATCTTTTCCCCAGGTCGTCCGTTGATGTCTGGTCACCTTTCTGTTGGTGTCGATAAACGTTGAGTTCTTCCCATTCGTCCGTTGACGTATGGTTGTATATCTCTTTCCCCAGTTCATCCGTTGATGTCTGGTCACCTTTCCGTTGGTGTCGATAAACGTCGAGTTTTTCCTAGTTGTCCGTTGACATCTGGTTGTATTTCTTTCCCCCAGGTCGTCCGTTGATGTCTGGTCACCTCTCCATTGGTGTCGGTAAACGTTGAGTTTTTCCCATTCGTTCGTTGACGTCTGGTTGTATATCTTCATCCCCAGTCATTGGTAAATGTCTGGTCGTCTTTTGTTGGTGTCGATAAACATCATCTTTCGATGTCGGTAAACATCGAGTCCCATCCCAGTCATCGGTAAATGTCTGGTTGTTCCCCAGCCAGAGATCCCCAGTAGAGTCGTCGGTAAACGTCCTATCTGGTTTCCAGTTGCAAACATCTTTTGCCTTCCCTAGTGAAGTGTTCACCTCTCTGTTGGTGTCGATAAACGTCGAGCTTCTCCCGTTCATCCGTTGACGTCTGGTCGAGTCTTTCTCAGTCATTTGTTAATGTCTGGTCACCTCTCCGTTGGTGTCGATAAACGTCGAGCTTCTCCCGTTCGTCCGTTGACGTCTGGTCGAGTCTTCCCAGTCATTCGTTGATGTTTGGTCACCTCTCCGTTGGTGTCGATAAACGTTGAGTTTTTCCCATTCGTCCGTTGACGTCTGGCTATATCTTTCCTTTGATAACAAAATCAAAATCCCCAGTAGATTCGTCGGTAAACGTCTTGTCTGGTTACTGTTGCAAATATCCTGTATCATATCCCACAGAGTGCAAATTTCTACGGTTCTTCGGTATTCAATCCCTGTTTACCTTGAAGGTCTGACAGCCGTTGCTCTCATCCGTTCAGGTTCCCAGTCGATTGAATAGGGGCAGCTGTAGCACCTCAAATTTGTACCTCCCATTTGTATATACATTTTATGTTTAGGTCATTAACATTGCATTATCATTTGCATGGTCCATCATGTCATCAGGCAAGATTGGCATTAGGAGATTCAACTGTGCAAGCAAGCAAGAGCATTGTCTATGAGATCAAAGCCCTAGGGTGATTCTCATGAGTTCACATGATTCAAGGATCATTTTGAAGTAGCTTGGCCACGTATTGAAGGCTCAGAACTCATCAGTTCATGTGCAAATCATCTGAGACCCACAAAAGTCAACAAAAGTCAACTGCATAGTCCACTGTGGATTTGAAGGTGGGAAGAGGTTACAGAAGCTTCATTCATGTTCAAACAAGTCTCATTTGACATTTCAAACATCAACATTGAAGAATTTGAAGTCAGATCAAGACTTTCCAAAAATAGCAAGTGACCTGTAATTTGAAAGTTTCCAAAAATGGAAAGGTTTTGGACCAACTTCAACTCAATTTTACATCATCAAGAAAGCTTCAAACGAAACTTTGTCCAACATGAAAGTTGAATAGCTTTCTCTCCCATTTCCAAAAAGTCCAAGATCATGGATTTCTCATGTGTGGTTGAGGAGCTATGGTCTAATCATGGCAAAGTATGGTTTAAACTTCAAATGAGCATAACTTTCAAACCAAAACTCCAATTTGGGTGGTTCTTTTTGCACTTTGATCCTTGTAACATGTATTTTCCAAGCATACTATCACTTGGCATGAAATCTCATTGCATGATCATTGGTGCATTCATGAAGATTTTTGGGAAAAATTTCATAAACTCACTTTGGTTGAACATATGCATACCAAATCAATTTCAAACCTTGCATGGGAGGTTTTTAAGTGGGTTTTGGGCCAGAACATGCACTGTTCACGTGCATGAGGGTGCATGGAGTGAAAATTGCATTTTTGCACTTACACCACAAATTGGATTAAACTCTTTTGCATTGGTCCTAAACATTTCTTAAACATGATTAGCATGGAGTATAAAGGCTTAAACCCTAACTGTTTTCACAATTAACACATTTCAGATCTAGATTTCACAAATTCTCCAAATTTTTCTCTCACTTTTTTTTGCAAAATTCTTCAAACACAAGCACTTTTCATTGATCCATTCATCATCCTGAGGTATTGTTGAGCACATTTGGACGTGAATTCAAGAGAAATCGTGGTTGTTTGAGCTAGGTTCAAGGTGTGGAGCATCCATGGCAGTTGGAGATTCAGCTGATTTCGTGCATTATTGAGCTTCCATTTCATCATCATTCATCTCAAGAAGCATATTGGAAAAGATTTGAAACGTGGCAAGGCTTGGAAGCAAGTGATTTCAATTCTGTTCATCAAGAGGTTGGTTTTTCGACTTCTTTATTTCTCCAATTCATTATGCCTATTGCGTAGATCTTTGAATGGTGGTAATTCTGGTACAAATTTGGAATGATTTGGTGTTGTTTTGAGCAAGATATATGCATCTCAAGTTTTGATGTTGATTTTGATTCTCTTCGATCCGTGCTTGTCATGATGTTTTTGCGTGAATCCTTGCTTGATCCTTGTTGTATATGGCATGGCGAGTTGATTAGTGTAGGTTTTAGCAATTTCTGGAATATTTTTTTGGAATCTGGAAATTCCAGATGAAGATCATGAAGATCTTCATCATCTTTGCATGAACATTACATTTTCCAGTTTTCCTGCGGATTTGGCTGGGAAACGCATGTGTTTTGCTACGGATTTAGCTACGAGTTCATGAGGATTAGTTGCGGATTTTCAAATGCCATGCATAGCGCGCGTTTAGGGCTTGGTACATCAAAACACAGTCGTTTTGATGTTGGCGCGCTGGTGATTTCAAATTTCGCTTCGGTTCGAACCTGGTTGAGAACATTTCCAAGTGCCTTGTGTTTTCTCTTTTCCATCATTTGCCATGCTTGCTTCACATTTCATTTTTTATTTCTTTCATGAACTTCTAAAAATCACTATAAATTGAAAATTGATCCAAATGACCTCTAATTTTTACATTGTGATCCCCATGTTGTCTACTTTTTTGTGACTATTAAAATGTAAGTTGTGCTTGGCTGGATATCTTTTGGTGCTAGGATGTTTGAGAACATGTCCATACTTGACCTTGCCTTGGTTATCATGTTGTGAAATGCTGGTCTTTGATCCAATGAATGTGAAATTTTGCATGCTATAACTAGACATATTGCTTGACATTTTGGTGTTGATTTGGTATTTTTATCACTTGTCATTTCTGTTTTATGAATGTGCTAAGTTGGTGTGACAATTTGTGTCACACCTTGTGATGTTCAACTTGAATGATGTGTTTGCCATGCCAAATGATCTCTAATTGCCCTGATTTTTTGTGTGATGCATGTTATGAGTGTTGAGATTGATCATGAATTTTGTTGGAATTATTTGAATCATTTCTGATTTAATTGAGATTTTTCATTCTGGTTGATCACATTTGAGCTTTGAAATTGCCTTGAACTTCAACTGATCATGAAATGCTTTTGGTTAATGATTTTGATATGGGACCTTTTGAGGTTTGTTCTTGATTGAATGAAGATGATTCATGTTAAATTTCATGTTCTGTTTTGAATGTTTGACCCTAGGCTTTGACCTAGTGGTTTGGACTCACTGTTTGGATTGTGGATTTCAGGTTCAAAGGCACATTGCCATGATTGGAGTGGCTCATTCATTTGAGTTGATTAATTGATTGATGATGAATAACATTGTATTGTTTTGTAGGTTGATGCAAACTCATTTGAGTTTCCCTTGTGGCTTGCATATTGTGAACATTGTCTGTCTGTTTGCTATTGCCTATTGATTGTTTGTCTGTACAGTTGAACTGATTAGTTTAGATTTTTCACAGGTACCTAAGTTGCTTTGAGTTCTTTTGAACTTGTTTTGCTTTGCTTGGTTGCTTAACCATTAAGGTATAATTCCCTTGACTTCATGTAGTCTGGAAGACCTGTCCTGTTATGTGGGCAGGCACCTGTCTGAAGCCCTCCTTAAGAGGCAATGCTTGTGAATGTTTAAATTTGTGCCAAGCAGGTAAAGACCTCTTAAGAGGCAATTGGCAGATAAAAGGGATGTGCAATCCATCCCCTGCTATTTAGTTAAGTCATTCATCCTGCTCACACCATTGTGTTGATGCATTTTGAATCATGACCCAAGATCCATGTTGTGTCAGTCATATGTGGAGAAGAGTTCCTACATTCTGAACTCTCACACTTTCATTTGTCTGAAGCTCTCCCAGGCCAGGGATAAGAGCTGTGAGGTCTTACCCTCACTTCCTATTTCATCTGCTTCACCCTAACTCTCAATGTTAGGGTTAAGAGCTAACTACATCAGATTCCAGTTGGCTTGTGTTTCACAGCCTAACCTTGTATGAGCCCAATGGTTTGCATATAGTATGTGTGCTTGCTTTTTATGCTTGTATGTATTTGCCTGTGCTGTTTAGGATAGCTTGCTTCCTGTGCAAGTTAGATAGAAACCTTAACATAGGGATCGTATGCATGACAACTTCTAGGCTCGAGTCGTAGTCTCCCTAGTAGTTTGTGTCTCCCTTTGTATCTGGTTAGGATAGAAGTTCTCTACCTGTTTAGGGGAACTACGTCGCCCTGATCCTCATACCAGATGAGGTACGTAGGCAGGAGATGAGCTGATCTCTCCGGGCACCCCTTTTTTCTTTTTTTTAACCCCTTTCTGGTAGGAGTCTGACGTAAGTCCAGCGATTGGCAGTCGGTTTCCTGTGTCTTGTTTGCTTGTTGGAGTCTGACGTAAGTCCAGCGATTGCCGGTTGGTTTCCTGTGTGTGTGTTCGTTGGTTCGGAGTCTGATGTAAGTCCAGCGATTGGCATTCGGTTTCTATGTTTGCCTGTCTGACATAAGTCCAGCGATTGGCAGTCGGTTTCCTGTGTGGGTTTTGTTTGGCGTGCGGTAGCCGAGCTATGAGTGCTCTGATTCTTCTCCGGTCAGAGAAGATACGTATGCATAGGATGCGACATCCTAGCGAGCACGTTTCCCCTGTCCCGAACTACGTCGACTCTGATGTCTATGCTTGACAGACTACGTAGACCCAGGATGCGATATCCTGCCGAGTTCCGTTTCCTTTGTTTTTCTGTGTTTCCTTCCAGCCTTGTGTGGTGTTTGAGCAGTTTTTAGCAACCTTATCCTTTCTTCTGTGCGTGGATCCCGTTGAATACGACGGATGCGTAGGGGTGCTAATACCTTCCCTTTGCATAACCGACTCCCGATCCCATCTTTCTCTGGTCGCGAGACCATGTCTTTTCTAGGTTTACTTCGAGCGTTTCCTTTCCCTCTTTTGGGAGAAATAACGCACGGTGGCGGCTCTGTTGTTTCGTTTTCCCGCCGGTTTTTCGCGTAATGCGACACTATGCATACGTATCTTCTCTGACCGGAGAAGAATCAGAGCACTCGTAGCTCGGCTAACGCACGCCAAACAAAACACAAACAGGAAACCGACTGCCAATCGCTGGACTTACGTCAGACTCCACACAAACATGCAAACATGGAAACCGAATGCCAATCGCTGGACTTACATCAGACTCCGAACCAACAAACACACACACAGGAAACCGACTGCCAATCGCTGGACTTACGTCAGACTCCAACAAGCAAACAAGACACAGGAAACCAACTGCCAATCGCTGGACTTACGTCAGACTCCAACACACGCAAGATAACAAACACACACAAAAGAAAAGAAAGTGCCCGGAGAGATCAGCTCAATCTCCTGCCTACGTACCTCATCTGGTATGAGGATCAGGGCGACGTAGTTCCCCTAAACAGGGAAAGAACTTCTAACCTAACCAGAGACAAGGGAGATAACAAGCTACTAGGGAGACTACGACTCGAGCCTAGAAGTTGTCATGCATATGATCCCTATGTTGAGGTCTTTATCCTAACTTGCACAGGAAGCAAGCTAGCCTAAACAGCACATCAAGCAAAACACAAGCACAAGTATCACACACTATATGCAATCAATTGGCTCACACAAGGCTAGGCTTTAGTCAAGGGGTCAAATCAACCTCGACAAACAAGCTAACTAGAATGGGGTGTTTTTAGCTCTTAACCCTAACATTGAGAGTTAGGGTGAAGCAAATGAAATGGGAAGTGAGGGTAAGACCTCACAGCTCTTATCCCTGGCCTGGGAGAGCTTGAATCAAAATAGAAAGTGTGGGAGTTCAGAATGAAGGAACTCTTCTCCACATGACTGACACAACAAGATCTTGGGTTCTTATTCACAATGCATCAACACATGGTGTGTGAGCAAAGTGAATGACACAACTGAATAGCAGGGGATGGATTGCACATCCCTTTTATCTGCCAATTGCCTCTTAAGAGGTCTTTTCCTGCTTGGCACTGTAAGAACAAAAATAGTTCTACAATAGATTCCATGATTTTGATGATAACAAAGGATGAAACCAAAAGTGGTACCCTAACGAAAAGTTTCTAAGTGTGCAGGGTTCTAAAGAAAGAAGAAATAAATCTGATGATGTCATCAGATGCAAAACAAGATCAGATGCAAAATCTCAAGTATCAGAAGCATCTAAAGAGGAATCTCATTCAAGAAGCTCTAAACTCTGGACAAAACTGCAAGTATCAGAAGCATCTGAACAGGAAGTAAAGTCTAGAAGCTCTGACTCTGAACAAATGTCTTCTGCAAACTCTGAAGTTATCAGCGCCATCTGAACATTCAAGAAATAACATCAGAAGCCAATTTCTCCAGATACACAAAGACTCTAATCAGAATTGTTAATCATGATGAAGTAACGTTTAAGCCAAGTTAAAGTTCTGCAAATGGATTTCCTCAATTAGAAAGAGACGTTAATCTCCACTTCCAAGAGAAAAGATACTAATTGTGGTAAGTAGTCACTTCTAAGTGAAAAAGTCTACTGCAGAAGCTATTAATGGAATGGCGTAATTACATCTCAATATCCAATAGATTCAACTCTACTTCAACTCCTATAAATAGAGAAGAAATCTCATTCAGTAAAGATGAAGAAATCACTAGCCAAAACTATACTGAAATTATATCACGCTCAAGAAAAACATCTTTGTTCTTCAAAGATTTTCACTAAGCTTTTGCTTATCAAGTGAAAAATTTGTTCTTAAGTTTGTAATATTTGCTTTCTTAGAAGCATTCTAGATTACACATCTTGTATCTATTTTTATTTGATTTCCTCAAGTGACTCTTTGTAGTCTGTAGACTTGAGAGGACTAAGAGATTTTCTTCTCTCTTAGGGGTTGTTTGTAATCTTTCAAGATTAGTGGATTAAGTCCTTGTTGAAGGCGAAATCACCTTGGCCGGGTGGACTGGAGTAGCTTTGTGTTATAAGCGAACCAGTATAAAATCTTTGTGTGATTTTCATTTTGCAAAAGCGCTTAATTTTTCAAACAATTCAAACCCCCCCTTTCTTGTTTTTCTCACCTTCAATTGGTATCAGAGCTCCGGCTCTGTTATTGATTTTCAAATCAAACACTTAACCGTGTAGAGAGATCCAGTGCGAGAAAAACAAATGGCCCACTCAAATGAGAAAGATTCTTACAATGCCAAGCCTCCTGTTTTTGATGGAGAAAAGTTTGATTACTGGAAAGATAGAATCGAAAGTTTCTTTCTTGGTTATGATGCTGACCTCTGGGACATTGTCACAGATGGATACAAACCTCCAACCTTAAATGGAGCTGAAGTTCCCAGAAGCAAAATGTCAGAAGATCAGAAACGTGAGTTCAAAAATCATCACAAGGCCAGAACAATACTTCTAAATGCCATATCATACAACGAATATGAGAAGATCACCAACAGAGAGACAGCCAAAGATATACTTGACTCTCTAAGGATGACCCATGAAGGAAACTCCCAAGTCAAGGAGACGAAGGCTCTGGCGTTGATCCAGAAATATGAAGCCTTCAAGATGGAAGATGACGAAGCTATAGAAGCTATGTTTTCCAGATTCCAAACTCTTATTGCAGGTCTTAAAGTGCTAGACAAGGGATACACAACTGCAGATCATGTTAAGAAGATTGTCAGAAGTCTGCCAAAGAAATGGAGACCAATGGTTACTGCTCTGAAGCTATCAAAGGATCTGAACAACATCAGCCTTGAGGAACTTGTTAGCTCTCTCAGAAGTCATGAGATAGAACTAGAGGAGGATGAGCCTCAGAAAAGGAACAAGTCAGTGGCGCTGAAGTCCAGACCTGAAAGACGGAAGTCAGACAGAACCAAGGCTCTTCAAGCAGAAACTGCAGACACTGATGACTCTGAACCTGAAGACTCTGATGATGAAGAAGAACTGTCCTTACTAACCAGAAGAGTTAAGCAACTCTGGAAAAGAAGGAACAACAACAACTTCAGAAGATCAAGACCCAGAGGGGATAGATCAGAGTCAACTTCAAAAGGTAAACCTAATAAAGATATTACCTGTTTTGAATGTAAAGAAACAGGTCATTATAGAAATGAATGCCCCAAGCTGAAGAAAGATAACTCTAAGAAAGAAAACTTCAAGAAAAATGCCTTCAGAACAAAGAAGGGATTAATGGCGACCTGGGACGATAGTGAATCAGGATCATCAGAATCTGACTCTGATGAACAAGCCAACGTAGCATTTATGGCTACCACATCCAGCAGCTCAGATGAAGAATCTGAAGAGGTATTTTCTGAACTTTCTAGATCTGACTTAGAATCATGTTTATCAGAAACTCTTACCTCTCTTCAGAAATTAAAACAAAAAGTTAAAAGCATTAAAGGCCTTCTTAAAGCAAAATCTGAAGAATGTAGTGAACTTGAGACAACAATTCTAGCACATGAAGATACAATCAAATCTTTAACGTTAGAAAGAGATGAAGCTAAAACAAAAAGCTTAAAATTAGAAGAAGTGTTGTCTCAAGCACCACAAACTTCAAATGAAATTATTTATAAATATGAAGAAGCCTTTCAACAATTTCTGAAGAATGGGATAAATAGGAGTATTATGGCATCCATGATTTATGGAGTAGGTCAGAATAATAAAAGGGGAATTGGGTATGATTCTGATTCTGATAAAACTTCTACCAGTAACCAGCTTAAATCTCCTTTTTCATATCATTACACACACACACAAGAACAAAAATTTAAGAATGCTAGAAGACCCAAAGTTGTAAGAAACTCTGGGAAAACTAATCTAAAAGGACCCAAGAGATTCTGGGTACCGAAAGATAAGATTATCTATGTTGCAGATATCCTATGCAGCAAAGTTCAGACACCAGTCATGGTACCTGGACTCTGGATGCTCGCGACATATGACGGGAAGAAAGTCTATGTTCCAAAGCCTGGAACTTAAAGACGCTGGCTTCGTAGGCTTCGGAGGAGATCAGAAAGGAAGGATCAGAGGCTCCGGAACTATTGGTAATGGTACTCTTCCCTCTATATCTGATGTTCTTTATGTAGAAGGATTAATGCATAACTTGTTATCCATAAGTCAATTAAGTGATAACGGTTATGATGTAATCTTTAATCAAAAAACGTGTAAAGCCATTAATCAGAACGATGGCTCTGTCCTTTTCACAGGCAAGAGGAAAAACAACATTTATAAAATAAATCTTTCTGATTTAAAAGATCAAAATGTTAAATGTTTAATGTCAGTTCACGAAGAGCAATGGGTATGGCATAGACGCTTAGGCCACATTAGCATGAGGAAACTTTCTCAGCTAACTAAACTTGAGTTAGTCAGAGGCCTACCTAAACTGAAATTTTCTTCAGATGCTCTGTGTGAAGCTTGTCAGAAAGGAAAGTTTTCAAAAACATCTTTTAAAAAGAAAAATGTTGTTTCTACCTCCAAGCCTCTGGAGCTTCTTCACATTGACTTATTTGGTCCTGTGAAAACAGCATCAGTCAATGGAAAGAAGTATGGACTAGTAATCGTTGATGATTACAGCCGCTGGACATGGGTAAAATTCCTAAAGCACAAGAGTGAGTCTCACTCTGTATTCACCAGTTTCTGTTCTAAAGTGCAAAAAGAATTTGACTCTAAAATTGTTAGAGTCAGAAGTGATCATGGTGGAGAATTTGAAAATAAAGATTTTGAAGAATTATTTGATTCTAATGGAATATCCCATGATTTCTCCTGCCCTAGAACTCCACAACAAAATGGAGTTGTAGAGAGGAAGAATAGGACACTCCAAGAAATGGCCAGAACCATGATCAATGAAACAAATGTAGCAAAGCACTTTTGGGAAGAAGCTGTAAATACAGCGTGTTACATTCAGAATAGAATCTCTATTAGACCTATTCTGGATAAGACTCCCTATGAACTGTGTAAGGGAAGAAAACCCAACATTTCTTATTTTCATCCTTTTGGATGCATTTGTTTTATATTAAATACTAAAGAACATCTGAACAAGTTTGATTCCAAAGCACAGAAAGGTATTATGTTAGGATACTCAGAACGCTCTAAAGGCTACAGAGTATACAACACAGAAACCAAAATTGTGGAGGAATCAATTCATGTTAGATTTGATGATAAGCTTGACCCTGAAAAGTCAAAGCTAGTTGAAAAGTTTGCAGATTTAGAGATCACTCTGGTAGAATCTGAGAAAATTCCAGAAGCACCTGTCACTCCAGACTCTGAAGAAATTAAATCTCCAGAAATTCCAAGGAAAGTCAAGAGTCGTAGCAACGTATCTGAAGACTTGATTTTGGGAAACAAAGATGAACCTGTTAGAACCAGATCTACCTTCAGAACTTCTGAAGATATTCCTCTGGGACTAGTGTCTCTGATTGAGCCTACGTCCTGTGATGAAGCTCTTCAAGATAATGATTGGGTGGCAGCTATGCAAGAAGAGTTAGATCAATTCTCCAAGAATGATGTCTGGGATCTTGTTCCTAAACCCAGAGGCACTCATGTCATTGGAACCAGATGGGTGTTCAGAAACAAACTGAACGAGAAAGGAGAAGTTGTCAGAAACAAAGCACGACTGGTAGCTCAAGGTTATAGTCAACAAGAAGGTATTGATTATAATGAAACTTTTGCTCCAGTCGCAAGGTTAGAGTCTATTCGTCTTCTTGTATCATTTGCTATTAATCACTCTATAAAATTATACCAAATGGATGTCAAGAGTGCATTTCTAAATGGTTATATTTCAGAAGAAGTGTATGTTAATCAACCTCCTGGTTTTGAAAACTCAAATTTTCCAGAACATGTTTTCAAACTTAAGAAATCCTTATATGGACTTAAACAAGCTCCCAGAGCTTGGTATGAACGCTTAAGTAATTTTCTTCTGGAACAAAATTTTATCAGAGGGAAAGTTGATTCTACACTCTTCTGTAAAAATCATAAAAATGATCTCATGATATGCCAAATTTATGTTGATGACATTATTTTTGGTTCTGCTAATATTTCTGTTTGCCAAGAATTTTCTAAGTTAATGCAGGCAGAATTTGAAATGAGTCTAATGCAAGAACTAAAGTTCTTTCTGGGAATTCAAATCAATCAAACTCCAGAAGTCACGTACATTCATCAAAGCAAGTACATTAAAGACGTTCTAAAGAAGTTTGATATGTCTGAATGCAATTCTGCAAAGACTCCCATGCATCCAACTTGCATTCTGGAGAAGGAAGAGGTAAGCAACAAGGTTTGTCAGAAGCTCTATCGAGGTATGATAGGCTCTCTTCTCTATCTGACTGCTACTCGTCCTGATATTCTCTTTAGCGTCTGTCTTTGTGCCAGATTCCAATCAGATCCTAGAGAATCTCATTTAACAGCTGTTAAGAGAATTCTTAAGTATCTGAAAGGAACCCCTAACCTGGGCCTGATGTATGAGAAAACATCAGAGTATAGGCTTTCTGGTTATTGTGATGCAGATTATGCAGGAGATAGAATAGAACGTAAAAGCACATCTGGAAATTGCCAGCTTCTGGGAAACAACTTAATCTCCTGGGCTAGCAAAAGACAGTCAACAATTGCTCTATCAACTGCAGAAGCAGAATATATCTCAGCGTCACTATGCACAACTCAGATGCTCTGGATGAAACATCAGCTAGAAGATCTACAAATCTTTGAGAGTAACATTCCTATCCTTTGTGATAATACTGCTGCTATTTGTTTAAGTAAGAATCCCATTCTACATTCCAGAGCCAAACACATAGAAATTAAACATCATTTTATTAGAGACTATGTTCAGAAAGGAATAGTAACGCTGAAGTTCATTGATACAGAACATCAATGGGCAGATATCTTTACTAAGCCTCTAGCTGAAGATAGATTTCGTTTCATCTTAGAAAATCTGAACATTAAAAATTGTCCTGAGTAAAATTTGGCTCTGAACATGTAAAATGAGACTCTGATAAAAACAAATATACTTCTGCCTCTGACTCTGATACTTCTACCAAGTTAAGAAGATATCTGAGTTAGAAATCTTCAGAAATCCTTTTGTATTCCTGAAGATCAGAAACATCAACACGTGGGGAACATGCGTCTAACCCTAGAACTTCTAGACAGCTGTCAAGAGAAATCAAAGGTCAGAACGCTTGAAATCTCCTCGAGCAGTGTGCTTACTGTTGGGATTAGACATTCATTAATGAGCTGTAATCATTTTTCCCCCAAACGTGCCATTTTGGTTTTTGTGCTAACGCTGGTATGTGTGTCGTTTTGCATGTGTTTAATCTCCTTAGGTATATAAACACTTTTCTCACATTTCACACACTTATCACTCTCACTCACTCTTAAACCCTAAACCCTCTCTCGAAGTTTTCTCTGCAACCTTCTCAGTTCTTCATCTTCTTCATCAATCTTCATCATGAATCCTCAAGAACAATCTGTTTTTGACTTCTCCCAACAAATGGAAGCTGCTTCTAACCCCCAAACCTCAAACACTCAAACACCCATGGTTGTAGATGTTACCACAACCCCAGTTTACAAAGAACCTCACATTTTGGAACGCGAACAACACATAAACCTTTCAACTCCCTTTGAAGGTTTGGATGTTCTATGTGAATCGCTGGTAGATTTTGAGAATTTGAGAAGAAATGGCGTTGATTTAACTGAAGATCTTCGCAAGCAAGGTTGGGAAAACTACTTCAACAGATTGTATGGTCCAATCTATCCTCTTCTGGTGAAAGAGTTCTGGAGATGTGCAGATGCTGATGATGAGTTCATTGTTTCTTTTGTTCTGGGAGTGAAGATCATCATCACAGAAGCATCTATTGCCTCTTTGCTGAACATGGAGAGAACTGGAGGTAAAAGGATTTACAACATTCCTCCAAGGTCCAAGCGCATCACAGAAGTCATTAACCCTACAATCTTCAAAGCAAATGTTGAAGGAAACCCCTCTAAGAACAAGGAGCTTCATCAGAACCTCCGAGTTTGGTTGAAGATTATTCTGGGAACAATCCATCATCGTCCAGCCTCCAACTCTTCAGATTATATAAATGCTGATCAGAAGTGCATCCTCTACTGTATTCAGAAGGGTATTCCAATCAACCTCCCTGTTCTTCTCTTCAGATATCTGAGGGATTCAGTCAGAGAAACAAGGAACAATATGAAGCCCAGATCCTACATTCCTCTGGGAAGATTGCTCTCTGACATCTTCATTGAGCATGGGCTGGTAGATGCTCTGGAAAAGACCAGATGCATGGATGATCTGGCAATTGACGTTGGAAAGCCTCTGAATGCCAGAAATCTGAGGAGTATGGGAATCATCAAAGACATCAGAGTCAAGCCCACTATGAATGTGACCTGGGAAGCTCTGAAGGATCAGAGGAAGATGCCTCATGGCCTTGAAAGGTTCTTCAAAAATGAACCCAGAGATGCCATTGCCATCTACCTTCAGGATCGTCTGGATGAAGGCATTGACGTTTCTGATTTCCGCCTTGAAGACTGTCTGGATTCTGTAGAAGATCTGGTCAGATACAAAAGAGGCCTTTCTGAGAAGAAGATAGCTGAGGAAGCAAGGAAGGCAAAGAAACCCAGAACTGGAGAATCCTCTGGAACCAAAGCTCCTCTGAAAGTCTCTTCTTCCTCTGGTAAGTCCATTCCTCCTGTCTCTTCTGAATCTGTAATGGCTTCCTCTAACCCTCTCTCCTCTCAACCAATTTTTACAACCTCAGAAATACCACCTTCTACCATTAGAACCTCTCAACCTCCACCTGTTCTAAAAATTGCCCGTACTTTTACAACAACCTCTGACCCTAATCAACTATATCACCACAGTTCTTCCTCATCCTCTGAGTATGAGTCACCACCTTACCTTTCCCCTTCTTCTAACCAAGAGTCCTCTGATCATGAGTCTTCTGATCAAGAACACTCTGACCCAAACTCCCCAACAATAGCTGAAATTTATGCTAAAAATTTCGCTCCACAAACTCAAACACAAACTGAAGTAACCTCTCCCCTCCGAACTTCTATTCCACAACAAACAACCACCATTACCTCTGAAAATCAAACTTCCCTTCCACCACAAACAACCACCACACCCTCTGAAACTCAACCATCTGTAATTCGCCCATCTGAACCTTATATCACTCCACCATTAATTCCCGCTGTACCTAGCCCAGACTCTGACCCATTAGATGTAAACCCACTCTATGCCTCATCCCCCAGTCTTCAACCAGACCCAGATTCTGAACTTCAACCAGAAGCAGAATCTGAACCCCAGCCAGAACCAGAAACTGAACCTCAACCTCTACATCTCAGCCCTCAAAACTCTCCACCTCATTCACCTGAACCTGAACCTGAACCTAAAATTATCATACCTACCCTTGAGGAGGCCATTATGCAGGTTGCAGAATCCTCAGTCCAGAAGATCAAGTCTCTGGCTAAAAATTCTGAAGTTAGTGATGATCCTAAATCTGTTAGGACACACTGGAACAGAGTTATTAGTTGGATGACCTCTGAGTCTTATAGGCTGAAGAGTATCTCTGAACAAGTCAGAAATGGCTACATCAGAGACTCTGAGGAAAGACTCCAGGAAAGACTGGCCAGAGAAGCTGAGGCCAGAAGGTTAGAGGAGGAGAGACTGGCTAGAGAAGCTGAGGCCAAGAGATTGGAAGAAGAAAGGTTGGCTAAGGAAGCTGCAGAAGAAGCTAAGAGGTTGGAAGAAGAACGCCTGGCAAAGGAAGCAGAACTTCTGAGAATTCAGGAAGCAGAAGCCAAGGCTAAGGCAGATGCAGAAGCCCAAGCTGCTGCTGAAGCTGAAACCCAGCAGGCTCTGATTCAGGGGGAGTCTTCCTCTGCGATCCCTCTGATTCTTAACACTCTGAAGGAGATCAAGCAAGATCAGAAAGAGATCAAGCAAGATCAGAGTGAGCTCCGGGCAAGGATGGACAAACAAGACGCTCTGAATGAAAACCTCCAGAATATGTTTGCCATGCTACTACAGAGACTTCCTCCTCCTCCAAACCCTTAGGCACTTAGGATTTATTTTGGTTGCCTAGTGTTTTTGCTTCTGTCTTTTCTTTTTTAGCTCTGATATTCTCTTGAATCTGTTGTTTTTGACTGCTGTTTGCCTTTGTGCTGTTTAATGAAGTGTTTTTCTCTCTATTTTTTATGTTTTATGCCTTTTTGATTATGCCAAAAAGGGGGAGAAATTATTAAATAGCTCTGATGAAAATTATGTCTAAAACCTTAAGCATTCTGCAACAATTATAGAAATAGTTCTGATATAAATAGCTCTGATTAAATAATAGCTCTGATTAAATAACTCTAACTTTAAAGTTAAGCATTTGCAGAAAGTTTTCAGAAACCTAATTACTTGGAAAGCTCTGGTAAGAACTTCTGAACTCCCTAGTACTAACTCAGGGGGAGCTTTTGTTTATCTGATCTAATATTTTTCATGTTTCATCTGATAATTTTATTTGTTTTGTCATCATCAAAAAGGGGGAGATTGTAAGAACAAAAATAGTTCTACAATAGATTCCATGATTTTGATGATAACAAAGGATGAAACCAAAAGTGGTACCCTAACGAAAAGTTTCTAAGTGTGCAGGGTTCTAAAGAAAGAAGAAATAAATCTGATGATGTCATCAGATGCAAAACAAGATCAGATGCAAAATCTCAAGTATCAGAAGCATCTAAAGAGGAATCTCATTCAAGAAGCTCTAAACTCTGGACAAAACTGCAAGTATCAGAAGCATCTGAACAGGAAGTAAAGTCTAGAAGCTCTGACTCTGAACAAATGTCTTCTGCAAACTCTGAAGTTATCAGCGCCATCTGAACATTCAAGAAATAACATCAGAAGCCAATTTCTCCAGATACACAAAGACTCTAATCAGAATTGTTAATCATGATGAAGTAACGTTTAAGCCAAGTTAAAGTTCTGCAAATGGATTTCCTCAATTAGAAAGAGACGTTAATCTCCACTTCCAAGAGAAAAGATACTAATTGTGGTAAGTAGTCACTTCTAAGTGAAAAAGTCTACTGCAGAAGCTATTAATGGAATGGCGTAATTACATCTCAATATCCAATAGATTCAACTCTACTTCAACTCCTATAAATAGAGAAGAAATCTCATTCAGTAAAGATGAAGAAATCACTAGCCAAAACTATACTGAAATTATATCACGCTCAAGAAAAACATCTTTGTTCTTCAAAGATTTTCACTAAGCTTTTGCTTATCAAGTGAAAAATTTGTTCTTAAGTTTGTAATATTTGCTTTCTTAGAAGCATTCTAGATTACACATCTTGTATCTATTTTTATTTGATTTCCTCAAGTGACTCTTTGTAGTCTGTAGACTTGAGAGGACTAAGAGATTTTCTTCTCTCTTAGGGGTTGTTTGTAATCTTTCAAGATTAGTGGATTAAGTCCTTGTTGAAGGCGAAATCACCTTGGCCGGGTGGACTGGAGTAGCTTTGTGTTATAAGCGAACCAGTATAAAATCTTTGTGTGATTTTCATTTTGCAAAAGCGCTTAATTTTTCAAACAATTCAAACCCCCCCTTTCTTGTTTTTCTCACCTTCAGGCACAAAATTAAACAAACACAAGCATTGCCTCTTAAGGAGAGCTTCAGACAGGTGCCTGCCAACATAACATGACAGGTCTTCCAGACTACATGAAGATCAAGAGATTATACCTCAGTGGTATGCAAACCACAAGCAATGCAAAGCAAGTTCAAATGAACTTAAAGCAACTTAGGTACCTGTGGAAACAGCTAAACCAATTAATACAAAATCCAGACAAACAGTCAACAGTCAAAATCTAACAGACAACCCAATATGCAAGACATAAGCCATAAGCACAAGTGAATGGTTTTCAAAGCCTACAAAACAAGCAAATGTTAGCCAACAACAACAAATGGTCAAGCTCAAATGAAGGAGCAACATCAACCAAGGAGATGCACACTTGAACCTGAAATCACAACTCAAATGTAAGTAACAAACCACTAGGTCAAAGCCTAGGGTCAAAAGAGGATCAAAAAACCCAAAACAGAACTTGATATTCAACATAGATCATATTTAATCAATCAAGAATAAGTCCTAAAAAGTACCAAACCAAAATCAATAGGCAAGTTCATGTAATAGGCAAGAGAAGTCAATGACCAATTCAAGGCATGCATTTGATCATTATGAATGAAAATTCCCAATCAAAACAGAAATGATTCAAATAATTCTGGAAAAATTTATGAACATTCAACACATCTAACATGATCATCACACAAAAAATAAGAAGCATTAGAGGTCATTTGGCATGGAAATCAAATTTCACAAGTTGAACAACCAAAGGTGTGACACAAATTGTCATACCATGCAAACACAAGCATAAAACAGAAATGGTGCATGAGAAAAATACCAAACCAAGCCTCAAAGGTCCATCAATGTGTCTAGAATCAGCATGTAAAATTTCAAGTCCATTGGATTAAAAACAAGCATTTCATGATAGTTTGAATCAAGCAAGGTCATATATGCACATGTGTTCAATCAACCTAGAGCAAATAAAATTCCAGCCAGGCACAACTTTCAAACTCATCATCATAAAAAACTAGACAAAACAAGGATCATTTTGCAAAAAATTGGGAGTGAATTGATGCATTTTTCAATTTTATATGATTTTATGAAGTTAGCATACAAAATGAAATTTAAAAATGAACATGGCATATGGAAATGGAGGGAAAGGCCAAAAATGATGGATATTTGAAAAAAGAGATTTCGGCCAGAATCGAATCGAGGGAGAATTCAAATGAAGCGCGCTACATGAAACGCATGCGTTTTCATAAAACCCTAAGCCTGCGTAAATTTGGACGGTTCAAACCGACGCTATTTGCACAAAACCGCCGCAATTTTTCCAGAAACCATAACAATGCATGCATCTTCATCTTCTTCATGATGAAGATGATGAATGTTCATCCAATTTTCCAGAAAATTCCAGAAACGTCCAGAATTCAAAAACAAATACATCATCATGCAGCATTTTCAATGGTGAGCATAGACCAACTAACATCTAAACACAAATCATCAAGAACAAAGAGAATCGAGCAAAATCATTTTTGGATGCAAAACTTTAATCACTCATAACTTGCTCAATAATGCACCAATTCACTCGATTTTTCTACCAGAATTCTCAGTAAACAAGGATCTACACAAATATACACATGGATTTGAGAATAATTGAGATCGAATTTTCACCTTCTTGAAGAGCAGAATCTTGTTTTGCGCGTTCCAAGGCTTGTAATGGTCCAGATCAATTCCAGAAGTCTTGTGGAGATGATTGATGAAGAATTGGAAGCTTAAACATGTGTGAATCCAACTGAATTTGAAAACTCCATTGATGCTTTCAAGCTTCAAGCATGGTTGAATCTATCACGAATTCTTCAAAGTACACGTTGAATCTTACTCAAAACTACTCCAGGATCAAGAATCATGCAAGGAAATGAGTGTTTGTGTGAAGAATTTGGAAGTTCTTTGTGAGAGAAAAATTTGAGCAAAATTCTAAATCTAGATCTGAAAATGTGTATTCTGTCCAATTCAGTTGTGATTAAGCCTTTATATCCCTTGCTAATCATTCTGAAATTAACACTAAGCCATGTTTAATTGGGATTAGAAAGAAATAAGGTGCATGCACAAATTTGCATTTTCACCTCATGCATGAAATGCATGCGTGAACAGTACACCATGCTGGCCCAAATTCACTCAAAATTACATTTTAAACACAATGGCATTAGTAGAAAGTCCATACAATGCACCATTTTTAAATTTCCAATTTTCCCTCCGAAATTGACTTGGATATGCAAATGCTCATGTGTTAACATTTCAAGCAATGTGATGGTTGATTTGGAAACCTCATGACATGAGAAGAACAATGCAAAAAGAACCACCAAATTTGGAGTTTTGGTTCAAAAGATAAGGCCATTTGAAGTTTCAAGCACACTTTGCAATAATTTGATCATAACTCCTTAACCATTCATTAGAAATTCATGATCTTGGACTTTTTGGAAATGGGAGAGAAAGGTCTTCAACTTTCATGTTAGACAAAATTCCATTTGAAGCTTCTTTGATGTTGGAAAGTTGAGTTGAAGTTGGTCCAAAAACTTGCCATTTTTGGAAACTTGAAATTACAGGCCACTTTCCATTTTTGGAAACTTTTGATATGGCTTCAAAATCTTCAAGGTAGATGTTTGACATGTTGAATAACCTTCTTTGGGACATGAATGAAGTGTCTCAAACCATTTCTCCATCTCCTAGCCCTCGGTTGACTTACAGTTGACTTTTATGGGCCTCGGATGACTTGGTCATGCACTGTGGACTTTGAACCTTCAACACTTGGCTAAATTGCATCAAAATGAACCTTGGGTCATGTAAGATCTCTAGAACAAACATAGGGCCTTCATCTCATGGAAATGCCCTTGCTCTCTTGCACAGATGGATTCTCCTGATCAGTCTTAACTGATGAAATGCAATGCACTATGCAATGTTAATGACCTAAAAATGAAATGATTGTACAAATGGGAGGTGCAAATTTGAAGTGCTACACCTAGGAGTACCTAGGACACTTTGGATGCTAACACCTTCCCTCTGTGTAACCAACCCCCTTACCTGTAATCTCTGACATTTTATTAGTTTTGATTTGAAAACTTCTTACTTTTGGGTTTTGTTCGTACTTTTTCCCTTTTCCCTTGGAAACAATAAAAGCGCGGGGGCGACTCTTGTTATTTGATGTCTTGCTTATCCATAGCTTGATGAACATGAGTTTACCGTTGCACCTTGTCTATCTGATCTTGGAGAGATTTGTCAAATATCGATGTGACTGTTCTAGATTTACTGAATCTTGAAGCGGCTTGTCTTTTTTGCTTAACCGAGTTTGTAGGTGTTCTACCCCTTGGTGTGATCATATAAAATGAGATTCCCTTGCTCAACGGAGTCCTCATGTGTTATGTCCTTTGTTATGATCAAGCTCCTCAATTCATACTCATTGTGAAAACTTTCTTGATGTCAAGTGCTTACTCACGAGTAAAAATTGTTCATTTTGAAAATGATAACTGAAATGTTATATTTATATCAGTTTTGAAATCCAAGCTTGTTCACTAGAAATATGACATATAGTGAATAGATCACTAGTGAGAATGCCATATCGATACCAACACAAATGATAAGCAAAAACTTTAGGAGTCAGTTTTAACACGATCTTATCGTAGTATGCTTTCAAAATAAACCTTGTTTCAATTAGGTCTTGGGAGGATTGTAGTGTGGCCTGGTTCATAGTTTCAAAAAAAAGGATTTACGGCTCAAAACTTATTCTAACCCATTTGCTCTCATTGATGCTCTCCAGTCTTACGTTCAGCTAGTTCAACACAAGCGCTCATTTTCCAAAAGGAATTTTGAATAGTAAAAGTGATGATTAAGGAACCAATGAAGTTTTCGGAGTGGTAGTCACCCAGCTTTTGTTTGGTTTGTAGCCACGTGAATTTCTTCTTGATGAGGCTTTTTGCTTTTGATCCTCTCTTCTTTTTTTACTTTTTTTTTCTTTCCCTTATTTTTGTATGGACTGGTTTTTTGAATTTGCAACCCACCGGGATGCCCTAATTTTTTCATAAGTCACTTGTTTTGACTTAGCGGGCTTTCTCTCTTTTTTATTTATTTTGGATTTCTCTTTTCTTTTTCTTTGTTTAGACCAAATTGTGCGACATTTATTCGTTTGATTTGAAGGGGTTGTGAATGCCTCATTCCTTTTCTGGGTGAGAGAAAATCGTTGTGGATTTTTGGTTTTTGACCTCTTGTGAGGGATAAGATATGGTTGATCCTCATATGGAATGCTTCCTTTTTGAAATTTGAACGCTAGGTCAAACTAGCTGAAGGTTATCCTGCCCCTGGTTAAGATTGAGGGTTTTATATACAGAAAGAAACTTATATTCCAAGGCTCAAAAAGGGTTTACTAGGGATTATCTTCCTTATACATATGGTGTTTGGGGAGTTGAAACAATGCCTTACATCATCAGCAAGGTTTTATTTAAATGCATATAGATAGCAGTTTCGTGTTTTTTTATTTCATCATTCTCCTTTTGATTTTGCTTAAACAAGAGTTTGATATCAATAAATAAAATATGAGGGGACACGAGTGGATTGATTCAAAATATTCATATTTATTTCATTATTTTTATCAATTGAAAACAAACAAATTTTACAAGTGAATATTACATTGACAAACAAGAGAACTACTAATGGTAATGATTGAAAATGAAAAAATGACCGCTGGCGTAATCAGCCTTATTTTCCATCCACATACTAGAGTTATTATGTTTGTAGGAGTTGACGTAATAGTCCCCACGGAGATCCTTCTTCAGATTCTTCCCACGGATGCAACCTCTTCAAATCTACCTTTGCTTCCATTTATACTAGTTATGGCATGGCATATGTGCCTTCCTGCGGAATCATGGGGTTGTTCAATATGTTTGGGCCAGTGGCATGAATGAGATAGCCTTTAAGTCGACCAGGTCTTGTACCTTATGCTTGAAAATGTTACAGTTCTCAATCGTGTGTCCCGGCGTTTCAGAGTGGAACTAATACCTAACATTTATATCATATCCTGGAGGAAAAGGTGTTGAATGAGGCTTAGCTTCCCTTAGTTGAACCAATAAGCCATTGAGAAAATGAGAAAGTTGTTGACTGTGAGGAATAGAAATCGGGTCAAACTTTCTCTCAACCCTTCTTACCTTCTGTTGCCCTTGTTGATGGAAATTTTGTCGTTGTGGATCATAGGGTTATTGATAATGCATTGGTTGTTGACGTTTGTATTAGCTGTAAACCAATAGGAATTGCATACATTTGTTGCTGATACTGGTTTGGTGCTACTGTTACCACTTGATAGTATGGAACTTAGTAGGCTTCAGCCTCCCCTTTTGTTGTCATGGCAGCATTGGACTCCCCTTCCTTCTTATTTGGGAATTCAGAGTGGGGTCTCTTTGCTCCATTAGCAACGGCTGTTGTATCTTGAATTTTACCATTCTTCAAATAATTTTCAATCCATTCACCAGCAACGACCAAGTCTGAAAAACTTGAAGAAGCACTACCAACCATCCTGTCAAGATAAGGCCCCTGAAGGGTACTCATGAACATGTTTACAAGCTCACTTTATAGAAGAGGAGGTTGAACCCTGACAGCCAACTTTCTCCATCTTTGTGCATATTCCTTGAATGATTCATTAGACTAATGAGTGAGGCTCTGAAGTTGAGTTTGGTTAGGAGTCATATCTGTGTTATAATGATAATGTTTTAGAAATGATTCATCTATCTCTCTCAATATTCAGATATGCATGCGCTCAAGCTGTATATACCATTCAAGAGAAACCCCATTAAGGTTGTATTGAAATAAGTGCATCAAAAGTTTCTCATCATCGGAATAAACGGCCATCCTCCTGCAATAAGATCGGACAGCTAACCCCTTTGTACTTTTCAAAGTCAGGTACCTTAAACTTAGAAGGAATTTTCACACCAAGCACCAAGCACATGTCGGCAACATCTAACCCAAAAGAACCAGAATCCTTAATAGCCTTCATTTTTTCCTCCAAAACACAGAGTTTCTTCTAGACCTCAGCAGTCAATGGTCCAAAGGCATCATAAACTAAATCAGCTTTTGGAATGAAGAAAGCATCCTGATGTACATTTATCTCAGGTTGGGTTTCCCCATTGAAAGTGATGTTGAAAGTAGGACCAGCATTTTGATTTACGGGACCTCTCTTAGGAGGAGGTTGAGTCACAACTAGTGTACTGATACCCCCTAGCGGATTCACTGGAAGTGTTATAGCAGGATTCGCAGTAGTGGCCCTTAAATTGGCCTGTCATACTTCTTCCTAGCCCCTAGCCATAGCTTGCATAGCTTTCATAAGTTGGCCTATCTGGGCTCTCATATTAAGCATATCTTTCCTCATTGTAGCCTGGTTCTATTCTAGTTGATCCATTATCAGTCTTTGGTTGTTGTGAGTGTTGTAAGGATGTTGAGAAGTCAACTTGACGGTAGCAGGTTCTGGACAAAGGCCAAGTCACAGTGAGTTCTCCGGATTTTGTATGATGAAATGCAAGATGATACATGAATGTATGCAAAAAAAAGAATTTTTGTTCCCAAGGGAATGCATATGCTGAATCATTTTTTTGTGATGGTATGATGAAATGGCATGCAACAAGGCAGATTCAAAGGTTTGACGATGCGATAATTTAGCTTCAAAAGTTCATTATGCATATAGTGCTACAACAATAGTATCCAATAATGTAAGTTAATAGCTCGACATGCTCTGGATAGTCTTCTTATACTGATTGATACAGGTTCAAAATTTTGGTGCAATCATTATTTTTAAGGAATGTAGAGTCTATGGTTTCCTACAAACAAGATCTCATATCCCCTTATAGGTGGGTTCTAGTCTTGAAGAAAATAGTCCCTAGAAGGTCTCCCAGAGTCATCGGTCCAAATGAAAATACCCTACCGTAGCGAATTCTCGCAGGACAAAGGTATTTCCAAGTGAATCTAGTCTGGGTGTGGTCTCGTGTCAACCCAACGCACGAAACGCGGGTCAACACGACTATCCACGATTCTACCCTGTGTATATGCTCAAGCTCGGGTATAGAGCTTCTCTCGAATCACAAAGCCCATCCCACAATGGAAAATATATAACAAACATGCATCATTTAAAGCAATCAGGATGCAATAAATGAAGCAAAGCAATAAGGATAAATGACCTGAAAGAGGTAAACTGTAATATCTTCATCATATTACGGATTATTTGTCCATACTTCTTGATGTAGGTTCAAAGGTTCGACGTTATGCTAAAACAAATGCATGTAGGGTCTTGGTTTCCTACATAAAACTCATATCCCCCTCACATGTGTGTATTGTTCTTCAAAGGTAACTCTAAAAAGGTCCATAGAGTCAATGACCCATTTTTAGATACCATTTCTTGAGACGAATGACTCGTAGGACAATTATTCTCCCAAAAGGATCTACTCTAGTGTAACGTCTTGTGCTGACCATGCTCGGGACTAACTCTAAGTATATCAATCACGAATCTAGCCACAATACTATCCTGTGTTTGTGCTCAAGCTCGGGTATAGAGCTTTTCTCTCATGTAACATCATCCCAGCCCAACAGAGAGTATAACAGATATATCCAGAGTATGTTGCATATGAATATTTAAAGCAATAAAGAATACAATAAATAACATAATGATAGAGCAAGTAAATTGATAAAGATAAACACCTAAACATGCAATGAAAGAAATCAAATTGGCTTGCTTATGGACTCCCTAGCAGAGCCGCCAGATGAAGATACACAAAATATACCTGAGCGCATCACAGACTCAAAGATACAATTGAGTCGCCATCAAACTTTATTTATTTCCGAAGGAAAGGGAAAACATCTATAAAACCTACGGGAAGAGAAAAAGGGTAAGGAAGTCGGTTATGTAAGGGGAATATATTAGCACCCCTCACATCCGTTGTAGTTAACGGGAACCATTTTGATTGTTCTATGCTCAAATGGGTGTTACTATCTAAAGGTTACTTGTGAGTGATCTAAATAAGAGGGAGAAAAAGAAATTAATAATTAATGTGCTCGCCAAGGATTTGGATCCTCGTGCCTATGTATTCTCATCGTGCAATGAGAAAGTCAGAGCTCCATAGTTCGTGGTAAAAAATAAGAATTTGTTGGTTGTTTTTAGTGAATAATGTTAATGTTCACGTTCTAGCAATTAAATGTTGCTTGTATACTTACGCATGGGATACTTAAGCATTTGTTTGTTTGCAATAGAGTGGATATGCTTGGATCATATTCTAGAAGTTAAACATTACTTGTATACCCGTGCATGGGAGGCTTAAGCGTCGTTTATGGTAGAACGAAAGTAACATGTCCTTTCTGAAAAAGGTTTGAAAAGATGCCCCAAGGCAAAAATGGATTTGACTAGTGGTGATTTCTTTTAGATTTGAAAAGAATTTTTTTATATGAATTGCACTAAAGTCTATGAACGAAGTCGAATATTTTGAGTAACTAGGATCTACGCCCTATACTCAAAGGTACTCCAGACAAGGATAGGAATGATCTCTTTCATCATTCTTCGTTGCTAAAGGCTCATGGCACACAATTCGCGTCAGAACTGATAAGTATGCTGAAGAATAACCTTTGTCGTGCTTGAATAGTAATCCAGTCTCTAGTTTATCTGCAATGTTCTGATTTGTATTGGTTTGAGTGTAAAGTCTTGAGATATCCAAAGAAGCTCCAGTATAGGGATTAGTCTTATAAAGTGATCAAGATACTTTTGATCACTTGAATAGACAGAGATGATGAGCATACGTCAAAGGATTTAGTTTATCAAAGCGAACTTTGATCAACTTAATCATTCAGGGCGAAATCAGTTGAAAATTTAATGCACAATGAGATAATGATCTAAAACCCTAGGGATCAATCAAATTAACAAATGATCTTAATTCTAAAAGCTTAAAACTATGGGAAATTAAGTTATGGCACATAAAGTTATGGCACATTTTAGATCATGGATGACATTTTAGATACAGAAATTAAGCTATGACACATAAAGCTTGGGAGTTCAAGGAACTTTTTGCAAAGAAAGTTGTCATATGTATGCCTGGTCTCAAAATTTCAGAAGATAAAATTTATGACATGTGTCAATTTGGGAATCAAACCAAGATGTCATACAAGATGCTTCAACATCTTACTCGTGCTTCTGAATTATCACTTATGGACTTTATGAGAATCATGCAAGGAGTTGTCATTGAATGGAAGGTTGATGGTCAGGCTAGAAGTCCTCCCAACATTGAACAACCAACAGTGGCTCAGAAGAAGAAGTTAAAGAAGATTAGTGATTATGGCATAATTTTTTCAATTTGAGTTCATTCTCATAGTTATGTGAATCTAAACTATTCAAAAACATGATATTGTGTTTGGTGAAGCTGATATTGGTGTTCCTCTTAGTCTGTTGAATTTTAGTTCTAATTGCATGTCAGGAAACATGTGCCAAACATTATTCCCCATAATATTCCATATCCCACTCAAGTATGAGCATGTAATAAACCATCTTCTCATTCAAAAGATTGTTTCATGATAAAACTTATTAGGAGTTTGTTTCATGTATTAAATTTTTTTTTTTAAATAAGTTTTCTAAAACCTAAGAATGAAATTCTTTATTATATAAAGTGTATTTGGTTTATATTTATTACATTTGTAAGATCATTGGTAAGATTATTTGTAAAAATAGAATATATAAATAGCTATTTAAATTTTATTCTTACTTTTATAAAAAATTATTTATGCTCACTCGTTTTATTGGGAATAAAAGTATAAGAATTTAACAATTATATACGAAAAATATTTTTTTAACTTTAAAAGAAATATCAAAATCTATTTTTATAACTTCTATATTTTTAAAAATAAATTTTACAATTTGTTTAGAGAGAATTAGAGAAGTCGGGAGTTAGAAAAGAATCAAAGACAAGAGACAAGATCTTCAGTAGGGATGTCAATGGGACAGGGAATGTGCGGAGGATGCTTTCCCGCTTCCCGTCCCGCCCCCAAATATTTTTCTCATTTTTGTCCCCGTTCTCCGTCAGGGGGAAATACTTTTTCTCATCCTCATCCCAAAAAATTCTCACGGAGAATCGGAGGTCGAGTCTTAAAAAAATCTATATTTTTTTTATTAAAACTACTATACTAGTATTTTGTTGTTTTTTTCTTTTTAAAAAAATATATATTTTGCATCTTTCTTTTTTAAAAAATAAAAACACATCTTGTATCTATAACAAAAAAATGCAAAAACATTTGCAGCTACGAAAACATGACCACTAATTTACTAATTGAGTGAAAAATAGGTTACTAATATAAATATAGTGAAGTTGAAAAATAATTATTATAAGCATAATAAATAAAGAAGAGTGTTTGTTGTGATGATTATAACAACCCAATTTTAGTATTTATTTCTTATATTATTATTTTATTTTATTTTATTTATTTGGGGTGTTAATTAATTAATTGATTTTTAGGTAGTATAATAATTGATTATATTAATTAACTTGGTGTGTTAATCAATTATTTAGTTGATATGAGATATAATAAATAATTGAATTAATTGACTTGGTGTGTATATTGTGTTGGTTTAATTTATTTGAACTAAATAGAGATATTATATACTATGTCTTATTGGGCCTAATAATTAAATTAGCGGTATCATTTCTTAAGCCCAAATATAATACTAGGATAGTAAGAGGTGAGGAGAGTGAGAAGTAGCACTCACTTGGTCATTTTCACGGCAACAGAGAAAGAAAAGAGGAAAAAGTAAGGAGAAGAGGGGAAGAACAAGGGAGAAGTTAAGGTTTCCAGAAAATTGAAGAGGTAATGGGGAGAATCCTTATTATTATGGGTTAGTATAATTGGGTCAATGGGTAGAAATATGTTTAGGTTGAAATCCCTAATTTTTATGATTTTTGAAATTGTTAGGTTTTGATGAGTAATCTTTGATTTGTGATGATTAATTGTGTTTGGAATTGATATATGGGTGAAATTGAGGGATAGATTGAGAATCCAATTTGATATTTTTTTATACGGTAACGTCACTACTTGTTTTTCTTTTCTCACTATATACTATATAGCACCACTTCTCCATGTCACTTAGTTTATTAAAGTTTATTAATTAGTTGTTTTAATTAGTAGAAACAGACGGTATAGCTATATTATATTTTCTGGTGCACTGGAGCTAAATAATAAAGGTAGTGCTATAGTTTAGACAATGGGAAGATAATGTAATTCAAAACAGTCCCGTTTGACCGAATTAGCTGAATTAAACGGTATAATTAGTTGTCCGGAATTTGATGAAAATTTACGTGTTAGCTAAGTTTAATTAGTAGATTAACGTGGTGGTGTTATTTTGTTGAAATTGTGATATTTTACGAATCGACCGAAATTGTGTTTGATTTAAATATTCTTTATAAATAAATGTTGATTTTGTGATGGAAATTGACACACATTTTAGGAATAGAATATAAGTGAATTAAATTAATATAGTTTGATGTTAATTGGTTAATTAAATTAGTAGTTGAATTAATTTCAATAATTCTAATTGATTGGAAAATACTTGGACTTGGATAAATTATTTGGTGTGTCGGTAAATTACAGTATCTCGAGAATTTGACCATAATTGTATTTTGGCATGAAATCTAGTGATTAATTGTTTGATTGTGAAAGTGTGTATTCATATATATTTGGCAAATTGTGAATTAACATGAGATAGTATAGTTACTAGTGTTAATTGGAAATTGTGTGCGTATTTGATAATTAGCCTATATATGTGAATAGTATATTTGTTATGAATGTGTATACGTACAATTGGTGGATAATCCATAGAGTTGAATTATGGTGATATGTGGAATGTTAAGATGGTAGAGATGATCTTAATTGCATATATTATTGGTATTTGTACATTCATTCATGGCATGGTCGGCTTTATGGTCACATGGTAATAGACGTTGATCCTTGAATGGAAATAGGCGTAGAAGACGTTGATCCTTAATTGGAAATAGGCGTAGTGACTTCGATCTTGTCTGAATCGGAAGTGTGGCTTGGATTCTAGATATTGAATCGGAAAGCGGTTAGGCGTTGGGTTTCACATTGCGGTACCACATGCATAGAGTCACATGTCTTGCATTGAGTCACATTAGAGTTATGTGATAATTGAATATATGCATTGATGTAATTGTTATGTGTGTATGAGATATGGTAATCGAATTTGGTGATGTTTGGATACATAACTTGGTAAAATATGTGATTATGTGATAATCATAGTTATGTGTATATTTGGGAATATAGCATTGGATTTTAATATTATACTCCTTGAATTTTGATATATGCTTGAAACATGTGAAATAAATATTGGTTAGTATTATTTACATGGTTATACAAGGTGTGATGAATTCTTTTAATTGTTGATTTAATCATTGTGTTTTATTATACTTTCTTCATAACGATTTGAATTCTCACCCTTCTGTTTTAATGTTGCCCTCGTTTGGCGACATGCAGGTTCTGACGCTTAGTAGCTCACTCGAGATTTAGCCGGAGAGCTTCCGTGTTTTGTTTGGAGACTAGGTAGTGAGTCAATGCTCTGGTCATGTAACACTGGGTAGATTAGTAGTATTGAACTCATGTCTTATTTGGATATGTATTATGTTATTACTTGTGAACATGTTCATTTCTTTGGATTGTGCTAAGAGATTGAATCTTATATTATCTGATATGCGTAGAAGTATGGTTATTGATACACCTGCTATGGGTTCTGTTTCTACTTCTTATGTGTGTCTGAATTGTCCGTTGAGTATCTTTGGTAAGGATTTTGGAATTGATTTAGTTTGTCTTCCTTTAGAGAAGTTTGATGTGATTTTGGGTATGAATTGGTTAGAATTTAATCGGGTGTATATCAACTGTTTTGAGAAGACGGTTATTTTTTCTGAGGTTGGTGCTAAGGAAGGTTGGTTTGTGTCTGCTAAGCAAGTTGATGAATCGGTGCAAGATGGTGTCGAGTTGTTTATGTTGTTGGCAACTTTGGATATTCGTGAGAAGAGGACGATTTAAGAATTGCCAATAGTTTGTGAGTTTGCGGAGGTATTTCCTGAAGATATAAGTGATTTACCGTCGGAACTTGAGGTTGAGTTTTTGATTGATTTAGTTCCTGGAACTAGTCCTGTATCGATGGCTCCCTATAGAATGTCTGCTTATGAGTTGAAAGAGTTGAATAGTTAACTTGAAGACTTGCTTGAGAAGAGATTTATTCGTCCTAGTGTGTCGCCGTGGGGTGCACCCGTTCTGTTGGTCAAGAAGAAGGAAGGTTCTATGAGATTATGTTTTGATTATAGACAACTGAACAAAGTGATGATTAAGAACAAGTATCCACTTCCGAGGATTGACGATCTGATGGATCAGCTGGTTGGAGCTTGTGTGTTTAGCAAGATTGATTTGAGGTCTGGGTATCATCAGATTCGTGTAAAAGCTGAGGATATTCAAAAGACTGCTTTTCGGACAAGGTATGGTCATTACGAGTACTCCGTGATGCCTTTTGGTGTGACTAATGCACCTGGTGTATTTATGGAGTATATGAATAGAATTTTTCATGATTATCTGGATAAGTTTGTTGTTGTGTTCATCGATGATATATTGATTTATTCTAAGAGTGAAGAGGATCATGCCGAGCATTTGAAGGTTGTGTTATCGGTGTTGAAAGAGAAGAAGTTGTTTGCTAAACTCTCTAAATGTGAGTTTTGGTTGAGTGAAGTAAGTTTTCTTGGGCATGTGATTTCGAGTGGTGGTATTTCTGTGGATCCTACGAAGATTGAAGTTGTATCTCAATGGGAAGCTCCTAAGTCTGTTGCAAAGATTAGAAGTTTCCTTGGATTGGCTGGTTATTATAGGAAGTTCATTGAAGGATTTTCTAAGTTATTGTTACCGTTGACGCAGTTGACTAGGAAAGGTCAAGCTTTCATTTGGACTTTGCAGTGTGAAGCGAATTTTCAAGAGCTTAAGAGAAGATTGACTACGGCTCCTATTTTGATTTTACTGGATCCGTTAGAACCTTTCGTTGTGTATTGTGATGCTTCTTTATTGGGTTTGGGAGGTGTTTTGATGCAAAAAGGGAAAGTGGTAGCTTATGCTTCAAGGCAACTTAAAGTTCGTGAGAGGAATTATCCGACGCATGATTTAGAGTTGGCCGCCGTTGTATTTGTGTTGAAGCTTTGGAGACATTATTTGTTTGGATCGAGATTTGATGTGTTTAGTGATCACAAGAGTTTGAAGTACTTGTTCGATCAGAAAGAATTGAATATGAGGCAAAGAAGATGGTTGGAATTCTTGAAAGGTTATGATTTTGGTTTGAATTACCATCCTGGAAAGGCGAATGTTGTAGCCGATGCATTGAGTAGGAAGTCATTGCACATGTCTATGTGTATGATTCGAGAGTTTGAATTGTTGGAGCAATTTAGAGATTTGAGTTTGGTTTGTGAAGCGACATCTTCGTGTGTTAAGCTTGGCATGTTGAAGCTTATGTGTGGCATTCTTGATGAGATTAGAGAAGGTCAAAAGTCAGATTTGAAATTAGTCGATGTTATGACATTGATAAATCAAGGCAAAGGTGGTGACTTTCGGATTGATGAGAATGGTATCATGAGGTGTCGTGATCGAGTTTGTGTTCCGGATGTTGCGGATTTGAGAAAGAGGATTCTTGAGGAAGGGCATGGAAGTGGTCTGAGTATTCATCCTGGTGCTACTAAAATGTATCAAGACTTTAGGAAGATGTTTTGGTGGCAAGGTATGAAGAATGATGTAGCGGAATTTGTGTATTCATGTTTGACTTGTCAAAAGTCAAAGATTGAACATCAAAAGCCGTCTGGTTTGATGCAACCGTTATCTATTCCCGAGTGGAAGTGGGATAGTATCTTTATGGATTTTGTTTCGGGTTTGCCGAGAACATCGAGTAATTGTGAGGCGATTTGGTTCGTTGTGGACAGGTTGACGAAATGTGCTTATTTTATTCCGATGAGGATGGATTATTCGATGGAGAGACTTGCTAAGTTGTACATCGAGAGGATTGTGTGTTTGCATGGTATTTCGTCGAGCATTGTTTCGGATAGAGATCCGAGGTTCACTTCGAGATTTTGGGAAGGTTTGCAAAGTGCTTTGGGTACGAAGTTGCGTTTGAGTTCGGCATATCATCCGTAAACTGATGGTCAAACGGAGAGGACTATTCAGTCACTTGAAGATCTTTTGAGGTCTTGTGTTTTGGAACAAGGAGTAAATTGGGATAGTTTCTTGCCTTTGATCGAGTTTACCTATAACAACAGTTTCCATTCGAGTATTGGAATGGCACCTTTTGAGGCTCTTTATGGTAGAAGGTGTAGAACTCCTTTGTGTTGGTACGAATCGGGAGAGAGTGTTGTGGTTGGACCCGAGTTAATTCAAGAGACTACGGATAAGATTAAGATGAGTCAAGAGAAGATGAAGGCTTCTCAGAGTCGTCAAAAGAGTTATCATGATAAGAGAAGGAAGGCTCTTGAGTTTGAGAAAGATGAGCATGTGTTTCTTCGAGTTACGCCAATAACGGGTGTTGGTAGAGCTTTGAAGTCGCGTAAGTTGACGTCGGGTTTCATTGGTCCTTATCAGATTTTCGAGAGGGTAGGTAAAGTGGCATATCGGATTGCATTGCCACCGTCTCTTTCTAATCTTCATGATGTGTTCCATGTGTCTCAATTGAGGAGGTACATTGCGGATCCATTGCATGTTGTTCCATTAGATGATGTTCAAGTGAGGGATAATTTGACGGTTGATACATCACCTATGCAAATTGAAGATCGAGAAGTGAAGAAGCTTCGTGGTAAGGAGATTGATTTGGTGAAAGTGATATGGGGTGGAGCCGCCAATGGCAATATCACTTGGGAACTCGAGGATAAGATGAAGGAATCGTATCCGGAGTTGTTCGTTTGAGGTAATTTTCGAGGCCGAAAATCTTTTAAGTGGGGGAGAGTTGTAACAACCCATTTTAGTATTTATTTCTTATATTATTATACTATTTTATTTTATTTATTTGGGGTGTTAATTAATTAATTGATTTTTAGGTAGTATAATAATTGATTATATTAATTAACTTGGTGTGTTAATCAATTATTTAGTTGATATGAGATATAATGAATAATTGAATTAATTGACTTGGTGTGTATATTGTGTTGGTTTAATTTATTTGAACTAAATAGAGATATTATATACTATGTCTTATTGGGCCTAATAATTAAATTAGAGGTATCATTTCTTAAGCCCAAATACTAGGATAGTAAGAGGTGAGGAGAGTGAGAAGTAGCACTCACTTGGTCATTTTCACGGCAACAGAGAAAGAAAAGAGGAAAAAGTAAGGAGAAGAGGGGAAGAACAAGGGAGAAGTTAAGGTTTCCAGAAAATTGAAGAGGTAATGGGGAGAATCCTTATTATTATGGGTTAGTATAATTTGGTCAATGGGTAGAAATATGTTTAGGTTGAAATCCCTAATTTTTATGATTTTTGAAATTGTTAGGTTTTGATGAGTAATCTTTGATTTGTGATGATTAATTGTGTTTGGAATTGATATATGGGTGAAATTGAGGGATAGATTGAGAATCCAATTTGATATTTTTTTATACGGTAACGTCACTACTTGTTTTTCTTTTCTCACTATATACTATATAGCACCACTTCTCCATGTCACTTAGTTTATTAAAGTTTATTAATTAGTTGTTTTAATTAGTAGAAATAGACGGTATAGCTATATTATATTTTCTGGTGCACTGGAGCTAAATAATAAAGGTAGTGCTATAGTTTAGACAATGGGAAGATAATGTAATTCAAAACAGTCCCGTTTGACCGAATTAGCTGAATTAAACGGTATAATTAGTTGTCCGGAATTTGATGAAAATTTACGTGTTAGCTAAGTTTAATTAGTAGATTAACGTGGTGGTGTTATTTTGTTGAAATTGTGATATTTTACGAATCGACCGAAATTGTGTTTGATTTAAATATTCTTTATAAATAAATGTTGATTTTGTGATGGAAATTGACACACATTTTAGGAATAGAATATAAGTGAATTAAATTAATATAGTTTGATGTTAATTGGTTAATTAAATTAGTAGTTGAATTAATTTCAATAATTCTAATTGATTGGAAAATACTTGGACTTGGATAAATTATTTGGTGTGTCGGTAAATTACAGTATCTCGAGAATTTGACCATAATTGTATTTTGGCATGAAATCTAGTGATTAATTGTTTGATTGTGAAAGTGTGTATTCATATATATTTGGCAAATTGTGAATTAACATGAGATAGTATAGTTACTAGTGTTAATTGGAAATTGTGTGCGTATTTGATAATTAGCCTATATATGTGAATAGTATATTTGTTATGAATGTGTATACGTACAATTGGTGGATAATCCATAGAGTTGAATTATGGTGATATGTGGAATGTTAAGATGGTAGAGATGATCTTAATTGCATATATTATTGGTATTTGTACATTCATTCATGGCATGGTCGGCTTTATGGTGGAAGCGGTGAAACTGTGGGTTCACATGGTAATAGACGTTGATCCTTGAATGGAAATAGGCGTAGAAGACGTTGATCCTTAATTGGAAATAGGCGTAGTGGCTTCGATCTTGTCCGGATCGGAAGTGTGGCTTGGATTCTAGATATTGAATCGGAAAGCGGTGAAACGTTGGATTCACATTGCGGTACCACATGCATAGAGTCCCATGTCTTGCATTGAGTCACATTAGAATTATGTGATAATTGAATATATGCATTGATGTGATTGTTATATGTGTATGAGATAGGGTAATTGAATTTGGTGATGTTTGGATACATAACTTGGTAAAATATGTGATTATGTGATAATTATCGTTATATGTATATTTGGGAATATAGCATTGGATTTTAATATTGTACTCCTTGAGTTTTGATGTATGCTTGAAACATGTGAAATAAATATTGGTTAGTATTATTTACATGGTTATACAAGGTGTGATGAATTCCTTTAATTGTTGATTTAATCATTGTGCTTTATTATACTTTCTTCATAATGATTTGAATTCTCACCCTTTTGTTTTAATGTTGCCCTCGTTTGGCGACATGCAGGTTCTGACGCTTAGTAGCTCACTCGAGATTTAGCTGGAGAGCTTCCGTGTTTTGTTTGGAGACTAGGTAGTGAGTCAATGCTCTGGTCATGTAACATTGGGTAGATTAGTAGTATTGAACTCATGTCTTATTTGGATATGTATTATGTTATTACTTGTGAACATGTTTATTTCCAATTTGCTGTTTGAGAGGCCATAGTGCCAAATATTCTGGATATGGTTTTATTTTATCTTGAGGAGATTATTGAGAGATGATCATGATATGGGACATGAATCATTTTATGAAATACATGAGTATTCATTATTTTCCGCTGCGAACGCATATTCTTGATGATTCATGATATTGGAAATGTGTTATTTTAAATGACCATGTCTATTGTATATTGATGATGAATGATGTTGGTTTTTGAAAGCTTTTAGTTTTTGAAAACGTCGATGTGACGCCCTTTTGTTTATATTCGTGCTTATTTACTCTGATTATATGTTAAGTATTTTGGGGTATAAAAAGGGGTGTTACATTAGTGGTATCAGAGCATGGTCGACCAGTTGGTCAATAGTCGTTAATGTTTTCTAATCCTGTTGTATTTGATTTGTGTATCTGACACGATCGATATTGTTTGTCTGGTTGTTTGGTTGTTTAGGACGATGGTTGCAGGCAGGAATGATGATGTCATTGTTGAGGCATTGAGGATGTTGGCTGGCTCCATTGGTCAGATCCCTCAAGCGAATGCTGGTAACCAGAATGGAGATGATGATGAGTTTCGTGCTTGGGGAGGTTCCAGAGGAACAATCCTCCTGTCTTTGAGGGTGAGCATGAACCTGACAAAGCTCAAACTTGGCTGAAGGCAATTGAGAAGATCTTCAGAGTCATGAACTGTACTGATGCTCAAAAAGTGCAGTTTGGTACTCATATGCTTGAGAAGGAAGCTGAAGATTGGTGGAACAACACTCTTCAGAGGTTTGAAGAAGATGGCATTGAGGTTACTTGGGCCCTTTTCCGTGATGTCGTCTTGGATAACTATTTTTCATAAGATTGTCGTGGGAAGAAAGAGGTGGAGTTCCTTGAATTGAAGCAAGGAAATGGTACTGTTGCTGAATATGCTGCTAGATTTTAGGAGCTTATCAAGTATTGTCCTCATTACAATACTGCTAATGCAGAGAGATCTAAATGCTTGAAGTTTGTGAATGGCTTGAGACATGATATCAAGAAGGCCATTGGTTACCAACAGATTACTCGTTTTGCGGAGTTGGTTAACAAGAGTCGGATTTATGATGATGATAGTAGGGAAAGTGCTTCTTTCTACAAGAGTTTGAAGGGGAAAAATCAGGATCGTGGGAAACCGTATGATGACAAGAGGAAACAATCTGGTTTTGGCAAGAAGCCAAGTGAGGGAGGATCTTCTACTCCACTTAAGTGTTTCAAATGTGGTGTTGAAGGTCATCGTGCTGTTGATTGTGGTAAGGATTCTGTGACATGTTTCAAGTGTGGCAAGAGTGGTCACAAAGCAAACAAGTGTGGAGTTGGTTCGAGTGTGACTTGTTACAATTATGGTGAGAAAGGTCACATTAGTACCAAATGTGATAAGCCGAAGAAGGAGCAAGCGAAGGGAAAAGTGTTTGCATTGTCTGGTGCGGAAGCCACTACCGATGATAGGCTAATTCAAGGTACGTGCTTTATTAATGGTACACCTTTGATTGCCATTATTGATACCGGTGCGAGACATTCTTTCATTTCTTTGGATTGTGCTAAGAGATTGAATCTTATATTATCTGATATGCGTAGAAGTATGGTTATTGATACACCTGCTATGGGTTCTGTTTCTACTTCTTATGTGTGTCTGAATTGTCCGTTGAGTATCTTTGGTAAGGATTTTGGAATTGATTTAGTTTGTCTTCCTTTAGAGAAGTTTGATGTGATTTTGGGTATGAATTGGTTAGAATTTAATCGGGTGTATATCAACTGCTTTGAGAAGACGGTTATTTTTCCTGAGGTTGGTGCTAAGGAAGGTTGGTTTGTGTCTGCTAAGCAAGTTGATGAATCGGTGCAAGATGGTGCCGAGTTGTTTATGTTGTTGGCAACTTTGGATATTCGTGAGAAGAGGACGATTGAAGAATTGCCAATAGTTTGTGAGTTTGCGGAGGTATTTCCTGAAGATATAAGTGATTTACCGTCGGAACTTGAGGTTGAGTTTTTGATTGATTTAGTTCCTGGAACTAGTCCTGTATCGATGGCTCCCTATAGAATGTCTGCTTATGAGTTGAAAGAGTTGAATAGTCAACTTGAAGACTTGCTTGAGAAGAGATTTATTCGTCCTAGTGTGTCGCCGTGGGGTGCACCTGTTCTGTTGGTCAAGAAGAAAGAAGGTTCTATGAGATTATGTTTTGATTATAGACAACTGAACAAAGTGACGATTAAGAACAAGTATCCACTTCCGAGGATTGACGATCTGATGGATCAGCTGGTTGGAGCTTGTGTGTTTAGCAAGATTGATTTGAGGTCTGGGTATCATCAGATTCGTGTAAAAGCTGAGGATATTCAAAAGACTGCTTTTCGGACAAGGTATGGTCATTACAAGTACTCCGTGATGCCTTTTGGTGTGACTAATGCACCTGGTGTATTTATGGAGTATATGAATAGAATTTTTCATGATTATCTGGATAAGTTTGTTGTTGTGTTCATCGATGATATATTGATTTATTCTAAGAGTGAAGAGGATCATGCCGAGCATTTGAAGGTTGTGTTATCGGTGTTGAAAGAGAAGAAGTTGTTTGCTAAACTCTCTAAATGTGAGTTTTGGTTGAGTGAAGTAAGTTTTCTTGGGCATGTGATTTCGAGTGGTGGTATTTCTGTGGATCCTACGAAGATTGAAGTTGTATCTCAATGGGAAGCTCCTAAGTGTGTTGCTGAGATTAGAAGTTTCCTTGGTTTGGCTGGTTATTATAGGAAGTTCATTGAAGGATTTTCTAAGTTGTCGTTACCGTTGACGCAGTTGACTAGGAAAGGTCAAGCTTTCATTTGGACTTCGCAGTGTGAAGCGAATTTTCAAGAGCTTAAGAGAAGATTGACTACGGCTCCTATTTTGATTTTACCGAATCCGTTAGAACCTTTCGTTGTGTATTGTGATGCTTCTTTGTTGGGTTTGGGAGGTGTTTTGATGCAAAAAGGGCAAGTGGTAGCTTATGCTTCAAGGCAACTTAAAGTTCATGAGAGGAATTATCCGACGTATGATTTATAGTTGGCCGCCGTTGTGTTTGTGTTGAAGCTTTGGAGACATTATTTGTTTGGATCGAGATTTGATGTGTTTAGTGATCACAAGAGTTTGAAGTACTTGTTCGATCAGAAAGAATTGAATATGAGGCAAAGAAGATGGTTGGAATTCTTGAAAGATTATGATTTTAGTTTGAATTACCATCCTGGAAAGGCGAATGTTGTAGCCGATGCATTGAGTAGGAAGTCATTGCACATGTCTATGTTGATGATTCGAGAGTTTGAATTGTTAGAGCAATTTAGATATTTGAGTTTGGTTTGTGAAGCGGCGTCTTTGTGTGTTAAGCTTGGCATGTTGAAGCTTACGTGTGGCATTCTTGACGAGATTAGAGAAGGTCAGAAGTCAAATTTGAAATTAGTCGATGTTATGACATTGATTAATCAAGGCAAAGGTGGTGACTTTCGGATTGATGAGAATGGTATCATGAGGTGCCGTGATCGAGTTTGTGTTCCGGATGTTGCGGATTTGTGATTATGTGATAATTATAGTTATGTGTATATTTGGGAATATAGCATTGGATTTTAATATTATACTCCTTGAGTTTTGATGTATGCTTGAAACATGTGAAATAAATATTGGTTACTGTTATTTACATGGTTATACAAGGTGTGATGAATTCCTTTAATTGTTGATTTAATCATTGTGCTTTATTATACTTTCTTCATAATGATTTGAATTCTCGCCCTTCTGTTTTAATGTTGCCCTCATTTGGCGACATGCAGGTTCTGACGCTTAGTAGCTCACTCGAGATTTAGCCGGAGAGCTTCCGTGTTTTGTTTGGAGACTAGGTAGTGAGTCAATGCTCTGGTCATGTAACACTGGGTAGATTAGTAGTATTGAAATCATGTTTTATTTGGATATGTATTATGTTATTACTTGTGAACATGTTTATTTGCAATTTGCTGTTTGAGAGGCCATAGTGCCAAATATTTTGGATATGGTTTTATTTTATCTTGAGGAGATTATTGAGAGATGATCATGGTATGGGACATGAATCATTTTATGAAATACATGAGTATTCATTATTTTCCGCTGCGAACGCATATTCTTGATGATTCATGATATTTGAAATTTGTTATTTTAAATGACCAGGTGTATTGTATATTGATGATGAATGATGTTGATTTTTGAAAGCTTTTAGTTTTTGAAAACGTCGATGTGACGTTCTTTTGTTTATATGCGTGCTTATTCACTCTGATTATATGTTAAGTATTTTGGGGTATAAAAAGGGGTGTTACAATGATGATGTGAACAAAAGAGATGAGGAATGGAGGAAACAATGAGAACCAAAAAAATAAGAAGAGAAAATGGTATATACTGGATACATTTTTTATGGTTGAGTACTAGGTTAGTGAAACAATACATTTTACAATAAAAATAAAATGATTCACCTATAACTCTTTATTTTCTAAATATATTAAATATTATTTTTATGATAAAAAATATACAAAATTACATAAGTATATATTATATAATATATTATATATAAAAGTTAAATAATGTGGTCGGGGTTAGGAAATCCGCGGGGTGGAGGATACTTCCCTGATCTCCGACCCGAAGTGCCGTTGAGGAAACTTTTCTCTCCATCCTCGTCTCCACGGTGAAAAAAAATCATAAAGATAATTCCATATGGATCCCCATTAACCTATGCAAATTGACATCCTTAATCTTCAGACCGGTGGAGCGAAGTTCTTCCAACTGCATAGAGGAGATTCAAACTCTGTCATGGAAGTGGTTGAAGGCTAAGAATAAAGGATTTTATTATGATTTAAACTAGTGGATCACCTAAGGAGTGCCTTGGTTGGGCTAGCACCTAAGTCGTGCGGCAGTGGCTGTTCTCATGTGTATTTTATGCAGAGAGTTGAAGTTCTTGAGTAGGTGGCTGGTTTCATAATCTGTTGGTTGTGGATCCCTCTTATTCGTTGGATCTATTGGTTAATTTTCAAGGTCAATTCGATTAATTTTAGGGGTGTTATTTGTCTGGTTTTTTTGCTGCAGTTCTGGTGTTTCCGGCTCAGTTTGGTCAGCGAGCTCCGGGGTGGTATGGTTTTAGTGCTCACGTGTTGTTGGTGGTGGATTGGCTTGGTATTTGGTGCAAGTGGATTCTTGAGTCTTTAGTTCTGTAGTGGGGTTTAGGGTGTAACTGTTGTTAGCTTCAGTCTAGGTGCTCTCTCCTTCTGTACTGGTGTCCTAATGGCAATCTAGTTTATTTTTGTCTACTAGCTGGAGTCTTTGTATCTTTGTGACATCTCTTATGCCTTTATTTATTGAATGATTTTGTTGGCCTTCACACAAAAAAAAGACAAGAGAGATAGTAAATTTTGTTATAACCTTAAAACAAACACTCATTCGGTGTATTTTTTTCGAAAGAAATAGAGAAGAGACAATAAAATAAAGTGGGTTTCTATCCTTTTTATTGTCTTTGCTAGAATTAGAAGAAAATGATATAATTTTGTTTTAAAATAACCATATATTTCAAATAAAATTCTAAAATAATCTATTTTTCAAAATAATTACAGAAATAATCATCTTTCATTAAATATGCATCAGTCTAACTGGCGCATCTAACTTCCCAATGAACAGAGGCGCCATTTGGTTGGACACATGCATGTCTTGAAGTCAATTGCATTGGCGCATGCATACATTACATCATGTGTATACGTCGATGCATGTAGCGCATGCACTATGCGATTGTTTTTTTAATTTTATATTTTATATTTATAAATAATTAAGTTAAATACATAAATGAAAAATAATGATTAATATTATAATATAAAATTAAAATACATAACAATTGACAATGTTAATATTATAGTATAAAATTAAAATATTACAATGTTTACAAAATTAGCTTTTCAGTGGTAACAAAAGAGGATTACTGATCTGCATATCAAGGGCTCATTCTCTGACACAATAAAATAATGCGAAGAAAGAAAAAAGATCTCCCAAACAGCACCCGTATTCGGACCGAAATGGATACGGCGAATAAAATGTTTAGATTATGTAGTTCATGTCGCCAGCCCGATCATAATCGTACTAACTATCACAGTGTTGGAACAAGCACAACAAGATAATTATAATTGTAACTATTTTGCTTTATATTAAAAACAACACTCATTTCATAGGATAATTTTGTGAGAAAATATCATCACAAACAAATACAACACATAACCAACACATAAACAACAACACAATAAACTACAACAAATAAAATATTATCACAAATAAATATAACACATAAACAACATAACTATGCGATTACAACCATCAAAACAATTTGTGAGAAGTATACATCATCATGTGAACGTCTCTGTCAGTTTTAATATCCATCCAGAAACGAACTTCTCCATTTTGGTTGAACGTCGTATCAAGCCATTGAAATCTTCTGATCTTTTCATCATTTGCAAAGTTTTCATCTAACCAACGGTTCAATGTCATGTTAAGATGTTCAAACATATCTACATTTCAAAGTCGGATCTTCATCAGAGGTTGCACTGCTGAAAAGATTAAATCGATATTTCTCTTGTGAATATATGGACACAGGTATGAATATACAGACATTTTAAAGAAAATTGAAGGAGATTGAAGAAAAATGGAAGGAGGGTAAGAAGTTGTGTGAAAAATTATGAGAGATGTTGTATTTATAGATGAGTGCACACACATGCATGCGTCATTGCTTTGGACGCACACACACATGGCTACATGCATGTGGCGCATTCACATGCATGTGCCATTGCATGTGACGCCTTCACATGCATGTCCCAATGCATGCATCCAAGTCATTGTCGTCTTTGTTAAATGAAAAATAGATGCGTCAGTCCAACTGGCGTATGCTTCCTGAAATGTGGTTATTTTCGTAAATACTTTAAAGAATAGGTTATTTAAAAAATTTAATTGAAAAATATGGTTATCTAAATAAAAAAATCAAAATGATAATTATTTTCTTCTTAATTTCATTTTTGTCTTCACAAAGATTCCATGGAAATGAAATGTGCTTCAACGATGTGAGACAATGTTGTTTTTAATGGTTAAATTGGAGAAGACAAACAATGTTTTTTTTAAATCAAAATAATCTTTTATAAATAATAAAATACACTACCTCCATTTTTTATTATAACTCGTTTCAGATTTTTCACCCATATTAAAAAAATAATGATTGTTGTGTGAAAATGAAAAATTATGAATGTTTTAATAAAATTGACCTTCATTAATGACATAGAGAAGATAAATCGACATAATTGAAAGAAGAAATAATAATAAATTTATAAGGATATAATAAGAAAAATAACATTAATTATTATTGATAATATAAAGTGACTTATATTGTAGTTCAATTTTTTTTTCAAAACAATTTTCAACAAAAACGGAAGAAATATTAATTTGTTGAGAAAAATAGGATATTGATTTTCTGAATTTTATTTTTATCATCGATAAAGAATCGATATGAAAATAAAATAAATATAACAATGATGCATTTGATGTATTATAACAAAATTTTAAATGACAATAAAAAAATTATGAAAAATAAATTTATATGATTTGAACACGTAGAAAAATGATATATAAATATCAAAATACGAATATTCACGCTCTTATATCTTTTTGTCTTTTTAATTTCTTCTCACAACAAAATAATATATATATATATATATATATATATATATATATATATATATATATATATATATATATATATATATATATATATATATATATATATATATATATATATATATATATATATATATATATTAAATTCGATTTTTCTCTTTTTATCACATAACAACTCTCGCCTAAAAAGCAATGTTTAAACTAAATGCGCTTGCATGCTTTGCCACTTTTAAGCATGTGAAATGTTCTGCTATTAATGGTTACATGGTTCACTATCATAATTTTCCTAAAGCAATCAATAGTTAGCATTACTAGTACTACTACACAAGTCTAAATTTCATGACGAATTAGTTAAGAAAACTTGAATTAAATGGCATTTGAAACATGCAGTGTAATAGAAGGTCAAAACCCCCCAAATTACTAGCTACTACAAGAACATACATGTGAGAACCAACAAAAGATACGATGTTCTTAATGGATTATAACATTAATAATATTTACATAAATATGGGGGAAAAAACATTACTCCATAAAGAAACAATTCAGGTAGGGAAAGGAAGAGAAATTAGGAAGCAAGGTTCAATAACAAAACACTTCTAAGAAAACTAAATGTATTGTTGAGAGTTACACATGGAAAGAAATGTGGATTTTCATCTTTCAGCTAAGATATATGCCACACATATCCAAAATTTGTTCGTATTCGAACTACTTAGGTCACACTTGCATCAAATCTAAAAAATGATGGGTGCTTAAGGAAGCTTGAGTTTATTTCAAAAGAGACTTTTGAGTTATCTCAGAATTTGAATTTGGGATGATTTATCCCTAGAAAATCGACTTGTACGGTGAGGATTGTCCCTACTTATAAACACAACACAAGTCATATCTCTAAACAATATGAGACTAAATTCATTCCTTCAAACATAACACAATAAAGGTATTTGAAATTCTAGTTAACAGACTTTCGATGTCACACGGGTTGTTATGACATCCAATTCTGCGCAGACAAGAATTATGCAGAACTTAAAAAATAAGTGCAGTAAATAACACAAGGAATTGTTTACCCAGTTCGGTCCAACATGGCCTACGTCTGGGGGCTACCAAGTCAGGGAGGAAATCCACTATTAGTAGTATTAATTCAGACCTTAAACGAACTGTTTAACCCTATCACTTAATACCTATCCAATGCAATTTCAATCTTACACTAAGATCAGAGTTCCTACTCACTCCCCCTCAATCACCTCAGTGATTACAACCTTTAATTAAGATTAAAGACAATTGTGAAGTCACACTTCAAACAACTCTTGATTGTGCTTAACAGCTTTAATCAAGATACACAGCACTCACGCTTAAAAGCTTAGAGTGACACAACACTTACAACTCAATGAACGCCCTATACCAATGCAATCATCTCAGTTATAATAGCTTGGCTCACAAGATACACCTAATACAAGACACACAAAAATACAGCAGTGAAGTATGATGGACACACAAAATCTTCACGCCTAAAATCCCCGAGTTCTGAATGAAGGATTGCCATCCTTTTATATTGCAGCACTTGGGCCTTGTACTTGTATTTCCTGAAATTAAGGTCAAGCGAGTTACCCTAAATTCCACATCTAGGTTACTAACAAATAGGCTATTTGTTAGGTTCATTAATTGTAGCTTAGTTGTTGGTTTCCTGGATTTTAGCTCAGCTGTTGAATTCCTGAAGAATAGCCTGAGAAAAATGTTGAAACAGAAAAACTAAACAACCTACAATTTAGCATATGTTGCCAGGAGTGAATGTCACAACATTTAGTTTGACATCCAAAGCATAGACCATATGTTGAGTCTGTTATCTTTCTGAAAACAGACTGTACAAATTTGTTGTACTGTACAGGACCAATCTATCCATACTTCAGTAACAGCGTACATTAATACATGTCAAAACATCCAATTTGACATTTACACAATGAGCCTTACGTCAGTTCTGTTATCCTCTTGACAAGCAGACTGAGATACATAGTGAACTGTAGCAGACAACCAACCTGCCTATTATTCAGCATATGCTATCAATGATGAATGTCATAACATTCAGTTTGACATTCAGGCAGTAGGCCTTGTGCCAGGTCTGTTATCCCCTTGATAAACAGACTAGAAGTAAATACTGAGTTATTAAAGAACACCAGCTGTTCTAGTCCTCAGTATCTGCTGACAGGGATGAATGTCATAACATCTAGTTTGACATTCAGTAGATCCTGTATTAGCTAGACCTGCAGCATATACCTCAAGTATGTCATGACATCAGTCAAGACATCAGAGTACAGTTAGATATTCTAACATACAATGCAGTCAAACAATCATCTCCACAGCATGTCATGACATCAATCAAGACATTAGAATCCAACTAGTGTTTTACCATACAATGCAGCCAATTAAACATCTACAAACTCCCCCTTTGGAAAAAATTTGGCTAAAACACTTTGGCCTCACAACAGAGTCCACAGCAGCGGAAAACACACATCTAGCAGGAAATTAACCTAGCTAATACACTCAGAGTAGCAGCACACTCACACAGATGGAAGTTAAATAAAAACTTCACATATCAGCACACATACAGAAGTTAAATAAAAACTTCTAATTGCAGCACACATACACACACTCACACTCATAGAAGTGGAACATCAGCTGCAGTACCACCTCTGGATTAGAGGATCTTCAATATCTATTTAGCAAAACAATCTGTTGTCCTGGGGCATCACAGGTGTTACTCCCCCTTTTTGTCAAAAGTGTTGCCAAAGCAACACTTTAAATTACAGACCAACATAACATAAACAGAATTACACATATGACAGAATTACAGTCTTGATTTTACTTCACTGTTTCAATCAAGAATACCCCCTCTTGATCTTGCTTTACAGCTTTGATCGAGACAACACTCACTTGATCTTGCTTCACAGCTTTGATCAAGTAGTCACACACTCTTGCTTTACAGCAGGTACACCCATATCAGATGCCATGACTTTGAGTCTGACATCTTGAACCACTCATGCATGAGCACTTTCTTGAAGTCCAGCGGGCACATAGGCCGACCTATGTTAGGATATCCCCTTAACATCTTGTTACTACACTTGCAGCAAGTAACATAGCTGTGAACTGTTGTCTAGTCATAGCACACTTTCAATTGTTTAATAGGTTGAGATATTAAACAATACATCCCAAACATCATTGGTTGCTATAAGTCCTCAGAAAGGCATATTCCCAGTTTGCCCCTTAAATTTTCAAACTGAGTAGCATCCAGAACCTTTGTAAATATGTCAGCCAGTTGTAGTTCAGTGGCTACATGTTCCAAGGTAATCACTTTGTCTTCCACCAGATCTCTGATGAAGTGATGTCTAATGTCAATATGTTTGGTCCTGCTGTGTTGGATGGGATTCTTGGAAATATTGATGGCACTGAGATTATCACAGAATAATGTCATGACATTTTGAGAGACATTGTACTCAGTAAGCATATGTTTCATCCACACCAGTTGGGAGCAACTGCTTCCAGCCGCTATGTATTCAGCCTCTGCAGTGGACAGAGATACACAGTTCTGCTTCTTGCTGAACCATGATATGAGATTGTTTCCCAAGAAGAAACATCCTCCTGATGTGCTTTTTCTGTCATCAGCACTCCCAGCCCAATCAGCATCACAATACCCAGATAGGACAGGCTCAGAGCCATGAGAGTATAGCATACCATAGTCACAAGTCCCATTGATATACTTGAGAATCCTCTTGACTTGATTCAAGTGGCTCACTTTGGGCTCTGCTTGGTATCTAGCACACACTCCAACTGCATAGGAAATATCAGGTCTACTTGCAGTTAGATATAGTAGACTACCTATCATGCTTCTATACAAGCATTGATCAACACTGGGACCTCCATCATCTTTGGTTAACTTTAAATGCGTAGGTGCAGGAGTTCTTTTGTGCCTAGCATTATCCATACCAAACTTTTTAACTATGTTTTTGGCATATTTGCTTTGGGAGAGAAACATAGAATCCTCCATTTGGTTAACTTGCATTCCAAGAAAATAAGTCAGTTCCCCAACCAGACTCATTTCAAACTCAGATTGCATCTGGTGAACAAAATATTTCACCATTTGCTCTGACATTCCACCAAAGACAATGTCATCCACATAAATTTGGGCAATCATGATTTTGCCATCTGTATCCTTCACAAACAAGGTCTTATCTATCCCACCCTTTCTGTACCCATGAGAGGTCAGAAATTCAGTCAACCTTTCATACCAAGCTCTAGGTGCTTGCTTTAACCCATACAAGGCTTTCCTCAACTTGTACACATGTTTAGGTTGGTTAGGATCACAGAACCCTTTAGGTTGTTCCACATAGACTTCTTCATTTAAGTAGCCATTTAAAAATGCACTCTTCACATCCATTTGGAACAATTTGAACTTCAGAATGCAGGCCACACCTAACAGCAATCTGATTGACTCAAGTCTAGCAACAGGTGTAAACGTCTCATCAAAATCAACCCCTTCAACTTGAGTATATCCTTGAGCCACTAGTCTTGCTTTATTCCTAGTGATTACTCCTTTCTCATCAGACTTGTTCTTGTAAATCCACTTGGTACCAATGATGTTAGTCCCTTCAGGTCGTGGAACTAGCTCCCATACTTCATTCCTTTTAAACTGCTCCAGTTCATCTTGCATGGCATTGATCCAATATTCATCAGTCAGGGCTTCTTTCACATTTCTTGGTTCAACCTTAGATACAAAATAGGAATTTGAGCTAATTTCCCTTGACCTGGTAGTCACGCCACTATTGGGATCCCCTATGATAAGATCCTTAGGGTGGTCTTTCTGAGTTCTGATAGATGGCATTTTGGTGGGTGCATCTACCTCACATTCAGGAGGAGTCTCCTGTACTTCTTCAGACTTGACTGGTATGTCTGTTGAAGTATCAAGGAATGTTCCAACATCCTCTATGACATCGATTCCTTCCTCTTTATCATCCACAATAACATTTATGGATTCCATCAAGACATTGGTCCTGTAGTTGAACACTCTGTAAGCTCTGCTGTTAGTTGAGTATCCTAGGAATATACCCTCATCACTTTTGGGATCCATTTTCCTTCTCTGTTCACGATCTGTGAGAATGTAACATTTACTTCCAAAAATATGAAAGTACTTCACAGTGGGCTTTCTGCCTTTCCATATTTCATACAGAGTGGAGGAGGTTCCTTTTCTCAAGGTAACTCTATTGTGAACATAGCAAGCTGTATTCATCGCTTCGGCCCAAAAGTGCATAGGAAGCTTCTTTGCATGAATCATTGCCCTGGCAGATTCTTGAATAGTTCTGTTTTTCCTTTCAACTATCCCATTTTTCTGAGGAGTTATAGGAGAGGAAAACTCATGACTTATCCCTTCAGACGAGCAAAACTCATCAAACCTGGAATTCTTAAACTCCGTCCCATGGTCACTCCTAATTCGGACAACACAACTGTCCTTTTCCCTTTGAAGTCTGATGCACAGTTCTTTGAAGACATCAAATGCATCTGACTTTTCTCTGATGAAGCTTATCCAAGTGTATCTGGAATGGTCATCAACAACCACATAGGCATACCTCTTTCCACCCAGACTCTCAACCTGCATAGGTCCCATTAAGTCCATGTGCAGAAGTTCCAGAGTTTTGGAGGTTGTAGGATGTCCCAGCTTAGGGTGTGACATCTTGGTTTGCTTGCCGACCTGGCATTCTCCACAGACTCTTCCTTCATCAATAAGCAGCTTTGGGATTCCTCTGACTGCTTCCTTGGATATGATCTTCTTCATTCCCCGTAAGTGGAGATGACCAAGGCGTCTATGCCACAGCTTCACCTCCTGTTCTTCCTTGGCTGAGGAGTAAATTGTGGAAAAGTTTGAGACTTTAGGTTCCCACAGATAACAGTTATCTTTGGATCTGGATCCTCTCATAACTTCCTGATTGTCTCCATTTGTCACAACACATAGCTCCTTAGTAAACTGAACATAGAACCCTTGATCACACAGCTGGCTTATGCTGATGAGGTTAGCAGTTAGTCCTTTTACTAACAGCACATTATTCAGTTCTGGAACTCCAAAGCAGTCCAGCTTACCCACACCTTTTATTTTTCCTTTAGCACCATCACCAAAGGTCACATAACTGGTAGTGTGAGGTTGTATATCCACCAATAAATTCTCCATACCAGTCATATGTCTTGAGCAGCCACTGTCAAAGTACCAGTCTTCTCTGGTAGATGCCCTTAGAGCTGTGTGAGCTAACCTAGCATACCATTGTCGTTTCTTGATGGGGGCATTATGCATATATGCCTTATGCTTAGGTCTGACATGAGGGGCTTGGTTAGGATAACCATGCAGCATGTAGCAGAAGAATTTTATATGGCCAAACCTACCACAGTGATGACATCTCCATCGCTGAAATTTCTTCTTTTGATGGTTACTCATCCTGGTTCCCTGATGTTGAGACATTGGGTGTGACCTCCGCTTGAATTTCTGAACTTTAGCCTTTGAGCGTTTGAGTTCAGCTGAGGATTTTTTCACAAAGCCTAAACCAGACATGGTTCCAGACTTCTGTCCCACCTTTAGGATCTCTTCCAAGGAATTTGTTCCTTTATTTAGCATTCTGATGGATTTCGTCATTTGATCCAGCTTGGAGGTCAGCAAGGTTATCTCACCATTTAGACCATCTATGATTGTCAGATGCTTCTGTTTCTCATCCTCTAGCTCCTTGATGAGCTTCTTCTGTTTTTCTCCTTGTACACGCACTTCTGCACTGGTGACACATAGCTCCTTATATGATGCAGCAAGTTCATCAAAGGTCAGTTCATCTGCACTTGAGTCATCATCAGTGGCACAAACACTAGTTAGTGCAATGACATGTTTAGCAGATTCTCCTTCAGATTCACTCTCAGAATCTCCCTCAGACCATGTGACAGATAGCCCCTTCTTTTGCATCTTGAGGTAAGTAGGGCATTCAGCTCTAATGTGTCCATAACCTTCACATCCATGACACTGGATTCCCTTGCCTTGGTTGAACTTTTCTTCAGAAGTTGATCTTTTCCTGATGTCAGACGATATGTTCTTGACCTTTGGTCTACCTTTTTGATCAATCTTCTTCACGAACTTGTTGAACTGTCTCCCAAGCATGGCTATGGCTTCTGATATGCTTTCATCACCTCCAGTATATCCTGCTTCTAACTCCTCTTCAGTATTTGATACAAAAGCTACGCTTTTATTCTTCTTTTCAACATTCTCACACAAGCCCATTTCAAAGGTTTGGAGAGAACCAATGAGCTCATCCACCTTCATATTGCATATCTCCTGAGCCTCTTCTATAGCAGTGACCTTCATGGCAAATCTCTTAGGTAAAGACCTGAGAATCTTTCTTACAAGTTTCTCTTCAGCCATTTTCTCACCTAAGCCACCAGAGGTGTTGGCAATTTCAAGAATATTCATTTGAAAGTCATGAATAGTCTCATCCTCTTTCATCCTCATATTTTCAAACTTGGTGGTCAGCATCTGAAGTTTAGACATCTTCACCTTGGAGGTACCTTCATGAGTTATCTTGAGGGTATCCCACACTTCCTTGGCCAGCTCACAATGGTGCACCAGTCTGAAGATGTTCTTGCTTATTCCATTGAACAATGCATTCAAGGCCTTAGAATTTCCAAGGGCTAATGCCTCTTGCTCCTTGTCCCACTCTTCTTCAGGAATTTGCATACTGACTCCATCGTTACCTGTCTTCGTTGGATGTTCCCATCCTTTGTTGACAGCTCTCCAGACTTTGCTATCTAGAGACCTTAAGAAGGTTATCATACGAGGCTTCCAGTCATCATAGTTAGAACCATCCAGCATGGGTGGTCTATTTGAGTGTCCTACATCCTTGTCCATGGTACTAGAAAGTAACTTCCCTAGATCTCACCCAGAAATTAACAGGCAGGGTGCCTGCTCTGATGCTAATTGAAATTCTAGTTAACAGACTTTCGATGTCATACGGGTTGTTATGACATCCAATTCTGCGCAGACAAGAATTATGCAGAACTTAAAAAGTAAGTGCAGTAAATAACACAAGGAATTGTTTACCCAGATCGGTCCAACATGACCTACGTCTGGGGGCTACCAAGCCAGGGAGGAAATCCACTATTAGTAGTATTAATTCAGACCTTAAACCAACTGTTTAACCCTATCACTTAATACCTACCCAATGCAATTTCAATCTTACACTAAGATCAGAGTTCCTACTCACTCACCCTCAATCACCTCAGTGATTACAACCTTTAATTAAGATTAAAGACAATTGTGAAGTCACACTTCAAATAACTCTTGATTGTGCTTAACAGCTTTAATGAAGATACACAGCACTCACGCTTAAAAGCTTAGAGTGACACAACACTTACAACTCAATGAACGCCCTATACCAATGCAATCATCTCAGTGATAATAGCTTGGCTCACAAGATACACCTAATATAAGACACACAAAAATACAGCAGTGAAGTATGATGGACACACAAAATCTTCACGCCTAAAATCCCCGAGTTCTGAATGAAGGATTGTCATCCTTTTATATTGCAGCACTTGGGCCTTGTACTTGTATTTCCTGAAATTAAGGTCAAGCGAGTTACCCTAAATTCCACATCTAGGTTACTAACTAATAGGCTATTTGTTAGGTTCATTAATTGTAGCTTAGTTGTTGGTTTCCTGGATTTTAGCTCAGCTGTTGAATTCCTGAAGAATAGCCTGAGAAAAATGCTGAAACAGAAAAACTAAACAACCTACAATTTAGCATATGTTGCCAGGAGTGAATGTCACAACATTTAGTTTGACATCCAAAGCATAGACCATATGCTGAGTCTGTTATCTTTCTGAAAATAGACTGTACAAATTTGTTGTACTATACAGGACCAATCTATCCATACTTCAGTAACAGCGTACATTAATACATGTCAAAACATCCAATTTGACATTTACACAATGAGCCTTACGTCAGTTCTGTTATCCTCTTGACAAGCAGACTGAGATACATACTGAACTGTAGCAGACAACCAACCTTCCTATTATTCAGCATATGCTGTCAATGATGAATGTCATAACATCCAGTTTGACATTCAGACAGTAGGCCTTGTGCCAGGTCTGTTATCCCCTTGATAAACAGACAGAAAGTAAATACTGAGTTATTAAAGAACACCAGTTGTTCTAGTCCTCAGTATCTGCTGACAGTGATGAATGTCATAACATCTAGTTTGACATTCAGTAGATCATGTATTAGCTAGACCTGCAGCATATACCTCAAGAATGTCATGACATCAGTCAAGACATCAGAGTACAGTTAGATATTCTAACATACAATGCAGTCAAACAATCATCTCCACAGCATGTCATGACATTAGTCTAGACATTAGAATCCAGCTAGTGTTTTACCATACAATGCAGCCAATTAAACATCTACAGTATTTGAGGCGAAAATTTCAACACAACCACCCCCTCACACTCATAATTCAATAAAGTCGAAGCGTGGACGATGTAGGAAGCCCAACAAATAATCTAGGATAGGATCTGATATCATCTCAAAATTTGAATTGAGTCTAACTCATCCTTACAAAACCAGCTTGTGTGGTGAGAATTAGCCCCAAACACATGTTCAAACCATATATTGTTTGATGTGGGACTCTAAACACACCTCCTCAAGCCCAGGAATGAACATCTAAAATGTGAAAATAAATAGTGGGTGGCCCGATAGCGAAAGTCTGATAGCATGTGGCTCATTGGATCTTAAATGAGACTCTGATACTAAGTTAAGAGATGTGGTTGGATCTAACTCATCCCTACAAAATCAGTTTGTATTATGAGAATTACTGTCACTTATAAACACAATATGTGTCTTATCTCTAAACAATATAATCCAACACAATGAAGGTGTTCGGAGACTGTAATAAAGACAAATCAAATGCCACAATTAAGGTGAGTAGGAGCGGACTACCATGAAGGCAAAAACTTCAACAAGTTATAATCAAGTGTGTGTTTGTGTGTGCACGAGAGAGAGAGAGAGAGAGAGAGAGAGAGAGAGAGAGAGTTAAAGAGTTAAAATCGTGTTAGGATCAAATCAAAATTCCATATTGTATTTCTTCTTATGAAAGAATACAAAGATCTTTTTATATAGAGATAAGAGTAACTAACTAACAGCTAATCAAAGTGTGTTACAATTTAGCATTTAAATAATACAAACTAATTATTTACTAACTATCTCTAACATTCCCCTTTAGAAGTTAAGGGTACGTTAATTAAATTGTGTTTGTTAAACACCATAAGCTTGTCATACAGAGAAAACAAAGGTTTAGTGAGAGCATCAACCCATTGATCCTTTGATCCTGGATAAGAACATGAGCTATAACTAATTTCTTGTTGAGAACTTTTTCTCTCACAAAGAAGATATTTAACTTCATATGTTTTATCAAGTATTGTCCTCATTACAATACTGCTAATGCTGAGAGATCTAAATGCTTGAAGTTTGTGAATGGCTTGAGACATGATATCAAGAAGGCCATTGGTTACCAACAGATTACTCGTTTTGCAGAGTTTGTTAACAAGAGTCGGATTTATGATGAGGATAGTAGGGAGAGTGCTTCTTTCTAAAAGAGTTTGAAGGGGGAAAATCAGGATCGTGGGAAACCGTATGATGACAAGAGGAAACAATCTGGTTTTGGCAAGAAGCCAAGTGAGGGAGGATCTTCTACTCCACTTAAGTGTTTCAAATGTGGTGTTGAAGGTCATCGTGCTGTTGATTGTGGTAAGGATTCTGTGACATGTTTCAAGTGTGGCAAGAGTGGTCACAAAGCAAACAAGTGTGGAGTTGGTTCGAGTGTGACTTGTTACAATTATGGTGAGAAAGGTCACATTAGTACCAAATGTGATAAGCCGAAGAAGGAGCAAGCGAAGGGAAAAGTGTTTGCATTGTCTGGTGTGAAGGCCACTACCGATGATAGGCTAATTCAAGGTACGTGCTTTATTAATGGTACACCTTTTATTCCCATTATTGATACCGGTGCGACACATTCTTTCATTTCTTTGGATTGTGCTAAGAGATTGAATCTTATATTATCTAATATGCGTAGAAGTATGGTTATTGATACACCTGCTATGGGTTCTGTTTCTACTTCTTATGTGTGTCTGAATTGTCCGTTGAGTATCTTTGGTAAGGATTTTGGAATTGATTTAGTTTGTCTTCCTTTAGAGCAGTTTGATGTGATTTTGGGTATGAATTGGTTAGAATTTAATCGGGTGTATATCAACTGCTTTGAGAAGACGGTTATTTTTCCTGAGGTTGGTGCCAAGGAAGATTGGTTTGTGTCTGCTAAGCAAGTTGATGAATCGGTGCAAGATGGTGCCGAGTTGTTTATGTTGTTGGCAACTTTGGATATTCGTGAGAAGAGGACGATTAAAGAATTGCTAATAGTTTGTGAGTTTGCGGAGGTATTTCCTGAAGATATAAGTGATTTACCGTCGGAACGTGAGGTTGAGTGTTCGATTGATTTAGTTCCTGGAACTAGTCCTGTGTCGATGGCTCCCTATAGAATGTCTGCTTCTGAGTTGAAAGAGTTGAATAGTCAACTTGAAGACTTGCTTGAGAAGAGATTTATTCGTCCTAGTGTGTCGCCGTGGGGTGCACCTGTTCTGTTGGTCAAGAAGAAAGAAGGTTCTATGAGATTATGTTTTGATTATAGACAACTGAACAAAGTGACGATTAAGAACAAGTATCCACTTCCGAGGATTGACGATCTGATGGATCAGCTGGTTGGAGCTTGTGTGTTTAACAAGATTGATTTGAGGTCTGGGTATCATCAGATTCGTGTAAAAGCTGAGGATATTCAAAAGACTGCTTTTCGGACAAGGTATGGTCATTACGAGTACTCCGTGAAGCCTTTTGGTGTGACTAATGCACCTGGTGTATTTATGGAGTATATGAATAGAATTTTTCATGATTATCTGGATAAGTTTGTTGTTGTGTTCATCGATGATATATTGATTTATTCTAAGAGTGAAGAGGATCATGTCGAGCATTTGAAGGTTGTGTTATCGGTGTTGAAAGAGAAGAAGTTGTTTGCTAAACTCTCTAAATGTGAGTTTTGGTTGAGTGAAGTAAGTTTTCTTGGGCATGTGATTTCGAGTGGTGGTATTTCTGTGGATCCTACGAAGATTGAAGTTGTATCTCAATGGGAAGCTCCTAAGTCTGTTGCTGAGATTAGAAGTTTCCTTGGTTTGGCTGGTTATTACAGGAAGTTCATTGAAGGATTTTCTAAGTTGTCGTTACCGTTGACGCAGTTGACTAGGAAAGGTCAAGCTTTCATTTGGACTTCGCAGTGTGAAGCGAATTTTCAAGAGCTTAAGAGTAGATTGACTACGGCTCCTATTTTGATTTTACTGAATCCGTTAGAACCTTTCGTTGTGTATTGTGATGCTTCTTTGTTGGGTTTGGGAGGTGTTTTGATGCAAAAAGGGCAAGTGGTAGCTTATGCTTCAAGGCAACTTAAAGTTCATGAGAGGAATTATCCGACGCATGATTTAGAGTTGGCCGCCGTTGTGTTTGTGTTGAAACTTTGGAGACATTATTTGTTTGGATCGAGATTTGATGTGTTTAGTGATCACAAGAGTTTGAAGTACTTGTTCGATCAGAAAGAATTGAATATGAGGCAAAGAAGATGGTTGGAATTCTTGAAAGATTATGATTTTGGTTTGAATTACCATCCTAGAAAGGTGAATGTTGTAGCTGATGCATTGAGTAGGAAGTCATTGCACATGTCTATGTTGATGATTCGAGAGTTTGAATTGTTAGAGCAATTTAGAGATTTGAGTTTGGTTTGTGAAGCAACGTCTTTGTGTGTTAAGCTTGGCATGTTGAAGCTTACGTGTGGCATTCTTGACGAGATTAGAGAAGGTCAGAAGTCAGATTTGAAATTAGTCGATGTTATGACATTGATTAATCAAGGCAAAGGTGGTGACTTTCGGATTGATGAGAATGGTATCATGAGGTGCCGTGATCGAGTTTGTGTTCCGGATGTTGCGGATTTGTGATTATGTGATAATTATAGTTATGTGTATATTTGGGAATATAGCATTGGATTTTAATATTATACTCCTTGAGTTTTGATGTATGGTTGAAACATGTGAAATAAATATTGGTTAGTATTATTTACATGGTTATACAAGGTGTGATGAATTCCTTTAATTGTTGATTTAATCATTGTGCTTTATTATACTTTCTTCATAATGATTTGAATTCTCACCCTTCTGTTTTAATGTTGCCCTCGTTTGGCGACATGCAGGTTCTGACGCTTAGTAGCTCACTCGAGATTTAGCCGGAGAGCTTCCGTGTTTTGTTTGGAGACTAGGTAGTGAGTCAATGCTCTGGTCATGTAACACTGGGTAGATTAGTAGTATTGAACTCATGTCTTATTTGGATATGTATTATGTTATTACTTGTGAACATGTTTATTTGCAATTTGCTGTTTGAGAGGCCATAGTGCCAAATATTTTGGATATGGTTTTATTTTATCTTGAGGAGATTATTGAGAGATGATCATGGTATGGGACATGAATCATTTTATGAAATACACGAGTATTCATTATTTTCCGCTGCGAACGCATATTCTTGATGATTCATGATATTTGAAATGTGTTATTTTAAATGAGCAGGTGTATTGTATATTGATGATGAATGATGTTGGTTTTTGAAAGCTTTTAGTTTTTGAAAACGTCGATGTGACGCCCTTTTGTTTATATGCGTGCTTATTCACTCTGATTATATGTTAAGTATTTTGGGGTATAAAAAGGGGTGTTACAATGATGATGTGAACAAAAGTGTTATTACCTTAAGATTGGCATTAATTTTGTAAAACAAATAATGTAATCACCTCTGTTGTTTTAATATGTTGGGTTGAAGAAGTTCAACATCTGGACCAACATGTCATGTAAGATGTCACGACATCGGGACTGTGACATCTCACATGTGTATAAAACTGAATCAGTTAATTCTGGTTTGGTTTGTGATGAATTAGGAGATCTGGTGAATATCCTAACTCCTAAGTGGAGATCTTGAAGATTCAATCAGAAGATTTGGTGAATATATTTGGTGAATATACAGTTTCCAAATATGGAGATCTTTTAGGAAATAAACGATTGAAGACCTTGATTGTAGCAGAAGAATTCTGCCAGCTCTGTAACAGCAAAGGAAAGATTTGCTACGATTTCTGAAGGCCCAAATCCAGTTGGGTGGTTAGGTTATAAATAGTAGATTGTAACCTAGGTGTTGTAAGCCTCAAACAATGTAAAAATTAGGGGTATGTGTGAGGTAAACCTCCCAACCTGTGGGAAGGTTACCAAGTGTTTCTCAGTGCTTGAAAGCATGAGATTATTTGTAACTCAAAGCCTATAGGCAAGAGTTGTTATGTTCTTGAACGAAGCTGTGAAGCATGTTCAAGTTGTCTAAGCATTACATGGTAATTGTAGTGATAGGAATGGAAACTGGAGGTTTCTATCTAGGAGTGCCTAGGTATAGATTGCATTGGGTAGGGATTAAGTGAAGAGTTGTAAACAGGGGAGTTTAACTCTGAATTAATACTGCTAATAGTGGATCTTCTTCCTGGCTTGGTATGCCCCCAGAGTAGGTATGTTGTACCAAACTGGGTTAATAATTACTGGTGTTTTTACCTTCTGCACACTATATTTTGTCTATTCTAACTCAGTTTGTTTCTAGTCTGTTTATGAAGAGAACAACAGACTTGACACATAGCCTGCAGTCTGATTGCAAAACAGAATGTTATGACATTCATTATTGACTGCTGTTATTGATAGACTGGTTGGTCTGTTACAGTTCATCCTTCTGTAATGTTGGAACAGGTGATGTTCAAATCAATGTTGAGACATCATGCTGATAGCTGGGCAGGATCAATAAACATAAGTGCCATGTTTGATCTCTACTGTGTCTTTGTACTAGATGGACAAAACTGGATGTTCTTCTGTCCATGGTGTAGCACCTCAAATTTGCACCTCTCATTTTGTACATTCATTTTCATGTTAGGTCATTAACATTAGCATTGTCCACTGCATAGCATTGCATTGTCCATTGCCAAATCATCAAGACATCAGTCAAGACTGGTCAGGAGATCCAGCTGTGCAAGCAAGCAAGTGCATTTCCTATTGAAGCAGAGCTCTAGGGCTGGTTCATCAAGTTCATATGACCTAGGGATCATTTTGAAGAGGTTTGGCCAAAGGTTGGAGGCTCAGAGCTCATCAGTCAAGATGCAATTCATCTGAAACCCTAGAAAGTCAACCAAAGTCAACAGTCAATTCAATCATGGATTTGAAGGTGAGAGATGGTTAGAGAGGCCTCATTCATGTCCACACAAGTCTCATTTGGCATTTCAAACATCAACAATGAAGAATTTGAGGTCAGATGAAAAGTTTCCAAAAATAGTAAGTGACCTGTAATTTCAAACTGCCAAAAATGGAAAGGTCTTCTCCTCAAGTTTACATCATCAAGCAAGCTTCAAATGAAATTTTGTCCAACATGAAAGTTGAAGATCTTGCTCTCACCTTTCCAAAGAGTCCAAGAACATGAATTTCCCATGTATGGTTGAAACGTTATGGATCAATCTTTGCCAAGAAGATTTGAAGTTCAAAAGTGCATAACTTTCACACCATAAGGCCAATTGATGTGGTTCTTTTTGTAACATTTCTATTTTGACATGAGCTATCCAAAACATACATCAAAAATCATGCATCTCCATCACAAAATTTTTGCATTTTTCATTTGAATTTCATTTGAATTTGGAGGGAAAATTGCAATTTGAAAAATAAGCATTGTCCATGCATTCCAACATTGGCATTTGGCTAAAAATGATATTTCAAGGTGAATTAACACATGAACTCGTGTACTGTAGCAATCATTCCATGCACATAAGGTGAATTGACCAAATTTGCACTTACACTTGCATTTCCACTAATCTTTGGCATTTTGGCTAAGTGAGATTAAGAGCATCATTAGTCTACCATATAAAAGCATAAGCCTAACAGAAAATGGATTAACAGCTCATAATTTTTCAGATCTGAAACTTTCTTCCACTTTGCTCTCAAACTTTTTCTTCATTTTTCTGCAATTTTCTTCGAAGGCATTGTTTGGTTCTTGCTTAATCCATCATACACAAGCATAGTTGAAGAAGATTGAAGCAAGCATTCATCATTTTCGAGCTGAATCAAGGATTGTAGCAAGTAGCATCATCCATGGCAGCTGAGGATTGGAGCAAGATCCAGTGCAATTAAGCTATAAACCTTCATCCACATCCTTGTACAAGAGTGTTAGATTATCTGTTTCAACATTACAAGTCCTGAAAACCTCAATTCCAGTTCTGCAATCTCTTGAAGGTCAGATTTCGAATTCCATAATTCTTAAAATGTTTATGTGCTTTTGATAGATCTTTCCATGCTGAACATGCTGAGCTTTGTTTCGATGATTTTCATTGAGAATTAAGAAAGTTATGTTGAGTCTAAGATTGATATGTGAAATTCATTTTACTCGATCTGGACATGTTATGGAGAATTAGGTTGAATTGATGTTAGATTAGTGATGTACATTAGAAGAGGATTCCAATGGTATGCTATTTGTTGATTTCTGGAACAAATGTTCATAACCTGGAGATTTGGTGATAAACACGATGAAGGTCTAGGGTTTTTGAGTCCAGAAACACATTTGATCTCTTGAGCGCGTGTTTGCATGGTTTTGGTGTTTATTGCCTGGCATTGGTTGCATGAGATCTGGCGTGGCTAAATGATTGGCTCATAGCGCTTCCCTGTGCCACGTACACTTAATGAAACGGCACGTTTCATATGACTGAGCACTCAATTTGAATTCCAACGTGGTTCGATCCTTGGCTCCGGATGTTTTCAAACTAGGCTTTGCATTATTTCCATGTTATACCATGCCATTCTTATACCATGCTTTCATGTGATTTTTATTTTTCTCTCCACTTCCAAAATTCATATCTCCATGATTAATGATCCAATTAAGATGAGGTTTTTTGCATGATGTTCCTCAAGATGTCTACTACTTTTTGATGATTTTTCCAGAAATTGTGCACGCATGGATTTTAATTTTGGCTAGGGATTGTGTGTACATGTGTTTTCATGACATGCCTTGCCATTTTGATTGTGAAATGATGAGATTTGTTCCAACACTCTTGAAATTTGGCATGCTTAAAATAGACATCCTAATGGTTATTTTCGTATAGAGTTTGCATTTTGCCTATTCCTGGTTGATGAGATATGATCTGTTGAATGTAGGTGTGACAATGTGTGTCACACCATTGCTTGCTCAACTTGTGGATTTTCTTTACCATGCCATACAAATGCCAATTGATGTGAATTTTTGCATGATGCTACGTCTGGATGTTAGGATGGCTTGTGAATATTTGTAGAATTTTTGAGTGCATTTCCTATTTGTTTGAGATTTTCTTTGCTGATTGGTCATGTTTGGACTTTTGATGAGTGATGAATTTAGATGATTTGTGAAATGCTGGTTGTTTATCATATGAACCTGAAACTTTGCACATGTATTCTAGACATTTTGAAGTTTGCTATGGCTTTGGTTTGGGACATTTATCATGTGTAGATTCTGTTTTATGCTTGTGTGAAGTTGATGCACCTATTTGTTCCCTAATTGAGCTTGTTTGTGCATACCTTGCCTTAGGGAATTTATTTTCCATGCTTCCACTTGTCCAAATGCCTTGAATTTTGATGTGATGATCAATTGATGTGTTCTGTTTAGCCATGATTTTTCTTGGGATTTATTGAATTGTTTTTGAGTTGATGAGGATTGATTCATTCTGTTTGCTTCAATGAGCTTTGAAATGCATGCCTTGCCATGTTTGCTTTATGAAATGAAATTGGTTGATGCTATTGATATGAGACCACTTGGATATTGTTCTTGATTGGTTTAATTTGATTCATGCCAATTTTCATGTTCTGTTTTGAATTATTTCTCCCTCTTTGACCCTAGGCCATGTCCTAGTGGTTAGTGCTTATGTTTGAGTTGTGTTTTCAGGACAAGAAGCATATGGCCTTGAGGAGTGTGGTTCATTTGCTCATTTGGATTGATATTTGATTGATGTTGATTAAAATTAAGTTGTTTTGTAGGTGGATTAGCTCCTTTGAGTTGAGATTGTGCTTTGCTTGATGCATTGCTTGTTGTCTGTTTGTACAGTTAACTGTTGACTTTTAGTCTGTCTGTTTGACTTTTTGAGTTGTGTATTGACTGAGTTAGATTGTTTTCAGGTACCTTAGTTGCTATAGTTCATTGTGAACTTGCTTTTGCTGTTGCTTGGTTGCTTAACCAATTTGAGGTATAATGTCTCTGACTCCATGTAGTCTGGAAGACCTGGCCTGTTATTTGGTCAGGCACCTGTCTGAAGTCCTCCTTAAGAGGCAATGATTGTGTTTGTTTATGTTTGTGCCAAGCAGGAAAAGACCTTTGATAAGGCAATTGGCAGATACAAGAGATGTGCAATCCATCTCCTGCTATTCTGTTGAGTCATCCCTTTGCTCACACAACTGGTGTTGATGCATTGTGGATATTAACCCAAGATCCATGTTGAGTCAGTCATAAGTGTAGAAGGGTTCCAACTTTCTGGACCCACACTTTCATTTGTCTAAAGCTCTCCCAGGCCAGGGATAAGAGCTGTGAGATCTTACTCTCACTTCCTATTTCATCTGCTTCACCCTAACTCTCAATGTTAGGGTTAAGAGCTAACATCACCCGATTACAGTTGGCTTGTGTTTCACAGCCTAACCCTTGTGTGAGCCCACTTTGTGTGTATATAGTGTGTGCTATTTATGTGATTGATTGCTTTGCTTGTGTTGTTTAGGATAGCTTGCTCCCTGTGCAAGTTAGATAGCAACCTTAACTTAGGGATGATATGCATGATAACATCTAGGCTCGAGTCGTAGTCTCCCTAGTTGTGTCTCCCTTTGTATCTGGTTAGGCTAGTCCTGTGTCCCTGCGTAGGGGAACTACGTCGCCCTGATCCTCGTACCAGATGAGGTACGTAGGCAGGAGATGAGCAGATCTCTTCGGGCGCCCTTTTGTTTTGTTTGTGTGAGTTGTTTCTCCTTTTCTGGTTGGAGTCCGATGTAAGTCCAGCGATTGGCATTCGGTTTCCAGTTTCTTTGTTGGAGTCTGACGTAAGTCCAACGATTGGCAGTTGGTTTCCAGTGTGTGTTTGTTGGTTCGGAGTCTGATGTAAGTCCAGCGATTGGCATTCGGTTTCCATGTTTGCCTGTGTGGTTTTGTTTGTTCGTGTTAGCCGAGCTACGGATGCTCTTATTCTTCTTAGTCCGAGAAGATACGTATGCATAGGATGCGACATCCTAGCGAGCACGTTTTTCCCTAGTCCGAACTACGTCGACTCTGATGTCTGTGCCTGACAGACTACGTAGGCCCAGGATGCGATATCCTGCCGAGTTATTTTCTTTTGTTTTCTGTGTCTCTTTCAGCCGATGTTTGATGTTTGTGAGCAGTTTTTAGCAACCTTTATCCTTCCTTTTGTGCGTGGATCCCGTCGAGTACGACGGATGCGTAGGGGTGCTAATACCTTCCCTTCGCATAACCGACTCCCGATCCCATTCTCTTTGGTCGCGAGACCATGTCTTTTCCAGGTTTACTTCAAGCGTTTCCTTTCCCTCTTTTGGGATAAATAACGCACGGTGGCGGCTCTGTTGTTTTGTTTTCCCGCCGGTTTTTCGTGTAATGCGACAGCTGGCGACTCTGCTGGGGACATGAGAAGTTGACCTCTTGCTGGTCCATCTTCCCTAAGCGAGTCTCTCCTAGCGCTCTCTAGGATAGGGTTTTGGTTGCTGTTTGCTGTTATTTATTGCATTCATTTATTTATTGTTTGCATTTATGTGTGCATTAATGTTTGCATTCATTCATATTCATCTGTGCTGGTTGTGTTGTGTTCTCTCTGTTGCGGGGAGTTACTCGAGGTAAAAGGCCCAATACCCAAGCTATGAGTGAAATCTAGGAAACCTAGGAATAGAGTGATTCATGGGAAGCGGGTGGTATGCGCCACTTAGCGGAACATTTGTATCACGAGCAGTTCAGACCCTGGTGGGATATTATCGTTACATACTTCGGGTGTGTATATGATGATATTCTGCGAAAGGTTATTTATGTTGCGTTTCTCTCGACCTTACCCTGGCCTAGATGACACCCGTGAGTAGGGAGGGAATGATCATCATTACAGGTACTGTTGCTGACTTGTTGGTGACTTGTTGGTGACTCTGGGTACTGATGGTGACTTTGGTTCAGATGAACTTGTGGGTACTTACTTCTGTCACGCCGGAATTCTGTCTGTGATATCTATCAGCGGGTTCCGTTTATTTCGGATCCCCGGGTTGAATTTGAGAGTACTCGTTCAGAGGATCTGGTTGTCGTCCGTTCAGTGGATGTTCCTATGATGATAGTGGTGTATTCTCCGGTTCTGTTTATTTCGGAACTCCCCAAGTTGGATTTATGGTGACTTAGTCCCTCAGATGACTGTGACTGGTTCAGAGACTTGATGGGTCTTCAGATGACTTGGTGGCACAGTGACCTGCATTCATGCATTTTGCATCATCATTTCGCATTCATCTGCATTCAACCCATGTCTACCTGTACTCGGGGTCCATTTTTGATTAAGATTCTGGTTGAGAGATAGCCAGATGTCAGAATGTTATTGATGAAAATTATTTGTCTCAGTGATGCTAGAATCAAAGGACAGAATATTCCTGGTACGGATAGACATTGCATGTGTGAGTCATACTAACCTGTTTGTTGTTTTGTAGGTGTCAGTATCCCACCGGTCCGCATGGCTCTTCCGTTCAGATATCTCAGACTAATGGATCCGCCCAACACTGACATTCTCGAATTGAAAGAGATGATGAGGGAGTTGTTCAGTGTTGTGCAAGGGCTTGCCTTGGGGCAGAAAGCAATGGCCGAGAGATTGGAAAGGATTGAAGGCTGGATGATCAAGGAGAAAGTTCAGGGAAAGGCTCCGTCATCCGAAGCAAACAACCCCTCTGGCACGGTAGCAAAGAAACCCTCTGGAAGTGGTCCGCTCAAAAAGGAGGTTGAATCAGGAGGTGTGGAGACAAAGAAAGAACGCGGTAAGGATCATTATCACCCTTATGCTGCCGCTGTAACCACTCCTGTTGGTAATCCACCTGTACCACAGCAACAACCACCACCTCAACAGAAGGTATTAAAAGCTAAGAGCCAAGTCAAGAAGGGGAAGCCAGATCGTCAGTTTGATGAGCCACCTGTGACTTATACTCTTCTGTTCAAAAGGTTGAGGGATCTGGGGTTAGTCCGGCCAAGGATATTGATTCCCGTGGAACGGAAGCGGAGGCCTCCAAACTACGACAAAAATGCTAAATGCGATTTCCATTCTGGGGCACCCGGACACAACATTGAGGGTTGTAAAGCTTTCAAACATGTCGTCCAAGATATGGTGGACTCCAAGACCATCAGCTTGGCACAGATAATGAATGGGGATGTCAACCCCGTACCCAGGAAGGGTCCTATAAAAGTAAAGATGGTGAGAAAGGACAAGAGAGGAATGGAGGTGACTGAGGAGGATCAGTTAAAAGTTCCAATGTCTATGGTCATAAAACCTCTGATGAAGGATGGAGCCTTCCCTAGTGTTGATAATTGTTGTGAGGCCGCTGCCACAAACGGGTGTGTAGTGATGAGAGACACGATCCAAAGAATGGTGGAAATAGAAATGGACGGTGGAAAATTTGAAACACCAAGTCAGGCAGTGGAAACAGTCCAGGTGGAAAACGCCTTTGTTGCTGAGAAAGAGAAGAAGCTGTCCATTTCTTCTTACAAACAAGCCCTGGAAGTGGTGAAGAACAGAGAGGCCCAAGGCTGGGGAAAGATCATTGATATTGTGGTAAAAGCAGACATGTTTGGGGTTGGCTATCAGCCAGATCAAGAGTCATCTAGACACAACAGAGGACGTCGTCCACCGTTCACCTTCGTCAGTGCAGGAATGCTGGATCCTAGCCACGCCTGTTCAGTGGGTGAAGAGATCGACACTGACCGCGAGCTTGAGTTGTGGATAAAATCGTGCGTGCCAGGGAATTGGAAGGCCTCAAAGATCACCACTGTCACTCATCCTGAAGTGTAGTATTTCTGTGTTTTAATTTTGTTTGCATGAAAGCCATACGTTTTGCCCGAAACGTAATGGTCCATTGTTAGGGTCATCTCATGTGTTTCATTGTGCAACATTTTGCATCAGTAATAAATGGATGTTTTTGTGATTAAAAGCGGTGTTCCCTGTTTTTCATTTATTTTTGCAGTTTTAAGAAATAAAAATGGCAATGTTTTTCTTTCTCTTTCCTTTTGATTTATTTGGTTCCGACCTCAAAAGTGATTATCCTCCTGATCTCATTGATAACAATCCGGTTACACCTCTGTATGACTTCGACAATCCGATCTATCATGCCGAAGAATAAGGCGAAGAAGATTGTGATCTGTTGGAATTAGTCAGGTTGTTGAAACAAGTAAAGAAGGTGATTCAACCGCACGAGGAACAATTCAAGATCGCTATTCCGGGTACCGCCGAGGTCTGAGGCGAGTCGAGAACAGAATGGTAGCCCTGTTGGAAGAGTATGTTGATATCTTCGCCTGGTTGTATCAAGACACACCAGGGTGGAATATCAATGTCGTGGGGCATAAGCTACCATTAAGAGAGGACTGTCCTCCAGAGAATCGGAAGCTGGCGCCGAAAAAGGATGAGAAGATGAGAATGTGTGTGGACTACTGGGATGAGCAGAGTCAGTCTGGAAGAGGACCACAATGATGTATTGGTTGATAATACGGCTCAATTCTCGGTATTTTCCTTCATTGATGGTTGCTGGCGGTGACCAGATCAACTGTCGCCAGATGATATGAAGTAAATAATGTCCATCACACCAAGGAGCACATTCCTTGTCGTAAGATGATGTCATTCAGTCTCAAAAGGGCCGGTGCCACGGATCAAAGGTCAAGGGTGACTTTGTTTCATGATATGATTCATCGTGAAAGCGAATGCCATGTTGATGATATGATGACAAAGTCCCGAGCAGGAAAGGGGCATTCGGTGGACTTGATCAAGTTGTTTGATAGGTGGAGATAAATCATACTGTTGAGTCCGAATTAGTGCATTTATGGAGTGCTGTCCGGCAAAGTGTTGAGCCTTATTGTGAACGAATAAGAGGAATCGAGGTCGATCCTGCAAAGCAAAAAAAAAAAAAAAAAAAAAAAGTAAAAAAACACAATGCCAGAAAGGCCTGAACCGAAAAAAAAGATCAACCGATCAGGCAGGATAATGATTGCCAAGGGGCATTTGAAAAACAAAAAGAATAAGTTGCAGAAAACTCTGATTCTGATGCTTCCCATAGGGATGGTTGTTAATTCTGTACTTGACAGCCTTCGAGGGGTCTATGAGGTGTGTATTTCGTCAGCATGACGAGTCTTGTCGAAAAGAGCATGCAATTTACCTTAGCAAAAAGTTTATCGACTGTGAAACAATACACTCACTGTTCGAAAAAAAACTTGATGTACTTTGGCATAGGCTGCTCGCCGACTGAGACAGTATGCTGGTTCATACCACTTTGTGGATGTCCAAGTTGGATCTGATCGAGTATATGTTTGAGAAGCTAACATTGATCGGACGGGTTGCGAGAGGGCAAATGGTGTCGACTGAATACGATATTCAGTATACCTTCTAGAAAATCAAGGGGAGTGTACTGTATGATTATCTCGTCCAGCAACCCATGGAGTATTATCAACCAAGGAAGTTTGAGGTCCCTGATGAGGACATCTCGAGGTGCTCAAATCGAAAGATTGAGAGCAACCGATCCCGGAGGAGGGGCCTGACTCTGAATCCGAACGGATTTTGATGTCTGATGGGGAGGTTAATGTGGATGAGTTAGTGATGCTTTGGTTACGCCAAAGGGATCCCACGTTCCCTTCGTTGCCCGATTAGCATTTGAATGCGCCAACAACGGCGGCTGAGTACGAAGCTTGTATCCCGGGTACCGAACCTCGATGCGTGCATCTACTGGGGCAAACGCCTTTCTCACTCAGGTATGGGATAAAAGTTGTACTATCATTTGAGACCCAGGTTTCATTGTGGAGAGTCCTGATGGATGATGAATTAGAGAAGGCTGAGTGGATAAGGACTCGGTATGACGCGTTGAGCCCGACTAAGGAAAAGAAGTTGGCAGTTATTTGTCATGGGGCAGTTGTACCCGGTGAATGAAGCGTGTTGTTGACCGAAAGCGCGACCTCGTGCGTACTACGTGGGAGAGCGGGTATTGAAAAGGATCCTTCCTCCTCGAGATGATCGTGGGGCAAGTGGATATACAGTTATGAATGTCCATTCGTGGTCAAGAAGGTTCTCCCTAAACAGAGCCTTGTTGTTAACGACCACGGATGACGAATTTTCCATCCCTTGTGAATGCGGACGCAGTTAGAAGATACTTCGTAAAAGAGACCCGATGGACGAAAAGAACAAAATAGTCCAGGCAAAAATGGGCATCCCGGCGAACCAAAAGAAAAAAAGAGAAAAGGTTCGGGCAAAAGTTAGGGATAAGTGAATAGTTGTAAACGGGGGAGTTTAACTCTGAATTAATACTGCTAATAGTGGATCTTCTTCCTGGCTTGGTATGCCCCCAGAGTAGGTAATGTTGTACCGAACTGGATTAACAATTACTGGTGTTTTTACCTTCTACACACTATATTTTGTCTGTTGTAACTCAGTCTGTTTCTAGTCTGTTTATGAAGAGAACAACAGACTTGACACATAGCCTGTAGTCTGATTGTAAAACAGAATGTTATGACATTCATTATTGACTGCTGTTACTGATAGACTGGTTGGTCTGTTACAGTTCATCCTTCTGTAATGTTGGAACAGGTGATGTTCAAATCAATGTTGAGACATCATGCTGATAACTGAGCAGGATCAATAAACATAAGTGTCATGTTTGATCTCTACTGTGTCTTTGTACGATCTCTACTGTGTCTTTGTACTAGATGGACAAAACTGGATGTTCTTCTGTCCATGGTGGTAGAGTAGCAGATGTCGTGACATCTGGGACTGTGTGCATATGAGTACTGGGTTTTTTTTAACTGTATTGTTGTATTAGTAATAATGTTGGATCAGATGTCATGACTTCGTGTGGAACATCTGAACTCTGACTATACCAGAATTTCAAAAAGAGATGAGGAATGGAGGAAACAATGAGAACCGAAAAAATAAGAAGAGAAAATGGTATATACTGGATACATTTTTTATGGTTGAGTACTAGGTTAGTGAAACAATACATTTTACAATAAAAATAAAATGATTCACCTATAACTCTTTATTTTCTAAATATATTAAATATTATTTTTATGATAAAAAATATACAAAATTACCGAAGTATATATTATATAATATATTATATATAAAAGTTAAATAATGTGGTCGGGGTTAGGAAATCCGCGGGGTGGAGGATACTTCCCTGATCTCCGACCAGAAGTGTCGTTGAGGAAACTTTTCTCTCCATCCTCGTCTCCACGGTGAAACAAAATCATAAAGATAATTCCACATGGATCCCCATTAACCTATGCAAATTGACATCCTTAATCTTCAGACCGGTGGAGCGGAGTTCTTCCAACTGCATAGAGGAGATCCAAACTCTGTCATGGAAGTGGTTGAAGGCTAAGAATAAAGGATTTTATTATGATATAAACTAGTGGTTCACCTAAGGAGTGCCTTGGTTGGTCTAGCACCTAAGTCGTGCGGCAGTGGCTGTTCTCATGTGTATTTTATGCAGAGAGTTGCAGTTCTTGAGTAGGTGGCTAGTTTCATAATTTGTTGGTTGTGGATCCCTCTTATTCGTTGGATCTATTGGTTAATTTTCAAGGTCAATTCGATTAGTTTTAGGGGTGTTATTTGTCTGGTTTTTTTGCTGCAGTTCTGGTGTTTCCGACTCAGTTTGGTCAGCGAGCTTCGGGGTGGTACGGTTTCAGTGCTCACGTGCTGTTGGTGGTGGATTGGCTTGGTATTTGGTGCAAGTGGATTCTTGAGTCTTTAGTTCTGTAGTGGGGTTTAGGGTGTAACAGTTGTTAGCTTCAGTCTAGGTGCTCTCTCCTTCTGTACTGGTGTCCTAATGGCAATCTAGTTTATTTTTGTCTACTAGCCGGAGTCTTTGTATCTTTGTGACATCTCTTATGCCTTTATTTATTGAATGATTTTGTTGGCCTTCACAAAAAAAAAGACAAGAGAGATAGTAAATTTTGTTATAACCTTAAAACAAACACTCATTCGGTGTATTTGTTTCGAAAGAAATAGAGAAGAGACAATAAAATAAAGTGGGTTTCTATCCTTTTTATTGTCTTTGCTAGAATTAGAAGAAAATTATATAATTTTGTTTTAAAATAACCATATATTTCAAATAAAATTCTAAAATAATCTATTTTTCAAAATAATTACAGAAATAATCATCTTTCATTAAATATGCATCAGTCTAACTGGCGCATCTAACTTCCCAATGAACAGAGGCGCCATTTGGTTGGACACATGCATGTCTTGAAGTCAATTGCATTGGTGCATGCATACATTACATCATGTGTATACGTCAATGCATGTAGCGCATGCACTATGCGATTTTTTTTTTATATTTTATATTTATAAATAATTAAGTTAAATACATAAATGAAAAATAATGATTAATATTATAATATAAAGTTAAAATACATAACAATTGACAATGTTAATATTATAGTATAAAATTAAAATATTACAATGTTTACAAAATTAGCTTTTCAGTGGTAACAAAAGAGGATTACTGACCTGCATATCAAGGGCTCATTCTCTGACACAATAAAATAATGCGAAGAAAGAAAAAAGATCTCCCAAACAGCACCCGTATTCGAACCGAAATGGATACGGCGAATAAAATGTTTAGATTATGTAGTTCATGTCGCCAGCCCGATCATAATCGTACTAACTATCACAGTGTTGGAACAAGCACAACAAGATAATTATAATTGTAACTATTTTGCTTTATATTAAAAACAACACTCATTTCATAGGATAATTTTGTGAGAAAATATCATCACAAACAAATACAACACATAACCAACACATAAACAACAACACAATAAACTACAACAAATAAAATATTATCACAAATAAATACAACACATAAACAACATAACTATGCGATTACAACCATCAAAACAATTTGTGAGAAGTATACATCATCATGTGAACGTCTCTGTCAGTTTTAATATCCATCCAGAAACGAACTTCTCCATTTTGGTTGAACGTCGTATCAAGCCATTGGAATCTTCTGATCCTTTCATTATTTGCAAAGTTTTCATCTAACCAACGGTTCAATGTCCTGTTAAGATGTTCGAACATATCTACATTTCAAAGTCGGATCTTCATCAGAGGTTGCACTACTGAAAAGATTAAATCGATATTTCTCTTGTGAATATATGGACACAAGTATGAATATACAAACATTTTAAAGAAAATTGAAGGAGATTGAAGAAAAATGGAATGAGGGTAAGAAGTTGTGTGAAAAATTATGAGAGATGTTGTATTTATAGATGAGTGCACACACATGCATGCGTCATTGCTTTGGACGCACACACACATGGCTACATGCATGTGGCGCATTCACATGCATGTGCCATTGCATGTGACGCCTTCACATGCATGCCCCAATGCATGCATCCAAGTCATTGTCGTCTTTGTTAAATGAAAAATAGATGCGTCAGTCCAACTGGCGTATGCTTCCTAAAATGTGGTTATTTTCGTAAATACTTTAAAGAATAGGTTATTTAAAAATTTAATTGAAAAATATGGTTATTTAAATAAAAAAATCAAAATGGTAATTATTTTCTTCTTAATTTCATTTTTGTCTTCACAAAGATTCCATGGAAATGAAATGTGCTTCAACGATGTGAGACAATGTTGTTTTTAATGGTTAAATTGGAGAAGACAAACAATGTTTTTTTAAATCAAAATAATCTTTTATAAATAATAAAATACACTACCTCCATTTTTTATTATAAATCATTTTAGATTTTTCACACATTAAAAAAATAATGATTGTTGTGTGAAAATGAAAAATTATGAATGTTTTAATAAATTGACTTTCATTAATGACATAGAGAAGATAAATCGACATAATTGAAAGAAGAAATAATAATAAATTTATAAGGATATAATAAGAAAAATAACATTAATTATTATTGATAATATAAAGTGACTTATATTATAATTCAATTTTTTTTTCAAAACAATTTTCAACAAAAACGGAGGAAATATTAATTTGTTGAGAAAAATAGGATATTGATTTTCTGAATTTTATTTTTATCATCGATAAAGAATCGATATGAAAATAAAATAAATATAACAATGATGCATTTGATGTATTATAACAAAATTTTAAATGACAATAAAAAAATTATGAAAAATAAATTTATATGATTTGAACACGTAGAAAAATGATATATAAATATCAAAATACGAGTATTCACGCTCTTTAATCTTTTTGTCTTTTTAATTTCTTCTCACAACAAAATAATATATATATATATATATATATATATATATATATATATATATATATATATATATATATATATATATATATATATATATATATATATATATATATATATATATATATATATATATATATATTAAATTCGATTTTTCTCTTTTTATCACATAACAACTCTCGCCTAAAAAGCAATGTTTAAACTAAATGCGCTTGCATGCTTTGCCAATTTTAAGCATGTGAAATGTTCTGCTATTAATGGTTACATGGTTCACTATCATAATTTTCCTAAAGCAATCAATAGTTAGCATTACTAGTACTACTACACAAGTCTAAATTTCATGACGAATTAGTTAAGAAAACTTGAATTAAATGGCATTTGAAACATGCAGTGTAATAGAAGGTCAAAACCCCCCAAATTACTAGCTACTACAAGAACATACATGTGAGAACCAACAAAAGATACGATGTTCTTAATGGATTATAACATTAATAATATTTACATAAATATGGGGGAAAAAACATTACTCCATAAAGAAACAATTCAGGTAGGGAAAGGAAGAGAAATTAGGAAGCAAGGTTCAATAACAAAACACTTCTAAGAAAACTAAATGTATTGTTGAGAGTTACACATGGAAAGAAATGTGGATTTTCATCTTTCAGCTAAGATATATGCCACACATATCCAAAATTTATTCGTATTCGAACTACTTAGGTCACACTTGCATCAAATCTAAAAAATGATGGGTGCTTAAGGAAGCTTGAGTTTATTTCAAAAGAGACTTTTGAGTTATCTCAGAATTTGAATTTGGGATGATTTATCCCTAGAAAATCGACTTGTACGGTGAGGATTGTCCCTACTTATAAACACAACACAAGTCATATCTCTAAACAATATGAGACTAAATTCATTCCTTCAAACATAACACAGTAAAGGTATTTGAGGCGAAAATTTCAACACAACCACCCCCTCACACTCAGGATTCAATAAAGTCGAAGCGTGGACGATGTAGGAAGCCCAACAAATAATCTAGGATAGGATCTGATATCATCTCGAAATTTAAATTGAGTCTAACTCATCCTTACAAAACCGGCTTGTGTGGTGAGAATTAGCCCCAAACACATGTTCAAACCATATATTGTTTGATGTGGGACTCTAAACACACCTCCTCAAGCCCAGGAATGAACATCTAAAATGTGAAAATAAATAGTGGGTGACCCGATAGCGAAAGTCTGATAGCATGTGGCTCATTGGATCTTAAATGAGACTCTGATACTAAGTTAAGAGATGTGGTTGGATCTAACTCATCCCTACAAAATCAGTTTGTATTATGAGAATTACTGTCACTTATAAACACAACATGTGTCTTATCTCTAAACAATATAATCTAACACAATGAAGGTGTTGGAGACTGTAATGAAGACAAATCAAATGCCACAATTAAGGTGAGTAGGAGCGGACTACCATGAAGGCAAAAACTTCAACAAGTTATAATCAAGTGTGTGTTTGTGTGTGCACGAGAGAGAGAGAGAGAGAGAGAGAGAGAGTTAAAATCGTGTTAGGATCAAATCAAAATTCCATATTGTATTTCTTCTTATGAAAGAATACAAAGATCTCTTTATATAGAGATAAGAGTAACTAACTAACAGCTAATCAAAGTGTGTTACAATTTAGCATTTAAATAATACAAACTAATTATTTACTAACTATCTCTAACATTCCCCTTTAGAAGTTAAGGGTGTGTTAATTAAATTGTGTTTGTTAAACACCATAAGCTTGTCACACACAGAAAACAAAGGTTTAGTGAGAGCATCAACCCATTGATCCTTTGATCCTGGATAAGAACATGAGCTATAACTAATTTCTTGTTGAGAACTTTTTCTCTCACAAAGAAGATATTTAACTTCATATGTTTTATCCTGTTGTGAATGTATTGATTGTGGGCTAGTGTAATAGTGTTAAGATTGTCACGCATAATCTTTGGGATTTGAAACTTACAGTGAAGTTCATTAAGAAGAAACTGAACCCAAAGCATTTATGCAACAAGATTAGCCAATCTTCTATATTTAACCTCTGCATTAGATCTTGTCACTAATGATTGCTTCTTTGACCACCAAGAAATGAGATTAGACCTTAGAAACACACAAGCACTTGAAATTGACCTTCTATCATCAAGATCTGATGCTCAGTTAGCATCACAAAATCCAAGAAGTGACAAAGGTTGATGAATAAGCTTGAATAAGTAGTCCATAGTGCAGAGTGCCACTTAGATACCCATTTTACAATGCTCCTCCAAAGGATTAGATAAAAAAAATTGACACACTTTGTTAACAGAGAATGAGATTTGTGATCTGGTTAAGGTAGCATACTAAAGTGCACCAACAACATGTCTAAATTGGGTGGGATCAGAGACTGCATTATACCCAATTCTTGAGAGTTTGTTGTTAGATATCATTGGTGTAGGTATCCCTTTAGCTTTAACTAGCAAGTCATGCACATACTTGGCTTAGGACAGAAGCAAGAAACCATTTGGTAAGTGTGTGAGTTCAATGCCCAAGAAATAGTCTACGTTACCCAGTTGTTTGAGAGTGAGTGTGTCATTGAGATTTTTGATCAAATTATCAATAAAGGATGAAGGATTTTCAATGATGATTATATGATCAACATAGACCAAGACCATAATATATAGGATGTTTGTATGAAGCATGAACATACTTGGGTCACACTTACTGGCTTGGAAGCCATATTGCAACCATATTGCAGCAAAGACTGACAAACCATGCTTTATGTGCCTGCTTAAGCCCATAAAGTGCTTTGTTTAACTTGAAAACCAAAGAATTATCTGAAACCTCAAAGTTGGGAGGCTGGTGCATATAAACCTCTTCCTCAAGGATGTCGTTGAGTCGTTGAGGAAGGCATTGTTCATATTAATCTGCTGAGCAATCCACCTATTTGTGACTACAAGAGTCGAGATAATTCTAACAGTGACAGGCTTCACAATAGGGAAAAATCTCGATAAAATCATTGGCAGTCTGCTGATGAAAACCCTTAGCAACAAGCATGGCCTTGTACTTGCTGATTGAGCCATCAGAATTCCCTTTCACTCTAAAAATTTATTTGCAATCAATGGACTTTTTAGTGGCAGATGGAGACATCAATGTCCAAGTTTTATTCTTCAAAAGAGTTTGATACTCTTCTTTCATAGCCTGAAACCATTGAGGAGCAGCCAAGGCTTGACTCACTAAGGTAGGTTTCATGTGGGTGAAAAGGGTAGGGTGGAGTGGCTGAACAATACCATTATTGGCCCTAGTTTTTGTTGCATGGATACTTAGAGGATTGATTTGAGGTTGAGAGTGATGATAAGAAACAGGTAAAGGGCTGGCAAATGAGATGGTGTCATGAGATAAAAAGGGCAGGATAGTGCTAGTTTCAGCTAGATCAGAAAAGGCATAAACTAGTGAGAGAGATAAGGTTGGTGGATATGGGTAAGGAATGGCTATGTAAGTTAGAATTAGTGAAAGGTGGGTGAGAATTAAATGATAGAAATATGAGTGTTATGAGTAGACATGGGTGGAGTAGTATGGATCTCAGGAGCATGAGGAATGAACTATGGGTGGAGAAGGAGCATGACTGACATGATAAAGAGGAATAGGTGAGGAAGGCATTGTTGTTGTGAACTAGGTACTAGAGGAAAAAGATCTATACTAGGATAAGTCAGGGTTAGGAAACAACTTGGTGTAAGGGAATTTGGATTCGTGAAACAAGACATTCATGGAAATGTAAATATGGTCATCAGAAGCAAGTCACTTGTACCCTTTATGAGCAATGGAATATCCTAAAAAAATACACTCTTGAGAGCTAAAGGCAAGCTAATGAATGTTGTAGGATCTAATGAAAGGAAAACATGCACAACCAAATGCATGATCCCAAAATTTGAGAGGGAGTTTGGATTAGACAAGTAAGGTTAAACCAATTTCCACTGTGTGACAATGTTTACATTCAACTATGTCATTTTGTGAATGGTACGAGGAGAGGTAAAGTGGTGGACAACCCCTAACTCAATTAGGTATTTAATGAAAGGTTGAAACTCACTTCCTACATCCCTTTAAACACCTTTAATTTTGCAATTAAATTGGGGTTTAATAACTATGGGTTTAAAGTGAATAAAATGGGTGAGACTATAAATTTCATTCTAAGGGGAAAGACCTAGACAAACCTAGGGAAGGCATCAACATAGGTCAATAAAAATAGGTATAACCATTGAATGACTGACCTTGGCCATTTCCCATAAACACTTGATCAGATAAAGGCAGAGAAAGAGTCAGACAAGTTAGAAGCATCAGGAGCGATATGGTGAGCCGCACTTGAGTCAGGATACCACCATTGATTATTAAAATTAGGATTTAAACCATCAATGAATGCCTAAGGATGTTGATGTCTTGGTGGTAGTGGTCTAGGAGTAGCAGAATAACCAAACAATGATGGATACAGGGGATTTGAAGCCATCATGAAAGAATTTAACAGAGCCCTCTGTGGTTGAAAGGTGTTGTAGTATCTTTGATAGCACATAGAGGCATCATGGCCAACTTATGACATATATAACACTGAAAATGACCAACCCGACCACGACCATAGCGACTACCTCTTGAATTATAGCCATGATTTTCAGCATTTACAGTGACATGACTAGTCCCAAGAGGAAAGTTAGGGATAGATTCAGTACCAATATCTGGATTCTCATAAGTGAGTAGTGAAGATGACAGTGGAGCATGCGTTAGATTCACTTATATGGACTCAGCAATAACTTATTTCTTGTTCTTCTCAAGGCATGTTTCATGCGTAAGCAGAAACAATTCAAGTTCATCAAGTGAACTTATCTCCTTTTTACTGTTAAAAGCAACAACAATAGAATTGTACTCCTCAAGTAACACATCAACAACGATTTCAATTAGGTTTCGAAGAGAACATGATCTCTAACCAAAATAAAAAATTCACTAATTTCGCAAACACATACAACAAATTTCTTTATCATACGTGATTCTTTCGTGAGAATTCATAACTTAGAGCGAAGTTGTCTCGCCTTGGTCGTAAGCAAGGTATTAAAATACCGATAAATCTCAAACCACACCTACCATGAATAGGTACAGTCAACAGGCTTTGGAAGAAGTGAATCAAAAATGATATAGACAAGCCAGGTACAGATGAGAGCATTTTGTTATCCCCAGTCAAAATACTATAGATTTGCGTTGTTGGACACAAGATCTGCACCATGAAGAAAATGTTGAGGAACTAAAGTTGTAATGACAAATCTCTAAAGCTTGTGGCCACAAATAACTCCATCAATTTGTTGTTTCCATTGTTCTTGGCATCAAGCTTCACGTAGATGATATGCAAAAGCTTCACATGAGATGAGGGAAATGAGCCCTCAGTGGTCAACCGAGAACGATGCTCCATGGATGTAGATTACAGGGGATATATATATATATATATATATATATATATATATATATATATATATAAAATCAAAATCTCATTGTATTTTTTATTGTGAAAGAATATAAAGATCTCTTTATATAAAAGATAGGAGTAACTAACTTCCAGCTAGTCAAAGTTAGTTACAGTTTAACATTTAAGTAATACAAACTAATTATTTACTAACTATCTCTAACAGTGATGGCATTTTCTAAAACTTAGGTAAGTTACATTCCGGAGGCTCATAAGAATCAGAGCAAGTCTAAATCTTAGGTAAGTTACGTTTCAGAGGCTCACAAGAATCAGAGCAGGCCTCAACCGTGAGAGTTGAATCCATAACTTTTCCGACGAGCCAACTCCTTTTCCCCAACTGAATCCACCTTTGTTTCTCAGAAGAAATATCTGTAGTACATGCTTCCGGCATAACCCCGGACAAGACACAATTATATAGAAACATCATGCTTATAAGTGGTAAACTTTCCTCACCCAAGAAAAGTAAACAAACTTTGTGTCATTTGAAAATACACTTTTGGATAAAAATATACTTCCAAAAATATGTATAGTTTTTCTTTAAAGGTAGAAAGTAAGGAAAATTGCTCCCAGCTTATAAACTTGAAAAGTTTGGGACTACTTGCCAACCACTAAAATACACAGCATAAAAATATCAAAAGTAAGGTTCTGTAGTAAAAAAAAAACTTATGTAATAGAATATATATCCATAACAAGGAAGACAGAGTCGTGAATCTCGGATAACAGCGCGGAGCAATCGACTTAAAAAATGGTATGGCGGATAGCGAGATTTAATCACAAGACAGTAACACATAAGAAGAAAAAAAGAGGAACAAGGGAATTAAATTAAAGACAGAAGAAAAAGTAAAACAGAGGAAAAAAAGAAAGAGAGAAAAAATAGAGGAACAAAGCAAAATAGAAACAAAAAACATGGGGAAAAAAGAAAGAAACAGAGAAGAAGAAAACCAACCTAAAAAGAAAGAAACGATGGAGCAGAGCAGAGGGAGGAAACGGCTGAGGGAGGAACGATGGCAAAGGGAAGAACAAATTGCAGAGACAGAGACAGAGAGAGGGAGAGGGAGGGGGAGGGAGAGAGAGAGGGAGGGAGGGAGGGAGGGAGGGAGGGAGGGAGGGAGGGAGGAGAGAGAGAGAGAGAGAGAGAGAGAGAGAGAGAGAGAGAGAGAGAGAGAGAGAGAGAGAGAGAGAGAGAGAGAGAGAGAGGAGAGAGAGAGAGAGAGAGAGAGAGAGAGAGAGAGAGAGAGAGAGAGAGAGAGAGAGAGAGAGAGAGAGAGAGAGAGAGAGAGAGAGAGAGAGAGAGAGAGAGAGAGAGAGAGAGAGAGAGAGAGAGAGAGAGAGAGAGAGAGAGAGAGAGAGAGAGAGAGAGAGAGAGAGAGAGAGAGAGAGAGAAGAGAGAGAGAGAGAGAGAGAGAGAGAGAGAGAGAGAGAGAGAGAGAGAGAGAGAGAAGAGAGAGAGAGAGAGAGAGAGAGAGAGAGAGAGAGAGAGAGAGAGGAGAGAGAGAGAGAGAGAGAGAGAGAGAGAGAGAGAGAGAGAGAGAGAGAGAGAGAGGAGAGAGAGAGAGAGAGAGAGAGAGAGAGAGAGAGAGAGAGAGAGAGAGAGAGAGAGAGAGAGAGAGAGAGAGAGAGAGAGATTTTTCTTTGAAACGGCGGAAGTGCAAAAGGAAATAGTAGCTACTTTTATTTGTACCAAGAAATAGTAGCTACTTATATTTCCTAATCCTGTAATAGTTAGGACCATTGCAACATAAGAGCAAAAATATCATGAATCTTTTGCTATGGGCATGTGTTTGCTTATGAGTATGTTTGTTTAAATTATGAGAAAATTATTCTCTTCAAATAAAAAAATCTTCTTTGATGTTTTAGTTATGTGTGTGTAAGATGTTTTCAAAACAATATTTTATTAAAAAATTATTTTTACACTAAAAATGTAAATCTATTTTGAATAACTTTGAAGAAAATCAATTTTAATAGAAGAGGAAATACAAAATCTCTTTTAATAATTTTAAAAGAACACAAAAAACCTTGTAGTTTTCTTTAAAATCTTTATAAAGTAATTTAAATTATTCATATCAAAATCACTTATACTTTAATCTATAGAAAACATCTTTAAAAAGAGGAATGGAAATTAATGTCTCTGAAGTGGCATTTTTTATCCAAGTGGTTAATGAATCTTAAGAGGAAAACTCAACTATAACATATCAAATGAATTCATCAAGCATATATAAAAATCAACAAGCCCGGATACTAAAGTTAATGACTTTAACATATAAGCATCAAGAATTTTAGGATAAAAATCCCAATCCGTACCAACAAATTCCTATTATGAATAACAAGCAATAATTTAATGTATTATGATTTATGACGCTGCTCATAGGGTGCCAATAAAATGACTGAGCAAGAATAAAGAAACGCAAAATTTAAGGACATGTCTAGAATACTCACAATTTACATGTATCTAAGTACATTTCTTATTGACACTTGATGCTTCAACAGTCAACACCAAGTCATAACTCTTTCTCAGATATTGTAACCTGCCCTCACTATATACTGTGCAATGTCTTCAATGAATCAATAATATTTCCAATAATCAGCAGCATAATCTTTGTTTATTCAGTCTCAGGTTTAGGTAGCATTGCCCTACGAGCAGCTCTTCGTCTATTTTGAATTTGGCGGACAAATTCAGGAACTAATTCATGGAAATTTGGACTAGGCTTACCATTAACTGAGATATTATAACCTGCCCTTTTTACTGCACGAAGCAAGCACTTTTCACCTAATTGGTAATGAGCAGGGCATGCACAGGGAACCATGGACCTCAATACTGGCTTATTACAGTAGGATGGCCCTGTTGGCAAACTGCATAAAGCCATAATTATTACAAGTAAGAAAACAAAATGTAATGCATGAAAACAGAAAAGGACAAAAAAACAATTTACCAATTGTTGACAATTGACATAAATGAGAAAAACAATGATCCAGTAAAATTCAAGCATTAAGTTTAATTAGTAAGATAGGTACAAAAGTGTAAGCTCTGAATAGAAAGAATTTATGTACAGAATTTAAAAACTGTATAGTGCAAGATGGCATATTCACATGGTGAGGTTTTGAAGTGAACCCTTTTCACATGTACATTGTCATGACACAACTAACTAGAACTCAACAGATATGCATTGGCGCTTGGGGTCATGCGGTGATTTTTGTATATAAGTTGATAAGTACCCAAGCACTTGGAAAACTCTTCCTCAAAATCTAGCTATTAAAAAGAAGAAGAATCAAATCACTTAAGTACTTCACCGAGCATTTCATACTACTTGATATGGGACTTAGACACCCCGTAATACCAAAGTCCCTATCACTAGCCAAGATGACAAGATCAAGAAAGAGCAATTTTGTACATTCTCAAGAACTTTGTATCAAACTAGTCCTGCAGATATTGGAATCTGGTTGGTTTTGAATCCACCCATTACCAACCACAATGTAAGATATTCCTCAGCAAGTACAGTTAATATTCAGCTTAGTGAACAGAAGAAAGATTGAGGTTGACAGAAGTGAATTAAAGTCTCAACAGTCTTATCAATAGCGGATGGCGGACCATGGCGATAAGCCAAATATCAGCCATATAAAGCCACCATATCTGCCATAAAACACCATGGCACCAGCAGCATCCTTCACAAGTTGGTCTGGTGGTTGTCAGAAAATCCGCCACATGGCAGATATTTGACAACACCAAGTCACCGAACAAAAATGTTCCACACCATGTTGCATTACAATTATATCATTAAAATGAGAATTACAAGCTGTAGCGCCAATATGAAATTTGACATGTGTTTGGTGTCCAACATATATCGGTGATGGACACTGACATGACATTGATGCGTCTGGTAGCATTCAATCACTTCTTTTCTTTTCAAATATCATTGTATATATGTGCTGGTGTCATATCCAATGTCTATATAAGTTTTTGTGCCTCATTGACCACAAGTGTTTATGTTTTAGTTAAAAACAAGAGCAAAAGTAGCCGTGTAACGTTTTAACCAAAAGGAAAAACAATTTTGAGCAGATACCCATCAATCAGAACTTAATTGGAAAACAAAGGAGGGTGCACTCAAGAAGAACGCAAAATAATCAATAACTGACATATAGCACGGACACTTCTAATTGAACCCTAACACTCCACACCATTGCCAACATGTGTAATTACATTTAATCAATCTATATTTTTAAATTATCATTGATTTCGACCTGTCAATGTCGGTGTGCGTCGATGGTGTCTGTCTGAGTTTGTCAATGGAACATGATTACCTGCTGTCAATTTTCGACAGCATTCACGCATTTGGTGCATTTGTGGTCGTTCGATTGAGATCGGACTATTCAGATTTCAAAGTGTGGATTGTTTATTTCATAAAATGTTAAATTTATATTAAATTCTGAAGCGATCTGAACTCAAAGCTTGAAACAAACAAAGTTACCTATTTTTTCTCATCAACCACAAACAATACCCACTTAATTCCTCTAGTTCTCTTATTATTCATCTTTCCCAAAACCACAACCAAATCCAAGAAAGAAACAAAAACCAAAAAATAAAAATAAGTACACAATCCCTAAAATCACACTAATTCCCAAATTGCAAGAAACACAATTATTCACACTTGTTAATCAAGAATTTCTATTTCACTCAACATAGCCAACATCTAGAAAAATCCAGTAAATCCAAATAAACAAAACATTAAATTAAAAAATATATTCAAAATAAATAACAAAAAAAAAACTCACTTTTTAGCCACGGCGGTGCATCCCCGGTAAAGCTTCTGCTTCGAATCAGACAAAATATGCGCATGACAGAACCTAGTGAGAGCCATAGCCTTTGTTTTGCATCCACTATAAGCGCAACGAACGAAATCATCACCGACAGCAGAACCATTTTCAGTGCCATTTGCCGTTTCCCCCAAAACGACACCGTTGGGGTTTTCTTCATCTTCTTTGAAAGGACTCTTCCCGTAAATCCAGTAATAGTCTCTGTACTTGGCTTTTACCTCATCCATTAAAGCCCAGTAGTGACGCCGGTAACAGCGAGCGAGTTGTTTGACTCGGCGAAGTCGACGAGTCAGAACCTCGCGCCGAGATAACACGGCCGAGTTAGCGAATACTATGTCTTTCTCGGCACCGTCGATAGTCATCGGCGAAACTGGAGGCGGTGGTGGCGGTGGTGGTGGTTGTGACTCTTCCATGGGTGAATTGGTCAGTTACCGGAGAGATTTTAGATTTTGCGAAGTTGGAATGAAATCTATTTGATTTCAATTTTCAAAAGAGAAACAGAATCATATGTGCCTTGAAACTCGTGAAATTTATATAAACTTCATTTTATTTTTTTAACATTCTTTAATTTTTATTGTATATTGAAAATTTGAGGATAAATAATACTAGTAATTAATATAAAATTACCTTAACCGACCAAGAAAAATAAAATTGTCTTTTAAACCAGCTTTTTTAATATTTTTAATTGGTTTATAGATAAACATTGAAAATTAAAAAATTAATTCATTGAATCACAACTAATTATGTGTGTTATTTTATAAATTATTTTATAATAAAAAATACATATTTTAACAATTTGACAGCTATTAGTTGAATGTAAATTTTGAAAAAACAATATATGTGAGATAAAATTATATTTTAATTGGTTTATAGATAAACTAGAAAGTTAGTTTGTTGAATCAAAGTATGTGTATTATTTTATGAGATTAATTTATTTTCAGTGTAAAAAAATTTACACGGTCAATGCATCACAATTATCCGTTTATATTATTTTTTAAATGTTTAAAATAAAAGTCAAACCTTTCAAATAAATCAATGGTTGTGAATAACTGATAGTGTAAAAATTCTTTACACTATCGGTGTATATCAATTAAATTCTTATTTTATAGGTGAATATGAGAAAAATATTTAAGAATTTTACAACTATTAATTGAATGTAAATTTTGCATAAACAGATAAGTTTATATTTTCTATTGGTTTATAGATAAAATTTGAAAAAATTCATTTATTTTTCACATACTTATGCTTGTCCAAAGTTGGTACCTTTTTAGGATTGTTTTAGGGTGTCAAATGACCTTATTTGGTTGATACTTTAATTTTTCTTGATCAACATGACTTGTATGAATGTTGTGTATCATATATGAACTTTGTTTGATGTTGTTAATATGTTCCTCTTGGTTTTTGACCTAATTTTCACTTACTTTAATGTATGTTTACATGTTTATGTGTTTTAAACTTTATTACTATGCCATGAACTTTTGTGTGTTTACTTTGTCATTGATCCATGATTCACATGTCATTCTTTCATGTATTATTGAACCTTTGTGTGCATGTGTGCCATTGTGTTTGTCTTTGTTTATATGTTTGCAAATGCTTTAAACTTATGATAACATGTCTTTGTATGACTTGTATATGCTTACATGTTCAAACCTTTTGTATGATGTTGAACCTTTGATTGTGATCATATTCAACCTTAACACGCATGTCTTGAATACCTTAACTTGTTTTCATGATTAAGTTGATGTTATATCTAAACCATGTCTTACTTCATGCATATACACGTTCATTCATACGTATTATGACATCCATATACATGTTCATGCATTGTTATGTCATTCACCTTTGTTTCTTCATGATGATATATCCATGTTATTCACATTCATGTTAACTTTGTACATATTTGATTGATGTTGTTGTATCTTTGTTCATGTTCACATGTTGTACATATGTGTTTACATACCATGCCTGATATTTTTATGATCATGCTTCCATATCTTTGTATTGATGTCATGTATGAACATCTTCTTCATTTGCTTATCTTTGTATATGTCATGCTTAAACATCTTCTTTATCATGTGTTTACCTTTGTGGATGTCATGCTTGAACATCTTCTTCATCCTTGTTTGTCCTTGTTGATGTCATGATTGAACATCTTCTTTACCATTTGTTTATCTTTGTTGATGTCATGCTTGAACATCTTCTTTATCATGTGCTTATCTTTGTTGATGACATGCTTTAACATCTTTTTCATTTGCTTACCTTTGTGGATGTCATGCTTGAACATCTTTCTTTACCACTTGTTTATCTTTGTTGATGTAATGCTTGAACATCTTCTTTATCATGTGCTTATCTTTGTTGATGTCATGCTTGAACATCTTCTTTGTTTGCTTATCTTGTGGATGTCATGCTTGGACATCTTTCTTTACCATTTGTTTACCTTTGATGTCATGCTTGAATATCTTCTTTATCATGTGCTTATCTTTGTTGATGTCATGCTTGAACATTGAAATTCTAGTTAACAGACTTTCGATGTCACACGGGATGTTATGACATCCAATTCTGCGCAGACAAGTATTATGCAAAACTTTAAAAAGTAAGTGCAGTAAATAACACAAGGAATTGTTTACCCAGTTCGGTGTCACACACACCTACGTCTGGGGGCTACCAAGCCAGGGAGGAAATCCATTATTAGTAGTATTAATTCAGACCTTAAACCAACTGTTTAACCCTATCACTTAATACCTACCCAATGCAATTTCAATCTTACTCTAAGATCAAAGTTCCTACTCACTCCCCCTCAATCACCTCAGTGATTACAACCTTTAATTATATTAAAGTTTATAGTGAAGTCACACTTCAAACAACTCTTGATTGTGCTTAACAGCTTTAATCAAGATACACAGCACTCACGCTTAAAAGCTTAGAGTGACACAACACTTACAACTCAATGAACACCATAGTCCAATGCAATCATCTAGGTGATAATTGCTTGGCTCACAAGATTCACCTAATACAAGACACACACAAAAATACAGCAGTGAAGTAAATGGAACAATAAAATCTTCACGCCTAAAATCCCCGAGTTCTAAATGAAGGATTGCCATCCTTTTATATTGCAGCACTTGGGCCTTGTACTTGTATTTCCTGAAATTAAGGTCAAGCAAGTTAACCTAATTTCCACATATTAGGGTACTAACAAATAGGCTATTTGTTAGGTTCATTAATTGTAGCTTAGTTGTTAGTTTCCTGGATTTTAGCTCAGTTGTTGGATTCCTGAAGAATAGCCTGAGAAAACTGCTGAAACAGAAAAACTAAACAACCTACAATTTAGCATATGCTGTCAGGAATGAATGTCACAACATTCAGTTTGACGTCCAAGGCATAGACCATATGTTAAGTCTGTTATTTTCCTGAAAACAGACTGTACAAATTTGTTGTACTGTAGAGGACCAACCCGTTCATACTTCAGTATCAGCTTACATTAATAAATGTCAAAACTTCCAATTTGACATTTACACATAGAGCCTTATGCCATGGTCTGTCGTTCTCCTGAAGAACAGACTGAGATACATACTGAAATGTAGCAGAAAACCAACCTGCCTATTATTCAGTATATGCTGTCAATGATGAATGTCATAACATCCAGTTTGACATTCAGACAATAGGCCTTGTGTCAGGTCTGTTATTCCCTTGATAAACAGACTGAAAATAAATACTGAGTTATAACAGAACACCAACTGTTCTATTCCTCAGTATCTGCTGTCAGGGATGAATGTCATAACATCTAGTTTGACATTCAGTAGATCTTGTATTAGCTACACCTGCAGCATACCACTCAAGTGTGTCATGACATCAGTCAAGACATCAGAGTACAGTTAGATGATCTAACACAAAATGCAGCTAATCAAACATCTCCAAAGCAGGTCATGACATCAGTCAAGACATTAGAGTACAGCTAGTGTTTTACCATAAACTGCAGCCAATCAAACATCTACAAACATCTTTACTTAACATTTGTTTATCTTTGATGTCATGCTTGAACATCTTTCTTTATCATTTGCTTATCTTTGTGGATGTCATGCTTGAATATCTTGCTTATATTTTGTTTATATTTTTGCCCAAATACAAGGGAAAGAACTCTTTATTGACTTAATGTCATAGGTAGTTTAGAAATCCATAGTTCCCTAGTTTGACCTTGTTATAGTCATTTTCATTTTTCAAGTTAGATTTAAGTAAGAGTTTGTAACTCTTGTAAGTGTGTTTGTTATGAACACTTACTTCCCCCTTTGGAACCTTGATCACTATGAATTGTTCTTTTACCCTTAGTTAGGTGAACTGCAGTTGCTCTGATTCAATCCTTATAAGGATACATAGGCACATGACCGTGAAGTTTTGGCAAGCAAACTTAACAAAACCTTTAGGTCCTTCCCAATAAAACATTTCGAAACAATAGCAAACAAACAATAACATAACATAAATACTTTCAAAGGGTTCCTATAGGATACTATAAATACTTAGGATGCTAATACCTTCCCTTAGTATAACCAACCCCCGAACCTTGGATCTCTTCGCATTGTTTTTACATTGCACAATTAGGGTTTTACTCGATCTTTTCCCTTTCCCTTGGATAAATTAGAGTTCGCTGGTGAACATTCAATGTGTTGTGATTTAAGTTAATATAATACCTTGATATTCTATTCTCATTGTGACAAAAATGTCGACTTTACTGGGGATAGCATTGTAAGAGGGTTAAGCCTATTTTGATTATATTTATGCTATTATTATTAGTTGTTTTCCTTGTTTGTTTGGATTCTTTGTTTTGGGTGATCCATTGTGCGGTGAGGTAAGTTTTAACCGGACTTGAGTGTACATAAATAAGATAGGATGTGGTATAGTCAAGAAGGCTTATAGGAAGTTTAATCCCGAATAAGATGACTTGAGAATCCACCACTCATGTGGAGTTTCCCTTTAAATTTAGTATTATTGATCAAGCAATTGTGAAAACACATACTATATTGATTTGGGTAACCTGAGAAGCTGAGGACCTTTGTAACCCATTTACCCCACTTGGCCTTTGGGTTGTAGTGCGATGACTATGAGAGTGTAAATCTGAAATAGTTGATACACGATACTACACTCAAATGAGATTCTCTTGAGAATATTTTAAGACCCCAATTTTGACCCTAAGATCCCTCATGTTATCTCATCATATGCATTGACTTTGGGATCACACTTTGGCATCCTCCTTACCCCTTATTCATTGGGTTTGCATTGGGAGAGATCACCAAGAACATTTGATTGTATCATACTTTTTTTTCATTGTTTACTAACCAAAATACCAAAAATATGTCTATGTATAATCTTGTTTTCTTTTGAAGGTAGTGTGTGCATCAACCAATGCCTCAAGCTCATATCTAAGGGTTTGAGACCCTCAATGCAAGGATATCAATCAAGAGATGGTTCACATTGACTCTAGACATCAAATATGGATCCTCATGATCTTCATTTATCATTTTGATAAATAATTCATCAAGAGTTTGAAGCTTGTTTGCCTTGGAAGCCCTAATTCATCTAGGTATCTTGTATGACTTCCTCGGCAAGTTTCCCCAACATTTGATCAAATATTTCAAGGGATACTTCATTATACATCATCTTATACATATATGATCCCCCATGAATCCAAGAGATCAAGAAAACTTCAAGTTTGCAAGTTCGTTCATGGTGGTTGACCAGAGAGAGTCAATTGGTCAAAATTGGGGTTTCCTAGATTATATCTCCTACAATTTTGGTCATATGAAAATTATTACAAGATCAAAGTTACTCCTTATGACATTCCAAACAACTTTCATGTTGAAGTAAAGATCTATTTTTGCTTGGAAAGTCATTTTTTATGGTGAAAGATTATAGGTCATTTTGTTAGTGCCCTAGTTAAGAGGTCAACTTCCAAGGACCATAACTTGCTCAATTTTTATGAGAGGAATACCATCCAAGTTTCATGATCAATTTCAACATGTCATCTCCAACTTTTATTCTTTGATAAACTTCAAATTCAACTTTCAAGGGCATGTGCCAAGAGAAAATATTATAGGTCATTTTGGGCCATTACCATTGAACAAGAGATTTTCCCCAACTTCTAAAATGCATAACTCCTTCATGCCAAATCCAAATGAGGTCAAATTTGTAACCAAATTGAAGATGTTTGAAATAGATACAACTTTTATGAAGGAACTTTCTCCATTTGAATCTCATAGTAAAAGTTATTCAAGGTGGAAGAAGTGGACATTTGACTTGGGACTTAGAAAATTTTCAATTATGTTTGATTTTCCAAACTTCCACATCAAAATTCACCATGATCCAAGCTTCAAATGGAAAAGTGTTCAAGATGAAAGTTGTTCCCCTTGATCTCACATTTCCAAAAAGTTCAAGATCATCTCATTTGGCCAAGAATTGGATGACTTGTGCACGGCTTCTCTTCAAGGCTCAATTTGGATGAATCTTATGACCACATTCCAATTTCCATTGCATGATTACATGACACACTTTCAGCATTGCACATGATGAATTTTGGACCTGATTACATCATTCCATGGACCTATCACACGCCCATGCAATCATGCAAGAGTGAATTTCTATTTTTGGCATTTTGAATGAAGTGTGTGGAAAGCAAATGCATAGCCTATAAATAAGACCCCTTCTGCTCAAAATCAGGGACACCTTTCTCAAGCTTTGAACTTGAAATCCTAACCCTCACCATTAGAGGACAACCTTGAAGGTCTTCAATTGAAAATCGAGTTTCAATTTCACTTCAGTTTTGAAGTTGAAACTCCAAGAATCCAAGTCTTTCCTTGTTCCATTTCACTTCCCGCAAGCACCTGAAGTTAAGCCAAGGCCAATTGGAAGCAAGATCAAGCAAGATTCAAGCTCCCTCGAAGGTTAATTTTCAGAAACTTCATCTCTTCGATTCTCTCTCAATTCTTCGCCATTCTCTTTGATTTTTGGTTGGTTGAAGTCCTACCAATGTAGAAAACAAGATTGGGTTGCTTTGAGGTCAAACCGAAGCAACTCAATTCATGATCCTCAAAATTAAAATCCCTATATCTTTTTATATACTTGGAATTGGAGAAAATTGTGGCCAGATTTGAGATACTGAGCATTTTCTCTTTTAAATAGTGTCCTTGTTTTCCATTTTCCATTGAGATGAAGTTGGACCAGTCCGGTGGTAACTCAAGTCAAAATCATAATCTTTCAGAAACTAAAGCCACCTCCTCTGCCTTATATTCATTTCCTTCCGATAAAATAAAGATTTTAAATCTGTGATCACTAAACACTTCAAATCTAGAGCCAAATAGGTAGTGCCTCCAAATCTTCAACACGAATACCACTACTGCCAATTCAAGATCATGCGTAGGATAATTCCTTTCATGAATTCTGAACTGCCTCGAAGCATAAGCCACAACCTGACCATTCTACATCAACACACCTCATATACCCATCTTCTAAGCATCACAATATATAACAAATGACTAGCTTGGATTCGGCAAAATGAAAATTGGAGAAGATGTCAACTTCTTCTTGAGTTCTTAGAAACTCTCTTCACAATACACATCCCAAACATAAGTTTGACCCTTTCGAGTCAACTGAGTCAACAATAATGCTAACTTCGAAAAATCTCCAATGAACTTCTTGTAGTAACCAACTAATCCAAGAAAACTTCTAATCTCAATGGAAGACTTCAGAGTCTCCCATTGTAATACAACATATATCTTCCATAGATCCACAACTATACCACCACTAGAAATCACATGACCAAGGAAACTCACTTCTCTTAACCAGAACTCGCATTTGGAAAAATGCGCGTATAATTGATTCTCTTTCAATGTATGCAATACAATTCTCTGATGTTCCACATGCTCATCATCAAACTTTGAGTATAGAGGTATATCATTTATAAACACAACCATAGACTGGTATAAATATGGATGAAAGATTCTATTAATGTATTCCATGAACACTCGAGGCGCTTTAGACACACCAAATAACATTACCGAATACTTGCAGTGACCATACCTTGTTCTGAAAGCCGTCTTCAGAATATCTTCCGGTTTCACACGAATCTGATGATAACCCGAACGCAAATCTATCTTGCTAAACACGCAAACACCTACCAATTGATCCATCAAATCATCAATACTAGGAAGTGGATACTTTTTTTTATAGTCACCTTACTCAGTTGTCGGTATTCCACTCATAACCTCATACTACTGTCCTTCTTCTTCACTAACAACATCGGCACACTCCAAGGCGAAACGCTTGGATGAACAAACTTCTTTTCAAGCAGATCTTCTAGTTGCTTCTTTAATTCACCCAACTCCGAAGCAGGCATCCTATAAGGATCCATCGACACCAGATTCGTACCAGGTACTACGTGTGTAGAAAACTTCACCTCGTGCTCTAGCGGAAAATCACTAATATCATCTAGAAACACTTCTAGAAAGTCACTTTCCACAAGTAACTTGTCTAATATAAATTTAGTCTCTGCCTTCATAGAAGTTAAACCATAAACACTATAATGTCTTCCTTCACGAACTCATTCACTTGCTTAGCAGATACAAACATCAATTCTTCATCTCCATCGAACTCATATTCATGCTCCGGAGGCAAGTTACATATATCTTCAGGAAAACATCAGGAATAACACACCACTTACATATCACTAGTCGTCATATTTCTCCTCACTCTCTGAGAAGCAGATATCAACAATACCTGGTCGTTTTCCCTCAAAGACATCCCAACTGGACCAACAGACTAGAATCTCGAATCCATATCTGTCATACCCCAATTTTGTCCGAGCATTTTAAATTTTCATAAATTCGATTTAATTTTCAGTTTACATCATATGTACAGCATAACATGCATTTTATCATTAGTAATACCTGAAATATCAATCAGGATAAATTTATTGAAAATACAGACAAATTGGTTAAATCATTTCTCAAGAACATGTAAAATCAGCGGGTAAAAAATTTCAGAATTAAAATTACAGACACTAGTATTATTAATCTACAGTTCATCTAGTTTAACCTGGTGTGCTCGTTGTATTTTTCAGCAGCTGTTTCAGTTGCGTTTTGACCCGCCTGAGCCTTTTAACCGGTGAAAATTTATTTCAGAATTTGATGAAACGCTGTATTTTTTCAATAAGTATATTTTGCACTAATCATTCTCATGCATCCGATTTAATTTTTTGAGCAAATTTTTGCTCGACTTTTATTCATTTTTAGTCGTTTTAATTTTGTTCTTTCGACAAAATAGTCAGATTGAATAAATAAAATTTTCCATGTTATTATTTTAATTTTATCAAGGTTATTTAAATAGTTGTGAATTTTATTTGATTCAATTGATTAAAATTGTTTTAAATCGATTAAGTCATCCAAAAAATGCATTATATACATTTTGATTTATTTAAATAATGTGTGTTTCTTGGTGTGCTTCTTTGATTCAATCTGAATCGTTGATTCAAATTAATCAAGGGTCTAAGTTCACAATCCATATACATTTTATTATCCAATCAGAATTTAGAAATAAATTGAATAATAATTTTAAAAAAATGAAAAAAAAAACTCTCTTCTTCAAACGGTAACAAAATTAATATTAAAAAAAGAAAAGAAAAAGTAATAAAAGGCTCTCACACTCTCTCCACATCACAGAGAAAATCACCTCTCTTTTCTCTCCACTCTCTCTCTCCAACAAAAGAAAAAAGGAAAAGAAAGAAAAGAAAACGAAAAGAGAGGGAGGATCCATGGGGACTGTTCATCGTCTCTTTTGGCCTTCCACACACGCCACTCTCTTCATCGTGCTTCCACCGCGCCTCCAACCGTCTACAAACCGTCGTACACACACCACCAAACCTTCATTACCGCCACCACGAAATCGCCGGTGAATGCTATCCAAAGCAAGCTACAACAACGTAACTCACATCCCTTTCTTCCTCACACAACCGTCATACTCGATCCGCTTTCAATAACAAAACATCACCAAAAATCATCTTCTGCCAACCGCCATCAAACCGACATTCCGGCGACACCCTTCACTCAACGGCGAAGTACCGACGTGACGAGATCCCCGGCAACAACAACTACTCCAACATCATGATTCTGTTGTTTTGAACACTTGATTAGTTACAAATTTATTTCTATTTTACAGGTCGAATCATTCCGGCGATTTCACTCTCGAAAAACAGTCCAAGATTTGGCAACCTCCTCAACCGCTGATCGCTCGACTGTGTGAGTCGAGAATGGGGTACAAACTGCAAGTGCACAGTTCTATCGCGTAGTTTTAAAAGATATCGATCCCACAGGGACATATGAATCGATATACCGTTATCTAAGGTTACTTCGTAAAGCTAAGGTGAATAATGGTTGATTGTTTGGGGGCAAAGCTAAAAACTAAACTAAGATCTAGATGAAATATTAATAAAGCGGATATCGGTATGTAGTTCGTCGTAATTAGGGAATCAATTCTTTGTCGGTTTCTTGGTTTTAAAATAAATCGTTTCAGTTAACTTTATTGATTAAAGGTTTTATCTCAAACTCTCGCTCTGTTGAATAAACCATGATTTTATGTTAATGTAGCTGTCACTTATAATTAAGTCAAAAACCATTTTTTGAAAGCAATAAAGTTGCAGAAACTCTTTTTAAGAAAACACTGACCGTTTTAAACACCCTTATCTCAAACTCTCGCTCTGTTGACTTAGGTTATACAATTAAACTCGAATGCTTAACTCTCGTCCTCACATTCAATCTTTAAAAATACTTTTTGAAAAAGACCAGAATTTAATTAACTCTAAAACTTGCTCTCGCCCTGATCTAGAGTTAATGCCTAATTTACACTGTCCAGTTAAAACCTCAAACTCTCGCTCTATTGATTTTAACTTCTTTATGTTTTTTTACTTTTGTAAAAAAACCTTGTTATTAAACCTGTAAATTGAGACCGTAAAAAGATTGATTTTAATTTTAAATTTAATTAGACCGACTTAGTCTTGATCCCTTATTCCGCTTACTTTACATACCGATATCTAGGCGAATTAGCCAGACATGCTAAACAAACAAAAATACATATCATGCATAAACAGACTCATCCCAGGCAGATAATATAAATAAATAATAAAACAAAGCATTAAATAATGATTAAAGAACCTGAATGCATTAAACAATAGTCTTGAACACTCCACCACAAGCCGGTAGGATTTGTTCTTGGATTCTTCGATTAAACAATAAATTAAACCAAGGAAATAAAAACTAGATTCTAACGTAAGGTTAGATCCGGTAAAAAGTTACACAATAGTTTCCGGTGTAGAAACTATTGTGCGAAAAGAATTAATTAAATGCTAAAAAGGAAAGTATAAATTGCAAGGGAAATAATGTAGAACTTGTAAAAAATAAATAAAGAAACAATACTGAAATTGCTGGAAAAGAAAATAAGCAAAAGCGAAAAGCGGCAAAGGAAAAAATTGGAAAAGCTTCGGAACCACTTTAGGTTTTAAAAGTGGCTATTTATATTGGTGTCATTAAGTAACTGCCTGCTGCCAAAAGGTCTTCAACGTGGCTAATTGCATGGCGTGGATATAGGGCCTAACACTCCTCAACGTCTCTTCAAGTCTCTGAGGCGTTACTTGCGCCCAAAAAGTAGGGGAATGGTGTGACGTTCGTCACACCATGTGTGACGTTCGTCACAAGGCTGTTTTGCGTGACGCTCGTCACGCCCTCTGTGACGTCCGTCACAGGCACAGCATTTGTGTCTTGCGCTTTGGGCTGGGCTTTGGCATTTGGTTCTTTTTCTCTCCTTTTTGCACATCCTTTTCTTCCATTTTTACTTGTGCTTCAAAATAAACCACCTGAGACAAATAGGAAGAAAATACCACGTAATATCTTATAAAATGAAGTGAACTGAAATAAATAGTCATAGAATTTAATGAAATTAAGTCCTAAAATATGATATAATTTCGTGTTATCAAACTCCCCCATACTTAGATCTTTGCTTGTCCTCAAGCAAAATTCAGTATAGAACTCGTTTTAAAAATTTAGCCAGATGAAATTTCAAAACACACATCAATTCGTAATAGGTTGCAAGTGGATTTTGTTTAGAAGCAACTTGAGTTAAATCTTGATATCAACAACCACCGTCACAACCTAGACAACCCCACCTTACGCAGATCAGTTCAAGTACACTATGATAGCTATCCTAGTTCCTTTACTCTTATTTCACCCGTTTTCATTCTAGCGAAATCACATTAAGCCCTTTATCTTTTCGCGCACATAGTGGAGTAACCGGTTAGTGATTATGATTCCCTTTTAGCTGGAAGTTCTGGTACATAAGTCGGATAACTTCGTTATTCAGTCCATTGCAAATTGCGGGGGATCGAACCGTAGTCCGCCCTACCAAGTTCAGTACCAGATACCTGCTGAACCAACTCATAATGGATCTTTCATATTATGCTTTTGTATGATCTGCAACCTTTAGATTAAATGATCTGGTAAGGATCACCTAACTTAATTAGTGCATTTCCTGATATATATATATTTATTTATTTTTTTTATTTTTTTTTATGTTACTTTGGGAATCATCCACTTATATTCATCGGCTCTCCACGTAGTTTGCTATTAAGATGGTGCTGACTTCTCGTATAAACTACTTGGGGTTACTATAAAACTAAAAGTTCAAGGAATTGGTATAATAGGTACTTATCCTGATCTAACGTGTTGGGTTCGTTTAGAGTGTTTGGCGGTAGTAGTCTTTGTCTTGATTCGACTCAAGATCGATAAGATGAGCAACCTTTATACTTACTGGGTGTTGAGTTTTTGTTATGGCTCAAGAAAATTGAGGGGAATAGATAATACGAAATTTATTCACACTCGGGACTTAACTTAAAATAATAGAATTTTTTTTTTTTTTATAATTATTAAAATAACAATGGAGGGAAAGGTACATACTTGAAAAAATGAAAATAGAAAGAACATGGTTTCCCCCCCATACTTAAACTAAACATTGTCCCCAATGTTTTAAGGAAATGAAATACAATATGGAAAGGAAAAAGAAACTACAACTAAGGTTGTCTTCCGCCTCTGGTTCTTGGACCTGGTGATCTCTGACGTAAGTCTAAGTTGTCGAACCTGCTGAACAACTCAGTAAACCGCTGGTCGGTTATGGCATTCCTAGCATCCTGTTGTTGTTGCATTTGATGCATCATCTGCATCATCTCGACATTCTGTGCCTGCATACCCTCAATAGCATCCATGATGTCGTCGTTGGTTGCAGGCCTTCTTCGTCGACGACGTTGGGAGGATGGGCCAGTTGCATTGCCGGAAGGGTTGAGCGGGACTGACTGTTGTGTAGGCGGATGATCACCTTGCTCCATTGCTTCAAACTCGTCTGTGTGCGGGTTTGTTTGTGAAGGCTCGGTGGCTTCGGGAGCGTTTAGATCATAGAGGTGGCGGTTGGGGTTTGTGACATCAGTTAGGGCGATATTTGGTAGAACAACGCTTGGGACTGCCTGGTTGTTCACCATAAGATAATATCCTCCGCCTACTCTGTTCTTAATCAGGCGGCTGGATCGACAGTAGCTGATATCCATAGATAGGGGAGGTAGAGATTCTAAAGTTTGGAGTTTATCCCCTAGGTTTAGGCCAAGTGCTATGGTGGTGATTAATCCACCAATTATAAAAGGTTGCCGGCCTCTAGCACATAAGGTGCGGATATGATGAAATAGAAAGGAGGCGGCGTTTACCTTAGTGTCCGGTTCGAAAACGCACTGGAGGAAGAATAGCTCCTTTGAGTTGACCTTGCTGTTGTTTGGTCTTCCAAAAACTGTGTTTTGCAAGATGCGGATAAAGTACCGGATAGTGGGGTTATGTATATGGGAAAGAAGGAGCTCTTCCCAGTTGTAGGTATCTACACCGGAAATTTTCTTGAAAAGGCCGAAGACGTCAACTGTGTTCCAGTTTGAGTTTGGAGGGATTCTGGGGTGTAAGCAGACCTTCTATGGGAAATTGTAGCATGGTACTCAATTGGTTTTGGGTTAAGGTGTACTCGGTGTTAAACATACGGAAGGTTGCGGTACCGGTTAAAAATTCGTCTTCACCGGCGGGAGTGGTGTAGTCGTATGAACTTAAGAATTCTAAGGTTAGGGATGGGTAGGTGGGTTGATTATGAGTGCAAAGGAAGGTTAAGTTGGCTTGACGGAGCATCCATTCGATACCTTGGAGTAATCCTAATTGTTGTAAACAAGTTAAATCGGGGTACCTGGTGGAAACGACGCCTCGCTGTTGGAAACGCTCGAATTGCTCTCTTTGATAATTTTCATCTTCGGATCGGAAGATGATATTTCCGAAATTCTGATTTCCCGCCATTGTAATGAATGAATTTTGGAGGGGTGATTTGGAAAGAAAAGAAATGTATTTGATAGGAGAGAATGGTTTGTGGTGAATGAAGGAAGGTTTGGTGGGTATTTATAGGAGAAGAATTTGGAAGTTGGAAAGAAAAAGTGGTTGAAAAGTAATTAAGTGCGGTTGAATGGAAATTAATGGGGAAGGTAAAAAGTAAAAAGGTGTAACGTTCGTCTCCAACGGCTCCTTAACGTTCACTAGTCTGACGGGTGTTACGCTCGTCACAGGGGTGTGACGTTCGTAACGGGCACTTGGCGTGCCGTCCGTTATGGATTGTGTGACGCTCGTCACACATTCCTTTTTGGCAAGGCTTCAGTAACGTTTCACAGAATCACTTTGGTAATGGATTTATAAATTTTTTGTTTTGTTTTGTTTTGCTTATGATTGATTTATTCTGCAATTTAATTTATCGTGCACGCTTATTCTACTTTGTATAATAATAAGTCATAGGTAGCAACAGTAGAGCATAATAGCTATTGCATAATAAAATTAAATAAACAGCTTCAATAAAATGATCATAATGTAATACAGGAAAGGAAAACAATGAAATGAAAGAGAAATAAATGTGAACATGAATTCGAATAACATTAATAAATAATCTAACTTAAAACTAAATAACTTAGAAAAATAACTAAATTCTATCCATCTGCACGATCTCTGGCCGGAGGAGCAAAAGAGTTAACACGATGTAGCAACTCGTGAAACTGATCTGTCATACTGCTCATGTATCCTAGAACTTCGTGTCTCATGTCAGTAAATTCTCCTCTGAGGGCGTCTTGTTCTGACATCAAAGCTTCAATGGCGGTGTTATAATCAGTTCCGGGCATATGATGCCGGAGGTCGGATATGGCTGATTCTTCGGTCTGAACAGGCTGAGGAGGAGGGTCAATATCATAATAGCCGGATGGTGTCTGAGGGTCAGATTCAGCATGAGGGATCTGGTCATCATAAGTCTCATAGTCATCACAAATCTCATAGTCCTGGATGGATTCAGTGGATCTAGCAGGAGTAGGGGTTTCGTTCAGGTTGTAGAGCCAGTTACTGCGGTTATGAATGCTAGTCCTAGGATCGGGCATGGTGAATAGGCAAAGAACCTGGTTATCAATAATAAGCTCAAACTCGTCAGACCCTAGGTTTGCTATAAACATAGTGTTGAAGAGGAAGGGTATACTCATAGTAGTAATGCCACAAAAAGGGCTTAGGTCAAGCATAGGCTGACGTAATCCAATAGCATTACCTATCATAGTTATCAAACCGCCTATTCTAATGGGTGCTCGCTCATCCTGGATAAGGTGGTCCAAATTAGCTAACATAAAAGTGGCACCGTTTTCTGGACGGTTCTGGGAAGCACAAAATATGATGAAGAGTTCATCACGTGAAACTGAAGTACTATTTGGCTTCTTCCCAAATAAAGTGTGGGTCAGGATCTTATGGAAATAGCGAAAGGTCGGGTTGTATATGTTTCCAGAGAGAAACTCATGTTCTTCGGGCTCATCATTTCCAGTCAGCTTACCCCAAAAGTGTTCAAGTTCTCTATGTTCAAAAAGTTCTTCCTGGCTTACTGTGAATGTGTCAAAGGAGGTAGGAAAACCCAAAAGGTTGGTAAAGTCTCTAATATTAAATTGGTACTCCATGTTGAACATTCTGAACTGGATAAAACCTCTGCTAATTCCTTTTCCATGGCTGGGTAGATAGATTAATGAGATAAGGAATTCTAGTGTGAGTCTCCGGTAGGTGGTGAAATGTCTCAGGATAGGGGATGTCTCCCATCCTATCTGGTTCAGCAAATACAGGACACTTTGTCTCAGTCCAAGGGCAGTCATAGCCCAATCATCAGCATATAAACTAGGTAGCATCTCTCTAGTGGCTAGTTCTTCAAACTTTTGTTTCTGAGCCATTCCTCTGAATTTGATACCCATACGATCAAAATGTCCCATCTGGTTAGTGTTAGCTAGAGAGAAGAAAATATGAGTTTTAGTCAGGATTTGGCCAAATGCCGAAAGAAGAAAAATTTATTATTATATTTTTTTTCTTTGAATTAAAATAAAGCAGGAATGAATACTAAACAGAAATTAAAAGAATAATTGAGAAAAAAAAAAATAGGAATGGTAATAATAGAATAAGAAAATAATAAAATAATTGTGGGTTGTCTCCCACTAAGCGCTTTGTTTAAATGTCGCAAGCTCGACAAAGAAACTGTTAAATATAATCTATAGGTCCTGGGGGCATTTCGTCTAAGTGTAGGATTTGCGAATCTCCATTGGTTTCCGCATAATGATAGTGTTTTAGACGTTGCCCGTTTACGGTAAACGGTTCTGTGGATTTGCCTTTAATTTCTATTGCTCCACTGGGAAAGATGTTAGTGATATGAAAAGGTCCTGACCATCTGGATCGTAGTTTTCCCGGGAATAACTTTAGTCTAGAGTTAAATAAAAGGACTGCGTCGCCTTGCTTGAAGATTTTCCTTGATATACGCTTGTCATGCCATTGTTTTGTTCTTTCTTTATAGATTCTGGCATTTTCATAGGCGTCTCTTCTGAGTTCTTCTAATTCGTTTATGTCAAGGATTCTCTTTTCATCGGCGGCTTTATAGTTTAGATTCAGATTTCTAATAGCCCAATAGGCTTTATGTTCTAATTCTACCGGGAGGTGACAGGATTTTCCATAAATGAGCTTAAATGGGGTCGTCCCTATGGGGGTTTTATAAGCAGTTCGGTATGCCCACAAAGCTTCTGGTAATTTCAATGACCAATCTTTCCTTGAAGTGGCGACCGTTTTTTCTAGTATTTGCTTGATTTCTCTGTTAGATACTTCCACTTGTCCACTGGTCTGAGGGTGGTAAGGTGTCGCTATCCTATGTCTCACTCCATATTTAAATAATAATTTTTCGAGTACCTTGGATATAAAGTGCGATCCACCATCACTGACTACTATTCTTGGGATGCCAAATCTCGGAAATATTATATTCTTAAAGAGTCTAGTTACTACTCGGGTGTCGTTTGTTGGGGAGGCTACAGCTTCGATCCATTTTGATATGTAGTCAACTGCCACGAGTATGTATTTGTTACCGAAAGAGGATGGAAAAGGTCCCATGAAGTCTATTCCCCACACGTCGAAGATCTCTACTTCCAAAATACCTTTTTGTGGCATCTCGTCACGTCTAGATATGTTTCCCGTGCGTTGACATCTGTCACATTCCTTAATAGCCGCATGTACGTCCTTCCATATAGTTGGCCAATAAAAGCCGGCTTGTAGGATTTTAGAGCAGGTCTTGGATGTACTTGTGTGTCCACCATAAGGAGCGGAGTGGCAGTGTTGGATTATATTTTCTACCTCTTCTTCGGGTATACATCGACGGAAAATACCATCGGGGCTTCTTTTGAAAAGTAAGGGATCATCCCAATAATAGTGTTTTATGTCGTAGAAGAATCGTTTCTTCTGCTGGTAAGATAAAGTAGGTGGAACTATTCCGGCAGCTAAATAATTGACGAGATCAGCGTACCATGGTGTGACAGATATAGCTAAGGTGGTTTCTACTTGCATGTCGGAGTTGTTTTCTTCCAAAGTAGCTATAAGTTTGTCGTACGAGAAATCATCATTAATTGATGTTCTTTCCGGTTCAAGGTTCTCAAGTCTAGAGAGGTGGTCTGCTACTACGTTTTCAGTTCCTTTCTTGTCCTTGATTTCTAAGTCGAATTCTTGTAGCAACAAGATCCATCTTAGGAGTCTAGGTTTAGCATCCTTTTTTGTTAAAAGGTACTTGATAGTGTAACACCTCAAAATTTGCCCTCCTCTCTTGGGACTAGCTAACATATTGCATATCATTTTTAGGTCATTAGGCATTGCATATTGCATATCATGTGGTTACATTGTGCAAGTCATCCTCACAAGTCTTGATCAGAAGATGAGGAAGTCAAAAGTGCAAGCCTAGGGTTTCATTGGATTGGTCATTGATCATCTGAGGATGGGGCAGTTCAAATTAGGGTTTCATGGTTCTCAATGGATGTTGGTCTTCATCTTGATTGAAGTGATACATCATCATCATCATGTCTTGTTATCATCAAGTGTGGGATCAGATTCTTTGAGATTAGGGTTTTGACCACTGGTCAACCCTAATCAGTTGCATTGGGCCAATCAGGGCATGATCAGGAGATGGGGTTTATGATGGATATGGGGATCATCACATGGTTTTATTGAGATAATTGAGGCTAGGGTTTCACCCTTGAGCCATTTCATCAGAGGATTGGGGCTCAGACTGACCAATGCATTGCCAATTTCATTTATCAGTTAAAAAGTCAACTGTGGTCAACTGTACATGATCTGATGGAATTGGAGGTGGAAATGAGTTGGATACACTTCATTCATGTTGAAACAAGTGTTGTTTGACATTTCAAAGCTTAAAAATGAAGGAAATCAAGTCAGAACAAAAATTGCCAAAAATAGAAAGTGACTTGTAATGGAAGTTTCCAAAAATGGAAAGTTTTTGACCTCAAGACCACGTGTCCAAGGAAGCTTCAAATGAAAATTTGTTCAACATGAAAATTGTAGATCTTGTTCTCACCTTTCCAAAAAGTCCAAGAACTTGAAAATCCCATGTATGGTTGGAAAATTATGGCTCAGTGAATTTCAGAAATGACCCATAATCAGGAGGCCATAACTTCCACATGGAGTGTCCAAATTGGAAGATCTTTATATGCACAAACTCCATTTGACATGTACTTTCATGGTGCATAATTGGATTTTCCCAAGAGTGGTCAATGCAAAAAGTCAAGTTTCAACTGGACAGTTAAAATGGACCAGGGGCAAAATTGTCCAACTTGTGAAATAATTGGAATTTTTGAGTGGGGATTTTTGCTACACTTCATAAATGGTATTTGAAAGTTGTTGGAATCATCATAACATGCCTAGGCCTTGTGGTTTGGAAATTGGCTATTGAAATGAACTTGCAAAAATGGACAAAGTGCAATCACATAGTGAAAATGAGAAATATGCATCCAATGAGAGTGAAACAAGTTGCAACAGCTCACACATGTCATTTTGAGAGTGTGTGAGCTGTCAATGAGCTGGCATTGGCTTATATGTGAAAGTACCATTTTGTCCCTAACTTGAAAATTAGCCATTTCACTAATCATTCCATTTGGTTAATTAAACATGGTTAAGTGGTGATTAAGCAATCATATATATTCATAATCATCATCTAATCATAACAGAAAATCACAATTCCCAAAATCAGATCCAAAATTCTCCAAATTCATCAAATTCTTCTCAAGAACACATCACACAAAATTGACCAAATCTCTCTCAATTCTTCATCCTTTTGCACGATTTCTTTTGTGTTGATCTCCATTCATCATCATCTGTAACTGTTTTGGCAAATTGGATTGAGAAGAGCCTTAAATCGTGACTGTACAAGTTTGCTCCATCAATGGTGAATCGAGATTTGGCGCAGTAGAAGCAATCTCCCTCGAACCTGAGCTTTGTATTCAACTTCTTGCAGCTTCTAGTCCATCTGTTTCAAGGGATTGAGCATCAAAACTTCACGAATCGCCACTGCCTTCAAATCAAGGTTAGGTTTCGAATATCACCATTGCCTTCGTGTTTATGTGCGTTTGGTAGAGCTTTTCATGTAGAGCGTCGTGATACAATTGGTTTGGGGAATAGTGGATTATAGCTCGAGTTAGGTCGATTATAAGATATGTTGCAAAACCCTAAGTCGATCGATTCGAAGAATTTAGGAACAATTAGGTTAAGCCATGATGATATTTGAGATCCTCGTGATGAGACGGTTCCAACGAGTATTCGCATGAAGATTTTGGTGAAAGATTGATGTTCTTCGTGTTCATAGCTTTTCTGGAAAATTCTGGGAAGAAGGAGATGATTTCTGGAAAATAAAGCCATTTGATCCGTGTTTCTGTTTGAATTTTTGAATAACTTGTTTACCGCTCCCGCGTTCATGTATTTACAACATTGCCACTGTAAAATCCAATTTAATTATATTAATTAAAATAATTATTAAAAAATCATAAACACATTAAAAAAATTCATAAAAAATGTTTTAAAAATCAGAAAAATATGGGAATTTTTGTGTTGACTTCCTTTTTGACTCTAGAATTTTGTTGACCTATTGATTGAAGTTGTGCTTGGTAGAAATTAGGTTTGACTTAGGGTTGATTGAAATGTGATATATTTTGATACCTTTTGCCATTTTGGATGTGAAATCCTCATGCTCTAAAATAAATGCTTGAAAATTTTTGTGGTGATTGTGGACTGGCTAATGGTGATTTACATGTAAATTTCATGAATTTTGGATTCCTGGTGTTTGAGTTATGAATTTTGGAATCTAGGTGTGACAATTTGTGTCACACCTCATTATGTCAACTTGCTGGATTTATTTTCATGACCTAGGCTTGTTAGATTGATGTGAAATTTTGCATGATGGATCATTAACATGTTAAGATGCTATGTGTATTTTTCTGGAATTTCATGTGGCATTTTCAAATTGATTGGTATTTTTCATCTCTGTTGGTCAAATGTGCAAGCTTGTGTGACATAGATTGGGAATATCTTTGTGAAATGCTCATATGGTATTCAATGAATATGAAATTTGGTGTGCTGGTTATAGACACATGATAGGACATCCCTGTTTTGGTCCCATTCATTTCTTTATTGTTTTCATGGACTTATGAATTTTTGAAGTGAATGCATGTGTTGATGTTGTGATTTGGCTCATATAATTGTGTCTGTTTTTGTTGATTTTCATTGACATGGTTTCCTTTGTCCAATTGAGCTGAAAATTGACATGCTATACCTTGAATATGTCCTGTTTAGGTGTAAATTATTTGAGGATTTTTGGAGTTGTTTTGATATGGAATTGAATGCAATAGTTCTGTTTGGATGTTTAGTGTTCCATTTGACCTAATGTGAATTGTTTTGTGCATGAAATGAATATGGTAAATGATATAATCATGGGACCAATTGTGTTGGCTTTTGTTTGACATTAATTTGAGTTTGGTTGAGAATACCTTGTTGTTTAGGAATTTTTCTTGCTTTTGGACCCTAGGCTTGGCCTAGTGGTCTAGTTTCTCACATTTGCTTGATTTTTCAGGATGAAAAGCACAATGCTTAAGGAGATTGAATCAAGTTAATTCAATTGAGATTATTTGTTGTTTATACACTAACATAACTTGGTTTTGTAGGTTGTGAAGCTTGGGCTTGAGCTTATAGCTTGCCTTGTTATGCATTGACTTGTATAGTCTGACTGATTAACATTTGCTGTTTACTGTTTGTCTGTCTGAGTACTGATGATACTTGATTGTTTTCAGGTACATTTAGTTGCTCAAAGTTCCTTTAAGAACTTGCTTGCTGCTGCTTGGTTTTTAAACCACTTGAGGTAGGACTTCTATTCTTCATGTAGTCTGGAGACCCGGTCTGTTATTTGGCCGGGCAAACTGTCTGAAGTCCTCCTTAAGAGGCAATGTCTGTGATTGTTTAAAATTGTGCCTGAGCAGGTAAAGTCCTTAATCAAGGCAATTGGTGGATCAAAGGGATATGCAATCTATCCCCCACTATTCTGTGAGTCGTCCCTCTGTTCACACGGCTGTGTGTTGATGCATTGGGACACAAACCCAAGATCTCGTGCTGTTGCACAGTCGAGTCAGAGTCTTTGAGCGTAGAAGGGTCCCTCCATTCTGGACCCACGCTCCTTTGTCTGAAGCTCTCCCTGGTCAGGGATAAGAGCTGTGAGGTCTCATCCTCACTTCACCCTTTCATCTGCTTCACCTTAGCCTCGTAATGGCAAGGTTAAGAGCAACTAACACCCATGTACAGATGAATTGCTTCGGCAGTTACACCCATTGTTTGAGCCTCACTTGATTGGTTATAGTGGGTGCTATGTGAATATCTGTTTGAGATGCTTGTTCTCATTTGATGTATGCTTGTATGCTTGTATGCTTGCTTCTTTCCTGGATAGGATTAGCTTGCATTTGTGCAAGTAGGTAGAAACCTGAACGTAGGGTAACGATGCATGACAACACTAGGCTCGAGAACAGCTCCCTGGTAGTGTGTCTTCCCCTGGTTTCTGGCTAGATTTTCTTTCCCTTTAGGGGGAACTACATCGCCCTGATCCTTGTTCCAGACAAGGTATGTAGGCAGGAGGTCGTGCGAGACCTCTCTGGGCACTTTTTTTTCTTTTTGTGTGCGTTTACTTGTTATCTTCTTGCGTGCATTTTGGTCCGGATGCCGACGTAAGTCCAGTGATTGGCAGTCGGGCTCTACGTTTGCCCTCTTGAGTGTGTTTTGGTTCGGATGCTGACGTAATTCCATCGAGTGGTTGTCGGGCTCCACGTTTGCCATCTGTTTGTGTGTTTTGTGTTGTTTGGCGTGCGTAAGCCGAACTACAGTGGCTCTGATTCTTGTTCCAGACAAGATATGTAGGCATAGGATGCGACGTCCTATCGAGCTCCCTTCTCCTAACCCCACCTGCGTTCCATGTGTGTGTGTGTGATGTTTTAGCAACCTATTCTTTATTTTAGAACGTGGATCCCGTCGAGTACGACGGACGTGAGGGGTGCTAATACCTTCCCCTTGCGTAACCGACTCCCTTACCCTTTCTCTTTGGTCGCAAGACCATTTCGTTTCCAGGTTTCTCTGAGCGTTTCCTTTCCCTATTTTGGGATAAATAACGCGCAGTGGCGGCTCTGTGTTGTGTTTTTATTTGAGTCCCGCCGGTTGTTTTTTCGCGGATGCGACAGCTGGCGACTCTGCTGGGGACATACTGATGTTGACCTGTGCTGGTCCATCTTCCCTAAGCGAGTCTCTCCTAGCGTTCTAGGATTAGTTTAGGTTGCTTGTGATGTTTGATTTATTGCATTTATTATTCTAACAGTGTATATATTTGCATTAAATATTTGCATGCATCATACTATCATGTTGCCGTCCTCTGTGCAGGTGGTTCCTCTGTGTTGGGGTGGGTGTTCTGAGTGGGGCTAAAACCCAGGCCCGAGTATACACCTAGGATTAGTGTGGTCTCACGTTCCTCATTTGCTAAATCAGTATATTGTTGTAACGTGACATACCACAAGTCGGACGAGGTTCATTTGATAGTGCTTGCCTTTGTGGATATTCCGCTTTGGTTGAGTTACTTCGTCTGAACTGTTGACTCTGGCGACCGATCATTTCCCGGATCTTTGGTTTAGACGATCTTAAGGGAGCTACAATGGCACACCCGAAAGGGCAAACCCATTGAGTATCTCCGCCCGATTGTTGAGACTATTGTCCGCCTTAGGATGACCTGATTAGAATTTACCTGTGAGGGGAGGGTGATTCTTACAGATGCATGTTCAGATGGTGACTCAGATGGTGACTTTTTGTTCCGTGGATCAGAGTACTATTTATGAGTCGGATTTATGGCCATTTATTGCCGAGACGCCGGAGTGCTGTCCGTGGTATTTATCAGTGGGGATCCGTTTATTTCAGGATTCCCCGGGCCGAGATAGTTATTAGTGGGGATCCGTTTATTTCGGGATTCCCCGGGCCGATTCAGATGATTGTGAGTGTCTGTTCAGAGACTGGTGATGGTGATGATATATCTGTCTTCCGTTTATTTCGGAACCCGTGGGTCAGATTGGTGGTTACATGTTCCCTCAGATGGTTATGATCAGTTCAGAGATCCGAGCCGTGATTCAGAGCAACAGATGATCAGATGACTTGGAGGATGGCAACGCATGGCATTCATTCATCAGCATCATTACATCTTGCATTAATTGCATCTAACACATGTTTATCCATATGCAGGGACACTTTTGATTGAGATTCTGGTTGAGAGACTTTCTGCTCAGACATGAGAACCGGTTTGAAGCACAACATTGCCTATAGTTTCTTCGATCCTGAGATTGGTGTGTTGAAGGATATGATAGCATTGATCACACCCGACCATGTGGGGATGTTCAGAGAGGCATACGGTAGTATCCTGAAGATGGTTTTCCGACTCAGTGACAATGACAGAAGCGCCATTCATACTCTTCTCCAGTTCTATGACCCGGGGCTGAGATGCTTCGTATTTCCAGATTATCTGTTGGGACCTTTGATGGAGGAATATGCTAGTATCCTGGGTACCCCGATTCGAGATCAGATTCCTTTCTGTGCTATTAGAGGAGAGCCGGACATCCTTGGGATTTCCCGTGCTCTTTATTTGAGTCCGGAAGTGACCAAGGGGGGTTTAAGAGAGAAAGGAAAATTACCTGGATTTCATTTGAGTTTCTTGGAGGCTAAGGCCAAGGAACATGCTGCTGTGGGTGATTGGAAGACGGTTTGCGCCTTGATTGCCGTGAGCATTTATGGGATTGTTTTGTTTCCTAATCAGAAGAATTTTGTAGACCATAATGCTATCAGGTTGTTCATGCAGAGAAACCCTATTCCTACTCTGATCGGAGATGTCTACTACTCGGTCCATAATCGGAATGAGAAGTTGCGTGGGGGTTTGATCAGGTGCTGCGCCCAGCTGCTCTTCAGGTGGTTTATGGGGTATTTGCCTTCCCGAGGTGCTTTTGCTCATCTTGATCCTTCTGTCAAGTGGTCATTCAGGTTGATGGGATTGCGGGCTGATGATATTGCATGGACTCATAATGGTTTGGCTGGACGGAATTTTATATATAGCTGCGGGGATTTTCCCAATGTGCCTCTTATAGGAGTTCAGGGTTGCATTAATTACAACCTGACGCTTCTTAGGAGGCAGATGGGGTTCGCTATGGAGGTTCCTCCCCTTGAGTGTGAGACTCAGGAGTCCTTTTATTTTCCTGCGGAGGGCAATCAGGCCAAGCTGATGCAAGTGTCTGGGGCATGGCGCAACATTCAGATGAAGGGTAAGGTTCCGTTTGGCAAAGTCAACTGCCGGTATTTTCCACTATTCGAAGATTGGTTGCGGAAGAGGATTGAGGTTACATTTCTACCATTTCCTGGAGGTGATCCTGTGTGTCCTATGATTGAGGGTCCAAGTCCTTCTGTTAGCATGGAAGAATTCCTCGAGATGAAGAGGGCCAGAGATCAGTTGCTTGCAGAGAAAGCTGAATTGGAGAGAAGTGTTGCTCGGTTTCAGATGGCCAACCAAGAGATCAGAGTGAAGATGGAAGACCAAGACAAGCGACATGCCCTGGAAGCCAAACGCTTTGAGATGGATACGGCCTATTATGGAAAGATCAGTCAGGCATTAGCATCATCCAACCGGGAGCACGACATCACCAAAGAGAGATTGGCTAGAGCTTCAAAGGTCATTGAAGATGAGAAGAGAAGGCAAATCTTGGTGAGGGATCAGAGGGACGACAGAGCCAGAGTCCTCGCTGCGGAGTGGGAAGCAGAGAAAGCAAGGATCATCGCCGAGAGAGATCACTACATGGCAGAGAGAGATCATTACTTCAGGCAGATGAAGATTCACCAGAAGGAAGTGGGGAGATTACAGCAGGAGAATACCGAGCTCAGGTTCGCCGCAGAGTTCGCAAGGATGGAAGATGAGATAGGGCCATCTGTGGGACCCTCATCCAGCTAGATCTTTCATTTGTTGTGGATTACCGTCAGGCTTGTTGACGGAATCTATTTGCTTGTAGTTCTTTCTTGATTCTGGAGGATTGTATTTGAATTCTATCTGGTTTGATGTATGACTATGGCACTGTTTGTGCACCTTTTGTTATGTGATGGTGATTTTTCATTCAGTGATCAATCTTCAAGCTTTATTTGCTTTATCGTATGCACTCACACAAGCACACACATGGTTGGGGGTATCATGCTAAATCACATATCTCCGATCTGCACGATAAAATCAACTGAATGTCAAAATATTAATGCCGGATTATTATATATCTCGATGATGCCAGGATCGAGAGATAAAGTGTTCTTCATATGGATAGACGCTGCATCCATGCATTGATCATAATAACTTGTGTTTTATTTTGCAGGTATATGTTACTAACGTGTGTGATTGTGACAGGAATCATTGCTCGTGCTCGCAGAACTGTACCTTTGCACTCAACACGCCCTCACAGATATTACACCAGACGTAATACTCCCAGACTCATGGAGCTTCCTAGTGCAGACATCCTCGAGCTGAAGGACAAAATGAATGAGCTGATCAACATCATGCAAGGCTTTGCAGTTGGTCAGAAGGCTCTGGCAGACAAAGTTGAAAAGCTCGAGCGGGCTTCTGCAGCAAACAGTGGGGTTAACCTGGATGGAGTCTCCAACCAGGGGTTAAGGTCTCGAGATGGTGGAAAGAGGACAACTGTTGGAATTGTGAATAATGCCGGTGGTTTCGGTGGTGCTGCTGGTCAACCGGGGCCGAGTCAGAATCAGAAAGACAATTTTGTGCCTCCATTCTATGGGTTTGATGAAGACCAGGAGGAAGACAGGGAGGCTGACCAATTCTCAATGCAGAATGAACCGTTTGTTCCCTACAATGCTCCGCCTCAGAACAAGGAGATTCAGCTGCTGGCTGAAAAGATTAAGGTGCTTGAGAGCTATGCCACGCCCGGGGTGGTGAACATGTCTAATATGGGGCTGGTTGAGGGGATTGTGATCCCACAGAAGTTCAAGGCGCCCACTTTCGACAGATATAATGGGAGTTCTTGTCCAGAGACCCACCTTCAAGCCTTCGTCCGCAAGATATCTGCATATACACCAGACCAGAAGCTGTGGATGTACTTCTTCCAAGACAGTCTGTCTGGAGGATCCCTGGAATGGTATACTAAGCTCAAGTCTTCTGACATTAAGAACTGGCAGGATCTTGGGGACGCGTTCTTCAAGCAATATCAGTTCAACGCTGACATGGCTCCGAGCCGTACCCAGCTGCAGGGTATGTCTCAGAAAAATAATGAGGGATTCAAGGAGTATGCTCAGCGGTGGAGGGAATTGGCTGCAAGGGTGCAACCTCCGCTTGTTGATCGTGAGATGTCAGATCTCTTTATGGGGACCCTGCAGGGGCCGTTTGCTGAGAGAATGGTTGGTTGTCCGGTGACCAACTTTTCTGATATTGTGGTAGCAGGGGAGAGGATAGAGAGCTGGCTGAAGCTCGGAAAGATCCAGGGTACTGCATCCGCGTCTTCTTCAGGATCTAAGAAGCCATTCGGTAATAATGGTGGGCAGAGGAAGAAGGAAGGTGATACCAGTGCGGTATACTCACAACGAGGACCCGGTAGGGACCGTTACTTTCAGCACAATGCTGCGGTAACCATTCCTGCTGAGTCTCAGCCTGCACAATCGCAACAACAGCAACAAAGACAACCTTTTCAACAGAGGCCACAGAGGGCCGGATACCAAGTCAGGGGCCGGATGAATGATAGGCAGTTTGATAGGCCTCCGGTGACTTATTCTTTTCTGTTGAAGAAATTGCTAGACCTTGGGCTGGTACAACTGAGGACGCTGGCACCTTTGAGACCTGATCAAAGGCCAGCTAGTTATGACGAAAATGCAAAGTGTGAATTCCACTCAGACGCGCCTGGGCATAATATTGAGAACTGTAAAGCTTTTAAGCACACAGTTCAAGACTTAGTGGATTCAAAGGCAATCAATTTCGCACCGTCTCCTAATGTTAATGCCAATCCCATGCCGGCGCATGGTCAAAGGGGGGTGAATGCCATTTCTGTAGAGGATAAAGTTGGGTTGTCTGCTGTGGATCAGTTGAAGACGCCTTTGGCTGAGTTGAAGAGACAGTTGCTGTTGAATGGGGTTTATCCGGGCTGTGGCCACGAGTGTGCTGAGTGCACTATCTCTGTCAACGGTTGTGAGCTTCTGAGGAAGTGTGTCCAGGGTCTGATGGACGAGGGGATTATCATGATTGAGAGGGCTGATAAAGGAAAAGAGGAGGTCTCCACCATAACGATCTATTATGACCCGGTGGATTTGTCGAACCTTGTTGAAGAGGCTCCAGTTACCATCACGGTACCTGGGCCAATTCCCTACGACAAAGATGATGCCGTGCCATGGCATTATGGTGGGGAAGTTTATTGCAATGGGGAGAAGTTGGAAGAGCAATCTGCTAGTGAAACCACCGTGCTAAAGGTGGATAATGCCGGTCCCAGCGGTTTCACTCGCAGTGGAAGGTTATTTGCTCCTGATGCGTTGAGGAGAGGGGAGGAAGAAAAAGATAAAAAAGAAAAGGCCGAGGCTTTAGCCAGGGCAAAGGGAAAGGCTGTGGTGGATAATGGTGATACTCCTGTGGTGACACCGGCGCCGGCGGGGTCGGAAAATAAATTTGATGATGATGCCGAAGAGTTCTTGAGGATCATTAAGAAGTCGGAGTATAAACTGGTTGATCATTTGCAGCAGACTCCTTCCAAGATCTCGATCCTATCATTGCTGTTGAGCTCTGAGGGGCATAGGGAAGCTTTATTGAAAATCTTGAAGAGAGCTTACGTTCCTCAAGAGATCACTATCAACCAATTGGAGACGGTCGTATCCAATGTGCATGCTAGCCATGGGTTGGGCTTCACGGATATGGACCTGACGGTGGATGGAAGGAACCACAATAGGGCATTACACATAGCAATGGAGTGCAAAGGAGCCGTGCTTTCGCATGTGCTGGTTGATACCGGCTCCTCATTAAATGTGTTGCCAAAGAAGGCCTTGGCAAAGCTGAACTGTGATGGGCTGATTTTGACCCCGACGGATTTGATTGTGCGGGCTTTTGACGGGTCAAAGCGGGCCGTATTTGGAGAGGTAGAGCTGCCAGTGAAGATTGGACCTGAGGTGTTCAAGTCGACATTCTATGTCATGGATATTCAGCCGGCATACAGTTGCCTGTTGGGTCGCCCATGGATTCATGCTGCTGGGGCAGTTACCTCGACTTTGCACCAGAAGTTGAAGTATATCTGGGAAGGTCAAGTCGTCACTGTCTGTGGAGAGGAGGACATATTTGTCAGCTGTAACACCCTTCTACCCAAACGACATATTTAAATATATTATCAGAGTACAACATGTAGAAGAGTTTACATTTCTTACAACGTAACACTTATTGCCTTACAACATAGAACATATTATTTAATATTTAAAACTTCGCAGCGGACAACAGCACAAATATTATAATTCATAATAATGTTTCAACATTATCTCAACAAAACATCTCAACATTTAGTCATCAAAACAACATAATTAATAATCAACTATCTATCGAATCCCATAACCCCGGTGTCACATGACCAGAGCATTTGACTCGACTCTGTAGAATGACTCTACACTTATTCCTCGAACCTCAACAATAGCTACTCCGCTTTATCTGCACATTGCTCATCATAGATGAACATAAACACATGCAGAAGGGGTGAGAATTACATTATTAAATAATAATATAACGACAGAATATAAACATAAATATATTTCACATATGCTAACACAGCTCATCATAATCATCCTAATCAACATACTTATGAACATCAACAAAACAACATATCATATGCAATGCACACACCCATGCATGACTCAACACGACTCGGTATACCCATTTTGTGACCAACTACAGGATCACCACTCCCAGATTCATCACCATAGAATCCGAGTTCCCCGCAAGGAACCAAGCCTCTCAACAAGCCCGGAGTCAACAACATCATTGGAACTCAGTCCGTTCATCACTAGGCATCGGCCTTTCATGAATGCATGCACGTCAAACATGCATCATAATCAACATAGCAACAACGTCATCATATAGTCATGTTATCATCATCATTAATAACATGACAAACAACTCAACAAAACAACAACAACATCATAACGATATCACATCGTCACATAATACATTCATAACTAACACGTAAATTCAACATTTCATCATCATAAACACCTCATACACAATCATATAATCACTATTAATTGTTTATAATACAACTACAGCGACTTACTAAGAGTCTCGCAACTCAACGTACTCAAAACCCACCAACATTAGCTTCTGCATTTCTCCAGTTCGCGCCGCCAACATAGGGACGCGCCGCGAACTCTTCCAATACAACACAGTTCGCGCCGCGAACGAAGGACCGCGTCGCGAACAATTTATTTCGCTTCAGTACGCGCCGCGAAGCAGGGTTCGCGCCGCGAACAACGAATTACAGAACTCCTCTAAATCCTGCCCAGTTCGCGCCGCGAACTGGGCTTCGCGCCGCGAATCGCGCGCGAACAGAAGCCCTCTGCTGCAGAATTCGGCGCAGCTTTGCTTCTCTACTCGCCGTAACCCGTACCCCACAGCTAACAAACCAAAATCGACATTCAACAGACATATATACACAACATACTTCGATTACAGTGCATATAACTCCACAAAACTCACAAATCGGAGAATTTATCATCAAAACCCCAACTTTCCCAATCTCCCTAAAATTCCCAAAATTCATCAACAACCCAACAGATATCATGAAATTGCTCGCATATTATCGTTTAATAAGGTTCAGACCCCTTACCTCTTTGGATTGAAGGAAGCTCCGAGCAATCTTTGGCCTTTTCCTCTTCCTTCTCTTTCTCTTAGCGTTTCTCCCCCTTTCTCTGACTCTGAAGCAAAACACGTGAAAACCCAACTCTGAGTTCTCTTGGCTTCTTATATCAATTTCCACTTTTACCCTTCCACTCTTCATATTCCATTTATTTATTTATTTAATTATTATTAAAATAAATAACATTAATAATAATAATAAAAATAATCCAATAATCCCACTTTATTTAATTAAATTAATAAATTAATATTAACTCAATTAAAATAATTCTCTTATTTTAATCGGGGTGTTACAACTCTCCCCCACTAAAAGAGTTTTCGTCCTCGAAAACATACCTCAAGCAAATAGAGCCGGATACGACTCCTTCATCTGATCTTCACGCTCCCAAGTCAAGCTCTCACCAGCTGGACCTCCCCAAACAACTTTCACCAGGGCAATCTTCTTACCTCTCAGGGTCTTCTCTTCTCGGTCATCTATCCGAATTGGCAACACCTCAACGGTCAAATTATCCCTCACCTGGATATCATCCAACTGAACAACATGCGAAGGATCCGCAATATATTTTCTCAACTGAGATACATGAAACACATCATGCAGATTAGAAAGCGATGGCGGTAAAGCTATCCGATACGCCACTTCCCCAACCCTCTTCAAAATCTGATACAACCCACAAACCTCGGAGTAAGCTTTTTAGACTTTAAAGCTCTACCCACACCTGTCGTCGGAGTAACTCTCAAGAACACATGATCTCCCTCTTGGAACTCAAGTGACTTTCTTCTATTATCATGATAACTCTTCTGGCGACTCTGAGAAATCTTCATTTTCTCCTGAATCATCTTAACCCTTTCAGTCGTCTGCTGCACAATCTCAGGTCCGAGTACAACACTCTCACCTGATTCATACCAACACAATGGAGTTCTACACCTCCTACCATACAATGCTTCATATGGAGCCATACCGATACTAGCATGAAAACTATTATTATAAGTAAACTCCACCAACGGCAAATAACTATCCCAAGAACCACTCTGCTCCAACACACAAGCTCTCAACAAATCCTCCAAGGATTGGATAGTTCTTTCAGTCTGACCATCAGTCTGAGGATGATAAGCTGAACTCAACCTCAACTTAGTCCCCAACGCTTTCTGCAAACTTTCCCAAAATCTAGAAGTAAATCTGGGATCTCTATCAGACACAATACTGGATGGAATACCATGCAGCCTCACTATCTCCTCAATATACAACTCTGCCAACTTCTCTAAAGAGTGATTAATCTTCATCGGCAAGAAATGCGCCGACTTAGTCAATCGATCCACAATCACCCAAATAGAATCATTACCTTTCACCGTCTTCGGCAATCCCGTCACAAAATCCATGGAAATGCTATCCCACTTCCATTCAGGAATCTTCAAAGGTTGCATCATACCTGCCGGTTTCTGATGTTCAATCTTTGACTTCTGACAAGTCAAACAGGCATACACAAACTTAGCAACATCTCTTTTCATACCAGCCCACCAAAACAACTTCTTCAAATCTTGATACATTTTAGTTGCACCTGGATGGATACTCAATCCACTCCTATGGCCCTCTTCAAGAATACTCTTTTTTAATTCAGACACCTCAGGAACACAAACTCTACCTTTAAATCGCAGGATGCCATTCTCATCAATCTCAAAATTACCACCATTACCCTGGTTAACCATAGTAATATGATCAACTAGAGCGACATCAACTTGCTGACCATTCCGAATATCTTCCAGAATTCCACTAGTCAACTTCAGCATACCCAACTTTACACTATCAGCGGAAACTTCACAACCCAAACTCATATCACGGAACTGTTCAATTAACTCAAGCTCCCGAACCATCATCATAGACATATGTAGAGACTTTCTACTCAGCGCATCTGCAACTACATTAGCCTTACCGGGATGATAACTCAATTCAAAGTCAAAATCCTTCAGTAATTCTAACCACCTTCTCTGCCTCATATTTAACTCTTTCTGATCAAACAGATACTTCAGACTCTTGTGATCACTGAACACTTCGAATCTGGAACCATACAGATAATGCCTCCACATTTTCAACATAAATACAACAGCTGCAAGTTCTAGATCATGCGTAGGATAATTCCTCTCATGAACTCTCAACTGTCTAGAAGCATAAGCTACAACTTTACCATTCTGCATCAAAACACCACCAAGACCCATTAAAGAAGCATCACAATAAACAACGAAGGACTCACCAGGATTAGGCAAGATCAACACTGGAGCACTGGTCAACCGCTTCTTCAACTCAACAAAACTCGCTTCACAAGCTGCATCCCACACATACACTTGACCCTTCTTAGTCAACTGCGTCAACGGCAATGCCAACTTAGAGAAGCCCTCAATAAATCTGCGATAATAACCAGCTAACCCCAGAAAACTGCGTATCTCAGTAGCAGACTTCGGAGTTTCCCACTGTAATACAGCATCCACTTTAGCAGGATCAACAGAAATTCCACCACTCAAAATCACATGGCCAAGGAAACTCACTTCCTTCAACCAGAACTCACATTTAGATAACTTTGCATATAATTTCTTTTCCCTTAACACCTGCAAAACAATTCTCAGATGTCCTGCATGCTCTTCTTCCGTCTTAGAATATATCAATATATCATCTATGAACACCACAACAAAATTATCAAGGTACGGATGAAATATACGATTCATATATTCCATAAACACACCTGGAGCATTAGACACACCGAACGGCATCACAGTGTATTCATAATGACCATACCTCGTACGGAAAGCAGTCTTCGCAATATCATCTGACTTCACTCGGATCTGATGATAACCCGACCGCAAATCAATCTTACTGAAAACATGAGCTCCAACCAACTGGTCCATCAAATCATCAATCCTCGGCAATGGATACCGATTCTTGATAGTCACCTTATTCAACTGCCGATAATCGACACACAACCTCATCGTACCTTCTTTCTTTTTCACTAACAATACTGGTGCACCCCAAGGAGAAACACTTGGACGCACAAACTTCTTCTCAAGCAATTCTTCAAGTTGCTTCTTCAATTCAACTAATTCAGTTGCCGACATTCTATAAGGAGACATCGACACTGGACTCGTACCTGGTACTAAGTCAATGGCAAATTCTACTTCACGTTCTGGAGGTAAATCACTTACATCCTCTGGAAACACATCCTGAAATTCACAGACAACAGGCAAATCTACACTCACCACTTTCTTATCCGCTTGCAGAGACGCAAATAAAGCGAATATCTGAGCTTCATCTTTCACAAAATCCCCCACCTGCCTAGCAGATAGAAATCTTGCCTCATCATTCTCACCAACTTCAGAAAACCGCACCGTCTTCCTATAGCAGTTGATAAACACGCCATAGAATTCTAGCCAATTCATTCCCAGAATAATATCAATTTGGTGCAAGGGTAAGCACACCAAATCAACCACGAACTCTCTCTCAAAGATCGTCAAATGACAACCTCGACAGACAACAGAAGTCTTCACAGAACCATTAGCAGGAGTATCTATCACCATACTTCCGCCTAGGGACGACATAATCACACCAATCCTGGTCGCACACTCATACGAAATAAACGAATGGGTAGCACCAGTGTCAACAATAGCAAGCAATTCAACATTATTAATCAAGCAAGTACCTTTAATCAGATTATCTTCTTTAGGAGCTTCAGCCCCACTCAGAGCAAACACCCTACCAGTAGTATGAGCTGCAGTAGCCGCCTTCTTCGGTTTCGAGCACTGCGAACTGATATGGCCTTTCTCGCCACAATTAAAACATGTCGGACCAACATCCTTACATTCCGTAACTCTATGACCAGCCTGACCGCATCGGAAACATCTCAGCACTTTCTTGGTACAGCTATCAGCACGGTGGCCTGGCTCGCCACACTTGAAACATTTACCAACTATGGGAGATCCTCCCCCACTTGGCTTCTTCGCATCTACCACTTTCTGCTTACCTTTACCATTCGGGGATGCATAAGGACTACCACGATCCTTATTCTTCTTCTCACTAAGACTCTTGTAGTGAGCAGTCCTAGCCTTGCTATCTTCATCAAATATCCTGCACTTGTTAACCAGTGTAGGAAACCTACGAATCTCCTGGTAACCAATGCCTTGTTTGATCTCGGGACGCAACCCGTTCTCAAACTTGACACACTTGGATTCCTCAGCATCAGCATTATTATAATGAGGACAATACTGCACCAGCTCCTCAAACTTCGAAGTGTAATCAGCAACGGACATGTTACCCTGTTTCAGTCCTAGAAATTCCATCTCCTTCTTACATCGCACATCAGCAGGAAAATATTTCTCCAGAAAGGCCGTCTTGAACCTTTCCCAAGTCATCTCAGCACCTGGTACTTCAATTCTCTGGCGAGTGTTATCCCACCAGTTTTCAGCCTCTTCAGATAACATATGCGTACCAAACTGCACCTTCTGTGCTTCAGTACACGTCATCACCCGGAAAGTCTTCTCAATTTCCTTCAGCCAAATCTGAGCACCATCTGGATCATAGCGCCCTTTGAATGTAGGAGGGTTATTCTTCAGAAACCTTCCCAAATTCCTAAACTCGTCGACCGGCGGATTCTGCTGCGCCTGCATAGCCTGCGCCATAGCAGCCAAAGCCTCAGCAATCGCACGGTCATTTTCTCCAGCCATACTCTGCACAACACAACCACAACCGTTAAATATCGACAGTGTCATTTACACTAATCGACCAACAGGGAAAACCTCACATTATGACTCGACTGGACTGACAATGCTCTGATACCACTAATGTAACACCCTTCTACCCAAACGACATATTTAAATATATTATCAGAGTACAACATGTAGAAGAGTTTACATTTCTTACAACGTAACACTTATTGCCTTACAACATAGAACATATTATTTAATATTTAAAACTTCGCAGCGGACAACAGCACAAATATTATAATTCATAATAATGTTTCAACATTATCTCAACAAAACATCTCAACATTTAGTCATCAAAACAACATAATTAATAATCAACTATCTATCGAATCCCATAACCCCGGTGTCACATGACCAGAGCATTTGACTCGACTCTGTAGAATGACTCTACACTTATTCCTCGAACCTCAACAATAGCTACTCCGCTTTATCTGCACATTGCTCATCATAGATGAACATAAACACATGCAGAAGGGGTGAGAATTACATTATTAAATAATAATATAACGACAGAATATAAACATAAATATATTTCACATATGCTAACACAGCTCATCATAATCATCCTAATCAACATACTTATGAACATCAACAAAACAACATATCATATGCAATGCACACACCCATGCATGACTCAACACGACTCGGTATACCCATTTTGTGACCAACTACAGGATCACCACTCCCAGATTCATCACCATAGAATCCGAGTTCCCCGCAAGGAACCAAGCCTCTCAACAAGCCCGGAGTCAACAACATCATTGGAACTCAGTCCGTTCATCACTAGGCATCGGCCTTTCATGAATGCATGCACGTCAAACATGCATCATAATCAACATAGCAACAACGTCATCATATAGTCATGTTATCATCATCATTAATAACATGACAAACAACTCAACAAAACAACAACAACATCATAACGATATCACATCGTCACATAATACATTCATAACTAACACGTAAATTCAACATTTCATCATCATAAACACCTCATACACAATCATATAATCACTATTAATTGTTTATAATACAACTACAGCGACTTACTAAGAGTCTCGCAACTCAACGTACTCAAAACCCACCAACATTAGCTTCTGCATTTCTCCAGTTCGCGCCGCCAACATAGGGACGCGCCGCGAACTCTTCCAATACAACACAGTTCGCGCCGCGAACGAAGGACCGCGTCGCGAACAATTTATTTCGCTTCAGTACGCGCCGCGAAGCAGGGTTCGCGCCGCGAACAACGAATTACAGAACTCCTCTAAATCCTGCCCAGTTCGCGCCGCGAACTGGGCTTCGCGCCGCGAATCGCGCGCGAACAGAAGCCCTCTGCTGCAGAATTCGGCGCAGCTTTGCTTCTCTACTCGCCGTAACCCGTACCCCACAGCTAACAAACCAAAATCGACATTCAACAGACATATATACACAACATACTTCGATTACAGTGCATATAACTCCACAAAACTCACAAATCGGAGAATTTATCATCAAAACCCCAACTTTCCCAATCTCCCTAAAATTCCCAAAATTCATCAACAACCCAACAGATATCATGAAATTGCTCGCATATTATCGTTTAATAAGGTTCAGACCCCTTACCTCTTTGGATTGAAGGAAGCTCCGAGCAATCTTTGGCCTTTTCCTCTTCCTTCTCTTTCTCTTAGCGTTTCTCCCCCTTTCTCTGACTCTGAAGCAAAACACGTGAAAACCCAACTCTGAGTTCTCTTGGCTTCTTATATCAATTTCCACTTTTACCCTTCCACTCTTCATATTCCATTTATTTATTTATTTAATTATTATTAAAATAAATAACATTAATAATAATAATAATAAAAATAATCCAATAATCCCACTTTATTTAATTAAATTAATAAATTAATATTAACTCAATTAAAATAATTCTCTTATTTTAATCGGGGTGTTACATCAGCCACCTGTCTTCTTTCAAGTACGTGGAGATGGATGGTGAGATCTGGGAGACACCCAGTCAGGCTTTCGAAACCGTTAAGGTGGAGAATGCCCTGTTTGCCAAGGAGGAGGAGAAACCATCCATCGCTTCATATAAGCAGGCTGCTGAGGTGGTGAAGAGCGGAGAGGCTCCTGGTTGGGGCAGAATGATGGAGGTCCCTGCGAAGAAAGACAGATTTGGGGTTGGATATCAACCGGGCCGAGGCTCAGGACAAGGAAGAGGACGTCGTACGTCAGTAACCTTCACAAGCGCCGGAATGCTGGATCCGGATCACATCTGCATGATGGGTGAAGATACTGATAGTGACTGCGACATGGACCAATGGATAAAGCCGTGCGCACCAGGGATGGAAATCCAGAACTGGAAGGCCGAAGAGATCATCCGGGTCACTCTCCTTGAAGAGTAATATTTTTCTTGTTTTCAGTTTATATGCATGCAAGCCATGCATGTTGCCCGACACGTAATGGTCCATTGTAAGGGCCACCTCATGTTTAAATTTGCAAATTTGCATCATTAATAAATGGATGTTTTTTAGTCAAAAGCGGTGTTCCCTGTTTTTCATTTATTTTTGCAGTTTAAAAATAAAAACAAAATAAAAATGGCAATGTTTTCATTTTCAATTTCTCACACCGGTTCTAAAGCAATGCATGAATCAACATTCATGCAGATGCGATTCCTCTCCGGATCTCATTGATAACAATCCTGTTACACCCTTGTATGACTTCGATAATCCAATCTATCTTGCTGAGGAAGAAGACGAAGAAGATTGTGAACTGCCAGGGGAATTAGCCAGGTTGTTGAAACAAGAGGAGAAGGTGATTCAGCCGCACGAAGAGCCGATCGAGGTTGTGAATCTGGGTACCGACAAGGTTAAGAAAGAAGTGAAAATCGGGGCTGCTTTGGAGGAAAGTGTCAAGAGCAGAATGGTAGTGTTGTTGAAAGAGTATGTCGACATCTTTGCCTGGTCTTATCAAGATATGCCAGGGTTGGATACCGATATCGTTGTGCACAAGCTACCGTTGAGAGCAGATTGTCCTCCTGTGAAGCAGAAGTTGCGCAGAACTAGACCTGATATGGCAATGAAGATTAAGGAAGAAGTGCAGAAGCAGTGGGATGCTGGTTTCCTTGCTGTCACTAATTATCCGCCATGGGTTGCAAATATTGTGCCAGTCCCGAAGAAGGATGGTAAAGTGAGAATGTGTGTGGACTACCGAGATCTGAATAGAGCTAGTCCGAAGGATGATTTTCCATTACCTCACATTGACGTGTTGGTAGATAATACAGCTCAATTCTCGGTGTTTTCCTTCATGGATGGCTTTTCTGGCTATAATCAAATCAAAATGTCGCCAGATGATATGGAGAAAACAACGTTCATTACACCATGGGGCACTTTTTGTTACAAGGTGATGCCATTCGGTCTCAAGAACGCCGGTGCTACTTATCAGAGGGCCATGGTGACTTTGTTTCATGATATGATTCATCATGAAATTGAATGCTATGTTGATGACATGATAGCAAAGTCCCAGACAGAAGAGGGGCATTTGGTAGATCTGGCCAAGTTGTTTGACCGGCTGAGACAGTTCAGACTGAGGTTGAATCCGAACAAGTGCACATTCGGAGTGCGGTCCGGTAAATTGCTGGGGTTCATTGTGAGCGAGAAAGGAATCGAGGTCGATCCTGCAAAAGTAAAAGCAATAAGAGAAATGCCTGAACCGAGAACGGAGAAGGAGGTTCGTGGTTTTTTAGGTAGATTGAACTACATTTCACGGTTCATATCTCATCTAACGGCCACGTGTGAACCAATATTCAAGTTGTTAAGAAAGGATCAAACGGTCAGGTGGAATGATGATTGCCAAGCGGCATTTGAAAGAATAAAAGAGTATTTACAGGAGCCTCCGATTCTGATGCCTCCTGTGGAGGGAAGACCGTTAATTTTGTACCTGACGGTCCTCGAGGGGTCTATGGGGTGTGTATTGGGGCAGCATGACGAGTCTGGTCGAAAAGAGCATGCCATATACTACCTTAGCAAAAAGTTTACCGACTGTGAAACAAGATATTCACTGCTCGAGAAAACTTGCTGTGCTTTGGTCTGGGCTGCTCGCCGGCTAAGGCAGTACATGCTGGTTCATACCACTTTATTGATTTCCAAGATGGATCCAATCAAGTACATTTTTGAGAAGCCAGCATTGACCGGACGGGTTGCGAGGTGGCAAATGATTTTGACAGAATATGATATTCAGTATACCTCTCAGAAAGCAATCAAGGGGAGTGTATTGTCTGATTACCTCGCCCAGCAACCTATTGATGATTATTAACCGATGAAGTTTGAATTCCCTGATGAGGACATCATGGTTCTCAAATCGAAAGATTGCGAGGAACCGATCCCGGAGGAGGGGCCTGACCCTGAATCCGAATGGATTCTGATGTTTGATGGGGCCGTTAACGTGAATGGAAGCGGTGTTGGTGTTGTTTTGGTTACGCCGAAAGGATCCCACATTCCTTTTGCTGCCCGGCTAACATTTGAGTGCACCAACAACGTGGCTGAATATGAAGCTTGCATATTGGGGATTGAAGAGGCTATTGATTTGAGAATCAAGAACCTCGTCATATATGGAGATTCAGCTCTGGTGATAAATCAGGTTAACGGGAAATGGTATACGCATCAATCTCATTTGGTTCCGTATCGAGATTATACGAGGAGATTGTTGACGTTTTTCACCAAGGTGAAGTTGCATCATGTGCCCAGAGAGGAGAACCCTTTGGCTGATGCTTTGGCTACTCTGGCTGCCTTGATTAAGGTGCAGGGGTGGAATCAGTTCCCCAATGTTGAAGTGGGTCGTCTGGATAGACCGGCTTATGTGTTTGCTGTTGATACAACGCCTGATGATGAGAAGCCGTGGTATTATGATATCAAACGCTATCTTGAGACGCAGGAATATCCCGAGGGAGCGTCTAAGAAGGATCGAAAGACTCTGCGGAGGCTAGCCATGGTGTTCTACCTCAATAAGGATGGGGTTTTGTACAAGCGGAATTTTGATTGGGTCTTGCTCAGATGTGTTGATGATAGAGAAGCAAGCCAATTGATGAAAGAGGTTCATGAGGGATCGTTTGGTACCCATGCCAGTGGGAACGCTATGGTAAAGAAGCTACTGAGAGCGGGTTATTACTGGATGACAATGGAGGCCCAGTGTTTCAATTTCGTGCGGAAGTGTCATAAATGCCAGATTTATGCTGATAAGGTGCACGTGCCTCCAAACCCGTTGAGTTTGATGTCGTCTCCATGGCCGTTTGCTATGTGGGGCATTGATATGATTGGGAAGATTGAGCCTACAGCTTCGAATGGGCACAGATTCATATTAGTGGCTATTGATTACTTCACCAAGTGGGTTGAAGCAGCCTCTTATACGAATGTGACGAAGCAGGTTGTGGCCAGATTTCTCAAGAAAGACATCATTTGCCGATATGGGGTTCCCGAGAGAATCATTACTGATAATGGTTCTAATTTGAACAATAAGATGATGGCAGAACTGTGCCGGGAATTCAAGATCGAGCATCATAATTCTTCTCCCTATCGTCCGAAGATGAATGGGGCGGTTGAGGCAGCCAACAAGAATATAAAGAAGATTGTGCAGAAAATGGTGGTAACTTATAAAGACTGGCATGAGATGTTGCCGTTTGCGTTACATGGTGTCATACCCCAAAATTTGCCCGTTGGTATTACAAAGCATTTCTCAAGACCCTCCGACTTATTCTGCAAGGCACCGACATCAAGTGAACAAAAGCCCAGCTTACAACAGGCCCAACCCAAAAGGGGCCCAAAATAGCTTGCTCGCTAGGCGAGCAATCCCTTCGCCTAGCGAACGCTTCGTCATGACACTCGCCCAGCGAAGCGTCAGATCCAGGAAAAGGCCCAGACCTAGTTTGCTCGCTAGGCGAGCAATTCCTTCGCCTAGCGAAGCTTGCGAAGTTTGAGATTTTTGGACCTCATTTTAAGCCCATTAGGTCACCACTACCTCTACTATAAATACCTGCTCCTCTGCCACGAAAAAGGACACAGACGGACGGACGAAGACGGACGGAAACACGCATCCAGAGGGAGAAACACAGAAACCCTGCTGATCCAAAGAATTCAGAAAGGCGGAAACCCTAAAGGCTGCTTACTCGCTCCGAAGCTACCGCCGTCCAACTCAATCCGGCTCGCCAATTCAAGGTTACGACTTGATTTGCAAACAGGTTAGCTTCACTATTATTCGCTTTAGCTTCTTAATTGGCATATGGTTAATTGGCATATGATTATCATTTGGTGTCCGTACTTTGCATGTGGTATCATTTTAATATCTTAATTTGCACATGATATCGTTTTGTATTTTCACTTGGCATATGGTACCACTTCATGTTCTTAATTTGTGGATTATAATTGAATTCATAAACATTTTGAAGTCTTGCATGAGAATTTAAATGTGTTTGCCTATTGTGAAACTGAACCATATAATTGTATGTTAGATGCCATAAGCCATGCTGCAGGTTGAGGTCATAAGGTTCTCAAATTTCAAACCCGTGGCCGCTCGCTAGCTCATCGCTAGGCGAGCCTGCAGCGAGCCTTCGCTGAGCCTTCGCTAGGCGAAGCAGAGGCGACCGGGCCAGGGGCTGCTTTGCTTTTTGCTGCCTATTTCATGTTTACCTAATGATGATTCTGCATTATTTGGCCTAAATTCTTGGCTGCTATATTTATCTTATGATGCAATTTCCAATTGTATTTTATGCTTTAATCTGTGTGTTCATGGTGTAAAGGCTAGCATACTTCCGAAGAAATAGCCGGCTAGGTACTCCGCTTTACGCATGGGAAGCCTCATGGAGAGGGATTCTAAATTATTTCACTTTAATGTGAAGATTCATATTGATTGCCTAATTAATTTTACTATATTAATTTTTAATGTAATGTTGACTTTAATGTATCGATTTAATGCGGTATCACCATAATTACCTAATGGACTTAAAACATGGACTTTAAATAAATGACATCGGACCTCTCTTTATCACCCCACGATTACAATATTACGGTCATGTCCCGCGAACGTGGGGATATCTTTAGCAAAGACCCTTCGGTAAAATCATCATAGTCCCTCGGATGTTGCCTTCAAAAATACGATTTTGTCCCTCGATGACCCTTCGGTGTAGCCTACGGTTAAATGATGATAGTCCCTTCGAATGCTAAGGTATCCTCACAACTGTTGCCTTCAATGACCTATCGATGACCCTGCGATGACCCTTATACATCCCCAGGATAAAACTACTTACTTCTCAATAGTAAGGACAGTTTTACCCTCATAAGGATGGGAAATGCCCAGAAAGACCTCGGACAGGTATAACCTTAATTGCTCATTCATAACAAAAAAATGCTTTTCACACCCCACACCTTTCAAATATCTTTTGGAAAATCACCACTTAGCATACATCCGTACTAGGATCATTGCCGAGTTATATTTCTAAACTACTTTCAAAAAAAATCCAACGAGATAACCACTTTGTATACATTCATGCAAGAATCATTACAAAGTTAAATTCTCATTTTCAAAACATTTTTCACACAGTTCTCAACCACCTTTTTCAAACTAGAAAACATAAATGATTGAGCAATTAAGAGCCCATGGATAACCATGGATACAAAGGGTGCTAATACCTTCCCTTTGTATAAAGTACCTCCCGAACCTAAGAATTTAAAATTAAGGTCTTTCCTGTTCTTTTCCACCTTTCCTTAAGGGATAAAAGAAAAGTCGGTGGCGACTCTTGCTAACCGCGACATTGCGATTACAAATCCAATAAGGTCCAGTTCACCGTATGACAGAACTGGCGACTCTGCTGGGGAATAAAAAGAGAGGTCCATCTAAAAAAAAAATATCATTTATGTTTTCCTTCTTTTAAGGGGGGCTTTGAGTGAAAGATCCTACACCCGGATCTAGTGTACCTTAGGTAAGTAGCAATAGATCATCGCGACTATCCGGCGTATACTGGAATGGTTAAAATGATGGCTACGGTTAATGTGACACTTTGGTTGTCCTGATGGTCCTCATGTTATTTGAGGAAAAATTTGGCTTCCGCGTGGTGTCATCAAAGCATTAACCAGACCTTTAGAACCCTAATTGACTCATCCTAGCCATTAGAAAGTAGTGAGATAACTGACTTCGGTTCCGACTGAGGTTGGTTGATACTCGATACTACACTCTTTGAGATTGGACTTTAGGAAAGCTTCGGTCAACCACTTGGTGTTGCACTGAAGTGGACCTAAAGAAAGGTCGATGATCTGAGATCCTTCTAGAACCCGGTTACTATTCTAGGACAGGTTGAACCAACCAAACTTCAGTGGGGAGGGTACTTACCTATGGAACTCATGCAAGCCTTAAAACCTAGGAATGATGGTTGTTTGACTTGCTTGTGCTTGTTTATTTAACATCATAACATCATAACATCATGACATCATAACATCATAACATCATAACATCATGACATCATAACATTGTACTAACCATTTCAAGGACTTAGGGATTTAACTTTGCTCTGTTTTGCATGAACAAAAACAAAAACAAAAAAAAAACAAAAAAAAACAAAAAAAAAGTTTCCCTTTTCGGTAGTTTATGCAAAGTTAAATTCCAAAAGGCCTTGAAAACATTTCATGCATTGCATAGCATAACATAGCATAACAGGTACTCTAAAGGGATCAGTGTTCTCACGATTTTCCTCCACACAGAAAAATGGACCTCGAACAAACTGTCAAGGATCTCCATGCTCAGAATGCTCAACTCCAGGAGATGATCTTGAACTTATCCAGGGGGCAGGAGGAACTGAAAGCTCTCTTGCTCGAGAAAAAGAAAGACAAGAAAGCTGTGAGTTACATTAACCCGGGAAGAAGACTTAAAGGACAGGCTGCGGGAATCAAAATCAGAATTCCGAAGGATCAAGAAGAGGAAACAGAGACAGATTCAGAAGATGAGGATGTTGATCCTTTCAACCCTGAGGATGACGATGAAGATTACGAGAATGAACAGTACTCTCCAAAAGATGGCAAGTACAAGTTGCTGGAAGAACGCATGCTAGCTATGGAAGGTCAGAAGGCGCCCGGTCTGGATTTTGAAAGTTTGGGTCTAGTCTCCGATGTGATCATTCCTCGCAAATTCAAGGTCCCCGCTTTCACTCAGTATGATGGGGCATCTTGTCCTCAAATGCATCTGAGAGCTTACGTGAGAAAGATTCAGCCGTATACCACTAATAAGAAACTCTGGATCCATTTCTTCCAAGAGAGTCTGTCTGGCACACAATTGGAGTGGTATTATCAGCTCGAGAGCTCTGACATCCACACATGGACTGATTTAGCAACTGCTTTCTATAAACAGTACCAGTATAATTCTGAACTAGCGCCTACTCGGCTACAGTTGCAGAATATGACTATGGGATCTAAAGAAAGTTTCAAAGAATATGCTCAAAAGTGGAGAGATTTGGCTGGCAGAGTCAAACCCCCTATGACTGATCGAGAATTAGTGGACATGTTCATGAGCACACTGACTGGCCCATTCTACAGCCATCTATTGAGGAGTTCCTCATTGGGTTTCACTGAACTTATATTAACAGGTGAACATGTTGAAAGTGGCATTCGAAGTGGGAAGATACAGGCGACTATCTTTGATCCTCCGGAGACTCCTAATGGCATCACTGCCCCTCTGCCTAATCATGACGAGACTGTCAATGCTGTGGAAGATACTGATAACGATTATGACTTGGATAGCTGGATTTTCCCAACAATTGGTGACAGACTCGACAATTGGAAAGCTGAAGACACTATCCCGATTTCCTTTAGTCAGGAGTAATTGTTGTTGCTATTTTAGTGTTTTAAAGCATTGTGTCTATGCCCGGGGCACAATAGCTAATTTTTCAAGGGTTTTGTCATTTTCATAAGCATATTCATATTCAATAAATCAATGGACTTTTTGCATTCAAATATTGCGCTCTTTATCTTTCCTGTCATTTTTCAAACAAGCTATGTTTTCTTGCACACACTCACGTAACAATTTGCCGATCCATATCCACTCTGGATCCTGTTGGTAATGATTCTGCTACTGTTCATTATGACTTTGAAAATCCGATCTACCAAGCCGAGGATGGAAGTGAGGAAGATTGTGAAGTACCTGAAGAACTTGCCAGACTGTTACTGAAAGAAGAAAGGACTATACAGCTGCATGAGGAGTCAATTGAAACTGTCGATCTGAGTACTAAAAGTAGACAAGAAAGAAGTCAGAAACCTCTTGGGGCACTTGAATTACATTGCCCGGTTTATATCCTACTTGATTGCTACTTGCAAACCTATCTTCAAATTACTGAGGACAGTCAAGAGATGATGAATGTCAGGAAACTTTTGATAAAATCAAGAAGTGTCTCCAAGAACCTCCAATTCTGACACCACCAGTTGAAGGAAGACCTCTAATCATGTATTTGACCGTGTTAGAAAATCCAATGAGGTGTGTTGGGGCAACATGACGAGTCTGGTCGAAAAGAGCATGCCATATACTGCCTTAGCAAAAGGTACCGACTGTGAAACAAGATACTCACGACTCGAGAAAGCTTGCTACGCTTTGGCCTAGGCTGCTCGCCGACTAAGACAGTCTATGTTGAATCATACCACTTTATTGATTTCTAAGATGGATTCTATCAAATATCTACTTGAGAAACCTGCTGTCTCCTGAGAGAGTTATCACTGATAATGGTACTAGACTGAACTCTACACGCAGTTCAAAATAAAACACCATGACTCTTCTCCGTACCGGCCAAAGACGAACGGCGCCGTGGAGACTGCTAATAAGAATATCAAGAAGATCATACAAAAAAGGACGGTAACGTACAAAGACTGGCATGAGATGTTACCATTTGCCCTTCACGGTTATCGCACTTCAGTACGCACTTCGACAGGGGCAACTCCTTTCTCTTTAGTCTATGGAACGGAAGCTGTTTTACCAGTGGAAGTCCAGATTCCCTCTCTAAGAATCATGAAAGAGGCGGGCTTAGATGAAGATGAATGGATTTAGACACGACTTGATCAGATAAATTTGATTGATGAAAAGAGACTTGCGGTTGTTTGTCATGGGCAGATATATCAGAAGCGCATGACCCAGGCATTTAACAAAAGAGTCAAGAGACAGGTGTATCAAATTGGTGACTTGGTGATCAAGCGTATCATTCTACCCCAAGGTGATCCCAGAGGCAAATGGACTCCCACATACGAAGGGCCATTTGTAGTTAAGAAGGTATTCTCTGGTGGAGCCATGATACTTGCTACAATGGATGGCGAAGACTTCCCGCATCCCGTGAACGCGGACATAGTTAAAAAATACTACGCATAAAAGAGACCCGCTAGGTCGACGTACCTGGGCAAAAGTAAGGGCATCCCGGCGAACCAAAAGGGTTCGGGCAAAAATTAGGGATATATATATAAAAGATGTACACCCGGCAAGTCGAAAACCTGAAAAGGTGGCTTGAGCAAAAAAGGGTATCTCGGTGGACTGAAAACCTGAAAAGGCGGTCCAGGCAAAAGTTAGGGATTAAAGCGTATGACTATGTCCCGTTCTCGCTCCGCTTCATCTAAGTTCAAGGGACTGAACAAGCCAATCACTTCTATCCGACAGCAGGAGATGAGAGGCTTGAAGACATAATGACAGTGGTGGAATTAGAATCGATAGGACTTTGGCTGCATATCTTTCTTTTTTTCTTGACAATTTCCTCTTACTAGGATTTCTGTCTCCTTGTACTCAAATTGCCTATTTATAGGCCTTCTTTCAAAATCAATGCAATTTTATTTCCAAAAAGATGCTTTTGTCTTACTTTCTCTGTTTTGTTTGCGTAAACGTCCATTGATTTAACTGGACTTGACTTATGCACTTGAGTATGACCAATATTTACAAAGATGCATGCCTAAAATAGCAATAGCAATTACTACGCGACTTCAGGATTGAGGAAAAGGTCTAACCACGCTCTCCCATGAGTCCGGTGCTAATTCGATTCCCCAGCAAGCCTATTTTTCCCCAGAAGAAGTTGGCAGTATCCCCCGGCACAGCCGGCTATTCCCCAACAGAGGTCGGCGTCATCAGACAGATTGATCATCTCATCTATCCCCAGCCAGGCCCCGTTGGACAGAACCCAAATCCCCAGCTAAGGAAGGGCCATCAATACCAATGTCTCCGACCAGCAGACTGAGATTTATCTCCCCAGTAGTGTCCCCTGGAAGAATGTTTCAGACGCCTAATGCATTCACTACATCATTTCACATCACATACCTATATACAATTTTCATTCCGCATCATATACATTACATCATTTCATAGGCTATTCCAGACGCATAATTCAATCATTACATCATTTCACAGCACCCGCATACATACAACATTTGCATTTCATGCATCATGACATAGCATGAAGCTAACCTTATTTTTCAGGTCAATTATCCTCTTGATACGGTCAAAACAAAGGTCCATTCAGACGGACAGCTTTGTCAATTACAATCAGAGGTCAACTACATCTTTCAGATAAACTCCATGTCAACATTCATTCTGACATCCTCCTAACGATGGCATCTATAAGCCCATCCCCAGTAAATTATTGCCGATACAACATATACATCAGATACAGCCTAACGTGCGGTTCGCTCTGATTCAGATCCATTCTGACCTTCAACAACTCAGATATGATCTAGCGTATGATCCATTCTGACCTTCAACCGCTCAGATACAGTCTAATGTACGACCAAGTTAGACCTTCATCTTTCTCAGGTGCTACCTTCGGACAGGTACATTCCTGAATGATAGTCTAGTATACGACTATTCCCTTTCTCAGGTGCTACCTTCGGACAGGTACATTCCTGAATGATAGTCTAGTATACGACTATTCCCTTTCTCAGGTGCTACCTTCGGACAGGTACATTCCTGAATGATAGTCTAGTATACGACTATTCCCTTTCTCAGGTGCTACCTTCGGACAGGTACATTCCTGAATGATAGTCTAGTATACGACTATTCCCTTTCTCAGGTGCTACCTTCGGACAGGTACATTCCTGAATGATAGTCTAGTATATGACTATTCCCTTTCTCAGGTGCTACCTTCGGACAGGTACATTCCTGAATGATAGTCTAGTATACGACTATTCCCTTTCTCAGGTGCTACCTTCGGACAGGTACATTCCTGAATGATAGTCTAGTATACGACTATTCCCTTTCTCAGGTGCTACCTTCGGACAGGTACATTCCTGAATGATAGTCTAGTATACGACTATTCCCTTTCTCAGGTGCTACCTTCGGACAGGTACATTCCTGAATGATAGTCTAGTATACGACTATTCCCTTTCTCAGGTGCTACCTTCGGACAGGTACATTCCTGAATGATAGTCTAGTATACGACTATTCCCTTTCTCAGGTGCTACCTTCGGACAGGTACATTCCTGAATGATAGTCTAGTATACGACTATTCCCTTTCTCAGGTGCTACCTTCGGACAGGTACATTCCTGAATGGTAGTCTAGTATACGGCTACTCCCTTTCTCAGGTGCTACCTTCGGACAGGTACATTCCTGAATGATAGTCTAGTATACGACTATTCCCTTTCTCAGGTGCTACCTTCGGACAGGTACATTCCTGAATGGTAGTCTGGTATACGACTACTCCCTTTTCAGCAGCTTCAGCCTAACGTACGGCTCATTCTGCAACTCAGATACGATCTAGCGTACGATCCATTCTGATCTTTCACCTCCAGCAAAGTCATCTGCCTAATGAACAGCTCCCTCTGGTATTCAAACACGGTCTAACGTATGGTCCATTCTGATCCCTTATCCCCAGCAGTATAGCATACTCTGACTCCCCAACGAAGTCAACAGCATAATGGATGGTTCACTATACGGTCTGATGTATGACCCGGTGTGACACCCATGTCTCTAGATATCGTCTAACGTACGACACAATCTGGAAATCTCCTCAGCAAGTTTCTTGGGTGGCATCTTTAAGCCCATCTCCGTCAAGACAAATGAACAAGTGCAAATTTTTGGGGCATTCTAAGTGTTCAATAATCTTTCACCTCCAGACCACGAACGGCACCTACCATTCTACTCTCTCGGTTCAAGAATATTGAACAGGGGCAGCTGTCATACCCCAAAATTTGCCCGTTGGTATTACAAAGCATTTCTCAAGACCCTCCGACTTATTCTGCAAGGCACCGACATCAAGTGAACAAAAGCCCAGCTTACAACAGGCCCAACCCAAAAGGGGCCCAAAATAGCTTGCTCGCTAGGCGAGCAATCCCTTCGCCTAGCGAACGCTTCGTCATGACACTCGCCCAGCGAAGCGTCAGATCCAGGAAAAGGCCCAGACCTAGTTTGCTCGCTAGGCGAGCAATTCCTTCGCCTAGCGAAGCTTGCGAAGTTTGAGATTTTTGGACCTCATTTTAAGCCCATTAGGTCACCACTACCTCTACTATAAATACCTGCTCCTCTGCCACGAAAAAGGACACAGACGGACGGACGAAGACGGACGGAAACACGCATCCAGAGGGAGAAACACAGAAACCCTACTGATCCAAAGAATTCAGAAAGGCGGAAACCCTAAAGGCCGCTTACTCGCTCCGAAGCTACCGCCGTCCAACTCAATCCGGCTCGCCAATTCAAGGTTACGACTTGATTTGCAAACAGGTTAGCTTCACTATTATTCGCTTTAGCTTCTTAATTGGCATATGGTTAATTGGCATATGATTATCATTTGGTGTCCGTACTTTGCATGTGGTATCATTTTAATATCTTAATTTGCACATGATATCGTTTTGTATTTTCACTTGGCATATGGTACCACTTCATGTTCTTAATTTGTGGATTATAATTGAATTCATAAACATTTTGAAGTCTTGCATGAGAATTTAAATGTGTTTGCCTATTGTGAAACTGAACCATATAATTGTATGTTAGATGCCATAAGCCATGCTGCAGGTTGAGGTCATAAGGTTCTCAAATTTCAAACCCGTGGCCGCTCGCTAGCTCATCGCTAGGCGAGCCTGCAGCGAGCCTTCGCTGAGCCTTCGCTAGGCGAAGCAGAGGCGACCGGGCCAGGGGCTGCTTTGCTTTTTGCTGCCTATTTCATGTTTACCTAATGATGATTCTGCATTATTTGGCCTAAATTCTTGGCTGCTATATTTATCTTATGATGCAATTTCCAATTGTATTTTATGCTTTAATCTGTGTGTTCATGGTGTAAAGGCTAGCATACTTCCGAAGAAATAGCCGGCTAGGTACTCCGCTTTACGCATGGGAAGCCTCATGGAGAGGGATTCTAAATTATTTCACTTTAATGTGAAGATTCATATTGATTGCCTAATTAATTTTACTATATTAATTTTTAATGTAATGTTGACTTTAATGTATCGATTTAATGCGGTATCACCATAATTACCTAATGGACTTAAAACATGGACTTTAAATAAATGACATCGGACCTCTCTTTATCACCCCACGATTACAATATTACGGTCATGTCCCGCGAACGTGGGGATATCTTTAGCAAAGACCCTTCGGTAAAATCATCATAGTCCCTCGGATGTTGCCTTCAAAAATACGATTTTGTCCCTCGATGACCCTTCGGTGTAGCCTACGGTTAAATGATGATAGTCCCTTCGAATGCTAAGGTATCCTCACAACTGTTGCCTTCAATGACCTATCGATGACCCTGCGATGACCCTTATACATCCCCAGGATAAAACTACTTACTTCTCAATAGTAAGGACAGTTTTACCCTCATAAGGATGGGAAATGCCCAGAAAGACCTCGGACAGGTATAACCTTAATTGCTCATTCATAACAAAAAAATGCTTTTCACACCCCACACCTTTCAAATATCTTTTGGAAAATCACCACTTAGCATACATCCGTACTAGGATCATTGCCGAGTTATATTTCTAAACTACTTTCAAAAAAAATCCAACGAGATAACCACTTTGTATACATTCATGCAAGAATCATTACAAAGTTAAATTCTCATTTTCAAAACATTTTTCACACAGTTCTCAACCACCTTTTTCAAACTAGAAAACATAAATGATTGAGCAATTAAGAGCCCATGGATAACCATGGATACAAAGGGTGCTAATACCTTCCCTTTGTATAAAGTACCTCCCGAACCTAAGAATTTAAAATTAAGGTCTTTCCTGTTCTTTTCCACCTTTCCTTAAGGGATAAAAGAAAAGTCGGTGGCGACTCTTGCTAACCGCGACATTGCGATTACAAATCCAATAAGGTCCAGTTCACCGTATGACACATGGGTATCGAACGTCGGTGCGTACATCTACTGGGGCAACTCCTTTCTCATTGGTATATGGAATGGAGGCTGTATTACCTGTTGAGGTTCAGATTCCCTCTTTGAGAGTCCTGATGGACGTGAAATTGCAAGAGGCTGAATGGGTAAGGACCCGGTATGAGGAGCTAAGCCTGATTGAAGAAAAGAGGCTGGCAGCCATCTGTCATGGGCAGTTGTACCAGCAACGGATGAAGCGTGCTTTTGACAAGAAGGTGCGACCTCGGGTATATCACGTCGGTGATATGGTGCTGAAAAGGATCCTTCCTCCTCAAAACGATCGAAGGGGCAAATGGACACCGAATTATGAAGGTCCATTCGTGGTTAAGAAGGTTTTCTCTGGAGGAGCCTTGTTGTTAACGACCATGGATGGCGAGGATTTTCCATCCCCTGTGAATGCGGACGCAGTTAAAAAATACTTCGTGTAAATTGACCCGCTGGACGAAAAGAACAAAATAGTCCAGGCAAAAATGGGCATCCCGGCGAACCGAAAAAGCAGAAAGAAAAGGTTCGGGCAAAAATTAGGGATAAAATGAGACATGTACACCCGGCAAGTCGAAAACCTGGAAAGGCGACTTGGGCAAAAAAGGGTATCCCGGTGGACTGAAAACCCGAAAGGGCGGTCCAGGCAAAAGAGGGATTGAAACGAACAACTGCGTCTAGCATGATCGTTTGCGCTTTGGTTAAAGCATCATGGATAATACCCGGTAGGGATCAGTTGGAAGCGTCTTGTTCAGAAGGCAGAAAGCATGGAGAGTCTGAGGACATATGGGGTGTAACCGAGTTGGAACTCGATGAGATCACGGGTTTCACATTGCCATTAGGATAGATTTTTCCTTTTGAGCGCAATTACCTCTTTTCAGGAATTGCTTCCTTTTGTATTGCTCAATTTGAGCCACACTTTTCGAATCAATAGAATGCATATTCAGTCAAATAATTTTGTTTTTGTTTTTTCATTACCGCTTTGATTGCAAAAATATCCAGATATTTTGATAAAGAATCTTGCATTTTAAGACATACAGGTTCCTTCCAATGCTTGTTTATAAGATTGAAAACTTGAAATCTTATTTGGAAGGTTGAGTGACCCAAGTGTTGAAATCTTGACACGCCTGGGGCACGGTTTTATCTAACGGTCTGTTTTGCAGGAACTGTTAGATATTTTCACTCACTTGCAGGTTGTGATGTGGAAGCTTTGTAACAAATCCCCAGAGAGTCCGCTCAGGAACGAATGAGTGGAAGGATGACGAAGACGTTGAGACGTACGACGGTCCTTGATGGTAATCAAGAAGACTCTTCAAAGTCGGAAGATTTGAAAGTCTGTAGAAATTCCCCGTAGAGTCTGACCAGAAACGAATGAGGATGGAGGGACGGAGAGACGTCGAGACGTCCGACGACCTTTGGATTTAATCAAGAAGACTCTTCAAAGTCGGAAAATTGAAAAGTCTGTATAGTCCCCAGGAGTACGCTTTCCGTCGAGCGCGGAGCGATTGGGAATACAAGATGATGGAGCAGAAAAGGTCCAGGCGAGTCTGGGAATTCTCAAAAGTGGAAAGCTGATACGAGATTGGGAGGTGGATACCATGGTTCGATAAGTCGACGGGTGTTCTGTACCAATTTTTCTCATTTCCCAGCGAGGTCCCCAAGCAGAGTTATGAGGACCAACTCCCTAGCAGATCCAAGGTCTATGGATCCTCAGCCGAGTCAGGGTGGTTATCCCGGCAGGTTTAAAACGGTGTTTCCTCAGCAGCCTGGCCTGAAGGTTGCTATTCCCCGAGTGGAGCGGGTTTCAATGAAATATATCTCCAGCAGAGTTCATCCTACCAGTGGATTGGACAAGTTTCCATAGCAGACGGATATCTGCATCCCCAGCTGAGTGTATCCTACCTATGGATTGGATGGATTCCCCAGCGGAGTAGCATTCGTTTTCCCTAGCAGGGTCAGGATGGTTATCCCCAGCGGGTGTTAGAATTGATGTTTCCCCAGTCGACAGGCCTGGAGATGGCTATTTCCCCGGCAGAGTATCTGTGAGTATTTCCCCGGAGAAGTCGTCGGGTATTTGTGAGGGTTCCCCAGAGCAGAGTCGGGATTGATATCCCCAGCAAATCAAAGATTGTTATATCCCCACAGAGTGTTGGTGGTGCTTATTCCCAGCAGTTTCCCGAGCGGATTGGGTGCAAAGGAGGTTCTTCCCCAGCAAGGGTTGCCTTTTCCCAGCAGCAGTGTTATTCCCCAGCAGGGCGAAATCGGAGTATTGGCGAGTTCCTCAGCAGAGTGTCTCGTGCTCCTCAGCAGAGTCCCTTGAGGGGGATGCCTGTTTATGCATTCATCATGAAAAAATAAGCATAGCATATTGCGTAGAGAAAAAATAAATCGCGTAGCATTTCCATAATTATGGAGCATTACGCAGAAAAAATCAATCATGCATCATATTGCAAGCATAAGCTAGTCTCAAGCCGTGGTTACCGTTTGAGAAGTGGTTTTTGCCAGACAGTGAAGTTGTTACTCCGAGGAGTCTAGCATTATGATTGAGTCGAAGATATTCCCCAGTAGTGCGATACTGGAGGAGATTTGTTTTTCCGTCGGACAAAGATGGGAAATATTTTGCGTTCAGCGCAATTCAAGCCGTGGTTACCGCTTGGAGTTTTGTTTCGCCGAATGGTGAGGATGTTACTCTGAGGAGTTTAGCATCATGACGTCAGATCAGCAATGTTCCCCAGTAGTGCGATACTGGAGGAAATGTTTCCGTCGGACAGAGATGGAGATAAAATCAGAAGACGTTACGCGATCAGCGCGATTTCCGGGGTTCAATCGGAGAAAAGAAATGCTGAGGCATTTTCTGGGGTTCAAATGGAGATTGGAGTTGAAGATTAAATCCAGGATGCGGTCCTCAGGATTATCTTCTGTTCATGTGTCGCCTTAGACTCTGGCTGAGGCCAATGGAGGTCGTTATAGGTGTCTTCTGAGGAAGAGATACACATGCTACCTTCCTTTTGTGAAGGTATACCCTCTGACATGTCGCCCTCAGAGTGGTTTGGTGTTATTTCCGTCATTGCCAGCGGAATTATCACGAAAGAATGGAGAAAAGAAATGCTGAGGCATGTTCTGGGGTTCAAATGGAGAAAAGAAATGCTGAGGCATGTTCTGGGGTTCAAATGGAGAAAAGAAATGCTGAGGCATGTTCTGGGGTTCAAATGGAGAAAAAGGAGATGTTGCGGCATTTTCTGGAGAACGGGGTTCATATTGGCGATCGCGAGTTATCGTCAGGCGACTGGGGTTCAAATCGGAGAATGGGGTTCATTATTTTGGCAAACAGAAGAGCGGGGTTCAAATGCGGTGATTTGAGGATCATTTGCGCAAGAGAAAATCTTGGGGTTCAAGAAAATGAAAAATAGAGAAAATTTCGGGGTTCAAGAAAATGAAAAGCGAAGAAGAAAAATTTCGGGGTTCAAGAAAAGCATAAAAAAGGAAAGGAATAATAATCCCCAGCGGACGTGGTGTTCAAGCCATGGTTATCCCTGTGTTACCATTTATTTTGGTATTCAGGTCGACAGTTTCATTTTGGGGTTCAAGCTGACTTTCTCCGTACCAGACGGATTTTTGTTCAGAGATTGTTTCTTCGCCGATGCTGACAGGCGTTGTTAATTATATCCCATCAGAGCGCAAATTGTTCGTCTGTTCTTGGTATTCAATCACTCTTCATCCTGATCATCTGAAAGCCGAGGCTATTCATATCGACAGGTTCATAGTGGATTGAATAGGGGCAGCTGTAACACCTCAAAATTTGCCCTCCTCTCTTGGGACTAGCTAACATATTGCATATCATTTTTAGGTCATTAGGCATTGCATATTGCATATCATGTGGTTACATTGTGCAAGTCATCCTCACAAGTCTTGATCAGAAGATGAGGAAGTCAAAAGTGCAAGCCTAGGGTTTCATTGGATTGGTCATTGATCATCTGAGGATGGGGCAGTTCAAATTAGGGTTTCATGGTTCTCAATGGATGTTGGTCTTCATCTTGATTGAAGTGATACATCATCATCATCATGTCTTGTTATCATCAAGTGTGGGATCAGATTCTTTGAGATTAGGGTTTTGACCACTGGTCAACCCTAATCAGTTGCATTGGGCCAATCAGGGCATGATCAGGAGATGGGGTCTATGATGGATATGGGGATCATCACATGGTTTTATTGGGATAATTGAGGCTAGGGTTTCACCCTTGAGCCATTTCATCAGAGGATTGGGGCTCAGACTGACCAATGCATTGCCAATTTCATTTATCAGTTAAAAAGTCAACTGTGGTCAACTGTACATGATCTGATGGAATTGGAGGTGGAAATGAGTTGGATACACTTCATTCATGTTGAAACAAGTGTTATTTGACATTTCAAAGCTTAAAAATGAAGGAAATCAAGTCAGAACAAAAATTGCCAAAAATAGAAAGTGACTTGTAATGGAAGTTTCCAAAAATGGAAAGTTTTTGACCTCAAGACCACGTGTCCAAGGAAGCTTCAAATGAAAATTTGTTCAACATGAAAATTGTAGATCTTGTTCTCACCTTTCCAAAAAGTCCAAGAACTTGAAAATCCCATGTATGGTTGGAAAATTATGGCTCAGTGAATTTCAGAAATGACCCATAATCAGGAGGCCATAACTTCCACATGGAGTGTCCAAATTGGAAGATCTTTATATGCACAAACTCCATTTGACATGTACTTTCATGGTGCATAATTGGATTTTCCCAAGAGTGGTCAATGCAAAAAGTCAAGTTTCAACTGGACAGTTAAAATGGACCAGGGGCAAAATTGTCCAACTTGTGAAATAATTGGAATTTTTGAGTGGGGATTTTTGCTACACTTCATAAATGGTATTTGAAAGTTGTTGGAATCATCATAACATGCCTAGGCCTTGTGGTTTGGAAATTGGCTATTGAAATGAACTTGCAAAAATGGACAAAGTGCAATCACATAGTGAAAATGAGAAATATGCATCCAATGAGAGTGAAACAAGTTGCAACAGCTCACACATGTCATTTTGAGAGTGTGTGAGCTGTCAATGAGCTGGCATTGGCTTATATGTGAAAGTACCATTTTGTCCCTAACTTGAAAATTAGCCATTTCACTAATCATTCCATTTGGTTAATTAAACATGGTTAAGTGGTGATTAAGCAATCATATATATTCATAATCATCATCTAATCATAACAGAAAATCACAATTCCCAAAATCAGATCCAAAATTCTCCAAATTCATCAAATTCTTCTCAAGAACACATCACACAAAATTGACCAAATCTCTCTCAATTCTTCATCCTTTTGCACGATTTCTTTTGTGTTGATCTCCATTCATCATCATCTGTAACTGTTTTGGCAAATTGGATTGAGAAGAGCCTTAAATCGTGACTGTACAAGTTTGCTCCATCAATGGTGAATCGAGATTTGGCGCAGTAGAAGCAATCTCCCTCGAACCTGAGCTTTGTATTCAACTTCTTGCAGCTTCTAGTCCATCTGTTTCAAGGGATTGAGCATCAAAACTTCACGAATCGCCACTGCCTTCAAATCAAGGTTAGGTTTCGAATATCACCATTGCCTTCGTGTTTATGTGCGTTTGGTAGAGCTTTTCATGTAGAGCGTCGTGATACAATTGGTTTGGGGAATAGTGGATTATAGCTCGAGTTAGGTCGATTATAAGATATGTTGCAAAACCCTAAGTCGATCGATTCGAAGAATTTAGGAACAATTAGGTTAAGCCATGATGATATTTGAGATCCTCGTGATGAGACGGTTCCAACGAGTATTCGCATGAAGATTTTGGTGAAAGATTGATGTTCTTCGTGTTCATAGCTTTTCTGGAAAATTCTGGGAAGAAGGAGATGATTTCTGGAAAATAAAGCCATTTGATCCGTGTTTCTGTTTGAATTTTTGAATAACTTGTTTACCGCTCCCGCGTTCATGTATTTACAACATTGCCACTGTAAAATCCAATTTAATTATATTAATTAAAATAATTATTAAAAAATCATAAACACATTAAAAAAATTCATAAAAAATGTTTTAAAAATCAGAAAAATATGGGAATTTTTGTGTTGACTTCCTTTTTGACTCTAGAATTTTGTTGACCTATTGATTGAAGTTGTGCTTGGTAGAAATTAGGTTTGACTTAGGGTTGATTGAAATGTGATATATTTTGATACCTTTTGCCATTTTGGATGTGAAATCCTCATGCTCTAAAATAAATGCTTGAAAATTTTTGTGGTGATTGTGGACTGGCTAATGGTGATTTACATGTAAATTTCATGAATTTTGGATTCCTGGTGTTTGAGTTATGAATTTTGGAATCTAGGTGTGACAATTTGTGTCACACCTCATTATGTCAACTTGCTGGATTTATTTTCATGACCTAGGCTTGTTAGATTGATGTGAAATTTTGCATGATGGATCATTAACATGTTAAGATGCTATGTGTATTTTTCTGGAATTTCATGTGGCATTTTCAAATTGATTGGTATTTTTCATCTCTGTTGGTCAAATGTGCAAGCTTGTGTGACATAGATTGGGAATATCTTTGTGAAATGCTCATATGGTATTCAATGAATATGAAATTTGGTGTGCTGGTTATAGACACATGATAGGACATCCCTGTTTTGGTCCCATTCATTTCTTTATTGTTTTCATGGACTTATGAATTTTTGAAGTGAATGCATGTGTTGATGTTGTGATTTGGCTCATATAATTGTGTCTGTTTTTGTTGATTTTCATTGACATGGTTTCCTTTGTCCAATTGAGCTGAAAATTGACATGCTATACCTTGAATATGTCCTGTTTAGGTGTAAATTATTTGAGGATTTTTGGAGTTGTTTTGATATGGAATTGAATGCAATAGTTCTGTTTGGATGTTTAGTGTTCCATTTGACCTAATGTGAATTGTTTTGTGCATGAAATGAATATGGTAAATGATATAATCATGGGACCAATTGTGTTGGCTTTTGTTTGACATTAATTTGAGTTTGGTTGAGAATACCTTGCTGTTTAGGAATTTTTCTTGCTTTTGGACCCTAGGCTTGGCCTAGTGGTCTAGTTTCTCACATTTGCTTGATTTTTCAGGATGAAAAGCACAATGCTTAAGGAGATTGAATCAAGTTAATTCAATTGAGATTATTTGTTGTTTATACACTAACATAACTTGGTTTTGTAGGTTGTGAAGCTTGGGCTTGAGCTTATAGCTTGCCTTGTTATGCATTGACTTGTATAGTCTGACTGATTAACATTTGCTGTTTACTGTTTGTCTGTCTGAGTACTGATGATACTTGATTGTTTTCAGGTACATTTAGTTGCTCAAAGTTCCTTTAAGAACTTGCTTGCTGCTGCTTGGTTTTTAAACCACTTGAGGTAGGACTTCTATTCTTCATGTAGTCTGGAGACCCGGTCTGTTATTTGGCCGGGCAAACTGTCTGAAGTCCTCCTTAAGAGGCAATGTCTGTGATTGTTTAAAATTGTGCCTAAGCAGGTAAAGTCCTTAATCAAGGCAATTGGTGGATCAAAGGGATATGCAATCTATCCCCCACTATTCTGTGAGTCGTCCCTCTGTTCACACGGCTGTGTGTTGATGCATTGGGACACAAACCCAAGATCTCGTGCTGTTGCACAGTCGAGTCAGAGTCTTTGAGCGTAGAAGGGTCCCTCCATTCTGGACCCACGCTCCTTTGTCTGAAGCTCTCCCTGGTCAGGGATAAGAGCTGTGAGGTCTCATCCTCACTTCACCCTTTCATCTACTTCACCTTAGCCTCGTAATGGCAAGGTTAAGAGCAACTAACACCCATGTACAGATGAATTGCTTCGGCAGTTACACCCATTGTTTGAGCCTCACTTGATTGGTTATAGTGGGTGCTATGTGAATATCTGTTTGAGATGCTTGTTCTCATTTGATGTATGCTTGTATGCTTGTATGCTTGCTTCTTTCCTGGATAGGATTAGCTTGCATTTGTGCAAGTAGGTAGAAACCTGAACGTAGGGTAACGATGCATGACAACACTAGGCTCGAGAACAGCTCCCTGGTAGTGTGTCTTCCCCTGGTTTCTGGCTAGATTTTCTTTCCCTTTAGGGGGAACTACATCGCCCTGATCCTTGTTCCAGACAAGGTATGTAGGCAGGAGGTCGTGCGAGACCTCTCCGGGCACTTTTTTTTCTTTTTGTGTGCGTTTACTTGTTATCTTCTTGCGTGCATTTTGGTCCGGATGCCGACGTAAGTCCAGTGATTGGCAGTCGGGCTCTACGTTTGCCCTCTTGAGTGTGTTTTGGTTCGGATGCTGACGTAATTCCATCGAGTGGTTGTCGGGCTCCACGTTTGCCATCTGTTTGTGTGTTTTGTGTTGTTTGGCGTGCGTAAGCCGAACTACAGTGGCTCTGATTCTTGTTCCAGACAAGAGATGTAGGCATAGGATGCGACGTCCTATCGAGCTCCCTTCTCCTAACCCCACCTGCGTTCCATGTGTGTGTGTGTGATGTTTTAGCAACCTATTCTTTATTTTAGAACGTGGATCCCGTCGAGTACGACGGACGTGAGGGGTGCTAATACCTTCCCCTTGCGTAACCGACTCCCTTACCCTTTCTCTTTGGTCGCAAGACCATTTCGTTTCCAGGTTTCTCTGAGCGTTTCCTTTCCCTATTTTGGGATAAATAACGCGCAGTGGCGGCTCTGTGTTGTGTTTTTATTTGAGTCCCGCCGGTTGTTTTTTCGCGGATGCGACAGATAGCAGCGTGATCAGTGTAAATTATTATTTTAGCTCCAACCAAGTAAGAACGAGATTTATCTAGCGCAAATACCACTGCTAGGAGTTCTTTCTCGGTAGTGGCGTAATTCATTTGCGCTTCATCCAGGGTTCTGCTTGCGTAATATATAACGTGAAGCTTTTTATCCTTTCGTTGTCCTAAAACAGCACCTACAGCATAATCACTGGCATCACACATTATTTCGAAAGGTTCATTCCAGTCTGGTATCTGCATTATGGGTGCTGAGATCAATGCTTGCTTAAGCGTTTGAAATGCTTTTAAACAGTTATCGTCGAATATGAATTCAGCATCTTTCATCAATAGTCCGGTTAAAGGTTTAGTTATCTTAGAGAAGTCTTTGATGAATCGTCGGTAAAAACCGGCGTGTCCTAAAAAACTTCGTACTTCTCTCACGGTTCTTGGGGGTTGAAGATTTTCGATTACCTCTATTTTGGCTTTGTCTACTTCAATTCCTCTGTTCGAGATGATGTGTCCTAAAACAATTCCTTCTTGTACCATAAAGTGGCACTTTTCCCAGTTAAGTACTAAGTTTACTTTTACACATCGCTCAAGAACTCTTTCTAGGTTTTCAAGGCATTCTTCGAAACTTTGTCCGTATACGGAAAAGTCATCCATAAATACTTCCATGATGTTTTCGAGAAAGTCGGCGAAAATTGCCATCATGCATCTTTGAAAGGTTGCAGGAGCATTACACAGACCAAACGGCATTCGTCTATAAGCGAAGGTACCAAAAGGGCACGTGAACGTTGTCTTTTCTTGGTCATCAGGGTGAATTGGTATTTGAAAGAAGCCTGAATAACCGTCTAGATAACAGAAATGTGAATGTTTTGCTAATCGTTCTAACATTTGGTCAATGAATGGTAAAGGGAAATGATCTTTTCGGGTTGCTTTGTTTAGTTTCCTATAGTCAATGCACATTCTCCATCCCGATTCGATTCGTTTAGTTATAGTTTCCCCTTTTTCGTTTTCAATAACGGTTATGCCTCCTTTCTTTGGTACTACGTGTACAGGACTAACCCATTTGCTATCAGATATAGGATATATAATACCCGCTTCCAATAACTTGGTTATTTCCTTCTTTACTACCTCACTCAGGATCGGATTTAATCTTCTCTGGTGTTCCCTAGAGGTTTTACAGTCTTCTTCTAACATGATGCGGTGCATACAAATAGAAGGACTTATTCCTTTAAGATCGGTGATGTGGTACCCTAGTGCGGTCGGATACTTCCTTAAGATATGTAGGAGTTTTTCTGTTTCGAGTCTTCCTAGGTCTGCATTAACTATCACAGGTCGTTCAAGTTCTAAGTCTAGGAATTCATATCTCAGGTTCTTGGGAAGTGTTTTCAGGTCAGGGGTTGGTTTGTTAAGACATTGCGTGGGGTCCGGTGTTATTGCTAAACATTGGTTAGATCTGTCTTCTACAAGGCAGTCAGATGATTTGTTTTCTTCTAACTCTGCTTCTCTTATGCATTCATCGATGATATCCATGAAGTAACATGTATCTTCTATTGCAGGTGCTTTCAAGAATTGGGAAAGAATGAACTCAATTTTCTCTTCACCTACTTCGAAGGTGAGTCGTCCTCGTTTTACGTCTATGATTGCACCGGCAGTTGCTAAGAATGGTCTTCCCAGTATAATGGGTGTAATATCATCTTCTCTAATGTCCATAATTGTAAAATCAGTGGGAATGTAGAATTGACCTATGCGTACGGGAACGTTTTCAAGGATTCCTACAGGATATTTGATGGAACGATCTGCTAGTTGCACAGACATTTTGGTTGGTCTTAATTCTCCCATTTCCAGTTTCTTACATATGGATAAAGGCATAACGCTAATTCCGGCTCCTAAATCGCATAAGGCTTTGTCGATGACAAATTTTCCTATGTGACAGGGTATAGAGAAACTACCCGGATCCTTGAGTTTAGGGGGCATGTTTTGGATTATAGCGCTACATTCGGCAGGGAGTGTAACGGTTTCGCTATCTTCAAGTTTCCTCTTATTAGAAAGAATTTCTTTTAAGAATTTAGCATATGAGGGCATCTGCGTAATAGCTTCGGTGAACGGAATTGTAACGTTTAATTGTTTAAGGAGATCAACAAATTTTCTAAATTGGCCCGCATCTTTGGTTTTAACAAGCCTTTGAGGGTAAGGGATAGGTGGTTTGTAAGGTGGTGGAGGTACATAAGGTTCCTTCTTTTTTAGGGTTTCCTTATTACTCTCTTCCTTTTCCTTAGGTTCACTTTCCTCAGTTGATTTCTTAGGGTTTTGGTTTTCTATCCTTGGATCAGACGGTCCTTCCACTTCCGTTCCACTTCTTAATATAATTGCATGAGCGTGGCTTCTCGGGTTAGGTTGGGGCTGTCCAGGGAATGTACCAGTTGGGGCAGCAGTAGGTGCTTGTTGTTGGGCTACTTGTGATATTTGTGTTTCCAGCATTTTGTTATGGGTAGCCAAGGCATCTACTTTGCTTGCTAGTTGTTTAAGTTGTTCGCCAGTGTGTACATCCTGGTTTAAGAAATCTTTATTGGTTTGTTGTTGGGAAGCTATAAAGTTTTCCATCATGATTTCCAAGTTGGATTTCCTAGGGGCGTTATTGTTAGGCATGGATGGGTTCGGTTTCTGATATCCCGGAGGTATAGCTGGGGCTTGATTTGGGGACTGTCCAGGTGCGTACAAAGCGTTATTACTCTTATATGGAAAGTTTGGATGGTTCTTCCAATTTGAGTTATAGGTGTTCGAATAAGGGCTTCCTTGAGCATAGTTTACTTGCTCTGCTTGGATTCCTGTCAAGAGTTGACAATCCGTAGGAGTGTGGCCTTGGATTCCACAGACCTCGCAATTCTGAGTTATAGCAACCACGGCGGCTGGAGGTGATACGTTTAAACTTTCAATTTTTTGGACCAAAGCATCCACTTTTGCGTTAACGTGATCAAGGTTACTTATCTCGTACATGCCAGTTTTCGTTTGAGTTTTTTCCACCGTTGTTCGTTCGGTTCCCCACTGATAGTGGTTTTGGGCCATGCTCTCGATAAGCTGGTAAGCATCAGCATAAGGTTTGTTCATTAATGCACCACCTGCAGCGGCGTCTATTGTTAACCTTGTGTTGTATAAGAGACCATTATAAAATGTGTGAATTACCAACCAGTCTTCCAAACCATGGTGTGGGCAAAGTCTTATCATGTCTTTGTATCTTTCCCATGCTTCGAAAAGAGACTCGTTGTTTTTCTGTTTAAATCCGTTTATCTGGGCTCTTAACATAGCTGTTTTGCTTGGCGGAAAGTATCGGGCAAGAAAAACTTTCTTCAACTCGTTCCATGTGGTGACTGAGTTGGAAGGGAGAGATTGAAGCCATCTTCTAGCGCTATCTCTTAATGAGAAAGGAAAAAGACGAAGTCGAATTGCCTCTGAAGTGACACCATTAGCTTTAACAGTATCAGCGTATTGGACAAAGACGGATAAATGAAGGTTTGGATCCTCAATAGGATTTCCAGAGAATTGGTTCTGTTGCACAGCCTGCAACAGCGAAGGTTTAAGTTCGAAGTTGTTTGCTTCGATTGCGGGCGGAGCAATACTTGAATGCGGCTCATCTTGCGATGGAGCGGCGTAATCTCTAAGAGCACGAGCTGGTTCTGCCATCTCGGTTATCGAAGGAAAAAGGTTTTTGAAATCAGGAAGTTCTACAGGAGGGAGATTGTTTGCAGCACGATATTCCCGAATTCGTCGTAAGACTCGGAGATATAGTTTGATATCGTTGATTCGTAAATAGAGCGGTTCGCCTTGTGAGCGAGTGCGTGGCATACAAATCAACGAAAGAAAGAAATAGAAGAAAAAGAAACCTTAGTCTCTACAGTGTAACGGAAGAGTTACGATATCGATTAAATAAAAGTCCCCGGCAACGGCGCCAAAAACTTGATCGCTCGACTGTGTGAGTCGAGAATGGGGTACAAACTGCAAGTGCACAGTTCTATCGCGTAGTTTTAAAAGATATCGATCCCACAGGGACTTATGAATCGATATACCGTTATCTAAGGTTACTTCGTAAAGCTAAGGTGAATAATGGTTGATTGTTTGGGGGCAAAGCTAAAAACTAAACTAAGATCTAGATTAAATATTAATAAAGCGGATATCGGTATGTAGTTCGTCGTAATTAGGGAATCAATTCTTTGTCGGTTTCTTGGTTTTAAAATAAATCGTTTCAGTTAACTTTATTGATTAAAGGTTTTATCTCAAACTCTCGCTCTGTTGAATAAACCATGATTTTATGTTAATGTAGCTGTCACTTATAATTAAGTCAAAAACCATTTTTTGAAAGCAATAAAGTTGCAGAAACTCTTTTTAAGAAAACACTGACCGTTTTAAACACCCTTATCTCAAACTCTCGCTCTGTTGACTTAGGTTATACAATTAAACTCGAATGCTTAACTCTCGTCCTCACATTCAATCTTTAAAAATACTTTTTGGAAAAGACCAGAATTTAATTAACTCTAAAACTTGCTCTCGCCCTGATCTAGAGTTAATGCCTAATTTACACTGTCCAGTTAAAACCTCAAACTCTCGCTCTATTGATTTTAACTTCTTTATGTTTTTTTACTTTTGTAAAAAAACCTTGTTATTAAACCTGTAAATTGAGACCGTAAAAAGATTGATTTTAATTTTAAATTTAATTAGACCGACTTAGTCTTGATCCCTTATTCCGCTTACTTTACATACCGATATCTAGGCGAATTAGCCAGACATGCTAAACAAACAAAAATACATATCATGCATAAACAGACTCATCCCAGGCAGATAATATAAATAAATAATAAAACAAAGCATTAAATAATGATTAAAGAACCTGAATGCATTAAACAATAGTCTTGAACACTCCACCACAAGCCGGTAGGATTTGTTCTTGGATTCTTCGATTAAACAATAAATTAAACCAAGGAAATAAAAACTAGATTCTAACGTAAGGTTAGATCCGGTAAAAAGTTACACAATAGTTTCCGGTGTAGAAACTATTGTGCGAAAAGAATTAATTAAATGCTAAAAAGGAAAGTATAAATTGCAAGGGAAATAGTGTAGAACTTGTAAAAAATAAATAAAGAAACAATACTGAAATTGCTGGAAAAGAAAATAAGCAAAAGCGAAAAGCGGCAAAGGAAAAAATTGGAAAAGCTTCGGAACCACTTTAGGTTTTAAAAGTGGCTATTTATATTGGTGTCATTAAGTAACTGTCTGCTGCCAAAAGGTCTTCAACGTGGCTAATTGCATGGCGTGGATATAGGGCCTAACACTCCTCAACGTCTCTTCAAGTCTCTGAGGCGTTACTTGCGCCCAAAAAGTAGGGGAATGGTGTGACGTTCGTCACACCATGTGTGACGTTCGTCACAAGGCTGTTTTGCGTGACGCTCGTCACGCCCTCTGTGACGTCCGTCACAGGCACAACATTTGTGTCTTGCGCTTTGGGCTGGGCTTTGGCATTTGGTTCTTTTTCTCTCCTTTTTGCACCTCCTTTTCTTCCATTTTTACTTGTGCTTCAAAATAAACCACCTGAGACAAATAGGAAGAAAATACCACGTAATATCTTATAAAATGAAGTGAACTGAAATAAATAGTCATAGAATTTAATGAAATTAAGTCCTAAAATATGATATAATTTCGTGTTATCAACCGCACACCAACTCCGTCCACCGTCACCTCCGCTATTGGATATCCGGTCACTTTGCATCCTAAACCTCACGAAAAAAACTCGGATGCGGCCAACATAATCATACTCCATTGTAGCTGTTTACAATTTCACCAGCCTAAGGTTCAAATTCCACCAAACGGTTATGACTCTTGTCCCCTCTTTTTCATTTCAAACTGTCATGAATTTTTTTTCTTTACTGGTTTACTGGTTTAATCTAGAATTAATGTCTTTATGATTCTAAATGATCTTTTCTTTTTCATTTATTTTTTGTTTTACCAAGACTGAGTGTGACAATTAAGTAGATATATGTTATATGATTGTATAATGGTATAGCTTTTATTTTGGTTTTGTATGATTAAATTTCCTTTTTGTGCAATTGTTTTAATAGATGGTTGTGTATATATTAACAACATATGTTTGCACCGTGTTGATTACTCAGTTCATATTTTGGTTATCAATTGCGACTCGATTATGGGATGTTTGGTGCTGGATTTTTTGTTTTGATTCTATGGTATTGTTACAGCTATGTGAATATTAATCTTGTGTTGCTGCTATTGGATTTTAAAAAATATAGAAAGTGATCTTTTCTAAATCATACATGTTGCTGTTGGATTTTTAAGTGTATAAAAAGTGATCCTTTTCTAAATGCACACATGCTGCTGTTGTTCAATTTTAAAAGTATAGAAGTTATTCTTTTCTAAATATATTTAAATCATATAATAAATAATTTTAAAATATAGATTTTTTTTTCTTTTCTTGCTTGCTGTTATAAAGTATATAAACTTTTTTTAAAATACATTCAAAGTTATAAAAGTATAGAATTTGAAAGTATAGAAATTTGTTTTTCTAAATACATCCAAGTTATTCCAAGGTGCATAAGTACTCCAAGGTTTCACAATTTTTTTTTCTTATGCAGACAAATTAGTTTTTATATATGTTGCTATTGATAAAGTATCATAGGTTGTTTTGTGTTACGATTAATTCTTTGATTCAACCATTTTGTATTTATTTTGTTGTTTATTTCATTTTTTATGTTTTAATTGAATTAATTAAAGTTTTGTCTAATTATATAATTTTGATTAATTAATTTTAATTTATTTGATTATTTGATTTAATTAAATAATTTTTGAGAATTAATCTTAATTAACTTCTTTAATCGATTTAACCAAATTTTTATTAATTAATTTACTTAATTAGATAAGCATCGATTTATTTCACTATCAGTTTCACAAATCATTTGCAAACCATCAATTCGATTTCATTCATAATCAATCTCATTTCGAGACCATTTTCATAATTCAATTCATATGCACATGTAAATACAAACCTCGGTCAATATCGAGTGCGCCTTTTCCAAATCAATTCAAAACACTTAATCACAATCAAATACTGTTTCATTTGGAAATGAAAAGGGAGATGGCTTTGAGTTTTCAATTCCTCTCCTCGATTATTTGAATACGAGTTCTCTTACTCGGTTAGTCAAATGGTCGTCACTTCTATTAACCTAATCACAAACAAATCAAATCATTTTATAATAAGAAACGAAAAGGGAGATGACTTTGAGTATTCAATTTCACTCATCGAATATTTGAATACAAGTTCTCTTACTTGGTTAGTCAAATGATTGTCGTTCTTCCACAAACTTCCAAACCCCGATTAAATCAAAACACTTTCATAATAATGAAATGAAAAAGGAGATGACTTTGGGTCTTCAACTTCTCTCCTCAATTGTTTGAATACGAGTTCTCTTACTCGGTCAGTCGAACAATTGTCATTTTTCCACCAACTTATACCATAAGTCAAATCATTCTCAATCAAAACTATACGAAAAGGGAGATGGTCTTGAGTTTTCAATTCCTCTTCTCAAATGCCTGGATATGAGTAGTCTTATTCAGCCACTTAAGTACTTGTCGTTTATTCTAAAATACATCAACCATACACAAACCAATTTTCATAATCACTCAGATGAAACAAAAAGCGGTCTAGAGTCTTCTATTCCCTTTCCCGATTATTAGGATACGAGTTGTCTTACTCGATTATCCGAGTATTCGTCATCCATTTAAAACACCTTAATCATTATTAAATCCTTTTACAATTAAGGATGAAAAAGAAAGTGGTCTAGAGTTTTCTATTCCCTTTCCCGATTATTAGGATACGAGTTATCTTACTCGACTATCCGAGTAATCGTCATCCAACAAAAATATCTCAACACATCAAATTTATTTGTCCTCGCCCTCGTGCAATCAAAACAAATCAAAGAAAACATCAAACATATTAATCCAACTTGTCACCCTCGTGTGATTAAAACTCCTTTCAGAAAGAACACTGTTAATCCTTTCTAATGCCTACAATAAACTAGTGCTTAAGCCTCTGCCGAGAGTAGACAAGCCAACGTTTAGCCTTTAGAATACGATCTAAACAGTCGTTCATAAAAAACACCAACCAACCATAGTTCCCCGAACTACGAATGCTCTGATTTCCTTATTATACCATAAGGATACGTAGGCAGGAGATTGATGTATCTTCGCGAGCACACTAATAAAAAACCTCCCTTTTCTCCTTTTTCTGAGGTTCTCATCCATTTCTATTTTCAATACTTTATAACCCAAAGATAACAAACAAACATAAATTAACACTCGAAACGCACATTAGAACTAAAAGGTTCCCGTTGAGTACAACGGACGTAAGGGGTGCTAATACCTTCCCCTTACGTAATCCACTCCCGAACCCGAATATGGTTGCGACGACCATCATTCCATTTCCTAAAGGTTTTATCGATATTTTCCTATCCCTTAATTGGGATAAATAAAGTTCGGTGGCGACTCTGTTCGAACATAATTTTTTCCACGACCATCGCGAGGAATCGTATTTTTTGAGATGCGACAGATGGCGACTCTGCTGGGGATTAGCTCCAAGCAAAAGAGAGTGAAGCCTAATTTACTTCAGTTTTTGTATTTGTGTGTTAATCTCGTTCATTTGTTTGTTATTTTTATTCTGTTACTATTCTGTTGTAATTATTGCGTTGTGGATTATTGATCGTGTCTTATTTGGGGCTCTCTGTTAGTGGTACTTTGTGAGATAGACTCTCTACCCGAGTCTGAGAAAAACCATAAGATTAAGTTGGTGGTTGCGTAGTGGGCGCCCATAAGGAGTCTTCCTTGTTGGGAAGAAACGAAGACCCCGCCTAAAGGAGGTTCTCTTGAGATATTATTGTCCGACGAGTCTTCGTCACGACGATAGTATTCTCAAGATGGATCAATGACTCTAGGGACCTTTTAACCCACTATATCCGGTGGTTATGTAGTATTAACCTACGAAGTTTCAGACTTGTTGGGTTAATACGAAAGCCCCAATCAGATGAGATCCCTTGGACGTATTACTATCTTACAGTAATATTTCCAACCTCGATCTATGACTCTGAGAACCTTGTTAGAACCCTGGACTCGAGAGTCGTGTAGTAGAATCCTCATGGAGTTTTACTTGTTGGGATAATACAAAGACCTCACCTAGACGAGATCTTCTTAAGGATACTATTGTCCGACGAGTCTTCGTCACGGCAGTGACGTCCTCAAGAAATATCCATGACTCTGGGAACCTACCAACTTTAGAGCCTACCCATGGGGTTCCATTAACCAGAGATACCTGTTATTTACCCGTTATTCTGATCTATCTAAAAACACTTTGAACCTGTGATCCTGAATATGTCACTACAACTCATATACATATTATTGCATCTGCAATCGTCATGCATTGCATATCACCTTTCATACAAAATATATACAAAAAAAACTCATCCACCCTTCGTCTATAGCCTGCAGTTGATTTCCCGATACTCATATCAGACTTGAAGTAGCTCTTGAAAGATCATGGACCCGTTGGAGCAAAGTCATATTGCATTAGGAGGAGATGTGGACTCGATGAAAATTCAGCTAGACCAACTTGTGGAAGCTATGATAGTTTCATCAAAAAAGGAAGACATCCTCAACACTGGCAATCGTTGGACTGATTTTTTTTCTATTTTTGCATTTGTAGTTTCTTTGTTGTTAAAAGTTGCTTGTGTTTAAACATTGTTGTTTTTAATGGTAATATTGATGAAGTAATGATGCATGTTTTGAATTAATTATCTCGCATTCGCTCATTTTTCTTCTCTTATATCAAAAACAAAAATACATCAGTGTTTCTCCCATTCACTTTTCTTTATCATGACCTTTGTTTTAGCAAAGATTTGAGGGAGGATGACGAAAACAAAATACCCATAATTGCTGATTGTATGCTTTCGGATAAAATCCTGCTGATGATGTACATGCATTGTTTCAAATCCCCAAACACTGGAGAGATAATGAGTTAATCCCTAGTCAACCACTTTGAGCCTAGAAGTAGGTGTTTCTTTCGGATGAACAAACCCTTATGTTTAACCTGGGGAAGGGTAGTGTTTAGTTAATCTGACTACGCATTCAAATTTCGAGATGAAACATCCCGTCTGAGGATCAACCACATGATATTCTTCGCACACATCCTGAAGTGTAGAAGGAACCATGCAAAATCCAAAAGTTATGGCGTTTGTTCTTCAATGACCATTGACTTGGCAGTCACAATTCTAAAAGATAAAATAAAAAAAGCCCGTTAAGTCGAACACCCCAAAAGGAGACTTAGGCAAAAACCGGGGCAATCCCGATGGACTATAAAGCTTCAAAAAGCGGTTCATGCAAAAGTTAGGGATCAAAACAAAAATCAAAGGAGGTCACGAAAACCCTCAAAAAAATAAAAACAAGATTTAGTGACCACCATATCAAGAATCAAAGGGTCACCAATATCCATGAAGAGCAAAATAAAGTGTCTGTCATTTCAAGAGATCTTACACCTGCAAACTCTCTTAAAAGTTGAATGTGTATGGCGAATTAACTGAGCATAGGACTTGAGTTTATCAAGAAGAAGGGTGGGTACAGAGACAATTTTGAGCCTCATATCCTTTGTGTTTGATAACCGTGAACCAGGCCATGTTACAACCCTTAAAAGACCTAACTGAAGCAAGGTTTATTCTGAAAGCATACTACAACAAGGTTGCGTAAACAGACTCCTAAAAATTTGCTAATCTTTTACTTTGGTACAATCTCTTGTTGTATCCTTCACATTGTTAAATCATCATTGTGTTTGGATTAAAACAGTTCATTCGCCACACACTATCACATCATTTCAATAATAATTCTTTTCAAAACCTGCATGAGTATCGCATTAAAATTACCATTTCTGAATAAACAATTTTAACTACAAAGTCAGTACTTGACGTCAGGGAAATTTCAACAAAGAGCAATCAGAGAAGCTTGACCATTTATCAGAATCAAGACTACCTTCGAACCTAGGAATATAGGGCATGCCACCTAAACATCAGTTGATCATAGGAAGATTACTCCAAGAATTGGTCAGCTTGAAACAGTCCCCTAACATCTATTAATAAATGTGCAATTTATTTCAAGAATCAGTTGATCCAGAGCAAATCATCTCAGGACTCTATTAACTAGGGGCAGATCACCTAGAGGTTCTGTTGGCCAGGGGCAGACCCCTTCAATGTTTAGTTAGGGTGAGTTAAGTCGCTTAAACGCTCATACCGGGGCAAGCTACCTCAAGAGCACAGAAAAGTCAACCACTCCAAGAGTCGGTTAACCAGGATAAATCCTTTCATGGATCAAAATTTTGGGGCAAGCCATCTTCAAATTATGGTACAATTGCCTTCGAAATCCTTTCGAGGTAAACGTCCGTAAAGACCCAACAAACTGGGGCAAGATTAGCCACATAGGAGCAAGTCCTCTCCATGTTTTCAAGCTGGTCAATCAAAAAGTTTGGCCGCACGTCAGCAACCATAGAGTTCGAGACAAGTGTCGGGGAATCACGCTATCACCCCATAAAATAACCTTTTGACAGACAAAAGCCTTTATGCAAAAAAAAACTTCTCTTCCAATACCCGCGCAGGGGCATTTTGGAAACCTTCCAATCATTACATAAATCATCATCATGCATTAGTCATGTCGCTTTGCTCTAGCATAAAGCCATGCATATCATATCATTTATCAGGCATAACCCCCCATAACATGAACCTGACATCAAAAAGCCTTAGAACACAAGATCTGACACCAATGCCCAACATCGCTTGGCAATTCAAAGTCCAATTCTCGTTTGGCAATTTATTTCAAAGCTCAGTTCCCGTCTGGCAATTTATTACAAAGTCCAGTTCTCGCCTGGAAATTCATTTTAATGTCCAGTTCTCGTCTGGCAATTTATTTCAAAGTCTAGTTCCCGTCTGGCAACTTATTTCAAAAGCCTAGTTCCCGTCTGGAAACTTATTTCAAAAGCCCAGTTCCCGTCTGGCAACTTATTTCAAAAACCCAGTTCCCGTTTGGCAAACCTTTTTCAAAAAAACCAGTTCCCGTCTGGCAATTTATTTCAAAGCCCAGTTCTCGTCTGACAATTTATTTCGAAGTTCAGTTCCCGTCTGGCAAACTATATCAAAAATCAGTTCTTGTCTGACAAACAAAAACAAATTCAGTCCCGTCTGACATTTCAATTATTTTCACCAGTTCGCGTCTGGTAACATATCCTTCAAGTTCTGTCCTCATCTGGAAGTTCAATACTGTTCACCAATTCTCATCCGACAGTTCCCATTTAAAGTCCAACCTCATTGGCAATCAAGAATTAAACCCTACAAAAACATCCAATTACCTAGTTGCATTCTCACATGCATCACACGAATTATCCATACATGGTTTTCCTACCAAACAGAAAATTCAAAAAAACACAGTCATATCAATCATCAGCATACTCATGCATAACACTCCCACAAAATGGGAATTTCAACAAAACAAAAATCATTCGCATTCATACATGCACATCCCAAATATCCCCAGCAATTGCATACTTGCATGCATCTCATGCACCATCCCATGCATGGTATTCCCACCTAAAGTGGGACATCATACAAAAATCAAACATAAAGTATCAGGATCCAAGGTCATTCATACATATCTTGGACATTCCTCATTTCCACATGTAGCTATTACCCTGCATATGCTCGTGGGATTGTTTCTCAGCAACTCATTTTTCAACTTTATGATTAATAATGATGTTCCCAGCATTTTTCTTTACAGTCATTGCTCCTCAAGCAGAGGTTACCCTAAAAAGTCTCTTATGAGCTTTTTCCCATGCAGAGCATTTCTAGTAAATCTCCCTCAAGAGGAGTCTTTTCTTAAAAATTTCCCCCAACAGACGAATATTAGAGATACTGCTTCATTTATCTGAAGAATCTCATTTCTCTATTTGAGATACTGCTTCATCAATTTGAAGAATCTCATTTGTTTTTTAGAGGCACTGCTTTAAGTATCCTCGGAGAGTCTTAGATTCAATTAAGGTATCTTTCCCTTGTTGGAATATCTTAATTCTATCGTATAAGATGCTACTTCGACTCGATACGGAGAATCTCACTTTTACTGTTTGAGATGCTGCTTCATCAAAATGAAGAGTCTCATTTCAGATTTTTTAGAGATACTGCTCTAAGTATCCTTGGAGAGTCTTAGATTCAATTAAGGTATCATGCCCTTGTTCGGAACATCTTAATTCTATCATATAAGATGTTGCTTCGACTCGATACAGAGAATCTCATTTTTACCATTTGAGATGCTGCTTCATCAATATGAAGAGTCTCATTCCAGTTTATTTTAGAGATACTACTCTAAATACCCTCGGAGAGTCTTAGATTCAATTAAGGTATCTTTCCCTTGCAAGAACATCTTAATTCTATCATATAAGATGCTGCTTCGACTCGATACAGAGAATCTCATTTTTACTGTTTGAGATGCTGCTTCATCAATATGAAGAGTCTCATTTCAGATTTTTTAGAGGTACTGCTCTAAGTATCCTCGGAGAGTCTTTGATTCAATTAAGGTATCATTCCCCTTGTTCGGAATATCTTAATTCTATCATATAAGATGCTGCTTCGACTCGATGCAGAGAATCTCATTTTTACTGTTTGAGATGCTGCTTCATCAATATGAAGAGTCTCATTTCAGGTTTTTTAGAGGTACCGCTCTAAGTATCCTCGGAGAGTCTTAGATTCAATTAAGTTATCATTCCCCTTGTTCGGAATATCTTAATTCTATCATATAAGATGCTGCTTCAACTCGATACAGAGAATCTTATCTTTACTGTTTGAGATACTACTTCATCAATATGAAGAGTCTCATTTCAGATTTTTTAGAGGTACTGCTCTAAGTATCTTCGGAGAGTCTTAGATTCAATTAAGGTATTTTTCCCTTGCTGGAACATCTTAATTCTATCATATAAGATGCTGTTCCAACCCGATACAGAGAATCTCATTCTTACTGTTTGAGATGCTGCTTCATCAATATGAAGAGTCTCATTTCGGATTTTTTTAGAGATACTGCTCTAAGTATCCTCGGAGAGTCTTAGATTCAATTAAGGTATTTTTCCCTTACTGGAACACCTTAATTCTATCATATAAGATGTTGTTTCGACCCGATACAGAGAATCTCACTTTTACTGTTTGAGATGCTGCTTCATCAATTTGAAGAGTTTCATTTCAGATTTTTTTAGAGATACTGCTCTAGTATCCTTGAAGAGTCTTAGATTCAATTAAGGTATCATTCCCTTGTTCGGAATATCTTAATTCTATCATATAAGATGCTGCTTCGATTTGATACAGAGAATCTCGTTTTGCTGTTTGAGATACTACTTCATTTATCTAAAGAATCTCATTTATCTGTTTGAGATACTGCTTCGTTTATCTGAAGAATCTCATTTATCTATTTGAGATACTACTTCATTTATCCGAAGAATCTCATTTGTGTGTTTGAGATACTGCTTCATTCATTTGAAGAATCTCATTTGTTTTCAAGATACTACTCTAGTATCCTCGGAGAATCTTAGATATGATTGAGGTATCATTCCCTTGTTGGAATATCTCGATTATATCATGTAAGAAACTGCTCCGTTGATCCCCAGAGAATATTGTGTTTTCTGTTTAAGACAATGTTCTGCTAATTTTCAGAAAGTCTTAGATACAGTTGAGGTATCATTCCATTGTTGGAAAATCTCAACTGTGACATCCAAGATATCGTTCCGATAATTCTCAGAGAGTCTCGATTGTTTCATTTTACCTTCCGATAACTTTCTCTTACTGTATTTCTCACTGCATTTTGTTTCCGCATTTCTTCCTTGCATTTCAAAGGACAAAATTTGGGTCTTTTCGTATTTAATTACCTTCCACTACGAATGTATGAAGACTGTTGTCATTCTTACCTTCTAGTTCAAGATAATGAAATAGGGGCATCTGTCATACCCCAATTTTGTCTGGGCATTTTAAATTTTCATAAATTCGATTTAATTTTCAGTTTACATCATATGTACAACATAACATGGATTTTATCATTAGTAGTACCTGAAATATCAGTCAGGATAAATTTATTGAAAATACAGATAAATTGGTTAAATCATTTCTCAAGAACATGTAAAATCAGCGGGTAAAAAGTTTCAGAATTAAAATTAAAGACACCAGTATTATTAATCTATAGTTCATGTAGTTTAACCTGGTGTGCTTGTTGTATTTTTCAGCAGCTGTTTCAGTTGCGTTTTGACCCGCCTGAGCCTTTTAACCGATGAAAATTTATTTCAGAATTTGATGAAACGCTATATTTTTTCAATAAGTATATTTTGCACTGATCATTCTCATGCATCCGATTTAATTTTTCGAGCAAATTTTTCCCGAGTTTTATTCATTTTTAGTCGTTTTAATTTTGTTCTTTCGTCAAAATAGTCAGATTGAATAAATAAAATTTTCCATGTTATTATTTTAATTTTATCAAGGTTATTTAAAAAGTTGTGAATTTTATTTGATTCAATTGATTAAAATTGTTTTAAATCGATTAAGTCATCCAAAAAATGCATTATATACATTTTGATTTATTTAAATAATGTGTGTTTCTTGGTGTGCTTCTTTGATTCAATCTGAATCGTTGATTCAAATTAATCAAGGGTCTAAGTTCACAATCCATGTACATTTTATTATCCAATAAGAATATAGAAATAAATTGAATAATAATTAAAAAAAATGAAAATAAAAGAAAACTCTCTTCTTCCAACGGTAACAAAATTAATATTAAAAAAAGAAAAGAAAAAGTAATAAAAGGCTCTCACACTCTCTCCACATCACAGAGAAAATCACCTCTCTTTTCTCTCCACTCTCTCTCTCTCCAACAAAAGAAAAAAGGAAAAGAAAGAAAAGAAAACGAAAAGAGAGGGAGGATCCATGGGGACTATTCATCGTCTCTTTTGGCCTTCCACACACGCCACTCTCTTCATCGTGCTTCCACCGCACCTCCAACCGTCTACAAACCGCCGTACAAACACCACCCAACCTTCATTATCGCCACCACAAAATCGCCGGTGAATGCTATCCAAAGCAAGCTACAACAATGTAACTCACATCCCTTTCTTCCTCACACAACCGTCATACTCGATCCGCTTTCAATAACAAAACACCACCAAAAATCATCTTCTGGCAACCGCCATCAAACCGACATTCCGGCGACACCCTTCACTCAACGGCGAAGTACCGCCGTGACGAGATCCCCGACAACAACAACTACTCCAACATCATGATTCTGTTGTTTTGAACACTTGATTAGTTACAAATTTATTTCTATTTTACAGGTCGAATCATTCCGGCGATTTCCCTCTCGAAAAACAGTCCAAGATTCGGCAACCTCCTCAACCGCACACCAACTCCGTCCACCGTCACCTCCGCTATTGGATATCCGGTCACTTTGCATCCTAAACCTCACGAAAAAAACTCGGATGCGGCCAACATAATCATCCTCCATCGTAGCTGTTTACGATTTCGCCAGCCTAAGGTTCAAATTCCGTCAAACGGTTATGACTCATGTCCCCTCTTTTTCATTTCAAACTGTCATGAATTTTTTTTCTTTACTGGTTTAATCTAGAACTAATGTCTTTATGGTTCTAAATGATCTTTTCTTTTTCATTTATTTTTTGTTTTACCAAGACTGAGTGTGACAATTAAGTAGATATATGTTATATGATTGTATAATGGTATAGCTTTTATTTTGGTTTTGTATGATTAAATTTCCTTTTTGCGCAATTGTTTTAATAGATGGTTGTGTATATATTAACAACATATGTTTGCACCGTGTTGATTACTCAGTTCATATTTTGGTTATCAATTGCGACTCGATTATGGGATGTTTGGTGCTGGATTTTTTGTTTTGATTCTATGGTATTGTTACAGCTATGTGAATATTAATCTTGTGTTGCTGCTATTGGATTTTAAAAAATATAGAAAGTGATTTTTTCTAAATCATACATGTTGTTGCTGTTGGATTTTTAAGTGTATAAAAAGTGATCCTTTTCTAAATGCACACATGCTGCTGTTGTTCAATTTTAAAAGTATAGAAGTTATTCTTTTCTAAATATATTTAAATCATATAATATAGAATTTTAAAATATAGATTTTTTTTTCTTTTCTTGCTTGCTATTATAAAGTATATAAACTTTTTTTAAAATACATTCAAAGTTATAAAAGTATAGAATTTGAAAGTATAGAAATTTGTTTTTCTAAATACATCCAAGTTATTCCAAGGTGCATAAGTACTCCAAGGTTTCACAATTTTTTTTCTTATGCAGACAAATTAGTTTTTATATATGTTGCTATTGATAAAGTATCATAGGTTGTTTTGTGTTACAATTAATTCTTTGATTCAACCATTTTGTATTTATTTTGTTGTTTATTTCATTTTTTATGTTTTAATTGAATTAATTAAAGTTTTGTCTAATTATATAATTTTGATTAATTAATTTTAATTTATTTGATTATTTGATTTAATTAAATAATTTCTGAGAATTAATCTTAATTAACTTCTTTAATCGATTTAACCAAATTTTTATTAATTAATTTACTTAATTAGATAAGCATCGATTTATTTCACTATCAGTTTCACAAATCATTTGCAAACCATCAATTCGATTTCATTCATAATCAATCTCATTTCGAGACCATTTTCATAATTTAATTCATATGCACATGTAAATACAAACCTCGGTCAATATCGAGTGCGCCTTTTCCAAATAAATTCAAAACACTTAATCACAATCAAATACTGTTTCATTTGGAAATGAAAAGGGAGATGGCTTTGAGTTTTCAATTCCTCTCCTCGATTATTTGAATACGAGTTCTCTTACTTGGTTAGTCAAATGGTCGTCACTTCTATTAACCTAATCACAAACAAATCAAATCATTTTATAATAAGAAACGAAAAGGGAGATGACTTTGAGTATTCAATTTCTCTCCTCGATTATTTGAATACAAGTTCTCTTACTTGGTTAGTCAAATGATTGTCCTTCTTCCACAAACTTCCAAACCCCGATTAAATCAAAACACTTTCATAATAATGAAATGAAAAAGGAGATGACTTTGGGTCTTCAACTTCTCTCCTCAATTGTTTGAATACGAGTTCTCTTACTCGGTCAGTCGAACAATTGTCATTTTTCCACCAACTTATACCATAAGTCAAATCATTCTCAATCAAAACTATACGAAAAGGGAGATGGTCTTGAGTTTTCAATTCCTCTTCTCAAATGCCTGGATATGAGTAGTCTTACTCAGCCACTCAAGTACTTGTCGTTTATTCTAAAATACATCAACCATACACGAATCAATTTTCATAATCACTCAGATGAAACAAAAAGCGGTCTATAGTTTTCTATTCCCTTTCCCGATTATTAGGATACGAGTTGTCTTACTCGATTATCCGAGTATTCGTCATCCATTCAAAACACCTTAATCATTATTAAATCCTTTTACAATTAAGGATGAAAAAGAAAGTGGTCTAGAGTTTTCTATTCCCTTTCCCGATTATTAGGATACGAGTTATCTTACTCGACTATCCGAGTAATCTTCATCCAACAAAAATATCTCAACACATCAAATTTATCTGTCCTCGCCCTCGTGCGATCAAAACAAATCAAACAAAACGTCAAACATATTAATCCAACTTGTCACCCTCGTGTGATTAAAACTCTTTTCAGAAAGAACACTGTTAATCCTTTCTAATGCCTACAATAAACTAGTGCTTAAGCCTCCGCCGAGAGTAGACAAGCCAACGTTTAGCCTTTAGAATGCGATCTAAACAGTCGTTCATAAAAAACACCAACCAACCGTAGTTCGCCGAACTACGAATACTCTGATTTCCTTATTATACCATAAGGATACGTAGGCAGGAGATTGATGTATCTTCGCGAGCACACTAATAAAAAACCTCCCCTTTCTCCTTTTTCCGAGGTTCTTATCCATTTCTATTTTCAATATTTTATAACCCAAAGATAACAAACAAACACAAATTAACACTCGAAACGCACATTAGAACTAAAAGGTTCCCGTTGAGTACAACGGACGTAAGGGGTGTTAATACCTTCCCCTTACGTAATCCACTCCCGAACCCGAATATGGTTGCGACGACCATCATTCTATTTCCTAAAGGTTTTATCGATATTTTCCTATCCCTTCATTGGGATAAATAAAGTTCGGTGGCGACTCTGTTCGAACATAATTTTTTCCGCGACCATCGCGAGGAATCGTATTTTTCGAGATGCGACAATATCCTCGTTGGATTCAAGAAACTACATTGACTTATCAAAATAATTGGTAAACACTTTGTTTAACTCTAACCAATTCATTCCAAGAATAACATCAACTTTTTCCAACGAAAGATAAACCATGCACATCCTTAGGAAACACTTCAGGATACTCAACACACTATTGGCTCATCTCTAGCCAAAACATTGCCTCCCCCCTCACAAGGAAGCGAACAACGAGAACACCTAACCGTCTTCCCTCAAGGATCCCACCATTTTTCTAATCGACGCCATCCTCGAATCCGACCTCTCTTCGGGTTTAGGAAATCAAGACATTCTCAAAATAGTTGAACTAGCCAACATTACACTATCGCATGCAACAATATGATGTCCAAGCTCTCTACAGTTATAACATCTAAGAGGAGCATACATTTCTCCCCCACTTGTTTCATTCCAAACCTGCAAATGGAAAACAAAACAAGCATTGACAGTGTTTTCACACACATGTCATATATTAGGGAACAAACATAATTAAACAACATGTGCGGATTGACCGACCTGCTTTGATACCACTAATGTAACACCCTTCTAAACCCAACATACAATTATCAGATAATTTAATTAAAATCAAAACTACAAGGGTGTCACACACATCACATATATATCATGCTCCATAACACGGATTACATCAACTCACATTAAACCTATCATCGTATGCTCACTTTCATTTTAAAGTATCATCGCAACGAAAATATCAACAATAATTATGTAAGATAAGGTAAGTAATAACATTTGGTCTCAAACTTCAACTTTAATAACAAATAAGAAAGTTATAATCAATCCTCTCAACATGCTTAAGAATGCGCCACAATAAAATTAGTCTTACAACTTCAACATAAACATGTCATAAAATTAAAACAAACGTTCCCAACCCGATGTCACACGATCAAAGCAAGATGTTACTAAATAAAGTGTTAAATTAAGAAGTAACTCCATGAGTTGGCTTCCACTTACTCCAGCAATGCTACTCTTGAGTATCTACATGATGCTCATGTAAAGACAACATTCAAACAGAAAGGGTGAGAATTCATTTCAATAATAAACAGTATAAAATGTAAAGTAGAGCACAACATCTACATAATCATGTACCACAACATATCACATTCTCACACCCAAATCAACATCAACATCATAAACAACAATATCTCAATTATTATCAACATCATATGCAACAACATTATCATCACACAAAGTCATATTCCACACATACATTTCATTCATGCTATGCAACTCATGACACCGATAACTAATCATATGCATGTGATACCATTCATGAACACCCAGGTTCATCTCGCTCCCAATCCCCACCATAGGATTAGAGCACACCAAATTATTACCACCACCATATGTAACGCTTCACTAATTCCCATATAAAACCGACTACTCCCTCCTGATCCACAATACCATACCAGAGCATACCCAAACTCGTTACCATCACCATAAGTAACATTTCACTAATTCTTCATTAAAATTAGCTACTCACTTCCGATCCCCACCATAGGACCAAAGCACACCAAATCTGGATCGAAGCCCGTACACCATGATGCATGACTCTCAACAACATGCATTAATACAACAAGGTTCACCAAAAGGATCCCCATACATATCTCACCATATATGCATCACATCATTCATCATGTACAATAATCAATTCATGTTACAACATCAATAACATAAATAAACAGTAGCAACTCATAAACACCGTAACAACATTATCATAATAACATCAATATCATACAACGGTATTACAACAATGTAATGATTCATCAATCAAATATATAAACTAATACATTTATCGACACAGCAGTCACATGAATAGTATTCAAACATTTCACCAATCACTGCCACTTTATAGAACTAAATGTTAGCTTTCTAATGCTTCAAACGGCACATCATTTGAATATACAAATCAAAAGTTATGGCCAAAATCGTCGAACAATGCAAAACGAACATTCTAGCAGTTATGTGTCGACGCATGACTTGTATGAGTCGACACATAACATGTACATGTCGACACATAACATGTACAGGTCGGCGTATGTACCTCATTTTTAAAGCCTGTAGCATTCATTTGATATGTTGACTGCATGTATCGACTCATGACCTTTACAGGTCGACGCATGCATCTAACAGGTCGACACATGACCTTCATAGGTCGACGCATACTGCTATTTTTGTCAAAAAAACTAGTTTTTAATCATCCAAACACTACCTTATATAACAACAACTTATTTTTACAAAAATCTATCATATTAGTCCCAAATCCTACTGCTACCACACCCTAAACTCATATATTATTTCATGGATTCATGGATCAACAACTCATTACAACAATAACATCATATTCATTACATGTAAATCATCAATTTCCATCAAAATCAATATGATTCGTTTGATTAAAGTTCATCACAACAACAACATATCAATACACATGGTTATAATTCATATCATAATAGTAACATGTTAATACACATGGTTATAATTCATATCATAATAGTAACATGTTAATACACATGGTTATAATTCATATCACTGCATATAAAAACAATATTATCGTCATAAATCAAAAGAATGACAAACTCTAAGGACGGTTATGAGTTCCTCCACTCTACCCTTTCATCATGCCCCATATCATTGAAACAATTTCTCATCCTTACCTGATTTCCAACAAAAACACTTTTGATCCTTAGAGTTCTTCCTCAATCTCAAGCCATTGCTCTCCATCTTTGCATATTTCCTCCAATTTCACGTAATGACAATTCTCTCAAAAATCTAGTTTCTCTCCCAATTTTTAAAATATATAGTAACCTCCTTACTTTTTGCTTAATTATTATTTTTACCCAATTTAACTATACCTTTCCTTCTCTTACCACAAACTCTCATAAAATCCCACATTTGGGCCAAACTTCTATTTTCTCTAATTTCTTATTTCATCAATAATAATAATAAATCAAATTCTAATTATTATAATCATTTTCTAATTTATTTACCATCTCACCACATCATATTATTTCTACCACATCCTCACAACATATATTCAAATAGTTTATTTTAAATCACATCAATATCTAATAATAAAATAAAATAAACTCAAATAATTCTATTAAATAATTTAATTAAATTTGAGGTGTTAGACAAGATATGTCCGAAGATATATCTATAAAATTTGAGTGACATTTTAAATTTTTTAGATAATGTTTTTCCATCCCTAGGATGGGATAAGAAATTCTTCAAGTTAAATCCTCACCTCTCATCCACTCCGCCAAACCGACCCTAACCTTTTTTAAATTTGAGCTACATTAACAATTGAAAATTTATTATAAAATTGTTAAATTTTTTATTTTTTAATAAAAAAATAGACGATTCACTGTCAACAATGACAATTATATCTTCAGATTATATTTTGAGTGTTTGATAACTAGGTTGGCGGACCAACCGACCCTTTTTTTTGACGGACTTAAGGCGAGACGAGATTAAAGTGGGACGGGATGAGCGAGTTGGCAGACACAAAATCCCAACCCAACCCGCCATTTTCCAACGGACCACGATCCATTTTGCCACCCCTATCTAAGATGGGATAAGAAATTCTTTAAATTAAATCCTCAACTCCTATCCGCTCCATCAAATCGACCACAACTCTTTTTAAATTTGAATTACATTAACAATTAAAAATTTATTACAAAATTATTAAAAAATTTATTTTTTAATAAAAAAATGGATAATACACTTAATTTTAAATTATTTATATGTCAAAAAGAATGGTATATTCCAATTGAATTGAATGATATATTTCCATTAAACTCATAAAAGAAATGCATAAAAGATTAAAATATCACAACTAGGATGAAAGAGTAAAAAAGAAAAAGTTGGCGTAAGGTAGTTCGTAGAGGAGCAAAACCAAACCCTCACCTCTCACTCGCTCTGTCACTTGTTCATTCATACATAGCCACCCACCCCCATAGCCGTCCGATGATTAACGAACTAAACAACTGTTAACAGAATCATTCCAGGCGTCGCCTTCTCCCGCCTCCTTCTAATTCCATCATCATCACTCTCTTCCTTTTTTTTTTCTTTTTATAAATTATTTTATTTATAACCCAAAATTAAAATGGAATTGACAATGAAGGTTGCTGAAGCTGTCCATGTACTGAACCATGATACCCAATCATGCAACCGCGTCGCAGCCAATCAATGGCTCGTTCAGTTCCAACAAACTCACGCCGCTTGGGATGTCGCCACCAACATCCTTACCTCCGATCTCCGCCACCCTCTCGCTTCCGATTTCGAAGTCGAGTTCTTCGCTGCTCAGATTCTCAAACGCAAGGTCCTTCCCTCTCTCTCTCTCTCTACCATTTTCGTGCTTAATTCACTTGTTCGTTATCATCAATTATTATCTTCATTTTCGCCACCAATTGCCACATGTTTGGTTTTATAGTTGATTTTGCTTATTGTTCTTCACACTCTCATAATTCTTTCCGTTTTTAACTTCATGCCTCAGTAGAATTTGGTTTTTGTAGTTATTGTGATGTGATGAACTCAGGCATTTCTTTTTACCTTGTTTATTTTTGTGCCAAAAATCTACGCGTGCAAAAAGTTATACTTAAGCATCCTACTGCATTATAAGATAGTCTTATTTTTGTTAAATTACTTTCTAATATTTCTATTAAAATATCTATAAAGGGAGATACGATTTAATGTCAGGGTACATTTTTTTTTTTACATTTATGCTGCCAATGTGCGAGACTAGATGCGATAGGATTAGAAATGACAACATTAGATGGAGAGTTTGGGTATCGGTAATGCCTATCATAGAAAAGATGGCGGAAACTCGACTTAGGTGGTTTCAACATGTAGAGAGAAGTCCTGTAAATTCTATAGTAAGAAGAGTAAAGAGAAGATCGGTAAATTCTATAGTAAGAAGAGTAGAGAGAAGATCGGTAAATTTTATAAATTTTGTAGTAAGAAGAGTAGATTAGATGAAGAGTAGTCAAATCATTAGTAGCAAAGGAAGACCTAGAAAAACTATACATGAAACAATTAGGAAAGATCTAAAGATTAATGAGTTGGATAGAGATATAATATATGATAAAATGTCATGTCATCGTTTGATCCACGTAGCTGATCCCACTTAATGGGAAAGACTTGGCTTGGTTGTTGTTGTTGTATTGTCACTTCACAATTTTTAAATTCAAAGAAAAATCCATGAAATATTCATAACAAATGACCGCATCGACCGTGATGGTATTTATCCACAATACTACAACAGCAATTTGAAACTTTGTTTATGTCTGATTATCATTTGTAAGAGACTTTTTGCATTATCAATGTATAGTCATTAATTTCAAATAAAAATCAGATGAAAACATTCATAACCAAAGATCACATCAGCAACGTTTATCTGCAATAGCAGCAACTTCAACTGAAATTTAAGACCTTGTTTTATGACTGATTTATTGTTACGTTTTTCAAATTACAGATACAAAATGAAGGTTATCTACTGCAATCAGGACCCAAGGATGCTTTGTTAAATGCTCTTCTTCTTGCTGTCAAAAGATTCAGCAGCGGTCCTCCTCAGGTGGATTATTTTTCTTTCTTTCTTTCTTTTATGGCTCTGTATGAATGTAGAGACATTTTTAGTTGTCTTAAATATGGGTTTATGTTTAGAACAATTTGGCTTAATTTGGTTCTTTGTTATTGTTGTGACAGCTTTTAACCCAAATCTGCCTTGCACTCTCTGCTCTCGTACTTCAAGTTGTTGCTCATGGAAACCCAATTGAGCAGCTTTTTTACAGTCTCCGGAGTCTGCAGAGCGAAGATAATGGCAATATTGCTGTCCTGGAGATGCTCACTGTTCTGCCGGAGGAAGTTGTTGACAACCAACGTATTGATTCTAAAATTAATTCGTTACACAAAAGCCACTATACCCAAGAGGTTTAGGAACTTTTGATTTTGATATGCTCCTCTAATTGCTATTTTTCTGTATTTCCTCTCTCTAACCCTGAGTTTCCAACGCACTTCTGTTTTACAGCTTCTCTCTCATACACCCATGGTTCTCGAGTTCCTGCTGCGGCAATCTGAAATAAATTTTGACGGATCTGTACAACAGAATGAAAGGAACAGAAAAATTTTGCGCTGCTTATTGAGCTGGGTACAATGTTATACCGATGACTCATTTTTTTGTTGTTGCCAATTACACCACAGTGCATACATCTAGAGATGTATTATTTTAAGCCTGGTTGTTTCTGGTTGTTTGCTGGGCAAGACATTCTCTGCTTGGTTCTCCTGCTTTGTGTATAACACGAATATTCATTTATCCCAAGCTTCATTAAAACTTTTCTGTTGTTTTTGATTTTATTCTTCTATGGCCTTCTTGTGTTTAGGTTAGAGCAGGTTGCTTCTCTGAGATTTCTCCAGGAACATTGGCAGCTCACCCACTTCTTAATTTCTTATTCAACTCATTGCAGGTAATCGAGTTCTCATGCACTTGTTTCTTAAGATGGAGTATTGATGACTACTCAAATTTAATTTATAATAATCACATTCTTTGTGTAGGACTCTACATCATTTGATTTTGCCATTGAAGTTCTTGTTGAACTTGTGACTAAGCACGAGGTATGGTTGTTCACTCTGATGGAAGGCCGTTTAAACTCTCGTGTCTTGATCTGTTTTGCTTAATTGCATGCGTATGTAATTGTTGATGAAAGTTATTGTGTGATGTGCTTGATGTATGAGCTTTCTCATACACTTGGATTTTAAATTGTGTTCAAGACTTGAAGTTATATGCTACTAGGTGCATGGGCATGGGATGCCTGTGTCTTCATCTTTTGCTACACTTTAACTTTTTTTGCTTAAAAGAATAAGTTATACTAGACTTTTTAGCTAGTAGATTCTCAAATTTGTCACATGTAACTAACTATGTAATGTGAAAACGACCCATACAAGCAATGGATTAGTACTACTATAGTCTATAGATAGTTGGTTCAACTGCAAATGAAACTACTAACTTTTCTTGTTTTTTATGTCTAATATTTTCTAGGGAAATATAGGATGAATTTCTAGGCAGTTTACTTGTTAAACTATGTCTTTTTTACTTCACACATTGTACTTTTATTTGCTTTCCCTGAATACGGGTTATGTATTGATTTTGATTTTGTATTTTCTTTAGGGAGTGCCCCAAATTTTGTTATGCAGAGTACATTATCTGAAGGAGGTACTTCTTTTTCCAGCTCTTAATAGGGGAGACATGAAAGTAATTGGTGGCCTTGCATGCTTATTGTCAGAAATTGGGCAAGCTGTAAGTATTGAACGTATATTTGCGTTCCCTAGGAATTTGAAAGTCCTTTTGATGGGTACCTTTTTGTTTGCTGTCTGTTTAATTAATGTAAACTCATACTTATGGTGACTATTGTTTTTTTAATCTTACATGTTATTTGATGTATGTGAATTACTCAGTTACCTATGGTTACTATTAGTTATTTGCATTTTCATTTCCATGTGAGCAAGCCATACGTGTCTCACTTAGCTTGTAACACTTGTTGAATCTGTGCCAGGGTCCATCTCTAATTGTAGAAGCGAGTGCAGAAGCCCTTGTGCTGACAGATGCACTTTTGAGGTGATATCTCAACAATTTATTGAGAATTTTCATAGTTGTAGTCTTTTCTGCTTATTTTTTCATTCCATGGATTCAAGGATTTTAGATATTTATTAAACAAAGTTCCATTCAACACAGTGATCGAATTTGAACTATTCATGCTGTAATTTTGGGATCTAAGACGCTCTCACATTAAAGATACAACTATACAAGGATAATGTTTTATTAATAAGTGAGATGAATGAAGATTTGCACTTTAGAAACCTCTACAAACATATTCACATATTTGAAACGGAACTTTCTCACATTGACTCAGTTTTGCATATTTCTAATCAGCTTGCTTGCATAAAACATATTATTATAGATTTGGTCAGTTTGAAATGAATCTGTTGAATTTGCTAGCAGCTGTGTGGCATTTCCAAGTGAAGATTGGGAGATTGCAGACTCAACACTACAGTTTTGGTAATGCAGTTTTAGTAAGACTTCACAATCTGTTTTAGTTTACATATCTATACTCTTGTGAATATTGTTCATATGTACACATGTGATATCTTTGTGTTTCTTTATCTTTTGCCGTTCGCCTCTTCTTTTTGTTTCTATCTCTTTTTGCTAGAGTTAACATGCAACCATTTATTCTCTCAAGTATGTGGATCATTTGATTATTATTCATGTTGAAAATTGATTAGTTAGTTATGATATAATATTATATCTTCTCTGGTTATGCTCATGTCATAGCATCTTATATCTTATATATTTGTGATAACATATTACTTATACATGATAGAATTAATTAGGTACAATCTTATGAATTATTTTAGGATTATATATCTGTATAATTAGGATTGAATCAGTGTAGTAGACTGTCCAGACTCACAATTTATCCATAATCCGATTGTTTTTAGAATTCCTTTGTTGCTAATATAGCAGGCTTCATTTCTTCTCTTCCAAACAAATCCTAAATTCACTGCCTCCACTGTTTAGGAGGAAAGCCTTCCTCACTGGGCATTAATACCGGCAATTCCTTCCTACCACTACTCTTTCTGGCAAATTTCCATTGACAATCAACTTTCTCGCGACAGTCATATTTAATGTCTGATGGCCATTACAGGGTTCCACAGTTTTAGTATTCTTTGGATGATTCATTGCATATCCCGACTTTCCATGTTCTTTTTTGACGTGCTCCAAGTGTTTCTCTTATTTGTTTCTGGCAGTATTACGTTCATTAATCACAATAGCAGTGAAAGTTTCCAGTGTTCACAATTTCTCTTAGAATGTTCTCTCTGATTAGTCACCTAAAACACGGCTATTTCAACTGATATAAGTTTCCTGTCCTTTTTTATTGCACGTTCATTGATCATGTTGCTACTTTTAAGTTTAGTTCTACTGTGAAAACTTGGTTTCCGTCAGTCAAATTACATTACCAGAAAGATTGGGAATATATGCTGACCTTCTTTCAAAAATAATATTGATGCACTACTTCGTGTTTTTTAGCAGTCCCTTGACCCAGATAGATGCTCCCCTTGATTGGATAGTAGTTTGACACTTGGATCCATAGGAGTATCATCTGGTTTAGCATTCAACAAATCTGTTTCTTCCAAAATATCCATAGCATATTTCCATTGAGAAATCACCAAACCATCTTTAGATTGAGCTACCTCAATATCCAAGAAATAGCGAAGTTTACCAAGATCTTTTGTCTGAAATTGATTCGAGAGATGTTGTTTTAACTGGAGTATACCCTGTTGATCACTACCAGTTATGACAATATCATCTACATATAAGATAAATACACCCTTGGACTGAGTGACGATAAAAAACAGAATGGTCAGCTTCACTACGGACCATACCAAACTGTTGTACTACAGTGCTGAATCTGCCGAACCAAGCTCTCGGAGATTGCTTAAGACCATAAAGGGACTTGTGTAACCTACACACCATATTCGATGGCTCCCCCTGAGCAACAAACCCAGGTGGTGCTCCATATATACTTCCTCTTCAAGATCATATAAAAAAACATTTTTGATGTCAAGTTGATGAAGAGGCCAATGTCGAATGGCTAAAAGAAGTCTAACCGATGCCATCTTGGCTACAGGCGAGAAGGTATCACTATAATCCAATCTAAAAATCTGAGTGTATCTTTTGGCTACCAAGCGAACTTTAAATCGATCAATCTTACCATCTGGACCAACCTTCATTGTATAAAGCCAATGACAACCTACTAAAGATTTCCCATGGGGTAGAGGAACCAGTTCCCAGGTATCACTGCTTTGAAGAGCACACATTTCATCAATCATTGCTTGCCTCCACTCAGGGTGAGATAATGCTTCACCTGGAGTTTTAGAAATAGAAATAGAAGACAAACAAGTATACTGCAAAGGAGAAAGACGATGATAACATAAATCAATATAATGTGGAGAAGGATTTCGTGTTTGATGCATACATTTTCGAAGGGCAATCGGAAGATCGGACTCGGATTGCAGGATCAGATCCGCTGATGACGGATGCGCCGGAGGAGAGTCTGCAATGACCTCAGGGTCAAGGACGACAGGCGTTGGGTGACGACGCTGATATGTTTGAAGTGGTCGAGAAGTGGGGGGAGGGGGTCAGGAGCCATAGACTGATGAGGGATAATGGTAGGCGGGACATTAATAACTGTCGGAAAAGGTGTGAGAGTACTTTCTTGAATGGGTTCTGGAGTTACGTGAATGGACTCGAAATACAGAATAGACTCGAAGAAGGTAACATCGGCCGATATGAGGTATCGTTGTAGAGTATGTGAATAACAACGATAACCTTTTTGGGATCGATGATATTCAAGAAAGACACACTTTAGTGATCGAGCTGATAGTTTATCAAGACCAGGAGAGAGATTGTGTACAACACATGTGGACCCGAAGACTCGGGGAGGAATTGGGTGAAGTGGGGAATTAGAAAAAAGGATTGAATGAGAGATTTTATTGTTAAGGACAGATGAGGGCATGCGATTTATAAGGTAACATGCCGTTAGCACAGCATCCCCCCAAAACCGAAGTGGAACATTACCATGGAGAAGTAGGGTCAGAGTGGTATCTATGAGAAGCCGATTTTTACGTTCGGCTATCCCGTTTTGTTGAGGTGTGTGAGGGCAAACTGTTTGATGGAGAATACCATTGCGTGAGATAAAATTTTGAAATTGTTGGGATAAATATTCACGGGCAATGTCACTTCTTAAGGTACAGATAAATACACCGAATTGAGTTCTTATTTCTTGATAGAATTGTTCAAAAATAGAAAATAATTCAGATCTATTCTTCATTAAAAATAACCACGTGCAACGTGAAAAATCATCAATAAAGGTGACAATATACCTAGACTCAATAGTAGAGACAGTACGCGAGGGACCCCAAACATCGGTGTGAACTAAAGCAAAAGGGGACGAGACTCGTTTATTGACTCGATTGGGAAACTGACCACGAGTGTGTTTCCTAAAGCTTTGTATATATAATAGTCCCACATCGACTATATCATGTAATTAGTTGTAATCTCTCTCTCTCTCTCTATAATAAAGTCTCCGTAGTGCTTTTCAAAAAATACGGTTTATTCAAATGTCTCTTAGTCTCTTGTATTTCAACATGGTATCAGAGTCTCGTTTAAGATCCGATGGGGTACCTACTATAGTTTTCAGCTATCGGGCCACCCACCATTTATTGCCACGCTTCAGTTGTCTTGTCCTGAGCGTGAGGGTGTGTGTTAAGAGTCCCACGTTAGATAATATATGGCCTGAACATGTGTTTATAAGTGGGGGCAATCCTCACTCTACAAACCGGTTTTGTAAAGTTGAGTTAGGCCCAACCACATTTCTTAACAAGGTTTATATAGAGTGACACCCCTCACCTTACAAGTCGGTTTTGTAAGGATGAGTTAAGCTAAATTCTAATTCTATTATGGTATCAGAGCCTATTGGTCGGACCATGGACAACCCACTATTTATTCGTAACGAATAATATTTCAGAGAATAATTTTTTAGCAGTCCCTTGACCCAGGGATAGTTAACCATTTTCAATACTTGAGGTTTTGACAAGAAGTTCAGTACTGCTAGACCAATGACATACGACTCTACTTCATTGCTTTTAGTATGATAATGATATAACTATGATATTTGAGAGAGTAATGGGTATAAATGTAATACTGGAAATATTATTCAAACACCCTCTGCAGATAACTTCCAGCAGAGACGGTTACAGAACTGAGGCAACTTACAAACTGCTGAATTAAAATAATTCACGAATAATAACCAACCTTACCTCTAGGAGTTAGAGAGCCTAGACTAGTCTCCCAATCTAATCCAACATAAAACAACTGAATGCATATCAGTTCCTTACCCTTATTCTATTTATAACATGCAATTAATTTAAAGCGGGCCCTGTTAGTTGGGCCTGCACCTAAAGCCTGTACAAACAGTAGAAAACACATATGGAGGGCTTGTGTGGACTGTCTAAGACAAAATTTATCCATAATCAGTTGTTTTTTGAATTCTTAAGCTCATGCTTATGGTTCAACCAAGTTGTTGTTTACTTGTGCATGAGGCCAAATCGGATGAGTAAATATTATTGTAGTTACGGTTATGCATGAATGTGTGAGAAGAGAGAGGTTACAGTTTTGATGTCTGGCTGAGTACTGCTATGTAGCGAGATTTGTAGGCCTCGCTGAAATCTTGAGCTTCTTTGTTTTTTCAATTTTTTATTATTCTCTTTTAGACAATGCCTTAGTACATGCTCATGATAAGCACAAAATTTGTCGTCACAGGTCCACTCTTGCAAGCTATATACTTGGCATTGATGTAGATGGTACAAAAAGAAAACACGTGGAAGCCATTTTTTCACCCGTGTTTTCAGCATTGCTCGATTCATTGTTAATACGTTCTCAGGTTCATTCTTAATCTATTTGCATTTCTCAGTATGGGCATCAACGTCTGTAAATTTTGTTCTTGTTTCCTTTTTTGCATCTATTCATATCAGTTATTTTGTCTAAATAGATCTAAAGTCTGACAGTCTACCTATATGCATCCCTTGTGATTGTTATTCCCATTGAACATGAGTTGGTGCTGATGAGAAATTATACTTTCAAAGCAACCTTTAAACTGGTTTATTCTTTAATTAAAGAGTGAATGCATTTTTCCCAAACTACTATGGTTGTTTGTTCTAATTAGTAACACAGGTTTGGTGAATATTAGATATATTATTTTGGAATTGTTGCACATGAATTTTTAGAACTATGGTTGTTATGTTAGTTACACGAATGAAGACTGCATTGGCTTGACTGATCATATAATGCACTGTTAAAATGTTGGTCAGCTGAAGTTAATGGGTTATTAATCTATTATATGTCCCATTGAAAATGTCAACCAACTACTTCTAAACAAATGTTAAGCGTGGAATTCATTTCTGTTTGTAATTCACTGAGTATTTACTTATTTTTCTTTCAAGTGCACAGCTTTGGTGGCTGATTTTCTTTTTTGAAATTTCCCATAGATTTAAAAAGTAAATCTTTTTAGTAATTTCTCACCCTCATGCAGGTGGATGACTCTACATACAACGATGAAGGAAGAGTGATCGATTTTCCTGATGGCCTTGTGCATTTCAGAATGAACCTCGTAGAACTTTTGGTGGATATATGTCACATGTTAGGATCTGTGATATTTATGCAAAAGGTGCTTTTAGAAAGTTTCATATTTTTTCCATTTGTTCGGACTTAATTTGCCGGGATTTGGTTTATGTTTTACACCTTTTATTATGGTATAATTAATTTAGTATCAGTTATAACTGTGATAATCACTAATTGTTGGTCTTTTTGATCATGTTGTGTTATTTTAATTGGATATACTATTGATAATTGCTAGATAAACTGGGGATGTGATATAAATTTCTGCCATAGTTGAGTTTGAAATTTGAGTCTTGCTTACAATGAAACTTTGACCCAAACCCAATAGTATGCTTTCACACATGTAAATCATTCTTGTCAAATGTCAAACAGTAATGATCATAAATTTCAGTGCATAATGTCAATTTTGTCAGGGAAATCTCAGTTCACAATTTCAATATTATGGGTGTATTTGCAGCTCTTTATAGGTGGGTGCGCATCTTCGAATCTATCACTCCCTTGGAAGGAAATGGAAAGCAAGTTATTTGCTCTTAATGCTGTGAGTACCACTTGCTTCTTTCATGGGATGTTTTATTAGCCTGTTAATTATAAGCATTCAGGCTGGCACTTTGCACAAAACCAAGGGACAGGTGATCATGTTTATATGTTGAACTGAACATTGACACCCATGCTACTAAACCTGAAAGTTGGGGATCTAACATTAATAAGGTAGAAAGTACATCGTGCAAATCAAGATCAATATTATGACTTAATTCATAACCTTTTAAGGCCTTTTAGGTGTTTATTTATCCGTATCCTTGCTTAAAGTTTTTTTTTTTATAATTAATGATCTTGTAAATGAGTGGCCACAAATTATTCAATAGATTAGATTTTGAATTACTTTTGCAATTATATTAAGAGAACAAACTCATGGTAAATTCTAAATTTATGTCGGATGATTGGATCTATAACAATGGTGACATGCAGAATTGTACAGGTACATGAGATTAAGCTCATTAAGCATCATATGAAGTTCTAAGAGAGGGTAACAGACCATTTAGAAAATCAAATTGGTTTTCTTTCAAGGAGATGCATAATAGTGTTATGCATATACCTCAGCAGTAGTGGACTGTCCACTCTGCCACCATTGCTTACTGAAAAGCTAATGCATTGCTGTAACTTCTAATTTAGATTGTAGATTACTTTTTCCTTGTCCACATTATTTATGGTAGCACTTGTTTTACTCCAGGTTGCCGATGTAATCATACAGGATGGCCAAAGTTTTGATCTCTCTGCAGTCATGCAGTTGGTGACCATGTTATCGAGTAAGCCTTGTGATGGCTTAAAGGGTTTCATTTGCATTGTAAGTAATATATGTTTTTTCTCTCATTTCCTCCATTGGCGGCAATTGTTTCTAAGCAGTTTGTTCTACTTTCTTGCCATTTAAAAGTGTATCTTTGTTTTAGGTATACAGATCTGTAGCGGATACTATTGGTTCTTATTCCAAGTGGATATCTGCTTTTAAGGAGAATTTTAGACCCTTGCTGTGAGTACTAAAAGAGTCCATTTTGCTGTGGTATTCACGAATAGTGAATCCACTGGTCTCATCTCATTTTATTATATTTAACTACCTTACAATCATTTATGCCTGGTAGATATTTCTGGTCGTATTTAATATTTGTTGAACTTAATTTACTTATTGCTGATTGACAATTCTCTGAAATCCATGTCTTATGTTGGGCTATAATCTTTCTTCTTTCAGATTATTTCTTGCTATTGGGATTTCGGAACCTCTTTCCTCAAATGCATGTGCGTGTGCCCTCCGTAAAGTCTGTGAAGATGCTCCCATAGTAATTTATGAACCTTCACATTTGGAAATCTTAATGTGGATAGGAGAGGTAATTACTCACCGTGCTTACAGCAAAGTACATTTCCGAATGATAATATTTTGTATGCAGTTGTGTGATGTACTGTGAGGGAATTTCTGTTGATATTCATTTCTTTACTGAATATTCTCTCTTTTTCAGATTAGTTATATAATATTTTTCTCAACTAGTTGTGTCTGTTCTTGTAGGGGTTAGAGAAGTGGCATTTATCTTTGGAAGATGAGGAAGAAGTTATGCATGCAATAAGTCTGGTCCTTGGTTCTGTTCCCAATCTAGAATTGAAGAGCAACTTATTGGCTAAATTGCTATCGTCTAGCTATGAAGCTATTGGGAAACTTGTGAGCCTTCTTTTTCCTATTCTGCATACTGCCTCTGTTTATTTGATGCTTGCTGGTTGTTTCAGTTGTATTTTATTAGCATTCTGCACGCAGTACTTCTTGGACAATGAAATCAAAACATGCTTAACATATGTGAAGATAATAATTCTTATCGTTTAATGTGTAAAAGTTACTGGCTAACTGGCTACTATAAATTCTGTTCTTTAAACAATGTTTTTCTCACCAGAAATATAGAATGCACAAGGTAATAATGGATAAGGATAGATTCGTGACTCAGTTTCTTGCTTTATTTGTTATTAATGGATGATAACGAGTCCATCTATTTCATGTTTCCGAAACTAGACTGCCTTTCTTGTCTCAATTTCATTGCTACTCCTATTTCTAGAGTGTAGCATCCACTGCTTCCCATGCGTTTTAAATATGTATTTATCCTTGCCATGCATTTTCTGCTTTTGTAAGAATTGATTTACTCTGTAAAAAAAGTTTTTTTTTTAAAGTGCTTCTATAAAAAAAAGCGTGATTAGTTAGAACAAAATTTGTTTTTTTTCTACTTTTGCTTCCTTGGAGAAGCGTCATTGTTTTTTCTTTCTTATAATAATAGATTTTCTGTTTCTGGTGTCATATAAGAGCAATTTTACTTTGGCCATACACTTAATAAAATATTAGATTTTATTGATATCACAGCAAGTCCAAGTAGGAAAATTGAGATGTTTTTTGCAGCTGAATATTAGGTTTGTCCAGAATGTTTGTTGCACAAATAAATTGTAGTTATTCCTGGATCCTGTGGAAAAACAAATTGTTATTTCTCTGTAACAAAATTTTCCGCCATTATATATTTCTGAATGCACTTATAATTAGACCATTTTAAGCTTAATGTACTCTTTGAATTGGATGATTTCATCCTACTTTTTTTTCAGGTTAATCCAGAAAACGTTTCTCTTAAACAGAATCCTGCTTCTTATACACAAATTTTGAATGCTGCCTCTAGAGGATTGCACAGGTATCCTGGTGAATATTAATATATTATGTTCAGGTTGTTGTGTTCACTGAAACCAATTAATTTTATTTTAGTATAGGACAAGTTGTTCTTAGGTTTTTCCCTTCATTGCATTTTTTATATAACTGATTTGAACTTCTAAGATTGTTCTGAAGTGTGGTTGGACCTAACTCAACCCTACAAAACCGGTTGGTAGAGTGAGGACTGTCTCCATTTATAAACACATGTTCAGACCATATATCAAGTCTTTATATACAAGTTCTTTCTATCAATTGTTATCATTCTTATTCCTTCTTTGTGTGTTCCATATTTGACAATATAAATCTGTAATGTCACATTTTCTGACCCTTTTATAATTGACAATACTTTAAATTCAGAATAGGAACTGTATTCAGTCATCTTTCAATATCTGTAGCAACTGAACCTGCTGCAGATGACTTGATACTTTTACTGCTAAGGGTTTTCTGGCCCACCTTGGAGAAAGTATTTACCTCTGAGCATATGGAGAGTGGTAATTTGTCGATAGCAGCTTGCCGAGCTCTTTCCTTAGCTATTCAATCTTCAGGTTTGCTCACTTTCTTTTGGGACACATTTGTTGAAATTTCACGAGTTCTTGTGAGAAATGTGTTATTTTATTTTTGAATATGCAGGTCAGCATTTTGCGACCCTACTGCCCAAAGTGCTGGATTGGCTATCGACAAATTTTGTCTTGTTCCAAAATCACGAGTGCTATATAAGAACTGGTAGGCTTTTCTTCTGGTATCTCATGTTCATGCAATACCCGGTTACCTGTATTCCAAGTTGGTTGGAATATTATTTGGGTCTCACATAAATTTGGCGAGACACATAGATTTCAATCAATAGATGGAGTATGCTGAGAAACATGCCTTAAGAATTGTGTTGCTAGCAATTTTGTTGTATATTTTATTTTAAAATCTAGCAGTCCTCATTGATGAAGTTATTATTTAGCTTTTCACTTTGTATGTTTTGCACTTTTTTTTCTCCCATTTGTTTATGTTGCAATATGACACATGAAATCAGGAGTGTGTGTTAGTTTTCACATTTGGATAATGTTTTGAGCTCCCTCTGGTTTGTTGCAATGAACCATTACTTATTTGCTAATTCAGTTAATATTTTTCAGCTTCCATCGTCATTGAAGAATTTGGTCATTGGGAAGAGTATGGACCTTTATTTGTTACCATGTTTGAAAGGTTTACTCATTCAACTTCTGTAATGGCTCTAAATTCCTCCTACATATGTGACCAAGAACCTGACTTAGTGGAGGCCTACACCAATTTTGCATCCATATTTATTCGCTCCTGTAACAAGGTCTTTATTTTTTATTTTGTTTTCCTTTTCTGTTGGACTGTAGGTCCAGATTTAAAGTGAGGTTGGAGATTCTGGTTGTGAATTCTTTCATTAATGTATTGGTTTGATTTATTCGCTGCGGTCATAATGTAGTCTGTATATTTACCAGTTTGATAATATGTTACAGGATGCCCTATCCGTTTGTGGTTCTCTTCTTGAAGTTTCTATCCAAAAAGCAGCTATATGTTGCACAGCCATGCACCGCGGGGCTGCCCTAGCTGCAATGTCATATTTGTCTTGTAAGAAAAGTCTATGTTGCTTTTTGTTTTTGTTATATAAGTAATCCTCGATTAAGTGAGTTTAGCTGGATGTAATTTTGAGCAATACACAGTTGTAAGTTGCAAAAATTTAAAGTTAAATCCTTTCTCCTGTGAAGGAAAATAGATATGAAATTTAATGATAAACATCTAAGAAAATGATTAACATCACGATCCATATATGAAAATCATGAAAGCCAAGCCAATTTTAGGTATAAATCGTAACCTTCTACTGAATTCTGGGAGGAGTAATGTTAACATTTGACTTTGTAATTGCTTTCTAATTATAAACTTCTACTCCAGTTTCATGGAATCAGATATATAGTCTTAGAGTTACATCAGTTCTGTTACAATTTGAATTTTTACCTAATTCATCCCTACAAAACTGATTTGTTAAGTGAGCAGTGTCACTCTTTAGAAACTCTTTTTTAGGCTCTATCTTTAACCAATGTGGGACTTGGATTTTTACCGATACACCCTCTCATGCCCAACACTATTGGGATTGGTGCATGTATGTAAACGGTGGGTGACCCGATTGATAGACTCTGATACCATGTTACAATTTGAGTTTGACCTAACCCATCCCTATAAAACCGGCTTGTAAGGTGAGGGGTGTCACTCTTTATAAACTCTTGTTTTTTTAGCTATCTTTAACCAATGCTGGACTTGGGTTTTTACCAGTAGGTTTTTTGTATTTTTCTTGGTGCAGATGTATATCTCATTTTTATACTTATTACATGCTGTTGATTGATTTTCATTTCTGTGATTTTTCAGGTTTCTTAGATGTGGGCCTTCTCTCTTTGTTAGAATCTATGAATTGTATTACCGAGGGGTCATCCAACACCACAGCCATTCATGTCATATCCCATAGTGGTGAGGGACTTGTATCTAATGTGGTGTATGCCTTACTCGGTGTGTCTGCAATGTCCCGTGTAAGTATCTCCTTGTAAATGGATTGCTATAGTATTCTCAAGAGCCAGTAGATGCAAGTATATTATGCTGAAGTAAATGCCAAGCAATAAGTAATAATAGAGCATGGAGATTCTGATTCTGCTTCGATGATATTGGTTATATAGTTTTTTTAAGAAATAAGTTATATGCTGAAGCCTTTTTGTGTAGAAATAAGTTCTAAGATTCACATTTTTACATTTTCAGTGCAGGACCTTAAGTCAATTAGGGCTTTAACAGAAATTTTTTGAGGAGGAAAATATAATTCTGTGGATTACCTCGGTGATTCATAAAAGCAAGAAGACTAAAAACAGCTTAAAATTGAAAAGTAGGTTTCCCATTTTTTGATTTTAGTCAGTTTGGAAATATGCAGCTCCATCCCTTGCTTAAAAATTGAAATGATAACGGTCTTTTCTCTAATTATATGATTATCTTGATATGTTCTTAACCCAAGAGTGTCTCAAGGTCAAGTTTTCTTATGTTCTTTTTCTTCTCCTCACTACTCCCCCTAGCTTTTTCAGCGCTGTTTCAATATTTGTCCTCTTAGTTGTGGTTGATCCATAACCAAGAGAATTCTGTTTTACATGATAGGTTCACAAGTGTGCAACAATACTACAACAACTGGCAGCAATTTGCACTTTATCTGAAAGAACATCATGGAAGTCGATACTTTGCTGGCAAACTCTTAATGGATGGCTACAGTCAGCGGTCTCTCTCTCCTCCTTGCCTTTTTTCCTGCATATATTGTTATTATGTTACATTTAAGTCTTGACCGGGTCGATCACCTGTATGGGTTTTGAAACACTGCTTATAAACATAGACAAATTGAGACGAGACCCGAATAACAAATAGTTTAATGTCAAATTGCTTAATGTATGAGCTTAAACTCAAAGCCCAACCCCGACTTGAGAGAATGATTAAAGCCCAAATTACTAGGTAGGTAACATGTTGGTCTATATCATCACGTGGTTTAAGTATTGTTGTGGCAGCATTGGTTAACAGAATTTGAAAGTAGGGTTGATTATACTAGTGTTCGGTTAATGTGCTATTAGTTAGTTCTTGGTTAATGTGCTATTAGTTAGTTCTTGCATTGATTCTATATTCCCTCATTGACTAACATTTTGCGGGCTCTTCCATTCTGTATCTGGTATTCTTCTGTGAAGAATTGCCAACTTTGATCTAAGGCTTTTAAAGATAGGATCCATGTGATATATTTTGTTTTTTGAGAAGACATTGTGTGTTATTTCATGCATTTTTTTCAAAAAACTCCAGGTCCTACAAATTTAAGAACAGCGTAGGTTAGTCGGTATCTAGCTCAATCATGTACTTTGCTGTCTATATGAGCATTGGGATCTTTATGGATCTGTCATGTACTCAGTTTAACTGTCAATGTGAATTTTCAGGTTCAGGCTCTTCCCGCCGAATACCTAAACCAAGGAGAAGCAGAGACCCTAGCGCCCCTTTGGTCCAAAGCCCTTGCTGCTGCAGCCTCTGATTATCTCGAGAGCAAGAACTCTAATGGATTGAAGAGCGATTTTGGACATATGCAAGGGAAGGGTGGGAGAGTTTTGAAGCGTCTGGTTCGAGAATTTGCCGATGCTCACCGAAATATTCCAAATCTGACTTGATAACTGCCCGGACCTGTTAGATTAGTCTTTTCCTTATGCGAATTTCGGCATGCAGATTGAAGAGTTGATGTGGCACCTTATCTTTTTTCTTATGGTACCTGTATCATTTGTGAAAAATCGATAAGGTTTGTATAGTCAACTGTGGCGCCCAACCATTTTTATTTGCCTCACCATTTTCAATCATTATTTCTCTGCAATTTTTTCCTCTGTATATGTCCACAATTTTGGCCCTAAGAGTCAGGCTAGAAACCCCTTTCCAAATTGTACAGGATATCCATGAAAGGACATCCACAGATGGAATTAGAGACTTTGAAGGAAATGAAGTTAATGTAATTTAGTCATTTTTTGTTGTACCACAAAACATGAATAATTATAACATGATTTGTTGTGTTTCAAGTTGTTGTGTTGTCAAGTACATTAGTTTCATAAAAAAAATGTAATAGACGAGTTCATAATAATTTGACTTTTATTAGAAGTAAATAATTATGGGTTGTTGTGAACTCAATTATATAATAAGTTGAAATAAGGTGAGAGAAGTAAATAAAATAAACAAAACATTTGAAATTAGATGATCAATTATTGGAAAGGGAGAAGGAGATTTATGACAATCTTTACAGATTTGATCTTATTAATGATTGTCAGTCCTCAACATTTTTATCTTTTCACATGCTGTATTGCCTCTTTCAATATTAGTAAAATACACTCAGTTTCTTGCTTAAAAAGGGGCAGGTTTATGACTCGTTTTTACTCATGATAAGTCTATACTACACTATATACATTGTAAAACTGAGATGTCATGGATTCTGTATGTAAAAACATGATGCATTAAGGAATATTTGGAATCAGTATCCTCAATAACATTTCCAGCAGTTTCTAACTGATCATGAAGTTATTTTAGTCGGCAGAATAACCACAAATAAATGGAAGGTATTTTGAAAATGACATTTTGAGTTAAAAAGTGTACTGTTGGAGTAAAGAGTAGCCTTTTTTAAATTTACGTAAAGTTAAAAAAAAAAGAATTAATATCTTCTAGGATCCTCGTAAATATCTTATTTTATATTTAGTTCTTCAAGAAATTTTCTTAAAAAAATGATATTTTGAAAACTTCTCATCCACTTTTGATCTGTTGTTATATTATCACTAATTCAATTATTAAATAATAATCTTCGTTAAAATTATCGTTAATTCTATCGTGAAATTGTAAAAATCGTTGTTAAATTGCATAAGAGATTAAAATAATAATATAAATTTTTATTAGGATTATTTTTTAAAAGAATTTCTAAAATATTAAAAATAAATTGTGAGATATTTAAATGGATTGTAAAGATATTTAATCGTATATTTTATTTGGTTGTTCATTCTACCTTAGTTTTTTCAGAAGCCACATTTTCAAAATTAATTGCTGCATGTGAGGGCTTAGGTGCTTTTAAGACGACAAAGAGATCATGCCTTTAGGGCTTTCTCTCTTTACATAACAGCCTCTCATCCAATTTTTCATTTTTCTGTATTTTATTGGTTTTTTTACCGAGATAATCCAGTTTTTCGAAAAAATTCCCAAAATATCCCAGTTTTCAGCAAAATTCCCAATCTACCCCATTTTTAGGAGGAGACGCCAATTGAATTGGCGACTCCTCTTAAAACTTGAATGGAGGCGCCAATTGGATTGGCTAGGGCAGGTGCCCTACCAATCCAATTGGCGCCTATGTGTAAGTTTTAAGAGGAGGCGCCAATTCAATTGACGACTCCCTTAAAAAAGCCTCAAATGACAAAACCTCCAACATGAAAGTTGTAGATCTTTTCAAGACAATGAATTTGAACATAAATTTTACATCATTTGGATTTTTTATGAGAAAGTTATGGGCAGTTGAAGTTGGACTTCTGATTTTTTCAACTGTTATCTGACCTATAATATTTTGTATTATCGCATGTGTTTCTTATAGAGTTATGAAAATTTGTCCAACATAACAATTGAATTAGACATCTCAAATTTTCCAATGCACTTGGTCCCACCTCAAAATAATTAAAAATGAGTGAGTTAGGTCCTTGCGAACTTGACCCAAAATTAGGGTTTCTGTCAAAATGACCTATAATGTTTTGAAATGAATGATGAGCTTCCAAGTTTCAAATGGATTTTTGATGAACATGAAAGTTGTTCATATGGCGACTCAGCTTAAAACTTGAATGGAGGCGCCAATTGGATTGGCTAGGGCAGGTGCCCTAGCCAATCCAATTGGCGCCTATGTGTAGGTTTTAAGAGTAGTCGCCAACTTAATTGGCGACTCCCTCATAAAATGCCTTTTTTGTCTTATAAATAGATGCGTTGTGTGACCAATTGTTCCACAACTCATATAATCATTTGGCTATCATGTTTGGTGTTCGTCGCCGATACGGTAAGGTGATTTATGCGAGAGACAAACCTCAAATGCTGATGCTGTTTTGGAACATCACCACGTTCGATCAACTGAAGAGGGAGCTGGTTCGATGGTTAGACGGGAAAATACCAGAAGGGGAAAAAATCAGAAGTATTGAGAGACTTGACAGTATCTTTGGTTGAGTGCGAATGAAGACTGATAAGGATGCTAGGGAAATGATGTTCGATCGAGACGACATTAATTTGATTGTTGTAATCAGTTAGAATTATTTATGTTTTCAAATGTTTTGTACTGATGTTTGTTATGAAACTCGTTGTAACAAGAACTTAATGATATATAATGATTGATTGTTACAGAAATACAATGTTACAAAAAGCTTAAGATCTAAATGATGCTCCTTGATTGGGACATTTGTTTTTGTTGTGTCCTGGTTGACGACAGATACTACATAATCTTATCGTTTTATCTGTGGAATCCATCTCTGTTCTAATACGTGTGCTGTTTGGCCTTCCTTTCTTCTTTCTACGCATCTCTTCATTGTGCCAAACAATATCTCCTTCATATGGAGGCCAGTAATCCTCCATTGGTAGTACTGAAAAGCTTTGACTATATACATTCATGATGGTGTTGGCCTTGTACACATCAGATAAATGGGTGTAAGCGTCTTGACGAGTATAAGCGCATGCTGCAATGACATGGGAGCAAGGTATGCGGAAGGCCTGAAATTTTCCACAATCGCACCAACTTCTGTGTAGTCTAACAGCTTAGGCTAAATTTGGTCTCCCCTCGTTGTTGCCCATTGTTTCCTGGACGCTGAAATTTTGTTATGACGATCAAAGACTGTTATAGCGTGTGTCGTAGCTTTGATGCTCTCCTCTTTCATGACCTTCATGCAACACTCACTGAATACTTGTCCGGACATTAACACTGCACTCCATCTTTCACCTCTGGTTGCGAACATAGAAGCCAACCTATAATAGGTTGATCTTACCAAGGCGGTTATCGGCAGATTTCGAATTCCTTTGAAAACCCCGTTCATGCATTCCACAATGTTTGTTGTCACGTGGCCCCATCGACAACCACCGTCAAATGCTCTTGTCCACTGCTCTACTGGTATGTTATTTATCCATCTCCCTGCATCTTCATTAGACAGTCTAATTTCATCACGATAATATTGAAATGACGGTTGAGTTAAAGCATACCCATCATTCACCACCTTCTTGCGAAGATTCTTATCTTTTATAGCACGCATGAAGTTTTGTGCAATGTGTCTGATACAGTAGACATGTGTAGAAGGAGGATCATGCCATCCGTTGTCATGGTTGTTGTAGGCACTCTCAATGGCAGCATGTCTATCAGAAATCAAACATAGATTGGCTTGTGGAGCGACATGCATTCTAAGATGTCGAAGAAAGAAACCCCATCCACCAACCGTTTCACCTTCAACAAGAGCAAAGGCAATGGGAAAGACATTGTTTTTACCGTCTTGTGCAACCGCCATGAGCAAAGTACCCTTGTATTTTCCGTATAACCAAGTGCCATCAATTTGCAAGATAGGTTTGCAGAAAGCAAAACCTTTGATGCACGGGTCAAATGCCCAAAAGAGACGGTGAAATATTCTATTACCTGTAGCACAGGTTCCGTCTGGCATCATTGCTGGCACTGTCTCCATAATTGCCACAGTTCCTGGGACATATGTTTTTAGTGCCCATAAAAACCGTGGCAATTCCTTGAATGAATCCTCCCAGTTGCCGAAAACCTGTTCAACAGCCTTTGTCCTCGCAATCCATATTTTCTTGTAAGATGGAGTATAATTATATGTTGTTCGGATATGGGATATAATTATACTCACCCTCACTGATGAGTCTTTATTTACCAATGGAAGAATGTCTTGACATATCAAAGCCGTGCTCAGTTTATGGTGATCTTGTTCAACGTTAGTTGCAACGCAACTGTGCGGTGGGTCTATTAAAGAGATCTCCCAAGAGTCATTTTTCTTCTTGTAAGACGCAGCCAAATGAAACTTACAAAGCACGTTACGACATTCGATAACATACCTTCTAGAATCAGTGCATTTCACTGTAAAGTCAGCAAAGTTGTTCATGTGGAATTTTTTTATTGCCAAAACACATTCTTCTTTGGTACGAAACATGTCTCCCACCTTTAATTCGCCTACTGGTCTCGGATACGGATTATAGAAGACACTGTCGGATGTTTCATCGTCGTGAAGATCCATATTTGTCTATGTTGTGGAGGATTGTAGGCATGACTAGGAGGTATTGGTGGTGGTTGAGCATCATCTTCATCGTCGTTGTTCAGCATGTGATCAACCTGTATCTCGGTCTCCTCTTCTTCTTCATCAACAATGTCGACTTCTACTTCTGCTTCTGGGTTGAGTTCATCTGACCATTGTGCATCATCTGCATCATCTTCACCAGCTTCATCCTGATCGGTTAGTTGAGACTGTTGAGACGGTATACATTGTTGTAGAGTAATGTACAACTCGATACAATCCATGCCTGAATGTTCATGACTAAAAAACATGTTTTCAACATCTTCATCGTCTCGTACCTTAAGGGGGGAAAACTTGCATTGACCATTCTCAAAAAATATTGGATTTTGATATGTGATCTTTGACACAATACCTGATCCTATAAAGGATTGTATTCTTTTTTTCAAATGCAAAAAGGTTGCATTTCTCTTCATTGTGATTATAATGGTATCAGTGTTTCGAAAACAAAAACCATGAAGCTCAGACTCAAAAGTTTCACCGTTGCAGTGAACGTTGACACTGTATAATGATGAAGATGACATTGTGGAGATGAAAACTATTTTCCTAATGCAGATGAATGTGAGTGAAGTGTCTTGGATGTTGATAGTAAGACACTTAAATAGATGGTATTAGTGTCTCACATGCTAGCTAGTTTTGAGATGATGTGTCGGACATTCAAGCTACTCTGAGATAATGTGTCAAGCATGCAAGCTAGTTCTGAGATGATGTGTCTGTCATGCAAGACAGTGTGAGTTGATGTGTCAAGCATGCAAGCTATCAAGAAGTGACTCTTCAGCATGCAGGAGACAAGACAGCCACGTGTCTGACATGTAAGCTAGTTCTGAGATGATGTGTCAGTCATGCAAGACAGTCTGAGTTGATGTGTCAACCATGCAAGCTATCAAGAAGTTAGTCATCAGCATGCAGGAGCCAAGACAGCCACGTGTCGGACATGTAAGATAATTAGAGATGATGTGTCAACCATGCAAGCCATCCACAAGTGACTTGTTCAGCATGCAAGAGACAAGACAGCCATGTGTCAGACATGCAGATGGTGTCGCTAAATGGTTTGGTGCCTCAACTTAATGCTTGTACATGGTCGCCAATTGAAGTGGCGACCCCATGCAATCAGACCTCGAAACCAAGCATTCAGACCTAGCCTTGCATGCATGTCCCTATGGAGGTGCCAATTTGAATGGCGACCCCTCTTTAGGATTGTACATGGTCGCCAAATGAGGTGGAGACACCATGCAAACACAAATTTTTATGCTCTCATCCATTTGCCTATAAATACATCCACTTCTTCAACACTTCTTCCATACAAACATTCTCACTACTTCCTCTACAATACTTCTTTTACAATTTCATCTTCAACAACATCTTCCAATTTCATCTACACCAACTCCCCAACAATATGTCTTTACTCACAATGGGCGAAGCACACAGAGGAACAGTTGCAAACATCGCAACATATGTAAGTTTTTTCTTTTGTTAACTTTTTATCTTTCTTCTTCACCAACCCCATTTTATTTTGAAATACCAACTAAGTCAAGTGTTATATTATTTCGATTATAGGATGTATCCAGGTTTCGAACTAGAGTCCACGAATTTGTCCCAATGGACCCGATGATTCAACCTTATGTTGAACTCGCCGGTTTTGGTCATATTAGCAAGATTATGTCTTGGTCTATAGATAACAAGATCATTCTAGCCTTATGCGAAAGATGGAGGCCAGAGACACACACATTTTGGTTTCCAACCGGTGAGTGTACCGTGACGTTGGAAGACGTCTACATGCTTTTAGGACTACGAATTGAAGGAAAAGCTGTTAATGGTAAGACCAACTATGCAAATTCAATTTGCATGGAGCTTTTAGAAATTTATTTGTTAGATGATAATGCTAGAGGTCAAGGTATACTACTCTCACGCCTAAAGTCATATTATAATAGTTTATATTTAGATGAGCATTCTACCGAAGATGCTCGAATAATAAAAACTAGGTGTTACTGTAGCGGTGTATTCGTCACTATATGATTTATTGATTAAACCATAAGCAAAGCATACAATGAATCGAGTCGCCACCGCACTTTTATTTATCCTAAGGACTGGTTAAAAAGCGAACAAAAACCTAAGAAGTTTTACACGTAGAAAACTAATGAAAAAGATCAGAGAATCTGGGTAAGGGGTAAATTACGCAATGGGAAGGTGTTAGGCACCCATCACGTCCTAGGTACTCCTAGGGAGCCCTTTTCACACCTGTTGTATAAGAAAATGTTTATTTGTTTTTGACATATTGTGCAAACATGATTGGGATGATGGGAAAAGAATGTACAAGTTAGTTATTTTTGTGTTCGAACGGATGAACCCGTTGCCTACGTACCTTCCATCAAAGGTAAGGATCAAAATGCCGTAGTTCGGCTAAAAGATTTCCAAAAATTAGTGAATTCATTTTTAAAACACAAGCACTAAGGCTTTTCATTACCAATGGGAGAAAACTCAACCAACATCAACAATCCACCATACGAGGACGACTTCAACATACTAGTGAGGGGTTAACCCTATAATAAGTATGGAAGACTTACAATCAACTCACTAAGGATAAGGTAAGATTTACATCAACCACTATGGTAATTAAAACCTACGGCTAATGTATGAAAACACATTAACAATGGACAAAGCCAAAACAATTGAATGGGTGAAGTTAATTGATTATGATTATTCACAAAATATGGTCAAGGTATGATTAAGATTGATTCAAAGAAGTATTATGAAAAGAAGTTTGAAAAGTCAAGGACTTAGGGTCCAAGTTTCTAATTTGAAAAGGTATGAGAATGTTTGCACAACAAGTCAAGGTTTTTGAAAGCAAAGTGTGAAAAGGTTTAGGACAAAGAGGGTATGGATGACGGAATGTAAAACTTCTTAGAAAGGTTCACCTCTTGAAATCATATAGAAGATGATTCAAGTGTGTCCTTAGGAAGGAGGCAACAAAGCAAGTAAGCAAAGAAGCGAGGTGATACCGGATGCCATCAATGGTCTTATACCAATCTCACAAAGGAAAAGCGGATATCGGATACCAATAAATGGGTTTACACCAATCTCCTAAAACAAAACAAATGATACCGGATGCCATCAATGGTCTTATACCAATCTCACAAAGCAAAAGCGGATGTCGGATACCAATAAATGGGTTTTCACCAATCTCCTAAAGTAAAACAAAACACAACTTGGATGTCAGAAGCCAATCTATCTGGACTTATACCAACCTCCAAAGGATGATCATAGGAATACAAGGGCCAACAACATGGTCTTACACTTGCATCCTCACATACAACAAACAAACAATGCATTAAGCAATGGACATGAGTGACCAAATGAGATGGTCTTACACTCTGCCCCTTCCAAATCACAGGAACAATGGCCAAAGAACATGGTCTTACAATTGTCCTCAATGGGTAAACTCAAATATGAATTACACATATATGCAATGATGATCATGCACTAATGAACAATCAATGATGATAAGTGCACAAGGGCAAGCATGCAAATCATGTACAAATGCAACAAGCAATCAATCAAACCAAGTCATTTAGCACTCACTATAACCAAACAAATAGGCTCAATCAAAGGGTTAAACTTAAAAGTCAACTGGAATAGGGTAAATGGTGCTCTTAACCTTGACATTGAGAGCCAAGGTGAAGCAGATGGAAGGATATGAGGGGTGTGCCTCATCACTCTTATCCCTGGTCAGGGAGAGCATTGAATATCAGAAGGTGTGGGAGTTCAGAAAGATGGAACTCTCTCCACAAGTTAGACTCGATAGATCTTGGGTTTTTACTCACTATGCGTCAACACATGTGGTGTGAGCAATGTGAGTGACTCACAGAATAGTAGGAGATAGGCTACATATCTCTTTTGTCTACCAATTGCCTCACATGAGGTCTTCACCTGCTTGGGGACAAAAATAAACAATCACAAACATCGCCTCTTAAGGAGGACTTCAGACAGTTGCCTGGCTAAATAACAAGCCAGGTCTTCCAGACTACATGGAGACAAGAGAGTCTACCTCAATGCTTAAGCAAAGCAAAGCAATAGCTAGTTCTCAAGGAACTAAAGCGACTATGGTACCTGAAATCAATCAAATATAATCAGTATCCCAATCACAAAATCAAAACAGACAAATTATGAACCAACAGACAACACAATCAATCATGTGTGCAAAGCACAAACTCAAATGAAATGAGTTAGCATCCTACAAAATGAAACAAGTTAGTTCATCACAATCAAATAAATCAACATCAATCAACTTGAATTAATCTCTTCAAAGCATTTTGCTTCTTAACCTGAAAAAACAACTCAAATGTGAGAAGTAAGACCACTAGGACAAGCCTAGGATCAAAAGGAGGTGAAAAATTCAAAACAGCAAGTGAAAATTGATCAAAATCAAGATTTAACAAACAAGAATAAATTCCAGTTGGTCCCATATCCAAAACTTTCACCAATTGCATTTTATACACATAACATGTCAAACTATGCATTTTGGAAACACATTGGAGCTAACAGAATGATCACACTCAAACCAATATCAAAATAGCTCAATAAATTCCACAAAAATTCCAGCTCAAACAGGACATATTCAATGAGCAGCATATCAAATTTCATGTTATTTGGATAAGTGGAAGTAGGGAAATTAAATCAGGAAGTCATGGTATGCAAATACAACTCCAAATAAGGCTACAAATCATGTGCCAACTTCAAATGAATGCCAAACAGTGGAAACAAATGATAAATGAATGGGACCAAAGCCAAGATGAAGTTAAACATGTTAAGAAACACTCCACCAAATTTCATATTCACATGATAAGGAATGAGAATTTTACAAGTCATGTAAGTTAATCACTCAAGAAAAGTTCACAAAATGGTAAATAGCAAACAAAATTACCAATCAAATAGGAAATTGATCAACAAATCCTACAAAAAATCATGGTTAAACTAGACATATAGATGTAATCACATGCAAAAATCCAGAGCAAATGGTATAGCATAGGCATGGAAACAAAATTCAAGAAGTTGACATAACATAGTGTGACACACATTGTCACACTCAAAAATATCACATCATATCTCTCTAACCAGGAACTCAAAAATAGCAAACTATACATCAAAATCACCAGGAAAGAGTCAAGATCATGCCTATAAAATTTCATGCCTTTTGGAACAAGCATCATTATTTTGTGAGTGAAATGGCAAAACATACATCAAAAGCATACATGTCCAAAACCTCTAGGCAAAAGCAACAATCAATCAGGCACAACATTTGTTATCATACCTAAAAAACACTAGAGAGAATTTGGAGATCAACACAAAAATCCTCATTCAATTTGGATAAACCATGAATTAATTATGAATTTTTGAAGTTTGGTTAAATAATGAAATAATTATTTAAACTATGAAATGAAATTAATTAAGCTGAGTGGCATTTTTGTAATTAATCCAAGCCAGGGCGAAACGCGCCCGTTTCATTTAAGCGGTGGCGCCTCATGATTGGAGGATGCGCGCGGGAAACAATAAATTTGAAAAGAAAAGCCAGGCAAATGGATCAAACACGCGTTTGGACGTGTTCTGCAGCTTGTTCATCGCGTTCATCAACACTCGTCATCACCAAGAACAAGTTTTCACGAAAATGCACAAATTATATATGGATCTCTTCATCTTTCAACAAGGATCATGGATATGGTGATGAATTTATCCAGAAATCAACACACAAAAAGATACGATCAAAAATAGTTTTGCTATCCAAACTTTAGATCCAGATTTCTTGATGATTATTGGATGAAATCGCATGATTCAAACGTCAGATTACTCTATGTTCAAAGCTCTACCTAAGCCACATATCAATTGCAAGAATCAGAGAGTTTGAATTTTAACCTTATGGATCCGCAGTGCTTGATTCCGTGCGTTTCAGGTCCAATTTGTATGAAACAGATGGTCTATTATGCTCAAGAAGGTGATTGGGATAGGTCTTTCAGCTCAACAGTGCTTGGATGATGATGAATCCTCAAAATGCCATTGATGAGCAATGCTTCAACAGTTGGATTCAGCACGATTTCTTCCACCAATCTTGTTCAACAGTTCCTCTAAATCACCTGCAGATAATGAGCAATGCAAGATGCAGCACAAAGAGTGAAGAATTTTGATGAACAATTGAAAAAAAGTGTGAGTGAAAATTGAGAAAAATTGAGAGAAATGGTGAATTTTCGAGTTTGCTCTAAAATGTGATTGTTGATTCTGAGTTTTCTGTTATGATTAAGCCTTTATAGTACCCCTTAATCCATGCCTTAATCATGTTTAACTCAATTTGGAGTGATTAGCAAATGAAGCTTATTATGGAATTTGGCAAAAATGCCCTCATGCAATCCTATGCAATGTAACAGTAATTTTCCACTTGGAGCAAATCACAAATCACATTTGGAAGTGAGCTGAATTGGTTTGGTGTGAAAATCCTTTGTATTTTGAAATTTGACTTTTCTTCCCATCAAAAATTAAATGGTTCACTTGAAAAATGACCTTTTTATGTGAAGGTTTTTGATGAAATGTGATGATGGATTTGGATAGTACACATCAAATGTGGTTTGCTCAAAAAAGAATCAACCAAATTGGCCTTTCCATTCAAAAGTTATGGCACTTTGAATTTCAACTTTTTCTGAAAATGATTTGATCATAACTTGCCAACCACACATGAGAAATGAGTGTTCTTGGACTTTTTGGAAAGGCAGGAGCAAGATCTTCAACTTTCATGTTGGAAAATTTTTGGTTTGAAGCTTGCTTGGGAATGTAATTTTGAGGAGGATGACTTTTCATTTTTGGCAGCTGAAAATTACAGGTCATTGCCATTTTGGGAAACTTTTTGTCTGACTTCAAATCCTTCACTGTGGATGTTTGAAATGTCATATGAGGCTTGTATGGACATGAATGAGACCTTTCCAACCATCTCACACCTTCCAATCCCTGATTAAATGCACAATTGACTTTGCTAGGGTTTTGGTTGACTGAGCCATGTTCTGATGAATTTCAAGCCTTTTTCTCTTGAGATCTTGACTCCAAATGATATCACAACTCATATGAACTCTTGATGAATGATCATGGTGCCCAAATTCTTCAAGAATGGCCACTATCCATTGCTCAATGGCTGATTTGACTATTTTGACCTAGTTTGCTTCATCTGCAAGAAACAAGGTTAGATGACAATATTTTTGTACTTTTGGTTAGTAAACAAATGAAAAGCAATGATATACAAATGCAATACATGCTTGGTGATCAAGAACCACACTCACAAGATACCCACCCACTAGGAGGGAAACAAAGGTGCACAAATGATCCTTGAGGCAATGAATGATATGATATGATGCCATGAGGGATCTTAGGGCAAAAATTGGGGTCTTACAGATGCCCCTATTTAAGGTCATTCTAGCCGGAGAAGTGAAGTTTAGAAATCTTCATCTCGACGCGGTAGAATGGGCTTAAATAACAGTAATGAGACAAATTTTGGTCCCTAAGAGACCTCATGATGCAAATGTATACATGCAAAAGACACAAACTCTGTGGGGATAATGGTTCACACAGAAGAAAAGACGATCCATCGGAGTAATACACTCACCAGGAACAGAGACTCTAACAGGACTCTTATTGGGGATAATAAAAGAAAAAGAATGCATGAGCAAGACACGACTTTGAGTTGGGGAAAACAAAACTGACATAACGTGCGCAAGACACGACTCTGATTAGGGGATACCTGAAATCAGACTAGAGACCTCACTGGGTAAGTGAAGGACTCACACTGGGGAGAGAAGGAAATTCCAAAGGAAACACTTCCATTGGAAAGACTCAAGCTGACCCACAAAGTGCACGTACTGGGGATAACACCAATACAGCAACACGAATAGCAATACAAATCCGCTGGGGAAATCTAGAAAAGACTTTCCAGGGGAAGCTAAAGGATGAGATGTCACCGGCATAAGGGCAACAAACTCAGGAAGAATGAATATCTAAGACCGGTATAAGGGTGAGAGATATCAATCAATCCAAACATCTGATAAAGACCTGAAAAAGGTACATAAACTCAGGGAAATCTGACTCCACAGGGGACCAAGGTCATAATAGGGAGCAGAAAGGAAGAAACACCAGGGATACCGAGGTATATAATAGGTGACCGACCGAAACGTGAATTGGTATATATGCCAAGACACTCATCATCCTGAAGAAAAGCTAGAAAAGCAGACTTGTTTATGGGATGGATATTCAATTCCACAAGGAATATGAATCTTACTCTGCGGAGAAAACAATCAAACGATTGACCCAAGAGTGCATGAGACATATTATTCATTACCGGCAGACCGTGAATAATATACTCGAAAAGGAAGAGACACCAGAGATACCGGGGTATATAATAGGTGACTTACCAAAGACGTGAATTGGTATATATGCCAAAACACTCATCGTCCGAAAGGAGAGCTTGAAAAAGCAAATCGACTTACAGGATGGACGTTCGAATCCACAACAGGAAAACGAATCTTACTCAACTGGGGACACAAACCCAAAGAGTGCATGAGATATAATATCCATTACCGTCAGAACGTGGATAGAATACTCGCAAGAGATATATTATCTATTACCGGCAGACCGTAGATAATACACTCGCATGGTAAGAAACACCAGGGATACCGAAGTATATAATAGGTGATCTACCGAAAATGTGGATTGGTATATATGCCAAAACACTCATCATCCAAAACACAAACTGGTTAAAGGATGGATATTCGATTCTACAAAGAATACGAATCTTACTCTACTGGGGAAGATCAACAAAGGATTCCAACCAAAGAGCGAAAGAGATATATTATTCATTACCGGCAGACCGTGAATAATATACTCGAAAAGGAAGAGGCACCAGAGATACCGAAGTATATGATAGGTGACCAACCAAAAAGAGAGACAATCGATACCAAGCATCCGGGTAAACGAAAGACAACTCAAAGAGGATAAATTGCAAGCATCCGACAATTATCCAACAAAGAAATATTCGACTCCGCAAAGGGAAACAACGAATCTTACTTGACAAGGGAAACACAAAAGGCTTCGACTGAAGAGTGCATGAGATATATTATCCATTATCGTCAGAACGTGGATAACACACTCGCATGGAAGATTATCCACAACCGGTTACTGGGTTAACAAAGGATAAATCGACCGAAAAGAAAGGCATCGGGATACCAAAACTAGGTATATAATGATGACCAATCAAAGGGAGTAACGATCATTACCGAGCAAACGGGTAAATGAAAGGCGATCCGCTGGGAATGAATTGCAAGCATCCGACAATTATCCACAGGGACTGGCTGGGGATACATTGATAAACAATCAATGATCCGGGGAACAAATCACTAGCAAACGGTGAAAAGACCCACTGGCAACTTCAAAAGGGATAACATTGCGAGCATACGACAATGATCCAGAAGACAACTTGCTGGGGATAAATTGCTAGCATCCGGCAATTATCCACAAGCAAAGGGAGGAATATCAACATCAAATACCGAATGAAGATAACCACAAAGAGTAACCGTCATCGGTTAGGATGAACAACAAGGTTAACTCTGCAAAGGAGAAATTAGGGTTTACAACTACCGAATACGGGGTAGAATACCAAAAATCTAGCTGAGAAAACAAGAGGTTAACACTACCGACTACCGGGTAGAAACCACAGACTCAGCCGGGATAAAATTGCAAGCATCCGGCAATTATCCACTCGTACCATAGGGCACAAACTCCGATGGGGAGAACAAAACAACATGGGATTTATAACTACCGAATACGGGGTAGAAGACCACAAACTCCACTGGGGATAGGGTGAATGAAGGCCAAGTACTGAGCACTTATTCAACTTATTCCACAGGGAAACACAAACTTTGTTGGGGATAAAAATCACAACAACAGAGAATCCACCATCAACCAGAACGAACCAACAAAGGTTACCTCTGCTAGGGGAAACAAGATAGGACTTACAACTACCGAATACGGGGTAGTAGCCATACTCTGGTGGGGATAACCACAAATTAGGGTTTACATCTACCGAATACTGGGTAGAAGACCAACAACTCCGCGTGGGGATGGAATGAATCACAAATCCGCACGGGAAACAAAATAGGGTTTATAACAAACCACAAACTGCTGGAGAGCAGGCAAACAGGATTTACGACTACCGACTACTGGGTAGAAGACCAACAACTCTTGCTTGAGGAATAAAAGGTATATAACCACCAATTCCGCCAAGAAGCAAGGAACATAGGACTTACAACTACCGGTATAAGGGTAGAGGCCCAACAAAACTCCACTGGGGGTAAATGAATTGATGCCGATTACTGGGCAAACCATTCATTTCATCCACAGGGAAGTACAAGAAACAGCTGACACAACGCCGATTCGGGATTGATCCGAAAAGACAGACTGAATCAAAACACGTCCTATGAGGATATAACTCAATAGGAAAATCCATCCCAATATATGTGTTGGGGGAAACGGAAGAAAAACCGTCATCCACGAGGATATATCTCAGTGGGGAACTGCAGAAGGAAAAGACAGACACTTTCTGCTTATGGGGCTGACTCTATATGGAGAGATTTAAACACCCAACATCTGCTTGGGAAGATCTATAGAGAGATCTATATCACCCAAAGCAGGAGACAACAAACAAAAGATATATGGCAAACAATGCAACATGAATATCTGAATGTTTATGAATATGCATGAATATGCGTGATTATGTGTGATGAATGCTGACAAAACAGACAATTCTAACACAAACAGGTCCAGGAACTAAACGCCCGGTACTATACTTCTAGGGAAGAAACCAACTGGAAAGCCAATCTGCTAGAGATCCACATGCTGTAAAGCAAAGATCTGCGGGTACTGCAGGGGATCAGGAGAATCCTGAGAATATCTGCAGGGGATCAACATCAACTGAGAAACAAGGGTTCATGGCTCAACCAAGAACTGCTGCAAAAGCAACTCCAAACAAATCCGGGGAACAACCCACTGAAGGAGAATCATCCGAGTAGAATCTAACTGCACAAGGAACTCTACTGGGGAAAAGCTATCAGCTATCATTTCAGAGCGCAAACCACTGAAGGAGAAAGCATCACACAAGTAGATTCTGCAACAAGCCACTCTACTCGGGGAGAACATACATCCGACGGATCACACAAGTAGATTCTGCAAATAGCCACTCTACTGAGGATCAAAAGTAAATCAGGAAATCATTCCAATCTTTTGGGATGCTAGGGCCACCAACCGACCCTACTGGGGATTGAGATAGCTTTCAACAGGCAGGAACTGCCACAACAACCACTCTGCAGACTAAGCTGGAAGAAATGGAAAGCAACCATGCTGAGGAGACACAACAACTCCGCTGGCGACTGCACTGGGAAGAGACTACTGCTGGAGAAGAGCGCGAAATCTTCAACAACATCTCTGCTTGCGACTATACTGGGGAACAACCCCACCAACAGCTCTGCTTGCGACAAATGCTGGGGAAAAGCGGTAAAGTACCGGGATATCAATCCACCAACCACTGAATCTACCACAATGAGAACAACCATGCTGGGGAGATTACTGCTGGAGGAGAAACTGAGTCTTCAACAACATCTCTGCTTGGGGAACAACCCCAACAACAAAGCGGGAGAAAGAGGATACAATCAAATGCCAGGAATATGAACCAAGGTCTTACCTATTGGGAATCATACCACCCTCGGGAGAGCACTGAGAAATTCCTGAGTATCCTTTCATCATTGTGAATATTCGCTTTGTTTAAAACAACAATTTTGAAAAATTTATTTGTTTAAAACAATGACATTTCATCAATTAAAACATGCAAAACATTTGTTGAATTGAAACAAATAAGAATGCAAATAATTGGATAAAAGCTCAAATTTATTTGATGGAATGGTAGCCTGCAAATGGCAAGACTCCATAGATCTTGTACAAATTTGAAATCAGTGATATATATTGGAAGAGGGCTACATTGAACATAATGATCCTTTCTCTACCAATTTGAATCTCGATGTATGCGAAGCTTCAGTTGACGACGAATCGAGAATCCTCTGACGAAAAGACGGCTGCGGGACAGAAAGTCTTGTCAGGATGCAGTTACTTGCCAAATCCCTAATTTTTTTGCCTAGATTGCCCCAGAGTGAGGTACTCAATCTAGCGGGATGCAAATATACATTTTTTTTCAAGTCTCTAATTTTTGCCTGGATCGCCCTTGCAGGTTCTCCACCGAGACGCTCATTTTTGCCTAAGCCGCCCTTTCGGGTTTTCAACTTAGCGAGCTATTCTGTTTTTCATTTGCATATACTTTTTTTTAGGCAAAGTATTTCTTGACTGCATCTGAATTCACAGGACGAGTGAAATCCTCCCCATCCATTGTTGTAAGCATCAAAGCTCCGCCTGAAAAGGCTCTCTTAACAACATATGGACCCTCGTAGTTCGGAGTCCACTTGCCCCTGGAATCGGGCACGAAAGACAAGACTTTCTTGAGCACAAGGTCACCTTCTCGGAACACACGAGGCTTGACCTTCTTATCGAACGCTTTCTTCATTCTTTGTTGATATAACTGACCATGGCACATGGCAGTTAATCGCTTCTCTTCAATCAAATTCAGTTGGTCGTAACGACTCTGAATCCATTCAGCATCAGTCAACTAGGGACTTGAGGGTATAATTTTTCTTTTTTTCTTTTGAAAAATTCTGAATTTTTTTTCCTGATTTTTGATTTTTTTTTTATTTTTCACCCTCGCTCTTTTTTCATTTTTTTTTTACATTACATTTGTAATGCCCCAGTTTAACTGTCTTGCTGATTCTTATGATACAGCTGAATGAGCTCCTTTGGTGCTCAAGAAGGCGGGTAATCTCATCAGGAATCCCCTTCAACATCATCTTCTTCCGCTTCAAATACAAAGAATTCAAGATTGGGAGATGGCGTTGGATCATTATGTTCAATGGGTTTAGAAATCCCTGCATAATGATTCTGGATAATGAAAAGCTTTTGAATTTAAACAAGCGAATCATTTATGCAGATGAAAAATGTTGTTTTATTTGTTTTTCATGGGTTCTTTGTGATCACTGATTTCATGCGAAAAGCGAAAAGTGAAAACCATGGAAAAACAAATGTTTAACAATGCATTAATTGAATGAAAACATCATTGTATATATGCTGCCAACAATGTCATCACTTCTCCTTTTGGCATGGGAGAAGGGTTTTAAACAAAGTGAACAATTACTCTGATCTATGGATGACTGTAGGAACATCTACAGCGACCCAATTGTGGCAGACACCACCAGGAATAACGAAATTGTTCAAGTCCTCTGCATCCTCTTCCAAGATAGCAGCAGCTTCTTCTTCAGGTTGATCGTCGTGGATGAATCCTCCACTCTTGAACAAGCCTTGCTCATTAAATGCCCCAGAACAGTAGCCAACGCCAGCCCGGGATCCATTAATCAGGAATAAATCCATCAACAACACATAGTCTGGCAAATTCCTCTTCGAGTTCACAATTCTCTAGCTCAAAATGATCCATCAATCTGGCAGAGATGGCTCTGGTATAGTACCGGCAAAGTGCGTCTTCAAAATAAATGAAGATCGCAGGGTCAGACCACAGGACGGGAGGCCGGAACAAAACACCCGCTTATGCAAATGATGCATGAAGTGTTTGTGCATATGCTCTGTTTTTATTTCAAAGGAACTCAAGAGTTTTATTTGCAAACTTTGAAATATTTAACATTTTGATCGTATATGAGAATATCTCATCAGATATATCAGGTGAAAAAATTTTCCCGGTTTTTTCCATGTTTGAATTTTTTTGCAAATAAACTCCTTTGAGTTCCTTGAAAATTTTCTTATTTTCTGATGATATGGATGCAGATGAATGCATGAATGCATGAATGCAACAATCACACTCAAGGATCAAGCAAAGCACACCAAACAAAGGTCGTGGGAAAGCTCATTGTATCCCCTAATATCAATCATCCATTTTGGTGGATTTAGGTTTTCACCTTATCAACACCCAAGTTCCATTGATATTAACGGTACATGAACCGGCTCTAACATCCTTAATATCAATCATCCATTTTGGTAGATTTAGGTTTTACCCCTTATCAATACCCAAGTTCCATTGATATTAACGATGTTTGAACGACTCGACCACGAATCGTAGGTTTGCTGAGAATCACGAGCATGGAGTCTCGGTTAAGAACCACCCAAAGGGAGTGTACTAGGGTTTAAACCTGCCAGACATGTTCTACCAGAGGTTCCCATAATCATCGTCCCATCTCTCGGATATTATCGGAGGAACAAATACTCGTATTCCAAAAATATTCTCAAGAGAGACTCTTATGAGTGTAGTATCGCGTAACAATCGCATCAGAACTTACATCTGAACGACCTCCGCACTACGTCCTTGTCATACCCCAAAATTTGCCCATTGGTGTTACAAAGCATTTTCCAAGACCCTCTGACTTGTTCCGCAAGGCACTGATGCCAAACGGACAAAAGCCCAGCTCACTACAGGCCCAATCCACAGGCGGTCCAAAGTAGCTTGCTCGCTAGGCGAGCAGCTCCTTCGCCTAGCGAGTATCTCAGCATGCCACTCGCCCAGCGAAGCGTCAGGTCCAGAAAAAGCCCAAACCTAATTTGCTCGCTAGGCGAGTAATTCCTTCGCCTAGCGAAGCTTGCGAAAATTGGAAATTTTGGACCTCATTTCAAGCCCATTAGGTCACCATTGCCACTACTATAAATACATGCTCTTCTGCCACGAAAAAGACAACAGAGAGGCGGACGAAAAACGGAGAACCAACACGGAAAAGCAGAGAAAGACGGACGGAAACCCTAGCACGGGAACTTTGACGGCCACGTATCCGCACCGGAGTTACCACTGCCCAACGCAACCCGACACCAGCAAGGATCCGTCAATTCAGCATCATCCCTAGGTTGCTAACAGGTTTGTGTATCATTACCGTTTTATGTCTTCATTCCATAAGCTCTAAATGCATAACACCGCATGATATATTGAATTTTTGGATACGAGTTCATACTTTGCATGCAAGCTTAAATGTGTCTGAACATCATGAATATTGGACCCTGTTATTGCTGTAATTGAATGTGATAAGATATGTAATATGCTGGAGTCATGCTGTTCTGAAATTCCAAACCCGTGGTCGCTCGCTAGCTCATCGCTAGGCGAGTCTGCAGCGAGCCTTCGCTGAGCCTTCGCTAGGCGAGGCAGCAGCGAACGGGACAGTGGCTGCTTTGTCCCTTTGCTGTTCCATTTTATGTGTATTTCATTATTGTTGCATCATTTGGCCTGAACTCTAACTGTTATTTTATGGCATTTTATGGTATTAATTAAATCATATTTTATCCTTATGCTCTAACCCGTGCGTTGAATGATGTAAAAGCTTCCATATCCCCAATGAAGTGGCCGGCTAGGTACCCTTACGTGCGAGAGACTTTCGTGGAGATGGAGTCCAAATTACTTCACTTTAATGTGAAGATTCCTATTGATTACCAATTAATTTTAATGTGTCGATTTTTAATGTATTGATTGATTTTAATGTGTTGGTTTTAATTGGTTTTAATGTGGAAATTCACCATAATTACCTAATGAACTTAAAACATGGACTTTAAATTAATGATATCGGACCTCTCTCTATTACCCCACGATTACAATATTACGGTCATGTCCCGCGAATATGGGGATATCCTTAGCAAAGACCCTTCGGTAAAATCATCATAGTCCCTCGGATGTTGCCTTCAAAAATACGATGTTGTCCCTCGATGACCCTTCGGTGTAGCCTACGGTTAAATGATGATAGTCCCTTCGAATGCTAAGGTATCCTCACAACTGTTGCCTTCAATGACCTATCGATGACCCTTCTACATCCCAAGGGAAAACTACTTACTTCTCAATAGTAAGGACAGTTTTACCCTCATAAGGATAGGAAACGCCCGGAAAGACCTCGGACAGGTATAACCTTAATTGCTCATTCATAACAAAAATGCTTTTCACATCTCACACCTTTCAAACATCTTTTAGAAAATCACCACTTAGCATACATCCGTACTAGGATCATTGCCAAGTTATATTTTTCTAAACTATTTTCGAAAAACTAAACGAGATAACCACTTTGTATACATTCATGCAAGAATCATTACAAAGTTAAATCCTCATTTTCAAAACATTTTTCACACATTTCTCAACCACCTTTTTCAAACTAGAAAACATAAATGATTGAGCAATTAAGAGCCCATGGATAACCATGGATACAAAGGGTGCTAATACCTTCCCTTTGTATAAAGTACCTCCCGAACCTAAGAATTTAAAATTTAGGTCTTTCCTGTTCTTTTCCGCCTTTCCTTATGGGATAAAAGAAAAGTCGGTGGCGACTCTTGCTAACCGCGACATTGCGATTACAAATCCAATAAAGTCCAGTTCACCGTATGACAGTCCTAAAAATAGGCCAAGATGGGTTTGGTAAACTAAGGTCCTTGGCTTCTAAGGCACATGATTGAACGAATAATGCCTAACCACAAATAACTTGTGTGACATTATTAATCCAACATGACCTCCACCAAGTGAATGGACTCGCAAGTCAACTGGCTAAGGAATACTCCACACCAGTCGACAAGACTACGCCATTCTCCTATCCTAGAGTGCACTCGAGTTCGGGTACAGAACTCATCTCACAGAGATCACCAAAGCAAACAGCAATTGTATATCAAGCAATTCAAACATTACAATCAATACAGTTATCCCAAATTGTACAAAAATATGTCAAATAACACATAAACAATATATCACACAACAAAGGTGAAAAGTAGGCAATACCACCAGGGAAGGTCTAATTCTCTCCCCAGCAGAGTCGCCACTTTTCTGTAGCGGTGTATTCGTCACTATATGATTTATTGATTAAACCATAAGCAAAGCATACAATGAATCGAGTCGCCACCGCACTTTTATTTATCCTAAGGACTGGTTAAAAAGCGAACAAAAACCTAAGAAGTTTTACACGTAGAAAACTAATGAAAAAGATCAGAGAATCTGGGTAAGGGGTAAATTACGCAATGGGAAGGTGTTAGGCACCCATCACGTCCTAGGTACTCCTAGGGAGCCCTTTTCACACCTGTTGTATAAGAAAATGTTTATTTGTTTTTGACATATTGTGCAAACATGATTGGGATGATGGGAAAAGAATGTACAAGTTAGTTATTTTTGTGTTCGAACGGATGAACCCGTTGCCTACGTACCTTCCATCAAAGGTAAGGATCAAAACGCCGTAGTTCGGCTAAAAGATTTCCAAAAATTAGTGAATTCATTTTTAAAACACAAGCACTAAGGCTTTTCATTACCAATGGGAGAAAACTCAACCAACATCAACAATCCACCATGCGAGGACGGCTTCAACATACTAGTGAGGGGTTAACCCTATAATAAGTATGGAAGACTTACAATCAACTCACTAAGGATAAGGTAAGATTTACATTAACCACTATGGTAATTAAAACCTACGGCTAATGTATGAAAACATATTAACAATGGACAAAGCCAAAACAATTGAATGGGTGAAGTTAATTGATTATGATTATTCACAAAATATGGTCAAGGTATGATTAAGATTGATTCAAAGAAGTATTATGAAAAGAAGTTTGAAAAGTCAAGGACTTAGGGTCCAAGTTTCTAATTTGAAAAGGTATGAGAATGTTTGCACAACAAGTCAAGGTTTTTGAAAGCAAAGTGTGAAAAGGTTTAGGACAAAGAGGGTATGGATGACGGAATGTAAAACTTCTTAGAAAGGTTCACCTCTTGAAATCATATAGAAGATGATTCAAGTGTGTCCTTAGGAATGAGGCAACAAAGCAAGTAAGCAAAGAAGCGAGGTGATACCGGATGCCATCAATGGTCTTATACCAATCTCACAAAGGAAAAGCGGATATCGGATACCAATAAATGGGTTTACACCAATCTCCTAAAACAAAACAAATGATACCGGATGCCATCAATGGTCTTATACCAATCTCACAAAGCAAAAGCGGATGTCGGATACCAATAAATGGGTTTACACCAATCTCCTAAAGTAAAACAAAACACAACTTGGATGTCAGAAGCCAATCTATCTGGACTTATACCAACCTCCAAAGGATGATCATAGGAATACAAGGGCCAACAACATGGTCTTACACTTGCATCCTCACATACAACAAACAAACAATGCATTAAGCAATGGACATGAGTGACCAAATGAGATGGTCTTACACTCTGCCCCTTCCAAATCACAGGAACAATGGCCAAAGAACATGGTCTTACAATTGTCCTCAATGGGTAAACTCAAATATGAATTACACAGATATGCAATGATGATCATGCACTAATGAACAATCAATGATGATAAGTGCACAAGGGCAAGCATGCAAATCATGTACAAATGCAACAAGCAATCAATCAAACCAAGTCATTTAACACTCACTATAACCAAACAAATAGGCTCAATCAAAGGGTTAAACTTAAAAGTCAACTGGAATAGGGTAAATGGTGCTCTTAACCTTGACATTGAGAGCCAAGGTGAAGCAGATGGAAGGATATGAGGGGTGTGCCTCATCACTCTTATCCCTGGTCAGGGAGAGCATTGAATATCAGAAGGTGTGGGAGTTCAGAAAGATGGAACTCTCTCCACAAGTTAGACTCGATAGATCTTGGGTTTTTACTCACTATGCGTCAACACATGTGGTGTGAGCAATGTGAGTGACTCACAGAATAGTAGGAGATAGGCTACATATCTCTTTTGTCTACCAATTGCCTCACATGAGGTCTTCACCTGCTTGGGGACAAAAATAAACAATCACAAACATCGCCTCTTAAGGAGGACTTCAGACAGTTGCCTGGCTAAATAACAAGCCAGGTCTTCCAGACTACATGGAGACAAGAGAGTCTACCTCAATGCTTAAGCAAAGAAAAGCAATAGCTAGTTCTCAAGGAACTAAAGCGACTATGGTACCTGAAATCAATCAAATATAATAAGTATCCCAATCACAAAATCAAAACAGACAAATTATGAACCAACAGACAACACAATCAATCATGTGTGCAAAGCACAAACTCAAATGAAATGAATTAGCATCCTACAAAATGAAACAAGTTAGTTCATCACAATCAAATAAATCAACATCAATCAACTTGAATTAATCTCTTCAAAGCATTTTGCTTCTTAACCTGAAAAAACAACTCAAATGTGAGAAGTAAGACCACTAGGACAAGCCTAGGATCAAAAGGAGGTGAAAAATTCAAAACAGCAAGTGAAAATTGATCAAAATCAAGATTTAACAAACAAGAATAAATTCCAGTTGGTCCCATATCCAAAACTTTCACCAATTGCATTTTATACACATAACATGTCAAACTATGCATTTTGGAAACACATTGGAGCTAACAGAATGATCACACTCAAACCAATATCAAAACAGCTCAATAAATTCCACAAAAATTCCAGCACAAACAGGACATATTCAATGAGCAGCATATCAAATTTCATGTTATTTGGATAAGTGGAAGTAGGGAAATTAAATCAGGAAGTCATGGTATGCAAATACAACTCCAAATAAGGCTACAAATCATGTGCCAACTTCAAATGAATGCCAAACAGTGGAAACAAATGATAAATGAATGGGACCAAAGCCAAGATGAAGTTAAACATGTTAAGAAACACTCCACCAAATTTCATATTCACATGATAAGGAATGAGAATTTTACAAGTCATGTAAGTTAATCACTCAAGAAAAGTTCACAAAATGGTAAATAGCAAACAAAATTACCAATCAAATAGGAAATTGATCAACAAATCCTACAAAAAATCATGGTTAAACTAGACATATAGATGTAATCACATGCAAAAATCCAGAGCAAATGGTATAGCATAGGCATGGAAACAAAATTCAAAAAGTTGACATAACATAGTGTGACACACATTGTCACACTCAAAAATATCACATCATATCTCTCTAACCAGGAACTCAAAAATAGCAAACTATACATCAAAATCACCAGGAAAGAGTCAAGATCATGCCTATAAAATTTCATGCCTTTTGGAACAAGCATCATTATTTTGTGAGTGAAATGGAAAAACATACATCAAAAGCATACATGTCCAAAACCTCTAGGCAAAAGCAACAATCAATCAGGCACAACATTTGTTATCATACCTAAAAAACACTAGAGAGAATTTGGAGATCAACACAAAAATCCTCATTCAATTTGGATAAACCATGAATTAATTATGAATTTTTGAAGTTTGGTTAAATAATGAAATAATTATTTAAACTATGAAATGAAATTAATTAAGCTGAATGGCATTTTTGTAATTAATCCAAGCCAGGGCGAAACGCGCCCGTTTCATTTAAGCGGTGGCGCCTCATGATTGGAGGATGCGCGCGGGAAACAATAAATTTGAAAAGAAAAGCCAGGCAAATGGATCAAACACGCGTTTGGACGTGTTCTGCAGCTTGTTCATCGCGTTCATCAACACTCGTCATCACCAAGAACAAGTTTTCACGAAAATGCACAAATTATATATGGATCTCTTCATCTTTCAACAAGGATCATGGATATGGTGTTGAATTTATCCAGAAATCAACACACAAAAAGATACGATCAAAAATAGTTTTGCTATCCAAACTTTAGATCCAGATTTCTTGATGATTATTGGATGAAATCGCATGATTCAAACGTCAGATTACTCTATGTTCAAAGCTCTACCTAAGCCACATATCAATTGCAAGAATCAGAGAGTTTGAATTTTAACCTTATGGATCCGCAGTGCTTGATTCCGTGCATTTCAGGTCCAATTTGTATGAAACAGATGGTCTATTATGCTCAAGAAGGTGATTGGGATAGGTCTTTCAGCTCAACAGTGCTTGGATGATGATGAATCCTCAAAATGCCATTGATGAGCAATGCTTCAACAGTTGGATTCAGCACGATTTCTTCCACCAATCTTGTTCAACAGTTCCTCTAAATCACCTGCAGATAATGAGCAATGCAAGATGCAGCACAAAGAGTGAAGAATTTTGATGAACAATTGAAAAAAAGTGTGAGTGAAAATTGAGAAAAATTGAGAGAAATGGTGAATTTTCGAGTTTGCTCTGAAATGTGATTGTTGATTCTGAGTTTTCTGTTATGATTAAGCCTTTATAGTACCCCTTAATCCATGCCTTAATCATGTTTAACTCAATTTGGAGTGATTAGCAAATGAAGCTTATTATGGAATTTGGCAAAAATGCCCTCATGCAATCCTATGCAATGTAACAGTAATTTTCCACTTGGAGCAAATCACAAATCACATTTGGAAGTGAGCTGAATTGGTTTGGTGTGAAAATCCTTTGTATTTTGAAATTTGACTTTTCTTCCCACCAAAAATTAAATGGTTCACTTGAAAAATGACCTTTTTATGTGAAGGTTTTTGATGAAATGTGATGATGGATTTGGATAGTACACATCAAATGTGGTTTGCTCAAAAAAGAATCAACCAAATTGGCCTTTCCATTCAAAAGTTATGGCACTTTGAATTTTAACTTTTTCTGAAAATGATTTGATCATAACTTGCCAACCACACATGAGAAATGAGTGTTCTTGGACTTTTTGGAAAGGCAGGAGCAAGATATTCAACTTTCATGTTGGACAATTTTTGGTTTGAAGCTTGCTTGGGCATGTAATTTTGAGGAGGATGACTTTCCATTTTTGGCAGCTGAAAATTACAGGTCATTGCCATTTTGGGAAACTTTTTGTCTGACTTCAAATCCTTCACTGTGGATGTTTGAAATGTCATATGAGGCTTGTATGGACATGAATGAGACCTTTCCAACCATCTCACACCTTCCAATCCCTGATTAAATGCACAGTTGACCACAATTGACTTTGCTAGGGTTTTGGTTGACTGAGCCATGTTCTGATGAATTTCAAGCCTTTTTCTCTTGAGATCTTGACTCCAAATGATATCACAACTCATATGAACTCTTGATGAATGATCATGGTGCCCAAATTCTTCAAGAATGGCCACTATCCATTCCTCAATGGCTGCTTTGACTATTTTGACCTAGTTTGCTTCATCTGCAAGAAACAAGGTTAGATGACAATATTTTTGTACTTTTGGTTAGTAAACAAATGAAAAGCAATGATATACAAATGCAATACATGCTTGGTGATCAAGAACCACACTCACAAGATACCCACCCACTAGGAGGGAAACAAAGGTGCACAAATGATCCTTGAGGCAATGAATGATATGATATGATGCCATGAGGGATCTTAGGGCAAAAATTGGGGTCTTACAGTTACATTATGCTGTTAATAGGATCCTTTTTATTTCCCGAAGGTAGTGGTTCTAGCATGCATATTATGTACTTACCTCTACTTAGACATGTAGATAGAATAGGTAGTTACAGTTCGGGATCCGCTTGTCTAGCCTATCTCTATAGTTCGTTGTGCAAAAACTCCCACAAAGACACATCTACATTTTCTGGATGTGCTGTTTTGCTACAAGCATGGGGTTGGTCAAGACTACCGTCTCTAGCACCGGTCAATAACAACCCTTTCACTTTTCCATATGCAAAAAAGTAAGTTGTTTAAATTGCTATATCTTTACTTACTTCCTTAAAGTTTATTACCTCAAACTATTTTTTTTTTAACTTTTTGGTGTAGATGGTCGGCACGTGGTATGAGTTACAGCAGATGTCCGAGACACTGTATTACTCAGTATCGCAACCTGTTGGATCACCTTCGACCGACAGACGTAAGCTAAATAACTTCATTATTTCGTCATATTATCTTAACTTTTTCTACATTCATTATAATCCTATCTTCTTTAACATTTTAGTTCATTTGGCGTCCATACCTTAATCTGGATCATGACCATGAGGTCAACGCTGAAGACGCAGCCGTATGGACAACATGCACACCGATAATACGGTTCACAACTGTGGAGATGCACAACACCGATCGTGTGAAGCTGCAGTTCGGTATGGTCCAGAATATCCCAGATCCCCCAGCTAGCATAGGAGAATGGCATATGCGTAAAGTGAACGACCAATGGAACTTCAACCCTTGGCAAACCTTCGCAAGATCGGAGTGTCGCAAGTGGAAGCACCGTCATGACCATGTCTTAACTGACGCAGTCATGCCAAATGAGGTAAAACCAAGTCGTACTTATATGGCTTGGTACAGATCGGTTGGTTTTCAATTCATCACCGATGATATGTACCTCTACGACCCACGCCAGACAAGTTACACACAAGAAGGATCAACATCTAACCCCCAACAACATTCTCAGCCCGGTTACTCACAACCCCCTATCCGTCAAACTTTCCGTTCCACAAACACACAAACATACAACCAAAACATGCCATTCACCCAACCCCAATACCAAGAACATACCCCATACTACCACCAACAAATTGACCATCAACCTCAGACCGAACATCGCTTCGCACCCACACTTTCACCCTACCAAAGTCGCCTTAGCCAAAACACTAATTGACTCATCAGAGCATTAACCAGACCTTTAGAACCCTAATTGACTCATCCTAGCCATTAGAAAGTAGTGAGATAACTGGCTTCGGTTCCGACTGAGGTTGGTTGATACTCGATACTACACTCTTTGAGATTGGACTTTAGGGAAGCTCCGGTCAACCACTTGGTGTTGCACTGAAGTGGACTTAAAGAAAGGTTGATGATTTGAGATCCTTCTAGAACCCGGTTACTATTCTAGGACAGGTTGAACCAACCAAACTGCAGTGGGGAGGGTACTTACCTATGGAACTCATGCAAGCCTTAAAACCTAGGAATGATTGTTGTGTGACATGTCTGTGCTTGCATAACAGCATAACATCATAACATCATAACATCATAGCATCATGGCATTATCATACTAACCATTTCAAGGACTTAGGAATTTAGCTTTGCTCTTTGAACAGGTTATGGCTTCCAGGAAGACTATCCGGATCAATCTTGTAGCAATCTCCCCTCAACTCAAGGATTTGGTGCTAGAACTTCCCGATCATGCTCAGTTCAACAAGAAACATGGTCATCTTCTCAACTTAGTTACCACTGGTTTCAAAGAAGATATGATGAGAGTTCTATTCCAGTTCTTCGATCCTAAACATCATTGCTTCACTTTCCCAGATTATCAGCTGGTACCCACATTAGAAGAATTCTCCCAGCTACTTGGGATACCTATCCTGGATCAAATACCCTTCAGTGGTTTAGAAAAGATGCCAAAGTCTGAAGAAGTTGCCGCAGCTTTACACATGACAAAGTCTGACATTGAGACCAATTGGGTAACAAGGAGTGGAACAAAAGGTTTACTTGCCAAATTTCTGACAAGTAAGGCCCGAGAATTCTTAAAAGTTATGAATGTCCGTGCTTTTGAAGATGTGCTAGCATTGCTAATCTATGGTTTGGTGCTATTCCCTAATCCAGACCAATTCATAGATGTGAATGCTATTAAGATATTCCTCACTCATAACCCTGTGCCTACCTTGCTTGGAGATGTCTTGCATTCCCTTCACACTCGTACTATGAAGAAGCAAGGGACTCTCATGTGTTGCGTACCTTTATTGTCTAGGTGGTTTATTTCGCACCTTCCTCAATCAGTTTTAAAGAATGATCAAAATCTGAAGTGGTCTCAAAGGATAATGGCACTCTCCCATTCGGACATCCGTTGGTGTTCTAACCCCAGAGAAAATGTTATCATCATCGACCGTTGTGGAGAATTCCCTAATGTACCACTCCTGGGGATAAGGGGAGGTATTACTTATAATCCTGCCTTAGCCCTACGTCAGTTTGGGCATGCCCGAAGAGATGGTCCACATGAAATGATTATCCAAGGTATAGTGTTTGACTATGACAATGACTCTCAAGATCTCCGCCAAAGGTTTGTACGAGCTTGGGGCGTGGTGAAAAGAAGCAATTTAGGCAAGAAAAATTCTATTCCTATGGAGCCTTATCTCAGATGGGTACGCGCCAGAGCTCGTGAACTTGTCATGCCATATCTTGCAGTCGGACCATTCATTGTTGAATCAGAGGTCGAAGGAGTTATTTCCCAGATCATTTCTTACCCAGATATGCCTACTGATGCTGAGGAATTGAAAAGATCCTGGACCCAGTTGAGAGAGGAGAGAGATACTTTCGAAGCTCAGTTCAATGCAGAAAGGAAGAAAGTATTAGAGCTCACCAGTCAGCTTAATGAGGAACGAAGACTCAATGCATATCTTCGCCCGAAAAGAAGTCGCCCCTGGGAGACTTGAGCTTTCATTGTATTTTTACTATTATTCCTTTTGTAATGAACAATGATCGAAAATATTAGTAATAAGCATTTCTCTCTTGTTGGTGATTTATGCAAAGTTAAATTCCAAAAGTCCTTGAAAACATTTCATACATTGCATCACATAACATAACATTGCATAACAGGTGTTCTAAAAGACCATATTCTCACGGTCTGCCTCTTAAACAGAAAAATGGATCTCGAACAGACTGTCAAAGATCTCCAGACTCAGAATGCTCAATTCAAGGAGATATGCTGAGCTTATCCAAGGGACAGGAGGAACTGAAGGCTCTTTTGGCCGAAAAGAAGAGGGACAAGAAAGTTGTGAGCTTCATTAACCCGGGCAGAAGGCGTAAAGGACAGGCTACGGGAATCAAATTTGGAATCCCGAATGGCCCAGAAGAGGGAGAGGAAAATGATTCAGAGGAGGAGAATGTCGATTTCTCTAACCCTGAGGATGTTGATGAAGAGTATGAAAATGAACAGTACTCTCCAAGGGATGATAAATACAAACTGCTGGAAGAACGCATGCTAGCCATGGAGGGTCAGCAGACACCTGGTCTGGATTTCGAAAGTTTGGGTCTGGTCTCCGATGTGACCATTCCTCGCAAATTCAAAATCCCCACTTTCAATAAGTACGATGGTGCGTCTTGTCCTCAGATGCATCTAAGGGCTTATGTGAGAAAGATTCAGCCGCATACCACTGATAAGAAACTATGGATCCATTTCTTCCAAGAAAGTCTGTCTGGCACTCAATTGGAATGGTATTATCAGCTCGAGAGTTCTGACATCCGCACCTGGACTGATTTAGCAACAGCTTTCTATAAGCAGTACCAGTACAATTCAGAATTAGCACCTACTCGGCTACAGTTGCAGAATATGGCCATGGGATCTAAAGAAAGCTTCAAAGAGTATGCTCAGAAATGGAGAGATTTGGCCGGCAGGGTCAAACCCCCTATGACTGACCGAGAATTAGTAGACCTGTTCATGGGTACCCTGACTGGCCCATTCTACAGCCACCTACTGGGGAGTTCTTCATCAGGTTTCACTGAACTTATATTGACAGGTGAACGGGTGGAGAGCGGCATTCGAAGTGGAAAGTTACAGGCAACTACTTCTACAAGCAGTAAAAGGTCCTACCATGGGAAGAATGAATCCAATGCTGTGTATGGTCAAAGGAGTCATAATAAGAAAATCGGTGACCATGCCATTGGAGCAGTGACGATCGCAGCCCCGCCAGCGCAAGACTTCCAGCACAGACAAGACAGACCAAGAAGGCAGTTTACCAAGCTCAATATGACTTTAGCACAAGCACTGCAAAGTATGCTGAAGGTAAACCTAATCACTCTCAGAGGTCCTCCTGCAAATGCCAACACCGCTTCGCCTCGTTATAATCCCAACGCCAGGTGTGCATATCACTCCGATAGCCCCGGGCATGATACAAATGATTGTTGGCTGTTGAAGAATAAGATTCAGGACATGATCGATGCTGGGGAAATTGAGTTCGAGCCTCCGGAGACTCCTCCTAATGTCATCAATGCACCTATGCCTAATCATGACAAGGCTGTTAATGCTCTCGATGACGATTCTCTCATCACTACTGTAGCGGACTTAACATCTCCTCTCCCGATCATAAAGCGGAATTTATTGCAAGTTGGTTTATTTCCAGGTTGTACTGAAGATTGCAATCTCTGCACACTTTGGCCCGAGGACTGTTTGAAATTGAAAAATGGCATTCAACGGCTGATGGACGACCGTACAATTCTCTTTGAAAGGGTTTCTAAAACGGAAAACCCTATTGAAGAAATATCTGTGATTGCAAGGTCCAAAGTTCCAGTAAAGATTACCGCTCCCAGGGTACCTGTGAAGATCATTGCTGAGCCTAGAGCAGCTCCCCTGATCATTACTGCACCTGGCCCAATACCGTACTCCTCAAGCAAGGCCATTCCGTGGAATTATGGAGGCGAGGTGTACATCCATGGCGTAAAGCAAGTTGGTGATTCTGCTAATCCTAAAGACATCGTGGGGACTAGTAAAATTACTCGAAGCGGAAGGATCTTCTCTCCAGAGATCTCACCCCCAGCTCCGGAGACTCGAGGAAAGGAACCAGTCAATCCTTCCCAGTCAGAGACACCGGTCGAAGCTACTACTGAAGACGTTGCCAAACGAGAAATGGAAGAAGTGTTGAAAATCATCCGCAAGAGTGATTTTGATGTGGTAGAGCAGTTGGGGCACACTCCTTCCAAAATCTCGATGTTGTCCTTGTTGTTGTCTTCTGAATCTCATGCCAATGCCTTGATAAAATTCCTGAAGACTGCCCATGTACCTCAGGAGACCTCCGTTGATCAGTTCGAAAACTATGTTGCTAATCTGACTGTCGACGGTGGCCTAGGTTTTTCCAATGCTGACCTGACACCAGCGGGAAAGAACCATAATAAGGCTCTGCATATCTCTATTGAGTGTAAAGGAATCACCCTGTCTCATGTGTTGATCGATAATGGCTCTTCTTTGAATGTGTTACCAAAAGCCGTGCTCGAGAAACTTGACTGCAAGAGCATTGAGCTGAAGCCTAGTGACATTGTGGTGCGGGCTTACGATGGTGCAAAGAGTGTTGTCCACGGTGAAGTTGTTCTCCCTATCAAGATAGGACCTCAAGTCTTCAACACTACTTTTTATGTAATGAACATTCGCCCTGCCTACTCCTGCTTACTGGGACGCCCTTGGATTCATGAGGCAGGCGCTGTAGCTTCGTCTCTCCATCAAAAGCTGAGGTATCCAATAGAGGGTAAGATCGTCACTGTGTGTGGGGAAGAAGAATACATTGTCAGTAGTGTGCATACCTTCAGATACGTTGAAATGGATGGTGAATTCTTCGAGACTCCGACTCAGTCATTTGAAGTGGTTTCTCCGCCCGATCCTGTCCTTAAGCCAACTCCCTGTGTGCCCAAGATTATTCGTGCTCCTCCTGCTATGATTTCTCTGAAAGATGCTCAAGCTGTAGTGGAAGATGGTGGCTGTACTGGCTGGGGTCAACTGATCAACGTACCGTACAAGTCTGACAAAGCTGGTCTGGGATTCAACTCTGAAAAGATGGTCAAAGATCAAATCAATGTTGTAGAAGATGCTGACAGTGATTGCGACCTGGATAGCTGGATCTACCCAACAATTGGCAACGGACTCAATAATTGGAAGGCTGAAGACATCATCCCGATCGCCTTTAGTCAGGAGTAATTGTTATTGTCTATTTAGCATTGCAAATTTTAATTGAACTTCGTAAAGCATTGTGTCTATACCCGGGGCACAATAGCTAATTTGTTAAGGGTTTTGTCATTTCATAAGCATATTTTCATATTCAATGAATCAATGGACATTTCGCATTCAAATATTGCGCTCTTTATTTTTCCTGTCGTCTTTCAAACAAGCTATGCATTCTTACACACACTCACGTAACAAATTGCAGATCCGTACTCACTCTGGATCCTATTGATAATAATTCCGCTACTGTTCATTATGACTTTGAAAATCCAATCTACCAAGCCGAAGATGGAAGTGAGGAAGATTGTGAAGTCCCTGGAGAGCTTGCCAGACTATTACTGCAAGAGGAAAGGACTATACAGCCGCATGAAGAATCCCTCGAAATTGTAAATCTGGGTACTGAGGTAGACAGAAAAGAAGTCAAAATAGGAGCAGGATTGGAAAGCAGTGTCAAGGAAAGATTGATTCGGATGTTACATGACTATGTAGAGGTTTTCGCTTGGTCTTATGAAGACATGCCTGGGTTGGATACTGATATAGTGGTGCATCGGCTGCCTACGAAGGAAGATTGCCGTCCTGTCAAGCAAAAAGTTCGCCGCATGCGTCCTGAAATGTCTGAGAAAATCAAAGCCGAGGTTATGAAGCAATTCAATGCCGGTTTCCTAGCTGTTACTTCTTATCCTCAATGGGTTGCTAATGTGGTGCCTGTGCCAAAGAAGGATGGTAAGGTGCGAATGTGCGTAGATTACCGAGACCTGAATAAAGCAAGTCCCAAAGACGACTTTCCACTCCCACACATTGATGTTCTGGTAGATAACACCGCTCAACACAAAGTATTCTCATTCATGGATGGATTCTCGGGTTATAACCAGATTAAGATGGCACCTGAGGACATGGAGAAAACTACGTTTGTGACGCAATGGGGCACCTTCTGTTACAAAGTAATGCCATTCGGTCTAAAGAACGCCGGGGCAACATACCAGCGTGCTATGGTGGTTTTGTTCCATGATATGATTCATCATGAGATAGAAGTATATGTGGATGACATGATAGCCAGATCTCATACTGAAGAGGAACATCTCGATCATTTATACAAACTGTTTGAGAGGTTGAAGAAATACAAGTTGAGATTGAACCCGAACAAATGCACTTTCGGAGTAAGATCCGGTAAACTCTTGGGCTTTATTGTCAGTGGTAAAGGAATTGAGGTTGACCCGGCTAAAGTGAGAGCTATTCAAGAAATGCCAGTTCCCCGTACGGAGAAAGAGGTCAGAGGTTTCTTGGGACGCTTGAACTACATTGCCCGATTTATCTCCCACTTGACCGCTACCTGCAAACCCATCTTCAAATTACTGAGGAAAAATCAAGAAATGATATGGAATGACGAATGCCAAGAAGCCTTTGACAAAATCAAGAAATATCTCCAGGAACCTCCAATTCTGATACCACCAGTCGAAGGAAGACCTCTAATCATGTATTTGACCGTGTTAGAAAGTTCAATGGGGTGCGTATTGGGGCAGCATGACGAGTCTGGTCGAAAAGAGCATGCCATATACTACCTGAGCAAAAAGTTTACCGACGGTGAAACAAGATACTCACTGCTCGAGAGAACTTGCTGTGCTTTGGCCTGGGCTGCTCGCCGACTAAGACAGTATATGTTGAATCATACCACTTTGTTGATTTCTAGGATGGATCCCATCAAATACATGTTCGAGAAGCCTGCCCTCTCCGGAAGAATAGCAAGGTGGCAGATGATCTTAACAGAGTACGATATCCAGTATACTACCCAGAAAGCAATCAAAGGAAGCGTGCTGGCTGATCATTTGGCTCATCAAGCGGTGGATGATTACCAATCTATGAATTTTGAGTTCCCAGATGAGGATGTCATGTTTGTTACGGATAATGAAAAACCTAAACCAGATGAAGGACCCGAAGGGGGATCCCGATGGACTATGGTCTTTGATGGATCTTCTAATGCATTGGGCCATGGTGTTGGGGTTGTACTCATTTCTCCCGGAGGTTACCATACACCTCTCACTGCTAGACTATGTTTTCATTGCACCAATAATATGGCTGAGTATGAAGCATGTATTTTTGGACTCAAAGCTGCTATAGACTGGCGAATCAAGCTTTTGAGTGTGTACGGAGATTCGGCCTTGGTAGTCAGTCAGATCAAAGGGGAATGGGATACTAAACATCCAAATCTCATCCCTTATCGAGAGCAGGTGATGACATTGATCCCATACTTTGAAGAGATAACATTTGAACATATCCCACGAGAAGAGAATCAGTTGGCAGACGCATTAGCTACCATGTCGTCTATGTTCAGAGTCAGATGGGACGGTGAAGCTCCCATGATTACCATTGGACGGTTAGATGAACCAGCGTACTGTTATGGACTTAACACTGAGAAGGTACAGGAGAAACCTTGGTTCCACGACATAAGAAGATATTTGGAAGCTCAGGAATACCCTGAAGGGGCATCCATCAAGGACAGCAAATTCCTGAGGAAGTTCTCCGCTAAATTCTTTCTGAGTAACGGAGTATTATACAAACGTAATCATGATTCGACTCTGCTTCGCTGTGTGGATAAAAAGGAAGCAGAAAGGATTATGGAAGACATGCATGACGGTATTTTTGGGACTCATTCTAATGGACATACAATGGCCAAGAAGATTCTGAGATCAGGGTATTATTGGTCTACCATGGAAGCTGAGTGCCATCATCACTCCAGAACCTGTCACAAGTGCCAGATTTATGCGGACAAAGTACATGTGCCTCCTGCTCCATTGAACGTGTTGACAGCTCCTTGGCCCTTTGCAATGTGGGGCATCGATATGATCGGAGAGATTAAACCTACGGCTTCAAATGGACATCGCTTCATTCTCGTCGCTGTTGATTACTTCACGAAGTGGGTAGAGGCAGCCTCCTTCGCTTCTGTCACCAAGAATGTGGTGGCACGGTTCATCAAAAATAGTCTTATTTGTCGGTATGGCATCCCTGAAAGAATTATCACGGACAATGGTACTAATTTGAATAACAAGATGATTACGGAACTCTGCACGCAGTTCAAAATAAAGCATCATAATTCTTCTCCGTACCGGCCAAAGATGAATGGCGCCGTAGAAGCTGCTAATAAGAACATCAAGAAGATCATACAAAAGATGACGGTAACATACAAAGACTGGCATGAGATGTTACCATTTGCTCTTCATGGTTATCGTACCTCCGTGCGAACTTCGACAGGGGCAACTCCTTTCTCTTTAGTCTACGGAATGGAAGCCGTTTTACCGGTGGAAGTCCAGATTCCCTCTCTAAGAATCATGAAAGAGGCGGGCTTAGACGAAGATGAATGGATTCAGACTCGACTCGATCAAATAAACTTGATGGACGAGAAGAGACTTGCGGCTGTTTGTCACGGGCAGATATATCAGAAGCGCATGACCCAAGCATTCAACAAAAGAGTCAAGAGACAGGTATATCAGGTAGGCGACTTGGTGATCAAGCGTATCATTCTACCACAAGGTGACCCCAGAGGCAAGTGGACTCCCACATACGAAGGGCCATTTGTGGTTAAGAAGGTATTCTCGGGTGGAGCCATGATACTTGCTACAATGGATGGCGAAGATTTCCCGCATCCTGTGAACGCGGACATAGTTAAAAAATACTACGCATAAAAGAGACCCGCTAGGTCGACGTACCTAGGCAAAAGTAAGGGCATCCCGGCGAACCAAAAGGGTTCGGGCAAAAATTAGGGATAAATATATAAAGACGTATACCCGGCAAGTCGAAAACCTGAAAAGGCGGCTTGGGCAAAAAAGGGTATCCCGGTGGACTGAAAACCTGAAAAGGCGGTCCAGGCAAAAATTAGGGATTAAAGCGTATGACTATGTCCCGTTCTCTGTCAGCTTCAACCAAGTTCCAGGGACTGAACAAGCCAATCACTGCTATCCGACAGCAGGAGATGAGATGCTTGAAGACATAATGACAGTAGTGGAATCAAAATCAATAGGACTTATTCTGCATAGCTTTCTTTTTGTTGTCTTGACAATTTCCTCTTACTAGGATTTCTGTCTCCTTGTACACAAATTGCCTGTTTATAGGCTCTCTTTCAAAATCAATACAATTTCATTTCCAAAAAGATGCTTTTGTCTTACTTTCTCTGTTTTGTTTGCGTAAACGTCCATCGATTTAACTTGAATTGACTTAGGCACTTGAATATGACTAATGTTTACAAAAATGCATGCCTAAAGTAGCAATAGCAATTACTATACGACTTCAGGGTCGAGGAGAAGGTCTAATCACGCTTCCCCAAGGAGTCCGTTGTTAATCCGATTCCCCGGCAACGCCAATTATCCCCCAGAAGAGGTCGGCACCGCCCTACCGAAAGGTCATCCCTTCTATCCCCAGCCAGGCCCCGTTGGACAGAACCCAAATCCCCAGCTAAGGAAGGGCCATCAGTACCAATGTCTCCGACCAACAGATTGAGATCTATCTCCCCAGTAGTGTCCCCTGGAAGAATGTTTCAGACGCCTAATGCATTCATTACATCATTTCATACTACATACCTGCATACAACGCCCACATTTATTTCATTCCGCATCATACACTTTACATCATTTCATATACAGGCATATACATGCATACCAGGTTCGCAGGCATAAAACATCTCATGCATCATGACATTGCATGAGGCTAATGTTGTTTTTCAGGTTAATTATCCTCTTGATACAATCAACACAAAGGTCCATCCAGACGGACATCTGTATCAATTACATTCAGGATTCAACTACACCTCCCAGATATACTCCCGGACATTTATCGCCAATGCAACAAATATTATCAGATACAGCCTAACGTACGGTTCACTCTGATTCAGTCCAACATATGACTCTTTCAACTCAGATACGGTCTAACGTACGATCCATTATGACTCTCAGCAACTCCAATACGGTCTAACATACGACCCATTTGGACCTCTAGCTCAGATACGATCTAACGTACGATCCATTCTGATCTTCAACAACTCAAGTATGGTTTAATGTACGACCAAGTTAAGCCTTCATCTTCTCAGGTGCTACCTTCGGACAGGTACATTCCTGAATGGTAGTCTAGTATACGGCTACTCCCTTTCTCAGGTGCTACCTTCGGACAGGTACATTCCTGAATGGTAGTCTAGTATATGGCTACTCCCTTTCTCAGGTGCTACCTTCGGACAGGTACATTTCTGAATGGTAGTCTGGTATATGGCTACTCCCTTTCTCAGGTGCTACCTTCGGACAGGTACATTCCTGAATGGTAGTCTAGTATACGGCTACTCCCTTTCTCAGGTGCTACCTTCGGACAGGTACATTCCTGAATGGTAGTCTAGTATACGGCTACTCCCTTTCTCAGGTGCTACCTTCGGACAGGTACATTCCTGAATGGTAGTCTAGTATACGGCTACTCCCTTTCTCAGGTGCTACCTTCGGACAGGTACATTCCTGAATGGTAGTCTAGTATACGGCTACTCCCTTTCTCAGGTGCTACCTTCGGACAGGTACATTCCTGAATGGTAGTCTAGTATACGGCTACTCCCTTTCTCAGGTGCTACCTTCGGACAGGTACATTCCTGAATGGTAGTCTCGTATACGGCTACTCCCTTTCTCAGGTGCTACCTTCGGACAGGTACATTTCTGAATGGTAGTCTGGTATATGGCTACTCCCTTTCTCAGGTGCTACCTTCGGACAGGTACATTCCTGAATGGTAGTCTAGTATACGGCTACTCCCTTTCTCAGGTGCTACCTTCGGACAGGTACATTCCTGAATGGTAGTCTAGTATACGGCTACTCCCTTTCTCAGGTGCTACCTTCGGACAGGTACATTCCTGAATGGTAGTCTGGTATACGGCTACTCCCTTTCTCAGGTGCTACCTTCGGACAGGTACATTCCTGAATGGTAGTCTAGTATATGGCTACTCCCTTTCTCAGGTGCTACCTTCGGACAGGTACATTCCTGAATGGTAGTCTAGTATACGGCTACTCCCTTTCTCAGATGCTACCTTCGGACAGGTACATTTCTGAATGGTAGTCTGGTATATGGCTACTCCCTTTCTCAGGTGCTACCTTCGGACAGGTACATTCCTGAATGATAGTCTGGTATATGGCTACTCCCTTACTCAGGTGATACCTTCGGACAGGTACATTTCTGAATGGTGGTCTGGTACACGACTACTCCCTTTTCAGCAGATTCAGCCTAACGTACGGCCCATTCTGCAACTCAGATACGATCTAGCATACGATCCATTCTGATCTTTCATCCCCAGCAAAGTCATCCGCCTAATGAACAGCTCACTTTGGTATTCAGACGCGGTCTAACATACGACCCATGCTGACCCCATATCCCCAGCAGCATATAGCATACTCTGACTCCCCAGCGAAGTCGACAGCATAATGGATGGCTCACCATACGGTCTAGCGTATGACCCGGTATGACATCCATATCTTCAGACATCGTCTAACGTACGACGCAATCTGGAAGTCTCCTCAGCAAGTTTCTTGGATGGCATCTCTAAGCCCATCTCCGGCAAGACCGAAAGACAAGCGCAAATTTTCGGGGCATTCTAGTGTTCAATAATCTTTCACCTCCAGACCACGAACGGCACGTGCCATTCTACTCTCTCGGTTCGAGAATATTGAACAGGGGCAGCTGTCATACCCCAAAATTTGCCCATTGGTGTTACAAAGCATTTTCCAAGACCCTCTGACTTGTTCCGCAAGGCACTGATGCCAAACGGACAAAAGCCCAGCTCACTACAGGCCCAATCCACAGGCGGTCCAAAGTAGCTTGCTCGCTAGGCGAGCAGCTCCTTCGCCTAGCGAGTATCTCAGCATGCCACTCGCCCAGCGAAGCGTCAGGTCCAGAAAAAGCCCAAACCTAATTTGCTCGCTAGGCGAGTAATTCCTTCGCCTAGCGAAGCTTGCGAAAATTGGAAATTTTGGACCTCATTTCAAGCCCATTAGGTCACCATTGCCACTACTATAAATACATGCTCTTCTGCCACGAAAAAGACAACAGAGAGGCGGACGAAAAACGGAGAACCAACACGGAAAAGCAGAGAAAGACGGACGGAAACCCTAGCACGGGAACTTTGACGGCCACGTATCCGCACCGGAGTTACCACTGCCCAACGCAACCCGACACCAGCAAGGATCCGTCAATTCAGCATCATCCCTAGGTTGCTAACAGGTTTGTGTATCATTACCGTTTTATGTCTTCATTCCATAAGCTCTAAATGCATAACACCGCATGATATATTGAATTTTTGGATACGAGTTCATACTTTGCATGCAAGCTTAAATGTGTCTGAACATCATGAATATTGGACCCTGTTATTGCTGTAATTGAATGTGATAAGATATGTAATATGCTGGAGTCATGCTGTTCTGAAATTCCAAACCCGTGGTCGCTCGCTAGCTCATCGCTAGGCGAGTCTGCAGCGAGCCTTCGCTGAGCCTTCGCTAGGCGAGGCAGCAGCGAACGGGACAGTGGCTGCTTTGTCCCTTTGCTGTTCCATTTTATGTGTATTTCATTATTGTTGCATCATTTGGCCTGAACTCTAACTGTTATTTTATGGCATTTTATGGTATTAATTAAATCATATTTTATCCTTATGCTCTAACCCGTGCGTTGAATGATGTAAAAGCTTCCATATCCCCAATGAAGTGGCCGGCTAGGTACCCTTACGTGCGAGAGACTTTCGTGGAGATGGAGTCCAAATTACTTCACTTTAATGTGAAGATTCCTATTGATTACCAATTAATTTTAATGTGTCGATTTTTAATGTATTGATTGATTTTAATGTGTTGGTTTTAATTGGTTTTAATGTGGAAATTCACCATAATTACCTAATGAACTTAAAACATGGACTTTAAATTAATGATATCGGACCTCTCTCTATTACCCCACGATTACAATATTACGGTCATGTCCCGCGAATATGGGGATATCCTTAGCAAAGACCCTTCGGTAAAATCATCATAGTCCCTCAGATGTTGCCTTCAAAAATACGATGTTGTCCCTCGATGACCCTTCGGTGTAGCCTACGGTTAAATGATGATAGTCCCTTCGAATGCTAAGGTATCCTCACAACTGTTGCCTTCAATGACCTATCGATGACCCTTCTACATCCCAAGGGAAAACTACTTACTTCTCAATAGTAAGGACAGTTTTACCCTCATAAGGATAGGAAACGTCCGGAAAGACCTCAGACAGGTATAACCTTAATTGCTCATTCATAACAAAAATGCTTTTCACATCTCACACCTTTCAAACATCTTTTAGAAAATCACCACTTAGCATACATCCGTACTAGGATCATTGCCAAGTTATATTTTTCTAAACTATTTTCGAAAAACTAAACGAGATAACCACTTTGTATACATTCATGCAAGAATCATTACAAAGTTAAATCCTCATTTTCAAAACATTTTTCACACATTTCTCAACCACCTTTTTCAAACTAGAAAACATAAATGATTGAGCAATTAAGAGCCCATGGATAACCATGGATACAAAGGGTGCTAATACCTTCCCTTTGTATAAAGTACCTCCCGAACCTAAGAATTTAAAATTTAGGTCTTTCCTGTTCTTTTCCGCCTTTCCTTATGGGATAAAAGAAAAGTCGGTGGCGACTCTTGCTAACCGCGACATTGCAATTACAAATCCAATAAAGTCCAGTTCACCGTATGACAGTCCTAAAAATAGGCCAAGATGGGTTTGGTAAACTAAGGTCCTTGGCTTCTAAGGCACATGATTGAACGAATAATGCCTAACCACAAATAACTTGTGTGACATTATTAATCCAACATGACCTCCACCAAGTGAATGGACTCGCAAGTCAACTGGCTAAGGAATACTCCACACCAGTCGACAAGACTACGCCATTCTCCTATCCTAGAGTGCACTCGAGTTCGGGTACAGAACTCATCTCACAGAGATCACCAAAGCAAACAGCAATTGTATATCAAGCAATTCAAACATTACAATCAATACAGTTATCCCAAATTGTACAAAAATATGTCAAATAACACATAAACAATATATCACACAACAAAGGTGAAAAGTAGGCAATACCACCAGGGAAGGTCTAATTCTCTCCCCAGCAGAGTCGCCACTTTTCTGTAGCGGTGTATTCGTCACTATATGATTTATTGATTAAACCATAAGCAAAGCATACAATGAATCGAGTCGCCACCGCACTTTTATTTATCCTAAGGACTGGTTAAAAAGCGAACAAAAACCTAAGAAGTTTTACACGTAGAAAACTAATGAAAAAGATCAGAGAATCTGGGTAAGGGGTAAATTACGCAATGGGAAGGTGTTAGGCACCCATCACGTCCTAGGTACTCCTAGGGAGCCCTTTTCACACCTGTTGTATAAGAAAATGTTTATTTGTTTTTGACATATTGTGCAAACATGATTGGGATGATGGGAAAAGAATGTACAAGTTAGTTATTTTTGTGTTCGAACGGATGAACCCGTTGCCTACGTACCTTCCATCAAAGGTAAGGATCAAAACGCCGTAGTTCGGCTAAAAGATTTCCAAAAATTAGTGAATTCATTTTTAAAACACAAGCACTAAGGCTTTTCATTACCAATGGGAGAAAACTCAACCAACATCAACAATCCACCATGCGAGGACGGCTTCAACATACTAGTGAGGGGTTAACCCTATAATAAGTATGGAAGACTTACAATCAACTCACTAAGGATAAGGTAAGATTTACATCAACCACTATGGTAATTAAAACCTACGGCTAATGTATGAAAACATATTAACAATGGACAAAGCCAAAACAATTGAATGGGTGAAGTTAATTGATTATGATTATTCACAAAATATGGTCAAGGTATGATTAAGATTGATTCAAAGAAGTATTATGAAAAGAAGTTTGAAAAGTCAAGGACTTAGGGTCCAAGTTTCTAATTTGAAAAGGTATGAGAATGTTTGCACAACAAGTCAAGGTTTTTGAAAGCAAAGTGTGAAAAGGTTTAGGACAAAGAGGGTATGGATGACGGAATGTAAAACTTCTTAGAAAGGTTCACCTCTTGAAATCATATAGAAGATGATTCAAGTGTGTCCTTAGGAATGAGGCAACAAAGCAAGTAAGCAAAGAAGCGAGGTGATACCGGATGCCATCAATGGTCTTATACCAATCTCACAAAGGAAAAGCGGATATCGGATACCAATAAATGGGTTTACACCAATCTCCTAAAACAAAACAAATGATACCGGATGCCATCAATGGTCTTATACCAATCTCACAAAGCAAAAGCGGATGTCGGATACCAATAAATGGGTTTACACCAATCTCCTAAAGTAAAACAAAACACAACTTGGATGTCAGAAGCCAATCTATCTGGACTTATACCAACCTCCAAAGGATGATCATAGGAATACAAGGGCCAACAACATGGTCTTACACTTGCATCCTCACATACAACAAACAAACAATGCATTAAGCAATGGACATGAGTGACCAAATGAGATGGTCTTACACTCTTCCCCTTCCAAATCACAGGAACAATGGCCAAAGAACATGGTCTTACAATTGTCCTCAATGGGTAAACTCAAATATGAATTACACAGATATGCAATGATGATCATGCACTAATGAACAATCAATGATGATAAGTGCACAAGGGCAAGCATGCAAATCATGTACAAATGCAACAAGCAATCAATCAAACCAAGTCATTTAACACTCACTATAACCAAACAAATAGGCTCAATCAAAGGGTTAAACTTAAAAGTCAACTGGAATAGGGTAAATGGTGCTCTTAACCTTGACATTGAGAGCCAAGGTGAAGCAGATGGAAGGATATGAGGGGTGTGCCTCATCACTCTTATCCCTGGTCAGGGAGAGCATTGAATATCAGAAGGTGTGGGAGTTCAGAAAGATGGAACTCTCTCCACAAGTTAGACTCGATAGATCTTGGGTTTTTACTCACTATGCGTCAACACATGTGGTGTGAGCAATGTGAGTGACTCACAGAATAGTAGGAGATAGGCTACATATCTCTTTTGTCTACCAATTGCCTCACATGAGGTCTTCACCTGCTTGGGGACAAAAATAAACAATCACAAACATCGCCTCTTAAGGAGGACTTCAGACAGTTGCCTGGCTAAATAACAAGCCAGGTCTTCCAGACTACATGGAGACAAGAGAGTCTACCTCAATGCTTAAGCAAAGAAAAGCAATAGCTAGTTCTCAAGGAACTAAAGCGACTATGGTACCTGAAATCAATCAAATATAATAAGTATCCCAATCACAAAATCAAAACAGACAAATTATGAACCAACAGACAACACAATCAATCATGTGTGCAAAGCACAAACTCAAATGAAATGAATTAGCATCCTACAAAATGAAACAAGTTAGTTCATCACAATCAAATAAATCAACATCAATCAACTTGAATTAATCTCTTCAAAGCATTTTGCTTCTTAACCTGAAAAAACAACTCAAATGTGAGAAGTAAGACCACTAGGACAAGCCTAGGATCAAAAGGAGGTGAAAAATTCAAAACAGCAAGTGAAAATTGATCAAAATCAAGATTTAACAAACAAGAATAAATTCCAGTTGGTCCCATATCCAAAACTTTCACCAATTGCATTTTATACACATAACATGTCAAACTATGCATTTTGGAAACACATTGGAGCTAACAGAATGATCACACTCAAACCAATATCAAAACAGCTCAATAAATTCCACAAAAATTCCAGCACAAACAGGACATATTCAATGAGCAGCATATCAAATTTCATGTTATTTGGATAAGTGGAAGTAGGGAAATTAAATCAGGAAGTCATGGTATGCAAATACAACTCCAAATAAGGCTACAAATCATGTGCCAACTTCAAATGAATGCCAAACAGTGGAAACAAATGATAAATGAATGGGACCAAAGCCAAGATGAAGTTAAACATGTTAAGAAACACTCCACCAAATTTCATATTCACATGATAAGGAATGAGAATTTTACAAGTCATGTAAGTTAATCACTCAAGAAAAGTTCACAAAATGGTAAATAGCAAACAAAATTACCAATCAAATAGGAAATTGATCAACAAATCCTACAAAAAATCATGGTTAAACTAGACATATAGATGTAATCACATGCAAAAATCCAGAGCAAATGGTATAGCATAGGCATGGAAACAAAATTCAAAAAGTTGACATAACATAGTGTGACACACATTGTCACACTCAAAAATATCACATCATATCTCTCTAACCAGGAACTCAAAAATAGCAAACTATACATCAAAATCACCAGGAAAGAGTCAAGATCATGCCTATAAAATTTCATGCCTTTTGGAACAAGCATCATTATTTTGTGAGTGAAATGGAAAAACATACATCAAAAGCATACATGTCCAAAACCTCTAGGCAAAAGCAACAATCAATCAGGCACAACATTTGTTATCATACCTAAAAAACACTAGAGAGAATTTGGAGATCAACACAAAAATCCTCATTCAATTTGGATAAACCATGAATTAATTATGAATTTTTGAAGTTTGGTTAAATAATGAAATAATTATTTAAACTATGAAATGAAATTAATTAAGCTGAATGGCATTTTTGTAATTAATCCAAGCCAGGGCGAAACGCGCCCGTTTCATTTAAGCGGTGGCGCCTCATGATTGGAGGATGCGCGCGGGAAACAATAAATTTGAAAAGAAAAGCCAGGCAAATGGATCAAACACGCGTTTGGACGTGTTCTGCAGCTTGTTCATCGCGTTCATCAACACTCGTCATCACCAAGAACAAGTTTTCACGAAAATGCACAAATTATATATGGATCTCTTCATCTTTCAACAAGGATCATGGATATGGTGTTGAATTTATCCAGAAATCAACACACAAAAAGATACGATCAAAAATAGTTTTGCTATCCAAACTTTAGATCCAGATTTCTTGATGATTATTGGATGAAATCGCATGATTCAAACGTCAGATTACTCTATGTTCAAAGCTCTACCTAAGCCACATATCAATTGCAAGAATCAGAGAGTTTGAATTTTAACCTTATGGATCCGCAGTGCTTGATTCCGTGCATTTCAGGTCCAATTTGTATGAAACAGATGGTCTATTATGCTCAAGAAGGTGATTGGGATAGGTCTTTCAGCTCAACAGTGCTTGGATGATGATGAATCCTCAAAATGCCATTGATGAGCAATGCTTCAACAGTTGGATTCAGCACGATTTCTTCCACCAATCTTGTTCAACAGTTCCTCTAAATCACCTGCAGATAATGAGCAATGCAAGATGCAGCACAAAGAGTGAAGAATTTTGATGAACAATTGAAAAAAAGTGTGAGTGAAAATTGAGAAAAATTGAGAGAAATGGTGAATTTTCGAGTTTGCTCTGAAATGTGATTGTTGATTCTGAGTTTTCTGTTATGATTAAGCCTTTATAGTACCCCTTAATCCATGCCTTAATCATGTTTAACTCAATTTGGAGTGATTAGCAAATGAAGCTTATTATGGAATTTGGCAAAAATGCCCTCATGCAATCCTATGCAATGTAACAGTAATTTTCCACTTGGAGCAAATCACAAATCACATTTGGAAGTGAGCTGAATTGGTTTGGTGTGAAAATCCTTTGTATTTTGAAATTTGACTTTTCTTCCCACCAAAAATTAAATGGTTCACTTGAAAAATGACCTTTTTATGTGAAGGTTTTTGATGAAATGTGATGATGGATTTGGATAGTACACATCAAATGTGGTTTGCTCAAAAAAGAATCAACCAAATTGGCCTTTCCATTCAAAAGTTATGGCACTTTGAATTTTAACTTTTTCTGAAAATGATTTGATCATAACTTGCCAACCACACATGAGAAATGAGTGTTCTTGGACTTTTTGGAAAGGCAGGAGCAAGATATTCAACTTTCATGTTGGACAATTTTTGGTTTGAAGCTTGCTTGGGCATGTAATTTTGAGGAGGATGACTTTCCATTTTTGGCAGCTGAAAATTACAGGTCATTGCCATTTTGGGAAACTTTTTGTCTGACTTCAAATCCTTCACTGTGGATGTTTGAAATGTCATATGAGGCTTGTATGGACATGAATGAGACCTTTCCAACCATCTCACACCTTCCAATCCCTGATTAAATGCACAGTTGACCACAATTGACTTTGCTAGGGTTTTGGTTGACTGAGCCATGTTCTGATGAATTTCAAGCCTTTTTCTCTTGAGATCTTGACTCCAAATGATATCACAACTCATATGAACTCTTGATGAATGATCATGGTGCCCAAATTCTTCAAGAATGGCCACTATCCATTCCTCAATGGCTGCTTTGACTATTTTGACCTAGTTTGCTTCATCTGCAAGAAACAAGGTTAGATGACAATATTTTTGTACTTTTGGTTAGTAAACAAATGAAAAGCAATGATATACAAATGCAATACATGCTTGGTGATCAAGAACCACACTCACAAGATACCCACCCACTAGGAGGGAAACAAAGGTGCACAAATGATCCTTGAGGCAATGAATGATATGATATGATGCCATGAGGGATCTTAGGGCAAAAATTGGGGTCTTACAGTTACATTATGCTGTTAATAGGATCCTTTTTATTTCCCGAAGGTAGTGGTTCTAGCATGCATATTATGTACTTACCTCTACTTAGACATGTAGATAGAATAGGTAGTTACAGTTCGGGATCCGCTTGTCTAGCCTATCTCTATAGTTCGTTGTGCAAAAACTCCCACAAAGACACATCTACATTTTCTGGATGTGCTGTTTTGCTACAAGCATGGGGTTGGTCAAGACTACCGTCTCTAGCACCGGTCAATAACAACCCTTTCACTTTTCCATATGCAAAAAAGTAAGTTGTTTAAATTGCTATATCTTTACTTACTTCCTTAAAGTTTATTACCTCAAACTATTTTTTTTTTAACTTTTTGGTGTAGATGGTCGGCACGTGGTATGAGTTACAGCAGATGTCCGAGACACTGTATTACTCAGTATCGCAACCTGTTGGATCACCTTCGACCGACAGACGTAAGCTAAATAACTTCATTATTTCGTCATATTATCTTAACTTTTTCTACATTCATTATAATCCTATCTTCTTTAACATTTTAGTTCATTTGGCGTCCATACCTTAATCTGGATCATGACCATGAGGTCAACGCTGAAGACGCAGCCGTATGGACAACATGCACACCGATAATACGGTTCACAACTGTGGAGATGCACAACACCGATCGTGTGAAGCTGCAGTTCGGTATGGTCCAGAATATCCCAGATCCCCCAGCTAGCATAGGAGAATGGCATATGCGTAAAGTGAACGACCAATGGAACTTCAACCCTTGGCAAACCTTCGCAAGATCGGAGTGTCGCAAGTGGAAGCACCGTCATGACCATGTCTTAACTGACGCAGTCATGCCAAATGAGGTAAAACCAAGTCGTACTTATATGGCTTGGTACAGATCGGTTGGTTTTCAATTCATCACCGATGATATGTACCTCTACGACCCACGCCAGACAAGTTACACACAAGAAGGATCAACATCTAACCCCCAACAACATTCTCAGCCCGGTTACTCACAACCCCCTATCCGTCAAACTTTCCGTTCCACAAACACACAAACATACAACCAAAACATGCCATTCACCCAACCCCAATACCAAGAACATACCCCATACTACCACCAACAAATTGACCATCAACCTCAGACCGAACATCGCTTCGCACCCACACTTTCACCCTACCAAAGTCGCCTTAGCCAAAACACTAACCGCCCCTCCTCCTACCGTAGCCAAGAAGCCCAAACATCACAAAACCAAAACATCCCACAACCATATCTCTTCCAAACACCCCAACAACCTTTCCAACCTTTCCTAGACGCATCATTCACACCCATGTCTCCCTTCAACCGTCCCGGTCACCCATCCATTAGTCAACCACATCCCAACTTCTATGGCATGGGTCATGAGCTCAGCTACGCCGCTACACCATCATTGAATACTGAAGACTATGCTGACTTGGCTGAATACCTCAACGAATCTTCTCCTGTAGGAGGTAATGACGCTCCTGGCCCCTCAGATGAACAAACACCGGTGCAGAATCGTCAACGTGGGTTAGGGCCAAGGGTTAGGGTAGCTAGGGGATGTGGGACCGGAGGTCGGTTAGGTGATCCCGATCATCACCATTAGGTTTCTTTGTGTAAACTCCAAATTTTATTAATATCAAGTCGTATTATATCAAATTTATCTTTCTGTAAACTCCAAACATTAGGTTTCTTTGTCTAAACTCCATTTTGGCAAAATTCACATACACATGTTTTGACTGAAACCCTAATTTTGGGTAAACTACCCAAGAACCTAACTCACTCATTTTTTATGATTTTGAGGTGGGACAAAGTGCATTGGAAAGTTTGAGATGTCTAATTAAATTGTTATGTTGGACAAAATTTCATAATTCAAAAATAAACACATGTCATAATACAAAACATTATAGGCCACATAACAATTGAAATGTCAAAGAGTCCAAGTTCAGGTGCCCATACCTTTCTCAAAAAAATGCAAATGATGCAAAATTTTAGTCCAAATTCATTGTCTTCAAAAGATCTACAACTTTTATGTTGAAGGTTTTGTCATTTGAGGGTTTTATCATTCAAACAGAAGGGCTTGAAGTTGGTCCCTTTTGGCAAAATTCACATACACATGTTTTGACAGAAACCCTAATTTTGGGTCAAGTTCGCAAGGACCTAAATCACTCATTTTTAATTATTTTGAGGTGGAACTAAGTGCATTGGAAAATTTGAGATGTCTACTTCAATTGTTATGTTGGACAAAATTTCATAACTCTAGAATAAACACATGCGATAATACAAAACATTATAGGTCAGATAACAGTTGAAAAAATCAGAAGTCCAACTTCAACTGCCCATAACGTTCTCATAAAAAATCCAAATGATGTAAAATTTATGTCCAAATTCCTTTTCTTGAAAAGATCTACAACTTTCATGTTGGAGGTTTTGTCATTTGAGGCTTTTTTAAGGGAGTCGCCAATTGAATTGGCGCCTCCTCTTAAAACTTACACATAGGCGCCAATTGGATTGGCGCCTCCATTCAAGATTTAAGAGGAGTCGCCAATTCAATTGGCGCCTCCTCCTAAAAGTGGGGTAGATTGAGAATTTTGCTGAAAACTGGGATATTTTGGAAATTTTTTCGAAAAACTGGGTTATCTCGGTAAAAAAACCTATTTTATTCTTTTATTAAAAGTGATTTAGGCACATAAGCCTTTCCCATATGCTAAGTGCCAACTTGACTTGGGGAGGTATGAAAATTCAAAAATACTCTTAATAATTTGCAAATACATTTTTGAATGCACTTTTTCACATTAAAGTACGTTTAATTGAATCTCACTCTATTTATATTAAATTTAATTCGGAAATATATCTTCAGATCCACCTCATCAAGGATTTTCTAAATTAATAATTTAGTGACAAATCTAAAAGTATACTTTCGAATTTGTGAAACGGAAATTTGAAAACATGACATCTTTGCATGTCAATCATAATTCTGGAAATGCATTTCCGTATTTTTGAAGCGGGATTTTTCATAAAACAGTGCTCGGCATGTTTTTCTTCTTCATGATCAAACACTCATTTTTCTCTTAAAATCCTTAAAAAAATATCATTTCATTCTCAATTAAGTTTTGCACTCCAAAATTTAATTTTTGTGTTTCATTACATAAAAAGGAGCAAAAGAAGCTAGGATTTAAGGTAAAGTTCATGTATTTCATTCCTCGTTGCTCACAACTGAAAAAGTTACGCGTCCGAAAATACACTTCCAAATTATAGGTGAGATCATATGAAAGTGTATTTTCGGAATATGTCAGAGTATAATTTGGCCGGTTTTTAAAAAATATTTTATGTTATTGTTTGCCTTGATACGATATACCTTGATGTTATCTTCAAACCTATTATGTCTAGGGATTCCAAACGTGTTGATGCCAATGAGGTAAATGTTGACAATCAATTTACAAATGGATAAAAGTTTGATGTTTGTGATCATATGCTCCAACGGATCTGTATAAAGACATTCAAACTGGAGTTTGGTGTTGTAATCAGAAGGTCTGATAAGGATACAAATATAAGAGTTGCATTTGTGACACCGAGATGCAAAAAAAGTGGCAAGTACATAACTCCTCTATAGAAGTTGAAACGAGATAACACCAATTCGAGGAAATGTGAGTGTCCATTTAAGTTGCATGATTATCTTTTGACAGATGATAAATTGATATCTAATGTGATTTGTGGTTTACATAACCATGATATGTCTCACAAGTTGGCCGACCATCCTATTGCATGTCTCCTTATGCCTGAAGAGAAGGAAACCTTTTATGACATGACATTGAATATGGTGCAACCCAAAAATATACTTTCAATTTTGAAACGTAAAAGACCTATAAATATCTCAAATATCAAGCAAGTATACACTATTTGTGTCCTTAACAACAAGGCAATAAGGGGAGATAAAACTGAAATGCAATAATTGTTTAAACTTTCAGATGCGTTTGATCATGTTACCGGTAATGAAAATATTTTCTCTTCCTTATCTATATTGGTTTCTTACCTATTATAATTTCTGCCAATGGTTCTCCAACCCGATCCAAAGGAATTGGAACTGTTTAAGTTATACCTTCTCTCTGTTACTTATATTCTCTATGTAGCTAATTATCCATTTAATTTACTCTTAGTCAGTCATTTAACTCTTTCTCTTGATTGTATTATCACATTCATTAACAGTAATGTTACCCTACATGATCAAAGTTCAGGTTGGACGATTGACATCAGATGCGAGTCTCAAGGCCTTTATTATCTCTTAGTATCATCTAAGATATGATCAATCAAAGATTCTACACTTACTATCCATGCTCAGTTAGATCATCCTGATCTTCCCAAACTACGGAAGTTGGTGCCAAGTTTATCGAAATGTATCTAATTTACATTGTGAGTCATGTCAGTTTGGGAAACACATCCGTAGTCAATTTTCCAATGGAGTCAATAAACGAGCTCCATCCCCTTTTCCTTTAGTTCACTCCGATGTATGGGGTCCCTCGCATACTGTCTCTACTCTTGAGTCTAGGTATTTTGTCACCTTTATTGATGATTTTTCACGTTGCATGCGGTTATTTTTAATGAAAAATATATCTAAATTATTTTCTAATTGGCTAGATACTAGACCAAATTGCATAACTAAGTTCTCGAAGGATGCTTCCATGTCCCTTTGCAAGGTTTCTTTCTGCCTGCTGATTTTCTGGAAATTGATTTGAGTAATCTTTATGAACCGAGTCAATGTTTCTTCAAATCCCCCTTCATCGAATACATCACATTCTTATTTTGACTTCTCTTTCAAATTCCGAATCTCTAGGACTATCTAACCTTTTTTTTTCCATATAAATTCCCACTAGATCCCAGTTTTAATGCTGTAAGACCCCAATTTTTGCCCTAAGATCCCTCATGGCCTCAAGGCATCATATCATGTCATATCATTGCCTCAAGGATCATTGTGCACCTTTGCTTCCCTCCTAGTGGGTGGGTATCTTGTGAGTGTGGTTCTTGATCACCAAGCATGTATTGCATTTGTATATCATTGCTTTTCATTTGTTTACTAACCAAAAGTACAAAAATATTGTCATCTAACCATGTTACTTGCAGCTGAAGCAATCATCAGTCAAAACAGTCAAATCAGTCATTGAGCAATGGATGGTGACCATTCTTGAAGAATTTGGGCACCATGATCATTCATCAAGAGATTCATATAAGTTGTGATATCATTTGGTATCAAGATCTCAAGAGAAAAAGGCTTGAAATTCATCAGAACATGGCTCAGTCAACCAAAACCCTAGCAAAGTCAACTATGGTCAACTGTGCATTTAATCAGGAATTGGAAGGTGTGGGATGGTTGGAAAGGTCTCATTCATGTCCATATAAGCTTCAATTAACATTTCAAACATCCACAGTGAAGGATTTGAGGTCAGACAAAAAGTTTCCCAAAATGGAAATGACCTGTAATTTTCACCTGCCCAAAATGGAAAGTCATCCTCCTCAAAATTACATCATGAACCAAGCTTCAAATCAAAATTTGTCCAACATGAAAGTTGAAGATCTTGCTCTTGCCTTTCCAAAAAGTCCAAGAACACTCATTTCCCATTTATGGTTGGCAAGTTATGATCAAATCATTTTCAGAAAAAGTTGAAATTCAAAGTGCCATAACTATTGAATGGAAAGGCCAATTTGGGTGATTCTTTTTTGAGCAAGTCACATTTGATGTGTACTATCCAAATCCATCATCACATTTCATCAAAAACTTTCACATAAAAAGGCCATTTTTCAAGTGAACCATTTAATTTTTGGTGGGAAGAAAAGTCAAATTTCAAAGTACATGGAATTTTCACATGAAACCAATTCTATTCACTTCCAAATGCAATTTGTGACTTGCTGCAAAACAGAAAACACTGTTCCATTGGTTCAAGTTCAAAAGGGCAAATTGGCCAAATTCCATAATAAGCTTCATGTGCTAAACACCTCCATTTGAGCTAATTCCATTTACCATTTCACTAATCATGTTTAGGCATTGTTAATTAGGAGTATATATAGCCTAATTCTAACTGAAAACCCAACCACATTTCACAAAATTCAGATCAAAATTTTTCTCTCTCAAATTTCTCTCAAATTTCTCTCATTTTCTCTCACTTTTTTCTCACTTTTTTTTCAATTTCTTGAATCAATTTGGTTCGTTCTTGCATTATTCATCATCCATCTTCATCATTGAGCAAGATCGGAGCCACAATTCACTGGAATTCGTGCTATTTGAAGCCATGCCAAGGAATGTTCATCAATGGTGAAAGTTGAGATTTGTTGATTCGAGCTCAATCAAGTGTCGAGGATCCTTCCGTTAACTCATTCAAGGTTGCTAGGACACGATTGGAACGATTTCTGGACTGGAAGCGCTTGAAACCACAAACTGTTCATCAAGAGGTGAAAATTCAATTCTCTTTATTCTCAAATCCATCGTATGATACTTATAGATCTCCCTTTTGTGGTTATTCTGAGCTAAAGATCTATCAATTCCATGCTAAAACGAAGGAGAACGATGGATTTTAAGTTTGACGGTTGATTTACATTTCGATGAATTCATGCTTGATTTGTGGTTTTTAGATGTGTTAATTGTTGTTCTTTGATGCTTAATGATGAATCTTTGAAGTGCCATGCTTGATTTTCGTTTTGCTGGACATTGAAAATTTTCTGGAAATCTCGCACGAAGATCATGAAGATCTTCACGCTGTTCTTGAAGCCTGGCGTTTTCCTGCGGATTTTCCTACCGCCTTCATACGCCTTGCTGTGGAATCTCCTGCGGATTCCCTTGGATTACCTGCGGATTATGGCTGCATGGGGTTAGGGTTCAGGGCGCGCAAATTCAAATGTTCGACGTATTTACGAATTTGCCATCCGCGCCATTAATTTATTTAAGTCACTAAATATTTATTTCATTTTTTAACCAAACTTCAAAAAATCATAATAAATTCATGGTTTATCCAAATTGGATGGGGATTTTTGTGTTAATCTCCAAATTCCCTCTAGTTTTTTTAGGTATGATAATGAAAGTTGTGCCTGGTGATTTTTTTGATTTTGCCTAGAGACTTTGGTCATGTATGCCATGTGTGTATGTTTTGCCATTTCATTCATAAAATAATAATGCATTATCCAAAATGAATGAAATTTTATAGGCATGTTCTTGACTCTTTCCTGGTGATTTTGATGTATAGTTTGCTAATTTTGAGTTCCTGGTTAGAAAGATATGATGTGATCTTTTTGAGTGTGACAATGTGTGTCACACTATGTTATGCCAACTTCATGAATTTTGTTTCCATGCTTATTGAATGCCATTTGCCCTGGATTTTTGCATGTGATTACATCTGTATGTCTAGTTTGAGCATGATTTTTTGTAGGATTTGTTGATCAATTTCCTATTTGATTGGTATTTTTGTTTTCTGTTTACCATTTTGTGAACTTTTCTTGAGTGATCAACTTCCATAGCTTGCGAAATTCTCATGCCTTATCATATGAAGCTGAAATTTTGTGGATTGGTTCTTAACATGCTTAATTCCATTTTGGCTTTGGAGTGACTCATTTATCTTATGTCATTTCTGTTTTGCACTTGATGGAAGTTGATGCTCAATTTGATACCATGTGTGAGCTTGTTTCTATATGCTTTGATTTGTTGATTTTCATTGACTTGGTTCCCACTATCCAAATACCATGAAATTTGATATGCTGCTCATTGAGTGTGTCCTGTTTGAGCTGAAATTTTTGTGGAATTTATTGAGCTGTTTTGATATTGGTTTGAGTGTGATCATTCTGTTTGCTCCAATGTGATTCTAAAATGCATAGTTTGACATGTTATGTGTATAAAATGCAATTGGTGAATGTTTTGGATATGGGACCAACTGGAATTTGTTCTTGTTTGTTAAATCTTGATTTTGATCAATTTTTACTTGCTGTTTTAAATTTTTCACCTCCTTTTGACCCTAGGCTTGTCCTAGTGGTCTTACTTCTCACATTTGAGTTGTTTTTTCAGGTTAAGAAGCAAAATGCTTTGAAGAGTTTAATTCAAGTTGATTGATTTTGGTTTATTTGATTGTGATGAACTAACTTGGTTTGTTTTGTAGGATGCTAAATCATTTCATTTGAGTTTGTGCTTTGCACACATGATTGATTGTGTTGTCTGTTGGTTCATAATTTGTCTGTTTTGACTTTGTGATTGGGATGCTGATTATATTTGATTGATTTCAGGTACCATAGTCACTTTAGTTCCTTTGAGAACTTGCTATTGCTTTGCTTTGCTTAAGCATTGAGGTAGACTCTCTTGTCTCCATGTAGTCTGGAAGACCTGGCTTGTTATTTAGCCAGGCAACTGTCTGAAGTCCTCCTTAAGGGGCGATGTTTGCGATTGTTTATTTTTGTCCCTAAGCAGGTGAAGACCTCATGTGAGGCAATTGGTAGACAAAAGAGATATGTAGCCTATCTCCTACTATTCTGTGAGTCACTCACATTGCTCACACTACTTGTGTTTGATGCATGTTGAGTAAAACCCAAGATCATAGAGTCTATACTTTGGGGAGAGAGTTCCATCTTTCTGAACTCCCCCACCTTCTGATATTCAATGCTCTCCCTGACCAGGGATAAGAGTGATGAGGCACACCCCTCATATCCTTTCATCTGCTTCACCTTGGCTCTCAATGTCAAGGTTAAGAGCACCATTTACCCTATTCCAGTTGACTTTTAAGTCTAACCCTTTGATTGAGCCTAATTGTTTGGTTATAGTGGGTGCTAAATGACTTTGTTGATTGATTGCTTGTTGCATTTGTACATGTTTGCATGCTTGCCTTTGTGCACTTATCATCATTGATTGTTCATTATTGCATGATCATCATTGCATATCTTTGTGATCCATGTTTGAGTTTGCCCATTGAGGACAATTGTAAGACCATGTTCTTTGGCCATTGTTCCTGTGATTTGGAAGGGACAGAGTGTAAGACCATCTCATTTGGTCACTCATGTCCACTGCTTAAGTGCATTGATTGTTTGATGTATGTGAGGATGCAAGTGTAAGACCATGTTGTTGGCTCTTGTATTCCTATGATCATCCTTTGGAGGTTGGTATAAGTCCAGATAGATTGGCATCTGACGTCCAAGTTTTGTTTTACTTTAGGAGATTGGTGTAAACCCATTTATTGGTATCCGATATCCGCTTTTTGCTTTGTGAGATTGGTATAAGACTATTGATGGCATCCGGTATCATTGTTTTGTTTTAGGAGATTGGCGTAAACCCATTTATTGGTATCCGGTATCCGCTTTGTTTGTGAGATTGGTATAAGACCATTGATGGCATCCGGTATCACCTCGCCTTTATTTTTACTTGCTTTGTTGCCCCATTCCTAAGGACACACTTGAATCATCTTCTATATGATTTCAAGAGGTGAACCTTTATAAGAAGTTTTACATTCCATCATCCATACCCTCATTGTCCTAAACTTTTTCACACTTTGCTTTCAAAAACTTTGACTTGTTGTGCAAACATTTTCACCTCTCTTCAAATTAGAAACTTGGACCATAAGTCCTTGACTTTTCAAACTTCACTTTTCATAACACTTCTTTGAATCAATCTTAATCATACCTTGACCATATTTTGTGAATAATCATAATCAATTAACTTCACCCATTCAATTGTTTTGGCTTTGTCCATTGTTAATATGTTTTCGTGCATTAGCCTTAGGTTTCAATTACCATAGCGGTTGATGTAAATCTTACCTTATCCTTAGTGAGTTGATTGTAAGTCTTCCATACTTATTATAGGGTTAACCCCTCACTAGTATGTCGAAGCCGTCCTCGCATGGTGGATTATTGATTCAGGTTGAGTTTTCTCCCATTGGTAATGAAAAGCCTTAATGCTTGTGTTAAAATGAACTCACTAATTTTTGGAAATCTTTTAGCCGAACTACGGCGTTTTGATCCTTACCTTTGATGGAAGGTACGTAGGCAACGGGTTCATCCGTTCGAACACAAAAATAATTAACTTGTACATTCTTTTCTCATCATCCCATTCATGTTTGCACAATATGTCAAAACAAATAAACATTTTCTTATACAACAAGTGTGAAAAGGGCTCCCTAGGAGTACCTAGGACGTGATGGGTGCCTAACACCTTCCCATTGCGTAATTTACCCCTTATCCAGATTCTCTGATCTTTTTCATTGGTTTTCTACGTGTAAAACTTCTTAGGTTTTTGTTCGCTTTTTAACCAGTCCTTAGGATAAATAAAAGTGCGGTGGCGACTCGATTCGTTGTATACATTGCTTATGGTTTAATCAATAAATCATATAGCGACGAATACACCGCTACAGAAAAGTGGCGACTTCACTGGGGATAAATTTAGACCTTCCCTGGTGGTATTGCCTACTTTTCACCCTTGTTGTATGATATCTGTTTATGTGTTATTTGACATATTTTTGTACAATTTGGGATAACTGTATTGATTGTAATGTTTGAATTGCTTGATATACAGTTGCTGTTTGCTTTGGTGATCTCTGTGAGATAAGTTCTATACCCGAACTCGAGTGCACTCTAGGATAGGAGAATGGCGTAGTCTTGTTGACTGGTGTGGAGTATTCCTTAGCCAGTTGACTTGCGAGTCCATTCACTTGGTGGAGGTCATGTTGGATTAATAATGTCACATAAGTCATTTGTGGTTAGGCATTATTCGTTCAATCATGTGCCTTAGAAGCCAAGGACCTTAGTTTACCCAACCCATCTTGGCCTATTTTTAGGACGTAGTGCGGAGGTCGTTCAGATGTCAGATCTGATGCGATTGTTACGCGATACTACACTCATAAGAGTCTCTCTCGAGAATATTTTTGGAATACGAGTATTCGTTCCTCCGATAATATCCGAGAGATGGGACGATGATTATGGGAACCTCTGGTAGAACATGTCTGGCAGGTTTAAACCCTAGTACACTCCCTTTGGGTGGTTCTTAACCGAGACTGCATGCTCGTGACTCTCAGCAAACCCGTGATTCGTGGTTGAGTCGTTCAAACATCGTTAATATCAATGGAACTTGGGTATTGATAAGGTGTAAAACCTAAATCTACCAAAATGGATGATTGATATTAAGGATGTTAGAGCCGGTTCATGTACCGTTAATATCAATGGAACTTGGGTGTCGATAAGGTGAAAACCTAAATCCACCAAAATGGATGATTGATATTAGGGGATACAATGAGCTTTCCCACGACCTTTGTTTGGTGTGCTTTGCTTGATCCTTGAGTGTGATTGTTGCATTCATGCATTCATGCATTCATCTGCATCCCATGTCATCAGAAAAAAGAAAATTTTCAAGGAACTCAAAGGAGTTTATTTGCAAAAAAATTTCAAACATGGAAAAAACCGGGAAAATTTTTTCACCTGATATATCTGATGAGATATTCTCATATATGATTAAAAGGATTAATATTTCAAAGTTTGCAAATAAAACCCTCGAGTTCCTTTGAAATAAAAAACAAGCATATGCACAAACACTTCATGCATCATTTGCATAAGCGGGTGTTTTGTTCCGGTCTCCCGTCCTGTGGGCTGACCCTGCGATCTTCATTTATTTTGGAGACGCACTTCGCCGGTACTACACCAGAGCCAACTCTGCCAGATTGATGGACCGTTTTGAGCAAGAGAGTTGTGAACTCAAGGGGGAATTTTGCCAGACTAAGTGCTTTTGATGGAATTATTCCTGGTTAGCCACTTGTCTTCTTTCTCGTTCATTGATGCTGAGGATGAAGTTGGAACTCCGTTCCAAGCTTTATCTATTGATGAACCAATCGAGAAGAAGTCTCCTTCATTTTCTTCCTACCGAGATGCGAAGCTGGCCATTGAATGTGGTGCAGTTGCTGGTTTAGGGAAGGTGATCGAGCTGGAAGACAATAGATCCCGGGCTGGCGTTGGCTACTGTTCTGGGGCGTATAATGAGCAAGGTCTGTTCACAAGTGGAGGTTTCATCCATGATGATCAACTTGAGGAAGAAGAAGCTGCTGCTATCTTGGAAGAGGATGCAGAAGATTTGAACAATTTTGTCATACCCGGTGGTGTCTGCCACAATTGGGTCGCTGTAGATGTTCCTACAGTCATCCATAGATCAGAGTAATTGTTCACTTTGTTTAAAACCCTTCTCCCATGCCAAAAGGAGAAATGATGACATTGTTGGCAGCATATATACAATGATATTTTCATTCAATTAATGCATTGTTAAACATTTGTTTTTCCATTTGTTTTCACTTTTTGCTTTTGCATGAAATCGGTGATCACAAAAAACCCTGAAAAACAAGAAACAACTTTTTCATCTGCATAAATGATTTGCTTGTTTAAATTCAAAAGCTTTTCATTATCCAGAATCATTATGCAGGGATTTCTAAACCCATTGAACATAATGATCCAACGCCATCTCCCAATCTTGAATTCTTTGTATTCGAAGCAGAGAAAGATGATGTTGAAGGGGATTCCTGATGAGATTTCCTATCCTTCTTGAGCAATGAAAAGCAGATCATTCAGCTGCGTCTCAAGAACCCAGCAACAGTCAAACTGGGGCATTACAAATGTAATGTAAAAAAAAAAATGAAAAAAGAGAGAGGGTGAAAAAGATGAAAAAATAAAAAATCAGGAATTTTTTTTTCAAATCTTTTCAAAGGAAAAAGAAAAAGTATACCCTCAAGTCCCTAGTTGACTGATGCTGAATGGATTCAGAGTCGTTATGACCAACTGAATTTGATTGAAGAGAAGCGATTGACCGCCATGTGCCATGGTCAGTTATATCAGCAAAGAATGAAGAAAGCATTCGATAAGAAGGTCAAACCTCGTGTGTTCCGAGAAGGTGACCTCGTGCTCAAGAAAGTCTTGTCTTTCGTGCCCGATTCCAGGGGCAAGTGGACTCCAAACTACGAGGGTCCATATGTTGTTAAGAGAGCCTTTTCAGGCGGCGCTTTGATGCTTACAACAATGGATGGGGAGGATTTCACTCGTCCTGTGAATTCAGATGCAGTCAAGAAATACTTTGCCTAAAAAAAAGTATATGCAAATGAAAAATAGAATAGCTCGCTAAGTTGAAAACCCGAAAGGGCGGCTTAGGCAAAAATGAGCGTCTCGGTGGAGACCCCGCAAGGATAATCCAGGCAACAATTAGAGACTTGAAAAAAAAAATATTTGCATCCCGCTAGATTGAGTACCTCACCCTGGGGCAATCCAGGCAAAAGTTAGGGATTCGGCAAGTAACTGCATCCTGACACAGCAGCCGTCTTTTCGTCAGAGGAATCTCGATTCGTCGTCGACCGAAGCTTCGCATACATCGAGATTCAAATTGGTAGAGAAAGGATCATTATGTTCAATGTAGCCCTCTTCCAATATATATCACTGATTTCAAATTTGTACAGATCTATGGAGTCTTGCCATTTGCAGGCTACCATTCCATCAAATAAATTTGAGCTTTTATCCAATTATTTGCACTCTTAGTTGTTTCAATTCAACAAATGTTTTGCATGTTTTAATTGATAAGATGTCATTGTTTTAAACAAATAATTTTTTCAAAATTCTTGTTTTAAACAAAGTGAATATTCACAATGATGAAAGGATACTCAGGGATGTCTCAGTGCTCTCCCGAGGGTGGTATGATTCCCAACAGGTAAGACAGTTGTCCATATTCCTGGCATTTGATTGTATCCTCTTTCTCCCGCTTTGTTGTTGGGGTTGTTCCCCAAGCAGAGATGTTGTTGAAGACTCAGTTTCTTCTCCAGCAGTAATCTCCCCAGCATGGTTGTTCTCATTGTGGTAGATTCAGTGGTTGATGGGTTGATATCCCGGTACCTTACCGCTTTCCTCAGCATTTGTCGCAAGCAGAGCGGTTGATGGGGCTGTTCCCCAGTATAGTCGCAAGCAGAGCGGTTGATGGGGCTGTTCCCCAGTATAGTCGCAAGCAGAGATGTTGTTGAAGATTTCGCGTTCTTCTCCAGCAGTAGTCTCTCCCCAGTGCAGTTGCCAGCGGAGTTGTTGTGTCTCTCCTCAGCATGGTTGCTTTCCATTTTTCCCAGCTTAGTCTGCAGAATGGTTGTTGTGGCAGTTTTTGCCTATTGAAAGCTATCTCAATCCCCAGTAGGGTCGGTTGGTGGCTCTAGCATCCCAAAGATTGGAATGATTTCCTGATTACTTTTGATCCTCAGTAGAGTGGCTATTTGCAGAATCTACTTGTGTGATCCGTCGGATGTATGTTCTCCCCGAGTAGAGTGGCTTGTTGCAGAATCTACTTGTGTGGTGCTTTCTCCTTCAGTGGTTTGTACTCTGAAAGGATAGTTGATAGCTTTTCCCCAGTAGAGTTGCTTGTGCAGTTAGATTCTACTCGGATGATTCTCCTGCAGGGGGTTGTTCCCCGGATTTGTTTGGAGTTGCCTTTGCAGCAGTTTTTGGTTGGGCCATAAACTCTTGTTTCTCAGTTGTTGCTGGGATCCCCTGCAGATATCCTCAGGATTCTCCTGATCCCCTGCAGTACCCGCAGATCTTTGCTTTACAGCACGTGGATCTCTAGCAGATTGGTTTTCCAGTTGGTTTTTCCCCTGGAAGTATAGTACCGGGCGTTTGATTCCTGGGCCTGTTTGTGTTAGATATGTCTGTTTTGTCAGCATTCATCAAACATAAATCACGCATATTCATGCATATTCAAAAACATTCAGATATTCATGTTGCATTTTTGCCATATATCCTTTGTTTGTTATTCTCCTGCTTTGGGTGATATAGATCTCTCTATAGATCTTCCTAAGCAGATGTCGGGTGGTAAATCTCTCCATATAAAGTCAACCCCGTAAGCAGAAAGTGTCTGTTTTTCCTTCTGCAGTTCCCCACTGAGATTGTCCTCGTGGATGACGGTTTCTTCCGTTTCCTCCCAACATATATATTGGGGTGGATTTTCCTATTGAGTTATATCCTCATAGGACGTGTTTTGATTCAGTCTGTCTGTTCGGATCAATCCCGAATCGGCGTTGTGTCAGTTGTTTCTTGCGCTACCCTGTGGAAGAAATGAATGGTTTGCCCAGTAACCGGCATCATTTCATTTATCCCCAGCGGAATTTTTTTGGGCCCCTACCCAGTAACCGGTAGTTGTAAGTCCTATGTTCCTTGCTTCTTTGCGGAATTTGCGGTTATATACCTTTTATTCCTCAGCAAGAGATGTTGGTTTTCTACCCAGTAGTCGGTAGTCGTAAATCCTATTTGCCTGCTCTCCAGCAGTTTGTGGTTTGTTATAAACCCTGTTTTTGTTTCCCGTGCGGATTTGTGATTGTTTCCCATCCCCACACGGAGTCGTTGGTATTCTACCCAGTCTTCGGTAGATGTAAACCCTAATTTGTGGTTATTCCCACCAGAGTATGGCTACTACCCCGTATTCGGTAGTTGTAAGTCCTATCTTTTTTCCCCTAGCAGAGGTAACCTTTGTGGTTCGTTCTGGTTGATGACGGATTTTCTGTTGTTGTGGTTTTTATCCCCAACAGAGTTGGCGTTTCCCTATGGAATAAGTTGAATAAGTGCTCAATATTTGGCCTTCATTCACCCGATCCCCAGTGGAGTTTGTGGTCTTCTACCCCGTATTCGGTAGTTGTAAATCCCATGTTGTTTGTTCTCCCCATCGGAGTTTGTGCCTTATGGTACGAGTGAATAATTGCCGGATGCTAGCAATTTTATCCCAGCTGAGTCGTTGGTTTCTACCCAGTAGTCGGTATTGTTAACCTCTTGTTTCCTCAGCCAGATTTTGGTATTCTACCCCGTATTCGGTAGTTGTAAACCCTAATTGCTCCCCTTTGCAGAGTTAACCTTGTTGTTCATCCTAACCGATGACGGTTACTCTTTGTGGTTATCTTCATTCAATATTTGATTGATATTCCTCTTTGCGTGTGGATAATTGCCGGATGCTAGCAATTTATCCTCAACAAGTTGTCTTCTGGATCATTGCCGTATGCTCGCGATGTTATCCCTGTTTGAAGTTGCCAGTGGGTCTTTTCACCGTTTGCTAGTGATTTGTTCCCCGGATCATTGATTGTTTATCAATGTATCCCCAGCTAGTCCCTGTGAATAATTGCCGGATGCTTGCAATTCATCCTCAGCGGATCGCCTTTCATTTACCCGTTTGCTTGGTAATGATTGTTGCTCCTTTTGATTGGTCATCATTATATGCCTATTTTGGTATCCCGATGCCTTTCTTTTCGGTCGATTTATCCTTTGTTAACCCTTATACCGGTTGTGGATAGTCTTCCATGCGAGTGTGTTATCCACGTTCTGACAGTAATGGATAATATATCTCATGCACTCTTCAGTCGAAGCCTTTTGTGTTTCCCTAGTCGAGTAAGATTCGTTATCCCCTTTGCGGAGTCGAATATTTGTTGTTTGGATAATTGCCGGATGCTTGCAATTTATCCCTTTGAGTTGTCTTTCGTTTACCCGGATGCTTGGTATCGATTGTCGCTCCGTTTTCGGTAGATCACCTATTATATACTTCGGTATCCCTGGTGCCTCTTCCTTTTTGAGTATATTATTCACGGTCTGCCGGTAATGAATAATATATCTCTTTCACTCTTTGGTTGGAATCCTTTGTTGATCTTCCCCAGTAGAGTAAGATTCGTATTCCTTGTAGAATCGAATATCCATCCTCTGACCAGTTTGTGTTTTGGATGATGAGTGTTTTGGCATATATACCAATCCACGTTTTCGGTAGATCACCTATTATATACTTCGGTATCCCTGGTGTTTCTTACCATGCGAGTGTATTGTCTACGGTCTGCCGGTAATAGATAATATATCTCATGCGAGTATTCTATCCACGTTCTGACGGTAATGGATATTGTATCTCATGCACTCTTTGGGTTTGTGTCCCCAGTTGAGTAAGAGTCGTTTTCCTGTTGTGGATTCGAATGTCCATCCTGTAAGTCGATTTGCTTTTTTTAAGCCCTCCTTTCGGATGATGAGTGTCTTGGCATATATACCAATTCACGTTTTGGTAGGTCACCTATTATATACTCCGGTATCTCTGGTGTCTCTTCCTTTTCGAGTATATTATTCACGGTCTGCCGGTAATGAATAATATGTCTCATGCATTCTTGGGTCAATCTTCTGATTGTTTCCTCCGTTGAGTAAGATTCATATTCTTTATGGAATTGAGTATCCGTCCTATAAACAAGTCTGTTTTTCTAGCTTCCTTCAGGATGATGAGTGTCTTGGCATATATACCAATTCACGTTTCGGTCGGTCACCTATTATATACCTCGGTATCCCTGGTGTTCCCTCCTTTCTGCTCCCTATTATGACCTTGGTCCCCTGTGGAGTCAGATTTGCCTGAGTTTATGTACCTTTTCCCGGTCTTTCTCAGATGTTTGGATTGATTGATATCTCTCACCCTTATACCGGTCTTAGATATTCATTCTTCCTGAGTTTGTTGCCCTTATACCGGTAACATCTCATCTTTGGCTTCCCCTGGAAAGTCTTTTCTAGATTTCCCCAGCGGATTTGTATTGCTATTTGTGTTGCTGTATTGGTGTTATCCCCAGTACGTGCATTTTGTGGGCCAACTTGAGTCATTCCAATGGATTGTGTTTCCTTTGGAATCGGTTCTTATCCCCAGTGTGAGTCCTTTCACTTACCCAGTGAGGTCTCCAGTCTGATTTCTGTTATCCCCTAATCAGAGTCGTGTCTTGCGCACGTTGTGATGTCAGTTTTGTTTTCCCCAACTCGAAGTCGTGTCCTACTCACGCATTCTTTTTCTTTTATTATCCCCAATGAGAGTCCTGTTAGAGTCTCTGTTCCTGGTGAGTGTATTACTCCGATGGATCGTCTTTTCTTCTGTGTGAATCATTTTCCCCACAGAGTTTGTGTCTTTTACATGCATACATTTGCATCATGAGGTCTCTTAGGGACCAAAATTTGTCTCATTACTGTTATTTAAGCCCATTCTACCGCGTCGAGATGAAGATTTCTAAACTTCACTTCTCCGGCTAGAATGACCTTAAATAGGGGCATCTGTAAGACCCCAATTTTTGCCCTAAGATCCCTCATGGCCTCAAGGCATCATATCATGTCATATCATTGCCTCAAGGATCATTGTGCACCTTTGCTTCCCTCCTAGTGGGTGGGTATCTTGTGAGTGTGGTTCTTGATCACCAAGCATGTATTGCATTTGTATATCATTGCTTTTCATTTGTTTACTAACCAAAAGTACAAAAATATTGTCATCTAACCATGTTACTTGCAGCTGAAGCAATCATCAGTCAAAACAGTCAAATCAGTCATTGAGCAATGGATGGTGACCATTCTTGAAGAATTTGGGCACCATGCTCATTCATCAAGAGATTCATATAAGTTGTGATATCATTTGGTATCAAGATCTCAAGAGAAAAAGGCTTGAAATTCATCAGAACATGGCTTAATCAACCAAAACCCTAGCAAAGTCAACTATGGTCAACTGTGCATTTAATCAGGAATTGGAAGGTGTGAGATGGTTGGAAAGGTCTCATTCATGTCCATATAAGCTTCAATTAACATTTCAAACATCCACAGTGAAGGATTTGAGGTCAGACAAAAAGTTTCCCAAAATGGAAATGACCTGTAATTTTCACCTGCCCAAAATGGAAAGTCATCCTCCTCAAAATTACATCATGAACCAAGCTTCAAATCAAAATTTGTCCAACATGAAAGTTGAAGATCTTGCTCTTGCCTTTCCAAAAAGTCCAAGAACACTCATTTCCCATTTATGGTTGGCAAGTTATGATCAAATCATTTTCAGAAAAAGTTGAAATTCAAAGTGCCATAACTTTTGAATGGAAAGGCCAATTTGGGTGATTCTTTTTTGAGCAAGTCACATTTGATGTGTACTATCCAAATCCATCATCACATTTCATCAAAAACCTTCACATAAAAAGGCCATTTTTCAAGTGAACCATTTAATTTTTGGTGGGAAGAAAAGTCAAATTTCAAAGTACATGGAATTTTCACATGAAACCAATTCTATTCACTTCCAAATGCAATTTGTGACTTGCTGCAAAACAGAAAACACTGTTCCATTGGTTCAAGTTCAAAAGGGCAAATTGGCCAAATTCCATAATAAGCTTCATGTGCTAAACACCTCCATTTGAGCTAATTCCATTTACCATTTCACTAATCATGTTTAGGCATTGTTAATTAGGAGTATATATAGCCTAATTCTAACTGAAAACCCTAACCACATTTCACAAAATTCAGATCAAAATTTTTCTCTCTCAAATTTCTCTCATTTTCTCTCACTTTTTTCTCACTTTTTTTTCAATTTCTTGAATCAATTTGGTTCGTTCTTGCATTATTCATCATCCATCTTCATCATTGAGCAAGATCGGAGCCACAATTCACTGGAATTCGTGCTATTTGAAGCCATGCCAAGGAATGTTCATCAATGGTGAAAGTTGAGATTTGTTGATTCGAGCTCAATCAAGTGTCGAGGATCCTTCCGTTAACTCATTCAAGGTTGCTAGGACACGATTGGAACGATTTCTGGACTGGAAGCGCTTGAAACCACGAACTGTTCATCAAGAGGTGAAAATTCAATTCTCTTTATTCTCAAATCCATCGTATGATACTTATAGATCTCCCTTTTGTGGTTATTCTGAGCTAAAGATCTATCAATTCCATGCTAAAACGAAGGAGAACGATGGATTTTAAGTTTGACGGTTGATTTACATTTCGATGAATTCATGCTTGATTTGTGGTTTTTAGATGTGTTAATTGTTGTTCTTTGATGCTTAATGATGAATCTTTGAAGTGCCATGCTTGATTTTCGTTTTGCTGGACATTGAAAATTTTCTGGAAATCTCGCACGAAGATCATGAAGATCTTCACGCTGTTCTTGAAGCCTGGCGTTTTCCTGCGGATTTTCCTACCGCCTTCATACGCCTTGCTGTGGAATCTCCTGCGGATTCCCTTGGATTACCTGCGGATTATGGCTGCATAGGGTTAGGGTTCAGGGCGCGCAAATTCAAATGTTCGGCGTATTTACGAATTTGCCATCCGCGCCATTAATTTATTTAAGTCACTAAATATTTATTTCATTTTTTAACCAAACTTCAAAAAATCATAATAAATTCATGGTTTATCCAAATTGGATGGGGATTTTTGTGTTAATCTCCAAATTCCCTCTAGTTTTTTTTAGGTATGATAATGAAAGTTGTGCCTGGTGATTTTTTTGATTTTGCCTAGAGACTTTGGTCATGTATGCCATGTGTGTATGTTTTGCCATTTCATTCATAAAATAATAATGCATTATCCAAAATGAATGAAATTTTATAGGCATGTTCTTGACTCTTTCCTGGTGATTTTGATGTATAGTTTGCTAATTTTGAGTTCCTGGTTAGAAAGATATGATGTGATCTTTTTGAGTGTGACAATGTGTGTCACACTATGTTATGCCAACTTCATGAATTTTGTTTCCATGCTTATTGAATGCCATTTGCCCTGGATTTTTGCATGTGATTACATCTGTATGTCTAGTTTGAGCATGACTTTTTGTAGGATTTGTTGATCAATTTCCTATTTGATTGGTATTTTTGTTTGCTGTTTACCATTTTGTGAACTTTTCTTGAGTGATCAAATTCCATAGCTTGCGAAATTCTCATGCCTTATCATATGAAGCTGAAATTTTGTGGATTGGTTCTTAACATGCTTAATTCCATTTTGGCTTTAGAGTGACTCATTTATCTTATGTCATTTCTGTTTTGCACTTGATGGAAGTTGATGCTCAATTTGATACCATGTGTGAGCTTGTTTCTATATGCTTTGATTTGTTGATTTTCATTGACTTGGTTCCCACTATCCAAATACCATGAAATTTGATATGTTGCTCATTGAGTGTGTCCTGTTTGAGCTGAAATTTTTGTGGAATTTATTGAGCTGTTTTGATATTGGTTTGAGTGTGATCATTCTGTTTGCTCCAATGTGATTCTAAAATGCATAGTTTGACATGTTATGTGTATAAAATGCAATTGGTGAATGTTTTGGATATGGGACCAACTGGAATTTATTCTTGTTTGTTAAATCTTGATTTTGATCAATTTTTACTTGCTGTTTTAAATTTTTCACCTCCTTTTGACCCTAGGCTTGTCCTAGTGGTCTTACTTCTCACATTTGAGTTGTTTTTTCAGGTTAAGAAGCAAAATGCTTTGAAGAGTTTAATTCAAGTTGATTGATTTTGGTTTATTTGATTGTGATGAACTAACTTGGTTTGTTTTGTAGGATGCTAAATCATTTCATTTGAGTTTGTGCTTTGCACACATGATTGATTGTGTTGTCTGTTGGTTCATAATTTGTCTGTTTTGACTTTGTGATTGGGATGCTGATTATATTTGATTGATTTCAGGTACCATAGTCGCTTTAGTTCCTTTGAGAACTTGCTATTGCTTTTCTTTGCTTAAGCATTGAGGTAGACTCTCTTGTCTCCATGTAGTCTGGAAGACCTGGCTTGTTATTTAGCCAGGCAACTGTCTGAAGTCCTCCTTAAGAGGCGATGTTTGCGATTGTTTATTTTTGTCCCTAAGCAGGTGAAGACCTCATGTGAGGCAATTGGTAGACAAAAGAGATATGTAGCATATCTCCTACTATTCTGTGAATCACTCACATTGCTCACACTACTTGTGTTTGATGCATGTTGAGTAAAACCCAAGATCATAGAGTCTATACTTTGGGGAGAGAGTTCCATCTTTCTGAACTCCCCCACCTTCTGATATTCAATGCTCTCCCTGACCAGGGATAAGAGTGATGAGGCACACCCCTCATATCCTTTCATCTGCTTCACCTTGGCTCTCAATGTCAAGGTTAAGAGCACCATTTACCCTATTCCAGTTGACTTTTAAGTCTAACCCTTTGATTGAGCCTAATTGTTTGGTTATAGTGGGTGCTAAATGACTTTGTTGATTGATTGCTTGTTGCATTTGTACATGTTTGCATGCTTGCCTTTGTGCACTTATCATCATTGATTGTTCATTATTGCATGATCATCATTGCATATCTTTGTGATCCATGTTTGAGTTTACCCATTGAGGACAATTGTAAGACCATGTTCTTTGGCCATTGTTCCTGTGATTTGGAAGGGACAGAGTGTAAGACCATCTCATTTGGTCACTCATGTCCACTGCTTAAGTGCATTGATTGTTTGATGTATGTGAGGATGCAAGTGTAAGACCATGTTGTTGGCTCTTGTATTCCTATGATCATCCTTTGGAGGTTGGTATAAGTCCAGATAGATTGGCATCTGACGTCCAAGTTTTGTTTTACTTTAGGAGATTGGTGTAAACCCATTTATTGGTATCCGATATCCGCTTTTTGCTTTGTGAGATTGGTATAAGACTATTGATGGCATCCGGTATCATTGTTTTGTTTTAGGAGATTGGCGTAAACCCATTTATTGGTATCCGGTATCCGCTTTGTTTGTGAGATTGGTATAAGACCATTGATGGCATCCGGTATCACCTCGCCTTTATTTTTACTTGCTTTGTTGCCCCATTCCTAAGGACACACTTGAATCATCTTCTATATGATTTCAAGAGGTGAACCTTTATAAGAAGTTTTACATTCCATCATCCATACCCTCATTGTCCTAAACTTTTTCACACTTTGCTTTCAAAAACTTTGACTTGTTGTGCAAACATTTTCACCTCTCTTCAAATTAGAAACTTGGACCATAAGTCCTTGACTTTTCAAACTTCACTTTTCATAACACTTCTTTGAATCAATCTTAATCATACCTTGACCATATTTTGTGAATAATCATAATCAATTAACTTCACCCATTCAATTGTTTTGGCTTTGTCCATTGTTAATATGTTTTCGTGCATTAGCCTTAGGTTTCAATTACCATAGCGGTTGATGTAAATCTTACCTTATCCTTAGTGAGTTGATTGTAAGTCTTCCATACTTATTATAGGGTTAACCCCTCACTAGTATGTCGAAGCCGTCCTCGCATGGTGGATTATTGATTCAGGTTGAGTTTTCTCCCATTGGTAATGAAAAGCCTTAATGCTTGTGTTAAAATGAACTCACTAATTTTTGGAAATCTTTTAGCCGAACTACGGCGTTTTGATCCTTACCTTTGATGGAAGGTACGTAGGCAACGGGTTCATCCGTTCGAACACAAAAATAATTAACTTGTACATTCTTTTCTCATCATCCCATTCATGTTTGCACAATATGTCAAAACAAATAAACATTTTCTTATACAACAAGTGTGAAAAGGGCTCCCTAGGAGTACCTAGGACGTGATGGGTGCCTAACACCTTCCCATTGCGTAATTTACCCCTTATCCAGATTCTCTGATCTTTTTCATTGGTTTTCTACGTGTAAAACTTCTTAGGTTTTTGTTCGCTTTTTAACCAGTCCTTAGGATAAATAAAAGTGCGGTGGCGACTCGATTCGTTGTATACATTGCTTATGGTTTAATCAATAAATCATATAGCGACGAATACACCGCTACAAATGCTAATTGGCTGGATACTTGACCAAGTTGCATCTCTAAATTCTCGAATGACGTTTCCATGTTACTTCGCACGGTTTCTTGATGACTGTTAATTTTCTCGAAATTGAGTTGAGTCATCTTTATAAATTGAGTCAAAGTTTATTCAAGTTGATATGATGAATCATCCTCCCATGAATGATCAGTTTAAGGCTCTAGATCTGAATAATTTCTCGCATTTTGTAGAATTAGAGTTTTTGCTGCAAATTCTTTGAATAAGCTTCAAACTTAGCCAAGGTAGCATAAATGTCATCTTGCATGAGTGTCTTGACCTTGCATACAAATAAAAAGAAAAATACCTTAGTAGCACTGCACTAGATAAAAAAAATCAAACAAAAATCAAACTAAAAAGAGAAAGAATAAGAAAGAAAATTTAAGAAGAAGCAAAAAAATAACTAATTACAAAAAAAATATTTACAATTGAAAAAAAATAAAAAAATTAAACGTTGCACAAGTGTCGTCTTTTTGAAATTATCAACAGTCCTCGGCAACGGCGTCAAAAACTTGATGACTTCTCGGCTAGTGTACCGATAGTGTCGCAGTAATAAAAAGATCGAATCCACAAGGGATTCCTTCTAACAATACAAAATATGTGCATTGTATAAATAATAGTAAATAGGGGGGTGGTGGGTTCGAGTTGCAATGCGAAAAGTAAATAAGAGATTAAATAAAATTACAAAAACGATCAGGTTGTGTTTAGAATCCCCTACTTCTCTATTGTCGATGTTTGATGCCTTGTATGAATGATCTTATCACTATAACCCAATGGCGAATTAACAAAGACGTTATAGCGGACCCCTCACAAAATAAATTACTAATCACTACTCAGAGCTTCCTATTCCTAGTTCACCAGCGTAAGCAGAATTAGACGATGTACATAACGTTAATTTCATATGCCACTACTCAGGGTCTCCTATTCCTATTCAACTAGCATAAGTACAACAATTTGCTTAGGTCCAACACATAGGCTAAGGGTCAATATTCCCTACATGCCCAAAATCAATTTAAAAGAGTACCTCACATAAAAAAAACTTTAAGAACAATAAGCAACTGAATGCCATTATAGATCAAAAGGTTCATACAAAGTCAAATTAACATATTACCCAACAATATTAAAATAAGTTCATCATAGCACAACCTAATATATAGGAGTTTAGCTACTCATAATTCAGATTACAATATCACAATTGATAGATAAAAATAACATATAAATTCTCTTGAAGTAATGACCTCCAATGGCTTCAAATGCCCTAAAAAACTTCTTTGATGCTCTCTAAAACGTGTTTTGCTCTTCAAAATTCGTAACCCTTATCAAAGTGCGAAAGTTCCCCTTAAAGAGAGCTCAGAATGATCAGATGTGTCAGAAAAAACCTAGAAAAATGGATCGTCGTGCGCGATGCATCATTTATGGCCCTATCACATGCGCGATGCTGCATTATGGTGCATTTGATTTTTCTCAAAGTTGCATTTGATTCTACAATCTTCACACTTAGCTATTTTTCCTCATTTTTGGTCTTTCTTCTTATTTTAGCTCATTCTCACTTGTTTTGATCTGATTCTTCGACTAAGTTCATGCAATGACTGAATATCATCAGTATGTTTCTATGTGTTGTTTGATTCACTAAAATAGTTTCTCTTGATCATTATTTTATTTTTTCACTAAAATGTTAGTTAGTATGTTTCTACGTGTTGTTTGATTCACTGAAATAGTTTCTCTTGATCATTTTGAAGTTTATTTAGATAGCCATTGCCGATTCGACAAGCACCTCCCATACAACATTTGCTGCAACCTCTGTTGATACAAAACACAAAAGAAAAAATAGAGGTGCCACAATGTATACCAAGGTGAAAAAATCCCATGAAAGTGGTGTTCGCTACCCGGTTATAGTTGATATAAGAACCGGCAGGGGTTATGGTGAACATGCTGAGGATTTTATGGGTTACATTATGTTACAAGATATAAGTAAAGTGAGTATTTTGATAGATAATTGACACAAAGTTGAAGAGGACTTGAAAGACGCCATATGGGATGTTGTTAAAGTATTTTATGATTTATTTATAACTATACATGATCATTTATTTATTGTTTAATACTAATAACATCTTTATTGTGTAAACATAGGATGTGTTTATTGTTAGTCCATACGATAATATTGTGAAAAACATTTGCTTACATATTATGGTGAACGTTGGAAGGGCTTTAAGATACAACGCATCCATGATTATATTACTCATTCAAGATATGAATATGACCTTGAATATAAGTCTCTATACTTGATATATTCATTTATTGATCATGATATTTGGGAGAAATTTGTGAAGTCTCGTACCACTTCTAAATTTTTGACAAAGAGCCAAAAAGGAAAGGAAAATCAAGCTAAAAATATCTATCCATATAGATTGTCTCATGGAGGATATCAAAAACATGAAAAGAAGATGATTGAAGAAAAAAGAAAATAAAGGAAACTAGAGCCGAGAGTTTCTATAAACCTGAGAGCACTCTATCTCCACCATCACGCCATAAGAAATGGAAGAGGGCACGTCAAAGAAAAGATGATGAGTTCACATCAGATGCTACACGCAAAGTGGCTCAAAAGATTGTAAGTAGATACTTTTTTCAATAATATTTATTTTGGTTAAATAAATTTGATAAAGATGAAATTTCATATGTGTTGTAGGATGGTCTAGTTGACAAACCAAATTCGTCCTCTTCACTTCAAAAAATCGTTGTGAAATCTTGGTAGAAGTGATCAGAACTGAGGAGCAACCTGGGCGTGTCCGTGGTCTTAGAAGAGGCATTGACTTCAAGTTATATTTTGGAACATCTAAATCATCTAGAGAAGAAAACTGTAAGACAAATATTAAATATATTGTCGATGTTAAGTTGGGGGAGGAAAAAGATAAGTGGATGGAGGAGCATATGATGTTGTAGGAGGAGAGGGATAAGTTGAAGGAGGAGCAGGAAAGGATCTTGGAGGAGGAAAGGAAGTGGTTGTTAAAAAAGGTGCAGGAGAGTGTCCGTAAGGAGCAAGAGGAGTGAGAGAGGAAGGCCGATGAGGAGGTAAAGAGGATGGTTGAGGAGGATCTTGAGAAGATGTCCGAGAAGTGTACCCACGATGTAATTAAGGTATAAGTTGTATGTTGTTGTTATTATTGTTTGCGTATTTTAAGTTTGTTTTATATTTATGTTGTTTTTATGATGCATAAATTGAATTCGTTGGGTCTTCTCAACCACACAAATTTAAATTAGTTGGAAATTCAAGAGAATGTAAATGAGAAAGCTACGAGTGGTACAAGCACGAAAGAAAGTTTTTTTGCCAACCAGTGAAGTATTGGAACCACACCATCAAAACTAGATAACATTATGAGACTATCAATGATATTAGAAAGTATTCCCGACCCATGCATGGGTATTACATTAAGTATGATCCAAGTCAGTTATTCGTACTTTCTAAGGATTCTATTTATGAATTTTTGAAGGGAGATGGGTACCTAGACAATTATGTATTACAAATTTGATACTCGTAAGTATAGTTTTTATGTTGATTTCTATTTATATTCATACGTAACTTTAACATAAAGATTTGACTCTTGAAGGTTCATGCATGAGTTATATATTGAAAGTAATATAAATAAGTATTGTTTCTTAGATCTATCGCTGCTTGATCTTACTCGCGGTTTGACAGGAAACAATATTTTTGTTTACGTACAAGAAAAGTCGAAAGAGAATAAATAATATTATTTTGCCCCGTTTTACCGCGAGTAAGTATATAATAATTTGTGTTTTCATTTTTAAATCAATTTTATACATACTATTAATTATTCTGAATGTTTATGCATTGAACATTGGCAACTCATTGCTATATGTCCGAGGAAAAAATGTTATAGCTGTGTTTTGCTCGTTGCACTTTGTGCTGCCTGAAGTTGTGGTTAACGCTTTGAATGTGTACGTGATATTATTCTTAATACTCAAGTTTTAACTTAAAATTTTAATAGTTTTTATTCATGTTTAATTTTAACCGACATATGTAGAGAGATGGAGGGACATAATGCAATCAAACAAAATTTACTTGGTAAAAAGGCAAAATTTGTATATCCAAAAGTAAGTATATTACTTGTGATTTTTGAATTATATTATTTGTGTGTTTTAGTGATATAAATATATAAAAATTATTTATAGTGGCGAAAACAACCAAACAATATATATATATATATATATATATATATATATATATATATATATATATATATATATATATATATATATATATATATATATATATATATATATATATATATATATATATATTTCTTAAGTTAATATTTTTTTTAGTTTATCATAATTTAAATTTTGTTCTAATTATAGGAGTTTAACGACAGAACACCATACTCAAAAGAAGATATAGATGACATCCGATCACGTTGGGTCGATGCCTTCTTATCTTGTTTTGAATCTTGACAATAATAGTTTTTCTTGGTTATTATAATCTTAATTTATATATGTAGAGATGTTTTGTCACTTTTATGTGCAAATATGTAAATGTGCGTATTCTGTCTTGATGAGAACAAAGTAAACTTATATATTTGGTTTTGAAAACAACGATAATTTGTTATTCCGTGTTTACAAGAGTTAAAATGATATGATATATTCCAATTCTATCAAATATTTTGTAGTTTCTGTGTAAAAAATGATACATGTCAGTGAAAATAAGATTTAAAATAAATTATATATGACAATAAATAAGATTTAACCTCTCAGTTATTACTTAAAATCGAGGTAAAAATACATCTTATTACCTCAGTTTTTAAATAAAACTGAGAGGTATATGACTAGCGCAACAAAATTTGGAAAATAAAAATATATTGTTGTTAGGGATCGAACTAATGACCATTTACTTTCTAACCTCAATTTAAAAAAAACGAGGAAAAATGACAAGTTATCACGTCACTCTTTATTATCTTGCATGTGTAACCGAGATAAACGTTATTTCATAACGGATGTAAGATGTGTTATATGTCGTAGTGACTATTATGTTTCCTCTTTCATGTTTTCTTATTTGTTCCATGACAATTCATATTTTATAACCTTCCTTTATTCTTTGAGTTTATGACTGTTGTTTATTAACTCACTTTATTACCTTCTTCCTTTTGTATAAGATGAATGTATTTCTAAATTTATTTTGTATGAAAGATAGAAAAAGAGAGAACATGAGCAAATAAAAATAAGAAAGAATGAAAAAATTTCATGTATTTGATTATCTTTTATTTTTTTTTCATTTTTGTTTTTACTGATTTGGTTGGATGAAAAACATTTTTTATGATTTTGTTGTGTCTTATAGTATATGTAATTTTGTTACGTGACACTATATCCATTCTTTATTTGTTTAAAAAAAAAGAGATGTTAATGCAACTTTTGTTCATCAAACAATGGGGGCAATTTTTGTTCTTCGCTTCATGATTTCACTTGTGCTTGATATTATCAATCAATTATCAATCAATAATATAAATCAAAGTTGATTCTTTTAATATATTGCGAGGTATTTGGTAGTTTAAGTATTGAAGTTTTGATAGATTTGACATGTGTTAACGGATTTGAGATGTGTTAACTTTGTTTTAGTTCATATTTCTTCAAACAAAAATGTTATTCCTACACTAAAAAAATATACTATATTGTATTTTACTGTTTATCGTATTAATGAATAGTAAAATATTATAATAATAAAATATTATTTTATAAAAATATATATAATTCTTTTTATTAAAAAATATTATGTGATTAACCAACTTTATAATTTTATTAGTCAGTATTTAATATTTTGTCAACCAATTTTTCTTTACTACTAAAAATTATTTATTTTTACAACTGAATGTTTATTAACCAACTTCATAACTTTGTTAACCAATTTTTTATATTTCATTAACCAATTTTGTTTACCACTAAAAATTATTTTTAATATCTGCACATTTATTAACCAGCTTCATAACTTCATTAATCAATTGTTTACATTTCATTAACCAACTTTATTTTAATATATAAATCATTATGTACGCGCACTGTTCACATGATAAAGATAGATAGAGATACACAGATAGATGAAGTAGACAATTACGAGTGAAAGATAAGATGCACAAATATAAAAATAGGAGATAAAGAGATGACACCAGAATTTATGCCGGTTAGATCTTAAACCATGCAGCCTAATCTAATACCTAAGAGTTTCCCTTTGATATTTCCACTCAAAACTTTGAGTTTTTACACCAGATTCAATCCTCAATCTTCTTACACCAAATTTTTACATAAATTAAACTTACGATCTTTATATCACTTACAATATTACAAGATAATTAAACTCTTGAATTACAATTATAGTACAATCAAAAGAACATAATCACCTAACTCTACTTTAAACATTTCGTGATCTTAATACTAAGATAATGTCAAATGTATAAAACAATTTATACGAGGAATGTGAGTGAGAAATAAAAGTAGTAAACTAGATTTTCATGCCTTGGAAGAATGCACAAGGAAATATTCATAATCTGGGAAGCTAATTTATTAAGCTTAGAAAATATGAAAACCATTTAGCTAGATTTCCTTTCCAATCTATTAAAAAGATTCTTAATTGATTAGTAATCAATTAAATATAAATTCTAATCAGTGAGATTTTACATTTCTAATTGATTAAAATGCTTTCTAATCAATTAGTTAGAGGCCACACAAATGCTTTTTCTTTAAAATATTAAGAGAGTTATGTCATACTATCATAAAATATGCACAACAACGCGCAATTTCTTACGAACACACGTATTCTACTAGTCAAATAACCAATAAAAATTTAAATTTATTGACATGTAATAAATAAAAAATATTTACATGACTCAATAAGAAATAAAAAAAAAGATTTTAAAAATAAAAGTTGACCCAAATCCCACCACTGCAACATTTTTTTCTAGCATAGCCTACCAATTAAGTGGTAGTTCAAAATTTCAATTTATTTAATATAAGATTTTGTTTTATAGAAAAAATTAATGATTGATAAATTAGCTAATAATTTATAGTTCATGATTTATGTGATAGATTATTATTGGTAGCTTATAATTGATAATAAATATTTGATAAATTAGTTGAATTATTTAGTAGATCAATGGTTTTATTAACTAATAGATGTAAAATAATGTTCTTAATTAATAATTTTACAGTTCTATTATCTTTTATATATTATTAAATTAAATTATATTTGATAAAATTAAAGTAAACATAAGATTTTTGTTTTTAAAATAACCATATTTTTAAAATTAATTTCTAAAATAACCAATATTTTAAAAAAATTATTAGAATAATCACATTTACAAACAGATGCGTCAGATGAACTGACGTATCCATTTGAAAGGAAGATGAGGCGCCACTGGTGCTGGCACATGCTTTCAAAACATTGCATGGAGGCGCCAACAACCATGACGCATATGCTTGTACCTTGGTGCACGCCTCACTTCATCTGGCGCATACACCTTAATATATATATATATATATATTTTTTTAAAATTTATTGTTTATTTAATAAATAATTAAAAAAATATTTTTTTTAAAAATTATTCATGATATAATAAATGTTATATGGGAATTGACAAAAATTCAATGATCGACCCGATCGAAACGTCCCCCTGTTCCACATCCAAGTGCGTTAGTCTGTCTTCGAGGTCTCTCACGATTTTCCTGAGGTGTTTGGGATCTTTGTGTGCTGACCTGATCCAATGATGGCTGGTGTGAAGGTCTGACGGAAGTTCTAGTGGTATTTGATAGATGTGTCATCATTTGTTCCCAATAGCCTAGGGAGGAAGGGGTGGGTGGGGGTGGGGTGGGGGGGGGGGGGGCTCTGGCCAACGACGCTCCGTAATGGAGTTCGATGCTTATGTTATCGTAGTTAGATCAATGTGATTTAGTGAATTATGGACGATATAGTTTCTCGAATTGGGACATTGAATCGTTTTGGAAATGAAGCAATGGTTCCTGGGGCATAATAGGATAAATGTCTATGGGCCAAATATTGAACAGAACAAGGATGACACGGTTTATGCCTTGTGTTCAATATAGATATAAGGGCAAAATGATAATTGTACACATAAGTATTATCACAAAAGGATTCGTCAGATCACATGACATTTTCGTGTCTTGGGTAGCAGTGATGTGTTGCTAGATACCGCTCACTATTTATTATGTTAAATACGTGATTTAATATAATTGTCAATGCCGCAAAAACCTACAGGGTCACACACAAAAGGACGAATTGATGAGAGATAGAGTAACTAAGGAACACCGTAAGGTACGGTGCACTTAAGTGAATTGTAGGATATCGTAAGGTACGGTGTACTTAAGTAGAATACGAAATATGGTAAGGTACCACACGCTTAAGTAATTTTGGCATATTATAAGATATGGGCAACATACACTTAAGTGGGCCCTTTAACTTGCAGCCCACACAACTGGTTCTATAAATAGAACCCTTGTGCAGAAGCATTTGTGCAGTTGTAATTACGTTTCTTTCTCTCTCTCTCTCTCTCTCTCTCTCCCTCTCTCTCTCACTCAAAGTCTTCATTCGTAGCAGCTAGCACTGAGATTGAAGGAATCCGTTCATGTGGACTGAGTAAAGGCGTTGTCATCGTTCAACGTTCGTGATCGCTCCGTAGATCTGCATCAAAGGTTTCAATCGTCACTGTTGGTGTAAGCCCTAGAGGCCAATACTTTTGGTACTTGTATCGAATTATTTATTAATAATAAAAGGCTTTTTCTTTATTATGTTTGTTTAATAAAGTCCCTAGAATAGCTAATTCGTTTAATGTATCAAGTATGACTTAATCATGAGATCACATTAAACATAAGGACACTATTCTTAAAGTATCCGTAGTCGAGCTTTATTGTGAAGTGGGATAACATTAAAGCATGAAGACTATTATGTTTATAGACTGATGATCACATCTCATGGATCATGGATAAGGAGTTATCAAGTCTCAAACATAGGTATGAATATTAAGAGTAATATTTATACTGGATTGACCCGCTATGAGAATACTATATAGAATGTTATGCAAAGTGTCATAAGTTATTCTCATGGTGATAATGGTGTATACCACTCTTCGACCTGAAACCACTATGGACCCTAGATGTAGAGTTGAGTGCTTTATTGCTGATCCAACTTTGTCCGTAACTGGATAACCATAAAGACAGTTGATGGGTACTCCACAAAGCATGCTAAGGGACATGAGTGACCTAGATGGAATTTGCCCATCCTGCGTAACAGGATAAATGTCTATGGGCCCAATATTGAACTGGACAGGGATGACACGGTCTATGCCTTGTGTTCAATATAGACATAAGGGCAAAAGGGTAATTATACACATAATTATTATCACAGAAGGATTTGTCAGATCACATGACATTTTCGTGACTTGGGTAGCAGTGATGTGTTGCTAGATACCGCTCACTGTTTATTATGTTAAATGTGTGATTTAATATAATTGCCAACGTTGCGAAAACCTACAGTGTCACACACAAAGGACGGATTGATGAGAGATAGAGTAACTAAGGAACACCGTAAGGTACGGTGCACTTAAATGGTAAGGTACCATACGCTTAAGTGATTTTGGGCATATTATAAGATATGGGCCAAAATACACTTACGTGGGCTTTTTAGCTTGAAGCCCACACAAGTGGTTCTATAAATAGAACCCTTGGGTAGAAGCATTGTCACTCTTGCATTTTTCGTTTCTCTCTCTCTCTCACTCAAAGCCTTCATTCGTAGCAGCTAGCACTGAGATTGAAGGAATCCGTTCGTGTGGACTGAGTAGAGACGTTGTCATCGTTCAACGTTCGTGATCGCCACAAGAGGTAACGATTCTATCACTGATCATGCCCATTCATAAGGATCACTAAATGGAGAAAATTTTAAATTCCGCTGCGCCTTGGATGACAATTCTCCTTCAGTGGTATCAGAGCCACTTACGAAACCATGAATCTGATAACTGTTTATTTTCTGTATTAATATGATTAAAGACAGAATGAATCAAAGATAAAATTGAGATCGATCAAGTTATATATATGATATAAGTAATCCTGATGCAAAATACATTATATATGATATAGTGTTCTTGTTTCGTTCATTCAAACACTCAATGGTTGTTTTCCTTTGAGCGATCAATGGTCGTTTGCTTCTTGATCCGACATTAGTATGGTGAAGCAATGACGTGTTGATCAATCATACTGGATCAACAATCGAGATGTGTTTGACGGTCTGAAATTGGTGCATTAGGGTTAGTGACGGCACAAGGGTTCTGTTGTCAGAGAGCTATGCGATTGGGGTTATGACTGCACAAGAGTTGTGCTTTCTAAACAAATTTTCGTACAGTGTTAACCGGTTAACGCATGTGGTTAACCGGTTAACGCAAGACGGAATACTGTTTTCTAAACACTTTTTCAAACAGTGTTAACCAGTTAACGCATATGGTTAACCGGTTAACACAAGACGAAAACAAATTTTGAACAGATTTTCAAACAGTGTTAACCGGTTAACGTATTTGGTTAACCAGTTAACGCAAGACAGAAAGAAAATTTTCTAACAGTTTTTCAACAGTGTTAACCGGTTAACACATTTGGTTAACCGGTTAACGTAAGGCAAAATTCACCCGTTCGGCTAACTCTGTGTAATGTGATCGGTCGTCGAGATTTATTTTGGTTTTAATTGATTAAAAGAATTAAAATTGATAATAATAATAATAATGTGTTTATTATTGTCTTGTGGTGATCGGTTATGGCCTTAGTTTTCCTTTATTTTGTTTTGCATTTTAAAATACGACCTGCATGTCGTGCCTCTCTTTTAATCTCTCAATGTAACTTCTTTTCTCATCTCACTCCCTCGTATGTAAAACGAGTTTCTTTATGTAATGTAATGTTATGAAGAAAGCAAAGAAGTCAGTGCCAGAGGAGGACAACCTTGAAGATCTTGCTTGGAGAAGCTTAGATCGTTATTAGGTTAGCTTAGGTTCTCTCATTGGCTTGGGAGAACAATTGCGCTAGGGGCCATAACTGTTTCATTATGTATGTTGATGCATGTGTATGTATGTTGATGCATGTGAGAGACGATTTATATTATGAATAAGCCGGTGAGATCAGAATAATTGCAAATTCCCTCAAATTAAATATTAAGTTTATGCTTTCCAAGTTTTAACACTCATCAAGACTAGTATCGGATAATGTAGGTTTCGCCTACGCGAGGTGCATGTTCTATCTTAGTAAGGTGCGATGGGATAATTGTAATATCCAATTGTTAAAACAATGGGTCAAACTTGACTAAACAAATTATAATAAGATTATATATGTTTAGAAGCAAGAGTTGGAAATTATCCATGTGATGGATTGGAATAAGGAGTTAGTCACCCAACTAAAATATTCTAGAGTTGTATTATATACAATTGGAAGGAGTTCCTACCTAAATAACCTAGTTTTGTGTAATCCGCCTACGCGGACTTAGAACGAAGTGAAATATGGATCTCGAGCCACTAGAAAATCTTCCAACGGGATTTTCCGAATCAAATGATGAAGGTCATTTGTTTTGAGTAAAATAGTGGGAGCATATTTAATTAAAGGCCTAATTAAATATGTCAATGATACTTATATTTTCATTAATTCTTATGTAGATTACCATGACAACAAACACCTCTAACAACATCTTGCGATCAATCCTTGACAAAGAAAAATTGTCTGGGACAAATTTTCTGGATTGGCACCGAAACCTGAGGATTGTCCTCAAACATGATAAAAAGCTGTATGTCTTGGAGAAACCTGTTCCTGAAGAGGAACCTCCTAGTTCTGCACCTAAGGCAAAAAGAGATGCTTATAAGAAGCATGTCGATGATGCCAATGAAACTGTTTGTCTCATGCTAGCTACCATGAACTCAGAATTGCAAAAGCAACATGAGAACATGGCAGCGTTCGATATGATCGAACACCTAAAGATGCTCTATCAAGAGCAAGCAAGGCATGAGAGGTTTGAAGTTTCAAAAGCCCTTTTTCAAGGCAAGTTAGCTAAGGGAGCCCCTGTAGGTCCCCATGTGCTCAAGATGATTGGGTATGTGGAAAACCTTGAGAGATTGGGTTTTCCCCTCGGAAAGGAACTTGCGACTGATTTGATCTTGCAATCGTTGCCAGATAGATTCAGTCAATTTGTCCTAAATTTCAATATGAATGATATGGACAAATCTCTTCCTGAACTGCTCGCCATGTTAAGAACTGCTGAGCAAAATCTGAAGTCAAAAGGGAAGTCCATTCTGATGATCGGAAATGGAAAGAGACAGAACAAAAGGCCCACCAAGCAGGGTGATAAAGGGAAAGGCAAGGAAGTTGCCAAACCCAAACCCACCGTTGCTGCTTTAAAGCCTAGTGGAGGCATAGCAAAAGAAGGCACCTGCTTCCATTGCGGTAAGACCGGACACTGGAAGAGAAACTGCCCAAAGTACTTGGAAGATAATAAGAATGGAGTAGAGACTTCAACTTCAGGTATTTTTGTTATTGAAATTAATTTATCTACTTCTGCATCATGGGTATTAGATACTGGATACCGTTCTCACATTTGTACAAATGTGCAGGGAGTAAAAAGGAGTAGAGATTTGGAAAAAGGTGAAGTCGACCTACGAGTTGGCAATGGAGCAAAGGTTGCTGCTTTAGCCGTAGGAACTTATGTATTGACTTTACCTAGTGGTTTAATAATTCATTTAGAGAACTGTTATTATGTACCTGCAATTAGCAAGAATATTATTTCTGTTTCTTGTTTGGACAAGTTTGGTTTTTCATTTATAATAAAGAACAATTGTTGCTCAATTTATTTGAATGATATATTCTATGCTACTGCACAAATCAATAATGGATTATATGTCCTTGATCTTGAAATGCCTATTTATAACATTAATACTAAAAGGATGAAACCTAATGAGTTGAATCCAACTTACCTTTGGCATTGTCGATTAGGCCACATAAATGAGAAACGCATTTCCAAACTCCATAAAGATGGACTCTTGGACTCTTTTGATTATGAATCATATGAGACATGCAGATCTTGTTTAATTGGAAAGATGACAAAGTCTCCATTCACAAGAAAAGGTGAAAGAGCTAATGATCTTTTGGCCCTCATACATACTGATGTATGTGGATCACTGAACATACCAGCCAGAGGAGGTTTTCAGTACTTCATCACATTTACTGATGATTTCAGTAGATATGGTTATGTGTATTTAATGAAACACAAATCAGAGTCCTTTGAAAAGTTCAATGAATTCAAGGATGAAGTACAAAACCAACTAGGTAAGAATATTAAAACTCTTCGATTAGATCGAGGTGGTGAATATTTAAGCCTAGAGTTTGATGACCATCTAAAAGAGTGCGGGATCCTATCCCAACTTACTCCTCCTGGAACACCCCAAATGGAATGGTGTATCTGAGAGAAGAAATCGAACCCTGTTAGACATGGTCCGATCCATGATGAGTCACGTCGATCTTCCAAACTCCTTTTGGGGACATGCACTATTGACAGCAGCTTACACACTTAACCGTGTTCCATCCAAAAAGGTTGAGAAGACACCATATGAGATATGGAGTGGTAAGAAACCACATATGTCTTACATGAAGATTTGGGGTTGCGAAGTTTATGTGAAACGACAAATTTCAACTAAGCTTGAGCCCAAATCTGACAAAGGCTTATTTGTGGGGTATCCTAAAGAAACAAGAGGGTATTACTTCTACAATCCTTCTGAGGGCAAAGTGTTTGTCGCTCAAACTGGAGTTTTCCTAGAAAAGGATTTTATTTTCAAACGAATCAGTGGGAGGAAAGTAGAGCTTGAAGAAATTCAAGAATCACAAAGCATCGATACACCTATGGAGGAATTAGAGCAGGAAACACAAGTGGTTGTGGAAGAGCAACCTACTCAAGTAGAACAAGACCAGCGTAGGTCAAGCAGGATACGTCACCTACCTGAGAGATATGGATATCTCATAACTGATCAAGGTGATGTATTACTCATGGATCAAGATGATCCTGTGACCTACCAAGAGGCCATTACTAGTCCCGAGTCTGAGAAGTGGTTAGAAGCCATGAAATCTGAAATGGATTCCATGTACACAAACCAAGTTTGGACCTTGGTAGAGCCTCTTGTAGGAGTTAACCCTATAGGATGCAAGTGGGTCTTCAAAAAGAAGACTGACATGGATGGTAAGGTACATATCTATAAGGTAAGACTGGTTGCAAAAGGATATAAACAAATTCATGGGGTTGACTATGATGAAACCTTTTCACCAGTTGCAATGCTTAAATCTGTTCGGATTTTACTTGCTATCGCTGCATATCATGATTACGAAATATGGCAGATGGATGTCAAAACTGCTTTCCTTAATGGGAATCTTCTTGAGGATGTGTACATGACACAACCTGAAGGATTTGACATACCAGAAGAAGCCCAAAAGATATGTAAGTTACAAAGGTCAATCTATGGATTGAAGCAAGCTTCCAGAAGCTGGAATCTTCGTTTTGATGAAACAGTAAAACAATATGGATTCATCAAGAACGAAGATGAGCCTTGTGTCTACAAGAAGGTTAGTGGGAGCATGATCGTTTTCCTGGTATTATATGTAGATGACATATTACTCATTGGAAACGATGTCCCTACCCTGCAACAAGTAAAGTCTTGGTTGGGGAAATGCTTTTCTATGAAGGACCTAGGTGAAGCAGCCTATATATTAGGAATCAGAATCTATAGAGATAGATCACAAAAACTGCTTGGCCTAAGTCAGAGTATGTACATAGACAAAGTGCTGAGACGCTTTAACATGCATGATTCCAAGAAAGGATTCATACCTATGCAACATGGCCCGTGTCTATCAAAAACACAATCCCCTTCAACTAAGGAAGAAAGGGATCGCATGAATAAGATTCCATATGCATCTGCAATAGGATCTATCATGTATGCCATGTTATGTACTCGACCAGATGTCTCGTATGCTTTAAGTGCAACGAGTAGGTACCAATCTGATCCTGATGATGTCCATTGGGTAACTGTCAAGAATATCCTTAAGTACTTGAGAAGGACTAAGGACTCATTCTTGATATATGGAGGTCAGGAAGAGTTGGTTGTAATTGGATACACCGATGCCAGCTTCCAGACAGATAAGGATGACTTTAGATCGCAATCTGGTTATGTGTTTTGCTTAAACGGTGGCGCTGTGAGCTGGAAAAGTTCAAAGCAAGATACAGTTGCTGATTCTACAACCGAGGCCGAGTATATTGCTGCCTCAAGTGTAGCAAAGGAAGATGTTTGGATCAAAAATTTCATTAGTGAACTTGACATAGTTCCTAGCATTGTGGATCCCATTGGTCTCTATTGTGATAACAATGGTGCTATCGCACAAGCCAAGGAGCCTAGATCTCACCAACGATCCAAACACATACTTAGGCGTTATCACCTCATTCGAGAGATAATAGATAGAGGAGATGTGAAAATATGTAGAGTACCTACACTTGACAATATTGCTGACCCACTGACGAAGCCTCTTGCGCAGCAGAAGCATGATGGCCATACTAGATCTATGGGCATTAGGGGTATGCCTGATTGGCTCTAGTGCTAGTGGGAGATTGTTGGTGTAAGCCCTAGAGGCCAATACTTTTGGTACTTGTATCGAATTATTTATTAATAATAAAAGGCTTTTTCTTTATTATGTTTGTTTAATAAAGTCCTTAGAATAGCTAGTCCGTTTAATGTATCAAGTATGACTTAATCATGAGATCACATTAAACATAAGGACACTATTCTTAAAGTATCCGTAGTCGAGCTTTATTGTGAAGTGGAATAACATTAAAGCATGAAGACTATTATGTTTATAGACTGATGATCACATCTCATGGATCATGGATAAGGAGTTATCAAGTCTCAAACATAGGTATGAATATTAAGAGTAATATTTATACTGGATTGACCCGCTATGAGAATACTATATAGAATGTAATGAAAAGTGTCATAAGTTATTCTCATGGTGATAATGGTGTATACCACTCTTCGACCTGAAACCACTATGGACCCTAGATGTAGAGTCGAGTGCTTTATTGCTGATCCAACATTATCCGTAACTGGATAACCATAAAGACAGTTGATGGGTACTCCACAAAGCATGCTAAGGGACATGAGTGACCTAGATGGAATTTGCCCATCCTGCATAACATGATAAATGTCTATGGGCCCAATATTGAACTGGACAGGGATGACACGGTATATGCCTTGTGTTCAATATAGACATAAGGGCAAAAGGGTAATTATACACATAATTATTATCACAGAAGGATTTGTCAGATCACATGACATTTTCGTGACTTGGGTAGCAGTGATGTGTTGCTAGATACTGCTCACTGTTTATTATGTTAAATGCGTGATTTAATATAATTCCCAACGTTGCGAAAACCTACAGTGTCACACACAAAGGACAGATTGATGAGAGATAGAGTAACTAAGGAACACCGTAAGGTACGGTGCACTTAAATGGTAAGGTACCATATGTAAGAACAAAAATTGTTCTACAACAGATTCCATGATTTTGATGATAACAAAGGATGAAACCAAAAATGGCACCCTAACGAAAAGTTTCTAAGTGTGCAGGGTTCTAAGGAAAGAAGGAAGAAATCATCAGATACAGAATCATATCAGATACAAATTATCAGAAGACCAGAAGCATCTGAAGTAGAAACACTTTCTGGAAAGTCTAACTCTGAGCAAAACAGCAAAGTATCAGAAGCATCTGAACAAGAAGTACGCTCTAGAAGTTCTGACTCTGAACAACGTATGTCAAACTTCAGAAGTTCTCAGCGCTATCTGAAGTAACCATCAGAACTCAAAACAGATCAACATCAGAAGTTAGATAGCAAGATTCCAAGATCTCCAGAAACACGAAGACCTTGATTATGGAATTGCTAAATAAGGAAGAGTAACGTTAACTTCAAGTAAAGTTATGGAAATGGACTTCCTAATACAGAAAGAGACGTTAACTCCAAATTCAAATGAATATGAACTATTTTTGGAAAGTAGTCATTCAAGAAGAGAAAGTTGCTTTGGCAACAAGCAAAGTTATGGCACTAATTATTATTCAAGAGTTATTATCTGCTATGATCTTTCAAACGGCTCTTTCTCTCCTATATAAAGGATTGCAAATCAACATTGGGAAGTTAGAGAAAACAAGCACATACTGAAACATCAACACACATAAACTCATTTTATTCTCTCAATCTTCACGAAGCTTTTGCTTGAAACGTGAAACTTTTTTGTTCTTATTGTTGTAATATTTGCTTATCTTAGAAGCACTCTAGATTACATAAGCTTTTATCTTTGTTGTATTTCCTCAAGTGACTCTGTGTAGTCTGTATACTTGAGAGGACTAAGAGATCTTTCTCTTAGACGTTGTTTGTAATCAATCTTTCAAGATTAGTGGATTAAGTCCTTGTTGAAGGCGAAATCACCTTGGCCGGGTGGACTGGAGTAGCTTTGTGTTATAAGCGAACCAGTATAAAAATCCTTGTGTGATTTTCTTTTTGAAAAAGCGCTTATTTTCCAAACAATTCAAACCCCCCCTTTCTTGTTTTTCTCACCTTCAATTGGTATTAGAGCTCCGGCTCTGTTATTGATTTTCTAATCAAACACTTAACAGTGTAGAGAGATCCAGAACGAGAAAAACTATGGCCCACACAAATGAAAAGGATAGTTACAATGCTAAGCCTCCTGTCTTTGATGGAGAGAAATTCGATTACTGGAAAGATAGAATCGAAAGTTTCTTTCTAGGCTATGATGCTGATCTCTGGGACATTGTCACAGATGGATACAAACCTCCTGTCACAGAGGATGGAGCTAAAGTTCCCAGAAGTAAAATGTCAGATGATCAGAAGCGAGTTTTCAAGAATCATCACAAGGCCAGAACCATACTCCTCAATGCTATATCTTACAACGAGTATGAAAAGATCACCAACAGAGAAACAGCCAAAGACATACTTGACTCTCTGAGGATGACTCATGAAGGAAACTCTCAGGTCAAAGAGACAAAGGCTCTGGCGCTTATCCAGAAATATGAAGCTTTCAAAATGGAAGATGATGAAGTCATAGAGGCAATGTTCTCTAGATTCCAAACTCTGATTGCAGGTCTCAAAGTTCTAGACAAAGGATACACAACTGCAGATCACGTCAAAAAGATAGTCAGAAGTCTGCCAAAGAAATGGAGACCCATGGTTACTGCTCTGAAGCTGTCAAAGGATCTGAACAATATCAGTCTTGAAGAACTTGTTAGCTCCCTCAGAAGCCATGAGATAGAACTAGAGGAAGATGAGCCTCAGAAAAGGAACAAGTCCGTAGCATTAAAGTCCAGATATGAAAGACGCAAACCTGACAGAACCAAAGCTCTCCAGGCAGAAACTGAAGATACTGATGACTCTGAACTAGAAGATTCTGATGATGAAGAAGAATTGTCCCTCCTGACCAGAAGAGTTAAACAACTCTGGAAAAAGAGGAACAACAACTTCAGAAGACCAAGACCCAGAGGGGATCGATTAGAATCAACCTCAAAAGGTAAAACTAACAAAGATATTACTTGTTATGAATGTAAAGAAACAGGTCACTACAGGAATGAATGCCCCAAGCTAAAGAAAGACAATTCTAGAAAAGAAAGCTTCAAGAAAAATACCTTCAGGACAAAGAAAGGATTGATGGCTACCTGGGATGATAGTGAATCTGAGTCATCAAAATCTGACTCTGATGAAAAGGCCAACGTGGCACTTATGGCTATCACATCCAGGAGCAGCTCAGATGAAGAATCTGAAGAGGTATTTTCTGAACTCTCTCGATCTGATCTAGAATCATGCTTGTCAGAAACTCTTAGCTCATATCAGAAATTAAAACAAAAGCTTAAAAACATAAAAGGCTGTTTTAAAGCAAAATTTGAAGAATGTGGCAAGCTGAAGATGACAATTCTAGAGCGGGAAGATACAATCAGATCTTTAACATTAGAAAGAGATGGAGCCAAAAGAAAAAGCTTAGAATTAGAAGAAGCGTTGTCTCAAGCACCACAAACTTCAAATAAATTAATTTATGAATACGAAGAAGCCTTTCAAGAATTTCTGAAAAATGGAATAGGTAGGAGTATTATGGCATCCATGATTTATGGAGTCAGTCAGAACAATAAAAAGGGAATTGGGTATGATCCTAAGGAAGTTAAAACTTCTTCTAGTGACCAACTTAAATCTCCATTTTCATATCACTACACACACACACAAGAACAAAAATTTGAAAATGCTAGAAAACCCAAAGTTATAAGAAACTCTGGGAAGACTAATCAGAAAGGACCCAAGAGATTCTGGGTACCGAAAGATAAGATTGTTTATGTTGCAGATATCCTATGCAGCAAAGTTCAGACACCAGTCATGGTACCTGGACTCTGGATGCTCGCGACACATGACGGGAAGAAAGTCTATGTTCCAAAGTCTGGAACTTAAAGACGCTGGATTTGTAGGTTTCGGAGGAGATCAGAAAGGAAGGATCAGAGGCTCCGGAACTATTGGTAATGGTACTCTTCCCTCTATATCTGATGTCCTTTATGTAGAAGGATTAATGCATAACTTATTATCCATAAGTCAATTAAGTGATAATGGTTATGATGTAATCTTTAATAAAAAAACATGTAAAGCCATAAATCAAAACAATGGTTCAGTCCTATTCACAGGCAAGAGGAAAAACAACATTTATAAAATCAATCTTTCTGATTTAAAAGAACAAAATGTCAAATGTCTGATGACTGTTCACGAAGAGCAATGGGTGTGGCATAGACGCTTGGGCCACATTAGCATGAGGAAACTTTCTCAGCTAAATAAACTCGAGTTAGTCAGAGGCCTACCTAAACTGAAGTTTTCTTCAGATGCTCTGTGTGAAGCATGTCAGAAAGGAAAATTTTCAAAAACAACCTTTAAAAAGAAAAATGTTGTTTCTACCTCTAAGCCTCTGGAACTTCTCCACATTGACTTATTTGGTCTTGTGAAAACAGCATCAGTCAATGGAAAGAAGTATGGACTAGTCATTGTTGATGATTACAGTCGCTGGACATGGGTGAAATTCCTAAAGCACAAGAGTGAGTCTCACTCTGTATTCACTAGTTTCTGCTCCAAAGTGCAAAAAGAATTTGACTCTAAAATTATTAGAGTCAGAAGTGATCATGGTGGAGAATTTGAAAACAAAGATTTTGAGGAATTATTTGACTCTAATGGAATATCCCATGATTTCTCCTGCCCTAGAACTCCACAACAAAATGGAGTTGTAGAGAGGAAGAATAGGACACTCCAAGAGATGGCCAGAACCATGATCAATGAATCTAATGTGGCAAAGCACTTTTGGGCAGAAGCTGTAAATACAACATGTTACATTCAGAATAGAATCTCTATAAGACCTATTCTGGAAAAGACTCCCTATGAACTGTGTAAAGGAAGAAAACCAAACATTTCATATTTTCATCCTTTTGGATGTTCTTGCTTTATCTTAAACACTAAAGAACATCTGAACAAGTTCGATTCCAAAGCACAGAAAGGTATTATGTTAGGATACTCAGAACGCTCTAAAGGCTACAGAGTATACAACACAGAAACCAAAATTGTGGAAGAATCAATTCATGTCAGATTTGATGATAAGCTTGACCCTGAAAAGTCAAAGCTAGTTGAAAATTTTGCAGATTTAGAAATCACTCTTGCAGGATCTGATAAAACTCCAGAAGCAACTGTCACTCAGAACTCTGAAGAAATTAAATCCCCAGAAATCCCAAAGAAAGTTAAAAGTCGTATCAATGTATCTGAAGATTTGATTCTGGGAAACAAAGACGAACCTGTTAGAACCAGATCTACCTTCAGGACCTCTGAAGATACTCCTCTGGGACTAGTGTCTCTAATTGAGCCTACGTCCTGTGATGAAGCACTTCAAGATAACGACTGGGTTTCAGCCATGCAAGAAGAATTAGATCAATTCACAAAGAATGATGTCTGGGATCTTGTTCCAAAGCCCAGAGGCACTCACGTTATTGGAACCAGATGGGTATTCAGAAACAAGCTGAATGAGAAAGGAGAAGTCGTCAGAAACAAAGCTCGACTGGTAGCTCAAGGTTATAGTCAACAAGAAGGTATTGATTATAATGAAACTTTTGCTCCAGTCGCAAGGTTAGAATCTATTCGTCTTCTTGTATCTTTTGCTATTAACCATTCTATTAAACTATATCAAATGGATGTCAAGAGTGCATTCCTTAATGGTTATATATCAGAAGAAGTGTATGTCAACCAACCTCCAGGTTTTGAAAATTCAAATTTTCCAGAACATGTTTTTAAACTTAAAAAATCTTTATATGGACTTAAACAAGCTCCCAGAGCTTGGTATGAACGTTTAAGCAATTTTCTTCTGGAACACAATTTTATCAGAGGGAAAGTTGACTCCACACTCTTCTGTAAGAACCTTAACAATGATCTCATGATATGCCAGATATACGTTGATGATATTATTTTTGGTTCAGTTAACGCCTCTGTTTGTCAAGAATTCTCTAAGTTAATGCAGGCAGAATTTGAAATGAGCTTAATGCAAGAACTAAAGTTCTTTCTGCGAATTCAAATTAACCAAACTTCAGAAGTTACATATGTTCATCAAAGCAAATATATTAAAGATGTTCTGAAGAAATTTGACATGGCTGACTGCAACTCTGCAAAAACTCCAATGCATCCAACATGCATTCTTGAAAAGGAAGAAGTAAGCGCAAAGGTTTGTCAGAAGCTCTATCGAGGTATGATAGGCTCTCTTCTCTATCTGACTGCTACTCGTCCTGATATTCTCTTTAGTGTCTGTCTCTGTGCCAGATTCCAATCAGATCCTAGAGAATCTCATTTAACAGCAGTTAAGAGAATTCTTAAGTATCTGAAAGGAACTCCTAACCTGGGCCTGATGTATAAGAAAACATCAGAGTATAGACTTTCTGGTTACTGTGATGCAGATTATGCAGGAGATAGACTAGAACGAAAAAGCACATCTGGAAATTGCCAGCTTCTGGGAAACAATCTAATATCCTGGGCTAGCAAAAGACAGTCAACTATCGCTCTATCAACTGCAGAAGCAGAATATATCTCAGCATCACTGTGCACAACTCAGATGCTCTGGATGAAGCATCAGTTAGAAGATCTGCAAATCTTTGAGAGTAACATTCCTATCTTCTGTGATAATACTGCTGCCATTTGTCTAAGTAAGAATCCCATTCTACATTCCAGAGCTAAACACATTGAAATAAAACATCATTTTATCAGAGACTATGTTCAGAAAGGGATAGTAACATTGAAGTTCATTGATACAGATCATCAATGGGCAGATATCTTTACTAAGCCTCTAGCTGAAGATAGATTTCTTTTTATCTTAGAAAATCTGAACATTCGAAATTGCCCTGAATGAAGTGTGGCTCTGAAGATGTAAAATGAGACTCTGACATAAACAAATGTGTTTCTGCCTCTGACTCTGATACTTCTACCAGTTAAGAAGATATCAGAGTTAGAAATCTCCAGGAACCAATCCTTTGGTATTCCTGAAGATCAGATACATCAATACGTGGAGCACTTAGCGTCTAACCCTAGAACTTCTAGACAGTTGTCCAGAAGAAAAACGTTTAAGATCTCCTCGAGCAGTGTGCATACTGTTGGGATTAGACATTCATTAATGAGCCTTAATCATTTTTCCCCCAAGCGTGCTAACTTGTGCTTTGTGCTAACGCTGAATAGTGTGTCGTTTTGCATGTGTTTTTCGTTTAGGGTATTTAAACACTTTTCTCACATTTCACACACTTATCACTCTCACTCACTCTCAAACCCTCTCTGAAGCATTTCTACAAACTCTTCATCTTCACCTTCATCTTCATCAACTATGGATGCTCAACAACAACAAGTTTTCAACTTTTCTCAGCAAATGGAATCCAACACCACTGCCCAAAGTTCAAGCATTCCAACTCCAACTGTTACAGGCGTTTCCATTACTCCAGTGTACAAGGAACCCCATATTCTTGATCGTCAACCTCACATTAACCTAGCAACTCCCTTTGAGGGACTGGATGTGTTATGTGAAACACTGGTGGACTTCGACAACATGAGGAGAAATGGAGTAGATCTTACTGAAGAACTCCGTATACAAGGGTGGGAAAACTACTTCCAAAGGCTTTATGGCCCTGTTTACCCAAATCTCATCAAAGAATTCTGGAGATTTGCTGATGCTGATGACCACTTCATCGTCTCCTTCGTATTGGGGGTAAAGATAGTGATTACTGAAAAGTCAATTGCTTCTTTACTAAACATGGAGAAAACTGGAGGAAAAAGGATTTACAACATCAACCCTAGGTCTAAACGCATTGCTGAAGTAATCAATCCAACCATCTTCAAACTCAACACTGAAGGAAATCCTTCAAAGAACAAAGAGCTTCATCAGAACCTCAGAGTATGGCTCAAGATCATTCTGGGAACCATTCATCATCGCCCAACATCAAACTCCTCTGACTACATCAATGCAGATCAGAAGTGCATTCTTTATTGCATTCACAAGGGTGTAAAGCTCTACCTTCCTGCACTTCTCTTCAGATATCTCAGAGACTCTGTAAGGGAGACAAGAAACAACATGAAACCCAGATCCTACATCCCTCTGGGAAGGCTTATATCTGATGTTTTCATTGAGAATGGATTGGTAGATCATCTGGAGAAGAACAGGCTGATGGAAGATCTGGCGATAGATACTGGAAAGCCTCTGAACGCCAGAAATCTCAAGAGTATGGGAATTCTGAAGAAGATTCAAGTCAGACCCACTATGGATACCTCCTGGGATGCCTTGAAAGATCAGAGGAAGCTACCCCATGGTCTTGCAAGGTTCTTCAAGAATGAACCTGTAGATGCAATCCTCCACTACATGCAGCGTCTGAAGGATGAAGGAGTCGACATCTCTGACTTCAGACTGGATGAGTGTCTAGAGTCAGAAGAAGACTTTGTCAGATTCAAAAGAGGTCCCTCTAAGCATAAGTCTTCAAAGGCAAAGAGAGCAAGAATAGGAGAAACTTCTGGAACCAGATCTCCAGCGCCTCTGCAAGAAACTACTGGTACGTCTGCTCCCTCTATTCCCTCTAAACAACTTATGGCTTCTTCTAATCCTCTCCCAACACCACCCATATACACAACCTCTGAAACCCCACCTTCTACAACTAGAACCTCACTACCTCCACCTCAAATTAATCTTGCCCAAACATCTTTACCACGTTCTGAAGAAATGAGCCAAACCACTTCCTCTTCATCATCTTCAGCCCCAGAATCACCCCCATACCTTGACCTCTCCTCTGACCAAGAATACTCTGATCCTAACTCTCCAACCTTAGCCCAAATTCAGGCTCAAAACCTTGCTTCACAACAACCAACACAATCTGAAGCAACTTCACCTCCCCCAGAACAAACAACCAACATACCTTCTGAACCTGAACCTGAAGCTGAAACTGAACCTCTAACATTAGACTTAAACCCTCTTTACGCTTCACCCCAAAGATCTGAACCTCAACCTGAAGCAGAACTTGAACCTGAACCTGAAGCTGAACCTGAAGCTGAACCTGAACCTCTAACCTTAAATCTCAGCCCTCCAACCTCTTCACCTCAAACCTCTGAACCTGAACTTTCTATACCTACCCTTGAGGAAGCCATAATGCTGTTCGCAGGGGCTTCAGTACAAAAGGTCAAGTCTCTGACCATTAACTCTGAAGTCAGTGATGATCCTGACTCTGTAAGGACACACTGGAACAGAGTCATTGGCTGGATGACCTCTGAGGCTTTTAAACTGAAGCACATCTCTGAACAAGTCAGAAACGACTTTATCAGAGATGCTGAGGCAAGACTCCAAGAAAGACTTGCAAGAGAAGCTGAAGCCAGGAGACTGGAAGAAGAGAGACTAGCAAGAGAAGCTGAAGAAGAAGCTAGAAGGCTGGAGGAAGAAAAAGCAAGGGAAGCTGAAATTCTAAGGGTAAAGGAAGCTGAAGCTAAAGCTCTGGCTGAGGCACAAGCTGCTGCCGAAGCTGAAGCAAAGGCCGCTGCTGAAGCACAGCAGGCTCTGACTCAGGGGGAGTCCTCTTCTGTTGTTCCTATGGTTATCCAGACGCTGGAAGAACTGAAGAAAGATCAGAAGGAACTTCGTGCCAGAATGGATAAACAAGACTCTGTCAACGACAACATTCAGAACATGCTGGCTCTATTGCTTCAGAGAATGCCTCCGCCTCCCAACCCTTAGGCACTTAGGATTTTGTTGCTTTGCTTTCTTTGTTTCTGATATTTACTTGTTCCTTTTTGCCTCTGTTGCTTTTTATCTGAATACAATGTTTTTCTCTTGAATTATTATTATTTTTGCTATGTCTTTTTGATTCTGACAAAAAGGGGGAGAAGTCATTAATAGCTCTGATGAAAATACTGTCTAAATACCTTAAGCACTCTGCAACATATTTTTCTTAAAAACAAATTTATCTAACTCTAGACTTAAGAAATTGCAGAAGGTATCAAGAAACCTCATTGCTTGGAAGCTCTGGTAAGAACTTCTGAACTCCCTAGCCTATCTCAGGGGGAGCTCTTGTCTATCTGATCTGATATTATTTATGTTTCATCTGCTAATTAAGTTTGTTTTGTCATCATCAAAAAGGGGGAGATTGTAAGAACAAAAATTGTTCTACAACAGATTCCATGATTTTGATGATAACAAAGGATGAAACCAAAAATGGCACCCTAACGAAAAGTTTCTAAGTGTGCAGGGTTCTAAGGAAAGAAGGAAGAAATCATCAGATACAGAATCATATCAGATACAAATTATCAGAAGACCAGAAGCATCTGAAGTAGAAACACTTTCTGGAAAGTCTAACTCTGAGCAAAACAGCAAAGTATCAGAAGCATCTGAACAAGAAGTACGCTCTAGAAGTTCTGACTCTGAACAACGTATGTCAAACTTCAGAAGTTCTCAGCGCTATCTGAAGTAACCATCAGAACTCAAAACAGATCAACATCAGAAGTTAGATAGCAAGATTCCAAGATCTCCAGAAACACAAAGACCTTGATTATGGAATTGCTAAATAAGGAAGAGCAACGTTAACTTCAAGTAAAGTTATGGAAATGGACTTCCTAATACAGAAAGAGACGTTAACTCCAAATTCAAATGAATAGGAACTATTTTTGGAAAGTAGTCATTCAAGAAGAGAAAGTTGCTTTGGCAACAAGCAAAGTTATGGCACTAATTATTATTCAAGAGTTATTATCTGCTATGATCTTTCAAACGGCTCTTTCTCTCCTATATAAAGGATTGCAAATCAACATTGGGAAGTTAGAGAAAACAAGCACATACTGAAACATCAACACACATAAACTCATTTTATTCTCTCAATCTTCACGAAGCTTTTGCTTGAAATGTGAAACTTTTTTGTTCTTATTGTTGTAATATTTGCTTATCTTAGAAGCACTCTAGATTACATAAGCTTTTATCTTTGTTGTATTTCCTCAAGTGACTCTGTGTAGTCTGTATACTTGAGAGGACTAAGAGATCTTTCTCTTAGACGTTGTTTGTAATCAATCTTTCAAGATTAGTGGATTAAGTCCTTGTTGAAGGCGAAATCACCTTGGCCGGGTGGACTGGAGTAGCTTTGTGTTATAAGCGAACCAGTATAAAAATCCTTGTGTGATTTTCTTTTTGAAAAAGCGCTTATTTTCCAAACAATTCAAACCCCCCCCCCCCCCTTTCTTGTTTTTCTCACCTTCACCATACGCTTAAGTGATTTTGGGCATATTATAAGATATGGGCCAAAATACACTTAAGTGGGCTTTTTAGCTTGAAGCCCCCACAAGTGGTTCTATAAATAGAACCCTTGGGTAGAAGCATTGTCACTCTTGCATTTTTCGTTTCTCTCTCTCTCACTCAAAGCCTTCATTCGTAGCAGCTAGCACTGAGATTGAAGGAATCCGTTCGTGTGGACTGAGTAGAGACGTTGTCATCGTTCAACGTTCGTGATCGCCACAAGAGGTAATGATTCTATCACTGATCATGCCCATTCGTAAGGATCACTAAATGGAGAAAATTTTAAATTCCTCTGCGCCTTGGATGTCAATTCTCCTTCAGTCACAAGAGGTAACGATTCTATCACTGATCATTCCCATTCGTAAGGATCACTAAAGGAGATTTTTTTTAAATTCCGCTGCGTTTTGGATCGCCCTTCTCCTTCAGTTTGGTTGTTGGGTGTATGTGGTAGGGTGATGGTGTGAGGTTGGTTGTTGGATTTGGGTGGTTTGACATTGGTGTTGGACATGGACTTGTTGTTGGACGTATGATGACGAAGCTAGTTGGCGTGGATCAATCAAATTATTGTGTTGTAACCGACCTAAACCATGCCATATATTGTTGAGTTGGTCTAGTACCTTGTATGACTGGTTTGTTTAAGATGTGTTGTCGTTGATTCCTACAATGACGACACATCTCTTTTTCTAAGTCTCTCCAGTCAAAATAATCCCGTTGAGCATCGACTCTTTTTTTATGCCAGCCTCCCAAACACGTTGGAGGTTCTGGAATTTGTTGTTGCATGCCGAACTATAGTTGTACCCGGTCACTATGCAGTTTTACCTGGTCACTCGGGTGCATCTCCATAGAGGTAACTCTGTTTACAATAAATCGATGATCAAATTTTTCACATCTGAAACAAAGAATAGAAAAGAAATTGCATTGCAGTCCTGTGAGCCAAATCATCTATAAAAATCCGGTGTAGTTTGCAGATAATCAGGTAAAGTTTTATCAGAAGAAGATTCGAGATGATGACAATGTTCATCATATATTTGTCAGTCACGAACAATCAGGGTACAACGATATAGAGTTGTATATATTACCGCAACAACAACAAGTGTCTCAGTTCATTGATCAGTCACAAGTGTTTTGTGAAACTGATGACGACGAACAAGCTGAGGTGAATGTTGTAGATGAGGAAAAAGAGGAAGCTGAGATTTTGGTTGATTCAATAGTGAATGATGATGAAGAAGAGGAGTCATTACCAGATAGTCATGTATATTGTCCACCTCAACACATGACAAACTTGAATTTGGGTTCTGATGAACCTTCATCAGGTATATGGTACAATCCTTATGTGCAAATGCAAGGATCTTTGAAACAAGGAGACACATTTCGCACAAAAGAAGATTGTGTAAAAGCCATTGAAAAGTTTCACATGGAACTATCAACTTATTACAGAGTTGATAGAACTAATGCATTGAGGTACAAAATTTATTGTCCAAATGAGCACTGCCTATTCAGGTTGTCTGCTTCATATCGAAAGAAGAGTCATTCTTGGGAGATTGGATCCATGGGTCCAGTTCACATACGCATGCTCACGAACTCAATGTAAGACCATCGGAAACTTAACTCTCAGCTAATATGCAATGAAATTTTATCTGTCATTAGCGACAACCCTTCGTTAAAGGTGAGTACAATAATCTTGCATATTGTAGCATAATACCACTACACTCCATCATAGAGGAAGGCTTGGATAGCTATGACAAAGGCGGTTTAAAAAATGTATGGCATTTGGGAGGAGTCTTACGAACAACTTCCAAAATACCTATTGAGGCATACGACAACAGTCAACGTTGGGTCCACATGACAACAAATCTTGTGGAATCAATGAACTCTATCTTCAAAGGCATCTGAAACCTACCTATAACCGTTCTAGTGCAGACAACATATTTCATGCTAGGACGCTATTTAAGACCAGACGTTCCAAATGGAGTTCAGTGTTACAATTTGGGCAGTTGTTCAATGATGCTTCAATGAAATTCATTAGACACGAAGCTGCCAAAGCAAACACACACGTGGTCACGATGTTTGACCGTACTAAATGTTGGTATAGTGTTGCTGACTCCATGGATCACAATGAGGGCATGCCGATGGGACAATACATAGTGGAACTAGATAGAGGTTGGTGCGACTGCGGAAAGTTCTAAGCCTTTTGTACGCCTTATTCCCATGTTATTGCGGCATGTTCAAAGGTTCAAAGGGATTCATCCTACTTATTATCTGACGTTTACAAAGTCATAAGCCTATCAAATGTTTACAAAATTAGTTTTTCAATAGTGGCAAAAGAGGATTACTAACCAGAATATCTAAGGGACATTGTCTGACACAATGAAGTTATGCAAAGAAAGAAAAATGGTCTCCCAAACAACACCGTATTCGAATCGAAATGGATACAACGAACAAAATGGTTAGGTTATGTAGTTCATGCCGTTAGCCAGGTCACAATCGTACTAACTGTCTTAGTGTTGGAACGAGCACAACAAGATAAATTCACATGTAACTCTTTTGCAATATATAAAAAACAAAATTTATGTAATATTATAAGTTTGTGAGGAAATACCATTACATAAACAACAACACAAACAACTACAACAATTAAAATACGACTACTATAACTAAGCGATTACAATCATCAAAACAATTTTGAACATATTATGCACCATCCTGCGAACGTCTATGTCAGTCTTAAATCTTAATATTCACTCATTCATGCACTTCTCCATTTTGGTTGAACATGGACTCAAGTCATTGAATCCTTCTAATCCTTTCACCATTAGCAATTTCCCCTTCTAACCAACGGTCCGACATCTGATTAAGATTTTCGAAAGAATCTATATTCCAAAGTCGAATCTTTATCGGAGACGCGATGACGGAAAAGATCAAATCGACATTTCTCTTGTGAATGTGAAAAGACATGGTTAGAACTCAAAAACTTGAAGGAGATTGAAGTTGAATGAAAGAAAATGTGGTTGTAGGATAAAAGTTGTGTGGAAAATATGGGTGAAGGGCGAGTTATTTATAAAAGAAGTATCAAAACTGCATGCGCAAAGGGTTGGGCGTCACACATGTGATGACATGCATGCGCCAAAAGCATGGGCGCAAACACATGCAACCACATGCATGCGCCAGTAGCATTGACACTTCCATGCATTGTTTTTAAAGCATGCGTCAATTATGCTGGCGCCTCCTCTTCCTTTCAAATGGATGCGTCAGTTCATCTGGCGCATCTGTTTGAAAATGTGGTTATTCCAGTAATTTTTTTGAAAAATTAATTATTTTAAAAATTAAATTGAAAATTATGGTTATTTTAAATATAAAAAAATCTAAACATAATACCAAAATGTATTTAATATAAATTTGAAAATTTTGGTGGCAGATGAAGGAAGTGTTACGGTAAGAGATTCATATTTTTTGTGTGTTATAAAACATTTTTTTATGGTTGTATTTAAAACATATTTATTTTATTTAAGATTATAAAAAATAAAAATAAATTTTAATTAAAGTAATACAAATAAAAATAAAACAAAAACTAATAAAAAATTAAAAACTATAAATTCAAACGTTAAGATTTGAAATAAAAATCATAAATTAATAAAAAATTATAATTTCGTGTCAAAAAATTATTATTAAACATAACTTTTTATTGGCGTGAATTTAAGAGATAGAAACTAATTAATCTTGTTAAATAGATCTTGAACAACGAGATAAACAAATACTCTAAAATGACAGTTAAACTTATCATTTCCACCTATTCAAATTTGATACCTAGACACTCATCCTAATCAATTAAGAAGAGAGAATAAAATGGTTGAACCTAACTATTTTGTTTCTAATCTCTCTTTAACAAGGGAAAAAGAGAAAAACAAATATTTTAGGATATATATTTTAATAGTAAATATTTTTTTTCAAATATTTTAAAACTATTTTCTTTTATTTTTTCATATTTATTTTAGAGAAAAGACGTGATGCACTAACGGTATAAATTTATTTTACACTATCAACCAATGACGACCATGCATTCCGGTTTATCTTATAATAAATAATATTATAATTTTTTTTATTTCTCACTCATCATACTATCTCTTATTCATTCTCTTTTTTTCATTTTCTCATTCTCTTTTTAATGTCAATCTCATAGTAAATATTAGTTTCTTTTTTATTGGTATCAAACTCTTGAACAAATTTTGATGTCTATTATAATTCTTTTAATTTAAAGGTTAGTCACTCCATTTAAACGCAGAAAATATTTTATTTATAAAAAAAAAAGATTTAAATCCATTTTTAATTTTTTGATTCATCTATTTCAAAACTAAACATTTTGGTTCTTCAATTTTATTTTGCTTACCCCCTCCGATTACTAATCCAACCCTTATATGTTTCAGCTTTATAAACCATTATCAAATTTCTAAAATAACCGATGTGGGACTTACTAATAATTACATAAATAATAAACTTGCCATATCTTGATTTTTAGTCCACTCTACATGCTCCGACTTTGAAACCGAAAAAATGTTGCAAGTAACACTGGCAAGAGTGAAGTTCCAAATATGTAGTTTGGTGCTAGAGAACTCAAGAAAGGACAAATGTGTTTTCCATAAGAATAAACAACCCAAATGACTAAAACAAAATAAGCAAAAGATAACCAAAAACCACAAAGACTCACCAAGAACCACAGAGAAATAATCAACCGTTTAAAAAGTATATAAATTTCATGAATCCTTGAACTCTTGTACCTCAGATCTTTGCTTTAAAAATTGTACAAATTTCATGAATTTCATAACATGCAAACGAGAAGACTGTTTGGTTTACATTCCTTTCACTCCCATCGTTTAAGCTGCCAAATGAGAAAAAAGAAAAAAAAACATGAGTCGAAACAATTTCTAAAGTTAGCTGGATAATATATTTATGTTGCTTAAAGGTTTATTGTAGTTTTCATCTCAAAAGAATATGAAAGCTTTATTCTTGACTCTAAAGAAGTTTTAAGGATTTGTGCCCCTTTCTAAGAATGTACTATGCAACAATTTATGAATTCTACAATATTTATGAATAGCAGCACCCCTTTACAGAAATAGAAAGTAGAAGAAATGGAAAGAAACATAATTAATGAAAAATAAGTTGATACAGTGAATGGTCAGGGCCGATCATGACTTTTTAGAGGTCCGAGGTAAATAATAAAAATGGATCCCTAACAAAAAATACAAATTTTAAAATTATAAAAAAATATCATCTATTTAAATTGTAAATAACATCAACAAAATCAAAAATAGTCATTTATCCATATAACTAACATAAAAAAGACATATTTTATTCAATATTATCAAAAAATCATCTTGCTACTTAAAAAGAAGTCTCTCTTCTAGCATTTTTCGAAGCAAATTCTTCAATCAAGTCTTCATACGGTATATTCTCCAACAAATCATTCTCAATTGCTATCAATGCTAATCCATTAAATCTTTCTTGTAACACCGTAGACTGGAAGAAAGACTTCAACAACTTCAATTTTGAAAAATTTCTTTCTGTCGAGGCAACTGTCACACGAATAGTCAATAAAATTCTATATGCAATGAGTGTATTAGGAAAAAAATTCATGTCTTTCAAAAATCTTAATATATCAATAGGTCCAATATGTACTACATGCAATATATCTCTTAATAATCTTAACTCCACACATAATTATTTCCCATCAATATCACATTGCTCATTATATTTCAATGTCTCTTTAAAACGATTGTTACTTTAAAGTTGCATTGTCAAATGATCGTTACTTTTGAGAAGTAAATAAGAAAGCAAAAACACTTTCATATCGTTGATATTGCTCAAATCTCTTATTAAGAGATACAATAGCTTGATCAACAAGATAAAGAAAATAATTAACTCTAAAAAAATCCTCTTCAGATAGCTCAATTGGTGGAGTATTCAAATTCTCATCAAACTGTTTTTTCTTCAAATTATACGTCTTTGAGGATATACTGAATCAATATTCAATTCAAGGACAATTTTTGTAGCATAATTCAAGGCATTTAAAAATTTAGTTTCTCTATATTCTTTAAAAAATGAAATCAAGCCTGTTATTTTTTCCATAGCAACATCAATAACCATATCCCTTGATTATAATAGTTTGCTAACCATATTAATTGCAGATAACATTTCAAACCAAATAATTATTGACATTTAAAACTCAAAATCACCAAGTTCATTTGTTGATAAGGATTTAGTTTCACTTCGAATTTTAGAATCAAGATCCTTTTCTGACACTTCAAGTAAAGCTTCTCTAAAATCTGACATTTGAGTTTTAATAGCTTTGATACTATCTACATGACTCTCCCAACGAGTGGATGACAATGATTTTGGAGTCAACCATTTTACCTTTCAAAATTTCCCATCTCTTAGTAGAATTAGCACAAATAGTATAAATGCATTGAACAACTCCAAAAAAATCTTTAGCTTTAGGACAAGAGTTAGCCATATCACACAATGTCAAATTAAGACTATGACAAGCACAAGGAGTATACAAGGCTATTGGATTTATGTCTAAAAATTTCTTTTGTGCACCATGATGTTTTTCTTTCATATTTGACCCATTATCATAACCTTGTCCCCGCACATCAAATATGTCAAGATCAAGAATTTTCAATTCATCTTGTAAAACATCAAAAAACCCTTGACCAGTTGTATCATTCACATTAAAGAATCCTAAAAAAGGTTCTTCAATACTAACATAATTTGAAGAAACATCCACATATCGTATTGTCAAAGACATTTTCTCTTGGTGACTAACGTTAGGAGTACAATATCACTGAGAAATACTTTCCTTGTTTGATTTTTCTAATGATTTCATTTTTCATTTCAGAAGTAAGCAAGAGTATTAACCCGTTTTGAATTTTATGCCCAAGAAAGTGAACATGAACATTATCATATGTAACACGTCTAACATGTTCTTGGACGATTGGGTCAAACTGATCGCGACTTAGTAAGTGTATGAGAATCGTGACTACAAGTGCACAGTCGTATCGCGTAGTTTTAAAGACTATCGAACCCACAAGAACTAATAATCGAACGTATCGTTATCTAATGTTACTATGTAAATTTAAGGCTAATGGTCGTTCTAAGATTGGAGGGATGAAGAGAAATAACCATAACGTAAACAGAATATTAATAAAGATATTTGATAAAGGGATATCGGTATGTAACGCATCAAACTTCGGGGATTCGATAAATAGTTGGTGTAATCTTATTGGTCAAAATATTCTTCAGTAGAAATTATTTATAAAAATGACTTAGTCTCACACTCTCGTTTTATTGACTCTGACCATACTCTTAAACTAGAATGCTTGTCTCTCGCGGTCTCATTTTGAATTTAAAAGTAATTTTTAATATGAATAAAGTCTAATTAATCCTAAAGCGCTCTCGTTGTGTTTCAGATTAATGCCTAGTTTCAGCTATCTGGTTAAAATCTCAAACTCTTGTTCTTATTGACTGTAACCTTTGTTCGTTTTGTACTCTCGTACGAAAAACAGTTTTGAATAAAACAAGAAACCAAAACCGGAAAAGTAAATTTTATAAAAGCCAACACCAATTATTTATGAATCCCGTCGTTTCGACGGTCTTTACATACTGATACGTAAAGGTTTAGCCGGACATGGTTCCGGTAACAAACATGGTATTCAGAAAATCAAACATACAATAAGGCATAAAGAAGTAAAATGACAATTAAAATAAAACCTGGAATATAAATCGAGAACTTGCAATAAATTCTGATTCTTTGAATTAAACAATACCGGTAAACTTTGGCAATCGAGTACACCATTACAATCGAATTCAAATGTGTAAATAATAAGTTGCAATAGTCCCCGATGTGGAGAATCTATTGATTTTACAAAGTAAGTAACTACCTAAGAAAACTAACCAAAAAATTCTGACTGAAAAAGTGTACACTAAAAAGAGAACCGACCCTTCTTTATATACTTTCCACTTCCCTAGATTGTAGCATTCGTTGGTTGAAAACGTGAGTGGAAGTCATGGCTAAGATTGTGGACATCGTGGCTAAAAAGGTGGAGAGAAAGTAGGGGAGACCGGGTTATGGCGGTTGCCACAATCGTAGTTTGACCTTCGTGGCGAGCGCCACCTTTTAAGGGATGGGCGCCACCACTTCCTTGCTTTGTGGTGGGCGCCACCACTCCTTTTAGGTCATGTGCCGGGCGCCACACACCCAAGTGGTGGGTTCCACATGCCCATTTGTTATGGTGGGCCCTGTGCTCTCTATTTTTCTCCATTTTCTTCTCTTTTTCTTTCCTTTTTGCTATTTTTCACTTTGCTTACTTATACATCTTTTATTCGATAAATACCTGCAATAAACATAAAATACTGCGTAATAATAAGTGTTAATCAAGTAAAAAGCAATGCATATGGAGCCAAATATGCGATACGTTTTCGCGTTATCAAACTCCCTGATACTTAAAAATTTGCTTGTCCTCAAGCAAATGTTGCGTATATGAATAAAAAGTTTAGTAATATCTTTGCAGCATAAAGTATCAAGACTTGTAAAAGACACAGTTGCATTCAGATACTCGTTCTAGTCTATAAAATCTACTTTGGTAAAAAATTGCATTAACAGGTACTCACTTCCACAGTAAGGGTATCGTTGGAACACATAATCACAATAGTGCAACCATAAGTCTCCCTCCTATACAAACCAATCCGAATCATGTCGTCATGCCCAAGCCTAGCTTACTAATCCTTCTCATTATCCTTTTTCATTCTAGTGCAATCACATTAAGCCTGTTATCTTTTCACATTCATAGCAAGATAATCTGTTAGTGACTATGATCTCATCATTATTTCTTTCTTTCTTTTTCGCACTTTGGCTCAAATAACAGTAAAGATGGTTATACCGTTGGGCTAAATGACCGGGTGAGGGTCACCTAACTTAGAAGGAACAACATTTTTCATACATTTCGTAATCTTTTCTCTTTTAAGCCTGAGATCATACACTTATTTGCATCGACTTCTCGCGTAGTGTGTGCTTAGGATGGTGCTAACTGCTAGATAAACTACTTAAGGAATATTAAAGGATGGAATTTAAGGCTATGGCATGACAAATACTCAAATCGATCTTATACTTAGGAGATTTAAGGTGTTAAAACGATACCGATCTTGTAAAGTTTTTCCAAATCTCTACAATTCAACCTCAGTTTTATTTATAGGTTAGAATTTTCAAAAGATGTATTGTATCTCTAAGTCCAGATTTTTGCAAAAGTTTTTATATGGCTTAAGCAAATGGGCGAATTAATAAATAACGGAAATCATACATAAAGACTCAACAACACATTGATATTTAACTCGACTGACACTTAATAAAAATAACAAAAGGAAATAACAATAGCAATAATTTAAATCTACCTAGAAAGCGATAAATGAAAACAGTAAAACTTCCTCCCCCATACTTAAACCTTGCATTGTCCCCAATGCAACGATATAAGATAGGAAAGAAATGTAGAACCTAGGTAGCCTGCTACTGGCGCCTTCTGCCACGTGTACGTGCATGTCCACCATTTCCTGGTTGGTGAGGTGGTGTATAGTCTTGTAGATCTTCCACACGCACTATCAATGTTTTCATTTCATTGATCAAGCCAGACATGTTCTGTTCAGTTCTGAAAGCGTAGTTGTGCTGATCATGCTGCATCTGGTGAAGTATTTGCAACATTTCTGTTTGTTGAGCTTCCATGTTTTGGATTTGTAGGTCGTGTTGAGCGTCTAGTTCGCTACACCGTAGCAGTTCAACATAGATCTCATCAAGAGTGGCTGGTGCCACATTTCTTCTTCTGGGTCTTTGGCTAGAGGACGTACCTACAACATTTTCATATGGCACACGTGTGGTGTGTGGGTCATTAGCGGGAGCAGCTTGCTCCGAAATATAATCCTTGTCGGTGTCCCCTGTAACACCCTTCTAAAATACCCCGAGTATATAATTAAAATAACACATATCAATCAGAGTAAATATGCAATCAAGGGTGTCACACAACATTTCACACCATAATAACTGTCATGCTCTTTCATTAACTCAAAACATAAAACATTTGCACAATACGCAGCGGATAGAGATCAAATCGATCATTCAAAACATGCAACATACTACATGTAAACTGGTTCAACAATCATCAACAACAATATTAAAATGTTCCCTCCCGATGTTACATCTATCAGAGCATGACCCACTTAGGAGACTACACTAGACTCCAAGCATTAGCTTCCACTCAACTCATTTGTTCGTTACCTGAAAAATAGTTATAAGGGTGAGTTCCTCAATCGATATAATAAGCATTATAAATCATCATGAAATGCTAAGTAAATTCACACGTTTCATCACCCTAATCGTAACATACATCCAGTAACGGCACATCAACTCAAACATCATACTTAATATCAACACAATTCCACTCCTCAATTAAATTAAATATCCATACAACAAGCCAACAAAATGCAACTCTAATGAGACTCGACTCGTCATGCATGTGGTACCATTCGGAGTAAAACTCCCAACTTAAAATCATTGCCATTTTATTGGGCATCAAGGCATAAGCCTTCAACTTTCAACTTAAAATTTGCCAATCCAGGCCAACGTGGTGTGAGCAAAGCTCCGACTTAATGCATATGAATGTACATGGCATACACGACTTTAAACTGTCGACAACATAATAATAATAGCAATACAACAATGTTTTCAACAACATCAACTTATAATCAACTTTGGCTCACCAAGCCTACAACTCAGTATTTTCAACAACTTTCCGTACACGGAACAACTCAGCAACATACTTGTATCAACACTTCATAACATAAATCCAACAAAATTACTCATCACAATTAACTATAATAGGCCAATCACCAATTAGGTTCACAACATTAAAAATATCAATTTTTCAAATTTCCAACAGTGTTAACCGGTTAACGCCCTGGGTTAACCGGTTAACGCAGGACAAAACACACTTTCTGGCAAAACGCAACAGTGTTAACCGGTTAACGCCCTGGGTTAACCGGTTAACGCAGGCAAAACAGCACATTTCCACAAAATGTAACAGTGTTAACCGGTTAACGCCCTGGGTTAACCGGTTAACGCAGACAAAACAGCAATTCCTGCGCTAACACAAGGCAGAATGCAGAGTTCTCCGCATTTTTCGCCGTTGGAGGACTTCCGGACCTCCGATTCAATTTCCGTAAAAAGCTATACGTTCGGGGGAACACGACTCACACAATTACGGACTCAATTACAGCTTTAATACAACTTATTCATCACAATATTTCAGCATTCAACATCCCAATTAGGGTCACTTCAACGGTTTATCACTATCCATGACATGTTAATCTATAATACCCATTAAACGACGATAAACCCCCCTTACCTGAGATAATCCGGCAATCTCTAAGCTTCAAGCTTTTCCGTTCTTCAACCTTTGCTCTCTAGCTCTTCCTCTTTGCCCTTTCTCCACTTTCCACTTTTCAGCCGCTTCTCTGTTTCACGTGAAAACTCTTTACCAAAAAATGAAAACCCTTTTCTCTTATTCCAACTTATATATTTTCCACTAATTATTATTCCAAATAATAATAATAATAATAATCCAATAATTCAATTTATTTAATTAAATTAATAAATATATTATTAACTTAATTTAAATAATTCTCTTATTTTATTCGGGGTGTTACAACTCTCCCCCACTAAAAGAGTTTTCGTCCTCGAAAACATACCTCAAGCAATTAACTCTGGATAAGACTCTTTCATCTGACTCTCCAGTTCCCAAGTCACATTGCCACCTGCTGGTCCTCCCCAAGCTACTTTCACTAAGGCAATCTCTTTACCCCGCAACTGCTTCAACTCTCGATCCTCAATCCTCATAGGCGATATTTCAACAGTCAGGTTATCTCTCACCTGTACATCATCTACTTGGATCACATGCGACGGATCATGGATGTACCTCCTCAACTGAGACACATGAAAAACCTCATGCAAATTCGCAAGTGACGGCGGTAAAGCGATACGATAGGCTACCTCTCCTATCCTCTCCAAAATCTGATAAGGACCAATAAATCGAGGTGTCAACTTCTTTGACTTCAAAGCTCGACCAACCCCAGTTATCGGAGTAACACGAAGAAACACGTGATCTCCCTCTCGGAACTCAAGTGATTTCCTTCTCTTGTCATGATAACTCTTCTGACGACTCTGAGCAATTCTCATCTTCTCCTGAATCATCTTAATCTTTTCCGTAGTTTGTTGAACAATTTCCGGTCCAACCACAGCACTCTCACCGGACTCATACCAACATAAAGGTGTCCGACATCTCCTACCATACAAAGCTTCAAACGGTGCCATACCAATACTCGAATGAAAACTATTGTTGTAGGTAAACTCAATCAAAGGTAAATAACAATCCCAAGCACCTCCCTTTTCCAAAACACAAGCCCTCAACAGATCCTCTAGTGACTGAATCGTCCTCTCAGTCTGACCATCAGTCTGCGGGTGATATGCAGAGCTCAATCTCAGTTTAGTTCCCAAAGCCTTCTGCAAACCTTCCCAGAATTTCGATGTAAATCTAGGATCTCTGTCCGAAACAATACTCGACGGAATACCATGCAAACTTACAATTTTTTCAATATACAACTCGGCTAATCTCTCTAACGGATAGTCCATTCTGATCGGAATGAAATGAGCCGACTTTGTCAATCTGTCAACAATCACCCAAATAGCTTCAAAATTCTTAATTGTCCTCGGTAAACCAGAAACAAAATCCATACTGATACTATCCCACTTCCACTCTGGAATAGCCAACGGTTGCATTAGCCCAGACGGCTTCTGATGCTCAATCTTTGACTTCTGACAAGTCAAACAGGAATAAACAAAACTCGCAATTTCTCTTTTCATTCCCGGCCACCAAAATAACTTTTTCAAATCATGATACATCTTCGTAGCTCCAGGATGAATACTCAGGCCACTACGATGTCCTTCTTCAAGAATACTCTTCTTAAGTTCGATAACATCCGGAATACACACCCGATTACCAAATTTCAAAACATCATTCTCATCAACTCTGAATTCGCCACCTTGACCTTGATTCACTAGAGTCAACTTATCAACCAAAAGCACATCGGATTTCTGACCCTCTCTGATCTCATCCAGAATACCACTTGTTAACTTCAACATTCCCAATTTAACACTATTGTGAGTACTCTCACACACCAAACTCAAGTCTCTAAACTGCTCAATTAAATCCAATTCCTTAACCATTAGCATAGACATATGTAATGATTTCCGACTCAATGCATCAGCCACTACGTTTGCTTTACCCGGATGGTAATTCAAACCAAAGTCATAATCCTTCAGAAACTCTAACCATCTTCTCTGTCTCATATTCAGCTCTTTCTGATCAAACAAATACTTTAAACTTTTATGGTCACTGAAAACCTCAAATCTTGACCCGTACAAGTAATGCCTCCATAACTTCAGAACAAACACCTCAGCCGCCAACTCTAAATCGTGCGTCGGGTAGTTCCTCTCATGAACCCTCAGCTGTCTTGAAGCATAAGCTATAACCTGCTTATTCTGCATCAACACGCCACCCAAACCCAACAATGAAGCATCACAGTAAACTTCAAATGATTCCGACGAACTCGGTAATATCAGAATAGGAGCAGGAGTTAACCTTCTCTTTAACTCTTGGAAACCTTCTTCACATTTTGAGTCCCAAACAAACGCTTGCCCCTTCCTAGTCAACATCGTCAATGGTAACGCCAACTTAGAAAATCCCTCAATGAACTTCCTATAATAACCAGCCAAACCAAGGAAACTTCGAATCTCAGCAACAGACTTCGGAGCTTCCCACTTAGATACCGCTTCTATCTTAGAAGGATCAACAGCAACGCCACCTCTTGAAATCACATGACCAAGAAAACTCACCTCTCCTAACCAAAATTCACACTTGGACAATTTAGCAAATAACTTCTTTTCTCGTAGAACTCCCAAAACCACTCTCAAATGTTCAGCATGCTCTTCTTCAGATTTCGAATACACCAAAATATCATCAATAAACACCACAACAAACTTGTCTAGGTACAGATGGAAAATCCTATTCATATACTCCATAAATACTCCAGGCGCATTAGTCACACCAAAAGGCATTACAGAATACTCATAATGTCCATACCTTGTTCTGAAAGCAGTCTTCTGAATATCCTCGGTTTTCACACGGATCTGATGATACCCAGATCTCAAATCTATTTTGCTGAACACACTTGCACCAACCAACTGATCCATCAAATCATCAATCCTCGGCAAAGGATACCGATTCTTGATCGTCACTTTATTCAGTTGCCTGTAGTCCACACACAACCTCATAGTACCTTCTTTCTTCTTAACCAATAACACTGGTGCACCCCACGGTGACACACTCGGACGAATAAATTTCTTATCCAACAGATCTTCCAACTGACTCTTCAATTCAGTTAACTCAACAGCAGACATACGGTACGGAGCCATCGATATCGGCCTAGTACCAGGTACCAAATCAATCGAGAACTCCACTTCGCGCTCTGGCGGTAATTCATTCACCTCTTCCGGAAACACATCAGGAAAATCACACACCACGGCTAGATCGCCAATCACCAGTTTATCTTTAGCCTCCAAAGTCGCTAACAGCATAAACAACTCTGCCCCATCAGCTACTTCCTCATTCACTTGCCTTGCTGATAGAAACAAACTCTTTCCCTCCTCAATCTCAGGAAAGACCACCGTCTTATCAAAACAATTGATAGAAACTCGGTTAAACACCAACCAGTTCATACCCAGAATAACATCAATCTGCACTAGTGGAAGACACACTAGGTCCATCCCAAAGTCCCTACCAAAAATACTCAAAGGACAATTTAAACAAACCGAAGTAGTAGTCACTGAACCCTTCTCAGGAGTATCAATTACCATACTACCAAACATCTCAGATATCTCTAACTTAAGTTTCACAGCACAATCCAAAGATATAAAGGAATGAGTCGCACCTGTGTCAATAATAGCTACAAGAGGAAAGCCATTAATATAACACGTACCTCGGATAAGTCTGTCCTCACTGGAGGTTTGAGTTCCGGTCAATGCGAACACCTTCCCAGTTTGAGATTTCTTTGGCTTCTGACACTGACTTCCAATATGCCCTTCTTCGCCACAATTAAAACAAATCATTTCCTTGTGCTTGCAATCAGCTATTGCATGGCCAGTCTTACCACAGCGAAAACACCTCTTTACTTCAGCAGTGCATACATTACTCTTATGACCAGCCTGACCACATTTGAAGCAAACTATACCAGCAGGAGCACCTCCCCTACTAGTCCTCTGAGCCGGAGCAGCTCCTTGTTTCCCTTTTCCCACTGGGGCATCATACGACTTGCCACGAGTTTGATGTTGCTTGCCCCTGCGGTCACTGACAATCTTGTAATGGGCATTATTGTCTTCTTCAAATATCCTGCAGCTATCAACCAATTCAGTAAAAATGCGTATCTTCTGATACCCAACAGCCTTCTTAATTTCAGAGCGCAGTCCATTTTCAAACTTGATGCACTTTGAAAATTCAGCACCAGCACCAGTGTAATGAGGATAAAATTTGGACAGCTCCATAAATTTCGCAGCATAATCAGTGACAGACATGTTTCCTTGCTTCAGCTCAAGGAACTCAATTTCCTTCTTACCACGGACATCTTCCGGATAATACTTTCTCATGAATTCCCTACGGAATACATCCCAAGTAATGACTTCACCTGCCACGGTCAACCTCTCGTGAGTCTCTAGCCACCAGTCATCAGCTTCGACTGCTAGCATGTGAGTACCATACCGAACCTTCTGAGCTGGAGTGCAATCCATAACACGGAAGATTCTCTCAATCTCTTTCAACCATCCCAAGGCTGCATCTGGATCATGCTTCCCTTTAAACACCGGCGGATTCTCTCTCTGAAAAGTCGCCAAGCTACGTGATCCAGCATCACCACCAGCATTTGGCAAGTTCTGCACAGCTTGTGCCATCGCTTGCATTGCGGCAGCCATTGCAGCGTCATTCCTTCCAGCCATTTCAACTTATCAATACAACACAACTTAAAAGTTAGATTAGTAACAATACACAATTGTTAGACAGTAACGACACGACAACTGGCCGGACAGACCGACCTGCTCTGATACCACTAATGTAACACCCTTCTAAAATACCCCGAGTATATAATTAAAATAACACATATCAATCAGAGTAAATATGCAATCAAGGGTGTCACACAACATTTCACACCATAATAACTGTCATGCTCTTTCATTAACTCAAAACATAAAACATTTGCACAATACGCAGCGGATAGAGATCAAATCGATCATTCAAAACATGCAACATACTACATGTAAACTGGTTCAACAATCATCAACAACAATATTAAAATGTTCCCTCCCGATGTTACATCTATCAGAGCATGACCCACTTAGGAGACTACACTAGACTCCAAGCATTAGCTTCCACTCAACTCATTTGTTCGTTACCTGAAAAATAGTTGTAAGGGTGAGTTCCTCAATCGATATAATAAGCATTATAAATCATCATGAAATGCTAAGTAAATTCACACGTTTCATCACCCTAATCGTAACATACATCCAGTAACGGCACATCAACTCAAACATCATACTTAATATCAACACAATTCCACTCCTCAATTAAATTAAATATCCATACAACAAGCCAACAAAATGCAACTCTAATGAGACTCGACTCGTCATGCATGTGGTACCATTCGGAGTAAAACTCCCAACTTAAAATCATTGCCATTTTATTGGGCATCAAGGCATAAGCCTTCAACTTTCAACTTAAAATTTGCCAATCCAGGCCAACGTGGTGTGAGCAAAGCTCCGACTTAATGCATATGAATGTACATGGCATACACGACTTTAAACTGTCGACAACATAATAATAATAGCAATACAACAATGTTTTCAACAACATCAACTTATAATCAACTTTGGCTCACCAAGCCTACAACTCAGTATTTTCAACAACTTTCCGTACACGGAACAACTCAGCAACATACTTGTATCAACACTTCATAACATAAATCCAACAAAATTACTCATCACAATTAACTATAATAGGCCAATCACCAATTAGGTTCACAACATTAAAAATATCAATTTTTCAAATTTCCAACAGTGTTAACCGGTTAACGCCCTGGGTTAACCGGTTAACGCAGGACAAAACACACTTTCTGGCAAAACGCAACAGTGTTAACCGGTTAACGCCCTGGGTTAACCGGTTAACGCAGGCAAAACAGCACATTTCCACAAAATATAACAGTGTTAACCGGTTAACGCCCTGGGTTAACCGGTTAACGCAGACAAAACAGCAGTTCCTGCGCTAACACAAGGCAGAATGCAGAGTTCTCCGCATTTTCCGCCGTTGGAGGACTTCCGGACCTCCGATTCAATTTCCGTAAAAAGCTATACGTTCGGGGGAACACGACTCACACAATTACGGACTCAATTACAGCTTTAATACAACTTATTCATCACAATATTTCAGCATTCAACATCCCAATTAGGGTCACTTCAACGGTTTATCACTATCCATGACATGTTAATCTATAATACCCATTAAACGACGATAAACCCCCCTTACCTGAGATAATCCGGCAATCTCTAAGCTTCAAGCTTTTCCGTTCTTCAACCTTTGCTCTCTAGCTCTTCCTCTTTGCCCTTTCTCCACTTTCCACTTTTCAGCCGCTTCTCTGTTTCACGTGAAAACTCTTTACCAAAAAATGAAAACCCTTTTCTCTTATTCCAACTTATATATTTTCCACTAATTATTATTCCAAATAATAATAATAATAATAATCCAATAATTCAATTTATTTAATTAAATTAATAAATATATTATTAACTTAATTTAAATAATTCTCTTATTTTATTCGGGGTGTTACATCCCCGCCAACAGCTACATTCTCAGGAATGTGCGCAGAGACCTGGTTAGGCACCAGATCATTAATATAACAATAATTTTCTGGGTTACGCACATCTGTGCGAGTTGGATTTGGGAGGATGAAATCTTGTAACACATTATTTGCAATTATTAGATTAAACTTACCGTCTCTCCTTCGTTTTACCAATTTCATGCTCCTTGCCATGTCAATGTCAATGGCATGATGCGGGAGCAGGGTTAGTTGGGAGAATTTTTCTTCGAGTCCTAGGACTCTGGCTATGGAGGTTATTAAACCTCCAAAAATAATTGGCCCTCTTTTTGTATTGACAATGACCTGCATATGAGAGAACATAAAAGGGACGGTATTCACATTTTATGGAAGGAAAGTGGCGAACAAATAAAATAGTTCTTTTTCATTCATCTTGTTAGAGTTTGCTCGGCCAAAAATGGTGGACGCCAATATTTGGCGGAAATATCGAATAGCCGGGTTGTGAATTAAGGTGGCTCTGTTTCCCTCAAAACTATGGGTTACTGTACCCGTTATTACCCTCCAAAATGGTTGAAAGGCGCGTTGCCAACCCTCAGTATCTGGGACCTTACTTACTACGCCGTCCCCATGGGGAAATTGTAGCAGGTCCGCTAGTTGGAAAAATGTAAAGGCATATTCAATGTTGAACAAACGAAACTGGACAGTCCCACTGGAACAGTTTGTGTTGGGTGTGGGACTAAAAATTAACGAACTTAGAAATTCTAGTGTTAATTGAGCATAGACAGGGTCCTTAAGAGATATGAAATAATTTAAATTTAAAGTGTCTAGCATATAGTTAACACTATCTAATATTCCTATGGCAAATAAGCAGGGTTCATCGGCATACCTTGTTGATTCGATTCTTCTTGTGCTTAGAGCCGTGTATGTCTCTTCCTGCAACTCACTTGGTTCTCCGTTTTTGAACACTATTTCGTATTCCCTCATTTGTGCCATGACTGAATTTCACGGTACTCGTGTGATGTAGTAAGAATATAGCAAGAGAGGGGAGAATTATGCTTATGAGAGGTGTGGTTTTGTGAGATTATGTTGGTGGTTTATATAGAGATGGTTGTGGTTGGGAATTGATGAATGAAGTAAATTTTATTTACGGTCTTCAATGTCGTGGTCAAAGGATGTGAGAGTGGTTGAAGAGTTTTAATGGAGTGTCCAACATGCAAGGGGCAGGGCATTGAAAAGGGATCATGTGACATTAGTACAACATAGTGCATGTGAACGGTAATATAGTGCAAGACGCCACTTTTTATGCATGTGGCGGGCGCCACTAGAGACTTGTGGCGGGCACCACAGCTTTCACATAGGCACCACAGCCTGTGTGTGGCATGCACCACATGTAGTGTTGTTTGTTCCCATGTGTGAACATCTTTATGGTTTTGACCATAATTTTGAAGGAGAAGAGCGATCCAAAATGCAACAGAATTTAAAATTTCTTCTTTAATGATCCTTATGAATGGGCATGATCAGTGATAGAATCGTTACCTCTTGTGGCGATTGTAACCTTTGATGCAGATCTACGGAGCGATCACGAACGTTGAACGATGACAACGCCTTTACTCAGTCCACGCGAACGGATTCCTTCAATCTCAGTGCTAGCTGCTATGAATGAAGGCTTTGAGTGATAGAGAGAGAGAGAGAGAGAAACTAAATTGCAACTGTCAAATGCTTCTACACAAGGGTTCTATTTATAGAACCACTTGTGTGGGCTGCAAGCTAAAAAGCCCACTCAAGTGTATGTGGCCCATATCTTATAATATGCCAATATCACTTAAGCGCGTGGTACCTTACCATATTTCGTATTCTACTTAAGTACATCGTACCTTACGATGTTCTACAATTCACTTAAGTGCACCGTACATTACGGTATTCCTTAGTTACTTTATCTCTCATCAATCCTTCCTTTTGTGTGTGACCCTGTAGGTTTTCGCGTATTGACAATTATATTAAATCACGTATTTAACATAATAAACAGTGAGCGGTATCTAGCAACACATCACTGCTACCCAACACACAAAAATGTCATGTGATATGACAAATCCTTCTGTGATAATACTTATGTGTACAATTACCCTTTTGCCCTTATGTCTATATTGAACACAAGGCAAAACCGTGTCATCCTTGTCCAATTCAATATTGGGCCCATAGACATTTATCCTGTTACGCAGAATGGGAAAATTCCATCTAGGTCACTCATGTCCCTTATCATGCTTCGTGGAGTACCCATTAACTGTATTTATGGTCATCCAATTACGGACAACGTTTGATCAACAATAAGGCACTCAACTCTACATCTAGGGTCCATAGTGGTTTCAGGTCGAAGGATGGTGTCGCAACGCGAAAAACAACCGGCGGAAAAAAAACAGGTTTACAGAGCCGCCACCGACGCTATTCATCCTATGACGGAAAGGGAGCGCAGGACTAACCTAAGAAAGGGGAAAGGAACGGTCTTACGACCAGAGATTGCAAGGTACGGGAGTCGGTTACGCAAGGGGAAGGTATTAGCACCCCTCACGTCCGTCGTACTCGACGGGATCCACGCTCAAAAGAATAGGAAAAGGTTGCTGATAAACTGCTCAAAGAGAATGCACACACACTGGAATAATAAACAGGTGAAAGAAGATGGAGGAAGGGGACTCGGCAGGATGTCGCATCCTGGGCCTACGTAGTTTGTCAGAAACAAACATCAGAGTCGACGTAGTTCGGGGAAATGGGGAACATGCTCGCTAGGACATCACATCCTATGCCTACGTATCTTCTCTATCCAGAGAAAGAATCAGAGCACTCGTAGCTCGGCTAACGCACGCCGAAACAAAACACAAAAAGGAGACGCTGAGACGTCAAAAGAAACACTCAACAGGAAACAGAATGCCAATACATGGACTTACACCCGACTCCTGACAACAAAAAGGAAACAAAATGCCAATACATGGACTTATATCTGACTCCAAACAATCAACATAAACAAGGAAACAGAATGCCAATACATGGACTTACATCCGACTCCACACAAACACAAAAGGAAACAGAATGCCAATACATGGACTTACATCCGACTCCAAACAAGTAACAATCGCTAACCAGCGAACACCAAAGAAAAAGGGTTATCAGATTGACAAACTAATAGGGAGTCTGGAACTCGAGCCTAATAGCTGTCACAAAAACATAAAGAGACGCTGAGACGTCCAAAGAACAAAAAGGTTGAACACACACAAAAACAAAAGGGTAAAAAAAATAAAAGGTTGCCCGGAGAGATCTCGCTCGACCTCCTGCCTACGTATCTCATCTGGTATGAGAATCAGGGCGACATAGTTCCCCTTAACAGGGGAGAAACTCTCTCCTAACCAGAGACCAGGGAAGCAAACAAACTAATAGGGAGACTAATACTCGAGCCTAAAAGTTGTCATGCAATCAGATATCCCTAAGTTGAGGTCTCTAATCATGCATCTAACTCACACAGGAAGCAAGTCAGTTCAAACAGCAAATAAACACCAATCACAAATGATCAAGCATCACACACTATATACATACAAGAGGGTCAGACAAACGGTTGGGCTTTAGTCAAGAGGGGTCATATCAACCTCGACAAACAAGCCAAAACTGTAGGGGTATGCTGTAGCTCTTAACCACTAACATTGAGAGTTAGGGTGAAGCTGATCAAATATGGTAATGAGGATTAGACCTCATGCTCTTAACCCCGGTCTGGGTGAGCTCAAATCAAAGAAAGCATGGGGGTCCAGAAAGAGGGACCCTATTCCACTTGACCGACTCTATACAAAGATCTTGGGTACATGTTCTAGAGCATCAGCACGTAGTGCGAGCATAAAGAACGACTCACTGAATAACAGGGGACTGGCTACTAGTCCCTTCTATCTGTCAATTTCCTCATCTTTAGGTCTTATCAAGTAACATGCCTCACTCGGAGGTCTCTGGCACAAATGTAAACAAACACAAACAGTGCCTCTTAAGGAGGACTTCGGCCAAAATGCCTGCCAAAAAGTGACAGGACTTCCAGACTACATGGAGTAAGAGGGCTAAACTACCTCAGTGGTGTATCAACCACACTCCAAAGCTTAAGCAAAAGCAAAGCTAGCAAGCAACTAATGTACCTGTACAAAAGCTTAACAATTAGTATCTCAGACAACCAATCAGAAAACACACAGTGAAACTTTCCAATATCTACACAATGCAAGTCATTAGTGCAAGCACTCAAGTGAGTTCATCACATCAATGGACCTACAACACAACCAGAGTTAGTAATCAAAGCAACTTGCGTCTCAAATAATGAGACCAAACCAACCATTAGTGCCAAATGCTCAAACCTGAAACACAAAGCTCAATTAGTATGTGTACAAACCACTAGTTCAAAAGTAAGTCAAATGACCAAAACAGAAGTCAATATTTCACATGAAGCACATTCAATCAAACAAGAATGAGTCCTCAAAAGGACCAAAACCAATTCATAAGGCAAAGCCATCAAATGATCAAGGTAAAGCAAAGGCAAACAATATGCATAAAGTTGGACATCCAAATCAGAAAATCCAAATCAAAATAGAAAAGCATCCAATGATTATGATTTTTTTTATGTGAATTCAACATGTTATGAACATACATCATGCAAAAAATCAGATCCAGAAGAGCTCAAATGATAGGCAAATGAAAATGCACAAATGCAACATCTAAAATGTGACACAAATTGTCACAACATATGTTCATGTGTCCAAAACAGTGATGGCATATGATAAAAACCTCAAACCAAAGCCAAAAAATCATATCACATGTTAGGATCAAGCATGCCAAATTTCAAATCAATTGGATCAACAATGAGCATTTTACAATCAAATGAATGTAGCATATCAATTTGGCATCATGTTCAATCAAAAATCACACATTAAAAATCCAACATCAAACAAATCATGCAAATAACATCAAAAAATAATAGACATTAACACAAGCATGTGAAAAAAAGTTTGGATCAAATTGGATTAATCTACTATTTTTAGTGATTTTTCAAAGTTGAATGAAATAATTGAAATACATGGAAATAATAGGAAAATAATGTTTGAATGAAAATTAGAAGGTGCACACAGCCAGAATTGAACCCACGCACCCAAGGCAAACATGAGAATTCAATTAAATTCAGAAAACATATACGCCAGGTATCGAACCCATGCGCTGAAGGTTCCAAGGGCTAATTGAAACGCAACGTTCCAATCAAAATGAAGCATCAAATGGAAATCAGAAAAAGCATGCGCCAGGTATCGAGCTCATGTGTGGACGGTTCAAGGCGCACTCAATTAAAATTTTGAAAAACTGCATGGCATGGAATCGAACCCACGCGAGGCAAGTCCAGGAGCGCTTAAACGCAGCATTCAATACATAAACCCTAGCATTGTTGCAGATGGTGGCAGACGGTGGTTTCCACCGTCTTCTCCGGACGTGTACACGGCGGAGCTCAAGAAAATTTTCCAGAACCACACGAAATGCATACCCTTCAAAAGATCTCGTAATGCAAAGTCCAAATCCATGATCATTTAATCCTAAATCAAGCTAACACGCACGGATCGAAGATAAACATATTCACCATCCAAACTTAAAGTTCATATAGCAAGCTCGTTTCTCAACCAAATTCAAAAATAACTATATCAGCATCATCAGTGAAGCAAGCTCTACAGGTCTATGGCAATGAATTAGCAAAAAGAGAGAGTCGAAGTTTCACCTACTTGAGATGCAGTTCTTCAAATTCACGTGTTCAAGCCTCCACAAGCTCCAAAACCTCTTCAATAATCCTCTAAATAAGCTTTGTGCAAGAATTGGCAGTGGAAACAACCTAGATCCAGCTCAATTTGAAGCTTCCATTAACATGTTCAAGCTCTTGGCATGCACGAATCTGGACTGAATTGACCAAAATAATGGTTGATTCTTGCTCAAAACTCTTCCATGATCATGAATGTGCAAAGAAAAACCAGGTTTGTGTGGAGAAAAGAGAGATTCGAAGAGAGAGAAATTTTGGAGGGAATGGAAATTTTCAGATCTAGAATTTTTGTTATGAGCAAAAACAGTTATGATTAGGCTTTTATATGATTCACTAATGATGCTGTGATCAAAATTAGATAATGGTTAATTAGGATTAGTGAGTTATGAAGTGAAAAATGAAAAATGAGACTATGCATGGACATGTGCACGTGAACAGTGCCATGTTATGCTTCAAGTTCACTTAAAAACAACCAATAAACATGATGGAATGATCAAATGGCTTGGATAATCAACCAAATTCAAATTATGGATTTTCCCTCCAAAAAGCACATGTATGAACACATGATCATATGAACTTTTTTCAAGCAAGGTAATGATTCATTTGGAAAGTATTGGTCACAAGGAGCATTTTGCAAAAAGAGTGGACCAATTTGGAGTTTTGGATCAAAAGTTATGTCATGTTGAACTTCTATGTACACTTTGTGATCATTTGGCCATAACTTCTCAACCATTCATCATATGGACATGATATAGGACTTTTTGAAAAGAGGAGAGAAAAATATTCAACTTTCATGTTCAACAAAAATCCAGTTGAAGCTTATTTGATGTTGATAAGTCAAGTTGAATGTGGATCAAAAACTTGCCATTTTTGGAAACTTGAAATTACAGGTCACTTTCCATTTTTGGAAACTTTTGCCATGACTTCAAATTCTTCAAGATAAATGTTTGAAATGACAAATGGACCTCTTTTGAACACGATTGAGGTATTGAAACTCATTTCCCCACCTCATAGCCCTCAGTTAACTGCACAGTTGACTTGTTTGGTCCTTAGATGACCTTGAAATGCCTTGATCAACTTGAACCTCCACCACTTGGAGAAATGGCTCAGAAATGAAACCCTAGCTCATACAAGCCCAATATAATGATCATGTGATCCTCATCATCAGCAAATACCTCATTTCTTTGAGAAGCCCTAGCTGGAAGAATGTCAATGATTAGGGTTGACCAGAGGTCAAAACCCTAATCCAAAGGAAACTTGAGCATGAATCATGAAACCCTTGATGATGATAGAAACATGATGATGGTAATATATCCCTGCAAACAAGATAATGTTCAAGACCTTTGAGGAATCAAGAAACCCTGACTGAAGCACAAACCCTCAGATGGTTGATCACCAATTCATAGAAACCCTCAGGCTTGAATCATGTAACTTCTCACCTTCTGAAAAGACTTTGGAGGATGACTTTATTATTTTCAGATCATATGCAAAATGCAATGCCTAATGTCCTAAAATGAAATGCAATATGCTAAACTAGTCCCAAGAAGAGGAGGGCAAGTTTTGAGGTGTTACAGCTGCCCTTATTCAATCCACTGTGAACCTGTCGATATGAACAGCCTCAGCTTTCAGATGATCAGGGTGAAGATTGGTTGTATATCAAGAATTGACGAACAATTTGCACTCCGCTGGGAATTATTATCTTCTTTTTTTTACTTTTCTTGGACCCCGAAACTTCTTTGATTTTCATTTCCGTCTCCGCCCGACAGAAATTCTTCCTCCAATATCGCACTACTGGGGAATACTGTTGATCCAACGTCACGATGCTAAGCTCCTCAGAGTAACATCTTCCAACTTCCATCTCGCACGATAGAAATTCTTCCTCCAATATCGCACTACTGGGGAATACCGTTGACCCAACGTCACGATGCTAAACTCCTCAGAGTAACATCTTCCAACTTCCATCTCGCACGACAGAAATTTTCCTCCAATATCGCACTACTGGGGAATACCGTTGACCCAACGTCACGATGCTAAACTCCTCAGAGTAACATCTTCCAGCCTCCAGCTAAACCAATTCTCAAACGGTAACCACGGCTTGAGACTAGCTTATGCTTACAATGCTGATGCATGAGTTTTTTTTTTACAGCGTAATGCTCCATAACCATGGAAATGCTACGCAGTGAGTTATGCAATATGCCATGCTTTTCTAAATGATGAATGCATAAGAAACATCCCCCTCAAGGAACGACACGAGCCACTCTGCTGAGGAACTCAATATCTCTCCAATCTCCAACCCTGCTTGGGAATAGCACTGCTGCTGGGGAAAGGACAACCCTTACTAAGGATGACCTCCACTGAACCCGATCCGCTTGGGGACTTCACTGGGGAAACAGCTACCAACGCACCTCCGCTGGGGACACAACAATCTTCCGACCTGCTGGGGAAGTAACAATCTCAACCCTGCTATGGGAAACAACAACCTTCAGGCTTGGCTGCCGAAGAAATACCGACCTCGAACCTGCTGGGGAGATACGGAATGTTAGACACAGAACACCTGTCGACTCGTCAACCACTGGCTTTCACCATCTAACCATGGTGTCAATTTTCCACCTTCAGACTTTGAAGAGTCTTCTTGATTAACCCTCAAGGATCGTCGCAACCTTTCACCGTTTTTTCACCATTCTTCAATTCCTCGTCCCTGATTGGACTCGAAGGAATCTTTCGTCAAAAAGCTTCACATCACAACCTGCAAGTGAGTGAAAATATCTAACAGCATCTGCAAAAGAGATCGTTAGATAAAAACGTGCCCCAGGCGTGCCAAAATTTCAACACCTGAGTCACTCTACCTTCCAAATAAGATTTCAAGTTCTCAACCCTATAAACATGCATTGGAAGGGACCCGTATGTCTTAAAATGCAAAGATTCTTTGTCAAAATAAACAGATGTTTTTGCAATCAAAGCGGTAATGAAAACAAAAACAAAATTATCTGACTGAATATGCATTTTATTGATTGAAAAGGTGGCTCATAACTGAGCAATACACAGGAAGCAATCCCTGAAAAGAGGTAATTGCGCACAAAAAGGAAAATCTATCCTAATGGCAATGTGAACCCGTGATCTCATCGAGTTCCAATCCGGTTACAACCCATATGTCCTTAATACTCTCCGCGCTTTCTGCCTTCTGAACAAGACACTTCCGACCGATCCCTGCCGGGGATTATCCATGTGTCTTAACCAAAACACCAACGATCATGCTAGACGCAGTTGTTCGTTTCATTCCCTCTTTTGCCTGGACCGCCCTTTCGGGTTTTCAGTCCACCGGGATACCCTTTTTAGCCTAAGCCGCCCTTGTGGGGTTTTCGACTTGTCGGGTGTACAGTTTTTTATTTTTATCCCTAATTTTTGCCCGAACCTTTTTCATTTTTTCTGGTTCGCCGGGATGCCCATTTTTGCCTGGACTATTTTATTCTTTTCGTCCAGTGGGTCTCTTATACGAAGTATTTTTTAATTGCGTCCGCATTCACAGGGGATGGAAAATCCTCACCATCCATGGTCGTCAACAACAAGGCTCCGCCAGAGAAGACCTTCTTGACCACGAATGGACCCTCATAATTGGGTGTCCATTTGCCCCGACGATTGTTTTGATGAGGAAGGATCCTTTTCAACACCATATCTCCCACATGATACACACGAGGTCTCACCTTCCGGTCAAAAGCACGCTTCATCCGCTGCTGGTACAACTGTCCATGACAAATGGCCGCCAGCCTCTTTTCCTCAATCAGGCTCAACTCTTCGTACCGAGTCCTTACCCATTCAGCCTCTTCCAATTTCACGTCCATCAGGACTCTTAACGACGGAATCTGAACCTCAACCGGTAACACGGCTTCCATTCCATACACAAGCGAGAAAGGCGTTGCCCCAGTAGACGTACGCACCGAGGTTCGATACCCATGCTATGCAAATGGCAACATCTCATGCCAATCCTTATAGGTCACGACCATCTTCTGCACAATCTTCTTAATATTCTTATTAGCTGCCTCGACCGCCCCATTCATGTTTGGAAGATAAGGAGAAGAATTGTGATGCTCGATTTTGAATTCCCGGCACAGTTCTGCCATCATCTTATTGTTGAGATTATAACCATTATCAGTAATGATTCTCTCGGGAACCCCATATATGCAAATGATGTCTCTTTTCAAAAACCTGGCAACGACATGTTTCGTCACATTAGCATAAGATGCCGCTTCCACCCACTTGGTGAAGTAGTCAATAGCCACTAATATGAACTAGTGCCTATTCGAAGCCGTAGGCTCAATCTTCCGAATCATATCAATGCCCCACATAGCAAACGACCATGGAGATGACATTAAACTCAACGGGTTTGGAGGCACGTGCACCTTATCAGCATAAATCTGGCATTTATGACATTTCCGCACGAAGTTGAAACACTGGGCCTCCATTGTCATCCAATAATACCCAGCCCTCAGCAGCTTTTTCACCATTGCATTCCCACTGGCATGAGTACCAAACGACCCTTCGTACACTTCTTTCATCAATTGGCTTGCTTCTTTATCGTCGACACATCTGAGCAAAACCCAATCAAAATTCCGCTTGTACAAAACCCCATCTTTGTTCAGATAGAACACCATGGCCAACCTCCTCAGAGTCTTTCGGTCTTTCTTAGACGCTCCCTCGGGATACTCTTGGGTTTCCAGATAGCGTTTGATATCATAATACCACGGCTTTTCATCATCAGGCGATGTGTCAACAACAAACACATAAGCCGGTCTATCCAGTCGTCCCACCTCAACACTAGGGAATTGATTCCACCACTGCACTTTAATCAAGACGGCCAGAGTAGCCAAAGCATCTGCCAAAGGATTCTCTTCTCTCGGCACATGGTATAATTCTACCTTGTCGAAAAACGTCAACAATCTCCTCGTATAGTCCCGGTATGGAATCAAATGAGATTGATGCGTATACCACTTCCCGTTAACCTGGTTCACGACCAAAGCTGAATCCCCATAGATAACAAGGTTTTTGATCCGCAAATCAATCGCCTCCTCGATTCCCAAGATACAAGCTTCGTATTCAGCCACATTGTTGGTGCATTCAAATGTTAGTCAGGCAGCAAAAGGAATGTGGGATCCTTTCGGCGTAACCAAAACAACACCAACTTCACTACCATTCACGTTAACGGCCCCATCAAACATCAGAATCCATTCGGACTCAGGGTCAGGCCCCTCCTCCGGGATCGGTTCCTCACAATCTTTCGATTTGAGAAACATGATGTCCTCATCAGGGAATTCAACCTTCATCGGTTGATAATCCTCAATGGGTTGCTGGGCGAGGTAATCAGACAACACACTCCCCTTGATTGCTTTTTGAGAGGTATACTGGATATCATATTCAGTCAGAATCATCTGCCATCTCGCAACCCGTCCGGTCAATGCTGGCTTCTCAAATATATACTTGATCGGATCCATCTTGGAAATCAACAAAGTGGTATGAACCAGCATATACTGTCTCAGTCGGCGAGTGGCCCATACCAAAGCACAACAAGTTTTCTCGAGCAGTGAATATCTTGTTTCACAGTCGGTAAACTTTTTGCTAAGGTAGTAAATTGCATGCTCTTTTCGACCAGACTCGTCATGCTGCCCCAGTACACACCCCATAGACCCCTCGAGGATTGTCAAGTACAGAATTAACGGTCGTCCCTCCATAGGAGGCATCAGAATCGGAGGCTCCTGCAAATATTCTTTTATCTTTTCAAATACCGCTTGGCAATCATTATTCCACTTGACCGTTTGATCTTTTATCAACAAGTTGAATATGGGTTCACACGTGGCTGTTAGATGAGATATGAACCGTGAAATGTAGTTCAATCTACCTAAGAAACCACGAACCTCCTTCTCTGTTCTCGGTTTAGGCATTTCTTGTATTGCTTTTACTTTAGCAGGATCAACCTCGATTCCTCTTTCACTCACAATAAACCCCAGCAACTTACCGGACCGCACTCCGAAAGTGCACTTATTCGGATTCAACCTCAGTCTGAATTGTCTCAATCGGTCAAACAGCTTGGCCAGATCTACCAGATGCCCCTCTTCTGTTTGGGACTTTGCTATCATGTCATCAATATAGCATTTGATTTCATGATGAATCATATCATGAAACAAAGTCACCATAGCTCTCTGATACGTGGCACCGACGTTCTTGAGACCGAATGGCATCACCTTATAGCAGAAAGTGCCCCACGGTGTGATGAACGTTGTTTTCTCCATATCATCTGGCGACATTTTGATTTGATTATAGCCATAAAAGCCATCCATGAAGGAAAACACCGAGAACTGAGCTGTATTATCTACCAACACATCGATGTGAGGTAATGGGAAATCATCTTTCAGGCTAGCTCTGTTCAAATCCCGGTAATCCACACACATCCTCACCTTTCCATCCTTCTTCGGCACCGGCACAATGTTCGCGACCCAAGGCGGATAGTTAGTGACAGCTAGGAAACCAGCGTCTAACTACTTTTGTACTTCCTCTTTAATTTTCATGGCCATCTCGGGTCGAGTTCTGCGCAACTTCTGCTTCACTGGAGGACAATCTGCTCTCAATGGCAACCTGTGCACAACGATATCGGTATCCAACCCTGGCATATCCTGATAGGACCAGGCGAAGATATCAACATACTCTTTCAACAAGGCTACCATTTCGCTCTTGACATTCACCTCCAAAGCGGTCCCAACTTTCACTTCTTTTCTAACCTCCTCGGTACCCAGATTCACAATCTCGACTTGCTCCTCATGCGGTTGAATCACCTTCTCCTCTTGCTTCAACAACCTGGCTAATTTCTCCGGCAATTCACAATCTTCTTCGCCTTCTTCTTCGGCATGATAGATCGGATTGTCGAAGTCATATGAGGGTGTAACAAGATTGTTATCAATGAGATCCGGAGAATACAAAAGTCGGAACGAGACAAAACAAAAGGAAGGAAAATGAAAACAAACATTGCCATTTTTATTATTTATTTTGTTAAACTGCAAAAATAAATGAAAAACAGGGAACACCGCTTTTAATGCGAAAAACATCCTTTTATTAATGATGCAAATGTTGCAAAATGAAATATGAGGTGACCCTTACAATGAACCAATACGTTTCGGGCAAAACGTATGGCTTTCATGCAACAGTATTGAAAAACAGAAATATTACTCGTCACGCAGAGTGACAGTGATGATCTTTTCGGCCTTCCAATTCTGGATCTCCATCCCCGGTACGCACGATTTTATCCATGAATCCATCTCGCAGTCACTGTCAATCTCTTCACCCACCGCACAGACGCGATCTGAATCTTGCATTCCAGCACTGATGAAAGTGAACGGCTGACGACGTCCTTTATTCTGCCCAGACGAACCTTGGCCCGACTGATAACCAACCCCAAACCTATCTTTTTTCACCACAATATCTACCATCCTTCCCCAACCTGGGGCTTCTCCACTCTTCACCACCTCAACGGCCTGTTTGTACGAAGAAATGGACAGCTTTTTCTCTTCCTTAGCAAAAATTGCATTCTCAACCTTAACGGTTTCAAACGCCTGACTCAGTGTTTCCCATATTTCACCGTCCATTTCCACATACTTGAACGACGAGAGTTGGCTGACAAAGATGTCCTCCTCCCCCCAATCAACTTTCTCAAATCGGAGACGTCCCCCATCCATCATTCTTTGAATCGTCTCTCTCAACATTACACACCCATTCGTAGTGACAGTGCAAGCAGCACAACAATTATCACAACCAGGGAAAACTCCACTCTTCATCAGATGTCTCTTAACCACAGACATTGGAGTCCTCAACTGATCCACATCCGTCACCTCTATTTTTCTCTTATCTTCTGACATCACGTTCACCCCCATAGGACCCTGCATCGGCATGGGGTTAGCATTAACATTCGGCGTCGGTGCAAAATTGATGGCTTTAGAATCCACCAAATCTTGAACGACATGTTTAAAAGCTTTACAACCCTCAATGTTATGCCCGGGTGCACCAGAATGGAACTCGCACTTGACGTTCCCATCGTAACCTGCAAGCCTTTGATCTGGTCCTACCGGAGCCAACGTCCTTGGCTGAACCAACCCAAGATCCTTCAACCTCTTAAACAGAAAGGTATACGTCACGGGTGGCCTATCAAACTGACAATTTGTCATCCTTCTTCTCACTTGGCACCCAGCTCTCTGTGTTCTCTGTTGAGGTAACTACTGTTGCTGTTGTACAGATTGATTACCAGTAGAAATCATTACTGTAGCAGCATACGGGTGGTAACGATCCCTACCGTGTCCCCTTTGGGCATACACATCACTCGATTCACACTCCTTCTCGGACTGACCATTACCAAAGGGCTTCTTTACTCCAGACGACGGAGCATTTCCCTGTATTTTCCCCATTCTCAACCAGCTTTCAATCCTTTCCAACTTCTCGGCGATTGCTTTCTGCCCCAAGGCGAACCCTTGCATGACGTTGATCAGCTCACTCATCTTCCCTTTCAGCTCGAGAATGTCAACGTTGGGTGGATCCATCAGTTTGGATCTGTTGCGTCTGGTAGGGTATCTGTGCGGACGAGCTACGTGCAAAGGAATGACTTGGCGTGCACAAGCAACGATTCCTGAGTCAATCAAACACGTTAGAAACTGACACCTGCAAAACAGAAGACAGGTTATTATGACTCACGCATGAATGCAATGTCTATCCGTATGAGGAACATTCTGTCCTTTGATTCTGGCTTCATCAAGACGGATAATAATTTGACAATAACATTCTGACATCAGGATGTCTCTTAACCAGAATCTCAATCAAGAATGTACCCTGAGTAGGGATAGACATGAGTTAGATGTGAATGAATGCAAAATGAGAGTGATGCAGATGCATGAATGCAAGTCACAGTGCCATCCTCCAAGTCGTCTGAACATCAACTATACTGGATTCCGGTCTCAGAATTGATCACAACCACCTGAAGGACTGAGTAACCATAAATCCAACTCGGGGTTTCGAAATAAACGGAACGGAGGATACATCACCATCATCACTGGTAAATCATGGACCAAAAAGCAACAAGATCCTCTGGACAAGCAACCACAAATTCAACCCGGGGATCCGAAATAAACGGAACCCGCTGATAAATACCACGGACAGAACTCCGGCGTCTCAAAAATAAATATCCATAAATCCGACTGAACCAAAGTCACCATCAAAGAGTCACAAACAGAACCTGTATTTGTAAGAAACAACCCCTCCCCTCACAGGTGAATTCTAATAAGGTCATCCTAAGGTGGATAATGGTCTCGACAATCGGACAAGATACTCAACGGGTTAGCCCTTTCGGGTGTGCCGTTGCAGCTCTCATAAGATCATCTAAACCAAAGATCCGGGAAAGAACGGTCACCGAAGTCAACAGCTCAGAAGAGGTAACCCAACCATAGTGGATACTCCATGAGGAGGGGCTCTCTCAAAAGAACCTCGTCCGGTTGTGGTATGTCACGTCGCAACAACATGCTGACCTAACATGTGAGGAGATGTGAGACCACGCTAATCCTAGGTGTATACTCGGGCCTGGGTTTTAGCCCCACTCAGAACACCCACCCCAAATCAAAGGAACCAAACCTGTCCAGAATCCAGCACAGTAATAATATGATGCATGCAAACATATATGCAAATATATACAATCACAGTATAATAATCATAACTGCAATAAATAAAGCAGTAAAAGCAACCAGAACTACCCTAAAGAGCGCTAGGATTGACTCGCTTAGGGAAGATGGACCAGCAAGAGGTCAACTTAGTCCCCAGCAGAGTCGCCAGCTGTCGCAACGCGAAAAACAACCGGCGAAAAAAAAACAGGTCTACAGAGCCGTCACCGACGCTATTCATCCCATGACGGAAAGGGAGCGCAGGACTAACCTAAGAAAGGGGAAAGGAACGGTCTTACGACCAAATATTGCAAGGTACGGGAGTCGGTTACGCAAGGGGAAGGTATTATCACCCCTCACGTCCGTCGTACTCGACGGGATCCACGCTCAAAAGAATAGGAAAAGGTTGCTGATAAACTGCTCAAAGAGAATGCACACACACTGGAATAATAAACAGGTGAAAGAAGATGGAGGAAGGGGACTCGGCAGGATGTCGCATCCTGGGCCTACGTAGTTTGTCAGAAACAAACATCAGAGTCGACGTAGTTCGGGGAAATGGGGAACATGCTCGCTAGGACATCGCATCCTATGCCTACGTATCTTCTCTATCCAAAGAAAGAATCAGAGCACTCGTAGCTCGGCTAACCCACGCAGAAACAAAACACAAAAAGGAGACGCTGAGACGTCAAAAGAAACACTCAACAGGAAACAAAATGCCAATACATGGACTTACACCCGACTCCTGACAACAAAAAGGAAACAGAATGCCAATACATGGACTTACATCCGACTCCAAACAATCAACACAAACAAGGAAACAAAATGCCAATACATGGACTTACATCTGACTCCACACAAACACAAAAGGAAACAGAATGCCAATACATGGACTTACATCCGACTCCAAACAAGTAACATTCGCTAACCAGCGAACACCAAAGAAAAAGGGTTATCAGATTGACAAACTAATAGGGAGTCTGGAACTCGAGCCTAATAGCTGTCACAAAAACATAAAGAGATGCTGAGACGTCCAAAGAACAAAAAGGTTGAACACACACAAAAACAAAAGAGTAAAAAAAAGAAAAGGTTGCCCGGAGAGATCTCGCTCGATCTCCTGCCTACGTATCTCATCTGGTATGAGAATCAGGGCGACGTAGTTCCCCTTAACAGGGGAGAAACTCTCTCCTAACCAGAGACCAGGGAAGCAAACAAACTAATAGGGAGACTAAGACTCGAGCCTAAAAGTTGTCATGCAATCAGATATCCCTAAGTTGAGGTCTCTAATCTTGCATCTAACTCACACAAGAAGCAAGTCAGTTCAAACAGCAAATAAACACCAATCACGAATGATCAAGCATCACACACTATATACATACAAGAGGCTCAGACAAACGGTTGGGCTTTAGTCAAGAGGGGTCATATCAACCTCGACAAACAAGCCAAAACTGTAGGGGTATGTTGAAGCTCTTAACCACTAACATTGAGAGTTAGGGTGAAGCTGATCAAATATGGTAATGAGGATTAGACCTCATGCTCTTAACCCCAGTCTGGGTGAGCTCAAATCAAAGAAAGCGTGGGGGTCCAGAACCACTTGACCGACTCTATACAAAGATCTTGGGTACATGTTCTAGAGCATTAGCACATAGTGCAAGCATAAAGAACGACTCACTGAATAACAGGGGACTGGCTACTAGTCCCTTCTATCTGTCAATTTCCTCATCTTGAGGTCTTATCAAGTAACATGCCTCACTCGGAGGTCTCTGGCACAAATGTAAACAAACACAAACAGTGCCTCTTAAGGAGGACTTCAGCCAAAATGCCTGCCAAAAAGTGACAGGACTTCCAGACTACATGGAGTAAGAGGGCTAAACTACCTCAGTGGTGTATCAACCACACTCCAAAGCTTAAGCAAAAGCAAAGCTAGCAAGCAACTAATGTACCTGTACAAAAGCTTAACAATTAGTATCTCAGACAACCAATCAGAAAACACACAGTGAAACTTTCCAATATCTACACAATGCAAGTCATTAGTGCAAGCACTCAAGTGAGTTCATCACATCAATGGACCTACAACACAACCAGAGTTAGTAATCAAAGCAACTTGCGTCTCAAATAATGAGACCAAACCAACCATTAGTGCCAAATGCTCAAACCTGAAACACAAAGCTCAATTAGTATGTGTACAAACCACTAGTTCAAAGACTAGGTTCAAAAGCAAGTCAAATGACCAAAACAGAAGTCAATATTTCACATGAAGCATATTCAATCAAACAAGAATGAGTCCTCAAAAGGACCAAAACCAATTCATAAGGCAAAGCCATCAAATGATCAAGGTAAAGCAAAGGCAAACAATATGCATAAAGTTGGACATCCAAATCAGAAAATCCAAATCAAAATAGAAAAGCATCCAATGATTATGAATTTTTTTATGTGAATTCAACATGTTATGAACATACATCATGCAAAAAATCAGATCCAGAAGAGCTCAAATGATAGGCAAATGAAAATGCACAAATGCAACATCTAAAATGTGACACAAATTGTCACAACATATGTTCATGTGTCCAAAACAGTGATGGCATATGATAAAAACCTCAAACCAAAGCCAAAAAATCATATCACATGTTAGGATCAAGCATGCCAAATTTCAAATCAATTGGATCAACAATGAGCATTTTACAATCAAATGAATGTCGCATATCAATTTGGCATCATGTTCAATCAAAAATCACACATTAAAAATCCAACATCACACAAATCATGCAAGTAACATCAAAAAATAATAGAGATTAACACAAGCATGTGAAAAAAAGTTTGGATCAAATTGGATTAATCTACTATTTTTAGTGATTTTTCAAAGTTGAATGAAATAATTGAAATACATGGAAATAATAGGAAAATAATGTTTGAATGAAAATTAGAAGGTGCACACAGCCAGAATTGAACCCACGCACCCAAGGCAAACATGAGAATTCAATTAAATTCAGAAAACATATGCGCCAGGTATCGAACCCATGCGCTGAAGGTTCCAAGGGCTAATTGAAACGCAACGTTCCAATCAAAATGAAGCATCAAATGGAAATCAGAAAAAGCATGCGCCAGGTATCGAGCTCATGTGTGGACGGTTCAAGGCGCGCTCAATTAAAATTTTGAAAAACTGCATGGCATGGAATCGAACCCACGCGAGGCAAGTCCCGGAGCGCTTAAACGCAGCGTTCAATACATAAACCCTAGCACTGTTGCAGATGGTGGCAGACGGTGGTTTCCACCGTCTTCTCCGGACGTGTACACGGCGGAGCTCAAGAAAATTTTCCAGAATCACACGAAACGCATACCATTCAAAAGATCTCGCAATGCACAGTCCAAATCCATGATCATCTAATCCTAAATCAAGCTAACACGCACGGATCGAAGAGAAACATATTCACCATCCAAACTTAAAGTTCATATAGCAAGCTCGTTTCTCAACCAAATTCAAAAATAATTATATCAGCATCATCAGTGAAGCAAGCTCTACAGGTCTATGGCAATGAATTAGCAAAAAGAGAGAGTCGAAGTTTCACCTACTTGAGATGCAGTTCTTCAAATTCACGTGTTCAAGCCTCCACAAGCTCCAGAACCTCTTCAATAATCCTTTAAATAAGCTTTGTGCAAGAATTGGCAGTGGAAACAACCTAGATCCAGCTCAATTTGAAGCTTCCATTAACATGTTCAAGCTCTTGGCATGCACGAATCTTGACTGAATTGACCAAAATAATGGTTGATTCTTGCTCAAAACTCTTCCATGATCATGAATGTGCAAAGAAAAACCAGGTTTGTATGGAGAAAAGAGAGATTCGAAGAGAGAGAAATTTTGGAAGGAATGGAAATTTTCAGATCTAGAATTTTTGTTATGAGCAAAAACAGTTATGATTAGGCTTTTATATGATTCACTAATGATGCTGTGATCAAAATTAGACAATGGTTAATTAGGATTAGTGAGTTATGAAGTGAATTGCAAAAAATGAAAAATGAGACTATGCATGGACATGTGCACGTGAACAGTGCCATGTTATGCTTCAAGTTCACTTAAAAACAACCAATAAACATGATGGAATGATCAAATGGCTTGCATAATCAACCAAATTCAAATTATGGATTTTCCCTCCAAAAAGCACATTATGAACACATGATCATATGAACTTTTTTCAAGCAAGGCAATGATTCATTTGGAAAGTATTGGTCACAAGGAGCATTTTCAAAAAGAGTGGACCAATTTGGAGTTTTATTTCAAAAGTTATGTCATGTTGAACTTCTATGTACACTTTGTGATCATTTGGCCATAACTTCTCAACCATTCATCATATGGACATGATATAAGACTTTTTGAAAAGAGGAGAGAAAAATATTCAACTTTCATGTTCACCAAAAATCCATTTGAAGCTTCTTTGATGTTGATAAGTCAAGTTGAATGTGGACCAAAAACTTGCCATTTTTGGAAACTTGAAATTACAGGTCACTTTCCATTTTTGGAAACTTTTGCCATGACTTCAAATTCTTCAAGATAGATGTTTGAAATGAAAAATGGACCTCTTTTGAACACGATTGAGGTATTGAAACTCATTTCCCCACCTCATAGCCCTCAGTTAACTGCACAGTTGACTTGTTTGGTCCTCAGATGACCTTGAAATGCCTTGATCAGCTTGAACCTCCACCACTTGGAGACATGGCTCAGAAATGAAACCCTAGCTCATACAAGCCCAATATAATGATCATGTGATCCTCATCATCAGCAAATACCTCATTTCTTTGAGAAGCCCTATCTGGAAGAATGTCAATGATTAGGGTTGACCAGAGGTCAAAACCCTAATCCAAAGGAAACTTGAGCATGAATCATGAAACCCTTGATGATAATAGAACCATGATGATGGTAATATATCCCTGCAAACAAGATAATGTTCAAGACCTTTGAGGAATCAAGAAACCCTGACTGAAGCACAAACCCTCAGATGGTTGATCACCAATTCATAGAAACCCTCAGGCTTGAATCATGTAACTTCTCACCTTCTGAAAAGACTTTGGAGGATGACTTTCTTATTTTCAGATGATATGCAAAATGCAATGCCTAATGTCCTAAAATGAAATGCAATATGCTAAACTAGTCCCAAGAAGAGGAGGGCAAATTTTGAGGTGTTACAGGTGGTATACACCATTATCACCATGAGAATAACTTATGACACTTTACATAACATTCTATATAGTATTCTCATAGCGGGTCAATCCAGTATAAATATTACTCTTAATATTCATACCTACGTTTAAGACTTGATAACTCCTTATCCATGATCCATGAGATGTGATCATCAGTCTATATACATAATAATCTTAATGCTTTAATGTTATCCCACTTCACAATAAAGCTCGACTACGGATACTTTAAAAATAATGTCCTTATGTTTAATGTGATCTCATGATTAAGTCACACTTGATACATCAAACGGATTATCTATTCTAGGGACTTTATTAAACAAACATAATAAAGAAAAAGTTTTTTATTATTAATAAATAATTCGATACAAGTACCAAAAGTATTTCCCTCTAGGGCTTACACCAACAATCTCGCACTAGCACTAGAGCCAATCAGGCATACCCCTAATGCCCATAGATCTAGTATGGCCATCATGCTTCTGCTGCGCAAGAGGCTTTGTCAGTGGTTCAGCAATATTGTCAAGTGTAGGTACTCTGCATATTTTCACATATCCTCTATCTATTATCTCTCGAATGAGGTGATAACGCCTAAGTATGTGTTTGGATCGTTGGTGTGATCTAGGCTCCTTAGCTTGTGCGATAGCACCATTTGTTATCACAATAGAGACCAATGGGATCCACAATGCTAGGAACTATGCCAAGTTCACTAATGAACTTTTTGATCCAAACAGCTTCCTTTTCTGCACTTGAGGCAGCAATATACTCGGCCTCGATTGTAGAATCAACAACTGTATCTTGCTTTGAACTTTTCCAGCTCACATCGCCACCGTTTAAGCAAAACACATAACCAGATTGCGATCTAAAGTCATCCTTATCTGTATGGAAGCTAGCATCGGTGTATCCAATTACAACCAACTCTTCCTGACCTCCATATATCAAGAATGATTCCTTAGTCCTTCTCAAATACTTAAGGATATTCTTGACAGCTACCCAATGAGCATCACCAGGATCAGATTGGTACCTACTCGTTGCACTCAAAGCATACGAGACATTTGGTCGAGTACATAACATGGCATACATGAAATATCCTATTGCAGAAGCATATGGAATCTTATTCATGCGACCCCTTTCTTCCTTAGTTGAAGGGGATTATGTTTTTGATAGACACAAACCATGTTGCATAGGTATGAATCCTTTCTTGGAATCATGCATATTAAAGCGTCTCAACACTTTGTCTATGTACATACTCTGACTTAGGCCAAGCAGTTTTTGTGATCTATCTCTATAGATTCTGATTCCTAATATATAGGCTGCTTCACCTAGGTCCTTCATAGAAAAGCATTTCCCCAACCAAGACTTTACTTGTTGCAGGGTAGGGACATCATTTCTAATGAGTAATATGTCATCTACATATAATACCAGGAAAACGATCATGCTCCCACTAACCTTCTTGTAGACACAAGGCTCATCTTCGTTCTTGATGAATCCATATTGTTTTACTGTTTCATCAAAACGAAGATTCCAGCTTCTGGAAGCTTGCTTCAATCCATAGATTGATCTTTGTAACTTACATATCTTTTGGGCTTCTTCTGGTATGTCAAATCCTTCAGGCTGTGTCATGTACACATCCTCAAGAAGATTCCCATTAAGGAAAGCAGTTTTAACATCCATCTTCCATATTTCATAATCATGATATGCAGCGATAGCAAGTAAAATCCGAATAGATTTAAGCATTGCAACTGGTGAAAAGGTTTCATCATAGTCAACCCCATGAATTTGTTTTTATCCTTTTGCAACTAGTCTTGCCTTATAGGTATGTAACTTACCATCCATGTCAGTCTTCTTTTTGAAGACCCACTTGCATCCTATAGGGTTAACTCCAACAGGAGGCTCTACCAAGGTCCAAACTTGGTTTGTGTACATGGAATCCATTTCAGATTTTATGGCTTCTAGCCACTTCTCAGACTCGGGACCAGTTATGGTCTCTTGGTAGGTCACAGTCTCATCTTTATCCATGAGTAATACATCACCTTGATCAGTTATGAGATATCCCTATCTCTCAGGTTGGTGACGTATCCTGCTTGACCTACGCTGATCTTGTTCTACTTGAGCAGGTTTCTCTTCCACAACCACTTGTGTTTCCTGCTCTAATTCCTCCATAGGTGTATCGATGCTTTGTGATTCTTGAATTTATTCAAGCTCTACTTTTCTCCCACTGATTCCTTTGGAAATAAAATCCTTTTCTAGGAAAACTCTAGTTCGAGCGACAAACACTTTTCCCTCAGAAGGATTGTAGAAGTAATACCCTCTTGTTTCTTTAGGATACCCCACAAATAAGCATTTGTCAGATTTTGGCTCAAGCTTAGTTAAAATTTGTCATTTCACATAAACTTCGCAACCCCAAATCTTCATGTAAGACATATGTGGTTTCTTACCACTCCATATCTCATATGGTGTCTTCTCAACCTTTTTGGATGGAACACGGTTAAGTGTGTAAGCTGCTGTCAATAGTGCATGTCCTTAAAAGGAGTTTGGAAGATCGGCGTAACTCATCATGGATCGGACCATGTCTAACAGGGTTCGATTTCTTCTCTCAAATACACCATTCCATTGGGGTGTTCCAGGAGGAGTAAGTTGGGATAAGATCCCACACTCTTTCAGATGGTCATCTGTAGCGGGGTATTCGTTACCATTAGAGATATTGACTAAATCCAAGGTACACCATACAAGTCGAGTCGCCACCGCACTTCTATTTATCCAAAGGAATGGTTAGAAAGCGAACAAAAACCTAAAAGTTTTATCGAATCAAAAACTAGTAAAAATGTCAGAGATCTGGGTAAGGGGGTTGGTTATGCAATGGGGAGGTTTTAAGCACCCAAAACATCCTAGGTACTCCTAGGGAGCCCTTTTCATAAGTGTTGTTCTAGTCTAAAGGGTGTAGGTATATCTAAAGTACTATTTACTAAAAGGAAGGTTAAGAGAAAATGACTCGCAAGGATGTCGCATCCACTACCTACGTATCTCATCTGAGTATGAGAATTAGAGTCTTCGTAGCTCGGCTACCTATGGGTTAAAGAGAAGTGTACTCGGTAAGACATCACGTCTTATTCCTACGTATCTCATCTGGAATAAGAATCAGAGCAAAACGTAGTTCCACTATTTACGGGAACAGGGGTCTCGATTGCAACTAGGGAAAGAGAAAGGGAAGGTCTAGATCGCAACGAGGGCGAGAGAAAAGAATCGCAACAAGGGGCGAAAACAAGCAAGGATTAGTTGTTAGTCGTCAGTCAAACTCGGCAAGACATCGCATCTCGTGCCTACGTATCTCATCTGAACATGAGAATCATAGTTGTCGTAGTTCGCCTAACTAGGGGTTAAGTGTCGCATCCGTGAAAAACAACCGGTGGGCTAAAACAAAACAAACAGAGCCGCCACTGTGCGTTATTTATCCCAAAAGAGGGAAAGGAAACGCTCGAAGTAAACCTGGAAAAGACATGGTCTCGCGACCAAAGAGATGGGATCGGGAGTCGGTTATGCGAAGGGAAGGTATTAGCACCCCTACGGATCCGTCGTACTCGACGGGATCCACGCTCAGAAAGATAGAAGAAAGGTTGCTAAACGCTGCTCAAAAGAATGCACACACACACAACAGACAACACAGGTGGGTGTCGCAACCTGAAAAATACAGTGCGCAAAAGAAACAACCGGCGAAAGAAAAAGACAGAAGAGTCGCCACCGTGCGTTATTCATCCCAAAGGAGGGAAAGGAAACGCTCGAAGTAAACCTGAAAAAGGAAAGGACAAGACGGGGTCTCGCAACCAAATCTTGGGTTCGGGAGTCGGTTATGCGAAGGGAAGGTATTAGCACCCCTACGCATCCGTAGTACTCTACGGGATCCACTTTTGTAGTTTTCGTCTAAAGGGTGTGAGTTTATCTTGTGCTGTTTACCAAAAACAAAAGGGTTAAATGAAAATGACTCGCGCGGATGTCGCATCCACTGCATACGTATCTCATCTGAATATGAGAATCAGAGTCTTCGTAGCTCGGCTGACCTATGGGTTGGGGGATGTGTGCTCGCTAAGACATCGCGTCTTATGCCTACGTATCTCATCTGGAATGAGAATCAGAGCAAGCCGTAGTTCGGCTAACTATGAGGTTGTGGATTGGGTTTTGGACGAACGACGTCACTACGCAATCTACCGGATGCTCGACTTTTGGAGACTTACTCGCCTGTAGTAGAAGGAGTTAACGTGTTGCTTTGGGTTTTAGGGTTTGGGATGCTCAAGGGCAAAAAGGCAGTCCTTGACGAAGGAACCGCGCTACCTGCAGGGATACGAACACATACAAAACAAACATGTATAAAGTAAATGTGCCAACAAGGGGCTCAGAAGTAAATAAACAAAAGAAAACAAATGCCTCCTATCGAGGTCTTCCAGCTAAGAAAGCGATAAAATGCGGAAAAGAGGTAAAAGTACCACACGGATGAAGATCCGAAGTAACAGCAATTAAAGGAGTAAGAAACCCAGGGACCTCCCAAGCTAATGCCATCAAAGAAAAGTGAGTCAGTACAGGTAATCGGAATGAACCTCCAGGGGGTATCCCACAAATAAAGTGGGAAACCACGCAAGTTATCCCTGCAAAAGTCATGTGAGCCCTCACAAAAACTCAACAAAAGGGTTAGTGAAACACCATAAGCATTTTTTTTCATGGATAACAGTATGGTTTCAGAAACCTCAAACCCTGTGGCATACACTTCAGAAATCATGTGATTAAACATTCAAGGCATAGGTTTCACCCATTCATAATACATCACACATTTAAAACATTCAAATTGAAGGCGTAAAATAATGGGAATAGGGCAAACCTGATTGGAGAGCTTGATTGAAATTGAGTTGCACCCGTGAGGCCCTTCAGGGTTTGGAGGCTGCTCTGAGTTCTCTGTCAGGTTTCTCTTCAGGTTTTGTCCAGGGTTTTGTTCCAAGGAAACCTCAGAGTATTTTGCTTCTCTTCCTTTTTTCTCAAGTGAAGCCTTGGTATTTATAGACTGAATTTCATGGTTTTGTGGGCTCAAATGAGAGAGACCCAAGTCCAAAATTTTTTTATTATATTTTATTTTATTTTTTATTATTTTATTTATTTATTTATTTTTTTTGTAAAAAATTATTTTGTTTTTTTTTTTTCGTTTTTTTTTCTTTTTCTTTTTTTCTTTTTTTTTTCGTTTTTTTTTTTTTTTTTTTTCGGATCTAATTCTGATTAACATGATGAAATGCAATATGAAATGCTAAATGAATGCATGAATGAGGAGGGCAAAATTTGGGGTGTTACAGCTGCCCCTATTCAATCATCAGCTAAACCGAGTAGGATGAAAGCGAACAGCTTATCAGACAAACGGGGTGAGCTGTGATTGAATACCAAAGACAGACCGAAAATTTGCGCTCCGAGAACACCACAAAAACGCGGAAATACACCGCGCTGTTTATTTTTCTTCCGATCCTCTGGCTTAATCTGGAGTTTCGATCCTCTGGCTGAACCTATACTCAATTTAGTCCTCTGGTTGGATATTAATTTTGATCCTCGGGCTGGATACGATTTTGATCTTCTGGCTAGATCTTCTTCGATCTTTTGGCTAGATCTCCTTCGTTTCGATTCTCTGGCTGAATCTATTTCCTTTGATTCTCTGGCTGAATCTACTTCGATCTTCTGGCTAGATCTGAATTGTTTCGATTCTCTGGCTGAATCTATTTCCTTTGATTCTCTGGCTGAATCTACTTCGATCTTCTGGCTAGATCTGAATTGTTTCGATTCTCTGGCTGAATCTATTTCCTTTGATTCTCTGGCTGAATCTACTTCGATCTTCTGGCTAGATCTGAATTATTTCGATTCTCTGGCTGAATCTATTTCCGGTCTTCGGGCTAGACCTGACTTCGATCTTCTGGCTAGATCTTCTTCGATCTTCTGGCTAAATCTCCTTTGTTTCGATTCTCTAGCTGAATCTATTTCCTTTGATTCTCTGGCTGAATCTACTTCGATCTTCTGGCTAGATCTGAATTGTTTCGATTCTCTGGCTGAATCTATTTCCGGTCTTCGGGCTAGACCTGACTTCGATCTTCTGGCTAGATCTTCTTCGATCTTCTGGCTAGATCTCCTTCGTTTCGATTCTCTGGCTGAATCTATTTCCTTTGATTCTCTGGCTGAATCTACTTCGATCTTCTGGCTAGATCTGAATTGTTTCGATGATAAATTCCCATCATTAGGATCCCGCATTTGAGGCATGCGCTGGTTGACCCTCTTTTGAAATCTACACCCAACCTTCATATTAGATATGCAGCTTCGAGCATATTCCACTTTTGGGCTTCGTACATATTCTTCGGGCTAGAACATGTTGTACCGACTCCTCAATTAGACTTGCTGGGGAAATAAAGCTTGTAGGCGACTTCACTGGGGAATCTTCGAAATGACCCTTAGGCTGGATCACTGGAACACGATTCTCAGGCTGAATCTTCGAAATGACCCTCAGGCTGGATCACTCACGCTTGATCCTCTGGCTGGATCTCATGACCTTGGTTGTAAAGTAATTCTTCAGTCTGCTTGGAAGAACCTATTTATCAGCTTATGTGTATGCTTGATATGATATGCATGCAAATGCAAATGTTATGCATGGTGTAAAAAGAAATCTGCTTGGGGAAGCAAACTCCGGTAGGGAACAGATCGCTGTATCAATCCTCGAATGCTCTGTGGGGAATGATCCGTCTGCCGGGACCAATGAGCCACCAAAAATAAATTGGCTGCTTGAAAAGTTGACCTTGCGGGGGGAGTATCAACTATGGAAACTTTTCTCGGCGAGGCTCTGTGAGGAGAGTCTGTGGGGAAAACACTTCCTGGGGAAATGTCGTAGGAAACGACCTTTGCTGGGGATATGAACTTGCTAATCACCCTCAAGCTGGGGATTAACAAATCTGTTAAAAATAATCTGCTGGGGATGAGATGAACACTGGGAACACCACCCTCTTGTCCGTTGGGTATGCAACCACTCCGCTGTTGCTAGGAAGATACAGTCTGACACTATCAACTCCGCTGGGGATATATAGTCTGGATACTGTCAACTCTGTTGGGGATAGACGGTCTGGATACTGTCAACTCTGTTGGGGAACATGCTCTGCTGAGGAGAGACTTTGTCAACCGCTTGGGGATGAGGATTCATGACTTGGAATCCGGTTCCTGTGACCTGCAACCAAAAATACACGTATGCCTCGGGGGAATTACTCGGTTTGAATTCACCGTCCGGGATTAAGCATATTCAAAGCAATTTTAAATGTTTTCCTGTGCAAATCATCTGCAAAAGCCACCATTATGTTCATATGCAATATGTTTTATCAAAAATTCGGACATTTTTGCAAACAAACTGATAAATGAAAAATAAAGAGGCTCTTTAACTGAATTATTCGACTCTTACTGGGGAGAAAATTTGTGCCAGGAATAGGCGAGGGTATCAGGAAGCTGATCCCTGAAAAGAGGTGATCGCTATAAAAAGAGAACTATCCTAATGACAACGGGGATACGGGGTCCCACTGAGTTTCGACTCTGCTATGACTCGTATGTCCTCAAGACGCTCTGCTCATCTTGCTTTCTGAAGTGGATGATTAGTCGATCTTTAACCTTCGAAGATTGCCGGATTGAATGAAACAGTGATATAACACTGATGAACTCAGATCACAGTCATTCGCTTATTCCCTAACTTTTGCCTGGATCGCCCCCTTTTCGGGTTTTCAATCCATCGGGATACCCATTTTTGCCTGAGCCGCCCTTTTGGGTTTTCGACTCACCGGGTGTACTCTTTTTTTATATCCCTAATTTTTGCCCGAACCTCTTTATTCTCTTTTTTTTTGGTTCGTCGGGATGCCCTTTTTTTGCCCGGACTATTCTTTTTATCGTCCAGCGGGTCTATTTTATGCGAAGTATTTTTTTTTAACTGCGTCTGAGTTAATAGGGGACGGGAATCCTTCGCCATCCATGGTTGTTAGCATCAAAGCTCCGCCATAGAAAATCCTTTTAACCACGTACGGACCCTCATAGTTCGGTGTCCATTTGCCCCTGTGATCTGTGTTGGGAGGAAGAAATATTTTGAGTACCAATTCACCGACTTGATACCCCCGAGGGTGCACTTTCTGACCAAATGCTTTCTTCATTCGTCTCTGACCGAGATACGTCAATTCTGGGTACGTAGTTCCAGCATAGCACCTTAATCATCGAAGACAAGGTAAACAAAGCATCAGCAAATTGGTTTTCTTCAAAAGAAAGTTAACAATCTTCTCGTGTAGTCTCTGTAAGGAACCAGATGAGGCTGAGGTGTATACCATTTCCCGTTGGTTTGATTGATGACCAAAGCTGAATCCCCGTATACATCCAGGGTTTTAATCTGTATATTGACGGCTTCCTCAAGTCTTAGGATACAAGCTTCGTATTCGGCTTCATTGTTGGTGCAGGGAAAAGTTATTCTGGCACCAAATGGCATATGAACCCCCTTCCGGTGTGATCAACACTATACCAACTCCGCGACCATTGACGTGGACCGCCCCATCAAACATCATAACCCATTTGGATTCAGGGTCAGGCCCCTCCTCCGGGAGTGGTTCCTCTCAATCTTTCGATTTGAGAAACATGATGTCCTCATCAGGAAAGTCAAACCTCATAGGTTGGTAATCATCAATCGGTTGCTCTGCAAGATAGTCTGACAAGACACTTCCCTTGATGGCTTTTTGTGAAGTGTATTGGATGTCATACTCTGTCAGTATCATTTGTCACCTAGTAACCTTTCCGGTAAGTGATGGCTTTTCAAAAATATACTTGACTGGATCCATTTTTGATATCAATAGAGTCGTGTGAGTCAACATATACTGTCTTAGTCGGCGAGCAGCCCATGCCAAAGCGCGGCAAGTTTTCTCGAGCAATGAGTATCTTTGTTCACAGTCGGTAAACTTTTGCTAAGGTAGTATATTGCATGCTCTTTTCGACCTGACTCGTCATGCTGACCGAGCACACAACCCATTGACCTTTCTAACACAGTCAAGTACATGATCAACGGTCTTTCCTCTCGGCCTGTAGACTGGCCCCGATCTTGATCTCTTTCTTGTCGTCTTCGGTACCAATGTTGACGGTCTCAACCACCTCCTGATAAGGTGTAATAGCTCGGTCCTCCTGTTTCAACAATCTGGCTAACCCTTCAGGCAATTCACAATCTTCCTCAGCCTCTTCTTCGGCTTGATAGATAGGATTGTCGAAGTCATACTTGGCCATAGCAGTGTCGTTAGCAGTGAGATCCGAGTGGTCGGCTCTGCATGATAGAGGATCATGCTTTACCTTAGAATGAGAGATTTTTTTTTTGAAAGAAAGGAAAAACGAAAAAAGAAACATTGCCATTTTTTTTTTGTAAAAAGTAAAAAAAACTGAAAGAAAGAGAACACAAAATTGTTTGCAAAAGCCGTCCTTTATTGATGATAAAAATAATTGCGAAACGTAACTAAATGGATGGCCCTACAAATGAGCCGTTACACCTTGGGCAAAGTGTAAGACTTTATTATGCATGTAATAAAGGAAAACAATAAAAATCACTCTTTCAGCAGAGTAACCCGGACGGTTTTTTCAGACGACCAATTGTCGAGCTTTTCTCCCGGGACACACGGGCGAATCCAGCTATCTAAGTCACAGTCGCTGTCAGCCTTGTCTTCATCTACAACATTGACGATGTGGGGAGAAACCAAACCCCCGCTGGAGAGAGTACCGGTTTCATTCTTCTGAGATCCCGGAGCATACCCCAATCCAAACTTGTCTTCTTTGATGACTGGCTCCACAAATTTGCCCCAGCCTTGGGCATTACCAGCTTTAACCACTTCGACAGCTTGCTTGTATGAAGAGATAGAAGTCCCGACCTTCTCAAACTCAGGTGAAAAGACAGCTTCGGGCGCGAGCTCATTGATGTTTGTAGTTTCGAAGCCCTGACACAGCATCTCATGCATCTCGCCATCCATCTCTACATACTTAAATGTAGACAGGTGGCTAACAAAAATATCCTCTTCACCACATACAGTGACGATCTGACCTTCTAGTTCATATTTGAGCTTCTGGTGGAGGGTAGAAGTAACAGCACCGGCAGCATGAATCCAAGGCCGACCTAGCAGACAGCTGTAGGCAGGCTGGATATCCATCACATAAAAGGTGCTCTTGAACACCTGCGGTCCAATCTTAACTGGCAACTCAACTTCGCCAAAGACAGCTCTCTTAGAGCCATCAAAAGCCCTCACAACTAAGTTACTTGGCCTCAGGATGATGCCATCGTAATCCAACTTCATTAAGGCTTTCTTTGGAAGAACATTCAGAGAAGAGCCTGTATCAACCAAAACATGGGAAAGCACCACCCCTTTGCACTCCATTGTGATATGCAAGGCTTTGTTGTGATTCCTGCCCTCAGGTGTCAGGTCATTATCGGTGAAACCTAGCCCCCGGCTAGCGTTTACATTGGAAACTACCGACTCCAGCTGGTTAACAGTTATCTCCGGTGGAACATAGGCCATATTCAGTACTTTCAACAAGGCTGCTCTGTGCGCCTCAGAGCACAGCAATAGTGAGAGAATGGAGATCTTTGAGGGTGTCTGATTTAGCTGGTCGACTACCTTGTAGTCACTTTTCTTGATAATCCTCATAAACTCATCCACTTCCTTCTCGAATGCGGTCTTAGGAGGATCTTCCTCAGTAGTAACCTCTTCGGTGGATACCTGTTTCCCTTTAGCCTTGGCAGCTGCCTCGGCTTCAGTATTCGCGCGTAATGTTGATGGTGCAAATAGGCGTCCACTGCGAGTGAAGCCACCAACCCCTCCAACATTGTCTACAGCGGAGCTACCAATGTCAATGTCTTCTTCGTTAACTTTCTGCCCCTGGCAGTAGATATCAGCCCCATAGTGCCACGGGATAGCACTGTCTTTCTCATACGGAACAGGTCCTGGTACCGTGATGGTGATTGGACCAACCGAAGTCGGTTGAGGGCTGTCAGAGTAAATTGCGACTGGTGCTGAACTTTCGATGTTCACCGCTGTTGGTTCTGTACTTTCTGGGAAATATATTGTTGTCGGAGCGAGTCTCTCGGGAACATATATTTCTTCAGGAGTGAAATAAAACGTCACCGTCGATACACCATTCTTCACCGGACGGGCCTGATCGAACTGAAGACAACCTTCATCTATCAGCTGCTGAATACCCCTTCTCAAACTGTCACATCCGTTTTCGGCAGCTTGACAATTTCTGCATTCTTCCCCATAACCCGGGAAAATCTGTCCTTTCAGAAGTCGGTCTTTAACCACCGATAGCGAAGTCTTCACCTTAGTCACATCAGAAACCAAATTCAAAGTTTCCCCACTATCAACAACATTAATCCTCTGCCCGCCGTGAGCCGGCATCGGGTTCTGGATAACATTAGGCACCAGAGCAAAATTGATAGCCTGGGCATCTCTCAAATCTTGTACCTTTAACTGGAGAGCCTTGCAATTATCTGTAGTATGGCCAGGTGCGTTGGAGTGAAAAGCACATCTGGCGTTGACATCATAACCTCTAGGCAAATTATTGGGATCGATTGGTGGGGCCAGAGTTCTCAACGTAACCAGATTCATGTCAATCAGCTTGGGAAGTAATATTGAATAAGGCATTGGGATTGGCTCGATGACCCGGTCCGTCTGCCTTGGACGTTGTTGATAGTGTCTCTGCTGACACGGATTACCTCCTTGTTGTTGATTGTTGTACCTGGGTTGTTGTTGCGGATGATATTGCGGTTGAGGAACAGGTGTTGGAATAGTGACTGCGGCCACTTGATCTTGATAATAATTAGGGCGTCCTCTACCCCTGCTTCTGCCGGCATACACAACGCTTGCCTCGCCTTCTTTTCTTCGCTGACCGTTACCAGCAAACGGTCTCTTGGGACCTGATGGGTTGGAAACACTATTGTCTTGAATTCGGCCCATCTTCAACAGACTCTCGATTCTTTCTCCAGCAATTACTATCTCTGCAAAGCTGATTGACGGGCAAGCAGCCAATCTCTCAATATAATTTCCTTGAAGAGTGTTCATGAACATGTCCTCCATCTCCCTTTCAGACATAGGGGGTTGGACGGACGCAGCAATCTGTCTCCAACGCTGAGCATACTCTCTGAAGGTTTCCTTGGCAGTCTGAGACATACCTTGCAACAAGGTCCGATTTGGAGCCATGTCCAAGTTGTATTGATATTGCTTGATAAAAGCCTCTGCCAAGTCTTTCCAGCTCTTGATGGTAGTACGAGACAAATGAGAATACCATTCACGAGAAGCTCCAATTAGACTGTCTTCAAAATAGTACATCCACAGCTTTTCATCTTCCGTGTGAGCTCCCAACCTTCCCAAATAAGATTGGAGATGAGTGCGTGGGCAAAAAGCCCCATTGTATTTCTCAAAAGTAGGGGGTTTGAACTTGTGAGGAATCTTTACTCCCTGAACCAGACCAAGATTTGTGACATCAAAGCCTAAGGAATTTTGAGACTCCAAAGATTTGAGCTTCTCAGCAAGCTCATCCATACGGCGAGTGGTCTCGAGGGCCTCGTTGTGCAAAGAAAATTGATCATACTGATAATCTTCAGTAACGGGGTGCCCGTTAATCCGAATTCCTTGATTCACATCGTACCTTCCGCCAATACCATTCCCAACATTCCCTGTGTTGCCAACATTACCCGGGTTTCCATCAGCATTTGCGTTACCCGCGTTACCAGTGTTCACAGGGTTATCAGCGTTCCCAGGGTTACCAGGGTTTCCCTCAGCATTTGGTATCTCCACCTCCGGATCGGGTCTCGGTTGCTCAACCAATTCCCTCAGCTTCGCTTGGCCTTCTGCCATACCAGTCATCAATGTCATGAACTGATCCATCCTTTCACGCATATCAGCCAGCTCTTTCTGTACTTGGTCCATCGCTAGTCGTGGACGATTTTCCTTTGTCGGGTATCTGTGAACTCGCTTGGGACCAATAATCGCCTGATACAGGGAACAAACATTAGACACTGCGGTGACACCTGCAAAACAGACAAGGGTTAATATGCATGGTATGCGATGCACTGCTTGTTCAGTTTTAAGGCACCCCCGTTTTGAAAGGGAATACCCTGCAAATGAATAAGCATGAGATGTTGGATGCAAATATGCAGATGATGTTATGCAATGCAAAGGCATGTCAATCAGAATTGATGGATCCGCTTGAACATCTGTCAGGTTGCACTTCCTGGAGAGAAATTCACTGAGGAATATAATACAAGACCAAAACTCTGCTCCAGAAAACCGGGTTGGTTGGAGGTTAAGGTTTCCTGAATTTAGCCCACCCCTCACTGGTAGGTTCTAAGAACAGAAGTTCGTCAGCTTCAGCCCTTCAGTCGCGAATAATACGTTTACCACTGAAGGTTTGGCATTATTACGGGATAAAAGACCTCCACTGACTCCCCTCAACAGGACATCCTAAAGCAAGTTCCCAGTCTCGGGGTCCTCGGATTGATCAGCGAGAATGCGCCCACCATAGCTAACATAATCACGTCTCGGAGGAGAGGCCTCGACTGAGTTCTCGGGAAATGGTCACCAGAGTCGACGATTTCTAAAGGAACACCATGTCATTACGGAACATCCGTAGGACATAATATATCCAAAAGAAACCTCGTCTGGGTGTGGTTCTTCACGAACGACTTAACGTAGCAACATGCCACGCAAGCCTCATGATCATCCACTCTAAAACCTGTGTGTACGCTCAAGCCTGGGTAATGGGCTTATCTCTCATAGAACATCCCATCCCAACAAACAAACAAACAGATCCAATAGATACAACAGATGTATGCAAGCAGGTAAGCAAATAAATGTACAAAAGCATGAACACCCAATAAACAAGAAATCACACAAGCTAGGAGGGACTCGCTTAGGGAAGATGGACCAGCAAGAGGTCAACTTCTTAGTCCCCAACAGAGTCGCCAGCTGTCGCAACCTGAAAAATACAGTGCGCAAAAAAAAACAACCGGCGAAAGAAAATGACAGAAGAGTCGCCACCGTGCATTATTCATCCCAAAGGAGGGAAAGGAAACGCTCGAAGTAAACCTGAAAAAGGAAAGGACAAGACGGGGTCTCGCAACCAAATCTTGGGTTCGGGAGTCGGTTATGCGAAGGGAAGGTATTAGCACCCCTACGCATCCGTAGTACTCTACGGGATCCACTTTTGTAGTTTTCGTCTAAAGGGTGTGAGTTTATCTTGTGCTGTTTACCAAAAAAAAAGGGTTAAATGAAAATGACTCGCGCGGATGTCGCATCCACTGCATACGTATCTCATCTGAATATGAGAATCAGAGTCTTCGTAGCTCGGCTGACCTATGGGTTGGGGGATGTGTGCTCGCTAAGACATCGCGTCTTATGCCTACGTATCTCATCTGGAATGAGAATCAGAGCAAGCCGTAGTTCGGCTAACTATGGGGTTGTGGATTGGGTTTTGGACGAACGACGTCACTATGCAATCTACCGGATGCTCGACCTTTGGAGACTTACTCGCCTGTAGTAGAAGGAGTTAACGTGTTGCTTTGGGTTTTAGGGTTTGGGATGCTCAAGGGCAAAAAGGCAGTCCTTGACGAAGGAACCGCGCTACCTGCAGGGATACGAACACATACAAAACAAACATGTATAAAGTAAATGTGCAAACAAGGGGCTCAGAAGTAAATAAACAAAAGAAAACAAATGCCTCCTATCGAGGTCTTCCAGCTAAGAAAGCGATAAAATGCGGAAAAGAGGTAAAAGTACCACACGGATGAAGATCCGAAGTAACAGCAATTAAAGGAGTAAGAAACCCAGGGACCTCCCAAGCTAATGCCATCAAAGAAAAGTGAGTCAGTACAGGTAATCGGAATGAACCTCCAGGGGGTATCCCACAAATAAAGTGGGAAACCACGCAAGTTATCCCTGCAAAAGTCATGTGAGCCCTCACAAAAACTCAACAAAAGGGTTAGTGAAACACCATAAGCATTTTTTTCATGGATAACAGTATGGTTTCAGAAACCTCAAACCCTGTGGCATACACTTCAGAAATCATGTGATTAAACATTCAAGGCATAGGTTTCACCCATTCATAATACATCACACATTTAAAACATTCAAATTGAAGGCGTAAAATAATGGGAATAGGGCAAACCTGATTGGAGAGCTTGATTGAAATTGAGTTGCACCCGTGAGGCCCTTCAGGGTTTGGAGGCTGCTCTGAGTTCTCTGTCAGGTTTCTCTTCAGGTTTTGTCCAAGGTTTTGTTCCAAGGAAACCTCAGAGTATTTTGCTTCTCTTCCTTTTTTCTCAAGTGAAGCCTTGGTATTTATAGACTGAATTTCATGGTTTTGTGGGCTCAAATGAGAGAGACCCAAGTCCAAAATTTTTTTTATTATATTTTATTTATTTTATTATTATTATTTTTATTTATTTATTTTTTTGTAAAAAATTATTATTTTTTTTTTTTTCGTTTTTTTTTTCTTTTTTTTTTTTTTGTTTTTTTTTCTTTTTTTTTTTCGGATCTAGTTCTGATTGACATGATGAAATGCAATATGAAATGCTAAATGAATGCATGAATGAGGAGGGCAAATTTTGGGGTGTTACAGTGGGGGAAGAGAGGAACGGGCTCGCTAGGATATCGCATCCTATGCCTACGTATCTCATCTGGAATGAGAATCAGAGCTGCCGTAGTTCGGCTCACGCACGCCGAAACAAAACACACGCAAACAGGCAAACATGGAAACCGAATGCCAATCGCTAGACTTACATCAGACTCCGAACCAAACAAACCCACACTGGAAACCAAATGCCAAATGCTGGACTTATATCGGACTCCAAGCACACAACAATAGGATACGGAATGCCAATCGCTGGGCTTACATCCATCTCCTAACACACACAAGAAGGTTAACACACAACAAGTTACTAAGGAGTCTGGCACTCGAGCCTAACAACTGTCAAACAAACACACACAAAAAAAAGAAAAAGGGTGCCCGGAGAGATCTCATACGACCTCCTGCCTACGTACCTCATCTGGTATGAGGATCAGGGCAACGTAGTTCCCCTGAACAGGGGAGAAACTTTCTCCTAGCCAGAGACTGGGAAATGACAAACTAGAAGGGAGACTGACTCGAGCCTAATAGTTATCATGTATTCCACAATGGTCCTAGGTTGAGTTTTCTATCTAACTTGCACAGGCAGCAAGCTATCTTAAACATCACAAGCAAAGCAGAGCAAACATACACACAATTAGCACACACTATATACAAACAAAGTGGGCTCACACAAGGTTAGGCTGTGAAACACAAGCCAACTGTATCGGGGTGATGTTAGCTCTTAACCCTAACATTGAGAGTTAGGGTTAAGCAGATGAAATGGGAAGTGAGGGGTGTGCCTCACAGCTCTTATCCCTGGCCTGGGAGAGCTTCAGACAATAGAAAGTGTGGGTTCAGAAAGTTGGAACCCTTCTACACATATGACTGACTCAACAAAGATCTTGGGTTAATATCCACAATGCATCAACACAAGGTGTGTGAGCAAAGTGGATGACACACTGAATAGCATGAGATGGATTGCACATCTCTTTTATCTGCCAATTGCCTCTTAGAGGTCTTTTCCTGCTTGGCACAAAGATAAACAAACACAAGCATTGCCTCTTAAGGAGGACTTCAGACAGGTGCCTGCCCAAGTAACAGGACAGGTCTTCCAGACTACATGAAGTCAGTGAGTTATACCTCAATTGGTTAAGCAACCAAGCAACAGCAAAATCAAGTTCAAAAGAACTTAAGCAACTAATGTACCTGAAAACAATCCAACACAATCAGTATACAATCAACAAAAGTCAAACAGACAGTTAATAGTCAACAGCTGTACACAGTCAAACAGACAAGCAAGCTATGCATCAAGGCAAAGCACAAGCTCAACTCAAAGGAGCTAATCCACCTACAAAACAACTCAATGTTAATCAACATCAATCAAATAGGCAACTCAAACCAATGAATCAATTCCTTAAGACCATATGCTTCTTAACCTGCAAACCAAGCTCAAACATGAGAAGCAAACCACTAGGACAAGGCCTAGGGTCAAAGAGGGAGAAATAATTCAAAACAGAACATGAAAATTGGCATGAATCAAGCTTAATCAATTAAGAACAATATCCAAGTGGTCTCATATCAATAGCATCAACCAATTTCATTTCACAAAGCACATAAGGCAAAGCATGCAAGTTGAAAGCTCATTGAAGCAAACAGAATGAACCAATCCACATCAACTCAAACATAATTCAATAAATCCAAATAAAAATCATGGCTAAACAGCACACATCACATGATCAACACACCAAAAATCAAAGCATTTGGACAAGTGTAAGCATGGCAATCAAATTCTCTAAGGCAAGGTAAGCACAAACAAGCTCAATTGAGGCACAATTTCATACATCAACTTAACACAAGCCTAAAACAGAATCCACACATGAGAAATGTCTCAAACCAAAGCCACAATAAACTTTAATGTGTCTAGAATCAATGTACAAAATTTCAAGTTCATATGATAAACATCAAGCATTTCACAAATCATTTGAATTCATGACTATCAAAAAGTCCACAAATGGTCAACCAGAAAGGAAAATCTCAAAAAAATAAAAAATGAATCTAAAAATTCCACAAAAATTCATGATCAATCCTAACATCCAGAAGTAACATCATGCACAAATTCACATCATTTGAAGTTCATTTGGCATGGCAAATAAAATCAACAAGTCAAGCAAGCAAAGGTGTGACACACATTGTCACACCTACATTAAACAGATCATATCTCAATAACCAGAAATGAGAAAAATGCAAACTCTATACCAAAATGACCATTAGGATGTCTATTTTAAGCATGCAAAATTTCAAAAGCATTGGAGCAAAACTCATCATTTCATGAAGCAAATGGCATGGAAGGGACAAATTGGATACTCATACACAATCCCTAAGGCAAATTAAATTCCAACCGTGCACAATTTCTGGAAAAAATCTCATAAAATAGTAGACATCATGAAGAATAACATGCAAAAAACCTCATCTCATTTGGACAATTATTCATTGACTTATGAATTTTGGAATGAATGGAAAAAATAAAAAAAATCACATGAAAGCATGGATGAAATGGCATGGTAGAATGAACAAAAATGCTAAAGCAATATTGGATTTGTCCAGAGCGAGGAATCGAAGTGTGTATGTATTTGAACTGAGCGCGCCATCCATGAAACTCACCGTTTCATTTAAACTGATGTGGCAGCGCAAATCAGTCTGGACCAATCATCACGCCATGTAATGCCAGCGTGGACCAATGCATGGTCTCTAACACAAAAATACATGCAGGAAGCGCTCAAACGGATCAAACTCATTCTGGAATTGAAAACCCTAGGTGTTCATCGTGTTCTTCACAATTTTCCAGGTCATGAACAAATATGCCAGAAATCAAAAACAAATACATCATCATGTTCATCCTTCCAAGCACAACACGAATCTAAGATCAATTTATCCTAATTCTCATTAACATGCATGGATCGAGCAAGAGAACATTCACACATCAAACTTTAAATCACAATAACTTTCTTATTTCTTCATGAAAATCAAAGATACAAAGCTCAGTGCAATCAGTGATGGAAGATCTACAACATGCATATCATAATTTCATGAATTGAGAAACTCGAATTCTAACCTTCAAGTAAGTGCAGAGATGAAATCAGTAGATTCAGGCTTGGAAAATCAGAAACAGCTCTTCCTCAACTCTTGAATGATGGAATGGATGAGTATTGATAGCTCAATTATGCTTGATATTGCTCAAATCCTCAACTGCCATGAATGGATGAATGTTGCAACAGTTCCAAAACCAGCACGAAAATGGATAGATCTTGCTTCCAAAGTGTCAAATTATCCTTATGGATGAAGGATCAATCAAGAACAATGCAAGGTTTATGGAGAAAATTGAAGAAAAGTGAGAGAGAAAAATTGTGAAGATTTTGGAACTAGATCTAGATCTGAGAATTCTGTTATGTTAATCCCAAAAACAATTATGCTTATGCTTTTATATGGTCTGTTAATGATGTTGCTAATCACAATTAGGCCAAATGCAAATGGATTAAGTGAAAACCAAGTGTAAGTGCAAATTTGCAATTCACCTCATGTGCATGCATGGATTGCTACAGTACACGAAATTTATGCCAAATCCACTTGAAATGTTGTTTAAGAGCCAAGGCAAGTGATTGGAAGTGAAAGCAATGCATATTTTTCAAATTGTAATTTTCCCTCCAAATTTCAAATGAAAATGCCAAAATTTTTGTAATGGAAATGCATGATATGTGATGCATGTTTTGGATAGCACATGACAAGACAAGAATGTTGCAAAAAGAACCACTTCATTTGGCCTTATGGTTCAAAAGTTATGCACTTGTGAAGTTCAAATTCATTTGACCAAGATTGATCCATATCTTCTCAACCATACATGAGAAATTCATGTTCTTGGACTTTTTGGAAATGGGAGAACAAGATCTTCAACTTTCATGTTGGACAAAATTTCATTTGAAGCTTGCTTGATGATGTAAACTTGAGGAGAAAACCTTTCCATTTTTGGCAATTTTGAATTACAAGTCACTTTCTATTTTTGGAAAGTTTTGTCCTGACTTTATTTTCTTCAATGTTGATGTTTGAAATGTCAAATGAAACTTGTTTGGACATGAATGAAGTGTCTCTAACCCTCTCCCACCTCCAAATCCATCAGTTGACTTTTGGTTGACTTCTGTTGACTGATAGATGACTTGGCTATGCACAGATGAATTTGAGCCTCAATCTCCTGATGAAATGGCTCCAAAATGAAACCCTAGCTTGTACAAGCTCAATAAAATCATAGAATGATCCCCATCTCCACAAAGACCCCATCTCCTTGCAAAACCCTGATTGGCACAATACAACTGATTAGGGTTGACCAGAGGTCAAAACCCTATTCCCAAGGAATCTTGCCAGGAATAATGAACCTCTTGGTGATGATGATGTATCCATGATGATGATGATGTACCATTTCAACCAAGATGATGTCCACCCTCCTTGAGGAACCAAGAAACCCTAATTTGAAGCACCAACCCTCAGATGATTAGTGATCAATTCATGAGACCCTCTAGCTTGAATCTTTTAACCTCTTGTTCTTCTAAGCAAGACTTAGGAGGATGACTTACTTATTGTCTCCACATGATATGCAAAAATGCAATGACTAATGACCTACAAAATGAAATGCAATATGTTAAGCTAGTCCCAAGAGAGGAGGGCAAATTTTGAGGTGTTACATTAAGGATCCCCATCTGAACATGGACTTACAAAAGAGGACACCGGCTGTGTCAAAGGAAAGTGGGCAATGTGTTCAACGTCCTAGCAGTAGGTGTCGCAGCTCACTGAATCAAGTCTTAGGCAGTTACCTCTTTGCAATAGAACGGACTGACATGCCACAAGATCGGAGACGCACGGAAGGTCTAAAAGTGGGGAAGCTCTGCTCTAGAGTTGTCATGCAATATGGACCTATATGTTAGGATTTACAAAGGGGAACATCTACCTAATGTTAGCATGCAAAGAATAGGGGAATTCTACCTATGTTATCATACAAAGGGTTCTACTTAATGGGTGCTACCTAAACGGAACAAGAGTCGACGGATGGAGCGCGAAGAGGAGTTACGGATAAGGGTAGATGGCGATGCTGGAGGGAATCGACTTACAGGTAGATGGCGATGCCTGAGGCAATCGACTTACAAGAGGATGGATGAATGTGTGCTGGTTCTGTTAAGTTTTGAAAATGATTACTCGACGTTGGATCGAGCTTTTGATCTTATTTTGAAATGGTTATCGGATGTTCGTTTTAATTCTTATATTAACAGGTGACTAAAAAAATAAAGAAATAAATATTATACACTTTATTGGAGAGGGGTACATTTGTTATGAATGGGGATTGTTCATGGCAAACAAACAATAAGAATATATGCCTCATACATCATACAAGTAGGCAACAATTATCAATCAGATCGGATAAAGAAACAATATATAATCAAACCAAAGAATCAAATAATGGAGCATTTAAATAATGCATAGGAGTATGTACATGTTAAATAATCAAGCAATAGAAAGCATGAATGAGAGAAACAAGTATAAAAGATAACAGATGAATCAAACAAACGAAAATATGCACACGAAGGGTCTGTAGCGGTGTATTCGTTACCATTGGAGATATTAACTAAATCCAAGGTAAATCATACAAAGTCGAGTCGCCACCGCACTTCTATTTATCCAAAGGAATGGTTAGAAAGCGAATAAAAACCTAAAGAGTTTTACAAACAAAACTAGTAAAAGACAGAGATCTGGGTAAGGGGGTTGGTTATGTCATGGGAGGGTGTTAGGCACCCACAACATCCTAGGTACTCCTAGGGATCCATTTTCACGCTTGTTGCAAAAGGTTATTGTTTATGAAATTGTTTTGTGCAAACATGATTGAAGAGATGAGAAAAGAATATACAAGTTTATTTACATTTTTGTGTTTGGATGGATAAACCCATTGCCTATGTACCTTCTCATGAAAGATAAGGATCAAAACCCCGTAGTTCGGGTAAAGAATTTCAAAACAAGTGAGTGAATTGATTTTAAACAAAAGCCTTAAGGTCTTTCGTTATCCAAGGGAGAAAACTCGACCTAAACCAACAATCCACCATGTGAGGAAGGCTTCGACATACTAGTGAGGGGTTAACCCTATAATAAGTATGGAAGGCTTACAATCCAACCACTAAGGATGTGGTGAGATTTACATCAACCACGGAGATAACTCAAACCTATGGCTAATGCATGAAAGATTTGATTAAGAAGTGGACATATGGACCACAAAAGCAATTGAAAGTGAGTTGAATTTACCAATTAGAAGTATGTACAAAGATGGTCAAAGTTGACTTAAAGATTCAATTCAAAATGAGTATTATGAAAAGAAAGTTTGAAAATCAGAGGCATAAGGCCTAGGTTTCTAATGTTGAAAATAAGTGAAAATGTTTGCACAAAAGTTTTGGGTTTGGGTTAAGGATGGAAAAGGATCAAGGTTAAGCATACAAGAGGTGGGGAATAAAGGAATGTAATCACAAATAGGGTTGCTCTCTTGAAATCATATGGATGATCCAAGTAAGTCCCATCCTTTGGAATAAGGCAACACAAGGTATAAACAATAAGCAAGTCTCATAAGAGAACCACAGAAAGAGGAAACAGAATGCCAATCAATGGACTTACATCCAACTCCTAACAACAAAACTGGAAACAGAATGCCAATATATGGACTTATATCCAACTCCTCCAAACAAACAGGAAACAGAATGCCAATAGATGGACTTATATCTAACTCCTCAAAACAAACAGGAAACAGAATGCCAATAGAAGGACTTATATCTAACTCCTCAAAACAAACGAATGAGCAAAAGAAAACACATGCAAAGTAATCAAGCAAACAATGCATCACACACTATACACAAACAAGAGGCTCAATCAAATAGGTGGGCTTTAGTCAAGAGGGGTCATGTCAACCTCGACAAACAAGCCAAACTGTATCAGGTAAGCTGTGAGCTCTTAACCACTAACATTGAGAGTTAGGGTGAAACTGATCAAATATGGAAATGAGGATGAGACCTCATGCTCTTAACCCTGGCCTGGGTGAGCTTATGACAAAGAAAGCGTGGGGATCCAAAATGTGGGATCCTATTCCACTTGACAGGCTCTAAACAAGATCTTGGTTACTTGTTCAAGAGCATCAGCACGTAGTGCGAGCATAGTGAATGACTCACTGAATAACAGGGGATTGATTGCTAATCCCTTCTATCTGTCAATTGCCTCTTCACTTAGGAGGACTTATCAAGTAACATGCCTCATTTAGAGGTCTTTGGCACAAATGTAAACAATCACAAACAGAGCCTCATAAGGAGGACTTCAGCCAAAATGCCTGCCAAAAAGGTGACAGGACTTCCAGACTACATGGAGTAAAAGAGTAGCTACCTAAGTGGTGTATCAACCACAATCCAAATCTCAAGCAAGAGCTAAAAGCAAGCAACTAATGTACCTGTACAAAATCTAAACAGTTAATATCTCAGACAACCAATTAGAAAACAGACAGTGAAACCATCCAATATTTACAACTCAATGAACAATGCTCAAGCACTCAAGTGAAGCAATGAGCATCAATTAGAACCTACAAAACAGCAAGAGTTAGTACTCAAAGGCATTTGTATCTCACAAAGTGAGATCAAACCAAACATCAATGCTAAATGTCCAAACCTGAAACACAAAGCACAATTAGTTTATGTACAAAACACTAGTACAAAGACTAGGTTCAAAACCAAATCAAATGATGAAAACAGAACTCAATCTTTTGCACAAAGCAAGTTCAAACATGTCACAAGATGTCCTCAAAAGGACCAGCATCAATTCACAAGGCAAAGGCATCAAATGATCAATGTAAAGCAAAGACCAACAAATGAGCACAAAATGGACAATCAAATTAGAAAATCCAAATCAAAACATAAATGCATCCAATGGCAATGAAATTGTTTATGCAATCTACTCATGTTATGAACAAACATCATGCAAAAAATCAAATCCAGAAGAGCCCAAATGATAGGTGAACAAAAATGCACAAATGCAAGGCGAAAAATGTGACACAAATTGTCACAACATATCTCCATGTGTCCAAAACAGTGATGGCATATGATAAAAAATCCAAACCAAAGCTCAAAAATCAAATCACATGTGAAGATCAAGCACACCAAATTTCATATCAATTGGATTAAAGATGAGCATTTCATAAAGCAATGAATGTAGCATATCAATTTGGCATAAGGTTCAATCAAAAATTCACAATTAAAAATCCAGCAACAAACAAATCATGAAATAAATGCTATAAAAAACTAGAGATCAAAACAAGATCAGGAGAAAAAATGGACTCAATTTGAAGCATTTTTCAATTTTTAATGATTTTTTGAAGATGAGCAAATAAAATGAAATGTAAAAATGAAATGGAGGGAAAAAATATTATTCAAATAACATCAGCAATATGCACAACCAGGGAATCGAACACACGCATGGAAGGATCAAAAGCGCTCATGAAACGCTGAGTTTCATTAATACACATGGCGCACACATCAGCATGGTCAAAGAACACATGGCAAGGTCAAACAAACGTGATCCAATCATTCACACACGGAAGCGCTACATCAGCACACACATAAGCCAGATGAAACGAAGTGTTTCATTAAACGCGCTGGCGTGCTACATCACCAGTCAAACACACACTCAGCACAGTCAAGCGAATCCAGGCCAATGAAATGAACAGGTAAGTGCGCAGTCAGCATATGACAAGGCAAAACCCTAGGGAGTTGCAGACGGCGGAGTAACCGTCTTCTCCGGCCGTCTCCGGCGGAGATTCAAACGAAATTTTCCAGAATCGAGCAAATTATATATGGTTCGAAAGATCTTTCAGCATACAATCCAAATATCATGTTCAAATCAACTAATTCTTCCTAACATTTGCACGGATCGAAGCAAAACATTTTCATCATCAAAACTTTAAGTCAGCCATACATGTTCATTTCTCAGCCAAATTCAAAATTAAACATATCAGTGTGCTCAGCAATGCAAGATCTACATGATCATGTACATAAAACAACAAAATATGAGAATCGATTTTCAACTTACTTGAGATGGCAGTTACTGTATACGCGTGTTCAAGCTCTCTCCAGCTCCAGATCAACTTCCTGAACCTTGCTTTGAAGCTTTGTGCACAAAGAAATGCTTGAAACCACTTGGATCTAGCTTAATTTCAGAAATCCATCTTCATGTTCATGCACTCGATCTGTCTGAAAACTAGCTCAATTCCAATAAACAATGAATGAATCCTGCTCAGAATTCCACAAGTATCATGAATATGCAAAGAGATTGAAGGTTTGTGTGAAGAATTTTGAAATTCGAGGAGAGAGAATTTTGGAGGGAAATGTGAATTTTCAGATCTGAATTTGTTATTCTTTTCCAAAAACAGTTAGGGTTTGGCTTATATACCACTCACTAATCACACTGAAATCAGGATTAGGCTTTGGTTAATTGAGATTAGAGAGATATGAGGTGAATTGCAAAATTTCCAAATGCACCTAGCATGGCCATGTAGCACGTGAACAGTACCCATGCAAGGTTCAAATTCACTCAAAATCATTCAAAAATCATCATGGAATTGGTATTTGGCTTGCATGATCAACCAAATTTGAATTATCAAAATTCCCTCCAAAATGCACATGTATGAACAAGTGGTCATATGAGCCTCTTTCATGCATGGCAAAGGTTGATTTGGAATCTCTTGGTCATGATAAGCATTTTGCAAAAAGAGTGGACCAATTTGGAGTTTTGAATCAAAAGTAATGCCATGTTGAACTCCCATGCATACTTTGTGATCATTTGGCCATAACTTCTCAACCAATTATCAGATGGACATGATATAGAACTTTTTGAAAAGAGGAGAGAAAGATCTTCAACTTTCATGTTCACCAAAAATCCATTTGAAGCTTCTTTGATGTTGAAAAGTCAAGTTGAATAAGGACCAAAAACTTGCCATTTTTGGAAATTTGAAATTACATGTCACTTTCCCTTTTTGGAAACTTTTGCCATGACTTCAAAATCTTCAAGATAGATGTTTGGCATGATGAATAAGCCTTGTTTGAACATGATTGGGATGTCTCAAATCATTTCCCCCACCTCAAAGCCCTCAGTTGACTGCATAGTTGATTATTTGGTTTTCAGATGACCTTGACATGCTTGAATGAACTTGGGCCTTTACCACTTGGTGATATTGCTTCAAAATGAACCCTAGCTCATATAAGCTCCATAGAATAATCACGTGGTTCTTCATCTCAAGAAAATACCATCATCTCTTGCCCAAAGGAAATCCTTGAAAGCCTTGACCTAATGATTGCTTCAGCTACAAAACAAATGTTAGTGACATATTTTTGTGCTTTTGGTTAGTGATTAAAACAAGAAAATCAAAGATATACAATGTAAGCATGCCTGGTGATCTCAAACCACTCACAAGAGATCTCTCCCCAAAGGGAAAGGAAGCCAAGATGCTCAAATGATCCTTGAGGCTATGCAATGCAATGCTTATGATGCCATGAGGGATCTTAGGGACAAAATTGGGGTCTTACAGATGCCCCTATTTAAGATCATTCTAGCCGGAGCAATGAAGGTTAAGATCTTCGTCTCGACGAGGTAGAATGGGCTTAAATAATAACAAAGAGACAAATTTTGGTCCTTGAGAGACCTCATGATGCAAATGTATGTATGTAAAACAAACTATCTCTGTGGGGATATGGGTCCACAAAGAAGAAAAGAAATCAGGAGAAATTGAAAATCCATAGGAGTAATACACTCATTGATGGAACAGAGACTCTAACGGGACTCTTGTGGTGATAAGAAAGCAATAAAAATGCGTGAGCAGGACACGACTTGAAACTGGAGACTTTACTGGGGAGTAAAGGACTGAAACCGTGCGAGCAGGTAACGACTCAAAACTGGGGAAAAGAGTTTTCCAAAGGGATACAAATCCGATGGAAAGACTCAAGCTGACTCAAAGATGCATGTGTTGGGGAATATGCCAACACAGCAAAACTATCCATATAGGATACATCGGATAAAAATCCGGACCCGGGCTGGGGAAAGATTGGAGCAAAACAACTCTGTCGGGGGAAATGCATGTATTGGGGAATATACCAACACAGCAAAAGGCGAATCACAACAACAACTCCGTTGGGGAAATCTAAAAGACTCTCCAGGGGAAGCAAAAAGGTGAGGTGTTACCGGTTAGTAGGCAACAAGCTCGGGAAGAATGAATATCTAAGACCGGTGTAAGGGTGAGATATATCAATCGACCAAATCAACTGAGGAAGACCTGAAAAAGGTATGTTTCAACTCAGGAAAATCTGACTCCACAGGGGACCGAGGTCATAATAGGGAGCAGAAAGGAAGGAACACCAGGGATACCGGCTACTGGGTATATAATAGGTGACCGACCAAGGCGTGAATTGGTGTGTGTGCCAAAACACTCATCATCCTGAAGAAAGCTGGAAAAGCAGACTTGTTTATAGGATGGACATTCGACTCCACAAGGAATACGAATCTTACTCAACTGGGGAAGGACAGAAGACTTCGACCAAAGAGTGCATGAGATATATTATCTATTGTCGTCAAAACGTAGATAATATACTCGCATGGAAGATTATCCACAACCGGTTAGTAGGTTAACAAAGGATAAATCGACCAAAACGAAAGGCATCGGGATACCAAACTAGGTATGTAATGATGACCAATCAAGGGAGAAACAATCGTTACCAACAACAACAGGGTAGACGAGAGATGACTCACTGAGGATAAATTGCGCAAACAAGGCAACTATCCAAACAAAATGGGGTAGAATGAATATTCGATTCCGCAAAAGGACAACGAATCTTACTCAACTGGGGAAACACAAAAGGCTTCGACCGAAGAGTGCATGAGATGTATTATCTATTGCCGTCAAAACGTAGATAATATACTCACATGGAAGATTATCCACAACCGGGTAGTAGGTTAACAAAGGATAAATCGACCGAAACATGAATTGGTTTGTGTGCCAACACACTCATCATCCTGAAGAAAGTTGGAAAAGCATACTTGTTTATAGGATGGACATTCGATTCCACAAGGAATACGAATCTTACTCAATTGGGGAAGAACAACAAAAGACTTCGACCAATGAGTGCATGAGATATATTATCTATTGCCGTCAAAACGTAGATAATATACTCGCATGGAAGATTATCCACAACCGGGTTGTAGGTTAACAAAGGATAAATCGACCGGAAAGAAAGGCATCGAGATACCAAAACTAGGTATATAATGATGACCAATCAAAGGGGAAGCAACAAACATTATCGACAAACGGTAAATGAAAGAGGACCCGCTGGGGATAAATTTGCTTACTCAGAGCAAACATCCATAAGAAGGAAGGAATATCAATACCGAATACTGGAGTGATAACCAACAAAGAGGGGATTACATCTACTGAATACTGGGTAGAAAACCACGGAAGGGTAACCGTCATCGGTTGGGATGAACAACAAGGGTTAACTCTGCAAGGGGAGAAAAATAGGGTTTACGACTACCGGATACTGGGTAGAAGACCAAAGACTCTGATGAGGATAAGATGAATAATCATTGGCGACCTTACTAGGGATAAGGTGAAGGATTGCCAATAAATGAGCAATTATTCATCTATCATAAGGAAACGCCAGAAACAGTCACAAAAAGGGTCAGTTTAGGATCAAACCAAAAAGGCAAACTGAATCAAGACTCATCCTACTGAGGATATAACTCAATAGGGAACCCATCCCAATATATGTGTTGGGAGGAAACGGAAACAACCGTCGTCCACGAGGAGATAACTCAGTGGGGAAATGGCATGAAAGATAACACTTTCTGCTTATGGGGCTGACTCTACATGGAGGGATCAGACATCAACCTCTGCTTGGGGAGATATACCACCAGATAGCAGGAGACAACAAACAATAGATATATGGCAAAAATGCAACATGAATATCTGAATGTTAAAAGTATGCATGTATATGCGTGGTTTATGTATGATGAATGCTGACAAACAGACATATCCAACACAAACAGGCCCAGGAATCAAACACCCGGTACTACATCTCAAGAGAGAAAGCCAGAAACTCCGATGGAGAGTATCCAATCTGCTGGAGATCCGAGATGCTAGTAAGCCAAGATCTTGCCAAAGAAAACAGAGATATCAGGAAATCACAAAAATCTCTGAGTGATGGATCATCAATCAATCCGGTTAGGGAAAAAAGTCGTCGCACAGGCAGAAACTGCCACAAAAGCAACTCTACTTGAGAAACCATCAGCAACTCTACTGGGGAATTCCACTGAGAGATAAAAGAGGAAACTGGAGATCACACTCTGTTGAAGAGAAAAGATCGGGGCGAACCATCACTCTCAGTTGGGAGAAAAAAATTCATCGCACAGGCAGAATCTGCTACAGCCGTAACTCTGTTGGGGAAACAGTGAAATCACAAAATCTCCGCAGGGATGAATCATCATTCTCAGCTGGGGAGAAGTACTTAATTGCGCAAGTAGAATCTGCCACAAAAGCAACTCTGGTTGGGGAAATTATCGTCACAAATGAAATCCACCACACTAACAATTCGGCTGAGGATCAGAAATACCAGGGAACAACGATATCTGCTGGGAATAACATCATAAAAGATAAGATCCAACACACCAACAACTCCATTGGGGATCTATCTGAGGAGATGAAGGAAATTTGGGGATCAACCACCAAATACTGAACCTTCCAACGAGAGCACATCTGCTGAAGAGAGAAATACCACTGCTCTTCTGCCAGGGGAGGAATCAATGAACATTCCAACCGGGGATAGGAGTTAATATGAGACCACTTCTACCACATGAGCAGCTCTACCGGGGAGTCTATCCGATGGATAAAGGGATTCTGGGTGCCCACCACCAAAATAAATCTTCCAGAGATAACACAACCGAGGAGAGAAAAATTACTGCTCTGCTGAAGTGAAAAGGGATGAATCCTCGCACCACTTGGTAGGGGAAGAAGCCAAGAAAGGCACCCTGCTCGAGAGAAAACCCACAGAAAGTTCTGGAGGAAAAGGATACAATCAAATGTCAGGGATATGAACAAATGTCTTACCCTGTTGGGAATCATACCACCCTTGGGAGAGCACTGAGAATCTCCTAAGTATCTTTTTATCATTGTGAATGTTCACTTTGTTTAAAAACAAATTTGTGAAAAATTCATTTATTTAAAAAAATGACATTTTATCAATTAAAACATGCAAAACATTTGTTGAATAGAAACAAATAAGAGTGCAAATAATTGGATAAAGGCTCAAATTTATTTGATGGAATGGTAGCCTGCAAATGGCAAGACTCCATAGATTTTTACAAGTTTGAAATTGGTGATATATATTGGAAAAGGGCTACATTGAACATAATGACCATTTCTCCACCAATTCCGGATTCGATGTATTCGAAGCTTCAGTTGACGACGAATGAATAAGAATCTTTGACGGATGACAGATGTAGAACACAGTCTTGTCAAGATGCAATTACTTGCCAAATCCCTATTTTTTGCCTAGATTGCCCCAGGATGAGGTACTCAATCTAGCGGGATGCAAATATTCGTTTTTTTTCATGTCTCTAACTTTTGCCTGGATCGCCCTTTCGGGTTTTCAATCCACCGAGACGCTCATTTTTGCCCAAGCCGCCCTTTCGGGTATCAACTTAGCGAGCTATTCTGTTTTTTTTTTTAGGCGAAGTATTTCTTGACTGCATCTGAATTCACAGGACGAGTGAAATCCTCCTCATCCATAGTTGTAAGTAACAAAGCACCGCCTGAAAAGGCTCTCTTAACAACATATGGACCCTCATAGTTTGGAGTCCACTTGCCCCTGGAATCGGGCGCTAAAGACAAGACTTTCTTGAGCACAAGGTCACCTTCTCGGAACACACGAGGCTTGACCTTCTTATCAAAAGCTTTCTTCATTCTCTGCTGATATAACGGACCATGGCACATGGCAGTCAATCTCTTCTCTTCGATCAAATTCAGCTGGTCAAAACGACTCTGAACCCATTCAGCATCAGTCAACTTGGCCTCCATCAAGACTCTCATTGATGGGATCTCCACCTCTACTGGGAGTACAGCCTCCATGCCGTAAACAAGAGAGAAAGGGGTTGCCCCTGTTGAAGTGCGGACAGATGTACGATATCCATGCAAAGCAAATGGAAGCATCTCATGCCAATCTTTGTACGTGACAACCATCTTCTGGATAATCTTCTTGATATTCTTATTAGCAGCTTCAACAGCCCCATTCATCTTGGGTCTGTAAGGAGAAGAATTATGATGTGCAATCTTGAACTCACTACACAACTCTTCCATCATCTTGTTGTTCAAGTTAGATCTATTATCAGTAATGATCTTATCAGGCACACCATAGCGGCATATGAGTTGATTCTTGATAAACTTCACGACCACCTGCCTGGTCACGTTAGCATACGATGCAGCTTCAACCCACTTGGTGAAGTAATCAATCGCTACGAGAATAAACCTGTGTCCATTGGACGCTTTCGGCTCAATCATGCCAATCATGTCAATTCCCCACATGGAGAAAGGCCATGGTGATGAAATCACATTCAGAAGTGTCGGAGGAATATGAATCTTATCCGTATAAATCTGACACTTATGGCATTTCTTCACATATTTGCAGTATTCAGACTCCATTGTCAGTCAATAGTAGCCTGCTCTCAACATCTTCCTAGCCATGGCATGTCCATTGGAATGAGTACCAAATGAACCCTCATGGACCTCAGTCATCAACAGGTCTGCTTCGTGTCTATCCACGCATCTGAGCAGAACCATGTCAAAATTTCTCTTATAAATCACTTCGCCATTGAGGTAGAAACTACCTGACAATCTTCTCAAAGTTTTCCTGTCTTTCACAGATGCCCCAGGCGGGTAAATCTGACTCTGAAGAAAACACTTGATGTCATAATACCATGGCTTATCGTCTTTCACTTCTTCAACTGCAAACACATGAGCTGGTCTATCCAAACGCATCACGGTGATATTGGGAACTTCATTCCAATACTTGACCACAATCATTGAAGCAAGCGTAGCAAGAGCATCTGCCATCCGATTATCTTCTCGAGGAATATGATGGAAGTCAACTTCAGAAAAGAACGTTGAGATCCTCCTCGCATAATCTCTGTATGGAATGAGACCAGACTGATTCGTTTCCCATTCACCTTTGATCTGATTGACAACGAGGGCCGAATCACCATAAACATCGAGATGCTTGAACCTCAGATCAATGCATTCTTCTAATCCCATAATACAGGCCTCATACTCAGCCATATTATTCGTGCATTTGAAAGTTAGCCTTGCTGTAAAAGGAATATGTGTGCTCTGAGGAGTAATGATTACTGCCCCAATACCATTTCCGTACTGATTTACAGCGCCATCAAATACCATACTCCATCTGGAACCAGGCTCTGGCCCTTCATCGAGTGTAGGCTCATCACAATATTTCATCTTCAAATACAGAATCTCCTCATCTGGGAAGTCATACTAAACTGATTGATGATCTTCAATCGGCTGATGTGCCAAGTGGTCAGCCAAGATACTACCTTTAATAGCCTTCTGAGCTCGATACTCAATATCATACTCAGATAACAACATCTGCCAACGGACAATCCTCCCGGTTAAAGCAGGCTTCTCAAAGATATACTTGATTGGATCCATTCTGGATATCAACCAAGTTGTATGATTTATCATATACTGGCGTAAACGCTTAGCAGACCAAGCCAAAGCACAGCATGTCTTCTCAAGCATTGAGTATTGAGACTCACAATCAGTGAACTTCTTACTCAGGTAGTAAATAGCATACTCTTTCTTCCCGAATTCGTCTTGCTGACCAAGGACACAACCCATCGAGTCTTCAAGAACTGTCAGATACATGATCAAAGGTCTTCCCTCTACAGGAGGAGACAGGATTGGAGGTTCGGACAGATACTCTTTGATATTGTCGAAAGCTTTCTGGCAATCCTCGGTCCAATCATGAGACTGATCTTTCCAGAGAAGCTTGAATATCAGAGCAGATGTGGCAGTCATGTGGGATATAAATCTGGAAATATAGTTCAAGCGGCCAAGAAAACCTCGGACTTGCTTCTCAGTTTTGGGCGCAGGCATCTCTTGTATTGCTTTGACCTTTGCAGGGTCAACCTCAATACCTCTTTTGCTGACAATAAAGCCCAATAACTTGCCAGAACGGACTCCAAATGTACACTTGTTAGGATTCAGACGAAGCTTGAACTTCCTCAAACGCTGAAAAAGCTTCAACAAATGCTCTACATGTTCAACTTCCGTTCGTGACTTAGCAATCATATTATCAACATAGACCTCAATCTCCTTGTGCATCATATCATGGAACAAGGTAGACATAGCTCGTTGATACGTGGCTCCGGCGTTCTTCAAACCGAAGGGCATCACTCGATAACAAAATGTTCCCCAAGGTGTGATGAATGTTGTCTTCTCCATATCCTCGGGTGCCATTTTGATCTGATTATATCCGGAAAATCCATCCATAAATGAGAAGATATTGAATTTAGCTGTATTGTCTACCAACATATCAATGTGTGGTAGAGGAAAATCATCTTTCGGACTAGCTTTATTCAAATCACGGTAATCCACACACATCCGGACTTTTCCGTCTTTCTTAGGCACGGGCACAATATTGGCCACCCATTGAGGATACGTAAAAGTCATCAGAAACCCCGCATCAATTTGCTTCTGAACTTCCTCTTTGATCTTCACTGCCATATCAGGATGAGTTCTTCTGAGCTTCTGCTTCACAGGCACGCACTCAGGCTTCAAAGGCAGGAAATGTTGCACAATGTCTGTATCCAGACCTGGCATGTCTTCATATGACCAAACAAAGATATCAGAATATTCTCGTAGCAATTCGATCAACCCTTTCTTAACAGACTCTGCCAGGAGTGCCCCAATCTTCACCATTCGAACACAATCCTCAGACCCCAAGTTGATTGTTTCCAGATTCTCAAGATGCGGCTGAATGATTTTCTCTTCATGCTCAAGAAGACGGGTAATCTCATCAGGAATCTCTTCAACATCATCTTCCTCTGCCTCGAATACAGGGAATTCAAAATTGGGAGATGGCGTTGGATCATTATGTTCAATAGGTTTAGATATCAACCTGCATAATGATTTTGGATATGAAAAGCTTTTAGAAATCAAACAAGGCAATCATTATGCAGATGAAAAGATTGATTTTATTCTTGTTTTTAGGGTTTTTTTGTGATCACCAATTTCATGCAAAAAGCGAAAATGGAAAATAATTGGGAAAACAAACATTTAACATGAATTTATTGAATGAAAATATCATTGTATTAAATGTTGCCAACAATGTCATCACTTCTCCTTTTGGCATGGGAGAAGGGTTTTTAAACAAAGTGATTATTACTTTGACTTATGGATAACTGTAGGAACATCCACAGCGACCCAATTGTTGCAGATCCCACCAGGGATGACAAAATTGTCAGAATCCTCTGCATCCTCTTCCAAGACAGCAGCAGCTTCCTCATCATGACTAGTGTGGATGAAACCTCCACTCTTGAACAACCCTTTCTCGTTGAAGACCCCAGAAGAAAAGCCAATGCCAGCCCGGGACTTGTTGTCTTCCAACTCAATCATCTTTCCTAGACCAGCAACTACACCACATTCAATGGCCAGTTTCACATCTCTATAGGAAGCAAATGAAGGAGTTCTCTTCTCAATAGGCTCAGCAATAGATAAAGCTTGGAAAGGAGTTCCAACTTCATCCTCAACATCTATGTATGAGAAAGAAGACAAGTGGCTAACCAGGAGAGCCTTTTCTCCCCCTACCACAACCAGTTTCTTGTTCTTTACGAATTTTAGCTTCTGGTGTAGGGTGGATGTCATGGCGTCAGCCTCGTGAATCCATGGTCTGCCTAAGAGACAGCTATAGGATGGGTGGATATCCATAACCTGGAAGGTAATCTGGAAATCACTTGGTCCAATCTTGATTGGGAGATCAACTTCCCCAATCACGGTCTTACACGACCCATCAAAAGCTTTCACAACAACTCCACTCTGCCTCATGGGAGGCCCTTGAAATGACAATCTTGCGAGAGTGGATTTTGGTAATACATTCAGGGATGACCCAGTGTCCACCAGCACATTGGACATGGCATCGTCTTTGCAATTCATGGAAATGTGTAATGCCAGGTTGTGGTCTCTTCCCTCCTCAGGGAGATCCGAGTCACAGAAACTCAAAGTGTTACAAGCAGTAATGTTTGCAACAATGCTGTCAAACTGTTCTATGGTGACATCGTGATCGACATATGCCACATCCAAGACTTTCTGCAGAGCCTCTCTATGCGGTTCTGAATTCAGAAGTAAAGATAGCACGGAAATCTTGAATGGTGTTTGTAGAAGCTGGTCTACAACACTGTACTCACTCTTCTTGATGAGCTTCAGCATCTCATCACAGTCTTCTTTCACATTGCCCTTAGGGCCAACAGAAGTAGGAGTCTTTTGTACAGAGGAGGGTTTAACAACAAGTGTCGGGTTCGGAGAATTCACCGCATTCCCAACCGAACGTCCAACAGAATCAGCAACAGCCTGAGGCTTCGGGGGTGCAGAAAACACACGACCGCTACGGGTCAACCCACTGACATCAGCAATACTCACAACAGAGGAGGACGACAGAGTCACCTCTTTCCCATCTTCTACAGCGACAGCATTGTATCGGAATGGGATTGCCTTGTCAGAAGAAAAATGTACAGGACCAGCAGGTTTGATAATCAGTGAAGGAGAAACCTTCTGCTTGCTACCATCATACTTAATGAGAACAGGCTCGGGTACTCGAAACACCGGAGAAATCACATTGACTTCTGGCTCATCTTCATCAACATTCCTGTTTTGAAGGATCTCAATGACTCCTTCATCCAGCAATTCCTGAAGGTCTTTGCGCACCTGGCGACAACCCAAACGGTTAACAGAGCAGATTCGGCATTTATCATGATCGTGCTCTAGATGACTGTACTCACACAGCAGACGATGCAACTCGACCAATGATTGTCGAATATGGCTGACATATTTGACCTTGTACTTGCAAAGGCAGCCCTGGACCATGTTGACAGATTTCCCATGCTTGGGCAACGGGTTCTTCTTAACATTAGGACCTGCGTCCTCAAAGCTCAAAATGCCGCACCTCATAAGGTCTTGAACCTTAGTCTTCAACTGAAAGCAGTTCTCCACATCATGGTTGGGAGCACCAGAATGATAGACACAATGCATATCAGGCTTATACCACCACTGAGGGTTGACATGTATAGCTGGCGGGTCTCTCGGAGTAATCAACTTCCTCTCTATCAAAGAGGGATACAATTCTGCGTATGACATCGGAATCGGATCAAAAGTGATCTTCTTCCTCTCATAACTCGTGCTGGCTTGATTACTATTGCGAGGCTGGTAGGCCTGTTGTTGAGGATGATGTTGTTGCTGATATTGCTGAGATGGTTGTTGATTATTGTTGTGCTGATGATACTATTGGTTGTCTTTGAAGACAGGTGCTATATGAGCCACCTGGTGCTGGTTACCGGCTGGACGCGCGGTCTTCCTCCTCACAGAGGGTCTTCTGGGTTTCATATGGGAGGTCACAGCATGTGCCTCTCCATCTTTCTTCTTTGCAAACGCCCCATATCGTTTGGTAGAAGAGCCTTCATCTTTGGTTAGCCGTCCTTCTCTAACCCCTTCCTCTAGACGCATCCCCATGTTCACCATCTCAATGAAGTCAGAAGCAGCGCTAGCAATCATCCGCTCGTAATAGAATGAGCTCAAGGTCTTCAGAAAGATCTTGGTCATTTCTTTCTCTTCCAGCGGAGGCACAATCTGAGCCGCCAGCTCTCGCCACCTCTGGGCGTACTCTTTGAACGTTTCCTTGTCCTTCTGGGACATGGCCCGCAACTGATCCCGATCGGGAGCCATATCCACATTATACTTGTATTGCTTGATGAAGGCTTTGCCAAGATCATTGAAGGAACGGATGTTCGCACTGTCCAGACTCATATACCAACGCAGTGCAACACCGGACAGACTGTCCTGGAAATAATGGATGAGCAACTGATCATTATCTGTCTGAGTTGACATTTTCCTGGCATACATGACCAGGTGGCTGAGAGGGCAAGTGTTCCCTTTATATTTCTCAAAGTCAGGGACCTTGAATTTTACAGGAATTTTTACACCGGGAACCAAACAAAGCTCGGCAGCAGATTTGCCAAAGAGATCATTTCCTCGAAGATTTTTCAATTCCTTGCGCAGCTCAAGAAATTGATCATTCATAGCGTCCATCTTCTCATGAACATCTGGGCCTTCAGACGGCTCAGAATGATAGATGGTGTCGTCTACCCTAGGAACGGTATGCACGACAGGAGGAGGAACAGCAAGGACCGGGCTAGATGCCGGCATAGAAGCAAAGGTCGGAGCAGGAATCTCGGGCATAAAGTTGGGAGGCATCCCCCACGGAAACCCGGCTGGCATGGCTGTTGCAAAATGTGCACTGGCAGCAGGCACAGTTGAGGAAACAATCTTAGAAATGACTGTTCTCTGGGGAGGAGTTGAAGGTGTTAGAGACGACTGGCTCTGGCAGCCAAGAACGATTCCATCAAAGCACTCAGTCTGGCGACTTCCTCCTTGAGCTCACGGTTCTCCTGCTCTAGATGATCCATCAATCTGGAAGAGTTGGCTCTGGTGTAGTACCGGTGAGTCAGCTTGTCTTCAAAATAAATGAAGAGCACAGAGTTAGACCACAAGACCAGAGGCTGAGAACAACACCTGCTTATGCAAATGATGCATGCAATGCTCGTGCATATGATTTGTTTTTATTTCAAAGGAACTTTAGGGTTTTATTTGCAAATTTTGGAAATATTAAGCAATTGTTTGCATATGGAAATATTTCATCAAATATATAAGGAAAAAGAAGTACAGCATAGTCAATCATTACAAGAGAAAAGGAAAATAATCATCCTATGGATCCCTAGAAGCTCGGGACACAGGAAGATAAGCTGCACGAAGCTTCTTCACCTCTCTCTCATAGGCTACTTCCATATCCGCCTTCTCTTTGGCGAGTCGGTCATACCTTCTTTTCCAGAACTTGGAAGACCGAGGAAGTAGAGAAGTCCATGCATCATCAGGATCATCAATGACCTGATGCTCGAGGAACTCAATCATAGCATCTTTCTCCTTAATCTATTGAAGCAACTCTTCCCTTTCACGGATCCAGGCACGTGCAAGGTCTTCGTCTCTCAACTCCTCTACTCCTTGGTTAGGGAAGGTTGAAGGCCCAACCATAACCAAAGGTGTAGGTCTCGGATAATCGTAAGGCATGAGATACTCAGATGCTCTCTTCCTTACCCAAGCAGTATAAGTCTCCAAAGCAATGCAATTCTTAGGACCCAACTCACTCCTGCCTTTCTTATGGACCTTGCTCCAAGCGTGAACCATTCTGCCCTTCAAGCCCTGGGGATCTTTACCCTTCTGAAAGAACACACCTTCTAACAGAATGTTATTAGGTTTATCCTTTAGGGGGAACCCAAGCTGACGACGTGCTAAAACAGGGTTGTAGCTAATCCCACCACATGTACCAAGAAGAGGCACATTGGAGAATTCACCACAAGAGTCAATAATCTGGACACCGTCATATACACGGTTATACCAAGAGATATCATCATTAGTGAGAGACATGAGTCTCGTGGACCACCGTAGACATCCCTTGTTCTCCTTGAAGGCGAGCGTCTGAGGTAAGTGAGAAATAAACCACTTATACAACAGAGGCAAACATCACATAATAGCGCCACCACCCTTTGCATTCCTCAGATGCAAAGAGAAATAGGTATCACCCAACAGAGTCGGAACGGGATTAAGAGCAGAGAAGATCATAATGGCGTTCACATCCACAAATTTGTCGATGTTGGGGAACAATACCAACCCATAGATAAGAAGTACAAATACGGCTTCAAAGGCATCCTCACTCATGGCCTTCCCATAAACAGTAGCTTGAGCAATGAGGAACTCAGAAGGGAGACCTTGAATTCCACCTTTGGTAGTCATATGAGCACCAATCAGAGACTCATCTATGTGCAATAGGTCAGCTATCTCTTGAGAAGTAGGAATACTCTCCAAGCCACTGAACGACACCTGATCCAGAATCGGTATACCCACTAGATAAGCGTACTCCTCAAGGGTATGCAATAGCTGAAACTCCGGAAAAGAGAAGCAACGGTACAGAGGATCATAAAACTGCACCAACGTACTCATCAACCCTTCATCAACCTAAGTAGTCAGAAGAGGAAGAAGTTTCCCAAAGCGAGCTTTGAAACCCAAGGGATCTAGTACATAGGATGTCAGATTCCTTAACTCTTTCAGATCGGGTTGTCTGAAGCTGTACTTCTTTGTATTCCTTCTTTGTCTTTCCATGTCTGAAAATTTTGCAAATAAACCCCTTAAGTTCCTTGAAAATTTTCTTTTTATCTGATGATATGGATGCAGATGAATGCATGAATGCATGAATGCAACAATCACACTCAAGGATCAAGCAAAGCACACCAGACAAAGGTCATGGGATGGCTCATATTATCCTTAATATCAATCATCCATTTTGGTGGATTATGGTTTACACCTTATCAACACCCAAGTTCCATTGATATTAAGGATGTATGAACGGATCAACCATGAATCACGGGTTTGTTGCAAGTCACGAGCATGGAGTCTCGGTTAAGAACCACCCAAAGGGAGTGTACTAGGGTTTAAACCTGCCAGACATGTTCTACCAGAGGTTCCCATAGTCATCATCCCATCTTTCGGATATTATCGGAGAAACGACTACTCGTATTCCAAAAATATCCTCAAGAGAAACTCTTATGAGTGTAGTATCGCGTAACAATCGTATCAAATCTTACATTTGAACGACCTCCGCACTACGTCCTAAAAATAGGCCAAGATGGGCTTGGTAAACTAAGGTCCTTGGCTTCTAAGGCACATATTGGAAAGAGTAATGTCTAACCACAACTTACTTGTGTGACATTATTGATCCCAACATGACCTCCACCAAGTGAATGGACTCGTAAGTCAACTTGCTAAGGAATAACTCCACACAAGTCGACGAGACTATGCCATTCTCCTATCCTAAGGTGCACTCGAGTTCGGGTACATAACTCATCTCACAAAAATCACCAAGCAATGCAAGCAATTGATATATCAAGCAATTCAAACATTACAAACAATACATTAATCCCAAATTGCACAAAAATATGTCATAACAATATAATACAACAAGTGTGAAAAGTTGGCAAAACCCACCAAGGAAGTAAAGTCCCCAGCAGAGTCGCCACTTTTCTGTAGCGGTATATTCGTTACCATTGGAGATATTAACTAAATCCAAGGTAAATCATACAAAGTCGAGTCGCCACCGCACTTCTATTTATCCAAAGGAATGGTTAGAAAGCGAACAAAAACCTAAAGAGTTTTACAAACAAAACTAGTAAAAGACAAAGATCTGGGTAAGGGGGTTGGTTATGTCATGGGAAGGTGTTAGGCACCCACAACATCCTAGGTACTCCTAGGGAGCCCTTTTCACGCTTGTTGCAAAAGGTTATTATTTATGAAATTGTTTTGTGCAAACATGATTGAAGAGATGAGAAAAGAATATACAAGTTTATTTACATTTTTGTGTTTGGATGGATAAACCCATTGCCTACGTACCTTCTCATGAAAGATAAGGATCAAAACCCCGTAGTTCGGGTAAAAAATTTCAAAACAAGTGAGTGAATTGATTTTAAACAAAAGCCTTAAGGTCTTTCGTTATCCAAGGGAGAAAACTCGACCTAAACCAACAATCCACCATGTGAGGAAGGCTTCGACATACTAGTGAGGGGTTAACCCTATAATAAGTATGGAAGGCTTACAATCCAACCACTAAGGATGCGGTGAGATTTACATCAACCACGGAGATAACTCAAACCTATGGCTAATGCATGAAAGATTTGATTAAGAAGTGGACATATGGACCACAAAAGCAATTGAAAGTGAGTTGAATTTACCAATTAGAAGTATGTACAAAGATGGTCAAAGTTGACTTAAAGATTCAATTCAAAATGAGTATTATGAAAAGAAAGTTTGAAAATCAGAGGCATAAGGCCTAGGTTTCTAATGTTGAAAATAAGTGAAAATGTTTGCACAAAAGTTTTGGGTTTGGGTTAAGGATGGAAAGGGATCAAGGTTAAGCATACAAGACGTGGGGAATAAAGGAATGTAATCACAAATAGGGTTGCTCTCTTGAAATCATATGGATGATCCAAGTAAGTCCCATCCTTTGGAATAAGGCAACACAAGGTATAAACAATAAGCAAGTCTCATAAGAGAACCACAGAAAGAGGAAACAGAATGCCAATCAATGGACTTACATCCAACTCCTAACAACAAAACTGGAAACAGAATGCCAATATATGGACTTATATCCAACTCCTCAAAACAAACAGGAAACAGAATGCCAATAGATGGACTTATATCTAACTCCTCAAAACAAACGAATGAGCAAAAGCAAACACATGCAAAGTAATCAAGCAAACAATGCATCACACACTATACACAAACAAGAGGCTCAATCAAATAGGTGGGCTTTAGTCAAGAGGGGTCATGTCAACCTCGACAAACAAGCCAAACTGTATCAGGTAAGCTGTGAGCTCTTAACCACTAACATTGAGAGTTAGGGTGAAGCTGATCAAATATGGAAATGAGGATGAGACCTCATGCTCTTAACCCTGGCCTGGGTGAGCTTATGACAAAGAAAGCATGGGGATCCAGAATGTGGGATCCTATTCCACTTGACAGACTCTAAACAAGATCTTGGTTACTTGTTCAAGAGCATCAGCACGTAGTGCAAGCATAGTGAATGACTCACTGAATAACAGGGGATTGATTGCTAATCCCTTCTATCTGTCAATTGCCTCTTCACTTAGGAGGACTTATCAAGTAACATGCCTCATTTAGAGGTCTTTGGCACAAATGTAAACAATCACAAACAGAGCCTCATAAGGAGGACTTCAGCCAAAATGCCTGCCAAAAAGGTGACAGGACTTCCAGACTACATGGAGTAAAAGAGTAGCTACCTAAGTGGTGTATCAACCACAATCCAAAGCTCAAGCAAGAGCTAAAAGCAGGCAACTAATGTACCTGTACAAAAGCTAAACAGTTAATATCTCAGACAACCAATTAGAAAACAGACAGTGAAACCATCCAATATTTACAACTCAATGAACAATGCTCAAGCACTCAAGTGAAGCAATGAGCATCAATTAGAACCTACAAAACAGCAAAAGTTAGTACTCAAAGGCATTTGTATCTCACAAAGTGAGATCAAACCAAACATCAATGCTAAATGTCCAAACCTGAAACACAAAGCACAATTAGTTTATGTACAAAACACTAGTACAAAGACTAGGTTCAAAACCAAATCAAATGATGAAAACAGAACTCAATCTTTTGCACAAAGCAAGTTCAAACATGTCACAAGATGTCCTCAAAAGGACCAGCATCAATTCACAAGGCAAAGGCATCAAATGATCAATGTAAAGCAAAGACCAACAAATGAGCACAAAATGGACAATCAAATTAGAAAATCCAAATCAAAACATAAATGCATCCAATGGCTATGACATTTTTTATGCAATCTACTCATGTTACGAACAAACATCATGCAAAAAATAAAATCCAGAAGAGCCCAAATGATAGGTGAACAAAAATGCACAAATGCAAGGCAAAAAATGTGACACAAATTGTCACAACATATCTCCATGTGTCCAAAACAGTGATGGCATATGATAAAAAATCCAAACCAAAGCTCAAAAATCAAATCACATGTGAAGATCAAGCACACCAAATTTCAGATCAATTGGATTAAAGATGAGCATTTCACAGAGCAATGAATGTAGCATATCAATTTGGCATAAGGTTCAATAAAAAATTCACAATTAAAAATCCAGCAACAAACAAATCATGAAATAAATGCTATAAAAAACTAGAGATCAAAACAAGATCAGGGGAAAAAATGGACTCAATTTGAAGCATTTTTCAATTTTTAATGATTTTTTGAAGATGAGCAAATAAAATGAAATGTAAAAATGAAATGGAGGGAAAAAATATTATTCAAATAACATCAGCAATATGCACAACCAGGGAATCGAACACACGCATGGAAGTACCAAAAGTGCTCATGAAACGTTGCGTTTCATTAATACACATGGCGCACACATCAGCATGGTCAAAGAACACATGGCAAGGTCAAACAAACGTGATCCAATCATTCACACACGGAAGCGCTACATCAGCACACACGTAAGCCAGATGAAACGAAGTGTTTCATTAAACGCGTTGGCGTGCTACATCACCAGTCAAACACACACTCAGCACAGTCAAGCGAATCCAGGCCAATGAAACAAACAGGTAAGCGCGCAGTCAGCATATGACAAGGCAAAACCCTAGGGAGTTGCAGACGGCGGAGCAACCGTCTTCTCCGGCCTGTCTCCGGCGGAGATTCAAACGAAATTTTCCAGAATCGAGCAAATTATATATGGTTCGAAAGATCTTTCAGCATACAATCCAAATATCATGTTCAAATTAACTAATTCTTCCTAACATGCAAGGATCGAAGCAAAACATTTTCATCATCAAAACTTTAAGTCAACCATACATGTTCATTTCTCAGCCAAATTCAAAATTAAACATATCAGTGTGCTCAGCAATGCAAGATCTACATGATCATGTACATAAAACAACAAAATATGAGAATCGATTTTCAACTTACTTGAGATGGCAGTTACTGTATACGCGTGTTCAAGCTCTCTCCAGCTCTGGATCAACTTCCTGAACCTTGCTTTGAAGCTTTGTGCATAAAGAATTGCTTGAAACCACTTGGATCTAGCTTAATTTCAGAAATCCATCTTCATGTTCATGCACTCGATCTGTCTGAAAACTAGCTCAATTCCAATAAACAATGAATGAATCCTGCTCAGAATTCCACAAGGATCATGAATATGCAAAGAGATTGAAGGTTTGTGTGAAGAATTTTGAAATTCGAGGAGAGAGAATTTTGGATGGAAATGTGAATTTTCAGATCTGAATTTGTTATTCTTTTCCAAAAACAGTTAGGGTTTGGCTTATATACCACTCACTAATCACACTGAAATCAGGATTAGGCTTTGGTTAATTGAGATTAGAGAGATATGAGGTGAATTGCAAAATTTCCAAATGCACCTAGCATGGCCATGTAGCACGTGAACAGTACCCATGCAACGTTCAAATTCACTCAAAATCATTCAAAAATCATCATGGAATTGGTATTTGGCTTGCATGATCAACCAAATTTGAATTATCAAAATTCCCTCCAAAATGCACATGTATGAACAAGTGGTCATATGAGCCTCTTTCATGCATGGCAAAGGTTGATTTGGAATCTCTTGGTCATGATAAGCATTTTGCAAAAAGAGTGGACCAATTGGGAGTTTTGAATCAAAAGTAATGCCATGTTGAACTCCCATGCATACTTTGTGATCATTTGGCCATAACTTCTCAACCAATTATCAGATGGACATGATATAGAACTTTTTGAAAAGAGGAGAGAAAGATCTTCAACTTTCATGTTCACCAAAAATCCATTTGAAGCTTCTTTGATGTTGAAAAGTCAAGTTGAATGTGGACCAAAAACTTGCCATTTTTGGAAATTTGAAATTACAGGTCACTTTCCCTTTTTGGAAACTTTTGCCATGACTTCAAAATCTTCAAGATAGATGTTTGACATGATGAATAAGCCTTGTTTGAACATGATTGGGATGTCTCAAATCATTTCCCCCACCTCAAAGCCCTCAGTTGACTGCACAGTTGATTATTTGGTTTTCAGATGACCTTGACATGCTTGAATGAACTTGGGCCTTTACCACTTGGGGATATTGCTTCCAAATGAACCCTAGCTCATATAAGTTTCATAGAATAATCATGTGGTTCTTCATCTCAAGAAAATACCATCATCTCTTGCCCAAAGGAAATCCTTGAAAGCCTTGACCTAATGATTGCTTCAGCTACAAAACAAATGTTAGTGACATATTTTTGTGCTTTTGGTTAGTGATTAAAACAAGAAAAGCAAAGATATACAATGCAAGCATGCCTGGTGATCTCAAACCACTCACAAGAGATCTCTCCCCAAAGGGAAAGGAAGCCAAGATGCTCAAATGATCCTTGAGGCTATGCAATGCAATGCTTATGATGCCATGAGGGATCTTAGGGACAAAATTGGGGTCTTACAGGGTCCACTGAATAATTTAATCAGGAAATAAGGTAAGGACCAAATAAAATCAAGGTAAAAGGCCTCTAGTACATGGCATATGAGATGAACGAGGGAGGATCAAAAGATCTCTTCAATTGCCATAAGCAATCTCTAAGTCAAACATCGATCATAAAGAAGTCAACTGAAAATTCAAGTCAACATAAAAAATAACAACTAAATAGCAAATTAATCAAGAAAATTATGAAAAATTAAAGTAAATGAGGTGGGGTCATGACATCATCATCCCCCAAAAAGATTTTAAAAATAAAGAAAATTGGTACATAAATTAATTAAAATAAAACAGAGGTCAAACCAAAAGTCAATTAATGAGACTAGGTTAGAAATAAATTAATAATAAATAGTAAATTAATCAATAAAATTATGAAAAATTAAACTAAATAAGGTGGTGTCAGGAAATAATCATCCCCCAAAAATATTTTAAAAATAACAAAAATTGGTACATAAATTAATTAAAATAAAACAGAGGTCAAACCAAAAGTCAATTAATGAGACTAGGTTAGAAATAAATCGAGAATAAATAGTAAATTAATCAAGAAAATTATGAAAAATTAAACTAAATAAGGCGGGGTCATGACATCATCACCCCCCAAAAATATTTTAAAAATAATGAAAATTGGTATGTGAATTAATTAAAATAAAACAGAAGTCAAATTAAAAGTCCACCAACCAAAATAGGTCAAAAATAAATCCAAAATAAATTGAAAATATGAAATAAAATTCCAAGAAAAGGTCAGGTTGATCATGAGACAGTGGTCAACCTTCATCCCAAAAATCAAATGCTAACAATAATTTTAAGTCATAAAAATAAAATCAATAAAAAAAAGTGTGTTAAAATGGACCAGTTAGAATAAATAATTAAAATAAAATATTAATATTAAAAAAATACGAAAATAAAAATTATAAAAAATTAAATAAAACGTTAAGAAAAGTGAAAAATATTTTTGGGTAATTTTATGGACGAAGAAAATATTTTAAATAAGAAAAAGAAATACGAAAATGGAAGGATTAATGGTGATGAACATGGTAAGCAAGCGGAGATATATCAAAACATGGCCATGGAAGAGATGATTACCTAATGAAAAATAGAAGTGGAATGGAATCTGATATGTGATGAAGCTTTGCCTCCTTGACACGAAATTCCAATGCTCATTTAGGGTTAGGGTTTTAGCTTCTTAAATAGGGTGGATTAGGTGTTCTCATGGGCTTTTTAATAAGTGATTTATCCATAAGAATAAAAGTGTGAAGTGAGGTGTAAAATGTTGTTATTTTGGGCCAAACTTAAGTGAATGGATGTCCAAAGCATGGCCAAAAGAGGTAAAAAAACGTGACTGGTTTGTGCAGCATGCTTAGAAAATCTGATTGGGCCAGCCAGGCCCAAAATCTGCCTAGAAAATCAAGTCATGGTGCCCACTTTAAATGAATGTATCTCTCAAACCATGGATCCAAATGAGATGATTCCAAAAGGATGTGAAAGAGGACATGTCAAGGTACAATTGTTATGAATAAAGTATTTTCAAATAATGCCTTGAAGTGCAAGAAAACTGGCCAAGAAGTCTTGACAAATTTTGAAGATTTTAGACTTAGAAATTTTTCTAAGTGTCCTAAAAATATGCCTTACTTTGACTAAGCATAACTTTCTCAATTATAATCCAAATGGAGCAAACTTTATATCTATAGAAAGCTTGGAACAAGAGTAACAACTTTCATGTTGGAGAAATTTTCAAATGGAGCTTTTATATTGATGCAAAATGGGCTTAAAGTGAGTGCAACGATCATGAAAACTTGCCCTAAATGGAAAGTCAACCATTTCCAAATTAAGTAACTTTTCCAATTCCTGATTAAATGATGAATCCATGATCCGACCTTGATCAAATTTCACATGTAGGATCCCCTAGGCATGGATTTTGAGATCCCACTCTCAAAATGTCAGGAGTTGACTTTTCTGGCCCCACAGTTGACTTTTCCCGAACTGTCTGATTCCCGATTCCATTGATCAATTGAAGCACTTCTAGCTCAAATAAAGAGCTTATTTTTTGTATGTAGACCCTTGTGGACATATGGAGGGCCATGGAAAAGAGTTTCACCCAAAGAATTGGAAATAAACTGATTTTATACCAAACCCTAGTTTTAGGGCAAAATGATTAGGAACTGATTGCAGTGATTGCCAATGGATCTTTCTGAGATAATTGTGAATCTTCCTAGGCCAAGATGCCTCTCTAATCATGACATGGATGAGATCCTATACTTTCAACCAAACATTGCTTGTTGCAGGTAGCCATGAAATCCTAATTTCTGATTAAATCCAAATGAACACTCTGATAGCTCTGAATCCTTCACTGATGAACTGAGGACCATAATAAGATACCTGGAGCCCCCTGAGACCCTTGAGACTTGTATACTTAGATAATGAAGTCCAATTATCAATCTTGCTTTGTGTGGGCTCCTTCTGTTAAGGAGTGATCAATCAAAACCTGATTTCCATGTCACTAATGCAGTATGCAATGAGTATGACCTAGTATGATGCTAATGAAGTGTGAAACATAATCCCATGCTCCTAGGAAAAATGAAGGGTAAATTTTGGGGTATTACATCATCGAACTCTAGGCTTAAATACTCACCATCTCAATATGATCGAAGAGTTTTAATATTCTTACCTAGTTGGTTTTATACTTCATTCTTGAATTCCTTGAACTTTTCAAAGGACTCTGATTTGTGTTTCATTAAATACACATACCCATATCTACTGAAATCATCAGAAAATGTGATGAAGTACTAAAAACCTCCTCTGGCTGGTATGTTCAGTGGTCCACGTTCATCAGTATGTATGAGGGCCAAAAACTCATTAGGTTTCATCCTTTTAGTATTAATGTTATAAATAGGCATTTCAAGATCAAGGACATATAGTCCATTGTTCATTTGTGCAGTAGCATAGAATATATCATTCAAATAAATTGAGCAACAATTATTCTTTATTATAAATGAAAAACCAAACTTGTCCAAACAAGAAACGGAAATAATATTCCTGCTAATTGCAGGTACATAATAACAGTTCTCTAACTGAATTATTAAACCACTAGGTAAAGTCAATACATAAGTTCCTACGGCTAAAGCAGCAACCTTTGCTCCATTGCCAACTCGTAGGTTAACTTCACCTTTTGCCAAATCTCTACTCCTTTTTAGCCCCTGCACATTGGTACAAATGTGAGAACCGCATCCAGTATCTAATACCCATGATGCAGAAGTAGATAAATTAATTTCAATAACAAAAATACCCGAAGTTGAAGTCTCTACTCCATTCTTCTTATCTTCCAGGTACTTTGGGCCTTTTCTCTTCCAGTGTCCGGTCTTACCGCAATGGAAGCAGGTGCCTTCTTTTGCTATACCTCCACTAGGCTTCTATAGCGGTGTATTCGTCACTATATGATTTATTGATTAAACCATAAGCAAAGCATACAAAGAATCGAGTCGCCACCGCACTTTTATTTATCCTAAGGAATGGCTAAAAAGCGAACAAAAGCCTAAGAAGTTTTACACATAGAAAACTAATAAAAAGATCAGAGAGTCTGGGTAAGGGGGTTAATTACGCAATGGGAAGGTGTTAGGCACCCAAAACGTCCTAGGTACTCCTAGGGAGCCCTTTTCACACTTGTTGTATAAAAATGTTATTTGTTTTGAAAATATTATTGCGCAAACATGAATGGGAAGATGAGAAAAGAATATACAATTTTTATTGTTTTTATGTTTGAACGGATGAACCCGTTGCCTACGTACCTTCCATGAAAGGTAAGGATCAAAACGCCGTAGTTCGGCTAAAAGATTTCCAAAATATCAGTGGGTTCATTTTAAAACAAGAGCACTAAGGCTTTTCATTACCAATGGGAGAAAACTCAACCTGAGTCAACAATCCACCATGCGAGGACAGCTTCAACATACTAGTGAGGGGTTAACCCTATAATAAGTATGGAAGACTTACAATCAACTCACTAAGGATGTGGTGAGATTTACATCAACCACTATGAGAATTGAAACCTATGGCTAATGTATGAAAACATATCAACAATGGACAAAGCCACAAAACAATTGAATGGGTGAAGTTAATTGATTATGAGTATTTACAAAAGTATGGTCAAAGTATGATTAGAATTGATTCAAAGAAGTATTATGAAATGGAGTTTGAAAAGTCAAGGACTTAAGGTCCAGGTTTCTAATTTGAGAAAGACATGACAATGTTTGCACAACATGTATTTACAAGTTTCAAAAGTCAACAAGTGAAAAGGGGTTTTGAGACAAAAAGGATGTGGATGAAGGAGTGTAAAACTTCCTAGAAGTTCACCTCTTGAAATCATATAGAAGATGATTCAAGTGTGTCCTTTGGAATAAGGCAACAAAGAAAATAAGCAAATAAAAATCATGGTGATACCGGATGCCATCAATGGACTTATACCAATCTCACAAACAAAAGCGGATACCGGATACCAATCAATGGATTTACACCAATCTCCCAAAACAAAACAATGATACCGGATGCCAATAAATGGACTTACTCCAATCTCACAACAAAAGCGGATACCGGATACCCATCAATGGATTTACACCAATCTCCTAAAACAAACAAGGATATCAGATGCCAATAAATGGACTTATTCCAATCTCCCAAAACAAAACATGGATGTCAGATGCCAATCTATCTGGGCTTACTCTAATCTCCAACAGATGATCATAGGAATACAAAAGCCAACAACATGGACTTACAATTGCATCCTCACATACAACAAACAAACAATAGCACTAAGCAAAGAGGACACAAGTGGCCAATGAAATGGTCTTATACTTTATCCCTTCCAAATCATAGGAACAATGGCCAATGAATGGTCTTATAGTTGATTCCTCAATGGGCAAACTCAAACAAATCACAAAGATATGAAATGAGGATCATGCAATAATGAACAATTAATGATGATAAATGCACAAAGGCAAACAAGCAAACATGTACAAATGAACCAAGCAATCAATCAAACAAAGTCATTTAGCACACACTATAACCAAGCAATTAGGCTCAAGCAAAGGTTAGACTTAAAAGTCAACTGGAATGGGGTAAGTGGTGCTCTTAACCTTAACATTGAGAGTTAAGGTGAAGCAGATGAAAGGATATGAGGGGTGTGCCTCATTGCTTTTATCCCTGGTCAGGGAGAGCATTGAATGATAGAAGGTGTGGGAGTTCAGAAAGTTGGAACTCTCTCCACAAGTTAATGACTCTATAGATCTTGGGCTTTTACTCACTATGCATCAACACATGTGGTGTGAGCAAGGTGAGTGACACACAGAATAGTAGGAGATGGACTACACATCTCTTTTATCTACCAATTGCCTTATCAAAGGACTTTTCCTGCTTGGGGACAAAGATAAACAATCACAAACATTGCCTCTTAAGGAGGACTTCAGACAGGTGCCTGGCCAAGTAACAGACCAGGTCTTCCAGACTACATGAAGAAGAGATGTTATACCTAAATGCTTAAGCTATCAAGCAAAGCAAAAGCAAGTTCACAAAGGAACTATAGCAACTAAGGTACCTGAAATCAATCCAACATAATCAGTATACAACTCAAGAAAGAAAGTCAACAGACAACAGACAGTCAACTATACACAAACAATGCATCAAGCAAAGCACAAGCTCAACTCAAAGGAGCTAAAAGCAACCTACAAAATAGGTCAAAGTTAGTCCATAACAATCAAACAAACCAACTCAAGCCATGTGAATTAATCTCTTTAAAGCCATATGCTTCTTAACCTGAAAACAAACTCAAACATGAGAAGCAAACCCTTAGGCCAAGGCCTAGGGTCAAAGAAAGAGGAATGGACCAAAACAGAACATGAAAATTTACAAGAATCAATATTAATCAAATAAGAACATCATCTAATTAGTCCCATATCAAAACTATGCACCAAATCCATTTCACAAACAAATCATGTCAAAGTGTGCAAGTGGGAATCACATTGGAGCAAACAGAATGAACACAAGCATATCAAATCAACAATGGCTCAATAAATTCAAAGAAAAATCATGCCTAAACAGAACATATCAAATGAGCAACACACCAAAAATCATGGAATTTGAATAAGTAGAGGCATGTCAATTAAAATCAACAAGTCAAGGCAAGGCAAAACAAGCTCAAACAAGACCACAAATGGTGCATCAACTTAAGGCAATCCTAAAACAGAAATGACATAAGATAAATGAACCAAACCAAAGCCACAATGAACTTCAACATGTTAAGAATCAATGTACAAAATTTCAAGTCCATATGATAATGCATGAGAATTTCACAAATCATGGAAGTTGAACACTCAACAAAAGTCCAATTATGACCAACCCGCAAAGAAAATCTCAAACAAATTGGAAATGGATCCAAAAATTCTACAAAAAATCATGCTCAAACTAGACATCCAGAAGCCACATCATGCAAAAAATCAGATTAATTGAAGTTCATATGGCATGGTAAACAAAATCATCAAATTGGACAAGAAATGGTGTGACACACATTGTCACACCTCCAATGATCATATCATATCTCACAATCCATAAATGCAAAAATAGCAAACTCAAAGCCAAAATAACCAGGAATGAGTCTAGTTTATGCATGTAAATTTTCAGCTTCATTGTATCAAGCATCATGATTTCATAAAAGAAATGGCAAACAATGTGCAATGGATGACATACATGAACAAACCCTAGGCAATTTTTAAATCCAACCGAGCACAAATTCTGGAAAAATCACCATAAAATAATAGACATGATGAGGATCATTGTGAAAAAAATCTCATGTGATTTGGATTATTATTTTGAGAGTTATGATTTTTTGAATGGAAAGAAAAAATAAAAAACATGGAAGAGCATAGCACATGGATACATGAAGAACATGAGAAAATGCAAATGGCCTAAAGTGGAAATGCCTTTGGCTCAGATTCGAACCGTGTGTGCTTTCAAATGTGGCGCCCAACTTAGTGAAACGCACCGTTTCACTAATCTCACGTGGCAAGGACAAGCGCGCTTCGCCAATCAAATGGCCATGTGTGCGATGATGTGGACCAATGCATGAGTATTAACAAGAAAAAACATGCAATCAGCGAAGGAATGGATCAAACAAGCATCTGGAACTAAAACCCTAGACATTCATCGCGTGTTCATCATGTTCATAATCAACATGATCCAAACTTCACAGAAATGCATGAAAATTATATCAATCGATTCATCTTGCATCACACATCACATATCCAATATCAATTTCATTTAATTCTAACCACATCAAAAGAATCGAGCAGAACAAGTTCTAACATCCAAACTTCAAATCATGATAACTTCCTCAATATTGCATGAAATTTCCAGATTTAAAGCTCCGCATACTCTATGTTAAAGGATCTACCAGATACACATGATAATTACATGAATTAGAGCGATCGAATTCTAACCTCTATGAAGATGCAGAGTTGAATTCACTTGATTCAAGGCCTGGAAGTGTGAAACAGATGCTCTATGTTGCTTGAATGAATGAATGGAAGCAAGATTTCAGCTCAACAATGCTTGATTCTCCTTAAAACTCCAACTGCCATGAACATTCTCAAGCTCCAACAGTCACGATCCAGCTTGAATTCTGCACAATCTTGCTTCAACAGATCTTCACAATGCTGTTAGATGATGAACAGATCGAAAAGCAAGCAAAAGAAATGAAGAAAAATGAAGAAAATAGTTGAGAGAATTTGAGATGAAAAAGTTTGGATCTGAAATTATGAATGTGTTGTTACTGATTTCTGTTATGATTATCACTTTATACCCTCTGTTAATCATGCTGATTAAACATGTTTAGCCAAAAACCCAAGGATTAGTGAAATGAGCATGTTTGTGCAATTTGGCCAAAATACCCTCATGCACATGCTAGGCAATGGAACAGTGCGAATTTGGCTTGAAACAAGTCTTAAAATCTGTTTTGAGGCAAATGGAATTGGTTTGAAATGAAAATAATGCACATTTTTCAAATGGATATTTTCCCTCCAAAAATTCAAATTAATTCAAGTAAAAAATGAAATATTTTTGTGATGAGTTTTAATAAAATGTGATGCATGATTATGATAGTGCACATCAAGATAAAATTGCTCCAAAAAGAACCACATGATTTGGCCATTTGGTTCAAAAGTTATGCTAGCTTGAAGTTCAAAATTCCTTGACAATGATTTGATCATAACTTACCAACCACAAGTGAGAAATGGATGTTCTTGGACTTTTTGGAAAGGTGAGAGCAAGATCTTCAACTTTCATGTTGGACAAAATTTGATTTGAAGCTTTCTTGGACATGTAATCTTGAGGAGAAGACCTTTCCATTTTTGGCAATTTGAAATTACAGGTCACTTACTATTTTTGGAAACTTTTTATCTGACCTCAAATCCTTCAATGTTGATGTTTGACATGTTATATGAGACTTGTATGGACATGAATGAGGCCTCTCTAACCATCTCACACCTTCAAATCCCTGATTAAATGCACAGTTGACTTGTGTTGACCATTCTAGGGTTTTGGTTGACTGAACAATGCCTTGATGAAATCCAAGCCTCTACCACTTGAGATCTTGATTCAAAATGATGTCATGGTTCATATGAACTCTTGATGAATGATCATGGTGCCCAAATTCTTCAGAATGGCCACCATCTATGGCTCAATGGCTGCCTTTGACTGGCTTGACCTAATGTTGCTTCATCTGCAAGTAACAAGGTTAGATGACAATATTTTTGTACTTTTGGGTTAGTAAACAAATGAAAAGAAATGATATACAAATGCACAACATGCTTGGTGATCAAGAACCACTCTCAAAAGACAACCCACCCACAGGGAAGCAAGCAAGGTGCACAATGATCCTTGAGGCCATGATATGATATGATATGATGCCATGAGGGATCTTAGGGACAAAATTGGGGTCTTACAGATGCCCCTATTTAAGGTCATTCTAGCCGGAGAAGTGAAGTTTAGAAATCTTCATCTCGACGCGGTAGAATGGGCTTAAATAACAGTAATGAGACAAATTTTGGTCCCTAAGAGACCTCATGATGCAGATGTATGCATGTAAAAGACACGAATTCTGTGGGGATATGGTTTACACAGAAGAAAAAGACGATCCATCGGAGCAATACACTCACCAGGAACAGAGACTCTAACAGGACTCTCATGGGGATTCTTATTGGGGATAAAAGAAAAAGAAGGCGTGAGCAGGACACGACTCTGAGTTGGGGAAAACAGAAACTGACACGACTTTACTGGGGAAGTAAAGGACTCAAACTGGGGATTAGAGAGTTTCCAAAGGAAAACACGTCCATTGGAGAGACAACAAGCTGACTCAAACTATCCACAAAGGATACTTCGGATGAAAATCCGGACTCGGACCAGGAAAAGATTCACAAAGAACCTCCCTGCCGGGGAAAACGCATATATTGGGGAAAACGCCAATACAGCAAAGGGTAAAAATCACCACAGGAATTCCACCGGGAAAGGTCTAACAAAGACTCTCCTGGGGAAAAGCAACAAGATGAGGTGTTACCGGTATAAAGGTAACAAACTCAGGAAGAATGAATATCTAAGACTGGTATAAGGGTGAGAGATATCAATCAACCAAACATCTGAGAAAGACCTAAAAAAGGTACATCAACTCAGGAAAATCTGACTCCACAGGGGACCAAGGTCATAATAGGGAGCAAAAAGGAAGGAACACCAGGGATACCGAAGTATATAACAGGTGACCGACCGAAGCGCGAATTGGTATATATGCCAAGACACTCATCATCCGAAAGGAGGGCTTGAAAAAGCAAATCGACTTACAGGATGGACATTCGAATCCACAAAGGGAAGACGAATCTTACTCAACTGGGGACACAAACCCAAAGAGTACATGAGATATACTATCCATTACCGTCAGAACGTGGATAGAATACTCGCATGAGATATATTATCTATTACCGTCAGAACGTAGATAATATACTCGCATGGTAAGAAACACCAAGGATACCGGTTACTGGGTATATAATAGGCGATCTACCGAAGACGTGGATTGGTTTTTACTGCCAAAACACTCATCATCCAACACAAACTGGTTAAAGGATGGATATTCGATTCTACAAAGAATACGAATCTTACTCTACTGGGGAAGATCAACAAAGGATTCCAACCAAAGAGTGAAAGAGATATATTATTCATTACCGTCAGAACGTGAATAATATACTCGAAAGGAAAAGACACCAGAGATACCGGTTAGGGCATATAATAGGTGACTAACCAAAAAGAGAGACAATCGATACCAAGCATACGGGTAAACGAAAGACAACTCAAAGGGGTAAATTACAAGCATCCGGCAATTATCCAACAACAAAGAATATTCGACTCCGCAAAGGGAAATAACGAATCTTACTCGACTGGAGAAACACAAAAGGCTTCGACTGAAGAGTGCATGAGATATATTATCCATTACCGTCAGAACTTGGATAACATACTCGCATGGAAGATTATCCACAACCGGTTACTGGGTTAATAAAGGATAAATCGACCGAAAAGAAAGGCATCGGGATACCAAACTAGGTATATAAAGATGACCAATCAAAGGGAGCAACAATCATTACCAGGCAAACGGGTAAATGAAAAGCGACTCAACTGGGGATGAATTGCAAGCATCTGACAATTACCCACAAGAACTAGCTGGCGATACATTGATAAACAATCAATGATCCGGGGAACAAATCACTAGCAACCGGTGAAAGAACCCACTGGCGACTTCAAAAAGGATAAAATTGCAAGCATACGACAATTATCCGGAAGACTTGCTAGGGATACAATTGCTAGCATATGGCAATTGTCCACAAGCAAAGGGAATATCAACATCAAAACTGAATGAAGATAATCACAAAGAGTAACCATCATCGGTTAGGATGAACAACAAGGTTAACTCTGCAAAGGGGAGAAATTAGGGTTTACAACTACCGAATACGGGGTAGAATACCAAAACACTGGTTGAGGATAAAATTGCTAGCATCCGGCAATCATTCACCCGTACCACAAGGCACAAACTCCGTTGGGGAGAAAAATACAACGTCATAAAAAATTCGCCATCAACCAGAACGAACCACAAAGGTTACCTCTGCTAGGGGAAAAGAGATAGGACTTACGACTACCGAATACGGGGTAGTGGCCAAATCAACTCTTGCTGAGGAAAAGGGTTAGGGTTTACATCTACCGAATACGGGGCAGAATACCAAACAACTCTGCGTGGGGAATGAAAGAATCACAAATCCGCACGGGAAACAAAATAGGGTTTATAACAAACCGCCCACTCTTGCTGAGGAATAAAAGATATATAACCACAAATTCCGCCAAGAAGAGGGAACATAGGACTTACAACTACCGGTTACTGGGTAGAGGCCCAAAAAGGTTCCGTTGGGGATAAAATAATTAATGCCGGTTACTGGGCAAATTATTCATCTATTCCACAGGGAAGCATAAGAAACGGTTGACAACTGCCAATTCGGGATCGATCCGAAAAGACAGACAGAATCAAGACTCGTCCTATAAGGATATAACTCAATAGGAAAATCCATCCCAATATATTTGTTGGGAGGAAACGGAAGAAACCGTCATCCACGAGTATAATCTCAGTGGGGAACTGCAGAAGGAAAATACAGACATTTTCTACTTATGGGGTTGACTCTATATTGAGAGATTTAAACACCCGACATCCGCTTGGGAAGATCTATTGGAGAGATCTATAAAACCCATAGCAGGAGACAACAAACAAAAGATATATGGCAAAAAATGCAACATGAATATCTGCATGTTTATGAATATGCATGAATATGCGTATTTTATGTTTGATGAATGCTGACAAAACAGACATATCTAACACAAACAGAGTCTAGGAATTAAACGCCCGGTACTATACTTCCAGAGGAAGACTAACTGGAAAGCCAATCTGCAAGAGATCTACATGCTGAAAAGCAAAGATCTGCGGGGAGGTAAAAGATCAAAGATATCACCAAATCTCTGAGTAATGGATCATCAACAACCCAACTGACGAACAGAAAGTCACAACAGGCATAAACAGCCACAAAGACAAATCTGTTGGGGAAACAGGAGAAATCCCAAAATATCTGCAGGGGGATCTTCAGTATCAACTGAGAACTGCATAAAGCGAGAACTGCTATGAAAGCAACTCCACACAACTCCGCTGGGGAACAACCCACTGAGGGAGAACGGATCATCCACGTAGGTTCTGCACAAGCAACTCTACATGGGGAAAACAAAGCCATTCCATCGGGAATACATCCTCTGAGGGAAAAACAGATCACACAAGCAGATTCTGCAACAAGCCACCCTACTGAGGATCAAAATCAAACAGGAAATCAACCCAATTTGTGGATGATAGACCACCAACCCAACTTACTGGGGCAACAGAGGTTTCAACAAGCAGAAAACTGCCACAAAATCAACCCTGTCGAGAATATCAGCTCTGACGGAGATTCTGAGGAGATTATTGCAGATACAATCCTGATTCTGTTGGGGATACCAACTCTAATGGGGATTTTGCACAAATACAAACCACCAAACCACAAATCTACTGACGGCTCCACTGGGGAAATCCACTGAAGAACCCACTGGGATACGGAAGAGAGCTGGGGGACCAACCACTAAATGCTGACTCTTCTGAGGAGAACACCCACAACTGCTGAGGAGGAACATAATCACTGCCCTGCTGAAGGGATGAGCGCACTGATGGGGAGATAGCAACTCCGTTGGCGACTTGGCCGGGGAAGAGGGTACTGCTAGAGCAAACGAAGTCTTCCACAAGCGCTCTGCTCCGGGGATATATCACAGATCCCACCAACGACTGTGTTGAGGAAAGACAGCAACAACCCTGCTTGCGACAACGTTGGGGAAAGCGGTAAAGTACCGGGATATCAATCCACCAACTACTGAATCTTCAAAAAGAAAGCAACCATGCTGAGGAGAGAAACCACTCTGCTAGTGACTGCACTGGGGAGACTACTGCTGGAGAAGAAAACAAAGTCTTCAACAACATCTGCTTGGGGGGAACAACCCACCACAACAACTCTGCTTGGGGAACAACCCCAATCAACAAAGCAAGAGAAAGAGGATACAACCAATGCCAGGAATATGAACAAATGTCTTACCTGTTGGAAATCATGCCACCCTCGGGAGAGCACTGAGAAATTCTTTAAGTATCCCTTCATCTCTATGAATGTTCACTTTGTTTAAAACAACAATTTTGAAAATTTATTTGTTTTAAAACAATGACATTTCATCAATTAAAACATGCAAAACATTTGTTGAATTGAAACAAATAAGAATGCAAATAATTGGATAAAAAGCTCAAATTTATTTGATGGAATGGTAGTTTGCAAATGGCAAGACTCCATAGATCTGTACAAATTTGAAATCAATGATATATATTAGAAGAGGGCTACATTGAACATAATGATCCTTTCTCTACCAATTTGAATCTCGATGTATGCGAAGCTTCAGTCGACGACGAATCGAGAATCTCTGACGAATAGACGGCTGTGGAACAGAAGGTCTTGTCAGGATGCAGTTACTTGCCAAATCCCTAATTTTTGCCTAGATTTCCCCAGGGTGAGGTACTCAATCTAGCGGGATGCAAATATACTTTTTTTTTCAAGTCTCTAACTTTTGCCTGGATTACCCTTGCGGGCTTTCCACCGAGACGCTCATTTTTGCCTAAGCCGCCCTTTCGGGTTTTCAACTTAGCGAGCAATTCTGTTTTTCATTTGCATATACTTTTTTTTTAGGCAAAGTACTTCTTGACTGCATTTGAATTCACAGGACGAGTGAAATCCTCCCCATCCATTGTTGTAAGCATCAAAGCTCCGCCTGAAAAGGCTCTCTTAACAACATATGGACCCTCATAGTTTGGAGTCCACTTGCCCCTGGAATCGGGCACGAAAGACAAAACTTTCTTGAGCACGAGGTCACCTTCTCGAAACACACGAGGCTTGACCTTCTTATCGAATGCTTTCTTCATTCTCTGCTGATATAACTGACCATGACACATGGCAGTCAATCGCTTCTCTTCAATCAAATTCAGTTGGTCGTAACGACTCTGAATCCATTCAGCATCAGTCAACTTGGCTTCCATCAAGACTCTCATTGATGGGATCTCCACCTCCACTGGGAGAACAGCCTCCATGCCGTAAACAAGAGAGAAAGGGGTTGCCCCTGTTGAAGTGCGGACAGATGTACGATATCCATGCAAAGCAAATGGCAGCATCTCATGCCAATCTTTGTACGTAACTGTCATCTTCTGGATAATCCTCTTGATATTCTTATTAGCAGCTTCAACAGCCCCATTCATCTTAGGTCTGTAGGGAGAGGAATTATGGTGTGCAATCTTGAATTCAGCGCACAAATCATCCATCATCTTATTATTCAGATTAGATCCATTATCAATAATGGTCTTATCTGGCACACCATAACGGCAAATCATCTGGTTCTTGATAAACTTCACAACCACCTGTCTAGTCACATTCGCATACGAAGCGGCTTCAACCCATTTGGTGAAGTAATCAATTGCTACGAGAATAAACCTGTGTCCATTGGATGCCTTCGGTTCAATCATGCCGATCATGTCAATTCCCCACATAGAGAAAGGCCATGGTGATGAAATCACATTCAGAAGTGTCGGAGGAATATGAATCTTATCCGCATAAATCTGACACTTGTGGCATTTCTTCACATATTTGCAGCAGTCAGACTCCATTGTCAGCCAATAGTAGCCTGCTCTCACCATCTTTCTAGCCATGGCATGTCCATTGGAATGAGTACCAAATGAACCCTCATGGACCTCAGTCATTAACAGGTTTGCTTCGTGTCTATCCACGCATCTGAGCAAAACCATATCAAAATTCCTCTTATACAGCACTTCACCACTGAGGTAGAAACTGCCTGACAACCTTCTCAAAGTTTTCCTATCTTTCACAGACGCCCCAGGCGGGTAGACCTGGTTCTGGAGGAAATTCTTGATATCAAAATACCAAGGCTTGTCATCATTCACTTCTTCTACTGCAAACACGTGAGCTGGTCTATCCAAGCGCATCACGGCAATATTGGGAACTTCATTCCAATACTTTACAACAATCATGGAAGCAAGCGTAGCAAGAGCATCTGCCATCCGATTATCTTCTCGAGGAATATGATGAAAATCAACTTCTGTGAAGAACGTTGAAATCCTTCTTGCATAATCTCTGTACGGAATGAGACCAGGCTGATTCGTCTCCCATTCACCCTTAATCTGATTAACAACCAGGGCCGAATCACCGTACACATCAAGATGCTTGATTCTCAAATCAATACATTCTTCCAATCCCATAATACAGGCCTCATACTCAGCCATATTATTCGTGCATTTGAAAGTTAGCCTTGCTGTCAGCGGAATATGCGTGCCATGAGGAGTAATGATTACTGCCCCAATACCATTCCCGTACTGATTCACAGCGCCATCAAACACCATCGTCCATCTGGAACCAGGTTCCGGACCTTCATCAAGTGTAGGCTCATCACAATCTTTCATTTTCAAATACAGAATCTCCTCATCTGGGAAGTCATACTGAACTGACTGATGATCTTCAATCGGCTGGTGTGCTAAATGGTCAGCCAAGATACTACCTTTGATAGCTTTCTGAGCTCGATACTCAATATCATACTCAGATAACAACATCTGCCAACAGGCAATCCTCCCGGTTAAAGCAGGCTTCACAAAGATATACTTAATTGGATCCATTCTGGATATCAACCAAGTTGTATGATTTATCATGTACTGGCGCAAACGCTTAGCAGCCCAAGCTAAAGCACAGCATGTCTTCTCCAACATAGAGTATCGAGACTCACAATCAGTAAACTTCTTACTGAGGTAGTATATAGCAGATTCTTTCTTCCCTGATTCGTCTTGTTGACCGAGTACACAACCCATCGAGTCTTCAAGAACAGTCAAATACATAATCAGAGGTCTTCCTTCCACAGGCGGAGACAAGATCGGAGGTTCAGACAGATACTCTTTGATACTGTCGAAAGCTTTCTGGCAATCCTCGGTCCAATCATGAGACTGATCTTTCCGAAGGAGCTTGAATATCGGCGCACATGTGGCAGTCATGTGGGATATAAATCTGGAAATATAGTTCAAGCGGCCAAGAAAACCTCGGACTTGCTTCTCAGTTTTGGGTGCAGGCATCTCTTGTATTGCTTTGACCTTAGCAGGATCAACTTCAATACCTCTCTCGCTGACTACAAAACCCAACAACTTGCCGGAACGGACTCCAAATGTACATTTGTTCGGATTCAGTCGAAGTCTAAACTTCCTCAAACGCTGAAAAAGCTTCAACAAATGCTCAACATGTTCAACTTCCGTTCGGGACTTAGCAATCATATCATCAACATAGACCTCTATCTCCTTGTGCATCATATCATGAAACAAGGTAGTCATAGCTCGTTGATACGTGGCTCCGGCGTTCTTCAAACCGAAGGGCATCACTCGATAACAGAATGTTCCCTAAGGTGTGATGAATGTTGTCTTCTCCATATCCTCGGGTGCCATCTTGATTTGATTATAACCGGAAAATCCGTCCATAAACGAAAAGACTTTGAATTTAGCTGTATTGTCTACCAACATGTCAATGTGTGGTAGAGGGAAATCATCTTTCGGACTAGCCTTATTCAAATCTCTGTAATCAACACACATACGGACTTTTCCGTCCTTCTTAGGAACAGGCACAATATTGGCCACCCATTGAGGATATGTAGAAGTCACCAGAAACCCCGCATCAATTTGCTTCTGAACTTCCTCTTTGATCTTCACTGCCATATCTGGATGAGTTCTTCTGAGCTTCTGCTTCACAGGCACGCACTCAGGCTTCAAAGGCAGGAAATGTTGCACAATATCTGTATCTAAACCCGGCATGTCTTCATATGACCAAGCAAAGATATCAGAATATTCTCGTAGCAAACTGATCAACCTCTTCTTGACAGACTCTTCAAGAAGTGCCCCAATCTTCACCATACGAACACAATCCTCAGACCCCAAGTTGACTGTTTCCAAATCCTCAAGGTGCGGCTGAATGATCTTCTTCTCGTGCTCAAGGAGACGGGTAATCTCATCAGGAATCTCTTCGACATCATCTTCCTCTGCCTCGAATACAGGGAATTCAAAATTGGGAGATGGCGTTGGATCATTATGTTCAATGGGTTTTAGGATCAACCTGCATAATGATTTGGGTTAATGAAAAACTTGAGAATTTAAACAAGCAAATCATTATGCAGATGGAAAATGTTGCTTTTATTCTTGTTTTTAGGGTTTTTTGTGATCACTGATTTCATGCAAAAGCAAAAAGTGAAAACAAATGGAAAAACAAATGTTTAACAATGCATTAATTGAATGAAACATCATTGTATATATGCTGCCGACAATGTCATCACTTCTCCTTTTGGCATGGGAGATGGGTTTTAGAACAAAGTGAACAATTACTCTGATCTATGGATGACTGTAGGAACATCTACAGCGACCCAATTGTGGCAGACACCACCAGGTATGATGAAATTGCTCAGATCCTCTGCATCCTCTTCCAAGATAGCAGCAGCCTCCTCAGGTTGATCAGTATGGATGAATCCTCCACTCTTGAACAGCCCAAGCTCGTTGAACTCCCCAGAAGAATAGCCAATGCCAACCCGGGATCTGTTGTCTTCAAGCTCAATCATCTTCCCCAAACCAGCAACTGCACCACATTCAATGGCCAGCTTCGTATCACGGTAGGAAGCAAATGAAGGAGACTTCTTCTCAATTGGTTCATCAATAGATAAAGCTTGGAACGGAGTTCCAACTTCATCCTCGACATCAATATATGAGAAAGAAGACAAGTGGCTAACCAGGAATAAATCCATCAAAAGCACTTAGTCCGGCAAATTCCTCTTCGAGTTCACAGTTCTCTTGCTCAACATGATCCATCAATCAGGAAGAGATAACCTAGTGCAGTACCGGAGAGTTAATGCATCTTCAAAATAAATGAAGAGCACGGGGATCATACCACAGGACCAAAGGCTGAGAACAACACCCGCTTATGCAAATGATGCATGTAATGCTTATGCATATGATTTGTTTTTATTTCAAAGAACTTTTAGGGTTCTATTTGCAAATTTTGAAATATTAATCATTTTATCGCATATGGAAATTATCTCATTGAATAATTCTTTGTCTTTCCATATCTGAATTTTTTTTGCAAAGAAACCCCTTAAGTTCCAAAAAAAATCTCATTTTTTGATGATATGGATGCAGATGAATGCATGAATGCATGAATGCAGCAATCACACTCAAGGATCAAGCAAGTCACACCAGACAAAGGTCATGGGAAAGCTCATAGTATCCCTAATATCAATCATCCATTTTGGTGGATTAGGGTTTTCACCTTATCAACACCCAAGTTCCATTGATATTAACGGTACATGAACCGGCTCAATCATCCTTAATATCAACCATCCATTTTGGCGGATTATGGTTTACACCTTATCAACGCCCAAGTTCCATTGATATTAAGGATATTTGAACGACTCAACCACGAATCACGGGTTTGCTGAGAGTCACGAGCATGGAGTCTCGGTTAAGAACCACCCAAAGGGAGTGTACTAGGGTTTAAACCTGCCAGACATGTTCTACCAGAGGTTCTCATAATCATCGTCTCATCTTTCGGATATTATCGGAGGGACGAATACTCGTATTCCAAAAATATTCTCAAGAGAGACTCTTATGAGTGTAGTATCGTGTAACAATCGCATCAGAACTAACATCTGAACGACCTCCGCACTACGTCCTAAAAATAGGCCAAGATGGGCTTGGTAAACTACGGTCCTTGGCTTCTAAGGCACATGATTGAAAGAATAATGCCTAACCACAAATAACTTGTGTGACATTATTAATCCAACATGACCTCCACCAAGTGAATGGACTCGCAAGTCAACTGGCTAAGGAATACTCCACACCAGTCGACAAGACTACGCCATTCTCCTATCCTAGAGTGCACTCGAGTTCGGGTATAGAACTCATCTCACAGAGATCACCAAAGCAAACAGCAATTGTATATCAAGCAATTTAAACATTACAATCAATACAGTTATCCCAAATTGTACAAAAATATGTCAAATAACACATAAACAAATATCATACAACAAGGGTGAAAAGTAGGCAAAACCACCAGGAAAGGTCTAATGTTTGCTTTTGATCCCCAGTGAAGTCGCCACTTTTCTGTAGCGGTGTATTCGTCACTATATGATTTATTGATTAAACCATAAGCAAAGCATACAAAGAATCGAGTCGCCACCGCACTTTTATTTATCCTAAGGAATGGCTAAAAAGCGAACAAAAGCCTAAGAAGTTTTACACATAGAAAACTAATAAAAAGATCAGAGAGTCTGGGTAAGGGGGTTAATTACGCAATGGGAAGGTGTTAGGCACCCAAAACGTCCTAGGTACTCCTAGGGAGCCCTTTTCACACTTGTTGTATAAAAATGTTATTTGTTTTGAAAATATTATTGCGCAAACATGAATGGGAAGATGAGAAAAGAATATACAATTTTTATTGTTTTTGTGTTTGAACGGATGAACCCGTTGCCTACGTACCTTCCATGAAAGGTAAGGATCAAAATGCCGTAGTTCGGCTAAAAGATTTCCAAAATATCAGTGGGTTCATTTTAAAACAAGAGCACTAAGGCTTTTCATTACCAATGGGAGAAAACTCAACCTGAGTCAACAATCCACCATGCGAGGACAGCTTCAACATACTAGTGAGGGGTTAACCCTATAATAAGTATGGAAGACTTACAATCAACTCACTAAGGATGTGGTGAGATTTACATCAACCACTATGAGAATTGAAACCTATGGCTAATGTATGAAAACATATCAACAATGGACAAAGCCACAAAACAATTGAATGGGTGAAGTTAATTGATTATGAGTATTTACAAAAGTATGGTCAAAGTATGATTAGAATTGATTCAAAGAAGTATTATGAAATGGAGTTTGAAAAGTCAAGGACTTAAGGTCCAGGTTTCTAATTTGAGAAAGACATGACAATGTTTGCACAACATGTATTTACAAGTTTCAAAAGTCAACAAGTGAAAAGGGGTTTTGAGACAAAAAGGATGTGGATGAAGGAGTGTAAAACTTCCTAGAAGTTCACCTCTTGAAATCATATAGAAGATGATTCAAGTGTGTCCTTTGGAATAAGGCAACAAAGAAAATAAGCAAATAAAAATCATGGTGATACCGGATGCCATCAATGGACTTATACCAATCTCACAAACAAAAGCGGATACCGGATACCAATCAATGGATTTACACCAATCTCCCAAAACAAAACAATGATACCGGATGCCAATAAATGGACTTACTCCAATCTCACAACAAAAGCGGATACCGGATACCCATCAATGGATTTACACCAATCTCCTAAAACAAACAAGGATATCAGATGCCAATAAATGGACTTATTCCAATCTCCCAAAACAAAACATGGATGTCAGATGCCAATCTATCTGGGCTTACTCTAATCTCCAACAGATGATCATAGGAATACAAAAGCCAACAACATGGACTTACAATTGCATCCTCACATACAACAAACAAACAATAGCACTAAGCAAAGAGGACACAAGTGGCCAATGAAATGGTCTTATACTTTATCCCTTCCAAATCATAGGAACAATGGCCAATGAATGGTCTTATAGTTGATTCCTCAATGGGCAAACTCAAACAAATCACAAAGATATGAAATGAGGATCATGCAATAATGAACAATTAATGATGATAAATGCACAAAGGCAAACAAGCAAACATGTACAAATGAACCAAGCAATCAATCAAACAAAGTCATTTAGCATACACTATAACCAAGCAATTAGGCTCAAGCAAAGGTTAGACTTAAAAGTCAACTGGAATGGGGTAAGTGGTGCTCTTAACCTTAACATTGAGAGTTAAGGTGAAGCAGATGAAAGGATATGAGGGGTGTGCCTCATTGCTTTTATCCCTGGTCAGGGAGAGCATTGAATGATAGAAGGTGTGGGAGTTCAGAAAGTTGGAACTCTCTCCACAAGTTAATGACTCTATAGATCTTGGGCTTTTACTCACTATGCATCAACACATGTGGTGTGAGCAAGGTGAGTGACACACAGAATAGTAGGAGATGGACTACACATCTCTTTTATCTACCAATTGCCTTATCAAAGGACTTTTCCTGCTTGGGGACAAAGATAAACAATCACAAACATTGCCTCTTAAGGAGGACTTCAGACAGGTGCCTGGCCAAGTAACAGACCAGGTCTTCCAGACTACATGAAGAAGAGATGTTATACCTAAATGCTTAAGCTATCAAGCAAAGCAAAAGCAAGTTCACAAAGGAACTATAGCAACTAAGGTACCTGAAATCAATCCAACATAATCAGTATACAACTCAAGAAAGAAAGTCAACAGACAACAGACAGTCAACTATACACAAACAATGCATCAAGCAAAGCACAAGCTCAACTCAAAGGAGCTAAAAGCAACCTACAAAACAGGTCAAAGTTAGTCCATAACAATCAAACAAACCAACTCAAGCCATGTGAATTAATCTCTTTAAAGCCATATGCTTCTTAACCTGAAAACAAACTCAAACATGAGAAGCAAACCCTTAGGCCAAGGCCTAGGGTCAAAGAAAGAGGAATGGACCAAAACAGAACATGAAAATTTACAAGAATCAATATTAATCAAATAAGAACATCATCTAATTAGTCCCATATCAAAACTATGCACCAAATCCATTTCACAAACAAATCATGTCAAAGTGTGCAAGTGGGAATCACATTGGAGCAAACAGAATGAACACAAGCATATCAAATCAACAATGGCTCAATAAATTCAAAGAAAAATCATGCCTAAACAAAACATATCAAATGAGCAACACACCAAAAATCATGGAATTTGAATAAGTAGAGGCATGTCAATTAAAATCAACAAGTCAAGGCAAGGCAAAACAAGCTCAAACAAGACCACAAATGGTGCATCAACTTAAGGCAATCCTAAAACAGAAATGACATAAGATAAATGAACCAAACCAAAGCCACAATGAACTTCAACATGTTAAGAATCAATGTACAAAATTTCAAGTCCATATGATAATGCATGAGAATTTCACAAATCATGGAAGTTGAACACTCAACAAAAGTCCAATTATGACCAACCCGCAAAGAAAATCTCAAACAAATTGGAAATGGATCCAAAAATTCTACAAAAAATCATGCTCAAACTAGACATCCAGAAGCCACATCATGCAAAAAATCATATTAATTGAAGTTCATATGGCATGGTAAACAAAATCATCAAATTGGACAAGAAATGGTGTGACACACATTGTCACACCTCCAATGATCATATCATATCTCACAATCCATAAATGCAAAAATAGCAAACTCAAAGCCAAAATAACCAGGAATGAGTCTAGTTTATGCATGTAAATTTTCAGCTTCATTGTATCAAGCATCATGATTTCATAAAAGAAATGGCAAACAATGTGCAATGGATGACATACATGAACAAACCCTAGGCAATTTTTAAATCCAACCGAGCACAAATTCTGGAAAAATCACCATAAAATAATAGACATGATGAGGATCATTGTGAAAAAAATCTCATGTGATTTGGATTATTATTTTGAGAGTTATGATTTTTTGAATGGAAAGAAAAAATAAAAAACATGGAAGAGCATAGCACATGGATACATGAAGAACATGAGAAAATGCAAATGGCCTAAAGTGGAAATGCCTTTGGCTCAGATTCGAACCGTGTGTGCTTTCAAATGTGGCGCCCAACTTAGTGAAACGCACCGTTTCACTAATCTCACGTGGCAAGGACAAGCGCGCTTCGCCAATCAAATGGCCATGTGTGCGATGATGTGGACCAATGCATGAGTATTAACAAGAAAAAACATGCAATCAGCGAAGGAATGGATCAAACAAGCATCTGGAACTAAAACCCTAGACATTCATCGCGTGTTCATCATGTTCATAATCAACATGATCCAAACTTCACAGAAATGCATGAAAATTATATCAATCGATTCATCTTGCATCACACATCACATATCCAATATCAATTTCATTTAATTCTAACCACATCAAAAGAATCGAGCAGAACAAGTTCTAACATCCAAACTTCAAATCATGATAACTTCCTCAATATTGCATGAAATTTCCAGATTTAAAGCTCAGCATACTCTATGTTAAAGGATCTACCAGATACACATGATAATTACATGAATTAGAGCGATCGAATTCTAACCTCTATGAAGATGCAGAGTTGAATTCACTTGATTCAAGGCCTGGAAGTGTGAAACAGATGCTCTATGTTGCTTGAATGAATGAATGGAAGCAAGATTTTAGCTCAACAATGCTTGATTCTCCTTAAAACTCCAACTGCCATGAACATGCTCAAGCTCCAACAGTCACGATCCAGCTTGAATTCTGCACAATCTTGCTTCAACAGATCTTCACAATGCTGTTAGATGATGAACAGATCGAAAAGCAAGCAAAAGAAATGAAGAAAAATGAAGAAAATAGTTGAGAGAATTTGAGATGAAAAAGTTTGGATCTGAAATTATGAATGTGTTGTTACTGATTTCTGTTATGATTATCACTTTATACCCTCTGTTAATCATGCTGATTAAACATGTTTAGCCAAAAACCCAAGGATTAGTGAAATGAGCATGTTTGTGCAATTTGGCCAAAATACCCTCATGCACATGCTAGGCAATGGAACAGTGCGAATTTGGCTTGAAACAAGTCTTAAAATCTGTTTTGAGGCAAATGGAATTGGTTTGAAATGAAAATAATGCACATTTTTCAAATGGATATTTTCCCTCCAAAAATTCAAATTAATTCAAGTAAAAAATGAAATATTTTTGTGATGAGTTTTAATGAAATGTGATGCATGATTATGATAGTGCACATCAAGATAAAATTGCTCCAAAAAGAACCACATGATTTGGCCATTTGGTTCAAAAGTTATGCTAGCTTGAAGTTCAAAATTCCTTGACAATGATTTGATCATAACTTGCCAACCACAAGTGAGAAATGGATGTTCTTGGACTTTTTGGAAAGGTGAGAGCAAGATCTTCAACTTTCATGTTGGACAAAATTTTATTTGAAGCTTTCTTGGACATGTAATCTTGAGGAGAATACCTTTCCATTTTTGGCAATTTGAAATTACAGGTCACTTACTATTTTTGGAAACTTTTCATCTGACCTCAAATCCTTCAATGTTGATGTTTGACATGTTATATGAGACTTGTATGGACATGAATGAGGCCTCTCTAACCATCTCACACCTTCAAATCCCTGATTAAATGCACAGTTGACTTGTGTTGACCATTCTAGGGTTTTGGTTGACTGAACAATGCCTTGATGAAATCCAAGCCTCTACCACTTGAGATCTTGATTCAAAATGATGTCATGGTTCATATGAACTCTTGATGAATGATCATGGTGCCCAAATTCTTCAGAATGGCCACCATCTATGGCTCAATGGCTGCCTTTGACTGGCTTGACCTAATGTTGCTTCATCTGCAAGTAACAAGGTTAGATGACAATATTTTTGTACTTTTGGGTTAGTAAACAAATGAAAAGCAATGATATACAAATGCACAACATGCTTGGTGACCAAGAACCACTCTCAAAAGACAACCCACCCACAGGGATGTAAGAACAAAAATTGTTCTACAACAGATTCCTTGATTTTGATGATAACAAAGGATGAAACCAAAAATGGCACCCTAACGAAAAGTTTCTAAGTGTGCAAGGTTCTAAAGAAAGAAGAAATGAATCTGATGATGTCATCAGATGCACAACAAGATCAGATACAATTTCTCTAGTATCAGAAGCATCTGAAGTGGAATCTCGCTCAAGAAACTCTGACTCTGGACAAAACTACAAAGTATCAGAAGCATCTGAACATGAAGTAAAGTCTAGAAGCTCTGACTCTGAACAACGCCCTCTGAAGAATCTATTTAGATCAACATCAGAAGCAAGATTCCAAGTTTCTCCAGAAATACAAATACTCTGATTATGGATTTGCTAATCATGAAAGAGTAACGTTGAAGACAAGTAAAGATTTTCAAATGGATTTCCTAATTGAGAAAGAGACGTTAATCTCCTCTTCCAAGAGAGAAGATACTACTTGTGGTAAGTAGTCACTTCAAAGACGAAAAGTTAAACTGCAGAAGCTATTTAAGTGATGGAGTAAACTCAGTTTAATATCCAACAGATTCAACTCTACTCCAACTCATATATAAATAGAGATGCAATCAACATTCAGTGAGTAAGAAATCAACTAAGCCAAAACTATACTGAATTATTTCACGCTCAAGAAAATCATCTTTGCTCTCAAGAAATTCACTAAGCTTTTGCTTATTAAGTGAAAAATCTGTTCTTAAGTTTGTAATACTTGCTTTCTTAGAAGCACTCTAGATTACATATCTTGTATATTTTATTTGTTTGATTTCCTCAAGTGACTCTGTGTAGTCTGTAGACTTGAGAAGACTAAGAGACTTTCTTCTCTCTTAGGTGTTGTTTGTAATCTTTCAAGATTAGTGGATTAAGTCCTTGTTGAAGGCGAAATCACCTTGGCCGGGTGGACTGGAGTAGCTTTGTGTTATAAGCGAACCAGTATAAAATCATTGTGTGATTTTCATTTTGGAAAAGCGCTTATTTTTCAAACAATTCAAACCCCCCCCCCCTTTCTTGTTTTTCTCACCTTCAATTGGTATCAGAGCTCCGGCTCTGTTATTGATTTTCTAATCAAACACTTAACCGTGTAGAGAGATCCAGTTCGAGAAAAACAAATGGCCCACTCAAATGAAAGAGATTCTTACAATGCCAAGCCTCCTGTTTTTGATGGAGAGAAATTTGATTACTGGAAAGATAGAATCGAAAGTTTCTTTCTGGGTTATGATGCTGACCTCTGGGACATTGTCACAGATGGATACACACCTCCAGTCTTAAATGGAGCTGAAGTTCCCAGAAGTAAGATGTCAGATGATCAGAAACGAGCCTTCAAGAATCATCACAAGGCCAGAACCATACTCCTAAATGCTATATCTTATAACGAGTATGAAAAGATCACCAATAGAGAGACTGCCAAAGATATACTTGACTCTCTGAAGATGACCCATGAAGGAAACTCCCAAGTCAAGGAGACGAAGGCTCTGGCGCTTATCCAGAAGTATGAAGCCTTCAAGATGGAAGATGATGAAGCTATAGAAGCTATGTTCTCCAGATTTCAAACTCTTATTGCAGGTCTTAAAGTGCTAGACAAAGGATACACGACTGCAGATCATGTTAAGAAGATAGTCAGAAGTCTGCCAAAGAAATGGAGACCAATGGTTACTGCTCTGAAGTTATCAAAGGATCTGAACAATATCACCCTTGAAGAACTTGTTAGCTCTCTCAGAAGCCATGAGATAGAACTAGAGGAGGATGAGCCTCAGAAAAGGAACAAGTCAGTAGCGCTGAAGTCCAGATCTGAAAGACGGAAACCTGACAGAACCAAAGCTCTCCAGGCAGAAGCTGAAGATACTGACGATTATGAACCAGAAGACTCTGATGATGAAGAAGAGTTGTCCCTACTAACCAGAAGAGTCAAGCAACTCTGGAAAAAGAGGAACAACAACTTCAGAAGACCAAGACCCAGAGGGGATAGATCAGAGTCAACTTCAAAAGGTAAAGCTAACAAAGATATTACCTGTTATGAATGTAAAGAAACAGGTCATTACAGAAATGAATGCCCCAAGTTGAAGAAAGACAACCCCAGAAAAGAAAGCTTCAAGAAAAACACCTTCAGAACAAAGAAAGGACTGATGGCTACCTGGGATGACAGTGAATCTGGATCATCAGAATCTGACTCTGATGAACAAGCCAACGTAGCACTTATGGCTACCACATCCAGCTGCTCAGACGAAGAATCTGAAGAGGTATTTTCTGAACTTTCTAGATCTGACTTAGAATCATGTTTGTCAGAAACTCTTACCTCTTATCAGAAATTAAAACAAAAGTTTAAAAACGTTAAAGGCTGTCTTAAAACAAAATTTGAAGAATGTAGTGAACTTGAGACAACAATTCTAGCACATGAAGATACAATCAAATCTTTAACGTTAGAAAGAGATGGAGCTAAAACAAAAAGCTTAGAATTAGAAGAAGCGTTGTCTCAGGCACCACAAACTTCAAATGAAATTATTTATAAATATGAAGAAGCCTTTCAAAAATTTCTGAAGAATGGGATAGATAGGAGTATTATGGCATCCATGATTTATGGAGTAAGTCAGAATAATAAAAGGGGAATTGGTTATGATCCTGAGAAAGATAAACCCTCTACAAGTGATCAAATTAAATCTCCTTTTTCATACCACTACACACACACAAGAACACAAATTTAAAAATGCTAGAAGACCCAAAGTTGTGAGAAACTCTGGGAAAACTAATCTAAAAGGACCCAAGAGATTCTGGGTACCGAAAGATAAGATTATCTATGTTGCAGATATCCTATGCAGCAAAGTTCAAACACCAGTCATGGTACCTGGACTCTGGATGCTCGCGACATATGACGGGAAGAAAGTCTATGTTCCAAAGCCTGGAACTTAAAGACGCTGGATTTGTAGGTTTCGGAGGAGATCAGAAAGGAAGGATCAGAGGCTCCGGAACTATCGGTAATGGTACTCTTCCCTCTATATCTGATGTTCTTTATGTAGAAGGATTAATGCATAACTTGTTATCCATAAGTCAATTAAGTGATAACGGTTATGATGTAATCTTCAATCAAAAAACATGTAAAGCCATTAATCAGAACGATGGCTCTGTCCTTTTCACAGGCAAGAGGAAAAACAACATTTATAAAATAAATCTTTCTGATTTAAAAGATCAAAATGTTAAATGTTTAATGTCAGTTCACGAAGAGCAATGGGTATGGCATAGACGCTTAGGCCACATTAGCATGAGAAAACTTTCTCAGCTAACTAAACTTGAGTTAGTCAGAGGCTTACCTAAACTGAAGTTTTCTTCAGATGCTCTGTGTGAAGCTTGTCAAAAAGGAAAGTTTTCAAAAACATCTTTTAAAAAGAAAAATGTTGTTTCTACCTCTAAGCCTCTGGAGCTTCTTCACATTGACTTATTTGGTCCTGTGAAAACAGCATCAGTCAATGGAAAGAAGTATGGACTAGTAATCGTTGATGATTACAGCCGCTGGACATGGGTAAAGTTCCTAAAGCACAAGAGTGAGTCTCACTCTGTATTCATCAGTTTCTGTTCCAAAGTGCAAAAAGAATTTGACTCTAAAATTGTTAGAGTCAGAAGTGATCATGGTGGAGAATTTGAAAATAAAGATTTTGAAGAATTATTTGATTCTAATGGAATATCCCATGATTTCTCCTGCCCTAGAACTCCACAACAAAATGGAGTTGTAGAGAGGAAGAATAGGACACTCCAAGAGATGGCAAGAACCATGATCAATGAAACTAATGTAGCAAAGCACTTTTGGGCAGAAGCTGTAAATACAGCGTGTTACATTCAGAATAGAATCTCTATTAGACCTATTCTGGAAAAGACTCCCTATGAACTGTGTAAGGGAAGAAAACCCAACATCTCATACTTTCATCCTTTTGGATGCATTTGCTTTATATTAAATACTAAAGAACATCTGAACAAGTTTGATTCCAAAGCACAGAAAGGTATTATGTTAGGATACTCAGAACGCTCTAAAGGCTACAGAGTATACAACACAGAAACCAAAATTGTGGAGGAATCAATTCATGTTAGATTTGATGATAAGCTTGACCCTGAAAAGTCAAAGCTAGTTGAAAAGTTTGCAGATTTAGAGATCACTCTGGTAGAATCTGATAAAACTCCAGAAGCAACTGTCACTCAAGACTCTGAAGAAATTAAATCTCCAGAAACTTCAAGGAAAGTTAAAAGTCGTATTAACGTATCTGAAGCTTTGATTTTGGGAAACAAAGATGAACCTGTTAGAACCAGATCTACCTTCAGAACTTCTGAAGATATTCCTCTGGGACTAGTGTCTCTGATTGAGCCTACGTCCTGTGATGAAGCTCTTCAAGATAACGATTGGGTGGCAGCTATGCAAGAAGAATTAGATCAATTCTCCAAGAATGATGTCTGGGATCTTGTTCCTAAACCCAGAGGCACTCACGTCATTGGAACCAGATGGGTTTTCAGAAACAAGCTGAACGAGAAAGGAGAAGTTGTCAGAAACAAGGCTCGACTGGTAGCTCAAGGTTATAGTCAACAAGAAGGTATTGATTATAATGAAACTTTTGCTCCAGTCGCGAGGTTAGAATCTATTCGTCTTCTTGTATCTTTTGCTATTAATCATTCTATCAAATTATACCAAATGGATGTCAAGAGTGCATTTCTTAATGGTTATATTTCAGAAGAAGTGTATGTAAATCAACCTCCAGGTTTTGAAAATTCAAACTTTCCAGAACATGTTTTTAAACTAAAGAAATCCTTGTATGGACTTAAACAAGCTCCCAGAGCTTGGTATGAACGCTTAAGTAATTTTCTTCTGGAACAAAATTTTATCAGAGGGAAAGTTGATTCTACACTCTTCTGTAAAAACCTTAATAATGATCTCATGATATGCCAGATTTATGTTGATGATATTATTTTTGGTTCTGCTAATATCTCTGTTTGCCAAGAATTTTCTAAGTTAATGCAGGCAGAATTTGAAATGAGTTTAATGCAAGAACTAAAGTTCTTTCTGGGAATTCAAATCAATCAAACTCCAGAAGTCACGTACATTCATCAAAGCAAGTACATTAAAGACGTTCTGAAGAAGTTTGATATGACTGAATGCAACTCTGCAAAAACTCCTATGCATCCAACTTGCATTCTGGAGAAGGAAGAGGTAAGCAACAAGGTTTGTCAGAAGCTCTATCGAGGTATGATAGGCTCTCTTCTCTATCTGACTGCTACTCGTCCTGATATTCTCTTTAGCGTCTGTCTTTGTGCCAGATTCCAATCAGATCCTAGAGAATCTCATTTAACAGCTGTTAAGAGAATTCTTAAGTATCTGAAAGGAACTCTTAACCTGGGCCTGATGTATGAGAAAACATCAGAGTATAGACTTTCTGGTTATTGTGATGCAGATTATGCAGGAGACAGAATAGAACGAAAAAGTACTTCTGGAAATTGCCAGCTTCTGGGAAACAATTTAATCTCCTGGGCTAGCAAAAGACAGTCAACAATTGCTCTATCAACTGCAGAAGCAGAATACATCTCAGCATCACTGTGCACAACTCAGATGCTCTGGATGAAGCATCAGCTAGAAGATCTTCAGATATTTGAGAGTAACATTCCTATCTTTTGTGATAATACTGCTGCTATTTGTTTAAGTAAGAATCCCATTCTACATTCCAGAGCCAAACACATAGAAATAAAACATCATTTTATCAGAGACTATGTTCAGAAAGGGATAGTAACTTTGAAGTTCATTGATACAGAACATCAATGGGCAGATATCTTTACTAAGCCTCTAGCTGAAGATAGATTTCTTTTTATCTTAGAAAATCTGAACATTAAAAATTGCCCTGAGTAAAATTTGGCTCTGAACATGTAAAATGAGACTCTGATAAAAACAAATACACTTCTGCCTCTGACTCTGATACTTCTACCAAGTTAAGAAGATATCTGAGTTAGAAATCTTCAGAAATCCTTTGGTATTCCTGAAGATCAGATACATCAACACGTGGAGCATTAAACGTCTAACCCTAGAACTTCTAGACAGCTGTCAAAAGAAATCAAAGGTCAGAACGTTTGAAATCTCCTTGAGCAGTGTGCGTACTGTTGGGATTAGACATTCATTTATTAGCTGTAATCATTTTTCCCCCCAAACGTGCTTTTTTGATTTTTGTGCTAACGCTGGTATATGTGTCGTTTTGCATGTGTTGTCGTTTTGCATGTGTTTTGAACTTAGGTATATAAACACTTTTCTCACATTTCACACACTTATCACTCTCACTCACTCTAAAACCCTAAACCCTTCTCTGCAAGTTCTCTGCAAGTTCTTCTTCAATCTTCATCTTCTTCGTTACAATGGACGCTCAACAACAAGAACTCTTCAACCATTCTCAACAAGTGGAATCTAGTTCTAATCCCCAAACCTCAAACACTCAAACACCCACGGTTATAAGCGTCACCACGACCCCAGTCTACAAAGAACCTCACATTCTTGACCGTGAACAACACATAAACCTTTCAACTCCCTTTGAAGGTTTGGATGTACTGTGTGAATCGTTGGTTGATTTTGACAACCTAAGAAGAAATGGCGTTGATTTAACTGGAGAACTGCGTCAACAAGGATGGGAGAATTATTTCCAAAGATTGTATGGTCCAATCTACCCTCTTCTGGTGAAGGAGTTCTGGAGATGTGCAGATGCAGATGACAACTTCATTGTATCTTTTGTTCTGGGAGTGAAGATAGTTATCACAGAAGGATCCATTGCCTCTCTGTTGAATATGGAAAGTAGTGGAGGAAAAAGGATTTATAACATTCCTCCAAGGTCAAAGCGCATCACTGAAGTCATAAACCCAACAATCTTCAAACCTAATGTTGAAGGAAACCCCTCTAAGAACAAGGAGCTTCACCAGAACCTCCGAGTTTGGCTGAAGATTATTCTGGGAACAATCCATCACCGTCCAGCTTCAAACTCTTCAGATTATATCAATGCAGACCAGAAATGCATTCTGTACTGCATTCAGAAGGGTATCAAGATCAACCTCCCTACTCTCCTCTTCAGATATCTGAGAGATTCAGTCAGAGAAACGAGGAATAATATGAAGCCCAGATCCTACATTCCTCTGGGAAGATTGCTTTCTGATGTCTTCATTGAGCATGGCTTGGTAGATGATCTGGAGAAGACCAGATGTATGGATGATCTGGCAATTGATGTAGGGAAGCCTTTAAATGCCAGAAACCTCAAGAGCATGGGAATCATCAAAGAGATCAGAGTCAAGCCAACTCTGGATACAACCTGGGACTCTTTGAAGGATCAGAGGAAGATGCCTCATGGCCTTGTCAGATTCTTCAAGAACGAACCCAGAGATGCTGTTGCCATCTATCTTCAGCGTATGCTGGATGAGGGTGTTGACGTATCTGATTTCCGCCTCGAAGACTGTCTGGACTCCGATGAAGATCTAGTCAGATACAAGAGAGGTATTTCTGAAAAGAAGATAGCTCCTCTAGCAAAGAAGGCCAGACTTGGAGAAACTTCTGGAAGCAAAGCTTCAGCACCTCTGAATGTCTCTTCTGGTAAGTCTGTTCCTCCTGTCTCCTCTGAATTTATAATGGCTTCCTCTAACCCTCTCTCTTCACAACCAATTTACACCACCTCTGACATTCCACCCTCAATCACCTCCCAAACTACACCAGTTCTAAAAATAGCCAGAACTTTCATTCCTCCCTCTCAACCTATACAAACCCACCAAAGCACTTCTTCCTCTTCATCCTCTGAACCTGAAACACCTCCATATGTTTCTGTCTCTTCTGACCAAGAGTTCTCTGACCAAGAGTTCTCTGACCAAGAGTCCTCTGACCAAGAACACTCTGACCCAAACTCCCCAACCATAGCCACACTCTATGCCCATAGACTTGCTTCACAACAAACACAAACCACAGAACCTGAAACAACTTCACTTCCACCACAACAAACAACAACCTTAACCTCTGAAATTCAACCATCTGATCCCCACACCTCTGATATCACCCCACCAATAATTCCCGCTGTACCTGAAGTAGACTCTACCCCTTTAGACCTAAATCCTCTTTATGCTTCATCCCCAAGTCTTCAACCAGAAGCAGAATCTGAACCCCAACCTGAGTCAGAATCTGAACCCCAAACCTTGAATCTCAGCCCTCCACCTCATACCTCTGAACCAGAACCTGAACCTGAGCTTTCTAAACCTACCCTTAAGGAAGCCATTTTTATGATTGCAGAGGCTTCAGCTCAAAAGGTTGATTCTCTGGTCCTTAACTCTGAAATCAGTGATGATCCTGCTTCTGTAAGGACACACTGGAACAGAGTCATTGGCTGGATGACATCTGAATCCTTTAGGCTGAAGAGCATATCTGAACAAGTCAGAAATGACTACATCAGAAATGCTGAGGCAAGACTCCAGGAGAGACTTGCTAGAGAAGCTGAAGCCAGAAGGCTAGAGGAGGAGAGGTTGGCTAAGGAAGCTGAAGAAGAAGCAAGAAGACTAGAGGAAGAAAGAATTGCTAAAGAAGCAGAAATCCTAAGGCAACAAGAAGCTGAAGCTAAGGCTCTGGCAGATGCAGAAGCTCAAGCTGCTGCAGAAGCTGAAGCCCAGCAGGCTCTGACTCAGGGGGAGTCTTCATCTGCTGTTCCCATGATCCTTCAGACTCTGAAGGACCTTAAGGAAGATCAGAACATCCTCCGAGACAGAATGGACAAGCAAGATACGGTCAATGAGAATATCCAGAAGATGCTTGCCATGATCTTGCAGAAATTGCCTCAGAACCCTTAGGCACTTAGGATTTTATGTTATTGCTTGCCTTTTTGTTGTTTTTGCTTCTGTCTTCTTTTTGAATCTGATGTTTTTGTGTTTCTATTTTAATGAAGTGTTTTTCTCTTTAAGTTTTTTTTTTTTTACTATGTCTTTTTGTTGATGACAAAAAGGGGGAGAAATCATTAAATAGCTCTGATGAAAATTGTCTAAAACCTTAAGCACTCTGCAACAATTGTAGAAATAGTTCTGATAAAAATAGCTCTGATTAAATAATAGCTCTGATTAAATAGCTCTAACATTAAATTTAAGAAATTGCAGAAAGTTTTCAGAAATCTCATTACTTGGAAAACTCTGGTAAGAACTTCTAAACTCCCTAGCACTAACTCAGGGGGAGCTTTTGTCTATCTGATCTTATTTCATTCATGTTTCATCTGCTATTTTAAGTTGTTTTGTCATCATCAAAAAGGGGGAGATTGTAAGAACAAAAATTGTTCTACAACAGATTCCTTGATTTTGATGATAACAAAGGATGAAACCAAAAATGGCACCCTAACGAAAAGTTTCTAAGTGTGCAAGGTTCTAAAGAAAGAAGAAATGAATCTGATGATGTCATCAGATGCACAACAAGATCAGATACAATTTCTCTAGTATCAGAAGCATCTGAAGTGGAATCTCGCTCAAGAAACTCTGACTCTGGACAAAACTACAAAGTATCAGAAGCATCTGAACATGAAGTAAAGTCTAGAAGCTCTGACTCTGAACAACGCCCTCTGAAGAATCTATTTAGATCAACATCAGAAGCAAGATTCCAAGTTTCTCCAGAAATACAAATACTCTGATTATGGATTTGCTAATCATGAAAGAGTAACGTTGAAGACAAGTAAAGATTTTCAAATGGATTTCCTAATTGAGAAAGAGACGTTAATCTCCTCTTCCAAGAGAGAAGATACTACTTGTGGTAAGTAGTCACTTCAAAGACGAAAAGTTAAACTGCAGAAGCTATTTAAGTGATGGAGTAAACTCAGTTTAATATCCAACAGATTCAACTCTACTCCAACTCATATATAAATAGAGATGCAATCAACATTCAGTGAGTAAGAAATCAACTAAGCCAAAACTATACTGAATTATTTCACGCTCAAGAAAATCATCTTTGCTCTCAAGAAATTCACTAAGCTTTTGCTTATTAAGTGAAAAATCTGTTCTTAAGTTTGTAATACTTGCTTTCTTAGAAGCACTCTAGATTACATATCTTGTATATTTTATTTGTTTGATTTCCTCAAGTGACTCTGTGTAGTCTGTAGACTTGAGAAGACTAAGAGACTTTCTTCTCTCTTAGGTGTTGTTTGTAATCTTTCAAGATTAGTGGATTAAGTCCTTGTTGAAGGCGAAATCACCTTGGCCGGGTGGACTGGAGTAGCTTTGTGTTATAAGCGAACCAGTATAAAATCATTGTGTGATTTTCATTTTGGAAAAGCGCTTATTTTTCAAACAATTCAAACCCCCCCCCCCCCCCCCCCCTTTCTTGTTTTTCTCACCTTCAAGGGAAGCAGGCAAGGTGCACAATGATCCTTGAGGCCATGATATGATATGATATGATGCCATGAGGGATCTTAGGGACAAAATTGGGGTCTTACAGCTTCAAAGCAGCAACAGTGGGTTTGGGTTTGGCAACTTCCTTGCCTTTCCCTTTATCACCCTACTTGGTGGGTCTTTTGTTCTGTCTCTTTCCATTTCTGATCATCAGAATGGACTTCCCTTTTGACTTCAGATTCTGCTCAGCAGTTCTTAACATGGCTAGCAGTTCAGGAAGAGATTTGTCCATATCATTCATATTGAAATTTAGGATAAATTAACTGAATCTATCTGGCAACGATTGCAAGATTAAATCAGTCGCAAGTTCTTTTCCGAGGGAAAAACCCAATCTCTCAAGGTTCTCCACATACCCAATCATCTTGAGCACATGGGGACCTACAGAGGCTCCCTCAGCTAACTTGCCTTGAAAAAGGGCTTTTGAAACTTCAAACCTTTCAGGTCTTGCTTGCTCTTGATAGAGCATCTTCAAGTGTTCGATCATATCGAATGCTGCCATGTTCTCATGTTGCTTTTGCAACTCTGAGTTCATGGTAGCTAGCATGAGACAAACAGTTTCATTGGCATCATCGACATGCTTCTTATAAGCATCTTTTTATGCCTTAGGTGCAGAACTAGGAGGTTCCTCTTCAGGAACAGGTTTCTCCAAGACATACAACTTTCTATCATGTTTGAGGACAATCCTCAGATTTCGGTGCCAATCCAGAAAATTTGTCCCAGACAATTTTTCCTTGTCAAGGATTGATCGCAAAATGTTGTTAGAGGTGTTTGTTGTCATGGTAATCTACATGAAAATAATGAAAATATAAGTATCAATAACATATTTAATTAGGCCTTTAATTAAATATGCTCCCACTATTTTACTCAAAACAAATGACCCTCACCATTTGATTCGGAAAATCCCGTTGGAAGATTTTCTAGTGGGTCGAGATCCATATTTCACTTTGTTTTAAGTCCGCGTAGGCGGATTACACAAAACTAGGTTATTTAGGTAGGAACTCCTTCCAATTGTATCTAATACAACTCTCAAATATTTTAGTTGGGTGAATAACTCCTTATTCCAATCCATCACATGGATCATTTCCAACTCTTGCTTCTAAACATATATAATCTTATTATAATTTGTTTAGTTAAGTTTGACCCATTGTTTTAACAATTGGATATTACAATTATCCCATCGCACCTTACTAATATAGAACATGCACCTCGCGTAGGCGAAACCTACATTATCCGATACTAGTCTTGATGAGTGCTAAAACTTGGAAAGCATAAACTTAATATTTAATTTGAGGGAATTTGTAATTATTCTGATCTCACCGGCTTATTTATCATATAAATCGTCTCTCACATGCATCAACATACATTCACATGCATCAACATACATACATAATGAAACAGTTATGACCCCTAGCGCAATTGTTCTCCCAAGCCAATGAGAGAACCTAAGCTAACCTAATAACGATCTAAGCTTCTCCAAGCAAGATCTTCAAGGTTGTCCTCCTTTGATATTGAATTCTTCTCTTTCTTCATAACATTACATTACATAAAATAAACTTGTTTTACATACGAGGGAGTGAGATGAGAAAAGAAGTTACATTAAGAGATTAAAAGAGAGGCACGACACGCAGGTCGTATTTTAAAACCCAAAACAAAATAAAGGAAAACTAAGGCCATAACCGATCACCACAAGACAATAATAATAAACACATTATTATTATTATTAATTTTAATTCTTTTAATTAATTAAAACCAAATTAAATTTCGGCGACCAATCACACTACGTAGAGTTAGCCGGGGGTCCGCTGCCCGGTCAGCGGGAACGAGGGTTCCGCTGCCCGGTCAGCGGACGGTGGTCAAGGGGGCAGCTCCCCTGGCCGAAAATTTTAATGAACAATTCATTTGAAATCGACGTCATTTTTCGCATCAACACTTGATACTTTAAAGCACAACTCTTGCGCAGTCACAATCCTAATCGCATAACTCTTTGACAACACAACCCTTGTGCCGTCATTAACCCTAATGCACCAATTTCAGACCGTCAAACACATCTCGATTGTTGATTCAGTATGATTAATCAATACGTCATTGCTTCACCATACTAATGTCGGATCAAGAAGCAAACGACCATTGATCGCTCAAAGGAAAATAACCATTAAGTGTTTGAATGAACGAAACATAAACAATATATCATATATATCGTATTTTGCATTAGGATTACTTATATCATATATATAACTTGATCGATCTCAATTGCATAACCTATGGACGATCGATGTATCGCTGCTTCACCATACTAATGTCGGATTCCGAAGCATAGTCAACATCAATCATCCAAATCATACACACATGATGCCAAAATTTAATTACTCGTTTATTCTTTGATTCATTTTGTCTTTTAATCGTATTAATACAGAAAATACAGAAAATAAACAGCTATCAGATGCATGGTTTTGTAAGTGGCTCTGATACCACTGAAGAAGAAGAGCAAGCCAAAATGCAACGAAATTTAAAATTTCTCCTTAAATGATCCTTACGAATGGGCATGATCAGTGATAGAATCGTTACCTCTTGTGGCGATTGTAACCTTTGATGCAGATCTACGGAGCGATCACGAATGTTGAACGATGACAACATCTCTACTCAGTCCACACGAACAGATTCCTTTAATCTCAGTGCTAGCTGCTACGAATGAAGGCTTTGAGTGTGTGTGTGTGAGAGAGAGAGAGAGAGAGAGAGAGAGAAACGAAATTGCAACTATCAAATGCTTCTACACAAGGGTTCTATTTATAGAACCACTTGTGTGGGCTGCAAGCTAAAAATCCCACTCAAGTGTATGTGGCCCATATCTTATAATATGCCAATATCACTTAAGCGCGTGGTACCTTACCATATTTCGTATTCTACTTAAGTACACCGTACCATACGATGTTCTACAATTCACTTAAGTGCACCGTACATTACAATATTCCTTAGTTACTCTATCTCTCATCAATCCGTCCTTTTGTGTGTGACCCTGTAGGTTTTCGTGGCATTGGCAATTATATTAAATCACGTATTTAACATAATAAACAGTGAGCGATATCTAGCAACATATCACTGCTACCCAAGACATGAAAATGTCATGTGATATGACAAATCCTTCTGTGATAATACTTATGTGTACAATTACCCTTTTGCCCTTATGTCTATATTGAACACAAGGCATAAACCGTGTCATCCTTGTCCAGTTCAATATTGGGCCCATAGACATTTATCCTGTTACGCAGGATAGGCAAATTCCATCTAGGTCACTCATGTCCCTTAGCATGCTTCGTGGAGTACCCATCAACTGTCTTTATGGTCATCCAATTGCGAACAACGTTTGATCAACAATAAGACACTCAACTCTACATATAGGGTCCATAATGGTTTCAGGTTGAAGGGTGGTATACACCATTATCACCATGAGAATAACTTATGACACTTTGCATAATATTCTATATAGTATTCTCATAGCGGGTCAATCCAGTATAAATATTACTCTTAATATTCATACCTATGTTTAAGACTTGATAACTCATTATCCATGATTCATGAGATGTGATCATCAATCTATATACAAAATAGTCTTAATGCTTTAATGTTATCCCACTTCATAATAAAGCTCGACTACGAATACTTTAAGAATAGTGTCCTTATGTTTAATGTGATCTCATGATTAAGTCACACTTGATACATTAAATAGACTATCTATTCTAGGGACTTTATTAAACAAACATAATAAAGAAAAAGCCTTTTATTATTAATAAATAATTCGATACAAGTACCAAAAGTATTGGCCTCTAGAGCTTACACCAACAAATTTTTCCATTTGAATTTTTGATTGAACGACATTAAAGATGTTGTATAATTAGGTAGAAGAAAACCAACATAATATATAAGTAGGAATGAGAAACAAGATATGGTAAAATGATATTGAAACGCAAAATTGAAAAATAAAAGAATGAGGTAGATAGGAAAAGATGATATAATTCGTCTACTAGAATAAAAAGAAATCAAGTAAATAAAAATTCCCAATGTAAAAAAAAACAACAATAAAATTCCAAAGAAGAGAATAAAATAAATGTCAGTAAATTGGTAATGTTTCAATAAATTAGCCATTACAGCGGCTACTGGTAGGAGGAACGAACGAGTAGAAGTGCTGGTAGATGTGATCCAGATTTTCAATCACTACATCCATAAAGTCGTGTAATTCCATGCGCAAAGTGCTTAGCTTGCCTCTCTGGACAACTTCGATAGCGACAACATGATCGGTATGAGGTGCAGCAGGTATAGCTGGGACGTGTGATTCAATGCCAGAGAGAAAAGTATCATAGGGTAGTAGATTTGGGGTGTCTCTAGAGGAGAAGGAGGTGCATCTGGTGGTCCATCCAAATCATAGAGCCAGTTGTTCCTATCATGTACGCTCGTCTTATGGTCTGTCAGGGTAAACAAGTGTACTACTTGGCGGTTAATTAGAAATTTCAACACATCTGGGCCTAGGTTCCTAATGATACCGGTGTTGAAACAAAATCTGATATTCATTGGTCGTATCCCACCTAAAGGGTTGAGCTTGATAAGTGGTTTTCTCAGTCCGATGACATTTGCTATCATGGTCACTAAGCCTCCCACTAAGATTGGTCTATGGTTATTCTGTGATATACGGTCCAAATTAGTTATCATGAATGTAGCGGCGTTAACAGGTCGGGCCTATGATGCATAATACATTATAAAGAGTTTGTCTTTGGACACGAAGGTTATGTTCTGTTCCTTTCCAAATAAGGTGTGAGCTAGGATCTTATGAAATTAACGAATGGCAGGGTTATGGATGTTCTCGGAATGCATAAGATCTGGCTCGGGATTGTCGTTTCTTGTGATGCTACCCCAAAAGTAATCTAATTCAAGGTCTACAAGAATGTCTTCCTGGGTAATGGTAAAGGTATCAGGACCATTAGGGCATCCTAGGAGTTCAGCTATTTCTCTATGGGTGTAGCGATAGTCATTATCGAACAACCTAAAGGTGATGAGGCCTTTGTTAAATCCTATACCATGGTTTGGTAGGTAAACTAGGGAGCTTAGGAATTCTAAAGTTAACTTACTGTAGGAACTAAATTTTCTTTTGATAGCAAAGGTGTCCCAACCTAGTTGGTTAATTAGGAACATAACATTATCTCTTATACCTAATTTGGTCATAGTACGTCCATTTGAATATATGGTTAGTGCCATTTCTCTTTGAGCTAGAGCCTTAAAACGTCTCTTTTGACCTCTGCCTCTGAAGACTATATCCATGTAATCTACTTGTTGCATTGTGATGGTCAGTAGCTAGATACAATTAAGTAGATAACAACATTAAGTTAGTAATGGTCAACAATAAGGAAATATACCGATTGACTTTATGAAAAATAAGAAAGAAAGAAAAATGAAAAATAAGCAATAGTAATAATAATCAGAAATCTAGATAATTGAGTTAATAATTAAAAATAGAGTGTGGATTGTCTCCCACCAAGCTCTTTGTTTATTGTCGTAAGCTCGATAGAAATAGAATTGATGTTAATCTGGTAAATGAGCGGACGATTCTGCAAGCTTTAGATTTGCGATGAAATCACTGTTATCAATGTTGTGGTAATGTTTCAAACGCTGCCCGTTTACTATAAATGGTTCGCTAGTTTTTCCCTTTATCTCTATCACTCCATTTGGAAAGATGTTGGTAATTTCGAAGGGACCCGACCACCTAGAATGAAGTTTTCTAAGAAAGAGTCTGAGACGGGAGTTAAACAGAAGTACTTTGTCACATTCCTTAAACTTTTTCCTTGATATGCGATTGTCGTTCCATTTCTTAGTTCTTTCTTTAGAGATCCGGGCATTCTCATACGCATCTAGTCTAAGTTCTTCTAGTTCATGGATATCTAATATTCTTTTTTCGTCTGCAGCAATATAATTGAGATTAAGGGTCTTAATGGCCCAATATGCTTTATGTTCTAATTCTACCGGCAAATGACATGATTTTCCATAGACTAGTTTAAAAGGTGTGGTTCCTATTGGGGTCTTATAAGCTATTCGATATGCCCACAGGGCTTCGTGTAATTTTGAGGACTAATCTTTCCTAAAGGTGGCAACCGTATTTTCTAAGATTTGTTTGATTTCTCGGTTCGAGATCTCTACTTGGCCACTCGTTTGTCGGTGATAGGGTGTTGTTACGCGGTGCCGGACTCCATATTTCAGTAATAGCTTTTCAAAAATATTTGAAATGAAATGGGAGCCACCATCACTGATGGCAAGTCTCGGCACGCTGAATCTAGGGAAAATTATGCGCTTAAAGAGTCTAATTACCACTCGTGTGTCTTTCATTGGAGATGATATAGCCTCAATCCATTTTGACATGTGTCATACGGTGAACTGACTTTGTGTATTTTTGCTTTGGAAAGCAAATGTCGCGGATAGCAAGAGTCGCCACCGACTTTTCTTTTATCCAATAAGGAAAGGCGGAAAAGAACAGGAAAGACCTTGATCAGATTTTGGGTTCGGGAGGTACATTATACAAAGGGAAGGTGTTAGCACCCTTTGTATCCATGGTTATCCATGGGCTCTTAATTGCTTGATCACTTATGTTTTCCTTGTCTGAAAAAAGTGTTTGAGAACTGTTTAGAGAATGTTTTGAAAAGAGAGTTTAACTTTGTAATGATTCTTGTACGAATGTATACAAAGTATTTATCTCGTTTAATTTTGAAAGTTGTTTAGAAAAATATAACTTGACAATGATTCTAGTACGAATGTATACCAAGTAGTGATTTTCTAATAGATGTTTTGAAAAGTGTGAGGTGTGAAAAGTATTTTAAAATTGTGAGTCAGCATTTAAGAGTTATACCTACCCAAGGTCTTTATGGGCATCTCCTATCCTTATGAGGGTAAAACTGTCCTTACTATTGAGAAGCAAGTAGTTTTATCCTTTGGATGTAAAAGGGACATCGTAGGGTCATCGATTGGTCATTGAAGGCAACATTTGTAAGGATACCTTAGCATTCGAAGGGACGATCATCATTTAACCGTAAGTTACAACGAAGGGTCATCGAGGGACAAAATCGTATATTCGCAGGCAACAGCCGAGGGACTATGATTTATCTTATAGGGACATGATGATTTAACCGAAGGGTCTTTGCTAAGTGTATCCCCACATTCGTGGGACATGACCGTAATACCGTAATATCGTAAGGCAACAAAGAGAGGGCCAAGATCACATATTCAAAGGCAATATTTTATAATCAATTAGGTAATTAGGATGAATCTCCACAAGGGTATCCCACAAATAAAGTGGAATACCTAGCAAGCTACCTTTCCCGGGAATATGTGAACCCTTACAAAATTCAGCAAACAGGTCAGAATACCAAATGGGGTGCAATCAAGAGTTGCACCAAACAAAGGAATCACAACAGTAATAGTGTCAGGTAAACAATGCATGGTTAGAATAAAACATGTCAGATGAGCAAAGATCAAAACAGAACGAAAAACAGCGACTGTCATGTTCGCTACTGCCTCGCCTAGCGAAGGCTTAGCGCGCACTCGCTACATGTTCGCTTAGCGATGTGCTGGCGAACGACTGCGGGTTCTGGGTTTAATGACAGCACGATTTCAGAAACTCCAAACCCTATGGCATCCATTACAGCAATTACATGGTTAAACATTCAAGATATTATTTTGCACATTCATATATACTTAAACCCACATGCAAAGCCTAAGATACGTTTAGAAATTTTATCCTAATGTCACATGTAAATTGGGAATATAAAACGGTAGTGGTAATGCAAACCTGTTTGCAATTGAATTGCAACGTTAAATTGGCAGATCACTCTTAGGGTTGGTGTCGGATTGAGTTGGGCGGAGGTAACCTTTGTGCAGATGAGTTTCCTTCAGGGTTTCCTTTAGGGTTGCTCTAAATTCTCTTGGTTAGCCTCCAGGGTTTGCTCGGTTGCTTCTGTTAGGGTTTCCTTGCTAGGGTTTCTCTCCGTCCGTTTCTGTCTCTCGTTTGTGAATGAAGCTCTACTATTTATAATAATTTTTGTGACCTAATGGGCTCAGAATGAAGCCCAAAATTTCTGGTATTCGCAAGCTTTGCTAGGCGAGTGGTGCAGCGAAGGATTCGCTAGGCGAATGATTTTGCTCGCCTAGCGAGCAAGCCAGTTTAAGTCATTTTCTGGATTTGGCCACCTGTGTGCTGGGTCTTCGTTCCTTTAAGATCCATGCCTTGAAAAATGAGTTGGAGTGTCTTGAAAAATGAGTTGGAGTGCCTTGAAAAATGTCTTGCAAGATTAACGGGCAAATTTTGGGGTATGACAGCTGCCCCTGTTCAATATTCTTGAACCGAGAGAGTTAGAATGGTATGTACGCCATTCGTGGTCTGGAGGTGGAAGATTATTGAACACTTAGAATGCCCCGAAAATTTTCACTTGTTAATTAGTCTTGATGGAGATGGGCTTAAAGATGCCATCCAGGAAGTTTGATGATGAGAGCTTCAGAGTGCGTCATACATCAGACCAATTTGAAGACATGGGCGCCACACCGGGTCGTACGCTAGACCGTATAGTGAGTCATCCGTTAGGCGACATTAGGGTGAGCTGAACCTGATGAGATAAGGATCCGAGTGAGTCATACACTACTGGGTATAAAGGATCAGAATGGATCGTACGCTAGATCGTATCTGAATAGAAGAATGAGTTGTCCATTAGGCGGGTGACATCACTGGGTATGAAAGATCAGAATGGATCGTACGCTAGATCGTATCTGAGTTGCAGAATGAGCCGTCCATTAGGTTGTATCTGAGGATGAAAGGGTAGTCGTACGCTAGACCACGTTTCAGAATGTACCGTACGCTAGGCAGTATCTGAGGAATAAAGGTCAGAATGGATCGTACGCTAGATCGTATCTGAGTTGCAGGATGAGCCGTACGTTAGGCTGTACCTGACAAAAAGTAGTCGTACGCTAGACCACACCTCGGAATGTACCGTACGCTAGGTAGTATATGAGGAATGAAGATCAGAATGGATCGTACGCTAGATCGTATCTGAGGGGATGAACACCCAAATGGGTCGTACGCTAGACCGTATTGGAACAGTTGAAGGAACCATACGTTAGGCTGAAGCAGAATGAACCGGACGTTAGGCTGAATCTGACGATATTGGTATATGATGTATTTGCAATAAATGTCTGGGATGGGCTTAAAGACGCCATCATTAGGAGGATATCAGAGTGCTTATCCGAATGAATGTTCATATGGATTATATCTGAAAGATGTATTTGAATCTTGAATGTAATCGATAAAGATGTCCGTCTGAATGGATCTTTATTTTGACTGTATCAGGAGGGTAATTAACCTGAAAAATAACGTTAGCTTCATGCCATGTCATGATGCATGAGATGTTTTATGCTTTCGAAAATAAATGCGAACATTGTATGCATGCGTATGCTGTGAAATGATGTAATGAATGAATTATGCGTCTGAAAAGTTTTTTTAGGGGAAAATAAATCCCACTATTCTGGTCGGAGATACTTGTATTTATGACCCTTTCTTAGTTGGGGATACTTGATTTCTGTCTGACGGTAGAAATATTCAACAGAGCCTGGCTGGGGATGGAAGAGATGATCAGTCTGTCGGGTGATACCCATTTCTTCTGGGGAATAACTGGTTTTGCTGGGGAACATGATTTGTAACCGGACTTGTTGGAAAGCATGGTTAGACCTTATCCTCGACCCTAAAGTCTTTTAGTAATTGTTATTGCTATTTCATGCATGTATTTTCGGTAAACATCAATCATGTTCAAATGCATATATTAATTCGAATTAAATCAATGGACGTTTATGCAAACAAAACAGAGAGAGTAAAACAAAAGCATCTTTTTGGAAACAAAATTGTATCGATTTTGAAAGAGGGCCTATAAACAGGCAATTTGAGTACAAGGAGACAGAAATCCTAGTAAGAGGAAATTGTCAAGAAAACAAAGAGAAAACTATGCAGAAAAAGTCCTATTGATATTAGCTCCACTATTGTCATTATGTCTTCAAGCATCTCATCTCCTGCTGTCGGATGGAAGTGATTGGCTTGTTCAGTCCCTTTGACTTGGATGAAGCTGACCGAGAACGGGACATAGTCATACGCTTTTATCCCTAATTTTTGCCTGGACCGCCTTTTCAGGTTTTCAGTCCACCAGGATACCCTTTTTTGCCCAAGCCGCCTTTTCAGGTATTCGACTTGCTGGGTGTACATTTTTATATGTTTATCCCTAATTTTTGCCCGAACCCTTTTGGTTCGCCGGGATGCCCTTACTTTTTCCTAGATACGTCGACCTAGCGGGTCTCTTTTATGCGTAGTATTTTTTAACTATGTCCGCGTTCACAGGATGCGGGAAATCTTCGCCATCCATTGTAGCAAGTATCATGGCTCTTCCAGAGAATACCTTCTTAACTACAAATGGCCCTTCGTATGTGGGGGTCCATTTGCCTCTGGGATCACCTTGTGGTAGAATGATACGCTTGATTACCAAGTAGCCAATTTGATACACCTGTCTCTTGACTCTTTTATTAAATGACTGGGTCATGCGCCTCTGATATATCTGCCCATGACAAACAGCCGCAAGTCTCTTTTCATCAATCAAATTTATCTGATCGAGTCGAGTCTGAATCCATTCGTCCTCGTCTAAACCTGCCTCTTTCATGATTCTTAGAGAGGGAATTTGAACTTCCACTGGTAAGACGGCTTCCATTCCGTAGACTAAAGAGAAAGGAGTTGCTCCTGTCGAAGTTCGTACTGAAGTGTGGTAACCATGAAGAGCAAATGGTAACATCTCATGCCAGTCTTTGTATGTTACTGTCATTTTTTGTATGATCTTCTTAATATTCTTATTAGCAGCTTCCACGGTGCCATTCATCTTTGGCCGGTACGGAGAAGAGTTATGGTGTTTTATTTTGAACTGCGTGCAGAGTTCAGTAATCATCTTGTTGTTCAAATTAGTACCATTATCAGTGATAACTCTTTCGGGGATGCCATACCGACAAATGAGACTATACTTGATGAACCGTGCCACCACATTCTTGGTGACAGAAGCAAATGAGGCTGCCTCTACCCACTTTGTAAAATAATCAATAGCAACAAGAATGAAATGGTGTCCATTAGAAGCATTAGGTTTAATCTCTCCAATCATATCAATGCCCCACATTGCAAAGGGCCAAGGTGCTGTCAATACGTTCAATGGAGCAGGAGGTACATGTACTTTGTCCGCATAGATCTGGCACTTGAGGCAAGTTCTGGAGTGACGGTGGCAATCAGCTTCCATGATAGACCAATAATACCCTGATCTCAGAATCTTCTTGGCCATCGTATGTCCACTAGAATGAGTCCCAAAAATACCGTCATGTATGTCCTCCATAATCTTTTCTGCTTCCCTTTTATCCACACAGCGAAGCAAAGTCGAATCATGATTACGTTTGTATAATACTCCATTACTAAAAAAGAATTTAGCGGAGAACTTCCTCAGGAATTTTCTGTCATTGATGGATGCCCCTTCAGAGTATTCTTGAGTTTCTAAATATCTTTTTACTTCGTGGAACCAAGGTTTCTCTTCTACTTCATCAGCATTAAGTTCATAACAATATGCTGGTTCATCTAATCGTTCAATGGTGATCATGGGAGCTTCATTGCCCCATCTGACTCTGAACATAGATGACATGGTAGCCAATGCGTCTGCCAACTGATTCTCTTCTCGTGGGATATGTTCGAATGTAATCTCTTCAAAGTATGGGATTAATGTCAACACCCGCTCTCGATAAGGGATGAGATTCGGATGTTTAGTGTCCCATTCTCCTTTGATCTGACTGATTACTAATGCTGAGTCTCCATACACACTCAAAAACTTGATTCTTAGGTCTATAGCAGCTCTGAGTCCCAAAATACATGCTTCATACTCAGCCATATTATTGGTACAATCAAAACATAGTCTAGCAGTGAAAGGCGTATGGCAACCCTTGGGGGAGATGATTACAACACCAACACCGTTGCCCAACGCATTAGAAGATCCGTCAAAAACCATAGTCCATCGGGATCCCGGTTCGGGTCCTTCATCCGGTCCAGGTTCTTCATAATCAGTAACAAGCATGACATCCTCATATGGGAATTCAAAATTCATAGATTGGTAATCATCAACTGCTTGATGAGCCAAATGATCAGCTAGCACGCTTCCTTTGATTGCTTTCTGGGTAGTATACTGGATATCATACTCTGTTAAAATCATCTGCCATCTTGCTATTCTTCCGGAGAGAGCAGGTTTCTCAAATATATATTTGATAGGATCCATCTTAGAAATCAATAAAGTGGTATGATTCAACATATACTGTCTTAGTCGGCGAGCAGCCCAAGCCAAAGCACAACAAGTTTTCTCGAGCAATGAGTATCTTGTTTCACAGTCGGTAAACTTTTTGCTAAGGTAGTATATGGCATGCTCTTTTCGTCCAGACTCGTCATGTTGCCCCAACACACACCCCATTGAATTTTCTAACACGGTCAAATACATGATTAGAGGTCTTCCTTCAACTGGTGGCATCAAAATTGGAGGTTCTTGGAGATACTTCTTGATTTTGTCAAAAGCTTCTTGACATTCATCATTCCATATCATCTCTTGATTTTTCCTCAGTAATTTGAAGATGGGTTTGCAGGTAGCAGTCAAATGGGAGATAAATCGGGCAATATAATTCAAGCGTCCCAAGAAACCTCTGACTTCTTTATCTGTACGGGGAACTGGCATTTCTTGAATAGCTCTCACCTTAGCCGGGTCAACCTCAATTCCTTTACCACTGACAATAAAGCCCAAGAGTTTACCGGATCTTACTCCAAAGGTGCATTTGTTCGGGTTCAATCTCAACTTGTATTTCTTCAACCTCTCAAACAGTTTGTATAAATGATCGAGATGTTCTTCTTCAGTATGAGATCTAGCTATCATGTCATCCACATATACCTCTATTTCGTGATGGATCATATCATGGAACAAAACCACCATAGCACGCTGGTATGTTGCCCCTGCATTCTTTAAACCGAATGGCATTACTTTGTAACAGAAAGTGCCCCATTGCGTCACAAACGTAGTTTTCTCCATGTCCTCAGGTGCCATCTTAATCTGGTTATAACCTGAGAATCCATCCATGAATGAGAATACCTTGTGTTGAGCGGTGTTATCTACCAGAACGTCAATGTGCGGAAGTGGAAAGTCATCTTTGGGACTCGCTTTATTCAAATCTCTGTAATCTACACACATTCGCACCTTACCATCCTTCTTTGGCACCGGTACCACATTAGCAACCCATTGAGGATAAGAAGTAACAGCCAGAAAACCTACATCAAATTGTTTCATAACCTCGACTTTGATTTTCTCAGACATTTCCGGACGCATGCGCCGAACCTTTTGCTTAACAGGATGACAATCTTCCTTCATTGGCAAACGATGCACTACTATATCAGTATCCAGTCCTGGCATGTCTTCATAAGACCAAGCAAAAATCTCTACATAGTCATGTAACATCTGAATCAATCTTCCTTTGACACTGCTTTCCAAGCCTTCTCCTATTTTGACTTCTTTCTTGTCTACTTCAGTACCCAGATTTACGGTTTCAATTAATTCCTCATGCGGTTGTATAGTCTTTTCTTCTTGCAGTAACAGTCTGGCAAGTTCTCCAGGTACTTCACAATCTTCCTCACTTCCATCCTCGGCTTGGTAGATCGGGTTTTCAAAGTCATAATGAACAGTAGTAGAATTATTATCAACAAGATCCAGAGTGGATATGGATCTGCAATTTGTTACGTGAGTGTGTGTAAGAAAGCATACCTTGTTTGAAAAGATGATAGGAAAGATAAAGAGCGCAATATTTGAATGCAAAAAGTCCATTGATTTATTGAATGTGAATATGCTTATGAAAATGACAAAACCCTTAACAAATTAGCTATTTGTGCCCCGGGTATAGGCACAATGCTTTAAGAAGTTCAATTGTAAAAACTAAAAAGTTTGCAACACTAAAATAGACAATAACAATTACTCCTGACTAAAGGAAATCGGGATAGTGTCTTCAGCCTTCCAATTACTGAGTCCGTCACCAATTGTTGGGAAAATCCAGCTATCCAAGTCGCAATCGCTATCAGCATTTTCTACAATATTAATTTGATCTTTGACTGCCTTTTCAGAGCTAAATCCCAGGCCAAATCTATCAGACTTGTACGGTACATCGATCAGGTGACCCCAGCCAATACTGTAAGACCCCAATTTTGGCCCTAAGATCCCTCATGGCCCATATCATATCATATCATGGCCTCAAGGATCATTGCATGCCTTTGCTTCCCTCCTAGTGGGTGGGTTATCTTGTGAGTGTGGTTCTTGATCACCAAGCATGTATTGCATTTGTATATCATTGCTTTTCATCTGTTTGCTAACCAAAAGTACAAAAATATTGTCATCTAACCATGTTACTTGCAGCTGAAGCAATCTACAGTCAAACAGTCAAATCAGTCATTAAGCAATGGATGGTGGCCATTCTTGAAGAATTTGGGCACCATGATCATTCATCAAGAGTTCACATGAGTTGTGATATCATTTGGAATCAAGACCTCAAGGCATTAGGGTTTGGAATTCATCAGAAGTGGTTCAATCAAGCAAAACCCTAGAAAAGTCAACCCTTGGTCAACTGTGGATTTAATCAGTGATTTGATGGTGGGAATTGGTTTGAGGGAGCTCATTCATGTCCACATAGGCCTCATATATCATGTCAAACACCATCATAGAAGAATTTGAAGTCAAACAGAAAATTTCCAAAAATAGAAAGTTGACCTGTAATTTTCACCTGCCAAAAATGGAAACTTCTTGATCCTAAACTTACATCATGATACAAGCTTCAATTGAATTTTTGCCCAACATGAAAGTTGAAGATCTTGTTCTCCCATTTCCAAAAAGTCCAAGAACACTCAATTCCCATGTATGGTTGGCAAGTTATGATCAATTCAATTTCAAAAATTTGTGAACTTCAAAAGGCCGTATCTCTCAAACCATTTGGCCAAATTTGGTGGGGTTTTTTCCTACAAGTCATATTTGATCCCCTCTTTCCAAAAATGTGACCTTCATGCACCAAAACATCACCATGCAAAATGGCCTTTTTGAACTTGCCTTAATTAATTTCAAGTGAGGTTGATTTTTGACTTTTCCAAATAACCACTTTTAAACACTTTGGCCAATTGGAAAAGTTCAGAAATGTCATTTTGGTCATGTTTGAAAGCCCAATTCGTGCAGTACACACCCCATTTGTCAAGTTGGTGAAATTTAGCAAAATGACCAAAATTGGTTCATTTAAGCTAATGTTGATTAACACTTACTTAGCCAACACTAAACAGAAGTATATAAGCACATTTTCTGCCAATTCAAACCCTAGCAGCCATAACATTACACACAGAAAACCATTTCTCTCTAAAAACATTCATTTTGCACTTTGGAAATTTTCTGCTCAAACTTTCAAAGAAGCACGAATTTGCTTGCTTGCTTCATCATCCAATATCTTCTTGGAAGCCATTTGGAGCTTTGTTTCTCAACTGTAACACCATGTTCATCAGCTGCTACTTCAATACTCTTCCATGGCAAATTTCGATTTAAGCTGGATTTGAGTTTGTTGAGCTAAACATCCTTCACCATTCACCTCCTGGACACTTCTTGCACATCTGTTTCGAGCATCCAAGAGCAAAAAACACCTGAATCAACACTGAGCTTCAATCTTGGTCAGTTTTCGAATCTCTTGTTTTTTAAAATCGTGCCATGCCTTATGTAGAGTTTACCTTGCTGGTCGTTCTGAGACTTGAATCATAGAAAATGGTTGTATATTCTCAAAGTTATGTTGACATGAAATTTCACATATGAACATGTTCTTGTATGATTTGTGTTGTGTGGTTCGATTTGTTGAAATCTATGGCTGGATTATGTATGTATGATGCTTGCTGGTTCCAATGATATGCTTGATTTCATTTTCTGGGTGATTTGATTTTGCACGATTTTGGTTGATTGGAGAAGACAACACTGTAGCTGCTAAAACCCTAAAATGCATTTTCCCAGAATTTCCTTCACGTGTGCTGCATGGTTTTTACACTGTTTCATCCATTAGCCAATCAGATTATTTCCTTTGCATATGTCAAAACGCAGCGTCTGGATTAGTGGTGTGGATATTTACAAAATTGCCATGACCGTGTTACAAAAATCATTAAATCATTTTATTTCCTTAATTTTTATTTCATTCACTACACCATCTTCCAAAAATCATAACGTCATCATTTTAAATCCAAAATTCATGGGAATTTCTGAATTGTGTTCATCTTGATGTCTAGTATTTTATCATGATTTTTGCTGATTTTTTGGATGAGTGAATTTTAAATGGTATTAGGGTTTGTGACATGTATCCATATTTTGTACCTTTTGCCAAAACATTTGTGAAATGATGATACATTATCCAATGGCCCTGAAATTTTTTGTGCTTAAACTAGACTCATGCATGGTGATTTTGGTGTAGAGTTTGTGAATTTATCTTATCTGGTTTGTGAGTTATGAATTTTTTGAATTAGGGTGTGACAATTTGTGTCACACCATTGATGTGCAACTTGATGATTTTTGATACTATGCTTCTTGACCTCCAATTGATGTGAATTTTTGCATGAACCTACTCTTGTATGTCTAGTTTACATGTGATTTTTCTTGGAATTATTTGTGGCATTTCCTAATTGTTTGAGATTTTCTCCCCTGTTTGACCAAAATGTTGACTTGTGTGACACATGTTCCCATTTCATTTGTGAAATTCTCATACTTAATTAGATGGACATGAAATTTGACATGTGATTACTAGACATCTTAAGCTTTGTCATGGTGTTGATCCCATTCATTTATCATATGTTATCACTGATTTATGAATTTTTGAAGTTGATACATGTTTGGTTGACTTCTTTGAGCATGCTTAAAATGGCTTTGACTTTCTGATTTTCATTGACCATCTTCCCATGATCCAAATGAGCTGAAATTTTATATTCATGTCATGTTATGGATTGTGATTGATCATGATTTATTTGATAATTTTTGGAATTGATTATGATTGGTTTTGAGTTGAGTCTTGCTGTTGACTTCTATGAGCTTTCATTTGCCATGCTTTGACTTCTTTTGCTTATGAAATCATGATGATGAATGATATGAATGTGGGACCAATTGAGTTTGCTTCTTGTTTGTTTAAACTTGATTTTGATTGGATATCACTCGCTGTTTTGACTTTCTCATCCCTTTTTGACCCTAGGCTTGTCCTAGTGGTCCTTTTGCTTATGTTTGAGTTCATGTTTTCAGGTTGAGAAGCAATTGCCTCAAAGAAACTTATACAAGTTGAATGAGTTTATTTGATTATCATGAGCTAACCTCTTTGTTTTGTAGTTTGCTTGGCTCATATGCCTTGAGACTTGTGCATTGCACATTTGTCTGTTTGTTTTGACTGTTGATTCCTACCTTCTTTTGCTTTAAACTTTGAGTTGTGTACTGATTCTGTTTGACTATTTCAGGTGCCTTTAGTTGCTTAGTTCTTTAAGAACTTGCTTTGCTTTGCTTTATAGCAATTTGCATTGAGGTATAATCCCTTTTCTTCATGTAGTCTGGGAGACCTGGCCTGTTACTTGGCCAGGCAACTGTCTGAAGTCCTCCTTAAGAGGCAATGCTTGTGTGTGTTTACATTTGTCCCAAGCAGGAAAAGTCCTTTAAATAAGGCAATTGGTGGATATAAGAGATATGTAGTCTATCTCCCACTATTCTGTGAGTCTTCTCCTTGCTCCCATTACATGGTTGTAGCATTGAGATCTAAGCCCAAGATCTATAGAGTCTAACTTGTGGAGAGAGTTCCTACTTTCTGAACTCCCACACCTTCTGATATTCAAATGCTCTCCCTGACCAGGGATAAGAGCAATGAGGCACACCCCTCATATCTTTTCATCTGCTTCACCTTAACCCCTCAATGGCAAGGTTAAGAGCACCATTAACCCTATTCCAGTTGGCTTCAATGCCTAACCCTTTGTGTGAGCCTGATTGTTTGGTTATAGTGTGTGCTGAATGACTTCATTGATTGATTGCTTATCTCATATACACATGTTTGCTTGCATGCTTTGTGCATTTATCATCATTAATTGCTCATCAATACATGATCATTTCATTTGTCTCTGTGACATTATCATTGTTGTTTGCCCATTGAGGACAATTGTAAGACCATCCATTGGCCATTGTTCCTATGATATGGAAGTGAGTATAAGACCAGTTCATTGGCCACTCATTTTTCTCTTTGCTTGATGCATTTGTTTGTTGTATGTGAGGATGCAATTGTAAGTCCCTGTAAGTTGGAATTTGCTTTCCTATGATCATATGTTGCATTGTTTGATTGTATGTGAGGATGCAATTGTAAGTCCCTGCAAGTTGGCATTTGTATTCCTAGGACCATACTGTGGAGGTTAGAGTAAGCCCAGATAGATTGGCATCTGACATCCATGTTTTGCTTTTGTTTGTTTATGTGAGGATGCAATTGTAAGTCCCTGCAAGTTGGCATTTGCTTTCCTATGATCATATGTTGGAGATTGGTATAAGCCCAGACAGATTGGCATCCGGTATCCAAGTTTCATTTTGTTTTAGGAGATTAGTGTAAGTCCATTGAGTGGCCTCTGATATCCATTTCTATTTTAGGAGATTGGTGTAAATCCATCTATTGGTATCCGGTATCCGCTTTTTGTTTGTGAGATTGGAGTAAGACCATTGAGTGGCATCCGGTATCATTTGCTTGCTTATATTATTATTGCTCATTGCCCATTCCAAAGGACACACTTGAGTCATCTCCTATATGATTTCAAGAGGTGAACCTCTTAGGAAGTTTTACACTCCATCCTCATCCATTCATCCCCATTATGTCCTAAACCTTTTCACACACTACTTTCAAAATTGAGATAGATATTGTGCAAACATCTTCATGTTTTTCAAATTAAAAACCTGGACCCCAAGTCCTTGACTTTTTCAAACTCCATTTCATAATACTTCTTTTGAATCAATCTTAATCATACTTTGACTCTACTTTCATAATCACAATCAATTAACTTCACCCATTCAATTGTTTTGGCTTTGTCCATTGTTAATCTTTTCACACATTAGCCATAGGTTTCAATTATCATTGCGGTTGATGTAAACCTCACCTTATCCTTAGTGAGTCGACAGTAAGACTTCCGTACTGAAAACAGGGTTAACCCCTCTAGTACGTCGAAGCTATCCTCGCATGGTGGATGTTGGTCTTGGTCGAGTTTTCTCCCATTGATAATGAAAAGCCTCAGTGCTATCGTTTAAAATTGAATCCACCAACTTTTGGAAATCTTTTAGCCGAACTACGGCGTTTTGATCCTTACCTTTGATGGGAGGTACGTAGGCAACGGGTTCATCCGTTCAAACCCAATAAAATTGTACATTCTTTTCTCATCATCCCAATCATGTTTGCACAATACTTATGTCATAACAAATAAAATTTTTATACAACAAGTGTGAAAAGGGCTCCCTAGGAGTACCTAGGACGTGATGGGTGCCTAACACCTTCCCATTGCGTAATTTACCCCTTACCCAGACTCTCTGATCTTTTTATTAGTTTTCTACGTGTAAAACTTCTTAGGCTTTTGTTCGCTTTTTAGCCAGTCCTTTGGATAAATAAAAGTGCGGTGGCGACTCGAATTCATTGTATGCTTTGCTTATGGTTTAATCGATAAATCATATAGCGACGAATACACCGCTACAAGTACGACCACCATCTTCAACCACGGCTTGAGCATCTTTCAGAGAAATCATAGCAGGAGGAGCACGAATAACCTTGGGCACACGGGAAGTTGGCTTAAGGACAGGACTAGTCGGAGGAACTACTTCAAATGACTGAGAAGGAGTCTCAACGAATTCACCATCCATCTCGACGTATCTGAAGGTATGCACACTACTGACAATATACTCTTCTTCTCCACACACAGTGACAATCTTACCCTCTATTGGATACCTCAGCTTTTGATGGAGAGACGAAGCTACAACACTTGCCTCATGAATCCAAGGGCGTCCCAGCAAGCAGGAATAGGCAGGACGAATGTTCATTACGTGAAAGGTAGTGTTGAAGACTCGAGGTCCTATCTTGATAGGAAGAACCATTTCACCATGGACAACGCTCTTCGCACCATCATAAGCACGCACCACAACGTCACTAGGTTTCAGTTCAATGCTTTTACAGTCAAGTTTATCGAGCACGGCTTTCGGTAGCACGTTCAAAGAAGAGCCATTATCGATCAACACATGAGACAAAGTGATTCCCTTACACTCAATGGAGATATGTAGAGCTTTATTGTGATTCTTTCCTGCTGGTGTCAGGTCAGCATCGGAAAAGCCTAGACCATTGTCAACAGTCAGGTTAGCAACATAGTTTTCGAACTGATCGACAGATGTCTCCTGAGGTACATGAGCGGTCTTCAGGAATTTTATCAATGCATTGGCATGAGACTCAGAAGATAACAACAAGGATAACATCGAAATTTTAGACGGAGTATGCCCCAACTGTTCTACCACGCCAAAATCACTCTTGCGGATGATTTTCAGCACTTCTTCCATTTCTTGTTTGGCAACATCTTCGGTAGTAACTTCGACCGGTGTCTCTGACTGAGAAGGGTTGACTGGTTCCTTTCCTCGAGTTTCAAGGGCAGGAGGTGAGATTTCTGGAGAGAAGATCCTTCCACTTCGAGTAATTTTACTAGTCCCAACAATGCCATTAGGATTAGCAGAATTATCAACTTGCTTTACGCCATGGATGTAAACATCACCTCCATAATTCCATGGAATAGCTTTGCTTGAGGAGTACGGTACTGGGCCAGGCGCAGTAATGATTAGGGGATCTACCTTGGGCTCAGCAGTAATCTTCACAGGCACCCTAGTAGCGGTAATCTTCACTGGAACTTTGGATCTGGCAATCACAGATATTTCTTCAATAGGGTTTTCCACCTTAGGAATCTTTTCGAAGAGAATTGTGCGATCATCCATCAGCCGTTAAATACCACTCCTCAACTTTAAGCAATCATTGGGTCGGGGTATACAGAGATCGCAATTTTCAGCACAACCTGGAAATAAACCAGCTTGCAACAACTTCCTCTTGATGGTCAGGAGAGGAGATGCTAGGTCAGCTATATTAGAAATGTGAGAATTGTCATCCACAACATTAACAGTCTTGTCATGGTTAGGCATAGGTGCAGTGATGACATTAGGAGTCTCTGGAGGATCAAATTCAATTTCTCCAGCGTCGATCATATCCTGAATCTTATTCTTCAACAACCAACAATCGTTTGTATCATGCCTGGGGCTATCAGAGTGATATGCGCACCTGGCATTGGGATTGTAACGAGGAGAAGTAGTGTTGGGATTTGCAGGAGGATCTCTGAGGGTAATCAAATTTGCTTTTAGCATACCCTGCAGTGCTTGTGCTAAAGTCATATTGATCTTGGTAAACTGCCTTCTTGGCCTATCTTGTCTGTGCTGGAAGTTTTGAGATGGCGGTGCTGCAATCGTAACTGCTACAATAGCATGGTCACGATTTTTCTTGTTATGACCCCTCTGGTGGTACACAGCATTTGATTCATTCCTCCCCTGATAGGACTTTTTGGTGCTTGCCGAGGTAGCCGCCTGTATCTTTCCACTTCGAATGCCGCTCTCAACACGTTCACCTGTCAATATAAGTTCAGTGAAACCCGATGAAGAACTTCCCAGTAGATGGCTGTAGAACGGACCAGTCAGTGTACCCATGAACATGTCCACTAATTCTCGATCAGTCATAGGGGGTTTGACTCTGCCAGCCAAGTCTCTCCATTTTTGAGCATATTCTTTGAAGCTTTCTTTAGATCCCATAGTCATATTCTGCAACTGTAGCCGAGTAGGTGCCAATTCAGAATTATACTGGTAGTGCTTGTAAAAAGCTGTCGCTAAATCAGTCCAGGTGCGGATGTTAGAGCTCTCGAGCTGATAGTACCATTCTAACTGTGTGCCAGACAGACTCTCTTGGAAGAAATGGATCCATAGCTTCCTATCAGTGGTATACGGCTGAATCTTTCTCACATAAGCTCTCAGATGCATCTGAGGACAAGACGCACCATCATACTTAGTGAAAGCGGGGATCTTGAATTTGCGAGGAATGACCACATCAGAGACTAGACCCAAGCTTTCGAAATCCAGACCGGGCGCCTTCTGACCTTCCATAGCTAGCATGCGTTCTTCCAGCAACTTATACTTATCATCTTTTGGAGAGTACTGTTCATTCTCATAATCTTCATCGTCATCCTCAGGGATGAAGGGATCAGCATTTTCCTCTTCTGAATCATTCTCTGTCTCCTCTTCTTGATCCTTCGGAATTCTAATCTTGGCTCCTGCGGCCTGTCCTTTAAGCCTTCTTCCCGGGTTTATGTAACTCACAGGTTTCTTGTCCTTTTTCTTCTCGAACAAGAGAGCCTTCAGTTCCTCCTGCCCCTTGGATAAGCTCAAGATCATCTCCTGGAATTGAGCATTCTGAGCCTGGAGATCTTTGACAGTTTGTTCGAGAGCCATTTTTCTATTTAGAAGGAAGACCGTGAGAATATTGATCTTTTAGAATACCTGTTATGCAATGTTATGTTATGCTATGCAATGTATGAAATGTTTTCAAGGACTTTTGGAATTTAACTTTGCGTAAACCACCAAAAAGAGGGAACTTTTATTAATAATTTCTTTAATCAATGTTCATTACAAAAAGGAAATAATAAAAATACAATGAAAGCTCAAGTCTCCCAGGGACGACTTCTTTTTGGGCGAAGATATGCATTGAGTCTTCGTTCCTCATTAAGCTGGCTGGTGAGCTCTAATACTTTCTTCCTTTCTGCACCGAACTGAGTTTCAAAAGTATCCCTTTCCTCTCTCAACTGGATCCAGGATTTCTTCAATTCTTCAACATTGGTAGGCATATCTGGATAAGGAATGATCTGAGGAGTACCTCCTTCAACTTTTGGTTCGACAATCAGAGGTCCGATTGCAAGATATGGCATGGAAAGCTCACGAGCTTTGGCGCGTACCCATCTGAGATAAGGCTCCATAGGGATAAAGTTTTTCTTCCCTAAAGTGCTTCTTTTCACCATGCCCCAGGCTCGTACAAACCTTTGACGGAGACCTTGAGAGTCGTTGTCATAGTCAAACACAGTGCCTTGAATAATTATTTCATGTGGACCATCTCTTCGAGCATAACCAAACTGACGTAGGGCTAAAGCTGGGTTATAAGTAATACCTCCTCTTATCCCCAGGAGTGGTACGTTAGAGAATTCTCCGTAACGGTCGATGATGATAACATTTTCTTCGAGATGAGGACACCAACGGATGTCTGAATGGGAGAGCGACATTATCCTTTGAGACCATTTCAACTTCTGCTCGTTCTTCAAGACTGATTGAGGAAGGTGCGAAATAAACCACCTAGATAATAAAGGTACGCAGCACATGAGAGTCCCTTGCCTTTTCATAGTACGAGTGTGAAGGGAATGCAAAATGTCTCCAAGCAAGGTAGGCACAGGGTTATGAGTGAGAAATATCTTAACAACATTCATGTCTATGAATTGATCCGGATTAGGAAATAGAACTAAACCATAGATTAGTAGTGCTAGAACATCTTCGAAAGCATGGACATTCATAATCTTTAGGAATTCTCGGGCCTTATTTATCAGAATTTCCATAATTCATTTTTATTATTTCTTCATGTTTGGCAATTTTTATTTCATTTCATACATGAACTTCCAAAAATCATAACTAATGGAATAATGATCCAAATGAAGCCAGGTTTTTTTCCACATGATCCTTGAAATGTCTAGTATTTTATTATGTGCTTTTTCTGATTTTATCATTTATGGATTTTGACTGATGAATTGTTGATTGAACACATGTACATTTGTGACCTTGCCTTACTCTTTCTATCATGAAATGCTTGATTCTAATCCAATGGACTTGAAATTTTACATGATGATTCTAGACACATTGATGGACGTTTTAGGCTTAGTTTGGTATTTTTCTCATGTACCAATTCTGTTTTATGCTTGTGTTTGCATGGTGTGACAATTTGTGTCACACCTTTGGTTGTCTAACTTGTGCAATTTGATTTCCATGCCAAATGACCTCTAATGCTTCTGATTTTTTGCATGATGAATGTTTTGGATGTGTTGAATGCTCATGAATTTTTCCAGAATTATTTGAATCATTTCTGTTTTGATTGGGATTTTTCATTCTTAATGTTCAAATGTGTGCCTTGAATTGGTCATTGACTTCTCTTGCCTATTACATGAACTTGCATGATGATTTTGGTTTGGTCCTTTTTAGGACTTGTTCTTGATTGGTTAAATATGATCCATCTTGAATATCAAGTTCTGTTTTGGATTTTTGATTCACTTTTGACCCTAGGCTTTGACCTAGTGGTTTGTTGCTTACATTTGAGTTGTGAATTTCAGGTTCAAGTATACATCTCCATGGTTGATGTTGCTCCTTCATTTGAGCTTGATCATTTGTTGTTGTTGGCTAACATTTGCTTGTTTTGTAGGCTTTGAGAACAACTCACTTGTGTTTGCTCATTGTGCACATTGGATTTGTCTGTCTGTCTAATATTGACTGTTGACTGTTTGTCTGGATTTTGTACTGATTGGTTTAGATGTTTCCACAGGTACCTAAGTTGCTTTAAGTTCATTTGAACTCTGCTTTGCTTGCTTGTGGTTGGCATACCACTGAGGTATAATTTCTTGATCTTCATGTAGTCTGGAAGACCTGTCATGTTACTTTGACAGACACCTGTCTGAAGCCCTCCTTAAGAGGCAATGTTTGTGGATGTTTAATTTTGTGCCAAGCAGGTAAAGACCTCTCAAGAGGCAATTGGCAGATAAAAGGGATGTGCAATCCATCCCCTGCTATTCAGTTGTGTCATTCACTTTGCTCACACACCTTGTGTTGATGCATCTTGAATAAGAACCCAAGATCTTGTTGTGTCAGTCATGTGGAGAAGAGTCCCACATTCTGGACTCCCACACTTTCTATTTGATTGAAGCTCTCCCAGGTCAGGGATAAGAGCTGTGAGGTCTTACCCTCACTTCCCATTTCATCTGCTTCACCCTAACTCTCAATGTTAGGGTTAAGAGCTAAAAACACCCCACTCCAGTTGGCTTGTTTCTACAGCCTAACCTTGTATGAGCCCATTGTTTGCATATAGTGTGTGTGCTTGCTTTATTGTGCTTGTATTTGTTTAATTGTGTGGTCAGGATAGCTTGCTTCATGTGCAAGTTAGGATAGAGACCTCAACATAGGGATCGTATGCATGACAACTTCTAGGCTCGAGTCGTAGTCTCCCTAATAGCTTGTTATCTCCCTTGTCTCTGGTTAGGTTAGAAGTTCTTTCCCTGTAAAGGGGAACTACGTCGCCCTGATCCTCATACCAGATGAGGTACGTAGGCAGGAGATGAGCTGATCTCTCCGGGCACTTTCTTTTCCTTTTGTGTGTGTTTGTTATCCTTTTCTGGTTGGAGTCTGATGTAAGTCCAGCGATTGGCATTCGGTTTCCAGTTTCTTTGTTTGGAGTCTGACATAAGTCCAGCGATTGGCAGTTGGTTTCCTGTGTGGGTTTTGTTTGGCGTGCGTTAGTCGAGCTACGAGTGCTCTGATTCTTTCTCTGGTTAGAGAAGATACGTATGCATAGGATGTAACATCCTAGCGAGCATGTTTCCCCTGTCCCGAACTACGTCGACTCTGATGTCTGTGCCTGACAGACTACGTAGGCCCAGGATGTGATATCTTGCCGAGTCCGTTTCTTCCGTCTCTCATCTGTGTTTGTTTCCAGCGTGTGTGCAGTGTTTGAGCAGTCTTTAGCAACCTTTCTTCTATTCTTTCTGAGCGTGGATCCCGTCGAGTACGACGTATGTGTAGGGGTGCTAATACCTTCCCTTCGCATAACCGACTCCCGATCCCATCTTTCTCTGGTCGCAAGACCATGTTCTTTCCAGGTTTACTTCGAGCGTTTCCTTTCCCTCTTTTGGGATAAATAACGCACGGTGGCGGCTCTGTTGTTTCGTTTTCCCGCCGGTTTTTCGCGTAATGCGACAATAGGGAGCATAATAACAGTGGGAGATTACGTTTTCTACCTCATATTCGGGGACACATCGACGGAAAATGCTGCCGACGCCTCTCTTGAAAAGCAAAGGCTCATCCCGATAGTAATGTTTAAGATCATGGAAGAATTTTTTTCTTTTGTTGGTAAGTCAAGTCTGGTGGAAGCACCCCAATTGCTAAGTAGTTGACGAAATCAGCGTACCATGGCAGTGTGGTTTTAGTGTAAATTGCTTCCACTACCTCGTTTGTTTTGGTATCCTTATAGGTTAATGCACATTTAGCTGTATTGCTTTCCAGTTGGGCTATGAGTCTTTCGTAAGGGAAATCATCGTTTATAGGCACTCGTTCAAGTTCAATACCTTTCATTCTTGACAAGTGGTCGACCATGACGTTTTCAGTGCCCCTCTTATCCTTGATTTCTAGGTCAAACTCTTGTAATAGTAAGATCCACCTTAGGAGACTTGGTCTGACGTCCTTTTTATTTAACAGGTACCTAATTGCAGCATGGTCGGTATAAACAATTATCTTTGCTCCTACTAGGTAGGAACAAAATTCATCCAGAGCGAACACTACGGCTAAAAGTTCCTTTTCTGTGGTGGCGTAGTTCATCCGTGCAGGGTCTAGGGTTCTACTTGCATAGTATATTGCATGAAGTTTCTTATCCCTTCTTTGTCCTAAGACTGCGCCTACAACATACTCACTAGCGTCACACATGATTTCAAAGGGTAATCTCCAATCGGGTGGTTGCATGATAGGTGCGGTGATAAGAGCTGTTTTCAGTTGTTCAAACACCGATAGACATTTGTCATCAAAGATGAATTCAACGTCTTTCATCAATAAGCCAGTCAATGGTTTGGTGATTTTTGAGAAATCTTTAATGAATCGCCGGTAGAAATCGGCGTGTCCTAAAAAGCTTCGTATTTCTCTTACGGTTTTCGGAGGCTGAAGGTTTTCTATAACTTCTATTTTTGCCTTGTCGACTTCAATCCCCTTATCGGATACTATGTGTCCGAGTACGATCCCTTGTTGGACCATGAAATGACATTTTTCTCAATTTAGCACGAGGTTCACTTTTATGCATCTTTTAAGTACCATTTCAAGATTCGATAAACAACCTTCAAAGCTCTGTCTGCATACAGAGAAATCGTCCATGAAGACTTCCATGATGTCATCTATAAAATCAGCAAAAATTGACATCATGCATCTTTGAAATGTTGCGGGAGCGATACACAGTCCGAACGACATTCGTCGGTAGGCGAATATACCATAGGGACATGTGAAGGTCGTTTTCTCTTGGTCGTCAAGATGAATAGGAATTTGTAAAAATCCCGAATAACCTTCTAAGTAGTAGAAGTGAGAATACTTAGCCAATCGTTCAAGCATTTGATCGACAAACGGTAAAGGAAAATGATCCTTCCGAGTGGCTTTGTTTAATTTTCTATAATTAATGCACATTCTACTTCCATTAACCATTCTTTGTGCTATAAATTCGCCTTTTTCATTATTAACAACTGTGACGCCTCCCTTCTTCGGTACGACATGTACTGAACTGACCCATTGACTATCAGATATTGGGTAGATAATATCTGCTTCTAACAACTTTTGCACTTCTTTATTTACTACATCATTCAGAATGAGATTTATCCTTCTTTGATGTTCTCTAGAGGTCTTATTGTCTTCCTCTAGCATTATGCGATGCATGCATATGGAAGGGCTTATTCCTTTTAGATCCGAGATATTGTAGCCTAAAGTAGTTGGATATTTTCTTAAAACGTGTAGAAGCTTTTCGATTTCTATCTGCCCTAAGTCTGCATAGACTATTACAGGTCGCTCGAGTTCAGTGTCTAGGAATTCGTACCTTAGATTTTTGGATAGCGTCTTAAGTTCTAAGGCTGGTTTCTTTGGGCAAGGCATATGATCGGGCGTTAGTGCTAGGCATTCGCTTAGGCTGTCATCTTGGTATTCCTCACTCTAATTTTTAATTTTTATTTAACAATAATAATTGGTTTTGTTTTGTTGGGCCTATTATTAATTGAGCTTATTATTTTACAATTTGATTAAGTTATTTTTGTTTTAGTGAATCTATTATTGTTTGAGCTTGTTATATAACTATCTAAATAAAAAAATTGAAGCCTCTATTTTTTTTTGAGGCACTGGACTAAGGGCCTTCTTGCTCAGGCCTAAGACCGACCTTGTGAATAGATGATTTGTTTTTCCATGGAAAGTAAGTCCCATGTCGTTTACCTTTAAACAATATTGATATTTATATAGCTCACACATATTTAAAACAATAACTTGTTCTCAACTCCAAAGAGGCTAAATTATACGAGCTTATGACCAAAAATATTGTTTTTATTTGTATTAATTAATTTCTTAATAATTTGCTAAAAAACCTTAATTAATAAATATTTGTTTAGTTAAAAATATTATTAATTATCCTATTCATAATTGTCAACTAATTATAAGTATTTTTTTTTGTCCTAATCATTATGTCTATGTAAAAATGGAGGCAACTACAAAAATCTAAAAACCATCAAACTTAAGAAGCTATGATGAATGATTTTATAATAGGGAGACTAATTATTTAAAACGTCCATGCTACGTAGACCAAAAGTGCAGTAAAAAATGGAGAGGATCACAAAAATCAAAAATCATTAAAATTAAAAAACTAAAATAATTGATTTTATAATAGATGATTAATTATTTAAAACATCCAAACTACTATGATAAAAAATATATTTAAACTTAAAAAAATTGCATTCTCCTTAATTGATAAAAGAGTTAAATTTTCATTGAACTCGGTAAAAAAAACAAGCTGGGTAATAATACTAGTAGTTTCGTAATGCATCTCAACCTTCATTAAAAACATAAAAATATTATTATTTCTAAATCCAACGGCGGAGAAACAAGATCCAAATTTTATTAATCATCCGAAAGACCATACAAAAATTCTTCTCTTTCAAACTTGTCACTTTCCGAGTCTTCCTATTTTGTTACAGAAGCGCCGGCGAAAACCCTAGATACTCCTACCGCCAGGTACACTTCCTATCCGATTCAATCAATTATCATCTTTCCATTTATTTGAACCTATCACCAGTTGAATCTCTTTGCTCACTCACTTTCTCTATTTACTTTTTTTTTTTGGTTTTGTTGGATTTGAAGTTTGCATCTTCGATTTGATTTGTTTCTGGTTAGTTAGTAGTAGTGGTAGTAGTGCAAGGATTTGCATCAGGGTGTGTTTCATTTTATTTGACCAATGTAACTTGCTTTATATTTTGAAATTTGACTTCAGTTTTTCATTGTTGACTTGAAATTTGACTCGTAGATAGATTCTATGGTTAGGAGAGTAAATCAGATAGAGAGGAATCAAATAGTTCAAACAGTTAGAGGTAGAGGAAGACCTAATAAAATTACTAACAGAAGTTATTAAGAAAGATGTTTGGATTAACGAATTGGATAGAAACATGGTCTATGTAACCGGCCTCACTTAGTGGGATAAGGTTTGGTTGTTGTTGTTGTATAACGTGTGAGCCTTAACTAGGCACTATTTTACATATCAGTTGTCATATATGTTCTGCCACTTAATGGTTTATAACCTTCAACATGAATGATAGGAAATTATAGTGTCGTACTATAGCCTATATGGGGTTATAGGTGATTTTGTTCAAGAAACTTTGTGTTAATACTTAATATTTGCATTTACTATTGTTTTGGTTCCTTTTTGGCTTTGCTTTTAAATTTCTATCTCCATGGTCTCTTTGAAAATAGTTTTTATCTTGAGTAAAATGCATTTCAACTAGTTTTTGACTTTAAATTCCTTGAGTTTAGGCACTTGGTATTTACTTCTCTTATGAAACGGAAAGAGATTTTCTGGTATGCTTTAAATCAATTTTTTTTGTTTAGTGGAAGAGAAAAATGAAGTTATAATGAAGTATCTTCAATTAAATCTCAATTTGTGTATGTGTATGTGTATGAGTACTACTTAACAACGCTGAGGGAGTGGTTTTCAAGAACTATGGTCCACTTGGTAGTTTATAGCTATGGTTTTACCTCCATTTGGTAGATGAAGATTGTAATTGTAATTGTTGTATAACAGAAATTATGTGTTTAATACTTGGTTTCATTATTTTGGTTCCATTCACATGCATGATTTGTTTGTAGGCTCTTCTTTCTGTTTGCATAAGTGATGGCTGACGGTGAATCTGACAAGAACATCGAGATATGGAAGATCAAAAAGTTGATCAAAGCATTGGAAGCTGCAAGAGGTAATGGTACTAGTATGATTTCTCTGATAATGCCTCCACGCGATCAAATATCTCGTGTTACTAAGATGTTGGGAGATGAATATGGAACTGCTTCAAATATCAAAAGTAGGGTAAACCGACAATCTGTCCTTGGAGCCATCACTTCTGCTCAACAGAGGTTGAAACTGTATAATAAGGTTCCTCCGAATGGATTGGTTCTTTATACTGGTACCATTGTCACTGATGATGGGAAGGAAAAGAAAGTGACAATTGATTTTGAACCTTTCAAACCAATCAATGCATCACTTTATCTATGTGATAACAAATTTCACACAGAAGCTCTAAATGAACTTCTAGAATCTGATGACAAGTTTGGGTTTATAATTATGGATGGAAATGGAACCCTTTTCGGGACTCTAAGTGGAAATACTCGTGAGGTGCTTCATAAGTTTACTGTTGATCTACCAAAGAAACACGGTAGAGGAGGGCAGTCAGCTCTGCGTTTTGCTCGTCTTCGTATGGAAAAACGACACAATTATGTTAGGAAGACTGCAGAACTTGCTACTCAGTTTTACATCAACCCTGCTACTAGTCAGCCTAATGTTGCCGGACTCATACTTGCTGGTTCGGCCGACTTCAAGACTGAGCTTAGCCAGTCAGATATGTTTGACCCTCGCTTGCAAGCAAAAATATTGAACGTGGTCGATGTTTCCTATGGCGGGGAAAATGGATTTAATCAAGCTATTGAATTATCTGCAGAGATTCTATCTAATGTGAAGTTCATACAAGAGAAACGCCTGATAGGAAAATATTTTGAAGAGATAAGCCAAGAAACTGGGAAGTATGTTTATGGAGTTGATGACACATTGAAGGCTCTAGAGATGGGTGCTGTTGAAACACTTATTGTATGGGAAAATTTGGATATTAATAGGTATGTGCTAAAAAATGCTACAACTGGTGAGATTGTAATAAAGCATTTGAAGAAGGAACAAGAAAGTGATCAAAGCCAATTCCGCGATGCGGCAACCTCTGCAGAGTTGGAGGTTCAGGAGAAGCTGCCGTTACTTGAGTGGTTTGCGAATGAGTACAAACGATTTGGATGCACGCTGGAATTTGTGACCAACAAATCTCAAGAAGGGTCACAGTTTTGTCGAGGATTTGGTGGTATTGGAGGTATGCTTCGCTACCAGCTTGATATCAGATCATTTGATGAGTTATCTGATGATGATGGAGTGTATGAGGATTCTGATTAAATGCGTATTTATGAGTTTGGTAGAATCACAGTGCCATAAAATCATGGTGCCATTGTGATTTTGTGAAATCAAGGTTGATTCCAAATATGCACTAAACATCTGTTATTCTAGCGCCTTTCATTGAATTTTTTGTTTTGGATAATTGTATGAATGACTTTCACTTCACCTAATGTTCCCTATACATCATTTGAATTTTATGGCACTGATAATCATGGCACTGATATTCAGTCCTTTTGTTGTTACATCTATCATAAGTTTATTGCTCACTTCTATTTTCCATTGCCTCTTAAATTTTGCATATGTTGTCAATACAAACTGCCAGCAACTTCTATCACTAAATTTTTTTCTTTCATTTCCATGTTTATGTAACAAAATGTTTTATACACTGTATTGCTGTATGAGATTTATTGTTATGCAGCATAAAACTTTTCATTCATACATCTGATCAAATTGTATCATAGTCTTATTGTATCATCATAGTTTTCAAATATTGATGGTATAGAAATTTAAAGAATAGATATCAACACTTGATGACTTTTTACATAACTTAATTAGTTTAATTTATCTTTATGTCATCCATTTTTTAAGCATAAGTGAAATCTTCCGTTTCTTTAGTAAGCAACAATGCATTGAATTTTTTGGTAAGCATCAATCCATTGAAAAAGAGTAGGTTACTCAACACATATATAAATAAAAGGATTAATTCAAACTTGCAATGAAATCTTCTGTATTTTTATGATTGTCTCCCCTACATGTATGACTGGTGGATTTGTTTGATTATTTTTTCTAATAACCAATAATCAATTTGGTTTTAAAGTCGATTTCCTTTTTAAAAACACGGTGATCTAACTAGAATGGAAATAGATTGGGTTGACCTGCCGAGGTCTACCACCTATCTTAATTCATGATAATTCAATTTTTTTTACAGAAGCCGCTTAAGCTTTTAGAAACTGTATTTAGAAGCTGAACACTACAGTTTAGTGTAGTCATGTCATATTGTATCCCACTTAAGCTAAAATTTATTACAATTAATTAGAGGTTGTTATATCCTAAACCTCTATAGTAATTAACTTGATCAATGGATGAATGAGAGTTTGCTTTCACTTATCTCTTTCCTCTGTTTTCATTCATCTTCATTATGATTTTTGAAAATTTCATGATGGTATCGGGGATCTGTTGAGCTCTGTTGCACATTGCTTTCTTTCCATGATTCATGGTGGTGCCAATATTGGAGCCAACGCCATCGCCGGTGCTCCGATTCAAGATCCGTAGCAGTAACCTGCCAACATGTACTATGTTCATCATTCAGATGGATCTTTTTATGATTTGGTTAAACACGTGTTAACACATTCGAATTATCATGCATGGGCGCGATCCATGCGACGTGCGCTAGGAGAAAAGAACAAATTTAATTTTGTTGATTGTTTCATTCTAGTTCTAGAGGAATTTGATCCAAGTTTTAAATCTTGGAATCGCTGCAACATGTTAGTACACGTGGATTATGAATTTAGTTGAAGAATCCATAGCATAAAGTATCATTTTTCTTGAATACCATTGATGTTTGGAATGAGCTCAATGACCGTTTTTCACAAGGTGATTACATTTGTATCTCTGAATTACAATGTGAAATCTTTGCTTTGAATCATGTTAACATTTTGGATCATAAATTATGGACTCTGGTGCTACTGATCATATATGTTGATCCATAATTTTTTTTTATTCTTATCGATATATAATACTTGTTAACATTAAATTACCTAATGGTAATATGACAATCGCAAAATGTTATGAAATTGTTGTTATCTCACCAGGTTTCATAATGTACAATGTTCTGTTTGTACCTGAGTTTAATATGAATTTATTGTCAGTTCCAAAATTATGTTTTAATTTTAATTGTTTAGTGAATTTTAATAATGCAAAGTGCTTAATTCAGGAAAAGAAGAGCTTGAGGATGATTGATTCAACTGATTTAGTTGAATGATTGTATTATCATGCCATCACACAAGCCTAACATCAAGCCAACATCACTACATCACAAGTTTCACCTCAATCTACCTTTATTCCCAAGACAACTTTGTGGCATTTCAGACTAGGCCATTTATCAAATAGAAGACTTAGTAGTTTACATAAACACATGCCTTTTGTAACTATAGACAAGAATTTTGTTTGTGATATATGCCATTATGCAAAACACAGAAAAATTCCTTTTCAACTTAGTGAAAATAAAACCACTCAATGTTATGAGTCGATCCATTTTGACATTAGGATCCTTTGTCTATTCCATCTATACATGGCCGCAAATATTTCATAACTGATCTTGATGATTACAACAAATTTACTTGGATTATTCTTTGTAAAATAAAATATGAAGTTACTCATCTTGTTTAAAGATTCATACTTATTATTGAAAACCAATATAACTGTAAAGTTAAACTTGTTAGGACATATAATGGTCCTAAGTTTCTCATGCTTGAATTTTTTTCTTCCAATGGTATTGAACATCAAATTAGACGTGTTGAAATTCCTCAACAAAACGAAACAGTTGAGAGAAAACATCAACATATTTTAAATGTAGGAAAAACCTTACTTTTTCAGTTTAAGTTACCTAAAAACTTTTGGTCCTATGCCATTCTTCATGCTACCTACCTCATAAATCTCATACCTAGTCCTTTAATTTTGGACAAATCACCTTTCTTTCATAAATTTGAAATTGAACCTCACTTAACCGAGATAAAAGTTTTTGGATCCCTCTACTATGCTACCACCTTACAAAACCATAGAACCAAACTGGATTCTAGAGCTAGAAATGGTGTTTTTTTAAGGTACAAGCAAAATGTCAACGATGTTGTAATTATTGACTTAAACACCATATCTAATTTTGTCTCTAGACATGTTATACACCATGATCATGTTCTTCCTTATTCTAACCCAAACCTACCCTTCAGTTGGAAATATCACCTTGATCATAATGTTCATATTGACCCTGTTATAATTCCTACTTCTACTGATCATCAAGCCAAAATTCCTATTCACTAAACTGATATTGACCACACATTAATACCTGATTATGATACACCTCAAAACAACACTATCTGTAGTGATGCTTTTCCTGAAACCATCAACATTGACACACCTCAACCTGAAACCATTCTTGAGCCACATATTTTGAGAAGATCCAATAGACCCACTCAAAAGCTTAGTCATTTATCAAATTTCATATGCAATCTTTCAAAAAAATCAGTTGATCATCATTATTTAGATATGCTATCATATTGAAAACTTTTACTCATTAAATAATTTATACATTGCACAATAATATTTTGCTTTGTCTATCATTGTGCCAGCCGGGACAAATAGTTGCAAATAGGCAAGCAAGCATGGATGTTGGGTCAAAGCCATGAACTCTGATATAGAGGCTTTGAAGCATAACAAAAATTGGATTTTTATTGATCCTCTACCTTATGTCAAACCTATTGGAAGCAAAAGGGTTTACAAAGTGAAACATAAAGCTGATGGCTCCATAGAAAGGTACAAAGAAATACTTGTAGCTAAAGGTTATAATCAAGTTGAGGGGCTTGATTTATTTGACACATTTTCACCTATGGAAAAGATCACTAATATCAAGACCTTGTTGGCATTAACATCAATCAATTTATGGCACTACATCAGCTAGATGTAAATAACGTCTTCCTACATGGAGACTTATATGAGGATGTATACATGTCAGTGCCACATGGTGTTACTAGTCCCAAACTAAACCAAGTGTGAAAATTGCTAAGATCCTTGTATGGATTAAGACAAGCTAGAAGGAAATGGTATGAGAACCTAATATATTTTCTTATTACTCAAGGCTACAAACAATAAAATTATGACCCTTCTCTTTTCACTCTTCACACAAATTCACATTTCACTACCTTGTTAGTGTACGTGGATGATATCATCCTATCTGAAAATTCTATGGATGAAATCAATATGGTGAAGATCACATTTGAGACAAAATTTAAAATCAAACATCTTGGAAAGCTGAAATATTTTCTAGGCATAGAGGTTGCACATTCTAAAGTTGGAATTAGCATATGCCAAAGAATATATTGTTTGGATTTGTTAAAAGACACATGACTTCTTGGTTCTAAGCCCGCCAAAACTCCTCTTGATCCATCTATCAAATTACATCAACACTCAAGTGCACCTTTTAAAGACATACTCAATTATTGAAGATTGGTTGAGAAATTTCTCCATCTCATAACCACCCGACCCGACATTGCTTTTGTGACACAACAACTGAGTTAATTCCTTGCATCACCAACCATTACACATTATGACACAACTTGCAGAGTTATGAAATACTTGAAAGCTTCACTTGGGAGATGGTTATTGTTCAGCGGAGATTCAAATCTTCAGTTTCTTGGATTTACAAATGCTGATTGGGCTGGATGCTTGGATACTAGGAGATCTACTTCAGGTTATTTTTTCTTCATTAGTTCTTCCTTGATTTCTTGGAGAGCTAAGAAACAAAAAATTATTTCCCGTAGCTCTTCTGAAGCTGAATATTGGTCACTATCTTTTGCAAGTTGTGAACTTAAATGGTTTCTCTGTTTGTTATAGGATCTAGGAGTCTAATGTAGTAAGCCACCTGTGCTATGTTTTGATAAATAAAGTGCAATCCATATTACAGCTAATCATGTTTTTCACAAGTGCACGAAGCATTTGGAGATTGATTGTCATTTTGTGAGAGACACATTACTGCAAGGAGTATTCAAATTTCTACCTGTCAAATCCCAAGCCCAACTTACTAACTTCTTCATAAAGCCACTACCACTCAAAAGCTCCACTCACTTCATTTCCAAGCTTAACATGCTTGATTTGTATCATGTTAAGCTTAAGGGAGGGTGTTGAAGCTGCACAAGCTTTCAGAAGCTGAACTCCATAGCTTAATGTAGTCTTTCCATATCGTATCCCACCTAAGCTAAAATTTATTATAGTTAGCAAGAGGTTGTTAGATCTCAAGCTTGTATTAACCACTTGTTGTAACTAACTTGATCAATGAATGAATGCGGTTTTTCTTCCACCTATCTCTTTTCTCTGTTTTCATTCACCTTCATCATGATTTGTGAAAACTTCATGAATTTTAAAAATAAAGAAGGCTGAAATTGTTTTAGAAGTCTATTTAATTAAAAAAAAAGTTAGCTAACATATCATAAGAAAAACTATCAGATCGACATATGTAAATAAATATTAATAATAATAATAGTATATTATTATTATTATTATTAGTAGTAGTAGTAGTAGTATATTAATATTTTTATCAATTTAATCTTATTAACCTTCAATAAGTTTTACACATTTTAATATATTATAAAAAAATAATATACTAGAATTAAAATATGATAATATACATAAGTCAGAATCCTGCTTATTTAGCATTGTTAAGCATAGTCAGTTTCAAGCCTAGATAAAACAAGAGAGTTTTGTTTCACAGTCGAAATCCAACATCAGATTTTGTCAAATCACTATGACACGAATCAATTACGTAATAATATGAATTCTAGGTCGTTGTCTGTAAGTAACGAGTTGCATGACTCAAGGATAATGTCAAAACAGTAAGGCTGGTTGCATTATCATTTGGATGCAGTAAAAAATAAGTAAGGGTTCCCATATTTTCTTGAATGAGTGTGGTAAAGAAGTCGGTTCATGAAAGTAAGATTCATTTTAGAAAATGGAATATATGTACACTTACTGGAAAATTTATGTAAATAGTGGATACTATGCTTAGGAGGAAGATTAATTTCACGTGTCTACAAAAAACTAAGTGGACGGGTAAAAAGGCAAAAGAAATAGACAATTCAAAATTTAAGCTTTGGTACACTGACAAAGTTAGGTTGAGAAATGAGGTGGAGATTATTGTATACAATGAGTGGAAGAAAGATATTATGGATGTGAAAAGAATAGGTGATCATATCATATTCCTGAAATTTGTAGTGGAATAAGACACCTTTAATATTATTATTGCTTACACACCTCATGTTGGGTTTACAACACATTTTAAAGTAAAATTTTGGAAGAACTTAGACCCTTATGAGAGAAATATTTTATAGGAGGGGGATCTAAATGGAAATGTAGGGAGTTTAGTATGGAGATATGTGCTTACACGTACTTCCATATAGAGATGATCTTAGTAGCCGATGATCCTTGGTGGTTTTGATGTTGACAACACCTAATGTCAAGTGAAGTTCAACAAAGTCTTTGAAGATATCTGATCAAACAACCTCTGGTGATGACGTCTATCAAAGAAGTCATATCAAGCCTCATCAAATAGAAAAAGTTAAGTCCCACATGAAGTGATGAATCCATGGTGAATCTACTAAGGGATTTTGAAGCTTCAAGATTGTCAAAGAGAGGAAGTTTAAAAACTCGCTTAGTCCCGTGTTTGAGTGATCAATATTGTAAAATTATAATAAAATCTCCTAAGATACCCAGGTAATCTCACACACACTAAAATATTTTTGAAGCCTTGCTGCTCTCACAAAATCACCAAAATATGTTTTACACAAGTAACTGGTTGGTTACTAGCTTGGATAATCTTTCAGGAGTGTAGTTTACACTAGACAGTCGATTAACACATTAAAGGTAATCAATTATCTCTTTTTAATGCCTCCTAATAAACTAAGAGTGCTTCTAATTGATTAGTTACAACATATTTTAAAACTTTTTATATTTAAACTACATAATTGATTAGAACTAGCTCATAATCAATTATTAGCATTAAAAAACCCATGGATCATTTTCCTTCTTAAGCTATATATTTTTCCAATATAAAGGAGATTTTTCCTCATTTCAAAACACATAAGAATTCAGATTTCTACTATCCTCTTCTTATTTTATCTCTTCTCTCCTTTTTATTTCTTTCACTAAAGTTACCTTAGTGTCTTGTGAGTGAAAAATACTTAAGATATTTTTTGGTTGTATTGGTATTCATGCTTAAATGTTATTCATCAAGAGTGAATTTCTCTTGTTGGATATCTGTTGTGGGACAACCACATGCCCAATACAAAGGTCCAAGCACACACAAGCCCAATGATGTTTATCCAACTTATAGAGTCATCACACATGAGATTCAAGATACACTTTTCTGATCTTCACTTTTCATTATACTTATGTTAAACTCTATAACTGACTTGGGTGTTGGAGTACTAACCTTGTTGGGCCATCCCGCACCACCACACCAGAGATCATCACCACTAATTTAGAGTCATATGTCATTAATCAACACCAATTATGGTTTCACAATGGAATAATATCTTTGGTTATTGAGATTGTCATGGTAAAATCTTGGTTTGGTTATTGAGATTGTCATGGTAAAACATCTATTCGATTCTTTAGATTAATCGATAAAATCTCAATTTGGTTTGTAAGTTCAACCGTAAAAAACTCCATTTGCTTTCAGGGGTCAACATGTATAAAGTCTCTCATCTTTGTAACAAGCTTTGTGGGCATATCCATAAAAAGCTTAAGACATTATTATAGTGGAACTCTCAAGAAGAAATTTTTGGATAGAGGAAATAGGCTAAATTGTTGAACTGAACCTCTATAGATTTTGGTGCAATCTCTCTATTCCCATCAATTTTATTTTTAAAACTTGCCAGGAATATCAAGAGAGAAAAAGATATATACATTACATCAATCCAAAGTGATCATGGTGGTGAATTCTAGAATTAGGAATTCGAAAAGTTATTTAATGAGAATTGCATTCTGCATAATTTTTCCAATTCACAAAATCCCCAATAAAATAGGGGTAGTGGGGAGAAAGAATAAATATCTAGAAGAGTTAGAGTTAATGATGCTCAGTGAGACTAACCTTCCTCAATACTTTTGGGATGATGTTGTAAGCATTGCTTGCTATGTAATGGATTATGTCCTGATAATACAAATTCTAAATCTAACACCCAATGAGTTGTATAAATAAAGGAGGCCAAATATTTATAATTTACATGTTTTTGGATGCAAATGCTTTGTCCTTAATAACATAAAGGATAATCTTGGGAAATCTGACGCTAGCTAATGAATGATATTCCTAGGATATTCCACTTATAAAAAAACCCTTAGAGTTTTTAACAAATGAATTCAGACAGTAGAAGAATTAGTTGGTGTTAACTTTGATAAGTCTAACCCCCTTGTGTATAGAGGTATGTTGTTGATTGTGCAGGTATCTTTGAGAAAACATCTTTGGAAGATAATGCTAGGTATAAATATCAATAGAATGAGTAAGATCAAAGTCAAATAGAGAGACTCATTCTGAATAAGAAAACTTGGAAAATCAAAGTCTACCCAAAGAATGGATGACTACTAAGAACCATTCAGTTCATAACGTTGTTGAAGATATTTCTAAGGTAGTTACAACTCAACACTCACTTAACAATGTATGTAATCACATGGACTTTGTTTTCAAAATTGAGGGAAAATAAGTTGATGAGGATCTCATAAAAGAATATTGGTATCTTTCTATGCAAGAAGAGTTAAATCAATTTAAAATAAATAACATTTGAGAAGTCGTTCCTAAAGCATCAACTATTCAACTAATTAGGACCCCCTAGATATTTCACAACAAGCTTGATGAAGATGGAAATTGTTTGAGAAATAAACCAAAACTTGTTGCAAAAGAATATAATCTACAAGAGGGCATAAATTTCGATGATACATATGCTCCTATAGCTTGATTAGAGGCCATACAAATGCTTCTAGAATTTTCTTGAATCATGGATTTTAAATTCTTTCAAATGGATGTAAAGATTGCATTCTTGAATAGTTACATCAAAAAGGAAGTGTTTGTTAATCAACCTCTGGGTTTTGTAAACTCTTCATTTTCTGATCATGTCTTCAAGTTGAAAAATGCTTTGTAAGGTCTTAAACAAGCTCCTAGAGCTTGGCATGATCATCTAAGTAAGTTTCGGATTGAAAATAATTTTTAAAGAGGAGAAGCTGATAAAAACCTTTTTATCAAAAAATCCAAGTATAAGATATTGTTAGTTCAAATTTATGTAGATGATATAATTTTCGGTGCTACTAAAGAATCATTATATAAGGAGTTTTCAAAGATGATGCAAAATGAGTTCGAGATGTCAATGATGGGGGTGCTTTGATATTTTATCTGCATTCAAATTCATCAATACAAAGAATACACGTTTATTAATTAAGAAAAGTACTGCAAAGAATTACTCAAAGGATTCAACATGGACAAAGTTAAGGTTATCACCGCTCTGATGGGTACTTCCAGCAATTTGTACCAATGTTTGACGAGTTATCACCTTTACCCCTCTACATCACGTCCTAATATAATGTTTGATGTTTGCCTTTGTGTCTATTTTTAAGCATCCTCAAAAGAATCATATCTCTCTGTTGTAAAACACATTATAAGATATCTCATTGGCACACCACTAATGAGTTTATGGTACCCCAAAAGGAAGGATTATGTATTAGTTGGATACTTTGACTCTGATTTTGTTGGGTGCAAATTAGGCCAGAAAAGTATTAGTGGTACATGTCACTTACTTGGTAACTTGCTTGTATCATAACATAACAACAAACAAGCAAATGCATCGTTATCCATCGTTAAGGAAAAATGTGTTGCCGCGGGTAGTTATTGCATGCAAATTATCTATATAAAACATCATCTAAGTAATTACAGAGTTAATCTTGGTGCTATCCCGATAAAATATGACAACACTAGTGCCACAAACCTTGTGAAGAATATGGTACCTCACTCTCAGACTAAACACATTGGGGTTAGACACCATTTCATAAGAGAACATGTTGAAAACGGAGATAGCATAGTTGAGCACATGTCTTCATTTAATCAACTCACATATATTTTTACTAAACCTCTTCCTAAAGAAAACTTCTTTATCATTAGAACTTAATTAGGAATACTAAATCAATCATGCATGGATTAATATTGGCTAAATTCCTAATCTCCTTTTTCTCCTTTCCTTTCTCTATATGGTATACATGATCTATATGCTTTCCTTGAGTTTACTTTTTTGTTGTTTTTATAATGTCAAATGGGGGAAAGTATACTCTCAAGGGGAGTAGGGTATACTCTCTATTTTTATCTGGGGGAATTTAACCACTCTAATTTGTTATCATTGTTTTCTTATTTGTTCACCCTTTTGAGATATAAGTTTTCATCATCAAAAAAAGGGGATAATGTGAAGCTATGTGTTTCTTAGTAGCAGACGATCCTTGGTGATTTTGATGCCGACCATACATAATGTCAAGCGACATTAAGTAGAATTAAAGATATATGATTCTATGGTGATGAAGTCTATAAAAGAAGTCATATCGATCCTCATTAGATAGAAGAAATCAAGTCCCATATGAAGTGATGAATCTAGTGTGAATCTAGCAAGAGGTCTTGAAGTTCAAGACATATCAAAGAGAAGAACTGTGAAAGCTCGCTTGACCTTATGTCTGAGTGATCAATGTATTGTAAAAGTATAAGGGAAATCTCTCTCTCTCTCTCTCTCACACACACACACACACACATACACACACACACACATACACACGCACACACATACACACACGTATGCACACACACACATGCACACACACACACACACACACACACACACACACACATGCGTTCGCACAGACACACACACAAAAAAAATATTTTTGAAACCTCTATACTTTAATAAAATCACCAGAAAATGTTACACTAGTATAGTTTACATTAAATAATCGTTTATCACATATGGTTAATCAACCATATCTTTTGCAACTCATCCAAATTGATTAAGAGGGATTTTAATCGATTAGTAAGGTGAAATTGAAAACTTTTAATATTTAAACTATATAATCAATTAGATTAGGCTCATATCAATTGTGAGCATTAAACAACTCATTGATCATTTTCCTTTATGAACTATAATTTTCTCCTATATAAAAAAGGCTTCTCGTCATTTCAAAACACACCAAATTTTAGATTTCTACTATCATCTTCTTAGTTACTATTTTCTCTCCTTTTATATTTTTCCCTAAAGTTTACTTAGTTCCTTGTGAGTGAAAATGTTTCAAAGAGTTTTTAGTTGTACTGGTGTTCATGCTTAAGTGTTATTCATAAAAAATGTGATTCTCTTATTTGATATCTTTGGTTCTTGAGATTACCATGGTAAAGTATCTATTTAGTCATTGAGATTGTCTTGGTAAAATCTTTGTTTGGCTCTTGATATTAGCCGGTAAAATCTCTGTTTGGTTTGTGAAATTAACCTTCAAAATCTCCATTTGGTTTAGGGGTTCAACTTGTATAAAATCTCTCATCTTTGTAATAAGGTTCGCGGGCATATCCATGAAAGTTCAAGAATTTTTATAATGGAATTCTCAAGAAGAAATTATTGAGGAGAGGAAGTAGGACAAGTGGTTGGACCGAACCTCTATAAATCTTGGTGCATCTCTCTATCCTTATCTCTTTTATTTCTGAAGAAGAGTCAAACAACTATAGGTAGAGGAAAACCTAACAAAATTATAAGAAATATTATTAAGAAATAAGTTAAATAATTGGATTAAAACATATAATATTGAATAGAACATTATGAAAAAAATTAATTAATGTAACTGTAGCGGTAAATTCATGACCATCAAACTATGGATAAGTTTAACATCAACAAAACCAGAGTCACCACGACACTTTTATTGTTTCCAAAGGAAAAGGGAAAAGTACAAACAAAACCCAAAGATAAGAAGTTTTCAAATCAAAAATAATAAAATGCCATAGATTACAGGTAAGGGGGTTGGTTACACAAAGGGAAGATGTTAGCATCCAAAGTGTCCTACGTACTCCTAGGGAGCCCTTTTTTATGCGTGCATGTGTTTTTGGTATAAATGATTTTTGATAAAAAATAGAGTGTGGGGATGAGAAAAGAATTCATAGATTATATTTTTTGTGTTCGGCAAGACATTCGGTCTTGTGCCTACATACCAACATAAAATGAGGGATCAAAACCTCGTAGTTCATGGTAAAAATTTCAAATAAGTTGGTGACTTGCTTTTAACAAAAGGTTAATAAGAGGGGGCACAAAGGCACAAAAGTTTGAATGAAGTTGTTAGTTCTTTTTGTCTTTTGAAATTTTAAGTCAATGTGATTAAGTTTATTTACAAGTTTAATTTAAGAAAGAGTTTGAAAATTCAATGGAATAAGGCCATCGTTTCTAATTATTAAAACAAAGTCTAAGTTTGAAATTATAAGCAAAGAAGGTTTTTGAAAAGGGGGGAGATATTTTGAAATTAAAGAAGTGGGAGGAGATGAAAAGGCTATCCTAAACACAAAATTTAAAAGTTAAGAGTTGAAAAGATCTGACCAATGGGATGCAATCCAACAGACAAGAATTTCATATAGAAACCCATTTTCCCTTGGACTTTTATCAAGCAATAATCAATAAGCAATGAGCAATATCCAAACATAATGAAGAGCAAGGCATCAGATAAAGATAGCCACATACAAGCAAGCACTCCAATAGCTAGCAGTCTTCATTGTCTTCCAGTGTATCAGATGAAATATTCCTTGATCAACTCAGAACAAAGCATCAGACACAAGATCAAAATAACAATTAAGCACAAAGACAGAGTAGCAGATGAACCCAAGAAATTCCCAAGGCTTGTATCAGATGAATGCTCAGTTCACAATAGCTCAGTCTCAGAATATTAGCATTGGCCAAGTCCTTTTTACACAGGGAATGTTGCCTAATCCTAAGTTCAAGAGTTCAGATCAAGTTCAACAGTCTACCAGATGTTTTTTTTAGGGTTTTTATTGTTATTAGGTATTTTAAGGTCCTAAGATCATAAACAAAACCAAAAATCACAAAATATATATACAATCACAAGATATGGCTCAAATGAGCAAAATGAAAATGGCATAAACATAAACAAATTATATGAAATGTTAATGGTAATGAATGATAAATGACTGAAATTTAAATTGCGTAAAGTAAATGACTTGAAAGTAAAGCAATATTAACAAGAGTTAGTCAAATGTTAGTCAAAAGTTAGTCAAGAGTTAATGGTGATTTTTAATTGATTAAGTCATTCTTTGGAGAACACTCAACCATTCATTCACATGTATGAATCCTTAAACCAATACATCTTCCATGAGAAGGGCTCCAACTTGGCTAACTCAACAAGTATGCCACTAGCTCCCATGAAAGGATAAAAGGTCAAGTCTCCATACAATGCCATGAAGAACGGGAGACTTACAATCTCATTTACTAGAATGCTATGCCTTGAGGGTCAAATTTAACTCTATGTTAAGCAACCGTAATTGGACTTATGTAGAAGTCACAATTATCTGAGGCCAGGCAATACAAATTTAGGTGTTAATGCATGTTAGAGATTTGGTATAAAGAATCAAACTCTTAAAGCATACCACACACTAAAAGAAAAAAGATCAGAAGGGAGGGACCTATCTCAGTCACATTTGTATTGATTCATCTGACACAAGGCCATTGATGAATCAATTAGCTTTTAGACATTAGAGATTTCATGGATCAAATGATGGAATGGGGAAGAATAGGGATGAATATGAAGAGGGAGGGGAAGATAGAAACACAAATTGATCATGAGAAGAATTTCATCAAATCAAAACCATCCATTCATTTTGGGAGATGAAATGTACATTTCATCAATCCCCTAAATCCAATGGTTTTGATCTAACAAAAGTCAAATCAACCTTGATCAAGGCCCAAACAGAAAGTCAAACATTACAAGACCATAAAAATGACTCAACAACATTTTAAAACATTTAATCAATTAAAAATCAATTTAAAAATGAATTAAAATACATTTTAATTTCGTCAAAACCTAAAATCCCTTCAAAACACCAAATAAATGGCCAAGGGATTTATCCTAGGTCAAACAAGGTCAAAGGACCTTAGGCAAAAAATTTCACTATTTTTGAAAAGTCAGAAGTATTTTTAAACAATTAAAAATTTGCACAAAAACATTTAATTCATGAAAAATATCAAAATTAATCCAAAAAACATTTTTAATTTAGAATGTGGAAGAGAAAAATATTTAAAGATTATTGGTGAAAGTCCCATATTTTTTGGATTAAAAATGAAATTTCTATGAATAAAATAAAATAAGTGGATTGAATGGAAATTCAGAAAATACAAAAAAACAAGGGCCATCAGATTTCCCTCATTAATTGAGGTGACCAAGCGCGCGCGTTCCATGATGCACTACAGTCAACATGTTGCAAACTTGGTATTTAAAAGCAAAGGATCAGATTAAAACGTGGGATGGTGATCAAAGGGTTCTGGACATGCCAACACACCACCAGAGCTAGGGCTCTGGTGGTATGTTCACCGGAGCTAGGGCTCTGGTGGTATGTTCACCGGACTGGTCCACCATAAACCAAACGGAAAATGAAAAGTGAGTACATGTTTTTGAAGGAAAAATACTCAGGAGCACGAATCTGACCTCCATTTCTTCCAATTCCAAATATACTAAAAGATACATGGATTTTAAATTTGAGGTTCATGATCTGAGTTGCTTTGATTTGACCTTAAAGTAACTCAATCTTGTCGCCTACATTGGTGGGACTTCAGCCAACCAAAAAATCAAAGAGAATGGTGAAGAATTGAGAGATAATCAAAGAGAGAAAGTTTCTGAAAAATCACCTTCGAGTGGCTTGAATCTGGCTTGATCTTGCTTCCAATTGGCCTTGGCTCGACTCTAGAAGATTGCAGGAAGTGAATTAGACCAAAGAAGGGCTTGGATTCTTGGAGTTTCAATCTCAAAACAGAAGGAGATTTGAAACTCGACTTCAAGTGAAATCTTCAAGTTTATCCTTTAATGGAGGTTAGGGAGACAATGGTTCAAAGCTTGGGCAAGTAGGAATCCTTTTTCTGATCACAATGGCTTTGTATTTATAGTGTATCAAGTTGCTTTTCACACACTTTAAAAATTTGCCAATTTTAGCAACTTTGGTGCATGGATGCATGGGCAATGATTTAGGCCTGAAGAATGATGCAATCCAACTCCAATTCGTGCACATTGAGTACTGAAACCATAACATGTAAGCATGCAATATGAAATGGTTATTTGAATTCAAAATTTACCAAAATAAACCTATGAAAGGAACCATACGCAAGTCCCTCAATCTTGGTCCAAATGAGGTGATCTTGGACTTTTTGGAAAGGTGAGATCAAGGGGAACAACTTCCATGTTTAACACTTTTTCATTTGAAGCTTGGATCATGATTTAGGGGGAAGTTTGGAAAATAAAACATAATAGAAATTTTTCTAAGTACCAAGTCAAATGTTCACTTCTTCCACCTTGAATAACTTTTTCTATGAGCTTCAAATGGAAAAAAAATCCTTCATAAAAGTTGTATATATTTCAAACTTATTCAATTTGGTCACAAATTTGACCTCATTTGGATTTGGCATGAAGGAGTTATGCATTTTAGAAGATGACGAAAATTGCTTGTTCAATGGTAATGGCCCAAAATGACCTATCATGTTTCCTCTTGGCACATGCCCTTGCAAGTTGAATTTGAAATTTATCAAAGAAACAAAGTTTGATAGGACATATTGAAATTGATCATGAAACTTTCACCATAAAAATCATCTTTTTAAGAAAAAATAGCTCTTGACTTCAACATAAAAGTTGTTTGTAATGTCACAAGGAGTAACTTTTCTCTTGGAATAATTTTCATATGACAAAAAATGTAGGAGATAGGGTCTAGTGAACCCTAGTTTTGACCAGTTGACTTTCTCTGGTCAACCATCATGAACCAACTTGAAAACTTGAAGTTCTATTGATCGTTTGGACTCATGGAGGATCATATATGCATACGTTTATGTGTAATGAAGTATACCTTGATATATTTGATCAAATGTTAAAGAAACTTGTTGAGGAAGTCATATAAGATACCTAGATGAATTAGGGCTTCCAAGGCAAACAAGCTTCAAACTCTTGGTGAATTCTTGATCAAAATGATAAATGAAGATCACGAGGACCCATATATGATATGAACCATCTCTTGATTTATCTCCTTGCATTGAGGGTCTCAAACTCTAGTTGTGAGCTTGATGAGGCATTGGTGGATGCACACACTACCTACAAAAGAAACAAAGCTATGCATAGACATATTTTTGGTATTTTGGTTAGTAAATAAAGAAAAACAAAGTATGATACAATCAAATATGCTTGGTGATCTTTCCCAATGCAAACCCAATGAATGGGGTAAGGAGGATGCCAAGGTGTGATCCCAAAGCCTATGCAAATGATGAGATAACATGAGGATCTTATGGTCAAAATTGGGGTCTTATAGTAACCAATCTACTTAACAAAATAAAGCTTAGTTGTTGTTTTATTATATATTAGTGAAATTATCTTGAAATATCATATGAAATATTAAAATAATGTTTATTTTTATTGGTCTATTAATTGGTTCAATCAAATATAAATTATTTTATTACCTTGTAAAGGGGAAGTAAAAGACAGGGTCGACTTCGGGCCAAGACACCCAGACCCATAACCCAGGGCCTCCAAAAAACAGGGGTCTCAATCTTTTTTTATGGGGATTTTTTAATGCATCCTATATGTTTTTTAGGCACCACTCGAAATTTCTAAAATGCCCCCAATTTCCGAAGATGCATCTATGGACACACCAAATACACACTCAACACAGGCCATTCCGAGTGGCGCCATATAAGTTGGTTTTTTTAATTCCGTAGATGCATCTCTAGTAAATTTTCGTAGATACATTTCCGGAACGTATGTAGACCAAAACCAGAAGCATACATCAAAAACATGTAATTTGACAAAATAAAATTAACATTCATAACATAAAATAAGCAATACATAAATGATTGTAATACAAAATGAAAAATTACACTTCAATATCTAGGTGGATGCTTCAACATCTTAAGAATATCTTTGGGCGATCTTGGAATCTTCACTTTCAACTCGACCGAAAATTTTGTTTTGAAATGGAAAAAGTTTTTCCACATAGCCCTAACATTTGCATCTGTCTTGAGCTTAAATTAGCTGAACTCAATCTTCCCTCCATTGTCAACCGATGGTGAACGGTACTCGAGCTTCACAATTCTCCAATTGGTTTCGTAAGGTAGGAGATAATGGGTTTCATCTGTAATATCTGCAAGAGATGTGTACTTGGTGAGATTAAAGATTCGCTCGGGAGTTTTGTTGGAGAAGGAAACATTTGCGACATACCAGTTGATGTTTATTTGTGACATTTGAGATATTTTCAATTTGTTTAAAATAAGAAACAAAAGCACCTTAATTTTTAGAATCCATATATCAATATGGATTACTCAAAAGCAGGCATACTAATTCCGAAGATATATCTCCAGTTCCGCACCGTATTATTTTGTTCCAGAGATGCATTCTGGAACCTCTCCTGAATAGGTTTGAAAAAATAACCTTTGAAACATAGCCTTTTTTATTTAAAAAGAACAAACGTTTGCATGAGGAAGATAAAAAAATGCATTAAGACACAATATGAACAAATGTTGAATATATTACACTTTATTTATATTGATATACAATTACATACACTTATTTGTTCGACTAAATAATAAATTAAAACAAATTGAAACATATGTCACTGGCTAAATATATGGGTGGCATCCCTTTTGACTTTTGTGTATTTGATTCTCTTTCGACATATTTCAACAAATCAAGATACTTTTCACAAACTTTCCTAAAATGCATAATGAAATCGGCATATAGTTCTTTTGTGGAAGAATTTACTATACATGTCACACCCAAAAATTTTCCCTCCCCTTTTTATCTTTTTATTCAATCCTTGACTTAAGAACCATCTGTATATATTCATTCCTCATTCATATGCATCATTCATCCGATAAATTGATTACTATAGATTCAAAGCTCTTGGCTTGCAAGCTAGAATTTATGTGTGGATCAAACTTTCAAAGGCATGGTATTGACTATTCATCTGAGCATAAGGGATGTGAAACCCTAATTGCATGGTCTATTGAAGCATGAATTCAATAGGGTTTCATCATGAAACTCCTCAGGACTTTCAAACCCTAATTCTTAATGATATGTTTATAAGGCCTTATGGATTTTCTCTGGGCCTTGTCTTGGCTATCAAAACCCTAATTGGGAGGTTCATATATTAAAGATTTATTTGTGAAGCATCATGATTGATTCAAAGATCTTGGTTGAAGGGTATGCCTCATGAAACCCTAATCAGGGAGGATATGGTCCTAAGTTACCTTATGGCTTGACTTTTCATCTGGATGGCCTCCAAACCCTAGTTTCATCTAAATCTTCACACATTGTGTGTTTGATTCTCTTGCTTGATTAATCCCCCCAATAACCTCTTGTTCATGGTTCACTCATGTTGATTACTTGGTTTTAGTTCCATTCATTTGTGCTTGAGCCCTTTGGTCCTAACTCAAGTCTTTGATCCCACAACTTCCATTTTTGCTTCCATTCCATGACATTTCATCTGGTCATTTCAAGTGCCTAGTCCATGACTTGCTTGGTTCCACCTGGTCAATGTTGTTCAAGTCCATTGTCATGCCATTGGTGCTTGGCCTATGAATCGTTGGATAGGTCATAGTACATGTTGGTCCTTGCTAAGATCTTAGGTTCATGTTCATCATTGTCCATTCAAGTTAATTTAATTCATGTTAATGGTTCATTAAAGTCATGGTCTTGTTCATCATTCATGTTAATCTATGTCATGTTCAAAGTTCATCTCAATCTATTTCAACTCATGGTCATGTAATGGTTCATATTCATCAATTCATTACAAGTATCAAGATTCAATTCCATAAAAACATCAAATTCAAATCATGTTCATACAATATCATACAAGTATCAAATTCATTCATAAACAAGTGTAAATTTCATTCATACACATCAAATTCCATCATTACACATAAGATGTCCATTACATGAAAAATTACAATTTTTGGCAACTTTGACCAAGTGTTGACTTTGGTCAACAATTGACTTTTTGGTCAACTTTGACCAAAGTCAACTCACATATTCCTTAAACTACTAAATGGCTAGTACTAATTCCATACTTCATGTTCCATGTCCATTCTGATCTTGACCTAACCATTTGGACTTGTTTCTTCATTTTTTGTGGTCTACATGCCATGAACATGTTTGAACTTGGGCTAGCCATAACTTCAACTACCTTGCAACCCTACATCATTCACACACCAGTCAAGAATCATACAAATAACTCTGCAAAACATGGCAATGCAGTCATGACAAGAACCAGAACATTATAAATTTGTTCATTTAAGCATAAGCAAGCATAACATTTTAATCAATGTTCTGATCCTGATTCACCAAGTAGCCATGCTCATAACTACAATTTCAAAAGCATCATGTGGTTGCAGCAACCATGTTCAGAATGACAATGTTAAGGCACCATCATGTTACAACAAAATCATGTTAACTAACATGGTAAATCTAGCAGCACACACAAGAGGGCAATCAAAATCAAGGTGAGTAAGTGAAATATTCCCAAACCTCATAATGAAGATCAAGTTAAGTCAGAATCTGCTACCACCATGAACAACATAACCCCACCAAGTCATAAGTACCTGACTATCTGATGCGAACCACCAGACCTGCACATGCCTTGAACCAAGCTGCCACAAGAGGCTGAGGCAATGGACATAACCCTATTGCAATGTTGCATACCTGCACAAACCAGGACCACACCTACAGAACCCCATGAAGCCATACTGCAAAATCACCCAAGTCAGAATCATGCCTGCTACAGGACAATGGACCAAGGCCAGATATACAACCTTCACTAAGCCTACTAAACCAACGCTAAATGATCGGGAAAATAGCAAGTGTACTATTTTTGCTGATGTAGTAATAAGAGGGATGTTTCCCAAAGATCGATCTCAAGGATTGCACAACAATATAAGGGTAAATAGTCACTCAATTGAACCAAAGTACTAGTTATGGTTTTGGAGAATTCACTGTACGAAAAAATATAACAAATAAATATTTTCACAAGTTAATATGATATGCCAAGGAAGGTGTATAAAAATCTCCTGTAATGACCCTTGAGTGTATATCTCCTTAATACTGAACATTGTTTCAATTACCGGATCTTAAGATTATTTCCCCCTAAGACCTCAGAGGGAAGCCTTTGGTATTCAATCTAACCTCTAAGTCCTTAGGTAATTATGATGAAGCCAAGCATTTTAATTTAACAAGAATAATCCGGTAACCATAGGGTATCCCTAGTCCTAGGTGATATCTACTATGGTTTCACTGTATAAAAACCTTAACAATTGTAGTCATGCTAATTGTTAACCATACATCAATGTTAATTTTTGCCATAAAGAAAGCATTACACGAATCATACATCATTCTTAATCGTTAACCGCATATTTCACTTCATCATAATTTCCAGGCTCTCACACTCTCATATCAATGCTCACACATGAACCACTCCAACATACATCACATGAATCCCTTTGCTTCATCTTCAATTTCACGTTTCTTTCACTCTCATCTCCAAAGTTCATACAAGAAATAAATGAGAGAAAATTGAATCCAGATTTAAGCTAGCACATGAACTCAACATACACGAATCTTTTTTGTTTCATCAGCTTCGGTTCTAGACTCTCACTCTCATACAGATGTTCGACGAAAATCAAGAGTAAATAAAATGAAATTGGATCCAAGCATACACGAATCTTCGATTCCAAGCTCTCACTCTCATCTCAACAGTTCATACAAAAGTCAAGAACAAAAATAGAATACAAATCCAAGCCAAATCTTCCTATTCAAATCAAAATCATCGTGCACCTTCAATGAGTTCATTTTTTGCATGCCGAATTGAGAATAAATAGTGGATGAAATCATGGATTGCATTCAAGAAATGAAAAGATAGTTGAAGCAAGAGCAGAAGATTTACCAAATTGAAGCTCCGACCCGGTGGTTCTCCGACGAATACATGTACTGAGTTCCTCCTCTTTTCTTCTTATGCTCTTATTTGCTCCACCTCCTCTTCTTGTCTACAAATGCTTGATGTGGATTGAAGAGAAAACATGAGAGTTTGAGGAATCAATCTAACAGAGTTTTGAAACTGTAAGACCCCAATTTTGACCCTAAGATCCCTCATGCTATTCTCATCATATGCATTGGGATCACACTTTGGCATCTTCCTTACCCCTCATTCATTGGGTTTGCATTGGGAAAGATCACCAAGCACCATGTGATTGTATCATACTTTGTTTTTATTTATTTACTAACCAAAATACCAAAAATATGTCATTGTATAGTTTAACTCTTTTGTAGGTAGTGCACATGCTCACCTATGCTCTATCAAGCTCATATATAGGGTTTGAGACCCTCAATGCAAGGAGCTCAATCAAGAAATGGTTTAATATGGCTCTAAGTATCATATATGGATCTCCAAGATCTTCACATGTTATTTTGATCAAGAAATCATCAAGAGTTTGAAGTTTGTTTACCTTGGAAAGCCTAATTCATCTGGGTATCTTGTATGACTTATTCAACAAGTTTCTTCACCAATTGATAAAATATTTCAAGGGATACTTCACATCATATGCATATATGGTTCTCCATGAGTCCCAAAAGTCAATAGAATGTCAAGCTAGCAAGTTGGTTCATGGTGGTTGACTAAAGAAAGTCAAATGGTCAAAACTAGGGTTCCCTAGACCCTATCTCCTACAATTTATATCATATGAAAATGATTCCAAGAAAAACGTTACTCTAAATGACATTCCAAACAACTTCCATGTTGAGGTCAAGAGCTAGGTTTGCTTGTAAAGTCATTTTTTATGGTGAAAGATTATAGGTCATTTTGTCTAAACCCTAATTTGGAGGTCAACTTCCCAAGACCATAACTTGCTCAATGTTTATGAGATGAAATCTATTCAAATTGCATGATCAAATTAAGTATGTATACTTCAACTTTGATGTTTGGAGTAAGAGCAAATTCAACTTGCAAGTACATGTGATAAGAGGAAACATTATAGGTCATTTTGGGCCAATACCATTGAACAAATGATTTTCCTCAACTTCTAAAATGCATAACTCCTTCATGCTAAATATGAATGAGGTCAAATTTATGACTAAATTGAAGGAATTTGAAATAGCTACAACTTTTATGCAGGAACCTTTCTCATTTTAAGTCCATAGAAAAAGTTATTCTAGGTGGAAGAAGTGAACATATGGCTTAGTACTTAGGTTTTTTTTGATATGTTTGATTTTCCAAACTTCCACCTCAAAATTCATCATGGTCCAAGCTTCAAATGAAAAAGTGTTAAACATGAAAGTTGTTCCTTTTGATCTAACCTTTCCAAAATATCCAAATTCATATCATTTGGACAAAGTATGAATGGCTTGCGCATGACTTAAAGTTGGAGGACCATTTGGGAGATTTGAAGTTCCACTTTTCATACACGAATGCATGGCTTGACAACATGATTTCAGCATTGCTTACACACAATTTTGGACCTAAGTGCATCATTTGATGGGCCTATCACACGACCATGCAAGCATGCAAGTGAGATTTTCAACTTTTGGACAAAAGTGGAAGTGTGCAATTATCAATCTCCTTGACTATAAATAGAAGCTCTCTTGCTCAGAATTGAGGACCCTGTCACACAAGCTTTGAATCAAAAACCCTAAACCCTCACCATTAAAGGATAAGCTTGAGGAGTTTCTTTGAAAATCGAGTTTCAAATCTCCAACTGTTTTGAGATTGAAATTCCAAGAGTCCATCCCTTTCCTTGATCTATTTCCACTCCATCAAGCATCTGAAGCAAGGCCAAGCATAATTAAGAGCAAGATCATGCCAATCTGAAGCTACATTGAATGTGGTTTTCCAGATTTTTCCACTATTCGATTCTCTCTTATTTCTCCACTATTCTTGTTGATTTTTGGTTGTCTGACGTCCTACCAATGTAGGAATCAAGATTGAGTTGCTTAGAGGTTAAATCGAAGCAACTCTGATCATGATCCTTAAATTTCAACTCCCTGTATCTTCCTATATACTTGGGGTTAGACAAAATTGAGGCCAGATTCAAGCTCCTGAGCATTTTTCTTTAAACTCATGTCCTCTTTTTTCATTTTGGTGATGGTTGAAGGTGTACCAGTCCACTGAGGTCCACCGGAGAAGAAGACCAGAGCTCTGGCTCCGGCGATGTGTTGGCAAAGCTCTGAACCACATGATCCATTTGAAATGTTCTAATCCCGAGCATTGGTTTTGATTACCATGCCTGCTGCGCTGTTGACTCCAGACCACATGGAACGCGCGCTTGGGACCATCTGATCCGCCACCTCAATTAATGAGGGAGATCAGATGGTCCACGTATTTTTGAATTTTTGAATTTCTATTTTTATTGCTTTATTTTCATTAATTCATATTAATTTCAATATTGATCCAAAAATATGGGACTTTCACCAAAAAATTTCAAAAAATTTTCTCTTTCATTTTCTGAATTAAAATTATTTTTTGGATCAATATTAATATTTTTCATGATTTAATTGTTTTTGTGCTTATTTTTAATTATTTAAAAATACTTTTAAATCTCCAAAAATAATGAAATTTTTTCTCCTAGGTCCTTTGACCTTGTTTGATCTATGATAAATCTCTTGGCCATTTATTTGGTGTTTTGAAGAGATTTTAGGTTTTTGATCAAACATGATTTAATTTATTGCATTTTTAATTGATTTTTAATTGTTTAATTGCGAATAAATTGTGTTGAGCTATTTTTATTGACTTGTGAAGTTTGACTATTGTGTTTGGGCCTTGGTCAAGGTTGATTTGACTTTGTTGGATTAAAATCATTGGATTTAGGGGATTGATGAAATGTACATTTCATCTCCCAAAATGAATGAATGATTTTAATTTGATAAAAGTCCTCCCATAACCAATTTGTGATTGTCTCATTCCCCCTCCCTCTTCATCTTCAATCCCATTCTATCTCATCCATTCCATTGACCTATGATATCTCTATGTCCTAAGGCTAATTGGTTGATAAACCAATACTAGTAAGGATGCGATTAGGTCCACCCTTTTGACATTTTATTTTAAGTGTGGTATGTTTTAGGAGTATGGTTAATTATACCATATCTCTAACATGCATTAACACTAAAATTTCTATTTCTCAACCTCAGATAGTTGTGACTTCTACATAAGTCCAATTACGATTGCTTAACATAGCGCTAAATTTTGACCCAAAAGTATAACATTCTAGTAAGTGAGATTTTAAGTACCCCCCCTTTCATGGTATTATGTGGAAACTTGGCCTTTTTTCCTTCCTTTGGAAGATGTCTTGGTTCAAAGATCCATGCTTGTGAATAGAGGGTTGAGTGTTCTCCAAAGAATGACTTAAACAATTGAAAAAAAACAAAAGAAATACTAACATCTAATCAACTAGCATTTGGACTAACTTTTAAATTCAAGTCATTTACCTTATGAACTTTAAATTCAAGCCATTTTACATATCACTTAACTTGTTTATTTTAATGCCATTTTCCCTTTGCTCACTTGAGCCATATATTGTGATTGTATATACTTGTTTGTGTATCTTGTTTGTGTTTGTGGTCTTAGGACCTTAATGTACATAATAATAACAAAAACCCTTAAAAAATATTTGTGTGGACTGTTGGATCTGATTTGAGCTTTGGACTTAGAATTAGGCAACATTCCCTATGCAAAAGGACTTGGCCAATTACAACATTTCTGAAACCAAGTTCTTGTGATTTGAATTTTCATCTGATGCAAGTATTAGGATCCACTTGAGTTCATCTGCTACATGGTATTGATGCAAATGTTACTTTGAACCTGTGTCCAATGCCTATTTCTGAGCCATTCAAGGAGTATGTCATCTGATACACGGGGAAGATTATGAAGAAGACTATAGAGTTGATAGCTTGGATGTGTATATATTTATTTGATTCCTTGCTCTTCATTGTGCTACTTGCTTATTGATATTGCTTGATTTAAAGTCCAAAGGAAAAATGGGTTTCTATATGACATTCTTGTCTATTGGATTGCATCCCATTGGTCAAATCTTTTCAACTCTTAACTTTTAAATTTTTGCTTAAAATTAGTCTCTTCATCTCCTCCCACTTCTTAAATTTCAAATCCCCCCCCCTTTTCAAAACCTTCTTTGCTTGTGATTTCAAAATTTAGACTCTTTTGCAAATTAGAAACTTTGGCCTTACGCCATTGCATTTTTAAACTCTTTTTTTAATCAAACTTGTAAATGAATCTAATCATATTGACTTAAAATTTCAAAAGACAAAAAGAAATAACACTCATTCAAGCTCTTTTAGGCCTTTTGTGCCTCTTTCAAACTTAAATTTTTGTTAAAAGCAATTCACTCACTTTGAAATTGATACCACGAACTACGAGGTTTTGATCCCTCATTTTTATGTTGGTACGTAGGCACAAGTCCGAAGGTCTTGTCAAACACAAAAATATAATTAATGAATTCTTTTCTCATCCCCACACTCTATTTATTGCAAACATCATTTTATACTAAAACACATGCACACATAAAAGAGCTCCCTTGGATTACCTAGGACACTTTGGGTGCTAACACCTTCCCTCTGTGTAACCAACCCCCTTACCTATATTCTCTGGAATTTTATTAGTTTTGATTTGAAAACTTCTTATCTTTGGGTTTTGTTCGTACTTTTCCCTTTTCCCTTGCAAACAATAAAAGCGCGGCGGCGACTCTAGTTTAATTGATGTTAAGTTTATCCATAACTTAATGGTCATGAATTTACCGCTACAGAAACATAGTGAAGTTGGAGAGAGAAATTTGTGATTTTTGTGATTGGTCCTTGATTGAAGAGTGAAGCTTACAATTTATAGACTTTGATATCTATTAGAGATGCAACTCAAATGCATCTCAAATTCGAATGAAGTTCCACTGAGTTAGTTAGAAATTCAGAATTCTATTAGGGTTTAAATGAGTTAATTTGAATGTGTTAGTTTAAAATTGAAATGCATAAGTGATGTAATGTAATTAGAAATTAAAAAAAATCAGTTAGTGTAATGCAAAATTCGATTAAATGTAATGTGATGAAATTTAAAAATCCAAATTATGTAATTTCTGTTAGTTACTCGCATATGACAAATTGCTCTATTAGAAATTTTATGTAGGGGTTATCTTTCACTTTGTTAGAAAAATTACAGGTTGTAATGTGTTTGGTTTCTTTGCTATGCATTTTTCAATGAGTTGCTTGGACATATAAATGCGATTAGGCTACTATTGGCCTGTTTGGATTAGTGTATTGGACTATGGTGAACTATGGAATGTGTTAATTAAATTGTGTATGGAATATGTATCCTTGAATGGATTGATGTAGAAATGTTTATTGCTTATGAATGCTATACACTTGAATGCTTTGATTATGTTAGTTATGTTGTTGACAAAATGGATCGTATGGAATTGAATGAATGAATACCATTTTTTTGAATATGTGAGTTAGTGTTTTTATGCTAAACTATTGATGCATTTTGGTACATGTTTTGTTAGTCATGAGAATGGAAATTTTATGTTAGGTCCATTTAAGAAAAAATGGTGAAATACAAATGACTTGCTTTGGCTTGATTTTATGTTTAAGAAGTGATATGCATCGAACAAAGTTATATTTGGTGACATAATGGTGTCAAATGTAATTTTACAGGTTTTGGCATGGAAAATTGATGTTTTGTCAAGGACATCAAGGCAAGAACAAAAGGATGTGGGCTTCAAGATCATGGTGATGTGGTGGTGATTTTGGTCAACTAGTTAACCAAAAAGTCAACATTTGACCAAAATCAAATGTAGGTTAGAATAGGGTTTTTTCTTAATGTAAAGTGTATGGACTTGTAAAATGTACACATATGACTTGTAATGTAAAAAAGGTCTTGAACGAATATGACTTGGTTTCTCTAAAACATGACTTTCACCTTGTTCAAATACTTCCCAAGAAAAATGAGTGCATCTTGATATTGGTGTCTCATTCATGGACCTTGGAATGGTATGTTGGAAAAAGATAATGAACCTGAGCAATGAGTGAAACCTAATTTTGATTTAAAACCTTTCAACTTGGATATTTAATCTTGAATGAATCACGCAATGCATGACATGGCTCTGACCCATAAAGAAAGGACTAAAATATATGGATGAATTAAGACTTAATGGTCTATAATGCTCATATTAATCACAATGGATCCAGTGACAAACCAAGTGTAAGACCCTAATTTTGACCCTAAGATTCCTCATGGCATCATAACATTGCATTTACATCTTGCCTCAAGGATCATAAGCATCTTGGCTCTTTACCTTTGGGTGGGATCCCTTTGTGCGTTGGTTTGAGATCACCAATCATGATTGAATTGTATATTATTGCTTTTCTCATTTTATTTACTAACCAAAAGCACAAAAATATGTCACTAACATCTCTTGTTTGTAGCTTGAGCAGTCACAAGTCCAAGGCTTCTAGGAGATCCTTTGTGCATTAATATGGTCAAGAGAAGATGAAAGCAAGCATGGCAATGGTTCCCAAAGTTCTCATCCTTCAAATATGCCTCCCAAGTATCTCAATTCATCATTTTGATCAAAGCAAATCAAGGGGCTTGAGGCTTGTTTCCCAAGGAAACCCTAATTCATTTGTGTATCAACTGTGCCTTGCTCATGAAGCAACCTCAACCTATGATCAAATGAAATCAAGGGAAGTTATTTCATTCATCATTTAATCCATATTTGAACTTAATTGAGTGTCCTCAATCATCAATTCATCAAGACATGAGGTTTGGACTTGAGAAGTTGATCAGTCAATTCATCTGACTATTTTGAAATACACTGAGACCTAACTTTTTATGTTTTTGTCAAATGGAGATGACCCAAAGAGAAAAAATGTTCTTAAGAACCATATGAACAACTTTAATGTTCATAAAAAATTGATTTGAATCTTGGAAGGTCATCATCCATTCCAAGACATTATAGGTCATTTTGACTGAAACCATAATTTTGGGTCAACTTCCCAAGGACATAACTCCTTCATTTTTCATGATTTTGAGGCGGGATCAAATGCATTGGAAAGCTTAAGATGTCTAATTCAAATGTTATGTTGAGAAAAATTTCAAAATCTTAAAATAAATACATGTGATAATGCAAAACATTATAGGTCACTTTGGACCAAAGGCATTGAAATGTGAAAAAGTCCAACTTCAAGTGCCCATAACTTCTTCATCAAAAATACAAATGATGCAAAATTTAAGTCCAAATTGACTTCCTTGAAAATATCTACAACTTTGATGTTGAAGATTTTGTCATTTGGAGCTTGCATCATTGAAACAGAAGGGCTTGAACTTTGGCCATTTTTGAAAATCTCACATGTACATGTTTTGCACCCTACACTTCATGACCACTTTTCATCAATTTCCAAGGTTCAAATGGAGTTTTGATCAACATAACAAATGATACTCATGCAAAAAGCTTTCCAACCATTACTCATGAGGTGGTGTTTCTATTTTGGACATGGCATTTTCGAAGACTTGAACATAATGCACATTTTGGAAAATCATTTAATTTACCATGAGCCATTACCACATAACCTGCACGTCCAGTTTGCATTTGCTGATGTTCAATTGCCAAATCCAAGTGGAATTGGGCCCTCCATGCGCCTGTACAGGCCCATGCATGGAGGCCCTTTCTATTCATGCAATGGAATGTTCATGCGCTTCAGCCATGCCTTGCCTATAAATACAATGCTATTTCTCTTCATTTCACTAACCTGAAGGCGCCCCAAATGCCGTGCAATAGAATCCTCACCCTCACACCAAAGGAACTCTCTCATTTTTCTCTAAATTTTCAGATCTGAATTTTGATTTCCTCAATTGATTTTCAGATCTTAAAGTTCCTAAACCTCATCACCTTGATCCATAGAGTGAACTGCAAGCATCCATAGCAAGGAATTGTGACTCTAAGCTCTGTAAATCAGAGGTTTACCTTAACTTTTATTTTCTTCGAATCAACTTATATTGTGGTTATTTCTTGCTGTTGTTGTGTGATCTGAAGTCCTCTGCATAGAGGCAATTGTTTTGAGCTTCGAATTTTTGAAATCTAGCAAGTTCAGTTGAACACCATTAAAATTCCATCTCTGATTTCTCTCAATGTAGAAACCTAGAGTGGATTTGGTTGGTACAGGGGTGATGTACATCACCCCAGCTTTCGATTGGTGCCTGGATCGTAGCATATGGTTAACTTTTTTCTCTCTGCAATTTTTGAACCTCGCCGGAGCTGGCCGGAAAAGACGGTGGTGCTGGTCACCATCTAGTCTCCAGATTAGATCTGAGCCTTCCATTTCATTTTCCAGATCTAATCTCATACGTTCATGGTTATGACTTATTTAATGGCATGGTGCATTTCAGTTGACTAGCGTGTATGGTAAGCGTGCGCTTCCTGGCCACATGACGATCCATGTCAATTAATGAAGCTTCATCAGACGGTCCACACCTTTCCACATTTCCACATTTTCTATTTTCTGATTTTAATTTCTTTTAATTCTATTTCCTTTTAAAAATTCATAACTCCTTCATTATTGGTCCAAAAAATATGAGACCAATTTCATTTTTCTCCTTTTAATTTCTAGTTTCTAAAAATGATTTTTAATATTTTTTATTTTATCATTTGATATTTTTTAGGACTTTTCTCTTTTCTTCTTATTTTTAATTCATTTAAAATAGTTTTTGATATCTAAAAAATACAAAAATATTTTTCCAACCTATTTGAATGATGATAGATCTATGAAAAATATTCTCATCAATTTATTAATTGATTTTATATTTATTTGAGATTTTAATTCAATTAGGTTATTTTTATGCATTTTTAATTGATTAAAAATAGTTTCTGACTTCTAAAAATGCTGAATTTTTTTTGTCAAACTTTGTTTGACCTTGTTGAACTTGGGATAATTCACTTGGACTTTTCAAAGTTGATTTGAAGTGAGTTTGAAGTTTGACCTTTCTTTATTATTTTAATTCAAGTTTTATTTTAATATTGAAAAATACCAAAAATATTTTATTTGTTTCTTGACTTCTAATCTTTATTTTGCTTATGTTTCCTATTGTTTGACCTTGATCTTCTCTATCTTTAGTCAATGGTTGTTGATTATCTTATTCCATTTCCATTAATGTACTTTAATATTCATCTCCTTCTTCTTTTTCTTTTTCTTTTTTGATCAATGAGTTAAAGATTGGTGGTTAGCGTTGATACATGAAGGTTTAACCTTCCTTGATTCAAATCTAATTCATCTTGATCATGGATCAAGTGAATGACTTTGCATTAAGGATATGTTGCTTCCTAATCATGCAAAGAACCTAAATCAATACAAGATCATTTCTCATCTTCTTTTTGGCATGGCAAGTTGTAGGAGTTTGATTCACTAATCAAAATCTCTAACTTGTGTTGTTGCCTACATTATTATTGACCAGCCTAAGATAGTTGTGACTTCTACATAAGTCCAATTACGATTGCTTAACATAGTGCTAAATTGCCTTATGGCACACTAACTCTAACACTAACCATTAACCATTAACATTTAATTCTTACTCTTTACATTTATGCAATTTACTATTCTTGTACATATTATTCATTTGCTTTTTCCTTTGCTCATTTGAGCACATGTTTATGTTAATGCAATTTGCCTTTTGCTCACTTGAGCACATAATTGTGTATATATTATTGTGTTTGTGTTTTGTTTTGATTTGTTGTGGACCAAAATGCAAAAAATGGACAAATGGGCTTAGTTTCTAGGACATTCCCTATGAAAAATTGGAGTAAAAAGGACCTTAATGTTGAAGATGGATTAGAAGGACCAAATCTCTAAACTCACTCTTGTCCATTCTTGATTTTCTTCATAGAACTTTTTGATGTTGTGTGCTTTTGTGCTAGGAATCCTATTTGAGCCAAATTGAAGAACCATTGGCATGTTCATCCAAAGTGAAAGATACAAGAGCCATTGGGGATCTTCTAAGAGCTTGTTTGATTATGTTGATTGCTTGAGTGCACTTATTTTGCTCGCATATTCCAAAGGATGGGAGCTACTTGGATCATCAATATGATCTCAAGAGAGGAACTCCATTTGTGGTCTTTTCTTATCCTTCATCTCATGTATGATTAGGACCTTAGCCATTCTTCTTCTTCCCTCCACTCTAACCCAAGCCAAAATTTTTGTGCAAACATTTAAAATTTGTTTTCAAACATTAGAAACCTAAGCATTATGCTTTTGATTTTCAAACTTTCTTTTCATAACACTTATTTTGAATTGAATCTCTAAGTCAACTTTGACCATATTTTGTAAATACTTGTCATTGCTAAATATAAACTCATTCAAATACTTTTGTGGTTTCAATGGCCACTTTCTTAATCAAAACTTTTTCATAACCTTTAGCTATTAGGTTTGAGTTATCCTTGAGGTAGATATAATACTCACGTATATCCTTAGTGATGGACAATGAGTCTTCCATGCTTATTATAGGGTTAACCCCTCACTAGCATGTTGAAGCTATCCTCACATGATGGATTTGTGGTTTTAGGTTGAGTTTTCTCCCTTGGATAACAAAAGACCTTAAGGCTTTTGGACCAATCAATTCACCCACTTGTTTTGAGATTTTTACCCCGAACTACGAGGTTTTGATCCTAATCTTTTTTAAGATGGTACGTAGGCAATGGGTTTATCCATCCAAACACAAATTGTAAATAACTTGTATATTCTTTTCTCATCTCTTCAATCATGTTTGCACAAATAAATTTTCACAAAATACCAACCTTACAACAAGTGTGAAAAGGGCTCCTTAGGAGTACCTAGGATGTTTTGGGTGCTTAAAACCTTCCCATTGCATAGCCAACCCCCTTACCCCGATCTCTGACATTTTTACTAGTTTTTGATTCGATAAAACTTTTAGGTTTTTGTTCGTTTTCTAACCATTCCTTTGGATAAATAGAAGTGCGGTGGCGACTCGACTTGTATGGTTTACCTTGGATTTAGTCAATATCTCTAATGGTAACGAATACCCCGCTACAGAAAAGTGGCGACTCTGTTGGGGACATTTGCCTAGTGGGTTTTGCCTACTTTTCACATTTTGTGTTGTATTGTATTGTATATTATTTTGTGACATATTTTTGTGTAATTTGGGATTACTGTATTGTATGTTATGATTGAATTGCTTAAATATTAATTCCTTGTATGCTTGGTGATCTTTGTGAGATGAGTTCTATACCCGAACTCGAGTGCACTTAGGATAGGAGAATGGCATAATCTTGTCAACTTGTGTGGAGTTATTCCTTAGCAAGTTGACTTGCAAGCCCATTCACTTGGTGGAGGTCATGTTGGGATCAATAATGTCACACGAGTAGTCGTGGTTAGGCATTACTCTTTCCAATATAGACCTTAGAAGCCAATGACCTTAGTTTACCAAGCCCATCTTGGCCTATTTTTAGGATGTAGTGCGAAACTCATTCAAGTGTAAGATTTGATACGATTGTTACGCGATACTACACTCATAAGAGTCTCTCTTGAGAATATTTTTGGAATGCGAGTAGTCGTTTATCCGATAATATCCGAAAGATGGGATGATGACTATGGGAACCTCTTGTAGAACATGTTTGGCAGGTTTAAACCCTAGTACACTCCCTTTGGATGGTTCTTAACCGAGACTCCATGCTCGTGACTTGCAACAAACCATTGATTCATGGTTGATCCGTTCTTGCATCCTTAATATCAATGGAACTTGGGTGTTGATAAGGTGTAAACCATAATCCACCAAAATGGTTGATTGATATTAAGGATGACATGATCCATCCCATGACCTTTGTTTGGTGTGCTTTGCTTGATCCTTGAGTGTGGTTGTTGCATCCATGCATTCATGCACCCATTTGCATCCATATCATCAATAATGAGAAAATTCTCAAGGAACTTAAGAGGTCTATTTGCAAATTTTCAGACATGGAAAGACAAAGAAGGAATACGAAGAAGTACAGTTTCAGACAACCCGACTTGAAAGAGCTAAGGAATTTGACATCCTATGTATTAGATCCCTTGGGCTTCAAGGCTCGTTATGGGAAGCTTCTATCTATTCTGACTACTCAAGTGGACGAAGGTTTGATGAGTGTATTGGTGCAGTTCTATGATCCCTTGTATTGTTGCTTCACATTTCCGGATTTCCAGCTTTTGCCCACGCTTGAGGAGTATGCCTATATTGTGGGTATACCTATCCTAGACCAGTTGTCGTTCAGTGGCTTAGAGAGTGTTCCTATTTCTCAAGAGATAGCTGATATGTTGCATATAGATGAATCTCTGGTTGGTGCTCATATGACTACCAAAGGTGGAATTCAAGGTCTCCCTTCTGAGTTCCTCATTGCTCAAGCTACTATGTATGGGAAGGCCATGAGTGAGGACGCCTTTGAGGCCATATTTGTACTTCTCATTTATGGGCTAGTGTTATTCCCCAACATTGACAAGTTTTTTGATGTGAACGCTATTAGGATCTTCTCTACTCTTAATCCCGTTCCGACTCTGTTGGGTGACACTTACTTCTCTTTGCATATGAGGAATGTAAAGGGTGGTGGTACCATTGTGTGCTGTTTGCCTCTGCTGTACAAGTGGTTTATTTCGCACTTGTCGCAGACGGTCGCCTTCAAGGAGAACAAAGGATGTCTACGGTGGTCCACGAGACTTATGTCTCTCACTAATGATGATATCTTTTGGTACAACCGTGTATATGATGGTGTGCAAATTATCGGCTCTTGTGGTGAATTCTCCAAGGAAACCCTATTTTGGCACGTCGTCAGCTTGGGTTCCCCCTAAAGGATAAAACTAATAACATTCTGTTAGAAGGTGTATTCTTCCAAGAGGGTAAAGATCCCCAAGGCTTGAAGGGCAGGATGGTCCGCGCTTGGCGCAAGATCCATAGGAAGGGAAGAAAGGAGCTTGGTCCGAAGAACTGTATTGCTTTGGAACCTATACCTCTTGGGTTAGGAGGAGAGCTTCCGAATACCTCATGCCTTACGAGTATCCAAGACCTACACCTTTGGTTGTGGATGGGCCTTTAACGCTCCCTGACCAAGGAGTAGAGGAGTTGAGAGACGAAGACCATTCACGTGCCTAGATCCGTGAACGAGAGGAGTTGCTTCAGCAGATTAGAGAGAAGGATGCTCTGATAGAGTTCCTTGAGCACCAGGTTATTGATGAGCCTGATGATGCATTGACTTCTCTTCTTCCTCAGTCTTCCAAGTTTTGGAAGAGGAAGTATGATCGACTCGCCAAAGAGAAGGAAAATATGGAGGCAGCCTATGAGAGGGAGGTGAAGAGGCTTCGTGCAGCTTATCTTCCAGTCTCCAGAGCTTTAGATGATTGCTTCTAGGGTTCCATAGGATGTTCATTTTTCTTCTCTCTTGTATTGTATTTGGTTACCAAGACTGTACTTCTTTGGTGTAAAAAATATTTTCCAGATATGATTGATGTGATATTTACATATATGTCTAAATGATTAATGCTTTTAAAATATTTGCAAATAGAGCTCTGAAGTTCCTCTGAACAAAAAATATAATAAATCATATGCACAAGCATTGCATGCATCATGTGCATAAGCAAGTTTTGCTCCAGACTTCTTATTCTATGGTCTAACTCTGTGTTTTTCATTTATTTTGAAGACAAGCTGACTCACCGGTACTACACCCGAGCCAACACATCAAGACTAATGGGTCATTTGGAGCAAGAGAACCGTGAACTCAAGGAGGAAGTGGCCAGATTGACTGCCCTGATGGAGTCTTTCATGGCTGCTTAGAGCCAGTTGTCTCCGACACCTTCAACTCCTCCCCAGAGGACAGTCATCTCCGAGATTGCCTCTTCAACCGTGCCTGCGGACAGCGCCCACTTTGCACTAACAGCTACGCCAGTCGGGTTTCCTTGGGGGATGCCTCCCAACTTCGTTCCTGAAGGTCTTGCACCCACTTTTGCTTCTCTGCCGGCATCTAGCCCGGTCCTTTCCGTTCCACCTCTTGTCGTGCATACTATGCCCAGAGTAGACGACACCATCTACCATTTTGAGCCGTCTGAGGGCCCAGATGTCTATGAAAAGATGGATGCAATGAATGATCAATTTCTTGAGCTCCGCAAGGAATTGAAAACTCTCTAAGGAAAGGACCTCTTCGGCAAGTCTGCTGCTGAACTCTGCTTGGTTCCTAATGTTAAAATCCCTGTAAAGTTCAAAGTACCTGACTTTGAAAAGTACAAGGGAAATACTTGCCCTCTCAGCCACCTAGTTATGTATGCCAGGAAGATGTCGACTCAGACCGACAACGATCAACTTCTCATTCACTACTTCCAGGACAGTTTGTCAGGTGCTGCCATGAGATGGTATATGGGCTCGGACAACACGAACATCCGATCCTTCAATGATCTTGGCGAGGCCTTCGTTAAGCAATACAAGTATAATGTGGATATGGCTCCTGATAGGGATCAATTGAGAGCCATGTCCCAGAAGGACAAGGAAACTTTCAAAGAGTACGCCCAGAGGTGGCGAGAGTTAGCAGCGCAGATTATGCCTCCACTGGAGGAGAAAGAAATGACCAAGATCTTTCTGAAGACCTTGATCTCATTTTACTATGAGCGGATGATTGCCAGTGCTCCTTATGATTTCACCGAGATGGTGAACATGGGGATGCGTCTGGAGGAAGGAGTCAGGGAAGGGCGCCTGACCAGAGAAGAAGGCTCTTCTGCCAAACGATATAGGGCGTTTGGAAAGAAGAAAGATGGAGAGGCACATGCTGTGACCTCCCATATTAAACCAAGAAGACCCTCAGTAAGGAGGAAGACCGTGCATCCCGCCGGTAATCAGCATCAGGTGGCTCACATAGCCCCTGTTTTCAGAGAAAACAAGCAATATCAGCATCATAATAATAACCAGCAACAACAACATCAACAATATCAACAACAACACCGTCCTCAACAGCAGGCCTACCAGTCTCGAAACAACAATCAAGCCAGTACAAGCTATGAGAGGAAGAGGGTCACCTTCGATCCTATTCCTATGACCTACGCAGAATTGTATCCCTCTTTGATATAGAGGAAATTGATTACTCCACGAGACCCACCGGCTATACCTACCAACCCTCAGTGGTGGTATAAGCCCGAGCTACACTGTGTTTATCATTCCGGTGCCGCCGGACATGACATGGAGAACTGTTACCCGCTGAAGACCAAGGTTCAAGACCTTGTGAGATGTGGTATCTTATGTTTCGAGGACATAGGTCCCAATGTGAAGAAGAACCCATTGCCCGAGCATGCGAAATCCTCTGTCAACATGGTCCGGGGCTGCCCTGGTAAATATAAGGTCAACTATGTCAGCCATATTCGACAATCGTTGGTCCAGATGCACAGACTGTTATGTGAATATAGTCATTATGAGCATGACCATGACAAATGCCATGTTTGCACTGTCAATCAGAGGGGATGCCGCCAAGTCCGCAAAGACATCCAAGAAATGCTGGATGAAGGAGTAATTGAGATACTTCAGAATCGAGATGTTGATGATGATGATGAAGTCAATGTGATATCTCCGATATTTCAGATTCCTGAGCCTGTTGTCATTCGGTATGATGGTAGCAAGCAGAAGGCTTCTCCTTCTTTGATTATTAAACCAGCTGGCCCTGTGCCATACTCTTATGATAAAGCGGTTCCCTATCGCTACAATGCTGTGGCATTGAAGGATGGGAAGGAGGTGCCTCAAGCTGATGTCCGAAGGGCTGATGTTCCTGACTATGCTGTGCGCCCGGTTGGGAATGCTGTTAATGCTCAGAATCTGGCACTTGTTGCCAATAAACTTGCCTCTGTTGTAAAAGCTCCTGTCTCTGATGGCCAGAGTGGCACTATGAAAGAAGACTGTGATGAGATGCTGAGGCTCATCAAAAGGAGTGAATACAATGTTGTAGGTCAGCTTCTACAGACGCCATCAAAGATCTCTGTGTTATCTTTGTTGATGAATTCAAAACCATACCGTGGAGCTCTGCAGAAGGTGTTGGATGTGGCGTATGTAGATCATGACGTCACAATAGAATAATTTGACAGTATTGTTGCAAACATTACCGCTTGTAACAATTTGAGTTTTTGTGATGTTGATCTCCCTAAGGAGGGAAGAGACCACAATTTGGCACTACACATCTCCATGAGCTGTAAGGATGATGCCATGTCCAATGTGCTGGTGGACACTAGATCATCGCTGAATGTGTTGCCGAAGTCCACTCTTGCTAGATTGTCATATCAGGGGCCTCCCATGAGGCAGAGTGGAGTCGTGGTTAATGTGAGCAAAGTCCTTACCTTGAATAAAGTTTTGAATGATAGCAAATTGTGTGATCATTGACCAATTGTTGGCATGTGCATCAGTTTGCATGATTCATTTGTGTTTTTATCTCATACTAGTGTCTCACATCTATACATAAAGATCCACAGTGATACACCTATTAAAAGAACTCATAAAAACTATTTTGTATCAGTATGGATCAATACATGATCTTATGCATCGATCCATGAAATATATTGTAAACCACAAAACACTTTTGCTTCAGCATGCATCGATCCATACGAGTCATGCATCGATACATGGACAGGCAAATTGCTCTATGGATCGATCCACACGCATCTTGTATCGATACAAGCTTAGTTGAAATGCTTCATGCATCGATACATACGAGCCTTGCATCGATACATGCCTTCATTAATTCTCTAAAAATATTCAATGTTACAGTATGAATCGATACATAACATCATGCATCAATACATAAGTCTGTTTTAACCAACTAACAGCTTCTGTCCTTGTATATAAGAAATATTTTTTGACAGCAGTGAAATTAACGAATTCACAAAGAGAAAAACAGTTGAACACAAGATTAAAGCAGTGTAAGAGCAATTGTTTTGGAGCACATAGAAACCTGAAAGATACTTCATCTTCTTCATCTTCTCAATCACTTTTCTTCAAGAATATCAACACATAATCATTCTTGTTCTTCGGATTAAAGGATCAACGAGATAACGTTCAGTGGTACGATCAAGGATCTAGCTGAGGTGTTCAGTGGAACGATCGAGGATCTAGCTGAGTTGAAGATTGAAGGGGGTTTCGAGGAAAAACCAATTGGTTTGTCCTTCAAGAACTGGAGTGTTCTTGAGGGTTTGTCAGTCACGTTTGTAGAACAGATTCAGCCGCAGCGTTGCGTTTGGAGATCGGGGGATTTCGCAAACAGGTCGTGGAACCGGTGAATTGTTTGCAACTTCTTGCAGGAAATTCTTGATCGAGCTCAGATCAAGTGGAGGTTTCATACAAGAAGAAGTTCTTGGGATTTAGAATTCTGTCTTTGTATTGTAACCTTGTATCAACGAATTCGACATTAATTGATAATCACAGTTCTCAATTTCATTTGAAATTGAGAGGGAGACGTACCCACACGCGAGGACGACGTGGGGAACTTCCTTACCAAATCTCTGCGTATCATATTCTATCCTTATCTCTCTTTAAGTTTTCAATAGTTTTGAAATTTCAGTTAGTGTGTTGTGGCTGTGTTCTTCGCGATACAGTAGTGGCAAGAAAACTTTGTTAAATAAAGTCCACCATTGTTCATCACAAAGCGCATACACACCAACTGTTTGACAAAACTATTTGCAGTGTTTCTTCCATTGGAAATAGGATCTAGTAATAAGTGCATTCAATTTAATTAGTTTCTGGTGTTGATTATCTTTGTCATTCTAATTCAAATCCAGCATTATATTCGCGTGTCCAGTTTTCCAGCAGCGGTTCAGAATAGACGGAAGTCGATTCAGGACCGAATTTTTCCGCTAAGTTTCAATAACTCTGTTAAAACTTTAAATCCGTTACTTTTAAAGAGGTGATCTATTCACCCCCCCCCCTCGATCACTAGCCACACCGTCTAACAGTTAAAGCTTTTGATGGATCCCGAAAGACTGTGATTGGAGAGGTTGAACTCCCAGTCAAGATTGGACCAAGTGATTTCCAGATCATTTTTCAGGTCATGGATATCCACCCATCATATAGCTGTCTGTTGGGCAGACCATGGATTCACGAGGCAGGCGCCGTGACATCCACCCTACACCATAAATTGAAGTTTGTCAAAAATAAGAAGCTGGTGGTGGTAGGGGGAGAAAAGGCTCTCCTGGTTAGCCATTTGTCTTCCTTTTCTTACATAGATGCTGAGGATCAAGTTGGAACTCCGTTCCAAGATTTATCTATTGCTGAGCCTACTAAGAAAGGAACTTCTTCATTTGCATCCTACAATGATGCTAAGTTGGCCATTAAGCATGGCACAACTACCAGTTTAGGATAAATGATCAAGCTGGAAGACAACAAATCCCGGGCTGGCATAGGGTATTCTTCTGGCATTTTCAACAAGCATAGGCTGTTTAAGAGTGGTGGATTCATCCACACTGTTCAAGATGAGGAAGCTGCGTCTATTGTGGAAGAGGATGCAAAGGAAGATTCTGGCAACTTCGTCATCCCTGGAGGGGTCTGCAATAATTGGGTCGCTGTTGATGTTCCAACAGTTATCCATAAGTCAAAGTAATGTTCATTTTGTTAAAAAAAAAACCCTTCTCCCATGCCAAAAGGAGGAGTGATGATATTGTTGGCTCATAAATACAATGATATTTTCATTCAATAAATTCATGTTAAATGTTTGTTTTTCCAATTATTTTCACTTTTTTGCTTTTTGCATGAAATTGGTGATCACATAAAACCCTAAAAATAGAATAAAATCAACCTTTTCATCTGCATACTGATTTGCCTTGTTTGAATTCTAAAATCTCTTTTATATCCAAAATCATTATGCAGGTTGATCAAACCCATTGAACATAATGATCCAACACCATCTCCCAACTTTGAGTTCCCTGTATTTGAGGCCGAAGAAGATGATGTTGAAGAGATTCCCGACGAGATCACCCGTCTACTTGAGCACGAAGAGAAGATCATTCAGCCGCATCTTGAGAATCTGGAAACAGTCAAATTGGGGTCTGAAGATTGTGTGCGAGAAGTGAAGATTGGGGCACTCTTGGAAGAATCTGTGAAGAAGGGGTTGATTGAGTTGCTACGAGAATATGTCGACGTCTTTGCCTGGTCATATGAAGACATGCCTGGTCTGTATACTGATATCGTGCAACATTTCCTGCCTTTGAAGCCTAAGTGCGTGCTTGTGAAGCAGAAGCTCAGAAGAACTCATCCTGATATGGCAGTGAAGATTAAAGAAGAAGTTCAGAAGCAAATTGATGCAGGGTTTCTGGTGACTTCTACATATCCTTAATGGGTGGCCAATATTGTGCCCGTGCCTAAGAAAGATGGAAAAGTCCGAATGTGTGTGGACTATAGAGACTTGAATAAAGCTAGTCCGAAAGATGATTTTCCTCTACCACACATTGATATGTTGGTAGATAATACAACTAAATTCAATGTATTCTCATTTATGGACGGATTTTCCGGATATAATCAGATTAAAATGGCACCCGAGGATATGGAGAAGACAACATTCATCACACCTTGGGGAACATTCTGTTATCGAGTGATGCCCTTCGATTTGAAGAACGCCGGAGCCACGTATCAACGAGCTATGACTACCTTGTTTCACGATATGATGCATAAAGAGATCGAGGTGTATGTTGATGATATGATTGCTAACTCGAGAACGGAAGTGATACATGTAGAGCACTTGTTGAAGCTTTTCTAGCGTTTGAGGAAGTATAAGCTTCGTTTGAATCCTAACAAGTGTACATTTGGAGTCCGTTCCGGCAAGTTATTGGGCTTTATTGTCAGCGAGAGAGGTATTGAAGTTGATCCTGCTAAGGTCAAAGCAATACAAGAGATGCCTGCGCCCAAAACTGAGAAGCAAGTCCGAGGTTTTCTTGGCCGCTTGAATTATAATTCCAGATTTATATCCCACATGACTGCCACATGTACGCCAATATTCAAGCTCCTCCGGAAAGATCAGTCTCATGATTGGACCGAGGATTGCCAAAAAGCCTTTGACAGTATTAAAGAGTATCTGTCCAAGCCGCCGATTCTGTCTCCGCCCGTGGAAGGGAGACCCTTGATTATGTATCTGACTGTTCTTGAAGACTCAATGGGTTGTGTCCTTGGTCAGCAAGACGAATCAGGGAAGAAAGAATATGCTATTTACTATCTGAGTAAGAAGTTCACTGATTGTGAGTCTCGATACTCGATGCTTGAGAAGACATGTTGTGCTTTGGCTTGGGTTGCTAAGAGCTTACGCCAGTATATGTTGAATCATACAACTTGGTTGATATCCAAAATGGATCCAATCAAGTATATCTTTGAGAAGCCTGCTTTAATTGGGAGGATTGCCCGTTGGCAGATGTTGTTGTCTGAGTATGATATTGAGTATCGAGCTCAGAAGGCTATTAAAGGTAGTATCCTGGCTGATCATTTGGCACATCAACCAATTGAGGATTATCATCCAATTCAGTATGATTTCCCAAATGAGGAGATTCTGTATTTGAAAATGAAAGATTGTGATGAGCCTACGCTCGATGAAGGGCCAGAGCCTGGTTCCCGATGGAGCATGGTATTTGACGGCGCTGTAAGTCGGTATGGAAATGGTATTGGGGTAATGATTATTACTCCTCAGGGCACACATTTTCCTTTTACAACAAGGCTAACTTTCAAATGCACGAATGATATGGCTGAGTATGTGGCCTGTATTATGGGATTGGAAGAGTGTATTGATCTTAGGATCAAGCATCTTGATGTTTATGGTGATTCGGCCCTTATTGTTAATCAGATTAAGGGTGAATGGGAGACGAATCAGCCTGGCCTCATCCCATATAGAGATTATGCGAGGAGGATTTCAACTTTCTTTATCGAGGTTGACTTCCATCATATTCCTCGAGATGAGAATCGGATGGCAGATGCACTCGCTACACTTGCTTCGATGATCGTAGTGAGACTCTGGAATGAAGTTCCCAATATCACTGTGATGCGCTTGAACAGACCAACTCATGTATTTGCAGTAGAAGAAGTGAAGGACGATAAGCCATGGTATTATGACATCAAGTGTTTTCTTTAAAGCCAGATTTACCCGCTTGGGACATCTGTGAAAGATAGAAAAACTTTGAGGAGATTATCAGACAGTTTCTACCTCAATGGCGATGTGCTTTATAAGAGGAATTTTGACATGGTTCTGCTCAGATGCGTGGATAGACACGAAGCAGACCTGTTAATGACTGAGGTCCATGAGGGTTCATTTGTTACTCATTCCAATGGACATGCCATGGCTAGAAAGATGTTGAGAGCAGGCTACTATTGGCTGACAATGGAGTCTGACTGCTGTAGATATGTGAAGAAATGCCACAAGTGTCAGATATATGCGGATAAGATTCATATTCCCCCGACACTTTGTAACACCCCAAAATTTGCCCTCCTCACTCATGCATTCATTTTTTTAGGTCATTTAGCATTTCATACCACATTGCATCATGTCAATCGGGATTAGCTCCAAGAAGCTCGGACATCATCCAGGACACTTTGTGAGTTTTATTCAAATGGTCAGTCAACACAAGGAAAAGACTTGAGGTACTACCAACAGGGCCAGATGAGGCCTATTCACCGTGCAAATCGCCAAGCTAGAAGAAGCGAGGATCTGCTGCTGAGCTGTCATGCTCGCTAGGCGAGCAGATGCTTCGCCTAGCGAAGAGTACTGTCATGCTCGCTAAGCGAGCAAATCCTTCGCTAGGCGAAGGACGCGCATTTCAGAAATATCAGAAAGTTTTGGGCCTGAGCTGTCCTCATTCGAAGCCCACAAGCTGCGAAATTTGGTCTATAAATACCAGAGTAGCTGAACACTGGCCAAAGGAGGAAAAAAAAAGAAAAGACCAGAGACTGGGGAAGGAGACCTAGGAACTACTCTGCAGAAACCTTCAGGCAGCTCTGAGAAGTTCACTCCGCCTCACACGAACCCTAGTGCTACTTTGCAGATCCGGCCGCACCATTCAATCCTAATCAGTCTCTCTCATCAGGTATGCCTTTGTTCCTACTACTTTACGCCTCGAATTTGAATATTGTGAATATATGAGGTAACATCTGGTTTTGCCCACGGGTTTATATTTGTGTATGAATATGTATAACAATATCTTGAATGTTTTAATCATTTTCGTTTATGAGTTGGATACCACAGGGTTTCGGATCATAGAGATCGAACTGTTATCAAGGAGGAATCCAAAACCCGCAGGCCTTCGCTAGCCGCTTCGCTAGGCGAGCCTGTAGCGAAGCTTCGCTAAGCCTTCGCTAGGCGAAGCAGTCGCGAACGTGACAGTATCTGCTTTTTGTTCTGTTTTGGTTCTAACCTGTTTTTTTGGTGTTGCCATGCCATTGTTTTCCCGGGATCTCATCTTGTTTGTCTAACCCTTTTATCGAGTTTTTGTGAGGACTCACACTCTTGCAGGGATACCATTCGGAGGTTTATTCTGACTACTCGTATTGGCTGATTTTCTTTGATGGTCTAGCTGGAGGGATCTCAGGGTCGCTAATCCTTTAATTGCTGTTACTTCGGATCTTTATCCGTGTGGTAATTTTTTACATTTTTCCCGCATTTTTACTGCTTTCCTAGCTGGAAGACCTCGATAGGAGGCAATGTTTGAGCCCCTTGGTGGCATTTTACTTTGAGATACATGTTTTGTGTTTTGTATTCATATCCCCATAGGTAGCACTGTTCCTTCGCCTAGGACTTCCTTTTTGCATGCGCGTTCCTACAACGCATCCCAAACCCTAAAACCCAAAGCAACACGTTTACTCCTTCTACTACAGGCGAGTAAGTCTCCAAAGGTCGAGCATCCGGTAGATTGCGTAGTAACGTTGTTCGTCCAAAACCCAATCCATAACCCCGTAGTTAGCCGAACTACGGCTTGCTCTGATTCTCATTCCAGATGAGATACGTAGGCATAAGACGCGATGTCTTAGCGAGCACAATTACCCTTAACCCATAGGTCAGCCGAGCTACGAAGACTCTGATTCTCATATTCAGATGAGATACGTATGCAGTGGATGCGACATCCGCGCGAGTCATTTCTCTTAACCTTTTTAGTAAATAAACACATTAGGTAAACCCACACCCTTTAGACGAAAACCACAAAAGTGGATCCCGTAGAGTACTACGGATGCGTAGGGGTGCTAATACCTTCCCTTCGCATAACCGACTCCCGAACCCAAGATTTGGTTGCGAGACCCCGTCTTGTCCTTTCCTTTTTTCAGGTTTACTTCGAGCGTTTCCTTTCCCTCCCTTGGGATAAATAACGCACGGTGGCGACTCTTCTGTCATTTTCTTTCGCCGGTTGTTTTTTCGCACACTGTATTTTTCAGGTTGCGACAGCTGGCGACTCTGCTGGGGACCCTAAGAAGTTGACCTCTTGCTGGTCCATCTTCCCTAAGCGAGTCCCTCCTAGCTTGTGTGATTTTCTTGTTTAGTGGGTGTTCATGCTTTTGTATATTTTATTTACTTACTTGCTTGCATTCATCTGCTGTATCTGTTGGAGCTATTGTTTGTTTGTTGGGATGGGATGTTCTACGAGAGATAAGCCCATTACCCAGGCTTGAGTGTACACACAGGTTTTAGAGTGGATGATCATGAGGCTTGCGTGGCATGTTGCTACGTTAAGTCGTTCGTGAAGAACCACACCCAAACGAGGTTTCTCTTGGATATATTATGTCCTATGGATGTTCCGTAACGACATGATGTTCCTTTAGAAATCGTCGACTCTGGTGACCATTTCCCGAGAACTCAGTCGAGGCCTCTCCTCCGAGACGTGATTATGTTAGCTCTGGTGGGCGCATTCTCGCCGATCAACCCGAGGACCCCGAGACTGGGAACTTGCTTTAGGATGTCTTGTTGAGGGGAGTCAGTGGAGGTCTTTTATCCCGTAATAATACCAAACCTTCAGTGGTAAACGTATTATTCGCGACTGAAGGGCTGAAGTTGACGAACTTCTGTTCTTAGAACCTACCAGTGAGGGGCGGGCTAAATTCAGGAAACCTTAACCTCCAACCAACCCGGTTTTCTGGAGCAGAGCTTTGATCTTGTATTATATTCCTCAGTGGTTCTCTCTTCAGATAGTGTAACCTGACAGATGTTCAAGCAGATACAGCAATCCTGATTGACATACCACTGCATTGCATTCACATCATCACATCATTTGCATTCATATCATTTAACACATGTTTATCTATTCCCAGGAGTTCACATCTTCTTCCTGATTCTAGTCGGGGTTTTCTTCTTACACTGTTTATCAAACGAGAGACTGGAATCAAGGGGGTAGAATACCTTTTGGAATTGATAAACATGTCATTGCATTTGCATATCCATAGCATGTCTTGCATAACAGGTACCGCCGCAGTGTTCTCAGTTGTTTGGTGTTCCATCAGCAGGATAGCTGACTCAGGCATTCACCGATACGGTACCCGAAGGAATCAACAGAGAGCGATGGAGAGCCTACAAGCAGAGCTCGCCGAGATGAAGATTCGCATGAATCAATTCATGGATTTGGTTCAAGGGGTGGCTCAAGGACATCAGGAGCTTAGATTGTTGGTACAAAGGGATCCCCCTATTACTCAACCGGAGACGTTGGCTGATCCTCCAGCTGGAGAGGCTAATGGTCCCAATGGACCGGGGCCTATCCCGATCCCGCATATCAACCTAGATCAACAACCTATTCAGGATGGTCAGGATGATCAGTTCCCCTTGCTTCAGGAAGACTTCGGCATGGACCCCATGTTTAAAAGATTGGAAGAGAGGTTGAAAGCAGTGGAAGGACAGAATCTTCTGGGAGTAGATGTTGCTGACTTGGGACTGGTCCCAGGTGTGAGAGTGCCACCGAAATTCAAGGTCCCGATATTTGACAAATACCATGGCAGCTCTTGCCCCAAAACTCACGTGCAAGCCTATTTCCGTAAAATGGTTGCATACTCTGATGACGAGAAGCTACTTATGTACTTCTTCCAGGATAGCCTAGCTGGGGCATCCTTGGAATGGTATATGAGGCTGGACAAAGCCCACATCCGCTGCTGGAGGGATTTGGCAGAGGCTTTCGTAAAGCAGTATCAGTATAATGCAGACATGGCTCCGGACAGAACTCAACTTCAGAATCTGTCTCTTAAAAGCAATGAGTGCTTCAGGGAATACGCTCAACGCTGGAGGGATACAGCTTCCCGTGTTCAGCCTCCTATGTTGGAAAAGGAAATGGCCAACATGTTCTTGAATACTCTGCCCGGACCTTACTTGGAGCGTCTGGTAGGTTGCAATGCTTCCAACTTTGCTGATGTGGTCTCTACTGGAGAAAGGGTGGAGAATTACCTAAAGACCTATAAGAGCCAGAGTGGAGGTGGATCCTCATCAGGGGTGAAGAAGTCGTTCATTCAGGGACAGAAGAGGAGAGAAGGGGATGCAAATGCCATATCTTCTTATCAGAACAGGGATAACCAGAGGAATAACTTTCAGAATTATCATCAGCAACCGTATGTTGCGGCTGTGACCATTCCAGCTGCAGCGCCACTACAACAACAACAATCACAACGTCAACCAGCTCAGTATCAACAGCAGCAACAACCGGGTAACAGACCCGCTTATCAACAAAGGCAAAGGATGATGGACCGGCGTTTCGACACCCTTCCAATGTCGTACGCTCAGATGCTTTCTAGTCTTCAACAACTACAACTTGTGCAACTGCGCACTCTGGCGCCTCCTGTTGGTAGACTTCCGGTGGGTTACGACGCCAACGCTAGGTGTAGCTTCCACTCTGGGGCACCTGGCCATAATATTGAGAACTGCAAAGCTTTTAAGCACGTAGTTCAGGACCTCATAGATTCAAAGGCCATCGACCTTGCACCGGCTCCGAATGTCGTCAACAATCCCATGCCCCAGCATGGTGGTGCGAACGTTAACATGATAGAGGGAAAAGCCAAGTCCATTAAGGATGTGTTGAAGTTGAAGACTCCATTGTTGGATATCAAAGGATGCTTGCTAAAGGCCGATGTTTTCCCCGGTTGTGGGAAGGGTTGTTTGGATTGTGCCACTCAGAGTAGAGGTTGTTTGAAGCTACAGCAGGGTATCCAGGCCTTGCTCGACAAAGGTATCCTCCAGGTTGAAGATTTGTCTGTCCAAGAGTTTGTGGAAGGGGTTGAGGAAGAAGGGTTTGAAGATGCTACTGATGAATTCGCAGATGTTGTTCCTGTTAATGTTGTGATTCCCAGTGAGGTCTCTGCGGTCAACAATGAAGATGGGGATAGTGATTGCGACATCGACAACTGGGTGCGTCCGAAGATCCCGGGTGAAGTCATCAACCATTGGTCTTCTGAAGAGATTATCCAAGTCACTCTTCTTGAAGAGTAATTTTCTTTGTTTATTCATGCATATCCAATTCTTACGTTCTGCCCAGGGCGTAATGACTCATTGTAGGGCCCGTCTATGTGACACTTGCATTTTTATCATAAATAAAGGACGTATTTTTGCATTCAAATATTTCGTTCCCTGTCTTTCTATTTTTGCAGTTTTTCAAAATAAAAAAAATTGGCAATGTTTTGTTTAGTTTTCACTTCTTGTTCACACTCATAAGCACATACCATCACTCATGCAGATGCACATCACCGGATCCTATTGATAACGGTTCTGCTATGGCTCGCTTCGACTTTGAAAATCCAATCTTTCAAGCTGAAGAAGAGGGTAATGAAGACTGTGAACTCCCTGAAGAACTTACCAGGTTATTGAAACAGGAAGAAAGGGTCATTCAACCGCATCAAGAGTCTGTTGAAGTGATTAATCTCGGCACCGAGGACGCCAAGAGAGAAATCAAGATAGGGGCTGTTTTGAGAGATGATGTGAAGAAAGGGCTGATTGAATTGCTGCAAGAATACGTTGACATCTTCGCCTGGTCTTATCAGGACATGCCTGGGCTGGACACAGACATCGTGGTACACCGCTTGCCCCTCAAAGGAGGTTGTCCTCCGGTCAAGCAGAAGCTCAGAAGAACAAGACCAGAGATGGCTGTCAAGATAAAGGAAGAAGTGCAAAAACAGTTGGATGCAGGGTTTCTAGCAGTCACCAATTATCCGCCATGGGTTGCGAACATCGTCCCAGTACCTAAGAAGGACGGAAAGGTACGGATGTGTGTCGACTATCGGGATCTGAACAGAGCTAGCCCTAAAGATGATTTCCCATTACCTCACATCGACATTTTGGTGGATAATACAGCTCAGTTCTCGGTATTCTCCTTCATGGATGGCTTTTCTGGCTATAACCAAATCAAGATGGCACCAGAAGACATGGAAAAGACAACTTTCATAACCCCATGGGGCACCTTCTGCTACAAGGTGATGCCGTTTGGTCTGAAAAATGCCGGAGCAACATATCAACGATCTATGGTAACTCTGTTCCATGATATGATTCATCATGAAATAGAGGTTTATGTTGATGATATGATTGCCAAATCTCAGACAGAAGAAGAACATTTGTTGAATTTGCAGAAACTGTTTGAGCGTTTGAGGAAATTCAAACTGAGACTTAATCCGAACAAGTGCACTTTCGGGGTGAGATCTGGAAAATTGTTGGGTTTTATTGTTAGTGAAAAAGGGATTGAGGTGGATCCAGCCAAAGTAAAAGCGATACAAGAAATGCCTGAGCCAAGAACAGAGAAGCAAGTCCGTAGTTTCTTAGGGAGGTTGAACTACATCGCAAGGTTCATCTCTCACCTAACAACCACGTGTGAGCCAATTTTCAAATTGCTGAGGAAAGATCAGGTTATCAGGTGGAATGAAGATTGTCAAAGGGCTTTCGAAAAGATAAAAGAGTATCTACAGAAACCTCCAATCCTTATACCTCCAGTTCCTGGGAGACCTCTGATAATGTACCTATCAGTGACTGAGAACTCGATGGGGTGTGTATTGGGACAGCATGACGAGTCTGGTCGAAAAGAGCATGCCATATACTACCTTAGCAAAAAGTTTACCGACTGTGAAATCAAATATTCGCAGCTTGAGAAAACTTGCTGTGCTTTGGCCTGGGCTGCTCGCCGACTGAGGCAGTATATGTTGAACCATACTACCTTGTTGATTTCTAAGATGGATCCAGTGAAGTACATATTCGAGAAGTACATATTCTAAGATGAGTTTAACAGAGTATGATATTCAGTACACGTCACAGAAGGCCATCAAAGGTAGTATTCTGTCAGACTACCTTGCCGAGCAGCCGATTGATGATTATGAACCGATGAAGTTTGAATTCCCTGATGAAGACATCATGTTCCTCAAGATGAAAGACTGTGAAGAGCCAGTTGTTGAGGAGGGACCTGATCCAAATGAAAAGTGGACTTTGTTGTTTGATGGGGCTGTCAATGCTAGAGGAAGTGGAATTGGCGCTGTCATTACTACTCCGAAAGGTGCCCACATGCCTTTCACCGCTCGTTTGACTTTTGAGTGCACAAATAACGAAGCTGAGTACGAAGCCTGTATCTTGGGTATTGAGCAAGCCATTGATTTGAGAATCAAGACTTTGGACATCTTCGGAGATTCAGCTCTGGTAATCAATCAAGTGAATGGTGATTGGAACACTCTCCAGCCCACTCTGGTCCCCTACAGAGACTACACGAGAAGACTTTTGACCTTCTTCACAACGGTAAAATTGTATCATATACCTCGTGATGAGAACCAGATGGCAGACGCACTTGCTACTCTATCCTCCATGATCAAGGTAATTCGTTAGAACCATGCTCCCAGGATCGATGTGATGCGCCTTGACAGGGCCGCATATGTGTTTGCTGCTGAACTGGTAGTCGATGACAAGCCCTGGTGTCACGATATCAAGTGCTTTCTGAAGAATCAAGAGTACCCTGCAGGGGCATCCAACAATGACAGAAAGACTTTGAGAAGATTGGCAGGCAGTTTCTTCTTGAACAAAGACGATGTGCTGTATAAGAGGAACTTCGACATGGTTTTGCTCAGATGCGTGGACAGACACGAGGCGGACATGTTAATGCAGGAAGTTCATGAAGGTTCCTTCGGTACTCATGCCGGCGGACATGCAATGGCTAAGAAATTGTTGAGGGCGGGTTATTATTGGATGACCATGGAGTCAGATTGCTTCAAATATGCTCGGAAGTGTCATAAATGCCAGATTTATGCTGATAAGGTGCATGTACCGCCGAATCCTCTGAATGTGATGTCTTCGCCGTGGCCGTTTGCCATGTGGGGCATTGACATGATTGGAAAGATTGAGCCGACTGCCTCCAATGGGCATCGCTTCATCCTTGTTGCCATCGACTATTTCACCAAGTGGGTCGAAGCAGCGTCGTTCGCGAATGTCACCCGACATGTGGTTGCCCGTTTCATCAAGAAAGAAATCATTTGTCGCTATGGGATTCCCGGAAGAATCATTACTGATAATGGTTCTAATCTCAACAACAAAATGATGAAGGAGTTGTGTCAGAACTTCAACATTCAGCATCACAATTCTTCCCCTTACCGCCCTAAGATGAATGGTGCTGTTGAAGCGGCAAATAAGAACATAAAGAAGGTTGTGCAGAAGATGGTCGTCACGTACAGAGATTGGCATGAGATGTTACCCTTCGCCTTGCATGGGTACCGTACTTCAGTACGTACATCGACCGGGGCAACCCCTTACTCCCTGGTGTATGACATGGAAGCAGTCCTACCTGTTGAAGTGGAGATTCCTTCTCTAAGAGTCCTATTGGATGTCAAGTTAGACGAAGCTGAATGGATTCGGACAAGGTTCAATGAGTTGAGTCTTATCGAAGAGAAGCGAATGGCAGCCATTTGTCATGGGCAGTTGTATCAGAGTCGGATGAAGAGAGCTTTTGATCAGAAGGTGCGTCCTCGTTGTTTCCAAGTCGGAGATTTAGTGTTGAAAAGGATCCTTCCTCCTCAGACAGATCACAGGGGCAAGTGGACTCCTAACTATGATGGACCGTATATTGTCACCAAGGTTTTTGATGGTGGGGCCTTAATGCTTGCAACTATGGATGGTGAAAACTTCACTTCCCCTGTGAACTCAGACGCAGTTAAAAAATACTTCGCATAAAATAGACCCGCTGGACAGTAAAAGGAATAGTCCAGGCAAAAAATGGGCATCCCGACGAACCAAGAAAATGAAAAGGTTCGGGCAAAAATTAGGGACAAAAAAAAAAAAAAAAAAAGAGATTGTACACCCGGTAAGTTGAAAACCTGAAAAGGCAACTTAGGCAAAAATGGGTATCCCGGTGGATTGAAAACCCGAAAATGGCGATCCAGGCAAAAGTTAGGGATTAAGCGAATGACTGCGTTCTGAGTAGTTCTGAATCTTATCTCGTGCCAATGACTGGAAATTTTTGAAGGATAGGAAACAGTCCAATCACTCTTTCAGAGAGCTGATCATCTGGAGGATCTTGAAGACGGGCAAGTCATAGCAGAATTGGAACCCAATAGAAATCCATTTCACATTGCCGTTAGATTAATTTTTGTTTTTATCTATTGTGCGATTACCTCTTTCCAGGGATTGCTTCTTAATGTAAATGCCTATTCAGAGGCCATTCAATCAATAAAATCATGTTATTCAGTATATCTCTGTTTTCATCTTCATTTTACTGTTTTGTTTGCAAAAATGACGTCCGAATTTTTGATAAACATTGCATCATGACACATAAGGGCTTTACAGGTACATGCTTAATAAACATTTAAAATTGCTGTAAATTTTAAGTGCTTTGGATCGTCTATTCAGAACAGATACCCTCGGGGCATTTCCTTAAAAATCCCCTGCAGATGATCGTGAATATCTTCCCCAGTGAAGTCGCCAACAGACGAATTCGGTGTCTTATCCCTGCAGAGCTGATCAGAGCGTTGGATTCCTCAATCCCCAGCAGGTTCTCACCACTGTACTTCCCCAAGCGGTTGTTTCAGATTATACACTCCCCAATAGAGTTGACAGTGCCAGACTATGTATCCTCAGCGGAGTTGATAGTGCCAGACTGTATCTTCCCAGCAGAAGTGGCTGCTCCTTAGAGTTCGATGCCAGATCGATAATCCCAATGCCAGATCCATGGTTTCTTTCCTTGAAGCAGAACCTCGATACCGTATCAGTGTTTGCTCCCCCTGCTGAGTCATCGCTCGCAAATCGTGGTTGCCAGAACCATTGTAGCTTTCCTCAGCAGCAGGCTTCCAATGCCATTCTTTCCCCGATCAGAGTCTCGGTATGGCCAGAACACCGCATGGCTAGTCATCTCCCCACATAGTTCTTTGCGCTGTGCATCTCCAACAGCCTCGCCAGGGTCCAGAAGATGGTGATCATTTCCCCAGCAGATCTCCTTGCCTCGGCTTGGCATTCTACCTAGCATTTTACATCCCTGCATGTAGAATCATATTGCATTGCATCCTCCAAATCGCGTAGCATTTCCATTTTCATGGAGCATTACGACATTGAAAAACTCAAACATACACATTGTAAGCATAAAACATTCTCGGTATCCCAAGTGATAAGCTAGAAGTTGTTTCCAGTACTCAGACTGAAGATTGTTCATGACTCACCTTGGTTATCCCCAGCAAGTGTCATTGGCCCATGCGCCGCCTCTATCATCATTCTCTATCTCTACCGATTCTGACAGGCATGAATTTTCCGGTATCCAGACCGAAGCGGCGTTCAGGCCAATGTTCCGGTATCCAGACCGAAGTGGCGTTCAGGCCAGTGTTCCGGTATCCAGACCGAAGTGGCGTTCAGGCCAGTTTTTCCGATATTCAGATCGAAGTGGCATTCAGGCCAGTGTTCCGGTATCCAGACCGAAGTGGCGTTCAGGCCAGTTTTCCGATGTTCAGATCGAAAAAGTTTCCGACGTTCAGGTCGACGCAACTTGTGGAATTCAGGCCAACCTCTCGGTGTTCAGACCGATAGTAATTGTAACACCCTTCTAAATACCCCAAATATTTAATTAAAATAGCAGTATATCATCAGAGTAATTATGCCCTTAAGGGTGTCACACAATCATTTCACACCATTTTCCAAAATATCCTGTCATGCTCATTTATTTAATCAAATAAAATATTTGCATAATACGCAGCGGATACAGATCAATCGATCATTCAAAAACATGTAACTCATACATGTAAAATCATTCAACAACCAATAATGAAAATAAGACAAAACATCCCGTCCCGATGTTACATCTATCAGAGCATGACCCACTAAGGAATTACACTAGACTCCGAACATTAGCTTCTACTCAACTCACTGCTCGTTACCTGAAAAATAGTTGTAAGGGTGAGTTCCTCAATCGATATAATAAGCATTATAAAACATCATGTAATGCGAAGTAATTTGACATATTAATCACCCCAATCACATCACACATTCGGTAACGGCACATCAATTCAATTATCATACTCAATACAAATACAACTCATGCTCATACTCAATATCAACACAAACACACGTATAATATTGGAATACATCCATTCATATTATACGCCATACACATATTATGCAATGAGACTCCATGCATGCGGTACCGACTATTTGTGAACATATAGTTCACCTCACCGTCCAAATCCAGGCACGGCTACCAAGCCCACTAGTCCCACTCATTTGAGACCTAGTGACTCACTCACTAATTCCTCACCGTGGGAATTAGCTACCACCCCCAACGGGCCATGAAATGCACGCTAATTCACCTAGCATGCAAACATCAACAACAGTCCAAAATGACTAACTCACTAATTCCTCACCATGGGAATTAGCTACCACCATAAAGGCCACAATATGCATGCTAATCACCTAGCAATGCTAAATCATCAACCACAATTCAAGAATAGACATATGCTCACACTCTAAGCCATAAAACAGTCTATTCACAAATGCACACATAACTGATTCATTCACAGCATCATGCATACCATCACACATAATCAATATTTTATCACATAAGCATATCATATCATGCCAAATAACAACCACAGTATTAGCACACTCTACTAATACCTATACTACTCAAAACAACGGGAAATGATCCCTAATATATCCTACATCAGCTGAATTACGTTACTCAGCCGAACAGTGAAAAACTGCACAACAACAGCTCAGGAAAATCACAATCCTGCCCATACGCGTATTGCCTATTCCCATACGCGTATGGCCCATTTCTCAGCCAAAACCCATACGCGTAACACCATCCCATACGCGTATGCTACGCGTACCACATCCCCATACGCGTACCAACAGAGACCAAAACACGTTCAAAACATCATCTTCTTCATCCATACGCGTATTGCCTAGTGCCATACGCGTACCAGGCCATCTCATACGCGTATTGCCTAGTGCCATACGCGTATGACCAGAAACCAGAATTTCCAGAGCTGCAATGGCTTTCTCTGCTACGAAACCTATCCAATTCAACCTTCCACAGTCCAATTTTTACACAGTATTCGTCATATCATCTAACACAAATCATATCTTATTCAATCTCACAAATCCTAACACTATTGCATCTAATTCCTACGAATTTCCTTCAATTTTAATCCAAATTCGTTCATCCCAAAAGTTCACAATTTTCAGCACAATTATTCCAATCAGAGGTAAATCAATGGTTTATCACTACCCATGACATATTATCCCATAATACCCATTAAACGATGATAAACCCCCTTACCTGAGTTAATCCGGCAATCTCTGAGCTCCAAGCTTTTCCTTCCTTCAACCTTCGTTCTCTGGCCCTTTGCCCTTTTCCCTTTTCCACTTTTCTGTCTCTTTTCCCTTTTCACGTGAAAATACTCTTTTTACCAAATGGAACCTTTTTACTGATTTCTACTTTTATTCCAATAATAATAATAAAAATAATCCAATAATAATAATCCCAATAATATTCCAATAATTATTATTCCAATAATAATAATAATTCCAATTATTTAATTAAATTAATAAACATATTATTAACTCAATTTAAATAATTATCTTATTTTATCGGGGTGTTACAACTCTCCCCCACTAAAAGAGTTTTCGTCCTCGAAAACATACCTCAAGCGAATAACTCTGGATAGGACTCTTTCATCTGACTCTCAAGTTCCCAAGTCACATTGCCACCTGCTGGTCCTCCCCAAGCTACCTTCACCAAAGCAATCTCTTTACCCCGCAACTGCTTCAACTCTCGATCCTCAATCCTCGTAGGTGATGTTTCAACAGTCAGGTTATCTCTCACCTGGACATCATCTACTTGGACCACATGCGACGGATCATGAATGTACCTCCTCAACTGAGACACATGAAAAACCTCATGCAAATTCGCAAGTGACGGCGGTAAAGCGATACGATAGGCTACCTCTCCTATCCTCTCCAAAATCTGATAAGGACCAATAAATCGAGGTGTCAACTTCTTCGACTTCAAAGCTCGACCAACACCAGTTATCGGAGTAACACGGAGAAACACATGATCTCCCTCTTGGAACTCAAGTGACTTCCTCCTCTTGTCGTGATAGCTCTTCTGACGACTCTGAGCAATCCTCATCTTCTCCTGAATCATCTTAATCTTTTCCGTAGTTTGTTGAACAATCTCCGGTCCAACCACAACACTCTCACCGGACTCATACCAACATAAAGGTGTCCGACATCTCCTACCATACAAAGCTTCAAACGGTGCCATACCAATGCTCGAATGAAAACTATTGTTGTAGGTAAACTCAATCAAAGGTAAATAACAATCCCAAGCACCTCCCTTTTCCAAAACACAAGCCCTCAAAAGATCCTCCAGTGACTGAATCGTCCTCTCAGTCTGACCATCAGTCTGCGGATGATATGCAGAACTCAATCTCAACTTAGTTCCCAAAGCCCTCTGCAAACCTTCCCAGAACTTCGATGTAAATCTAGGATCTATGTCCGAAACAATACTCGACGGAATACCATGCAAACTTACAATTTTCTCAATATACAACTCAGCTAATCTCTCTAACGGATAATCCATTCTGATCGGAATGAAATGAGCCGATTTCGTCAATCTGTCAACAATCACCCAAATAGCTTCAAAATTCTTAATCGTCCTCGGTAAACCAGAAACAAAATCCATACTGATACTGTCCCACTTCCACTCTGGAATAGCCAACGGTTGCATTAGCCCAGACGGCTTCTGATGCTCAATCTTCGACTTCTGACAAGTCAAACAAGAATAAACAAAACTTGCAATTTCTCTTTTCATTCCCGGCCACCAAAATAACTTTTTCAAATCATGATACATCTTCGTAGCTCCAGGATGAATACTCAAGCCACTACGATGTCCTTCCTCAAGAATACTCTTCTTCAGTTCGGTAACATCCGGAATACACACCCGATTACCAAATTTCAAAACACCATTCTCATCAACTCTGAATTCACCACCTTGACCTTGATTCACTAGAGTCAACTTATCAACCAAAAGCACATCGGATTTCTGACCTTCTCTAATCTCATCCAGAATACCACTCATTAACTTCAACATTCCCAATTTAACACTATTGTGGGTACTCTCACACACCAAACTCAAGTCTCTAAACTGCTCAATTAAATCCAATTCCTTAACCATTAACATAGACATATGCAATGATTTCCGACTCAATGCATCAGCCACTACGTTTGCTTTACCCGGATGGTAATTCAAACCAAAGTCATAATCCTTCAGAAACTCTAACCATCTCCTCTGTCTCATATTCAGCTCTTTCTGATCAAACAAATACTTTAAACTTTTATGGTCACTGAAAACCTCAAATCTTGACCCGTACAAGTAATGCCTCCATAACTTCAGAACAAAAACCACAGCTGCCAACTCTAAATCGTGTGTCGGATAGTTCCTCTCATGAACCCTCAGCTGTCTCGAAGCATAAGCTATAACCTGCTTATTCTGCATCAACACACCACCCAAACCCAACAATGACGCATCACAGTAAACCTCAAATGGTTCCGACGGACTCGGTAATATCAGAATAGGAGCAGTAGTTAACCTTCTCTTTAACTCTTGGAAACCTTCTTCACACTTTGAGTCCCAAACAAACGCTTGCCCCTTTCTAGTTAACATCGTTAACGGTAACGCCAACTTAGAAAATCCCTCAATGAACTTCCTATAATAACCTGCAAGTCCAAGAAAACTCCTTATCTCAGAAACTGACTTCGGAGCTTCCCACTTAGATACCGCTTCTATCTTAGAAGGATCAACAGCAACACCACCTCTTGAAATCACGTGACCAAGAAAACTAACCTCTTCCAACCAAAATTCACACTTAGACAGTTTAGCAAATAACTTCTTTTCTCGTAGAACTCTTAAAACCATTCTCAAATGCTCAGCATGCTCTTCTTCAGATTTCGAATACACCAAAATATCGTCAATAAACACCACAACAAACTTGTCTAGATACGGATGGAAAATTCTATTCATATACTCCATGAATACTCCAGGCGCATTAGTTACACCAAAAGGCATTACAGAATACTCATAATGTCCATACCTTGTTCTGAAAGCAGTCTTCTGAATATCCTCAGTTTTCACACGTATCTGATGATATCCCGATCTCAAATCTATTTTGCTGAACACACTCGCACCAACCAACTGATCCATCAAATCATCAATCCTCGGTAAAGGATACCGATTCTTGATCGTTACTTTATTCAGTTGCCTGTAGTCCACACACAACCTCATAGTACCTTCTTTCTTCTTAACCAATAACACTGGTGCACCCCACGGTGACACACTCGGACGAATAAATTTCTTATCCAACAGATCCTCCAATTGACTCTTCAATTCAGTTAACTCAACAGCAGACATACGGTACGGAGCCATCGATATCGGTCTAGTACCAGGTACTAAATCAATCGAGAACTCAACTTCACGCTCTGGTGGTAATTCATTCACTTCTTCCGGGAACACATCAGGAAAATCACACACCATAGCTAGATCGCAAATCACCAGTTTATCTTCAGCCTCAAAAGTCGCTAACAGCATAAACAACTCTGCCCCATCTGCTACTTCCTCATTCACCTGCCTTGCAGATAGAAACAAACTCTTCCCTTCCTCAATCTCAGGAAAGATCACAGTCTTATCAAAACAATTGATATAGACTCGGTTAAACACCAACCAGTTCATACCCAAGATAACATCAATCTGCACTAATGGAAGACACACTAGGTCCATCCCAAAGTCTCTACCAAAAATACTCAAAGGACAATTTAAACATACTGAAGTAGTAGTCACTGAAACCTTCGCAGGAGTATCAATCACCATACTTCCATGCATCTCAGATATCTCTAACTTAAGTTTCACAGCACAATCCAAAGATATAAAGGAATGAGTCGCACCTGTGTCAATAATAGCTACGAGAGGAAAGCCATTAATATAATACGTACCTCGGATCAAACGATCATCTGCAGCAGTCTCAGAACCCGATAAAGCAAAGACCTTGCCTCCTGACTGGTTCTCTCTCTTCGGCTTAGGACACTGTGGACTGATATGACCCAACTCTCCACAGTTGAAACAAGTCACAGTCTTCGACCGACACTCTGCAGCCAAATGACCATCTTTTCCACACTTGTAACACTTCTTCTCAGTACTGGTACACTCATGGATCCGATGTCCAGCCTGACCACATCTGAAACACTTAGCAGGGGCACTGGAGTCTCCCCCACTAGGCCTCTTCATCCCACTCTGTCGCTGGAAACCTTTGCCAGCTGCATACGGTTTCCCACGATCATTCTGATTCTTGCCTTTCCTATCAACCCTCTGCTGATAGCTCTCCGCTCTGGCTTTGGTATCCTGTTCAAAAATCCTGCAACAGTCAACCAAATCAGAAAACACTCTAATCCGCTGATACCCAATAGCCTGCTTGATCTCGGGACGCAACCCGTTCTCAAACTTCACACACTTTGAAAATTCCCCAGTAGCCTCGTTATAGGGAGTGTAATACTTCGACAGCTCTGTGAACTTAGCAGCATACTCAGTAACAGACCTGTTACCCTGCTTCAATTCCAAGAACTCTATCTCTTTCTTTCCTCTAACATCCTCTGGAAAATACTTCCTCAGGAATCTCTCTCTGAACACAGCCCAAGTGATCTCAGCATTCCCAGCAGCTTCCAATTCAGTGCGGGTAGCAACCCACCAATCATCTGCTTCCTCTGACAGCATATGCGTACCGAACCTGACCTTCTGGTTATCGGCACACTCAGTCACTCGGAAGATCCTCTCAATCTCCTTCAACCACTTCTGAGCACCATCTGGATCGTATGCTCCCTTGAACATTGGAGGATTGTTCTTCTAGAACTCACTCAGTTGACGAGCAGCTCCCATTCCCACAACATTCGGATTCCCTCCAAGTACTCCAGCTAGCATACCCAGAGCCTCAGCAATCGCAGCATCGTCTCTACCTCTTCCAACCATCTCTATTCTGAAAACCCAACAACTAAAACAATAAGTACTGATAGGGTTACACAACACCTATCCCGTACAGGGGAACAGAATAATTACGACTCGACTCGACCGACTATGCTCTGATACCACTAATGTAACACCCTTCTAAATACCCCAAATATTTAATTAAAATAGCAGTATATCATCAGAGTAATTATGCCCTTAAGGGTGTCACACAATCATTTCACACCATTTTCCAAAATATCCTGTCATGCTCATTTATTTAATCAAATAAAATATTTGCATAATACGCAGCGGATACAGATCAATCGATCATTCAAAAACATGTAACTCATACATGTAAAATCATTCAACAACCAATAATGAAAATAAGACAAAACATCCCGTCCCGATGTTACATCTATCAGAGCATGACCCACTAAGGAATTACACTAGACTCCGAACATTAGCTTCTACTCAACTCACTGCTCGTTACCTGAAAAATAGTTGTAAGGGTGAGTTCCTCAATCGATATAATAAGCATTATAAAACATCATGTAATGCGAAGTAATTTGACACATTAATCACCCCAATCACATCACACATTCGGTAACGGCACATCAATTCAATTATCATACTCAATACAAATACAACTCATGCTCATACTCAATATCAACACAAACACACGTATAATATTGGAATACATCCATTCATATTATACGCCATACACATATTATGCAATGAGACTCCATGCATGCGGTACCGACTATTTGTGAACATATAGTTCACCTCACCGTCCAAATCCAGGCACGGCTACCAAGCCCACTAGTCCCACTCATTTGAGACCTAGTGACTCACTCACTAATTCCTCACCGTGGGAATTAGCTACCACCCCCAACGGGCCATGAAATGCACGCTAATTCACCTAGCATGCAAACATCAACAACAGTCCAAAATGACTAACTCACTAATTCCTCACCATGGGAATTAGCTACCACCATAAAGGCCACAATATGCATGCTAATCACCTAGCAATGCTAAATCATCAACCACAATTCAAGAATAGACATATGTTCACACTCTAAGCCATAAAACAGTCTATTCACAAATGCACACATAACTGATTCATTCACAGCATCATGCATACCATCACACATAATCAATATTTTATCACATAAGCATATCATATCATGCCAAATAACAACCACAGTATTAGCACACTCTACTAATACCTATACTACTCAAAACAACGGGAAATGATCCCTAATATATCCTACATCAGCTGAATTACGTTACTCAGCCGAACAGTGAAAAACTGCACAACAACAGCTCAGGAAAATCACAATCCTGCCCATACGCGTATTGCCTATTCCTATACGCGTATGGCCCATTTCTCAGCCAAAACCCATACGCGTAACACCATCCCATACGCGTATGCTACGCGTACCACATCCCCATACGCGTACCAACAGAGACCAAAACACGTTCAAAACATCATCTTCCTCATCCATACGCGTATTGCCTAGTGCCATACGCGTACCAGGCCATCTCATACGCGTATTGCCTAGTGCCATACGCGTATGACCAGAAACCAGAATTTCCAGAGCTGCAATGGCTTTCTCTGCTACGAAACCTATCCAATTCAACCTTCCACAGTCCAATTTTTACACAGTATTCGTCATATCATCTAACACAAATCATATCTTATTCAATCTCACAAATCCTAACACTATTGCATCTAATTCCTACGAATTTCCTTCAATTTTAATCCAAATTCGTTCATCCCAAAAGTTCACAATTTTCAGCACAATTATTCCAATCAGAGGTAAATCAATGGTTTATCACTACCCATGACATATTATCCCATAATACCCATTAAACGATGATAAACCCCCCTTACCTGAGTTAATCCGGCAATCTCTGAGCTCCAAGCTTTTCCTTCCTTCAACCTTCGTTCTCTGGCCCTTTGCCCTTTTCCCTTTTCCACTTTTCTGTCTCTTTTCCCTTTTCACGTGAAAATACTCTTTTTACCAAATGGAACCTTTTTACTGATTTCTACTTTTATTCCAATAATAATAATAAAAATAATCCAATAATAATAATCCCAATAATATTCCAATAATTATTATTCCAATAATAATAATAATTCCAATTATTTAATTAAATTAATAAACATATTATTAACTCAATTTAAATAATTATCTTATTTTATCGGGGTGTTACAGTAATAATCTCATGTCTCCCGATGTTCAGATCGAAGTCATTTCCAGTATTCAGACTGATGAGCGGCATTCAGGCCATGGTTATTTCTGTGTTACCATTTATTTTGGTATCCAGGTTAGCATTCTTTTTCGGTATTCGGACTGACTCTCACCGTACCAGACGGATTCTTCTTTCAAGGAATTGTTACTTCACTTCACTCCAGTGCAAATTTTTGAGCTTTTATTGTATTCAATCCCTCGATACCTCGAAAGTGCGAAAGCCGCTGCTATCTTCTTTCCAGGTCTCCAGTTGATTGAATAGGGGCAGCTGTAACACCCCCAAAATATGCCCTCCTCACTCATGCATTCATTTTTTAGGTCATTTAGCATTTCATACCACATTGCATCATGTCAATCGGGATTAGCTCCAAGAAGCTCGGACATCATCCAGGACACTTTGTGAGTTTTATTCAAATGGTCAGTCAACACAAGGAAAAGACTTGAGGTACTACCAACAGGGCCAGATGAGGCCTATTCACCGTGCAAATCGCCAAGCTGGAAGAAGCGAGAATCTGCTGCTGAGCTGTCATGCTCGCTAGGCGAGCAGATGCTTCGCCTAGCGAAGAGTACTGTCATGCTCACTAAGCGAGCAAATCCTTCGCTAGGCGAAGGACGCGCATTTCAGAAATATCAGAAAGTTTTGGGCCTGAGCTGTCCTCATTCGAAGCCCACAAGCTGCGAAATTTGGTCTATAAATACCAGAGTAGCTGAACACTGGCCAAAGGAGGAAAAAAAAAGAAAAGACCAGAGACTGGGGAAGGAGACCTAGGAACTACTCTGCAGAAACCTTCAGGCAGCTCTGAGAAGTTCACTCCGCCTCACACGAACCCTAGTGCTACTTTGCAGATCCGGCCGCACCATTCAATCCTAATCAGTCTCTCTCATCAGGTATGCCTTTGTTCCTACTACTTTACGCCTCGAATTTGAATATTGTGAATATATGAGGTAACATCTGGTTTTGCCCACGGGTTTATATTTGTGTATGAATATGTATAACAATATCTTGAATGTTTTAATCATTTTCGTTTATGAGTTGGATACCACAGGGTTTCGGATCATAGAGATCGAACTGTTATCAAGGAGGAATCCAAAACCCGCAGGCCTTCGCTAGCCGCTTCGCTAGGCGAGTCTGTAGCGAAGCTTCGCTAAGCCTTCGCTAGGCGAAGCAGTCGCGAACGTGACAGTATCTGCTTTTTGTTCTGTTTTGGTTCTAACCTGTTTTTTTGGTGTTGCCATGCCATTGTTTTCCCGGGATCTCATCTTGTTTGTCTAACCCTTTTGTCAAGTTTTTGTGAGGACTCACACTCTTGCAGGGATACCATTCGGAGGTTTATTCTGACTACTCGTATTGACTGATTTTCTTTGATGGTCTAGCTGGAGGGATCTCAGGGTCGCTAATCCTTTAATTGCTGTTACTTTGGATCTTTATCCGTGTGGTAATTTTTTACATTTTTCCCGCATTTTTACTGCTTTCCTAGCTGGAAGACCTCGATAGGAGGCAATGTTTGAGCCCCTTGGTGGCATTTTACTTTGAGATACATGTTTTGTGTTTTGTATTCATATCCCCATAGGTAGCACTGTTCCTTCGCCTAGGACTTCCTTTTTGCATGCGCGTTCCTACAACGCATCCCAAACCCTAAAACCCAAAGCAACACGTTTACTCCTTCTACTACAGGCGAGTAAGTCTCCAAAGGTTAAGCATCCGGTAGATTGCGTAGTAACGTTGTTCGTCCAAAACCCAATCCATAACCCCGTAGTTAGCCGAACTACGGCTTGCTCTGATTCTCATTCCAGATGAGATACGTAGGCATAAGACGCGATGTCTTAGCGAGCACAATTACCCTTAACCCATAGGTCAGCCGAGCTACGAAGACTCTGATTCTCATATTCAGATGAGATACGTATGCAGTGGATGCGACATCCGTGCGAGTCATTTCTCTTAACCTTTTTAGTAAATAAACACATTAGGTAAACCCACACCCTTTAGACGAAAACCACAAAAGTGGATCCCGTAGAGTACTACGGATGCGTAGGGGTGCTAATACCTTCCCTTCGCATAACCGACTCCCGAACCCAAGATTTGGTTGCGAGACCCCGTCTTGTCCTTTCCTTTTTTCAGGTTTACTTCGAGCGTTTCCTTTCCCTCCCTTGGGATAAATAACGCACGGTGGCGACTCTTCTGTCATTTTCTTTCGCCGGTTGTTTTTTCGCACACTGTATTTTTCAGGTTGCGACACACTTCTGAATGTGATTTCATCACCATGGCCTTTCTCTATGTGGGGAATTGACATGATTGGCATGATAGAGCCGAAAGCGTCCAACGGTCATAAATTTATTCTCCTAGCAATTGATTACTTCACCAAGTGGGTCGAAGCGGCATCATATGCAAGTGTGACCAGGCAGGTGGTTGTGAAGTTTATCAAGAATAAACTCATATGCCGTTATGGTGTGCCAGATAAGATCATTACTGATAATAGATCTAATTTGAACAACAAGATGATGAAAGAGATGTGTAACGAGTTCAAGATTGCACATCATAATTCTTCTCCTTACAGACCCAAGATGAATGGGGCTGTTGAAGCTGCTAATAAAAATATGAAGAAGATTGTCCAGAAGATGGTTGTTATGTACAAAGATTGGCATGAGATGCTGCCATTTGCTTTGCATGGATATCGTACATCTGTCCGTACTTCAACAGGGGCAACCCCTTTCTCCCTTGTATACGACATGGAGGCTGTGCTCCCAGTAGAGGTGGAGATCCCATCAATGAGAGTCTTGATGGAAGCCAAGTTGACTGATGCTGAATGGGTTCAGAGTCGTTATGACCAACTGAATTTGATAGAAGAGAAGAGATTGACTGCCATGTGCCATGGTTAGTTATATCAGCAAAGGATGAAGAAAGCCTTTAATAAGAAGGTCAAACCTCGTGCGTTCCGAGAAGGCGACCTTGTGCTCAAGAAAGTTTTGCCTTTCGCGCCCGATTCCAGGGGCAAGTGGACTCCAAACTATGAAGGTCCATATGTTGTTAAGAGAGCCTTTTCAGGCGGCGCGTTGATACTTACAACTATGGATGGGGAGGACTTCACTCGTCCTCTGAATTCAGATGCAATTAAGAAATACTTCGCCTAAAAATAAAAACAGAATAGCTCGCTAACTTGAAAACCCGAAAGGGCGGCTTAGGCAAAAAAGAGCGTCTCGGTGGATTGAAAACCCGAAAGGGCGATCCAGGCAAAAGTTAGAGACATAAAAAATGAATATGTGTCGCGCTAGATTTATTACCTCACCATGGGGCAATCTAGGCAAAAATTAGGGATTTGGCAAGTAACTGCATCCTGACAAGACTTAGTTCTACAACTGTCATCTGTCAGAGATTCTCGCTCAGTCATCGTCAACTGAAGCTTCAAATATATCAGATTCAGAGTTGGTGGAGAAATTGTCATTATGTTCAGTGTAGCCCTTTTCCAATATATATCACCAATTTCAAATTTGTAAAGATCCATGGAGTCTTGCCATTTGCAGACTACCATTCTATCAAATAAATTTGAGCCTTTATCCAATTCTTTGCACTCATATTTGTTTCTATTCAAACAAATGTTTTGCATGTTTTAATTGAAAAATATCATTGTCTTAAATAAATAAAATTTTCATAAACTGTTTTTAAACAAAGTGAACATTCACAATGACCAAAGGATATTTGGGACGTCTTCAGTGCTCTCCCAAGGATGGTATGATTTCCAAAAGGGTAAGACATTTGTTCATATTCCCAGCATACTTGTATCCTCTTCATTATCTTTCAGGTTGTCTCCTCCGCGAGCTCAGAAGAAAGTTGTACATCTCACCAAATCCCCAGAGGGTTTGGAGTTTTGGAGGCGGTCTCAATCTTCTAGACCTTAGTGAGTCTGGATTTAGCATTTGTGATATCAATTATATGGTTTTCATCCCTTGTGTGGATTGACCTAAAATCCCCTATAAATTGATAAATTGAATATGCTAATCTTTTCGAAGAAGTTGGTACTCCCTCTCTTCGAGTTAGAAATGTCTCCGCCAGAATGAGCAGGGAATCCCCAACATGAGTGGAGTTATCATCAAGGTTGATTTGTAGCTTTTCCCCTGTGGACTTGTCTACCTTTGATCTCCACCAAATTTGCTCCTCGACCATCCTTAGCAGGGATGACCCCACTCTTACTCCCCAGTATGGTCACCATCAGGGTATCTCCAATAGTTGCCTACGGATAATCCCCGATTCGGTCATTAGCAATACTTCCCTAGTGGAATTGCCTGATCAGAGCCCGTTTGTGGTTTCCTCCCGAGCCGAGTGGTTGATGAAGATGTTTATCCTTCCTTCCCCAGCGGAGTAGTACCCTTCCTCCTCGACAGACATGATTTATTCAGCAGTGCAAGGAATTTGTAGTTTTTGGAACCTTCTGATTGGTGGTTGTTCCCCACAGAGTTCCATCTCCCCCTTCGATAAATTCCCCAGTAGAGTTGATTCTGCGGCGGATTTTATCCGTGTGTTGCTCCTGTCCCCAACTGGAGTGACTGGTTTTCCTTTCCCTGCGGAGATCTTTGTTTCCTGGTATCTGTCGCCCCCATCAGATTGGATGTTCTCCAATGGGCCTGGCTTTCTCTCTTGAGATGTAGTACCGGATGTTTGTCCGTTGTTTCTTGGACCTATTTGTGTTGGATATGTCTGTTTTGTCAGCATTCATCATACATAAACCACACATAAATATGCATAATTTTAACATTCAGATATTCATGTTGCATTTCTTGCCATATATCTTTGTTTATTGTCTCCTGCTATTTGGTGATACAGATTTCCCCAAGCAGATGTTTGTGTCTGATCTCCCCATGTAGAGTCAGCCTCATAGGCAGAAAGTGTCTACCCTTTCTTCCATATTCCCCCACTGAGTTATGTCCTCGTGGATGATTGTTATTTCAGTTTCCTCCCAACACATATATTGGGATGGAGTCCTCCCCTGAGTTATATCCTCATTGGGTCGAGTCTTGTTTCATTGTGTCTCTCTAGCTTGTTCCTAGATCAACTCCTTCTTATTTCCCCTACACATCCCCGCAGTTTAGATGAATGATTGCTCAGTAACCAGTAATTGTCCATCTTTTCCCCGACGGAGTCTGTGGCCTTCTACCCAGTAACCGGTAGTTGTAAGTTCTATTTCTGTGATTTTCTACCCTTATACCGGTAGTTATAAACCCCATTTTATCCCCTTGCAGAGTTAACCTCGTTTTGTTCATCCTAACCGATGACAGTTACTCTTCCGTGGTTTTCTACCTAGTATCCGGTGGAAGTAATCCTCTCTTTGTTGGTTATCTTTATCCAATATTCGGTATTGATATTCCTTCCTTTTGAGTATATCTCCCAGTAACCAGTGATATATCTCCCGGATCATTGCCTTTGTCAATGTATCCCTAGCGAGTCATCTTTCATCTACCCTTGGCTGGTAATGATCATTTCTCCCCTTGATTGGTCATCATTTTATACATAATATTCGGTATCCCGATGTCCTTTCCTTTCGGTCGATTTATCCTTTATTAACCCAGTAACTGGTTGTGGATAATCTTCCATGCGAGTATATTGTCTACGTTTTGACGGTAATAGATAATATATCTCATGCGCTCTTTGGTCGAAGTTTTTAGTTCTTCCCCAGTCGAGTAAGATTCGTATCCCCTTTTGCGGAGTCGAATGTCCACCCTGTAATCGAGTTTGATTTTTCAGCCTTCCTTTTGGATGATGAGTGTCTTGGAAAATATTCCCCAATTCACACCTTGGTTGGTCACCTATTATATGCCCAGTAGCCGGTATCCCTGGTGTTCCTTCCTTTCTGCTCCCTATTATGACTTTTTGTCCCCTGTGGAGTCAGATTTCCTGAGTTGAAGTATACCTTTTTAGGTTTTCCTTAGATGTTTTTGGGATGCTTGATATCTCTCACCCTCATACCGGTCTTAGATATTCATTCTCCCCGAGCGTGTTGTTCTCTCACCCTTATACCGGTGTTTGATCACATGTCTCCTTGAGCTTATTACCCAGTAACCGGTAATACCTCATCCCGTTGTTTCCTCAGATGAGTCCTATTTGAACATTTCCCAGTGAACTCTGTAAGATCCCAATTTTGTCCCTAAGATCCTTCATGGCATCATAACATTGCATTGCATAGCCTCAAGGATCATTGAGCATCTTGGCTCCCTTTCCTTTTGGGTAGGGATCTCCTGTGAGTGGTTTGAGATCACCAAGCATGTTTGAATTGTATATCATTGCTTTTCTTGTTTTATTCACTAACCAAAAGCACAAAAATATGTCATTAACATCTTTTGTTTGTAGCTTAAGCAATCACCAGGTCAAGAGCTTCAAGAGGATCCTTTGTGCAAGAGATGAGGTATTTTCTTGGGATGAGGACCACATGATTATTATAAGGAGCTTACATGAGCTAGGGTTTCATTTTGAAGCAATTTCACCAAGTGGTAGAGGCTCAATTTAATCAAGTTAATCAAAGGGCATCTAAGGACCAAAAGTCAACTGTGCAGTCAACTGAGGGCTATGAGGTGGGGAAATGAGTTGAGACACCTCAATCATGTTCAAATGGGGTCTATTTATCATTCTAAACATCCATCTTGAAGATTCAAAGGTCATGGAAAAAGTTACTAAAAATGGAAAGTGACCTATAATTCAAAGTTTCCAAATTTGGCAAGTTTTTAGTCCACCTTCAACTTGACTTTTCAACATCAAAGAAGTTTCAAATGGATTTTTGGTGAACATAAAAGTTATAGATCTTTGTCTCCCCTTTCCAAAAAGTCCTAATTCATGTCCATTTGATGAATGGTTGAGAAGTTATGGTCATTTGATCACAAGGTGTGCATGGAAATTCAAAATGGCATAACTTTTGATACAATGCTCCAAATTGGTTCATTCTTTTTGAAAAATGCTCCTCATGTTCAAGGAATCTCAAAATGATATCACTTGGCTCAATTGTGCAAAGGAATCATGACCAAGAGTTCACTAGTTCACACATGTGCAAATTAAAGCAATACTTCATTATTCATTTTTGGCTTAAGGTGCAAGAAAGTTGATCTTCAAAGCATGACCCTTGGATATCCATAAGTGGATTGGAAGCTTAACATGGAGCTGATCACGTGTATTATGGGCACATGAGCTCATTTTGCATTTTTGCAAATTGCTCCAATACTCATTAATCATGATTAATACATGGAAATTATGATTAGCATTGTGATTAGCATGGAGTATAAAAGGCCAAACCCTAATCCTAACTGCATAACAGAACCATTTTAGATCAAATTCAAGAACTCTCTCAAATTTTCTCTCACTTCGATTTTTCATTTTCTTCACACAATTCTCCAAGATATTTACATATTCTTGTTCCTGGTGCTTCACTGAGCAAGATTCATCATTCATTCGTTGCAATTCATCAAGAAATCATGCAGTTCATGTGGATCGGATTTGGAAATTGAAGAAGATTCAAGAGATTTCAACTGTTGATTCTTGCTTAAAGCTTCATAGGAAGTACAATGGAGTTGATCTGGAGCTTTTGAGCGCTTGAGAACACGATTTAAGCAACCTTCATTCCAAGGTGACTCAATTTTCATCATCTCCTTTTGCTGATTTTAAGTTATAGATGTGTAGATCTCGTTGAGTAGAGCTTCTACATATGATTAGAATTGAGTTTGGCTGAGATTTGAGCATGATATGTTGAATATAAGTTTAGATCTAGAAAATGTTTGTCTTCGATTTGCAAAATCCATGGAGAGTTAGGATGATCCAATTGCATATTTGGAATTCTCGTTGAAAACCGGTTCGAATTATATAGGCCTTTTGAATTTCTGGAATTTTGCACGGCGGCGCTGCCGCGTGAGTTATCGGAGAAGACGACCGGAGCTGTAGCTCTAGCGTCTGCGTGCTTAGGGTTTATGCTGATGTGTTTGCCATGTGTAGCCTTGCGTGTGAGAACGATTGGATGCAATTGCTTTGACCTAAGCCACACATGCTTTGACTGCTGATTGTGCATGCTGACTGTTTTAATGGAACGGTGTGTTTCATGTTTCAAACTTGGACCGTTGGATTGAGCATGCGCCAAGATCTGATGGCTGTGATATTTTCTGGTTTATTTGAATATATTTGTTTCCCTCCATTTCCATATTATTTTCTAATTATTTTCCTCAGTTTGAAACTTCATTAAAAATGCAAAAATAGTCCAATTTAATCCCAATTTTTTTTCATGGTTTTGTATGGATGTCTAATTTTTTTTTATGTTAATTTCATGAATTGTTGATGTTTGGATTTTTATTTGTGTATTTTTGAATGAACATTGTGTTAATTTGACCTATTGCATTCAATGTGTTGTGAAATTCTCTATGTTGAACATTCTGATCCAATTTTTTTGCATACATGATCTTCATACATAATATGAATTTTTGGTCACTGGTTTGGATTTTTTCTCATATGTTATCATCATTTTTGACACATAGAGAATAATGTGACAATTTGTGTCACATTTTTGACATTGAATTGGTGCATTTTTGTTCACATAGCATTTGCATCTTTCTGGATTTGATATTTTGTATGTCGAACATTCGTGACATGAGGAATTTGTACAAAAAATCCCAAAGTCATTGCATGCATTTCTGATTTGATATGGATTTTCTAAGTTGGAAGTTCATTTTGTGAATATTTTTTGGTCATTGCATTACATAGGCCATTTGAGGCATTTGCTTATTGATTTGATGTTGGTCCTTTTGAGGACATCTTGTGGAGTGTTTGAATGTGCAATGTGTAGAAGATTGGGTTCTGTTTTGATCATTTGGTTAGATTTTGAGTTCATCTCTTATGACATTGTTTGTTGGTGTTTTGTAGTGTTGTTTAGAAGCACATAAACTAACTTTGTTGTTTGTTTCAGGTTTGGATACTCATCATGGATATTGTGAGATATAAATGCATTTGAGTACTGACCTATTGTTGTTTTGTAGGGTTTTAATTGATATGGTGAACTCATGAGCTCATTTGAGTGCTAGGTCACTTATGCACTGAATTGTGTAACTGTTAGAGGGTTTCACTTTTTGTTTTCTGGTTGTATGACTGAAGTACTGACTGTTTAGTCTTTTTACAGGTACCTTAGTTGCTTGCTTGCTTTAGCTCTTGCTTGAGCATTGGATTGTGGTTGATACACCACTCAGGTAGTTAGCTTCTTACTTTATGTAGTCTGAAGTCCTGTCACTTTTTTTGGCAGGCATTTTGCTGGCAAGTCCTCCTTCAGAGGCTCTGTTTGTGTTTGTTTAAAGTTGTGCTCAAAGACCTCCAAGATGAGGCATGTGTTATCTGATAAGACCTCCAAGAGTAGAGGCAATTGACGGATAAAAGGGATTAGTAGTCAATCCCCCGTTATTCAGTGTGTCGTTCTTTATGCTCGCACTACGTGCTGATGCTTCTGAACATGTGCCCAAGATCTTTGTCCAGAGTGTTTCAAGTGGAATAGGATCCCACTCTCTGGATCCCCACGCTTTCTTTGTCATGAGCTCACCCTGGCCAGGGTTAAGAGCATGAGGTCTCATCCTCATTACCATTTTGATCAGCTTCACCCTAACGTTCAATGTTAGTGGTTAAGAGCTACAGATTACCCATTGCAGTTTGGCTTGTTTGTCGAGGTTGACATGACCCCTCTTGACTAAAGCCCACCCATTGTTTGAGCCTCTTGTATGTATATAGTGTGTGATGTTTGTTTGCTTGTGAACTTTTGATGTGTGTGCTCTTGAACTAGGAGTTTCCATCTGAGCTTAATTTGAGGATCATTACCATGTTCTTTCCAAGTGGAAGATACAAGATACATTGAGGATCTCTTATGAGACTGGTTTGATTGCTTATACTTTGTGCTTGCTTATTCCAAAGGATGGGATCTACTTGGATCATCAATATGATCTAAAGAGAGGAACTCCTAGTGTGGTTTCATTTCTTATTCCTCACCTTTTTGTTTTCCTTGGGACTTAACCTTTCTTCTTCATCTCTCCACCCTAACCCAAGCCAAAACCTTTTTGTGCAAACATTTGACTATTGTTTTAAACATTAGAAACCTAAGCCTTAGGCTTTTGATTTTCAAACTTTATTTTCATAACACTCATTTTGAATTGAACTTTTAAGTCAACTTTGACCATCTTTTGTATATACTTCTAATTGGTAAATATAACTCATTCAAATTTCTTTTTGTGGGTCCAATGTCCACTTTCTTAATCAAATTTTCCATAACCTTTAGCTATTAGGTTTGAGTTATCTTTGTAATAGATGTAATACTCACCTTTGTCCTTAGTGATGGACAATGAGCCTTCCATGCTTATTATAGGGTTAACCCCTCACTTGCATGTTGAAGCTATCCTCACATGGTGGACTTGTGGTTTCAGGTTGAGTTTTCTCCCTTGGATAATAAAAGACCTTAAGGCTTTTGGAGCAATCAATCCACTAATTTGTTTTGAGATTTTTACCCCGAACTACGAGGTTTTGATCCTAATCTTTTTATAAGAGGGTACGTAGGAAATGGGTTTATCCATCCAAACAAAAAATGTAAATAACTTGTGTAGCACCTCAAATTTGCACCCCCCATTCATGCATTCATTTCATTTTTTTAGGTCATATATCATTCCATATTGCATTGCATCTTGGCAGTCAAATTTGGCATCAAGAGGATCCTCAGTGCAAAAGAGCAAGATTCTCCTTGAGATGAAGGTCACATGATTATTTTAAAAGAGCTTATATGAGCCAATGTTCATTTTGAAGCAAATTTACCAAGTGGTAGAGGCCCAGATTCATCAGTGCATTTTCAGGTCATCTGAGGCCCATACAAGTCAACTGTGCAGTCAACTGAGGGCTAGGAGGTGGAGAAATGGTTTGAGACACTTCATTCATGTCCAAAAGAGGCCTATTAATCATGTCAAACATCTACCTTGAAGATTTTGAAGTCAAATCAAAAGTTTCCAAAAATGGAAAGTGACCTGTAATTCAAAATTTCCAAAAATGGCAAGTTTTTGGACCACATTCAACTTGACTTTACAACATCAAAGAAGCTTCAAATGAAATTTTGGTCAACATGAAAGTTGAAAATCTTTCTCTCCTCTTTTCAAAAAGTCCAAGATCATGAGCATCTGATGAAGGGTTGAGAAGTTATGAGCAAATGATCACCAAGTGTACATGAAACTTCAAAGTGACATAACTTTGGCTACAAAACTCCAAATTGAGCCACTCTTTTTGCAAAATGCTTGTCTTGACCCATAGTTTCCAATTGAATCATTGCATTGCATGAAATTAGCTCACATGATCATTTGTCCATGCATGAACATTTTGGAGGGAAAATGGAGAATTCAAATTCTATTGATCATACATGAAAAATACCAATGCCATTGTGATCTTTGGATGATTTTAAGTGACTTTGAACCATGCATGTGCACTGTTCACGTGTAAAATCTCCGTGCACCCTCATTTTGCATTTTTGGTCATACATCTCATTTCTCATTAAATTTCCATTAGCCAAGCCTAATTGTGATTAGCATGGTAATTAACATGTGATATAAATAGATAATCCTAACTGTTTTGCTCAGATTACACATTCTAGATCTAGGATTCAAAATTCCCTCCAAAAATTCTCTCAATCCAAATTTGAAAATTCTTCACACACCACATCAATTTTCTTGCATAATCGTGTTCAGTGAGTATCATTGAGTACAAATCAAGCATTGGATTGAAGAAATTGGACAAGAATCATGCACACACCAAGCTTGAAGATGAACATGGAACTTGAAGTTTGAGCTGCATTCAAGTGGATTTAAGCATCAATTCGTACATAAAGCTTCACCACAAGGTTGATAGAGGAGATCTGGATCATTTGAGGCCTTGAATCCACTGTTTCATCACACTGCATAACAAGTTGGTGAAAATTCGTATCTCTTGTTTCTTCAATTCATCGCCATGATCTTGTAGGTCTTTGATCACTGATGATTCTGATTTGAATATCTTTGAAAATGGATGAGAATTGAGTGAGTTATGTCGAATTAAAGTTTGTGTGCTAAATTTGTTCTTGCTCGATCCATGAGATATGTGATGATTTAGACTAAATTAGGCATAGATTTGGAATGTACGCTTCAAGAGCTTTCGAACGTTACCATTTATGTTGAGTTATGGAAATTTTTGTGATGCATGTCACCGGAGTATGGCCGGGGAAGATGACCGGAGGTACTGTTCCGGTCATCTGGTTCGTGCGTTAGGGTTCGCTGTTGAAGCGCTGGTAACCACTGAGTCATGAGTTCGAGTCCTTGGCATGAGCATTGTGAGAAATCCATTTAATTTCTCAATTGAACCTGAACGTTGCGTTTCACTTTCAAACGCGCCTATGACCTATTGCTCTAGGGCTCGATCCTTCGCTCATCAATTTTTCCAATTAATTTTCACTTAAGCGCCTATGACTTCATGAACCAGGGTTCGAATCCAGCGCTTTACATTTTTATTTTGTTTCATTTCAAGCGCACTTTTAACCTCATGAACCTGTGTTCAACTCCTGGCTTTTGCAGTTTCCAATTCCATTTCATATTTCATTTTTTATGTGATTCACATTATTTCCATTTATTTTCAACAACTTTCAAAAATCACTAAAAATAGCAAATAAATCCAAAATGCTCCAAATTATTTCCTACATGATTGTATGGATGTCTATTACTTTTTTATGTCATTTGCCTGATTTTATTGTGGCTGGATTTTTTAAATGTGCTTGTGCGATTGAACATGATGCAAATGTGACATGTTGTACCAATTGATTTGTGAAATGCTCATTGATTATCCAATTGCCTTGAAATTTGAGATGCTCATTCATAACATGTTACATGATTTTTGAGCTTTTGTTTGGAAATTTTATCATTTTCCATCTCTGTTTTAAACACATGAACATATGGTGTGACAATGCGTGTCACACATTTTGATGTTTCTCTTGTTCATTGTCATACACATGTCAATTGAGCTCTTCTGATTCTAATTTTTTGCATGATGCTTGTGTTTAACATATTGATTTCACATAAAAAATTTCATGATCATTGGATACATTTCTGTTTTAATGTGGATTTTCTATTCTTGATGTCCAATTGTGATCATCTTGTGTGCCTTTGCCTTATCTTGATCATTGGATGGCTTTGCCTTATGATTTGGATTTGATCCTTTTTAGGACATGTTATTGTTTGATTAAATGTGCTTCATGTTGAATATCAACTTTTGTTCTGACTTTTTGCTTTGCCTTTGACCCTAGTCTTTGCACTAGTGGTTTGTACTCACCTTTTGAGCTTTGTATTTCAGGTTCAAGCATCTAGCTCTAGTGATTGATGTGATCTCATTACATGAGAAGCAAATTACTTTGTACACTAATCCTTGTTGTGTTGTAGGTCCATTGGTGATGAACTCACTTGAATTGCACCTTTGTCTTGCCTTGTGTAGATGATGAATAAGCACCACTGTTGATTGTCTGTTTGGTTTTCTGAATGTGATATTGACTGTTTGACTTTTGTACAGGTACATTAGTCACTTTTAGCTCTTGCTTGAGCTTTGCTGTGGTTGTGGTTGATATACCACCTAGGTAACTACTCTTTTACTCCATGTAGTTTGGAAGTCCTGTCGCCTTTTTGGCAGGCATTTTGCTGAAGTCCTCCTTAAGAGGCCATGATTGTGTATGTTTATATTTGTGCCAAAGACCTACTTGTTGAGGCATGTTACATGTTAAGTCCTCCTAAGTGAAGAGGCAATTGACAGATAGAAGGGATTAGCAATCAATCCCCTGTTAGTCGTTGAGTCGTTCATTATGCTCGCACTACGTGCTGATGCTCTTGAACCTAACCCAAGATCTTGTATATAGAGTCAGTCAAGTGGAGTAGGGTCCCTCATTCTGGATCCCCACGCATTCATTGATTCAAGCTCACCCAGGCCAGGGTTAAGAGCTATGAGGTCCAATCCTCATTACCTTTCATCTGCTTCACCCTAACTCTCAATGTTAGTGGTTAAGAGCTTCAGCATACCCCTACAGTGTTGGCTTGTTTGTCGAGGTTGATATGACCCCTCTTGACTAAAGCCTCACCCTTGGATGTCTGAGCCCCCTTGTTGGTGTGTTCACTTCATGTATATGTTTTTGTGTGGTGTGATTGTATCCCCATAGGATTGCTAGACTTCGTATAGTCTCTCGTTTGCATGCCAATTAAGGTAGCACGGTTCCTTCGTCTAGGACTTCCTTTCTTGCGTGAGCATTCCTAAAACACAAACAAACTTTATCTTCTTAAGGACACGTTGACTCCTTCTACTACAGGTGAGTAAGTCTCCCAAGGTCGAGCATCCGGTAGATTGCGTAGCAACGTTGTTCATCTAAAAAAACACGAAACAAATAGAAATAGTTTAGCCGAACTACGGCAATTCTGATTCTCATGTTCAGATGAGATACGTAGGCACGAGATGCAATGTCTTGTCGAGTTTGATTGACGACTAACTTTAATTCTTGCTGGTTTTCGCCCTTGTTGCGATTCTTTTCTCTTGCCCTCGTTGCGATCGAGACCTTCCTTTTCTCTTGCCCTAGTTGCAATCGAGACCCTTTTTTTCTTTTGTGTGTGTTTGTTCGGAGTCTGATGTAAGTCCATCTATTGGCATTCGGTTTCCTGTTTGTGTTTGTTTGTTTGGAGTCTGATGTAAGTCCATCTATTGGCATTCGGTTTCCTGTTTGTGTTTGTTTGTTCGGAGTCTGATGTAAGTCCATCTATTGGCATTCGGTTTCCTATTTGTGTTTGTTGTTAGGAGTTGGATATAAGTCCACTGATTGGCATTCCGTTTCTAGTTGTGTGTTTCTTTTGACGTCTCAGCGTCTCTTTTCAGTGTTTTGTTTCGGCATGCGTTAGCTGAGCTACGAGTGCTCTGATTCTTACTCTGGTTAGAGAAGATACATATGCATAGGATGCGATGTCCTAGCGAGCACGTTCCCCATTTCCCCGAACTACGTCGACTTTGATGTTTGTTTCTGACAAACTACGTAGGCCCAGGATGCGACATCCTGCCGAGTCCACTTTCTTTGTCTTCTTTCACCTGTTTTATTATTCCAGTGTGTGCATTCTTTGAGCAGTTTATCAGCAACCTTATTCTATTCTTTTGAGCGTCGATCCCGTCGAGTACGATGGACGTGAGGGGTGCTAATACCTTCCCCTTGCGTAACCGACTCCCGTACCTAGCAATCTCTGGTCGTAAGACCATTCCTTTCCCATTTCAGGTTTACTTCGGGCATTTCCTTTCCCTCCTTTGGGATAAATAACGCACGGTGGCGACTCTGTGTGTGTTTTTTCCGCCGGTTGTTTTTCGCGTTGCGACAGCTGGCGACTCTGCTGGGGACTTTCCTTAAGCGAGTCAATCCTAGCGCTCTCTAGGATAGTTTTGGTTGCTTTTACTATTTTATTTATTGCATTTATGATTATTATGCTGTGATTGTATATATTCACATATATGTTTGCATGCATCATATTATCATTATGCTGGCTGTGTATCTGTTTCTCTGTTGGGTGGGAGTCACAAGAGGTAAAAGGCCCAATACACAGGCTATGAGTGAACTTTAGGACACCTAGGAATAGAGTGATTCATGGGAAGCGGGTGGTATGGCGCCACTTAGCGGAACATGGTATCATGAGCAGTTCAGATTCTGATGGGGTATTATCGTTGCATACATTTGGTGTGCATATGATGATATTCTTGAAAGGGTTGTTTATCCTGCGTTTCCCTTGATCTTACCTTGGCCTAGATTACACCCGTGAGTGGGGCGGGAATGAATCATTTACAGGTACTGATGGTGACCGTGTCCTGTTGGTGACTTCTGTATGACCCTGTTGGTGACCGTTGGTTATGAGGTTTGGGTTCTAAGTTGGTGACTATGATCTGTGGTTTTCGGTTCCGAATTCATGTCGAAGTTCTGAACCTGTGCCTTGTGATACACAGCCAACTAGTCCTGGTTTCATCACTTGCATCATAGCATGTTTATTTTCAAAAAAAAAATAATGCCTAAAAGAAAAAGAAAGAAAAAGAAAAGCTAACTTGCACATGCATATCATTTCTCAAGTTTATTCAGGAGTCTGTTCGCGTCGAGAGATGGCATCCATTCCAGAGCTAAAGAGGAAGACTTGCACCTACAGCTTCTACCGTGAGCCGTTGACATCTTTGGAAGAATTGGGTAATCTCGTGACAGACCGTAATCAGAAGGTTTTTGATGATCAGTATGGGGACATTTTGGCACTGTTGAAGATGGTGGTTGACCCGGTGCCTTTACAGACTCTCTTACAATTCTATGATTCAGAGCTCCGTTGCTTCACCTTTCAGGACTATCAGTTAGCGCCCACTCTTGAAGAGTATTCCATCCTTATGAATGTCCGAATCAAATATCAAGTACCCTTCCTGGATGTGCCAAAGGAGGTGGATTTCAAAGTTATTGCTAAAGCTCTTTATTTGAGCATCAAGGAAGTGAGTGATAATTGGAAACCGAGCGGTGATGTTGTGGGTTTGTCCTTGAAGTTCTTGGTGAGAATGGCTAATGAAGAAGCAAAGAAAGGGAATTGGATAGCTTTCAACGCCCAGTTGGCCGTCATGATTTATGGAGTTGTGTTGTTCCCTAGTATGCCTAATTTTGTGGACCTTGCCGCAATCACTATTTTCTTTGGAGGAAACCCTGTTCCTACCTTGTTAGCTGACACTTATTATGCTGTACACAGCAGGCATGGTAAGGGTGGAGCTATCAGGTGTTGTCTCCCGTTGCTACTCAAGTGGTTCTTGTCTTTTCTACCAACCAGTGGACCGTTTGTGGATACTCAGAGCACTCACAAATGGACTCAGAGGATCATGTCGCTCACATCTTATGATATCAAGTGGCAAGCTTATAGGATTAATGTGCGCAATGTCATTATGAGTTGTGGAGAGTTTCGCAATGTTCCACTCATAGGAACTAGGGGTTGCATCAACTACAACCCGGTTCTCTCTCTCCGTCAGTTGGGTTTTGTCATGAATGAAAGGCCACAAGATGTCGAGATAGCTGAAAGTGTGTACTTTGAGAAACGAAGCGATCCTGCAAGATTGGAGCAAGTGGGAAAAGCTTGGGAGAATATTGGTATAAAGGATGGATCTGTTTTAGGGAGGAAGTTTGCAATTGCTATGCCTGCTTACATCGAGTGGGTCAAGGAAAGAGTTGGAACTTTGTTGCTACCATATGATCGGATGAAACCATTGCAGAAGCAACCGCCTTTGATCCTTTCTGAGAATGTGCCTGCTGAGCATTACAAACAAGCCTTAATGGAGAATCGCCGGTTGAAAGAAAATGAACAAGAGATCCAAATGGAGCTTTACAAAGCCAAAGCTGATAGGTTGAATTTGGCTCACAAACTCAAAGGAGTGCAAGGTGAAAGTGCTAGTAGATCGAGAAGCAAAAAGAGGTCCCATGATGAGATAGAAACGATGTTGGAAGAAGAACGTCGTGAACGCTTGGGACTACAAAAAGCGGAAGCCAATTACCAAAGGAAGATACGAGACTTGGAAAGGCAGCTTAAGGACAAAGATGCCCAGTTGAAGAAAGAAGTAGACCTAAGGCAGGCAGCAGAGAGCCAGCTCCGAGAAAGTGACATCCGTGCATCTCATTTCATAGAGGAAGTTGTCGAACTCAGGGTGCAACTGAAAGAGAAGCTCACCCCTTTACCCGAGTGTTCATAATGTGATCGAATGATGGATCAGTGCCAGTATCTGAAGACTCTCATTCCTGAAGGACGACTCTCTTAGTTTGTCTTGTTGTTTACTTCGAGAATCACCTCCAGGATTGTTGGATGGGATCTCTTGTTCTACTCTGATGAATTGAATCTTTGCTTGAGCTATGTTTGTACGAACCCTATTTCTTATGTCTATAGATGAGAATTATTGGTGTTTCAATTTTGCTTGCAGTCCAGTGTAGGGTGCTTTTGTATTGTTTATGTTCCGCCCACGGGTACAAGTTGCCATTTTTCAAAAGATGGACGAGACTCTTGAATGCATGAGAAATGGTAAAACATAGCATACGCATCATACGCATCATACACATATCATTCTTGCATTACAGGTTTTCTTGAATAAGATTTCTCACTCTGGTTCCTGACCTAAGCAGGATTGCTAATCATCGTCCGCACCGGTACGCGACAAGGTTGAATCAATAGAGGAATATGGATCAAGTTCAAGCAGAGTTAGCAGAGATGAGGGCTAACATGGCCCAATTTATGAATATGATGCAAGGGGTTGTGCAAGGGCAAGAGGAACTTCGAGCCTTGGCCCAAAGACAAGAAGTTATGATTCCACCTGTCAGTCGGAATTCGCCAGAAGTAGCCCCTGTTAATGACACTGCTGCTGCCACCATTCCTGTCAATAACTATGCTGTGGGTGATGAATTAAGGGGTATCAGAATCAACGGACAACCTATCACTGCAAAGACTAATAATGCTCGAATGGCCCGTGCTCCAGCCCGCCATCCTGCTCAGTTGGTTGACATACAGGAAGATATGTTCACCCTCCTCAGCGACGATGATGAATTAGGAAGGACGGAAGAGAGGGATAGAAAAGTTGATGCCCTAGATGAAAAGATTCGTGCCATGGAATGCCAGAATTCGTTGGGCTTTGATGTTACCAATACAGGTTTGGTTGATGGATTGAGGATCCCTTACAAATTCAAAGCACCCTCCTTTGACAAATACAATGGTACTTCTTGTCCTCGCACTCATGTGCAAGCTTATTACAGAAAGATCTCCGTATACACTGATGATGAGAAGATGTGGATATACTTTTTCCAAGACAGCTTGTCTGGAGCGTCTTTGGACTGGTACATGGACTTGAGGAAAGAATCCGTTAGAAGCTGGAGAGATTTGGGTGAAGCCTTTCTGAGACAATACAAGCACAACATGGACATGGCTCCGAGCAGAACCCAACTGCAGAGCTTGTTTCAGAATACTGGTGAGAGCTTCAAAGAGTACGCCCAAAGGTGGCGTGAATTAGCTGCAAGAGTGCAACCTCCGATGTTGGAGAGAGAGCTGACTGACATGTTCATTGGGACCCTGCAGGGTGTGTTCATGGACCGTATGAGAAGTTGCCCGTTTGGTAGCTTTTCAGATGTTGTGATCTGTGGAGAGAGGACCAAAAGTCTTATCAAAGCAGGAAAGATCCAAGATCCTGGCTCCTCAAGCTCTTCGAGTTCTAAGAAACCATTTTCAGGGGCACCCAGAAGAAGAGAGGGTGAAACAAATGCTGTACATCATCGGAGGAATATAAATAGAGGACAACAGTATCGTCAGGTTGCTGCCGTGACTATTCCAGCACCCCAACCTCAACCTCAGCAACAACAAAGAGGTCCGACACGACCACAACAACAACAACAACAACAACGCCCATTCCAACCTAGACAGAGAATGCCAGAGCGTCGTTTTGATCCGCTGCCAATGACCTATGCTGAATTGCTCCCTGAACTGCTCAGGTTGAAGTTTGTTGAACTTCGCACCATGGCGTCGTTAACGAGGATTCCTCCTGGGTATGATGCCAATGTCAGTTGTGATTTTCATTCCGGTGCACCAGGGCATCACATTGAGAACTGTCGGGCCTTTCACCATAAGGTTCAGGACCTGATTGATGCTAAAGCGATTAACTTTGCTCCTGTTCCGAATGTAGTGAATAATCCTATGCCTCAGCATGGTGGGCCTAGGGTAAACAGTGAGGAAGATGAGGAAGCTTTGGACTTAGTAGTTGATGTTGATGACGTTCAGACTTCGTTGCTTGTGGTGAAAGAACGTCTGCTGAAAGGGGGAGTGCTCCCGGGCTGTGATGAGATTTGTGCAGATTGTGACAATCATGAGAACGGATATGGAAAGTTGAGAAGAGGTATCCAGGGATTGATGGATGAGGGTTGCTTATAGTTTGGTCGGGTGGTGAAAGATCGTGGAGAGGTATCAACGGTTGCCATCTATTTTAAGCCGTTAGAAGGTCCTGGACGTGCTCCGAGAACTGTTAATGCGCCCGTGACTATTGGGACTCCTGTGACCATATCTGCTCCAGTAACTGTCAGTGCTCCTATCACCATTGCTGCTCCTGGTGGAAGACCTTTTGAGAATGGTAGGGCAATTCCTTGGCAGTATGACAATGCTTTCCTCAGTAATAGAAGATCAGGGAATCAGACCAGACCGGTAAATCAGGCTCCGGTAACGATTGGTTTATCGGATAAGGCTCCCGTAACAGTTGGTCCGGCTGTGGATAATGTGGTAGGACCCAGAGGGTTTACAAGAAGTGGTCGTATGTTTGCGCCACAGATTCCAAAGGATAACAATGCTGAGGCTGTTGCTAAAGCAAAAGGGAAGCAAGCTGTGGTTGAAGAAGAATCAGTGCGGAAGGAGGTGCCTGAGGGTTCTTTTGAGAAGGATGTGGAGGAATTCTTGAAAATCATCAAGAAAAGTGATTATAAGATTGTGGATCAGCTGAACCAGACGCCGTCGAAAATCTCTATTCTCTCCCTGTTAATGTGTTCTGAGGCACACCGTAACGCCTTGTTGAAAATGTTGAATATGGAGTATGTACCTCAAGAGATTTCCGTTAACCAGCTCGAAGGTGTTATTGCAAATGTAAACACGAGACATGGTTTAGGGTTCACAGATTCAGACTTGACACCTGAGGGTCGTAATCACAATATCACGATGGAGTGCAAAGACGCGGTGTTGTCGCATGTGTTGGTTGACACCGGCTCCTCCTTGAACGTGTTGCCCAAGAAGGCTCTGATTAAGCTTGATGTTGAAGGGGTTGTCCTCACACCGAGTGATCTTGTCGTCCGTGCTTTCGATGTATCCAAGCGGTCTGTTTTTGGTGAGGTCACGTTGCCCGTAAAGATCGGCCCAGAAGTGTTTGATATTGTCTTCTATGTGATGGATATTCAAACAGCATATAGTTGTCTGTTGGGGCGTCCCTGGATACATGGGGCCGGAGCAGTTTCTTCAACTCTCCATCAAAAGCTGAAGTATGTGTGGAATGGCCAGGTTGTGACTGTGTGTGGCGAAAAGGACATTCTTGTGAGTCATTTATCCTCCTTCAAATATGTGGAGATGGATGGCGAGATTCATGAAACTTTGTGCCAAGCTTTCGAGACCATTGATATTGAGAAGGTGGCTTTTGTTGAGAAGAAGAAGCCAAGTGCCTCAATTGCGTCATATAAGCAAGCTCTGGAGGTCATTAACTCGGGTAATGCGGAGTGCTGGGGCAAGATGATTGACATGCCCGTGAAGGAAGACAAATTTGGCATTGGTTATCAGCCTCTTCAGTCAGAGCAGGGTGTTCAGGATCAGAAAGGGCCTTGTACCTTCACCAGCGCTGGATTGATGAATCATGGTGATGTCTTTGCAGCGAGCAATGAAGACGGTGACAGTGATTGTGATCTGGACAATTGGGTGCGCCCGTGTGCTCCAGGGGAGATGGTCAACAACTGGACGACCGAAGAAATAGTCCAAGTTACTCTTCAGACAGAGTAATTTTCTTTTGTTTTTTCATTTTGTACAAAAACCCTATGCTCTGCCCGGGGCGAGTGGTTCATTGTAGGGCCACATCATGTTTGAATTTTCGATGATTATCATTAATAAAGGACGTTTTGCAAACAAATTCGTGCTCACTGTCTTTTTGTTTTTATTTTCATTTTCAAAACAATAAAGATGGCAATGTTTTTTTTGTTTTTGTGACTTTCTTGAACTCTTTTTCTAAAAAGGCATTAAACATCATTCGTGCAGAATTGATCTCGCGGATTCCATTAAAAACAGTTCTGTTATGGCTCAGTATGATTTCGATAATCCCATCTACCAAGCCGAAGAGGAGAGCGACGAAGATTGTGAACTCCCCAAAGAATTGGCCAGATTATTGAAGCAGGAGGAAAGGGTCATCCAACCTCATCAGGAAGAGTTGGAAGTCATTAATCTTGGTACTGAGGACGCCAGGAAAGAGATCAAGATAGGGGCTGCTTTAGAGGAAAAGGTCAAGAGAGGGCTGATTGAAATGCTGCGAGAATATGTAGACATATTCGCATGGTCGTATCAAGATATGTCTGGGTTGGATACAGACATTGTGGTGCACAGGCTACCTCTCAAAGAAGATTGTCCTTCGGTAAAGTAGAAGCTTCGCAGAACTAGTCCTGATATGGCTGTCAAGATCAAAGAGGAAGTTCAGAAGCAGTTGGATGCGGGTTTTCCGGCAGTTACCAATTATCCCCCTTGGGTGGCCAACTTCGTACCCGTGCCGAAGAAGGATGGTAAAGTCAGGATGTGTGTCGATTACCGAGATTTAAACAGAGCCAGTCCGAAAGATGACTTCCCATTACCTCACATTGATGTATTGGTTGATAACACTGCTCAGTCCTCGATTTTCTCTTTCATGGATGGATTTTCTGGCTATAATCAGATCAAGATGGCGCCAAAAGACATGGAGAAGACGACATTCATTACACCTTGGGGCACATTCTGTTATAAGATGATGCCGTTTGGGCTGAAGAATGCCGGTGCTACCTACCAGAGGGCTATGACGACTCTCTTTCATGACATGATGCATAAAGAAATTGAAGTGTACGTGGATGATATGATTGCGAAGTCTCAGACAGAAGAAGAGCACTTGGTAAATTTGCAAAAACTGTTTGAAAGGCTGAGAAAATTCAAACTGAGGATGAATCCAAACAAGTGTACATTTGGAGTGAGATCCGGAAAGCTGTTAGGCTTCATTGTCAGTGAGAAAGGGATTGAGGTTGATCCAGCGAAAGTAAAAGCTATTCAAGAAATGCCTGAACCAAGAACGGAAAAGCAGGTTCGTGGATTCTTAGGGAGATTGAACTACATTGCACGGTTCGTATCTCACCTAACAGCTACGTGCGAACCGATAATCAAATTGCTAAGAAAAGATCTAGCAATCAGGTGGAACAATGATTGTCAAAAAGATTTTGATAAGATAAAAGATTATCTGCAGAAACCTCCAATCCTTATACCTCCAGTTCCTGGGAGGCCTCTGATAATGTATCTTTTAGTGACAAAGAATTCGATGGGGTGTGTATTGGGACAGCATGACGAGTCTGGTCGAAAAGAGCATGCAATATACTACCTTAGCAAAAAGTTTACCGACTGTGAAACAAGATATTCACTGCTTGAGAAAACTTGCTGTGCTTTGGCATGGGCTGCTCGCCGACTAAGACAGTATATGCTGAACCATACTACCTTGTTGATTTCTAAGATGGATCCAGTAAAGTACATCTTTGAAAAGCCGGCTCTCACCGGACAAGTGGCTCGTTGGCAGATGATTTTAACAGAGTATGATATCCAGTACACGTCGCAAAAGGCCATCAAGGGTAGTATTCTGTCTGATTACCTTGCCGAGCAACCAATTGATGATTATCAGCCGATGATGTTTGAATTCCCCGATGAAGATATCAATTACTTAAAGATGAAAGATTGTGAAGAGCCTCTTATCGAGGAAGGACCGGATCCTGATGACAAGTGGACACTAATGTTTGATGGGGCGGTTAATGTGAATGGAAATGGTGTTGGGGCAGTACTTATCAATCCTAAAGGTGCACACTTACCTTTTTCTGCCAGGTTGACTTTTGAAGTGACCAACAATGAAGCTGAGTACGAGGCTTGTATCATGGGGATTGAGGAAGCCATCGATCTAAGGATCAAAACTCTGGACATTTATGGAGATTCCGCTCTGGTGATTAACCAAGTCAATGGAGACTGGAATACTCATCAGCCACATTTGATTCCTCATAGAGACTATACCAGAAGGATCCTGACTTTCTTCAAGACAGTGAAGTTGTATCATGTACCCCGAGATAAAAATCAGATGGCTGACGCCTTAGCCACTTTGTCTTCCATGATTAAAGTCCATTGGCATAATCACGTGCCCCACATTGCTGTGAATCGACTCGAGAGGCCTGCGTATGTGTTTGCAGCCGAGTCTGTTGTTGATGAGAAGCCGTGGTTCTTTGATATTAAGAATTTCCTCAAAAGCCAGGAGTATCCTGAAGGGGCGTCAAAGAATGACAAGAAGACATTGAGAAGGCTAGATGGAAGCTTTTATTTGAATCAGGATGATGTGTTGTACAAGAGGAACTTTAACATGGTTCTGCTCAGATGCGTGGATAGACACGAAGCAGACATGTTAATGCAAGAAGTACACGAGGGGTCTTTCGGTACCCATGCTGGTGGTCATGCAATGGCCAAGAAGTTGTTAAGAGCCGGTTATTACTGGATAACCATGGAGTCTGACTGTTTCAAATACGCCCGGAAGTGCCACAAATGTCAGATCTATGCAGATAAAGTGCATGTACCACCAAACCCTCTGAATGTTATGAATTCTCCTTGGCCATTCGCGATGTGGGGCATCGATATGATTGGGAAGATTGAACCTACTGCTTCTAATGCACATCGCTTCATCCTGGTTGTGATTGATTACTTCACCAAGTGGGTGGAAGCAGCTTCCTATGCTAATGTTACCAAGCAAGTGGTTGCCCGATTTATTAAGAAGGAAATTATCTGTCGTTATGGGGTTCCTGAGAGAATCATTACTGATAATGGTTCGAATCTCAATAACAAGATGATGAAAGAGCTCTGCAAAGACTTTAAGATCGAACATCACAACTCTTTTCCTTACAGACCAAAGATGAATGGTGCTGTAGAGGCGGCAAACAAGAACATTAAGAAGATTGTACAAAAGATGGTCGTGACGTACAAGGATTGGCATGAGATGTTGCCTTTTGCTTTGCATGGGTACCGTGCTTCGATACGTACGTCGACCGGGGCAACCCCTTACTCCCTTGTGTATGGTATGGAAGCAGTCCTACCTGTTGAAGTGGAGATTCCTTCTCTAAGAGTCCCGTTGGATGTCAAACTAGACGAAGCTGAATGGATTCGGACAAGGTTCAATGAGTTGAGCCTTATTGAGGAAAAGCGATTGGCAGCCGTGTGCCATGGGCAACTATATTAGAGAAGGATGAAGAAGGCCTTTGATCAGAAAGTGCGTCCTCGAAGCTATCAGACAGGCGACTTGGTTTTGAAGAGGATCCTTCCTCCCGGTACAGATAACAGGGGCAAGTGGACTCCGAATTATGAAGGTCCATATGTTGTTAAAAAGGTTTTCTCTGGTGGAGCCTTGATGCTTACAACTATGGATGGTGAAGATTTTCTGTCCCCTGTGAACTCAGATGTAGTCAAAAAATACTTCGCATAAATCAACCCGCTGGACAAAAAAAAAGGGGAGTCTAGGCAAAAAAGGGCATCCCGGCGAACCAAAAGAAAAAAAGAAAAAGGTTCGGGCAAAAGTTAGGGATAAAGAATAAAAAAGAATATGTACACCCGGTAAGTCGAAAACCTGCAAAGGCGGCTTAGGCAAAAATGGGTATCCCGGTGGATTGAAAACCTGAAAAGGCGATCCAGGCAAAAGAGGGATTAGAGCGAAGACTACAGTCTGAGTTATCGGTACTTCATCGCGCTTCAGTGTCTACCATCTTGAAGGATATGATCGGTCCAATCATTCTTCTCAGAAGGCGAAGAATTTGGGGAAATTGAGGATATACGAGTCATAACAGAATTGGAAAATAGTGGATGCCGTATTCACATTGCCAATAGGGTAGTTTATTTCCTTTTTTAGGCGCAATTACCTCTTCCTAGGAATTGCTTCCTGATGTATTTGCCTTTATAGGCCATTTTCAATCAATAAAAGTCGTTATTCAGTCAAATTGCTCTCTTGTTTTTATTTTACTATTTTGTTTGCAAAAACGTCCGAATTTTTGATAAACATTGCATCTAAAAACATGAAGGCTAGACAATAACGTGCAGAAAGATAAAACATTTGAAAATCATTTTGAATGTTGAGTACACTGGGGTGTATTTTGTCCAGGCAATCCCCTGGGGCATGTATGTCTTGCTGTTTTGCAGGTTACTATCTTTGATTACTGGCTGAAGCAGATAAGCCCAAAGGTTATACAAAGGTGTTCCAACACTGTCCCGTAGTGTAAGAAGTTGGGACGTCTAAAGCAAGTTCAGAACTTGTCTCCCCAGCAGTTTCTAGATCGGTGTTTCCCTCAGCAGCCAGGCTTGAAGTTGTTGTTTCCCCTAGCGGGGTTGAGAGTGTTATTTCCCCAGCCAGTCTGAAGGCTGCTGTTTCCCCGATGGAGGTGTGCGTTGGTTGTTCTTCCCCAGCGAAGTCCCCAAGCGGATCGGGTTCAGTGGAGTTCGTCCCTAGTAAGGGTTATCCTTTCCCCAGCAGCAGTGCTATTCCCCAGCATGATCGAGAGGTTGGTGCTTTCCCAACAGGTGACTCCCCAGTTGAGTTGGTTTCTCTGCCGTTCCAAGGATGTCAGATCAGTGAGTATCCGCAGCAGAATTTGTTGCGTGTCCCCACAGAGTTGGAAGATCGAATCATAGTCGTGTGCTCAGCAAAGTGATCGTTCGCTTTCCCAGCAGGAGTTTTCCTCCCTTTGCATCTTGCATGTAGTAATCATCATTTGCATTCGCATCCTCAAATTGCGTAGCATTTCCATTCAGTATGGAGCATTACGCCATAGACAACTCAAACATATGCATACATGTGTTAAACCAGATTGGATCATATCCCCAGCAGAGGCAGATCATTTTTTCAACATCTGTGTGGCACCTTTGCAGCGGTTGTTCTTGGCAGCATTCAGAATCAGTAATCCCCAGAGAGGTTTATTTCCTCACCCGTCCGTGAAAGGAAAGTTTGATTCTCCCCAGTTTAGTCCCCGACAAGTGTCTGTCTTGTTCTAACATATGTAGATGTCATCCTTGCGATACCGGTAAGTGTCGTGTCAACACCCGTGTGTGTCCTTCCTTTTTTGGTGTCCGTACACATCATCTTTCGATGTCGGTAAACATCGAGTCCTTTCTCATTCATCGGTAGATGTCTGGTCGTGGTTTCTTTCTCCCCATTCATCGGTAGATGTTTGGTCGTGGTTTCTTTCTTCCCATTCATCGGTAGATGTCTGGTCGTGGTTTCTTTCTTCCCATTCATCGGTAGATGTCTGGTCGTGGTTTCTTTCTCCCCATTCATCGGTAGATGTCTGGTCGTGGTTTCTCTCTTCCCATTCATCGGTAGATGTCTGGTCGTGGTTTCTTTCTTCCCATTCATCGGTAGATGTCGGGTCGTGGTTTCTTTCTCCCCATTCATCGGTAGATGTCTGGTCGTGGTTTCTCTCTTCCCATTCATCGGTAGATGTCTGGTCGTGGTTTCTTTCTCCCCATTCATCGGTAGATGTCTGGTCGTGGTTTCTTTCTTCCCATTCATCGGTAGATGTCTGGTCGTGGTTTCTTTCTTCCCATTCATCGGTAGATGTCTGATCGTGGTTTCTTTCTCCCCATTCATCGGTAGATGTCTGGTCGTGGTTTCTCTCTTCCCATTCATCGGTAGATGTCTGGTCGTGGTTTCTTTCTCCCCATTCATCGGTAGATGTCTGGTCGTGGTTTCCGTTCTTTGATAAATATCAATTCCTCAGTAGAGTCATCGGTAAGTGACTGGTCTTGTTTCAGTTGTAAACATCTTTTTCCTCCCCAGTGGAAGCCGCTATCGGTAAATTAGCCTCGCTTCCTTCACTTCGTCCCCTGCAGAGTGCAAATTCTCCGGTTCTTTTGGTATTCAATCCCTGTTTACCTTGAAAGTCTGATAGCCGATGCTCTCATCCGTTCAGGTTCTCAGTTGATTGAATAGGGGCAGATGTAGCACCTCAAATTTGCACCCCCCATTCATGCATTCATTTCATTTTTTTAGGTCATATATCATTCCATATTGCATTGCATCTTGGCAGTCAGATTTGGCATCAAGAGGATCCTCAGTGCAAAAGAGCAAGATTTTCCTTGAGATGAAGGTCACATGATTATTTTAAAAGAGCTTATATGAGCCAAGGTTCATTTTGAAGCAAATTTACCAAGTGGTAGAGGCCCAGATTCATCAGTGCATTTTCAGGTCATCTAAGGCCCATACAAGTCAACTGTGCAGTCAACTGAGGGCTAGGAGGTGGAGAAATGGTTTGAGACACTTCATTCATGTCCAAAAGAGGCCTATTCATCATGTCAAACATCTACCTTGAAGATTTTGAAGTCAAATCAAAAGTTTCCAAAAATGGAAAGTGACCTGTAATTCAAAATTTCCAAAAATGGCAAGTTTTTGGACCACATTCAACTTGACTTTCCAACATCAAAGAAGCTTCAAATGAAATTTTGGTCAACATGAAAGTTGAAAATCTTTCTCTCCTCTTTTCAAAAAGTCCAAGATCATGAGCATCTGATGAAGGGTTGAGAAGTTATGAGCAAATGATCACCAAGTGTACATGAAACTTCAAAGTGACATAACTTTGGCTACAAAACTCCAAATTGAGCCACTCTTTTTTCAAAATGCTTGTCTTGACCCATAGTTTCCAATTGAATCATTGCATTGCATGAAATTAACTCACATGATCATTTGTCCATGCATGAACATTTTGGAGGGAAAATGGAGAATTCAAATTCTATTGATCATACATGAAAAATACCAATGCCATTGTGATCTTTGGATGATTTTAAGTGACTTTGAACCATTCATGTGCACTGTTCACGTGTAAAATCTCCATGCACCCTCATTTTTCATTTTTGGTCATACACCTCATTTCTCATTAAATTTCCATTAGCCAAGCCTAATTGTGATTAGCATGGTAATTAACATGTGATATAAATAGATAATCCTAACTGTTTTGCTCAGATTACACATTCTAGATCTAGGATTCAAAATTCCCTCCAAAAATTCTCTCAATCCAAATTTGAAAATTCTTCACATACCACATCAATTTTCTTGCATAATCGTGTTCAGTGAGTATCATTGAGTACAAATCAAGCATTGGATTGAAGAAATTGGACAAGAATCATGCACACACCAAGCTTGAAGATGAACATGGAACTTGAAGTTTGAGCTGCATTCAAGTGGATTTAAGCATCAATTCGTACATAAAGCTTCACCACAAGGTTGATAGAGGAGATCTGGATCATTTGAGGCCTTGAATCCACTGATGATTCTGATATGAATATCTTTGAAAATGGATGAGAATTGAGTGAGTTATGTCGAATTAAAGTTTGTGTGCTAAATTTGTTCTTACTCGATCCATGAGATATGTGATGATTTAGACTAAATTAGGCATAGATTTGGAATGTATGCTTCAAGAGCTTTCGAACGGTACCATTTATGTTGAGTTCTGGAAATTTTTGTGATGCATGTCACCGGAGTATGGCCGGGGAAGATGACCGGAGGTACTGTTCCGGTCATCTGGTTCGTGCGTTAGGGTTCGCTGTTGAAGCGCTGGTAACCACTGAGTCATGAGTTCGAGTCCTTGGCATGAGCATTGTGAGAAATCCATTTAATTTCTCAATTGAACCTGAACGCTGCGTTTCACTTTCAAACGCTCCTATGACCTATTGCTCCAGGGTTCGATCCTTCGCTCAGCAATTTTTCCAATTAATTTTCACTTAAGCGCCTATGACTTCATGAACCAGGGTTCGAATTTAGCGCTTTACATTTTTCTTTTGTTTCTTTTCAAGCGCACTTTTAACCTCATGAACCTGTGTTCAACTCCTGGCTTTTGTAGTTTCCAATTCCATTTCATATTTCATTTTTTATGTGATTCACATTATTTCCATTTATTTTCATCAACTTTCAAAAATCACTAAAAATAGCAAATAAATCCAAAATGCTCCAAATTATTTCCTACATGATTGTATGGATGTCTATTATTTTTTTATGTCATTTGCCTGATTTTATTGTGGCTGGAATTCTTAAATGTGCTTGTGCGATTGAACATGATGCAAATGTGACATGTTGTACCAATTGATTTGTGAAATGCTCATTGATTATCCAATTTCCTTGAAATTTGACATGCTCATTCATAACATGTTACATGATTTTTGAGCTTTTGTTTGGCAATTTTATCATTTTCCATCTCTGTTTTAGACACATGAACATATGGTGTGACAATGTGTGTCACACATTTTGATGTTGCTCTTGTTCATTTTCATACACATGTCAATTGAGCTCTTCTGATTCTAATTTTTTGCATGATGCTTGTGTTTAACATGTTGATTTCACATAAAAAATTTCATGATCATTGGATACATTTCTGTTTTAATATGGACTTTCTATTCTTGATGTCCAATTGTGATCATCTTGTGTGCCTTTGCCTTATCTTGATCCTTGGATGGCTTTGCCTTATGATTTGGATTTGATCCTTTTTAGGACATGTTCTTGTTTGATTAAATGTGCTTCATGTTGAATATCAACTTCTGTTCTGAATTTTTGCTTTGCCTTTGACCCTAGTCTTTGCACTAGTGGTTTGTACTCACCTTTTGAGCTTTGTATTTCAGGTTCAAGCATCTAGCTCTAGTGGTTGACGTGATCTCATTACATGAGATGCAAATTACTTTGTACACTAATCCTTGTTGTGTTGTAACTCACTTGAATTGCGCCTTTGTCTTGCCTTATGTAGATGATGAATAAGCACCACTGTTGATTGTCTGTTTGGTTTTCTGAATGTGATATTGACTGTTTGACTTTTGTATAGGTACATTAGTCGCTTTTAGCTCTTGCTTGAGCTTTGCTATGGTTGTGGTTGATATACCACCTAGGTAACTACTTTTGTACTCCATGTAGTCTGGAAGTCCTGTCGCCTTTTTGGCAGGCATTTGGCTGAAGTCCTCCTTAAGAGGCCATGATTGTGTATGTTTATATTTGTGCCAAAGACCTCCTTGTTGAGGCATGTTACATGTTAAGTCCTCCTAAGTGAAGAGGCAATTGACAGATAGAAGGGATTAGCAATCAATCCCCTATTAGTCGTTGAGTCGTTCATTATGCTCACACTATGTGCTGATGCTCTTGAACCTAACCCAAGATCTTGTATATAGAGTCAGTCAAGTGGAGTAGGGTCCCTCATTCTGGATCCCCACGCATTCATTGATTCAAGCTCACCCAGGCCAGAGTTAGGAGCTATGAGGTCCAATCCTCATTACCTTTCATCTGCTTTACCCTAACTCTCAATGTTAGTGGTTAAGAGCTTCAGCATACCCCTACAGTGTTGGCTTGTTTGTCGAGGTTGATATGACCCCTCTTGACTAAAGCCTCACCCTTGGATGTCTGAGCCCCCTTGTTGGTGTGTTTACTTCATGTATATGTTTTTGTGTGGTGTGATTGTATCCCCATAAGATTGCTAGACTTTGTATAGTCTCTCGTTTGCATGCCAATTAAGGTAGCACGGTTCCTTCGTCTAGGACTTCCTTTCTTGCGTGAGCATTCCTAAAACACAAACAAACTTTATCTTCTTAAGGACACGTTGACTCCTTCTACTACAGGTGAGTAAGTCTCCCAAGGTCGAGCATCCGGTAGATTGCTTAGCAACGTTGTTCATCTAAAAAAACATGAAACAAATAGAAATAGTTTAGCCGAACTACGAAAATTCTGATTCTCATGTTCAGATGAGATACGTAGGCACGAGATGCAATGTCTTGTCGAGTTTGATTGACGACTAACTTTAATTCTTGCTGGTTTTCGCCCTTGTTGCGATTCTTTTCTCTCGCCCTCGTTGCAATCGAGACCTTCCTTTTCTCTTGCCCTAGTTGCAATCGAGACCCTTTTTTTCTTTTGTGTGTGTTTGTTCGGAGTCTGATGTAAGTCCATCTATTGGCATTCGGTTTCCTATTTGTGTTTGTTTGTTCGGAGTCTGATGTAAGTCCATCTATTGGCATTCGGTTTCCTGTTTGTGTTTTTTTGTTCGGAGTCTGATGTAAGTCCATCTATTGGCATTTGGTTTCCTGTTTGTGTTTGTTGTTAGGAGTTGGATGTAAGTCCATTGATTGGCATTCCGTTTCCAGTCGTGTGTTTCTTTTGACGTCTCAGCGTCTCTTTTCAGTGTTTTGTTTCGGCGTACGTTAGCCGAGCTACGAGTGCTCTGATTCTTACTCTGGTTAGAGAAGATACGTATGCATAGGATGCGACGTCCTAGCGAGCACGTTCCCCATTTCCCCAAACTACGTCGACTCTGATGTTTGTTTCTGATAAACTACGTAGGCCCAGGATGCGACATCCTGCCGAGTCCACTTTCTTCGTCTTCTTTCACCTGTTTTATTATTCCAATGTGTGCATTCTTTGAGCAGTTTATCAGCAACCTTATTCTATTCTTTTGAGCGTGGATCCCGTCGAGTACGACGGACGTGAGGGGTGCTAATACCTTCCCCTTGCGTAACCGACTTCCTTACCTAGCAAGCTCTGGTCGTAAGACCATTCCTTTCCCATTTCAGGTTTACTTCGAGCGTTTCCTTTCCCTCCTTTGGGATAAATAACGCACGGTGGCGGCTCTGTGTGTGTTTTTTCCGCCGGTTGTTTTTCGCGTTGCTACAACTTGTACATTCTCTTCTCATCTCTTCAATCATGTTTGCACAAACAAAATTTTCACAAAACAATAACCTTTGCAACAAGTATGAAAAGGGCTCCCTAGGAGTACCTAGGATATTTTGGGTGCCTAACACCTTCCCATTGCATAACCAACCCCCTTACCCAGATCTCTGTTTCTTTTACTAGATTTTGTTAAAACTTTTAGGTTTTTGTTCGCTTTCTAACCATTCCTTTGGATAAATAGAAGTGCGGTGGCGACTCGACTTGTATGATTTACCTTGGATTTAGTCAATATCTCCAATGGTAACGAATACCCCGCTACAGGACAAGTGGCGACTCTGCTGGGGATTAGCCTAGTGGGTTTTGCCAACTTTTCACCCTTGTTGTATTGTATTGTTTTGTGACATATTTTTGTGCAATTTGGGATTACTGTATTGTATGTAATGATTGAATTGCTTGATATTAATTCTTTGCATGCTTGGTGATCTTTGTGAGATGAGTTCTATACCTGGACTCGAGTGCACTTAGGATATGAGAATGGCATAGTCTTGTCGACTTGTGTGGAGTTATTCCTTAGCAAGTTGACTTGCAAGTCCATTCACTTGGTGGAGGTCATGTTGGGATCAATAATGTCACACAAGTAAGTTGTGGTTAGACATTACTCTTTCCAATATAGACCTTAGAAGCCAAGGACCTTAGTTTACCAAGCCCATCTTGACCTATTTTTAGGATTTAGTGCGAAAGTCGTTCAAATGTAAGATTTGATACGATTGTTACGCGATACTACACTCATAAGAGTCTCTTTTGAGAATATTGTTGGAATACGAGTAGTCGTTTCTCCGATAATATCCGAAAGATGGGATGATGACTATGGGAACCTCTTGTAGAACATGTCTGGCAGGTTTAAACCCTAGTACATTCCCTTTGGGTGGTTCTTAACCGAGACTCCATGCTCGTGACTTGCAACAAACCCTTGATTCATGGTTGATCCGTTCATGTATCCTTAATATCAATGGAACTTGAGTGTTGATAAGGTGTAAACCATAATCCACCAAAATGGATGATTGATATTAAGGATAATATGATCCATCCCATGACCTTTGTTTGGTGTGCTTTGCTTGATCCTTGAGTGTGATTGTTGCATTCATGCATTCATTTGTATCCATATCATCGATAATAAAAGAAATTTTTAAGGAACTTAAGGGGTTTATTTGCAAAATTTTCACACATGGAAAGACAAAGAAGGAATACAAAGAAGTACAACTTCAGACAACCAGATTTGAAAGAGTTAAGGAATCTGACATCCTATGTACTAGATCCCTTGGGTTTCAAAGCTCGCTTTGGGAAGCTTCTGCCTCTTCTGACTACTCAGGTGGATGAAGGGTTGATGAGCGTGTTGGTGCAGTTTTATGATCCCCTGTACCGTTGCTTCACGTTTCCGGACTTCCAGCTTTTGCCTACCCTTGAGGAGTATGCTTATCTTGTGGGTATACCTATTCTGGATCAGTTGCCGTTCAGTGGCTTGGAGAGTATTCCTACTTCTCAAGAGATAGCAGACATGTTGCACATAGACGAATCTCTGGTTGGTGCTCATATGACTACCAAAGGTGGAATTCAAGGTCTCCCTTCTGAGTTCCTCATTGCTCAAGCTACTGTTTATGGGAAGGCCATGAGTGAGGATGCCTTTGAAGCCATATTTGTACTTCTCATCTATGGGTTGGTATTGTTCCCCAACATCGACAAGTTTGTGGATGTGAACACTATTGGGATCTTTTCTACTCTTAATCCTGTTCCGACTCTGTTGGGTGATACCTATTTCTCCTAGCATATGAGGAATGCAAAGGGTGGTGGTGCCATTGTGTGCTGTTTTCCTCTGTTGTATAAGTGGTTTATTTCTCACTTACCTCAGACGGTCGCCTTCAAGTAGAACAAGGGATGTCTACGGTGGTCCACGAGACTTATGTCTCTCACTAATGATGATATCTCTTGGTATAACCGTGTATATGATGGTGTGCAAATTATCGACTCTTGTGGTGAATTCTCCAATGTACCTCTTCTTGGTACATGTGGTGGGATTAACGACAACCCTGTTTTAGCACGTCGTCAGCTTGGGTTCCCCCTAAAGGATAAACCTAATAACATTCTGTTAGAGGGTGTGTTCTTTCAGGAGGGTAAAGATCCCCAAGGCTTGAAGGGCAGAATGGTTCACGCTTGGCGCAAGGTTCATAAGAAAGAAAGGAAGGAGTTGGGTCCTAAGAATTGTGTTACTATGGAGCCTTACACTGCTTGGGTAAGGAAGAGAGCATCTGAGTATCTCATGCCTTACGAATATCCGAGACCTACACCTTTGGTTGTGGCTGGGCCTTTAACCCTCCCTAACCAAGGAGTAGAGGAGTTAAGAGACGAAGACCGTTCACGTGCCTGGATCCGTGAAAGGGAAGAGTTGCTTCAGCAGATTAAGGAGAAAGATGCTTTGATAGAGTTCCTCGAGCATCAGGTTATTGATGATCCTAATGATGCATGGACTTCTCTACTTCCCCAGTCTTCCAAGTTTTGGAAGAGGAGGTATGACCGACTCGCCAAGGAAAAGGCAGATATGGAGGCAGCTTACGAGAGGGAGGTGAAGAGACTTCGCGCATCCTATCTTCCTGTGTCCCGAGCTTTAGATGATTGTTCCTAGGGATCCATAGGATGATTATTTTCCTTTTCTCTTGTATATGATTGACAATGCTGTACTTCTTTTCCCTGATATTATTTGATGAGATATTTCCATATGCGATAAACAGTTAATATTTCTAAAATTTTCAAATAAAACCCTAGAGTTCCTTTGAAATAAAAACAAATCATATGCACCAGCATTGCATGCATCATATGCATAAGCAGGTTTTGTTCCCGGCTTCTGGTCCTGTGGTCTAACTCTGTGTTCTTCATTTATTTTGAAGACAAGCTGACTCACCGGTACTACACTAGAGCCAACTCTGCAAGACTGATGGGTCATCTAGAGCAAGAGAATCGTGAACTCAAAGAAGAAGTCGCCAGACTGAGTGCTTTGATGGAATCATTCCTGGCTACCCAGAGCCAGTCTTCTCCAATGCCTTCAACTCCTCCCCAGAGGACAGTCATCTCTGAGATTGTCTCCTCAACTGTGCCTGCTGCCAGTGCACATTTTGCTCCGATAGCCATGCCAACCAGGTTTCCATGGGGGATGCCTCCTAATTTCATGCCTGAGGGTCCTACTCCAACTTTTGCTTCTATGCCGGCATCTAGCCCGGTCCTTGCTGTTCCTCCGCCTGTCGTGCATACCATGCCTAAGGTAGACGACACCATCTATCATTCTGAGCCATCTGAGGGCCCAGATGTTCATGAGAAGATGGACGCTATGAATGATCAATTTCTTGAGCTTCGCAAGGAATTGAAAACTCTTAGAGGAAAGGATCTTTTTGGCAAGTCTACTGCCGAACTGTGCTTGGTTCCCAATGTGAAGATTCCTGTGAAATTCAAAGTCTCTGACTTTGAAAAATACAAGGGGAACACTTGTCCTCTCAGCCACCTGGTCATGTATGCCAGGAAGATGTCAACTCAGACTGATAACGACCAGTTGCTCATCCACTACTTTCAGGACAGTCTGTCCGGTGCTGCCCTGAGATAGTACATGGGGTTAGACAGTGCGAACATCCGATCCTTCAATGACCTTGGCGAGGCCTTCGTCAAGCAGTACAAGTATAACGTGGATATGGCTCCCGATAGGGATCAGTTGAGGGCCATGTCCCAGAAGGACAAGGAAACGTTCAAAGAGTACGCCCAGAGGTGGCGAGAGTTGGCAGCACAGATCCTGCCTCCGCTGGAAGAGAAGGAAATGACCAAGATTTTTCTGAAGACCTTGAGTTCATTCTATTATGAGCGGATGATTGGTAGCGCTCCTTCTGACTTCAGCGAGATGGTGAATATGGGGATGCGTTTAGAAGAAGGGGTTAGAGAAGGATGTCTAACCAAGGAAGAAGGCTCTTCTGCCAAACGTTATGGGGCGTTTGCAAAGAAGAAAGATGGAGAGGCACATGTTGTGACCTCCCATGTGAAACCTAGAAGACCCTCTGTAAGGAGGAAGATTGTGCGTCCCGCCAGTAACCAGCACCAGGTGGCTCATATAGCACCTGTCTTCAGAGACAATCAACAGTATCAGCAACATAGCAACAATCAACAATCACCTCAGCAATATCAACAACAATAACATCGTCCGCAACAGCAGGCCTATCAGCCTCGCAACAGTAGTCAAACCAGCACGAGTTACGAGAGGAAAAAGGTCACTTTTGGTCCGACTCCGACGACGTACGCAGAACTATATCCCTCTTTGATAGAGAGGAAGTTGATTACTCCGAGAGACCCACCAGCTATACCTATTAACCCTCAGTGGTGGTATAAGCCCGAATTGCATTGTGTTTATCACTCTGGTGCTCCCGGCCACGATGTGGAGAATTGCTATCCTTTGAAGACTAAGGTTCAAGACCTTGTGAGGTGTGGCATCCTGTATTTTGAGGACGTAGGTCCTAATGTGAAGAAGAATCCATTGTCCGAGTATGGGAAATCTGTCAACATGGTCCAGGGTTGCCCTGGCAAATATAAAGTCAAATATGTCAGTCATATTCGATAGTCTCTGGTCGAGTTGCACCATTTGATGGGTGATTACAGTCACTATGAGCACGATCATGATAGATGCCTAATCTTCCCTGTTAACTGATTGGGTTGTCGACAGGTGCGCAAAGATCTTCAGGAAATGCTGGACGAAGGAGTTATTGAGATTCTCCAGAATAGGAGTGTTGACGAAGATGAGCCAGAGGTCAATGTGATTTCCCCAGTGTTCCGGATGCCCGAGCTTGTTACCGTTAAATACGATGGTAGCAAGCAGAAGGTTTCCCCTTCCTTGATCATTAAGCCTGCCGGTCCAGTACCGTATTCTTCCGAAAAGGCAATTCCCTTTCGTTACAACGCTGTTGCTGTAGAAGATGGGAAAGAGGTGACTTTGCCTTCCTCCTCTGTTGTGAATATTGCTGATGTAAGTGGTTTGACCCGTAGTGGTCGCGTGTTTTCTGCACCACCGAAGCCTCAGGCTAAGGCTGATTTTGTTGAACGCCCGATTGGGAATGCTGTGAGCACCCCAAATCCGGCACCTGTTGTTAGACCCTCCTCTGTACTAAAAATTCCTACTTCAGTTGGCCCTAGTGGCAATGTGAAAGAAGACTGTGATGAGATGCTGAGGCTCATCAAGAAGAGTGAGTACAATGTTGTAGACCAGCTTCTACAAACGCCATCCAAGATATCCGTGTTATCTTTGCTGCTGAATTCGGAACCCCATAGAGAGGCTCTGCAGAAAGTTTTGGATGTGGCATATGTAGATCATGATGTCACTATAGAACAGTTCGATAGCATTATTGCAAACATTACTGCTTGTAACAATTTGAGTTTCTGTGACTCTGATCTCCCTGAGGAGGGAAGAGACCACAACTTGGCTTTACACATATCCATGAATTGTAGAGACGATGCCATGTACAATGTGCTGGTGGACACTGGGTCATCACTGAATGTATTGCCAAAAATCACTCTCTCAAAATTGTCTTATCAAGGGCCTCCCATGAGGCAGAGTGGGGTAGTTGTGAAAGCTTTCGATGGGTCGCGTAAGACTGTGATTGGGGAAGTTGATCTCCCTATCAAGATTGGACCAAGTGATTTCCAGATTACCTTCCAGGTTATGGATATCCACCCATCATACAGCTGTCTCTTAGGCAGATCATGGATTCACGAGGCGGGCGCCGTGACATCCACCCTACACCAGAAGCTGAAATTTGTGAAGAATAAAAAACTGGTAGTGGTAGGGGGAGAAAAGGCTCTCATGGTTAGCCACTTGTCTTCCTTCTCGTATATAGATGCAGAGGATGAAGTTGGAACTCCTTTCCAAGCTTTATCTATAGCTGAGCCTGTTAAGAAGAAAACTCCTTCATTTACTTCCTATAAAGATGCGAAGTTGGCTATCGAGTGTGGTACAACTGCTGGTTTGGGAAAAATGATTGAGCTGGAAGACAATAAGTCCCGGGCTGGCATTGGCTTTTCTTCCGGGGTTTTCAATGAGAAAGGGTTGTTCAAGAGTGGAGGTTTCATCCACGCCGGTCAGGAGGAAGAAGCTGCTGCTGTTTTAGAAGAGGATGCAGAGGACTCTGACAATTTCGTCATCCCTGGAGGGGTCTGCAAAAATTGGGTCGTTGTGGATATTCCTACAGTTGTCCACAAGTCAACGTAATGATCACTTTGTTTAAAAAACCCTTCTCCCATGCCAAAAGGAGAAGTGATGACATTATTGGCAACATAAATACAATGATATTTTCATTCAATAAATTCATGTTAAATGTTTGTTTTTCCAATTATTTTCCCTTTTTGCTTTTTGCATGAAATTGGTGATCACATAAAACCCTAAAAAAGGAATAAAATCAATCTTTTCATCTGCATAATGATTTGCTGTGTTTGATTTCTAAAAGCTTTTCATATCCAAAATCATTATGCAGGTTGATTTCCAAACCCATTGAACATAATGATCCGACACCATCTCCCAATTTTGAATTCCCTGTATTTGAGGCAGAGGAAGATGATGTTGAAGAGATTCCTGACGAGAGTACCCGTCTACTTGAGCATGAAGACAAGATCATTCAGCCGCATCTTGAGAATCTGGAAATAGTCAACTTGGGGTCTGAGGATTGTGTGCGAGAAGTGAAGATTGGGGCACTCCTGGAAGAATATGTTAAGAAGGGGTTGATTGAATTGCTACGAGAATATGTCGATATCTTTGCTTGGTCGTATGAAGACATGCCAGGTCTAGATACTGATATTGTGCAACATTTCCTACCTCTAATGCCTGAGTGCGTGCCTGTGAAGCAGAAGCTCAGAAGAACTCATCCTGATATGGCAGTGAAGATCAAATAGGAAGTTCAGAAGCAAATTGATGCGGGGTTTCTGGTGACTTCTACATATCCTCAATGGGTGGCCAATATTGTGCTCGTGCCTAAGAAAGACAGAAAAGTCTGGATGTGTGTGGACTATAGAGACTTGAATAAAGCTAGTCCGAAAGATGATTTCCCTCTACCACATATTGATATGTTGGTAGACAATACATCTAAATTTAATGTCTTCTCATTTATGGACGAATTTTCCGGATATAATCAGATTAAGATGGCACCCGAGGATATGGAGAAGACAACATTCATCACACCTTGGGGAATATTCTGTTATCGAGTGATGCCCTTCGGTTTAAAGAACGCCGAAGCCACATATCAACGAGCTATGACCACCTTGTTCCATGATATGATGCACAAGGAGATTGAGGTATATGTTGATGATATGATTGCTAAGTCGAGAACAGAAGTGGAACATGTAGAGCACTTGTTGAAGCTTTTTCAGCGTTTGAGGAAGTATAAGCTTCGTCTGAATCCCAACAAGTGTACATTTGGAGTCCATTCCGGCAAGTTATTGGGCTTTGTTGTCAGCGAAAGAGGTATTGAGGTTGATCCTGCAAAGGTCAAGGCAATACGAGAGATGCCTGCGCCCAAAACTGAGAAGCAAGTCCGAGGTTTTCTTGGCTGCTTGAATTATATTTCCAGATTCATATCCCACATAACTACCACATGTGCGCCGATATTCAAGCTCCTTCGGAAAGATCAGTCTCATGATTGGACCGAGGATTGCCAGAAAGCTTTCGATAGTATCAAAGAGTATCTGTCTGAACCTCCAATCCTATCTCCGCCTGTAGAAGGAAGACCTTTGATCATGTATTTGACAGTCCTTGAAGACTCGATGGATTGTGTCCTTGGTCAGCAAGATGAATCAGGGAAGAAAGAGTATGCTATTTACTACCTGAGTAAGAAGTTCACTGATTGTGAGTCTCGATATTCAATGCTTGAGAAGACATGCTATGCTTTGGCTTGGGCTGCTAAGCGTTTACGCCAGTATATGATAAATCATACAACTTGGTTGATATCCAGAATGGATCCAATCAAGTATATATTTGAGAAGCTTGCTTTAACAGGGAGGATTGCCCGTTGGCAGATGTTGTTATCTGAGTATGATATTGAGTATCGAGCTCAGAAGGCTATAAAAGGTAGTATCTTGGCTGACCACTTGGCACATCAGCCTATTGAGGATTATCAGTCAGTTCAATATGACTTCCCCGATGAGGAGATTCTGTATTTGAAAATGAAAGATTGTGATGAGCCTACACTCGATGAAGAGCCAGAGCCTGGTTCCCGATGGAGTATGGTGTTTGATGGTGCTGTAAATCAGTACGGAAATGGTATTGGGGCAGTAATCATTACTCCTCAGGGCACACATATTCCTTTTACAGCAAGACTAACTTTCAAATGCACGAATAATATGGTTGAGTATGAGGCCTGTATTATGGGATTGGAAGAGTGTATTGATCTTAGGATCAAGCATCTTGATGTTTATGGTAATTCGGCCCTTGTTGTCAATCAGATTAAGGGTGAATGGGAGACGAATCAGCCTGGTCTTATTCCCTATAGAGATTATGCGAGGAGGATTTCAACGTTCTTTACTGAGGTTGACTTCCATCATATTCCTCGAGATGAGAATCGGATGGCAGATGCTCTTGCTACGCTTGCTTCAATGATTGTGGTTAAATATTGGAATGAAGTCCCCAATATCACTGTGATGCGCTTGGATAGACCATCTCATGTATTTGCAGTTGAAGAAGTAAAAGATGATAAGCCATGGTATTATGACATCAAATGTTTCCTCCAGAACCAGGTTTATCCGCCTGGGGCATCTGTGAAAGATAGGAAGACTTTGAGAAGATTGTCAGGCAGGTTCTACCTCAATGGCGAAGTGCTTTATAAGAGAAATTTTGACATGGTTCTGCTCAGATGCGTGGATAGACACGAAGCAGACCTGTTAATGACTGAAGTTCATGAAGGTTCATTTGGTACCCATTCCAATGGACATGCCATGGCTAGAAAGATGTTGAGAGTAGGCTACTATTGGCTGACAATGGAGTTTGAATGCTGCAAATATGTGAAGAAATGCCATAAGTGTCAGATTTATGCGGATAAGATTCATATTCCCCCGACACTTTTGAATGTAATTTCATCACCATAGCCTTTCTCTATGTGGGGAATTGACATGATTGGCATGATTGAGCCGAAAGCGTCCAATGGACACAGGTTTATTCTCGTAGCAATTGACTACTTCACTAAGTGGGTTGAAGCGGCATCATATGCAAATGTGACCAAGCAGGTGGTCGTGAAGTTTATCAAGAATCAACTCATATGCCGTTATGGTGTGCCAGATAAGATCATTACTGATAATGGATCTAACTTGAATAACAAGATGATGAAAGAGTTGTGTAGTGAGTTCTAGATTGCACACCATAATTCTTCTCCTTATAGACCCAAGATGAATGGGGCTGTTGAAGCTGCTAATAAGAACATCAAGAAGATTATCCAAAAGATGGTTGTCACGTACAAAGATTGGCATGAGATGCTGCCATTTGCTTTGCATGGATATCGTACATCTGTCCGCACTTCAACAGGGGTAACCCCTTTCTCTCTTGTTTATGGCATGGAGGCTGTACTCCCAGTAGAGGTGGAGATCCCATCAATGAGAGTCTTGATGGAGGCCAAGTTGACTGATGCTGAATGAGTTCAGAGTCGCTATGACCAGCTGAATTTGATTGAAGAAAAGAGATTGACTGCCATGTGTCATGGTCATTTGTATCAGCAGAGAATGAAGAAAGCTTTTGATAAGAAGGTCAAGCCTCGTGTGTTCCGAGAAGGTGACCTTGTGCTCAAGAAAGTCTTGTCTTTCGCGCCCGATTCCAGGGGCAAGTGGACTCCAAACTATGAAGGTCCATATGTTGTTAAGAGAGCCTTTTCAGGCGGTGCTTTGATACTTACAACTATGGATGGGGAGGTTTTCACTCGTCCTGTGAATTCAGATACAGTCAAGAAATACTTCGCCTAAAAATAAAAACAGAATATCTCGCTAAGTTGAAAACCCGAAAGGGCGGCTTAGGCAAAAATGAGCGTCTCGGTGGATTGAAAACCCGAAAGGGCGATCCAGGCAAAAGTTAGAGACATAAAAAATGAATATATCATCCCGCTAGATTGAGTACCTCATCCTAGGGCAATCTAGGCAAAAATTAGGGATTTGGCAAGTAACTGCATCCTGACAAGACTGCGTTCTACAACTGTCATCCATCAGAGATTCTTGTTCATTCGTCGTCAACCAAAGCTTCGAATACATCGAATTCAGAGTTGGTGGAGAAATGGTCATTATGTTCAATGTAGCCCTTTTCCAATATATATCACCAATTTCAAACTTGTAAAGATCTATGGGGTCTTGCCATTTGCAGGCTACCATTCCATCAAATAAATTCGAGTCGTTATCCAATTATTTGCACTCTTATTTGTTTCTATTCAACAAATGTTTTGCATGCTTTTAATTGAGAAAATATCATTGTTTTAAATAAATGAGTTTTTCGTAACTTGTTTTTTTAAAACAAAGTGAACATTCACAATGACAAAAGGATACTTAGGAGATCCTCAATGCTCTCCCAAGGGTGGTATGATCCCCAACAGGGTAAGACATTTGTTCATATCCCTGGCATGACTGTATCCTCTTCCTCAAGAATATTGTTGTGGTTTATCCCACCAAGTAGAGTGCTTGTTGGGGTTACTTACCCCTTTTCCCTTCAGCAGAGCAGTGATCTTTCCTCCTCAGCAGACGTGTCCTCTCTGGAAGATTCGGTATTTGGTGGTTGATCCCCAGATTCCTTCATTTCCTCAGATGGATTCCCTAGTAGAGTTGTTGGCGTGATGGATTTTATCTCTGATGATTCATCCCCTGCAGAGATATTGCCGTTTTCTGGTATCCATGATCCTCAACAGGGTAAGACATTTGTTCATATCCCTGGCATGACTGTATCTTCTTCCTCCGGGGCCCCTTTCATGGTTTATCCCCGAGTGGTATGCTTGTTGAGATGTTCACCACTCTCCCCTTCAGCAGAGCAGTGATCTTTCCTCCTCAGCAGATGTGATCTCCTTGGTGAGTTTGGTACTTGGTGTCGGATCACCAAATTCCTCTTATATCCCTCAGATGGATTCCCCAGTAGTGTTGTTGGCGTGATGGATTTTATCTCTGATGATTCATCCCCTGCAGAGATATTGCCGTTTTCTGGTATCCATGATCCTCAACAGGGTAAGACATTTGTTCATATCCATGGCATGATTGTATCTTCTTCCTCCGGGGCCCCTTTTATCGTTTATCCCCGAGTGGTATGCTGGTTGAGATGTTCACCACTCTCCCCTTCAGCAGAGCAGTGATCTTTCCTCCTCAGCAGATGTGATCTCCTTGGTGAGTTTGGTACTTGGTGTCGGATCACCAGATTCCTCTTATATCCCTCAGATGGATTCCCCAATAGAGTTGCTTTTGTGGCAGTTTCTGCCTGTGCAATGAACTTTTTTCCCCAGCCGAATTGACTGATGATTCATTCCCCAGAGATTTTGTGATTTCCTGGTATCTCTGATTCCCCGGCAGATTGGATACTCTCCATTGGAATTTTGGGCTTCCTCCCTTGAGATGTAGTACCGGACGACTGTGTGCTTTTTCCTTTGGAGCTGTTTGTGTTAGAATGTCTGTTTGTCAGCATTCATCATACATAAATCACGCATATGTGCATATATCCTTCATAACATTTAGATATTCATGTTGCATTTTTTGCCATATATCTATTGTTTGTTATCTCCTGCTAATTGGTGATATGTATCTTCCCAAGCAGATGTCGGTGTCTGATCCCTCAATATAGAGTCAACCCCTTTAAGCAGAAAGTGTTTATCTTTCCTTCCATATTCCCCACTGAGTTATATCCTCGTGGACGACGGTTGTTTCTGCTTCCTCCCAACACATATATTGGGATAGGTTCCCCTATTGAGTTATATCCTCATTAGGATGAGTCTCGATTCAGTTTGCCTTTTTGGTTTGATCCTAAATTGGCCTCTTGTGACTGTCTTTGGTGTTTCCCTGTGGTAAATGAATAATTACTCAGTAATCAATAATTATTCACATTATCCTCAACGGAGTTTGTGGTTTTCTACCCTTATACCGGTAGTTGTAAACCCTATTTTTTCCCCCTTTGCAGAGTTAACCATTGTTGTTCATCCTAGTTGATGATGGTTACTCTTCCGTGGTTTCCTACCCAGTATCCGGTAGATGTAATCCCCTCTTTGACGGTTATCATTATCCAATATTCGGTATTGATATCCCCTGCTTCTTTTGGATAATTGCTCTGTTTAAGCAATTTTATCCCCAGCGGGTCCTCTTTCATTTACCATTTGCCGGTGATGTTTGTTGTTCCCCTTGATTGGTCATCATTATATACCTAGTTTCGGTATCCCGATGCCTTTCTCTGTCAGTCGATTTATCCTTTATTAACCCAGTAACCGATTGTGGATAATCTTCCATGCGAGTATATTATCTACGTTCCGACGGTAATAGATAATATATCTCATGCGCTCTTTGGTCGAAGCCTTTTGTTCTTCCTCAGTTGAGTAAGATTCGTGTCCCTTTGCGGAATCGAATATCCATCCTACCCTTTTGTAGAGTTAACCTTGTGTTCATCATAATCGATGACGGTTTCTTTTCTGTGGTTTTCTACCCAGTATCCGGTAGATATAATCCCCTCTTTGACGGTTATCATTAGCCAATATTCGGTATTGATATTCCCTCTTCTCCCTGGATAGTTTCCCTGTTTACGCAATTCATCCCTAGCGGATCATCTCCCGTCTACCCTTTGTTGTTGATGACGATTGTTTCTCCCCTGGATTGGTCATCATTATATACCTAGTTTTGGTATCCCGATGCCTTTCTCTGTCGGTCGATTTATCCTTTATTAACCCAGTAACCGGTTGTGGATAATCTTCCACGGGAGTATATTATCTACATTCCGACGGTAATAGATAATATATCTCATGCACTCTTTGGTTGAAGCCTTTTGGTTCTTTCCCATTCGAGTAAGATTCGTATCCCTGTTTTGGAATCGAATGTCCATCCCATAATTGAGTTTGCGTTCTGCCCTCTTTTTTTGGATGATAAGTGTTTTGGGAATATTCCCCAATTCATGCTTTGGTTGGTCACCTATTATATGCCCAGTAACCGGTATCCCTGGTGTTCCTTCCTTCTCCTCCCTATTATGACTTTGGTCCCCTGTGGAGTCAGATTTCCCTGAGTTGAAATATACCTTTTAGGTCTTCCTCAGATGATTTGGTTGATTGATATCTCTCACCCTTATACCGGTCTTAGATATTCATTCTTCCCGAGCTTGTTGTTCTCTCACCCTTATACCGGTGATCAGATCACATGTCTCATTGAGCTTGTTACCCAGTAACCGGTAACACCTCATCCCGCTGCTTCCCCAGAAGAGTCTTTTTAGACTTCCCTAGCGAAGTCCCTTAGTGGATCGTCCTCGTCCGGATTTTTATCCGAAGTATCCGTTGTGGTTAGTTTTGCTGTGTTGGCATATTCCCCAACACATGCACCTTCGAGTCAGCTCGAGTCTTTCCATTGGATTTACTCCCTTTGGGATTCTAATCCCCAAGCTTTGAGTCGTGCCCTGTTCACGCATTTCTTTCTTATCCCCATGAGAGTCCCTAGAGTCTCTATCCCTAGTGAGTGTATTACTCCTATGGATTGTCAATTTCTCCGGATGTCTTTTCTTCTTTGTGGACACATATCCCCACAGAGTTTGCTTGTTTTGCATACCTACATTTGCATTATGAGGTCTCTTAGGGACCAAAATTTGTCTCTTTGTTATTATTTAAGCCCATTCTATCTCGTCGAGACGAAGATTTTAACCTTCACTTCTCCGGCTAGAATGACCTTAAATAGGGGCATCTGTAAGATCCCAATTTTGTCCCTAAGATCCCTCATGGCATCATAACATTGCATTGCATAGCCTCAAGGATCATTGAGCATCTTGGCTCCCTTTCCTTTTGGGTAGGCATCTCCTGTGAGTGGTTTGAGATCACCAAGCATGTTTGAATTGTATATCATTGCTTTTCTTGTTTTATTCACTAACCAAAAGCACAAAAATATGTCATTAACATCTTTTGTTTGTAGCTTAAGCAATCATCAGGTCAAGAGCTTCAAGAGGATCCTTTGTGCAAGAGATGAGGTATTTTCTTGGGATGAGGACCACATGATTATTATAAGGAGCTTACATGAGATAGGGTTTCATTTTGAAGCAATTTCACCAAGTGGTAGAGGCTCAATTTAATCAAGTTAATCAAAGGGCATCTAAGGACCAAAAGTCAACTGTGCAGTCAACTGAGGGCTATGAGGTGGGGAAATGAGTTGAGACACCTCAATCATGTTCAAATGGGGTCTATTCATCATTCTAAACATCCATCTTGAAGATTCAAAGGTCATGGCAAAAGTTACTAAAAATGGAAAGTGACCTATAATTCAAAGTTTCCAAATTTGGCAAGTTTTTGTTCCACCTTAAACTTGACTTTTAAACATCAAATAAGTTTCAAATGGATTTTTGGCGAACATGAAAGTTGTAGGTCTTTGTCTCCCCTTTCCAAAAAGTCCTAATTCATGTCCATATGATGAATGGTTGAGAAGTTATGGTCATTTGATCACAAGGTGTGCATGGAAATTCAAAATGGCATAACTTTTGATACAATGCTTCAAATTGGTTCATTCTTTTTGCAAAATGCTCCTCATGTTCAAGGCATCTCAAAATGATATCACTTGGCTCAATTGTGCAAAGGAATCATGACCAAGAGTTCACTAGTTCACACATGTGCAAATTGAAGCAATACTTCATTATTCATTTTTGGCTTAAGGTGCAAGAAAATTGATCTTCAAAGCATGACCCTTGGATATCGATAAGTGGATTGGAAGCTTAACATGGAGCTGATCACATGTATTATGGGCACATGAGCTCATTTTGCATTTTTGCAAATTGCTCCAATACTCACTAATCATGAGTAATACATGGAAAATATGATTAGCATTGTGATTAGCATGGAGTATAAAAGGCCAAACCCTAATCCTAACTGCATAACAGAACCATTTCAGATCAAATTCAAGAACTCTCTCAAATTTTCTCTCACTTCGAATTTTCATTTTCTTCACATAATTCTCCAAGATATTTACATATTCTTGTTCCTGGTGCTTCACCGAGCAAGATTCATCATCCATTCGTTGCAATTCATCAAGAAATCATGCAGTTCATGTGCATTTTCATGTGGATCAGATTTGGAAATTGAAGAAGATTCAAGAGATTTCAACTGTTGATTCTTGCTTAAAGCTTCATAGGAAGTACAGTGGAGTTGATCTGGAGCTTTTGAGCGCTTGAGAACATGATTTCAGCAACCTTCATTCCAAGGTGACTCAATTTTCATCATCTCCTTTTGCTGATTTTAAGTTATAGATGTGTAGATCTCGTTGAGTAGAGCTTGTACATATGATTAGAATTGAGTTTGGCTGAGATTTGAGCATGATATGTTGAATATAAGTTTAGATCTAGAAAATGTTTGTCTTCGATTTGCAAAATCCATGGAGATTTAGGATGATCCAATTGCATATTTGGAATCCTCGTTGAAAACCGGTTCGAATGATATAGGCCTTTTGAATTTCTGAAATTTTGCACGGCGACGCTGCCGCGTGAGTCGTCGGAGAAGACGACCGGAGCTGTAGCTCCGGCGTCTGCGTGCTTAGGGTTTATGCTGATGTGTTTTCCATGTGTAGCCTTGCATGTGAGAATGATTGGATGCAATTGCTTTGACCTAAGCCACGCATGCTTTGACTGCTGATTGTGCATGCTGACTGTTTTAATGAAACGGTGTGTTTCATGTTTCAAACTTGGACCGTTGGATTGAGCGCGCGCCAAGATCTGATGGCTGTGATATTTTCTGGTTTATTTGAGTATATTTGTTTCCCTCCATTTCCATATTATTTTCCAATTATTTTCCTCAGTTTGAAAACTAATTAAAAATGCAAAAATAGTCCAATTTAATCCCAATTTTTTTTCATGGTTTTGTATGGATGTCTACCTTTTTTTGATGTTAATTTCATGAATTGTTGATGTTTGGATTTTTATTTGTGGATTTTTGAATGAACATTGTGTTAATTTGACCTATTGCATTCAATGTGTTGTGAAATTCTCTATGTTGAACATTCCGATCCAATTTTTTTGCATACATGATCTTCATACATAATATGAATTTTTGGTCACTGGTTTGGATTTTTTCTCATATGTTATCATCATTTTTGACACATAGAGAATAATGTGACAATTTGTGTCACATTTTTGACATTGAATTGGTGCATTTTTGTTCACATGGCATTTGCATCTTTCTGGATTTGATATTTTGTATGTTGAACATTCATGACATGATGAATTTGTACAAAAAATCCCAAAGTCATTGCATGCATTTCTGATTTGATATGGATTTTCTAAGTTGCAAGTTCATTTTGTGCATATTTTTTGGTCATTGCATTACATAGGCCATTTGAGGCATTTGCTTATTGATTTGATGCTGGTCCTTTTGAGGACATTTTGTGGAGTGTTTGAATGTGCAATGTGTAGAAGATTGGGTTCGGTTTTGATCATTTGGTTAGATTTTGAGTTCATCTCTTATGACATTGTTTGTTGGTGTTTTGTAGTGTTGTTTAGAAGCACATAAACTAACTTTGTTGTTTGTTTCAGGTTTGGATACTCATCATGGATATTGTGAGATACAAATGCATTTGAGTACTGGCCTATTATTGTTTTGTAGGGTTTTAATTGATATGGTGAACTCATGAGCTCATTTGAGTGCTAGGTCACTTATGCACTGAATTGTGTAACTGTTAGAGGGTTTCACTGTTTGTTTTCTGGTTGTATGACTGAAGTACTGACTGTTTAGTCTTTGTACAGGTACCTTAGTGGCTTGCTTGCTTTAGCTCTTGCTTGAGCATTGGATTGTGGTTGATACACCACTCAGGTAGTTAGCTTCTTACTTCATATAGTCTGGAGTCCTGTCACTTTTTTTGGCAGGCATTTTGCTGGAAAGTCCTCCTTCAGAGGCTCTGTTTGTGTTTGTTTAAAGTTGTGCTCAAAGACCTCCAAGATGAGGCATGTGTTATCTGATAAGACCTCCAAGAGTAGAGGCAATTGATGGATAAAAGGGATTAGTAGCCAATCCCCCGTTATTCAGTGTGTCATTCTTTATGCTCGCACTACGTGCTGACGCTTCTGAACATGTGCCCAAGATCTTTGTCCAGAGTCTGTCAAGTGGAACAGGATCCCACTTTCTGGATCCCCACGCTTTCTTTGTCATGAGCTCACCCTGGCCAGGGTTAAGAGTATGAGGTCTCATCCTTATTACCATTTTGATCAGCTTCACCCTAACGTTCAATGTTAGTGGTTAAGAGCTACAGATTACCCATTGCAGTTTGACTTGTTTGTCGAGGTTGACATGACCCCTCTTGACTAAAGCCCACCCATTGTTTGAGCCTCTTGTATGTATATAGTGTGTGATGTTTGTTTGCTTGTGAACTTTTGATGTGTGTGCTCTTGAACTAGGAGTTTCCATCTGAGCTTAATTTGAGGATCATTACCATGTTCTTTCCAAGTGGAAGATACAAGATACATTGAGGATCTCTTATGAGACTGGTTTGATTGCTTATACTTTGTGCTTGCTTATTCCAAAGGATGAGATCTACTTGGATCATGAATATAATCTCAAGAGAGGAACTCCTAGTGTGGTTTCATTTCTTATTCCTCACCTTTTTGCTTTCCTTGGGACTTAACCTTTCTTCTTCATCTCTCCACCCTAACCCAAGCCAAAACCTTTTTGTGCAAACATTTGACTATTGTTTTAAACATTAGAAACCTAAGCCTTAGGCTTTTGATTTTCAAACTTTCTTTTCATAACACTCATTTTGAATCGAACTTTTAAGTCAACTTTGACCATCTTTTGTATATACTTCTAATTGGTAAATATAACTCATTCAAATTTCTTTTTGTGGGTCCAATGTCCACTTTCTTAATCAAATTTTCCATAACCTTTAGCTATTAGGTTTGAGTTATCTTTGTGGTAGATATAATACTCACCTTTGTCCTTAGTGATGGACAATGAGCCTTCCATGCTTATTATAGGGTTAACCCCTCACTAGCATGTTGAAGCTATCCTCACATGGTGGACTTGTGGTCACAGGTTGAGTTTTCTCCCTTGGATAACAAAAGACCTTGAGGCTTTTGGACCAATCAATCCACTCATTTGTTTTGAGATTTTTACCCCGAACTACGAGGTTTTGATCCTAATATTTTTATAAGAGGGTACGTAGACAATGGGTTTATCCATCCAAACACAAAATGTAAATAACTTGTACATTCTCTTCTCATCTCTTCAATCATGTTTGCACAAACAAAATTTTCACAAAACAATAACCTTTGCAACAAGTATGAAAAGGGCTCCCTAGGAGTACCTAGGATGTTTTGGGTGCCTAACACCTTCCCATTGCATAACCAACCCCCTTACCCAGATCTTTGTTTCTTTTACTAGATTTTGTTAAAACTTTTAGGTTTTTGTTCGCTTTCTAACCATTCCTTTGGATAAATAGAAGTGCGGTGGCGACTCGACTTGTATGATTTACCTTGGATTTAGTCAATATCTCCAATGGTAACGAATACCCCGCTACAGACTCCCTTAGTGGATTTTCCCCATCGGAGTCCGGATTTTTATCCGAAGTATCCTTTGTGGATATTTTCACTGTATTGGCATATTCCCCAATACATGCATCTCTGAGTTAGCTCGAGTCTTTCCATTGATTTACTTTCATGGAATTCCTCTCGTGTCTCAGCAAGTCTTAAGTCGTGACCTGCTCACGCATTTTATTCCCTTTCTTTTCCCCATGAGAATCCCCAGAGTCTATGTACCATTGAGTGTGTTACTCATTATGAATTGTCAGTTTCTCCTGATTTCTTTTCTCTTTGTGGACACATATCTCCACAGAGTATTACCTTTTGCATACATACATTTGCATCATGAGGTCTCTTAGGGACCAAAATTTGTATCTTTGTTATTATTTAAGCCCATTCTACCTCGTCGAGACGAAGATTTTAACCTTCACTTCTCCAGCTAGAATGACCTTAAATAGGGGCATCTTTAAGACCCTAATCTTGACCCTAAGATCCCTCATGGCATCATAACATTGCATTTATATCTTGCCTCAAGGATCATAAGCATCTTGGCTCTTTACCTTTGGGTGGGATCCCTTTGTGAGTTGGTTTGAGATCACCAAGCATGCTTGAATTGTATATTATTGCTTTTCTCATTTTATTTAGTAACCAAAAGCACAAAAATATGTCACTAACATCTCTTGTTTGTAGCTTGAGCAGTCACAAGTCCAAGGCTTCTAGGAGATCCTTTATGCATTAATATTGTCAAGAGAAGATGAAAACAAGCATGGCAATGGTTCCCAAAGTTCCCATCCTTAAAATATGCCTCCCAAGTACCTCAATTCATCATTTTGATCAAAGCAAATCAAGGGGCTTGAGGCTTGTTTCCCAAGGAAACCCTAATTCATCTGTGTATCAACTGTGCCTTGCTCATGAAGCAACCTCAACCTATGATCAAATGCAATCAAGGGAAGTTCTTTAATTCATCATTTCATGCATATTTTAACTTAATTGAGTGTCCTCAATCATCAATTCATCAATACATGAGGTTTGGACTTGAGAAGTTGATCAGTCAATTCATCTGACTATTTTGAAATACACTGAGACCTAACTTTTTATGTGTTTGTCAAATGGAGATGACCCCAAGAGAAACAATGTTCTTAAGAACCATATGAACAACTTCATGTTCATCAAAGATTTATTTGAAGCTTGGAAGGTCATCATCCATTCCAAGACATTATAGGTCATTTTGATTGAAACCCTAATTTTGGGTCAACTTCCCAAGGACATAACTCCTTAATTTTTCATGATTTTGAGGTGGGATTAAATGCATTGGAAAGCTTAAGACGTCTACTTCAAATGTTATGTTGAGAAAAATTTCAAAATCTTAAAATAAATACATGTGATAATAAAAACATTATAGGTCACTTTGGACCAAAGGCATTGAAATGTGAAAAAGTCCAACTTCAAGTGCTCATAACGTCTTCACCAAAAATACAAATGATGCAAAATTTAAGTCCAAATTGATTTCCTTGAAAAGATATACAACTTTGATGTTGAAGATTTTGTCATTTGGAGCTTGCATCATTGAAACAGAAGGGCTTGAACTTTGGCCATTTTTGAAAATCTCACATGTACATGTTTTGCACCCTACACTTCATGACCACTTTTCATCAATTTCCAAGGCTCAAATGGAGTTTTGATCAACATAACAAATTATCCTCATGCAAAAAGATTTCCAACCATTACTCATGAGGTGGTGTTTCTATTTTGGACATGGCATTTTCGAAGACTTGAACATAATGGCACATTTTGGAAAATCATTTAATTTGCATTGCATGAGCCATTACCACATAACCTGCACGTCCAGTTTGCATTTGCTGATGTTCAATTGCCAAATCTAAGTGGAATTGGGCCCTCCATGCGCCTGTACAGGCCCATGCATGGAGGCCCTTTCCATTCATGCAATGGAATGTTCATGCACTTCAGCCATGCCTTGCCTATAAATACAATGCTATTTCTCTTGATTTCACTAACCTGAAGGCGCCCCAAATGCTGTGCAATTGAATCCTCACCCTCACACCAAAGGATCTCTCTCATTTTTCTCTCAATTTTCAGATCTAAATTTTGATTTCCTCAATTGATTTTCAGATCTTAAAGTTCCTAAACCTCATCACCTTGATCCATAGAGTGAACTGCAAGCATCCATAGCAAGGAATTATGACTCTAAGCTCTGCAATCAGAGGTTTACCTCAACTTTTATTTTCTTCGAATCAACTTATATTGTGGTTATTTCTTGCTGTTGTTGTGTGATCTGAAGTCCTCTGCATAGAGGCAATTGTTTTGAGCTTCGAATTTTTGAAATCTAGCAAGTTCAGTTGAACACCATTAAAATTCCATCTCTGATTTCTCTCAATGTAGAAACCTAGAGTGGATTTGGTTGGTACAGGGGTGATGTACATCACCCCAACTTTTGATTGGTGCCTGGATCGTAGCATATGGTTAACTTTTTTCTCTCTGCAATTTTTGAACCTCGCCGGAGCTCGCCGGAGAAGACGGTGGCGTTGGTCACCGTCTGGTCTCCAGATTAGATCTGAGCCTTCCATTTCATTTTCCAGATCTAATCTCATACATTCATGGTTATGACTTATTTAATGGCATGGTGCATTTCAGTTGACTAGCGTGTATGGTGAGCGTGCGCTTCCTGGCCACGTGATGATCCACGTCAATTAATGAAGCTTCATCAGACGGTCCACGCATTTCCACATTTTCTATTTTCTGATTTTAATTTCTTTTATTTCTTTTAATTCCATTTCCTTTTAAAAATTCATAACTCCTTCATTATTGGTCCAAAAAATATGAGACCAATTTCATTTTTCTCCTTTTAATTTCTAGTTTCTAAAAATGATTTTTAATATTTTTTATTTTATCATTTGATATTTTTTAGGATTTTTCTCTTTTCTGCTTATTTTTAATTCATTTAAAATAGTTTTTGATATCCAAAAAATACAAAAATATTTTTCCAACCTATTTAAATGATGATAGATCTATGAAAAGTATTCTCATCAATTTATTAATTGATTTAAGATTTTAATTCAATTAGGTTATTTTTATGCATTTTTAATTGATTAAAAATAGTTTCTGACTTCTAAAAATGCTGAAATTTTTTGTCAAACTTTGTTTGACCTTGTTGAACTTGGGATAACTCACTTGGACTTTTCGAAGTTGATTTGAAGTGAGTTTGAAGTTTGACCTTTCTTTATTATTTTAATTCAAGTTTTATTTTAATATTGAAAAATACCAAAAATATTTTATGTGTTTCTTGACTTCTAATCTTTATTTTGCTTCCGTTTTCTATTGTTTGACCTTGATCTTCTCTATCTTTGGTCAATGCTTGTTGATTATCTTATTCCATTTCCATTAATGTACTTTAATATTCATCTCCTTCTTCTTTTTCTTTTTCTTTTTTGATCAATGAGTTAAAGATTGGTGGTTAGCCTTGATACATGGAGGTTTACCCTTCCTTGATTCAAATCTAATTCATCTTGATCATGGATCAAGTGAATGACTTTGCATTAAGGATTGTTGCTTCCTAATCATGCAAAGAACCTAGGAGTTTGATTCACTAATCAAAATCTCTAACTTGTGTTGTTGCCTACATTATTATTGACCGGCCTCAAATAGTTGTGACTTCTACATAAGTCCAATTACGATTGCTTAACATAGCGCTAAATTGCCTTATGGCACACTAACTCTAACACTAACCATTAACCATTAACATTTAATTCTTGCTCTTTACATTTATGCAATTTACTATTCTTGTACATATTATTCATTTGCTTTTTCCTTTGCTCATTTGAGCACATGTTTATGTTAATGCAATTTGCCTTTTGCTCACTTGAGCACATAATTGTGTATATATTATTGTGCTTGTGTTTTGTTTTGATTTGTTGTGGACCAAAATGCAAAAAAAATGGACAAATGGACTTAGTTTCTAGGACATTCCCTATGCAAAATTGGAGTAAAAAGGACCTTAATGTTGAAGATGGATTAGAAGGACCGAATCTCTAAACTCACTCTTGTCCATTCTTGATTTTCTTCATAGAACTTTTTGATGTTGTGTGCTTTTGTGCTAGGGAATCCTATTTGAGCCAAATTGAAGAACCATTGCCATGTTCATCCAAAGTGAAAGATACAAGAGCCATTGAGGATCTTCTAAGAGCTTGTTTGATTATGTTGATTGCTTGAGTGCACTTATTTTGCTTGCATATTCCAAAGGATGGGAGCTACTTGGATCATCAATATGATCTCAAGAGAGGAACTCCATTCGTGGTCTTTTCTTATCCTTCATCTCTTGTATGATTAGGACCTTAGCCATTCTTCTTCTTCCCTCCACTCTAACCCAAGCCAAAACTTTTGTGCAAACATTTAACATTTGTTTTCAAACATTAGAAACCTAAGCATTATGCTTTTGATTTTCAAACTTTCTTTTCATAACACTTATTTTGAATTGAATCTCTAAGTCAACTTTGACCATATTTTGTAAATACTTGTCATTGGTAAATATAAACTCATTCAAATACTTTTGTGGTTTCAATGGTCACTTTCTAAATCAAAACTTTTTCATAACCTTTAGCTATTAGGTTTGAGTTATCCTTGAGGTAGATATAATACTCACCTATATCCTTAGTGATGGACAATGAGTCTTCCATGCTTATTATAGGGTTAACCCCTCACTAGCATGTTGAAGTTATCCTCACATGGTGAATTTGTGGTTTTAGGTTGAGTTTTCTCCCTTGGATAACAAAAGACCTTAAGGCTTTTGGACCAATCAATTCACCCACTTGTTTTGAGATTTTTACCCCGAACTACGAGGTTTTGATCCTAATTTTTTTTAAGATGGTACATAGGCAATGGGTTTATCCATCCAAACACAAATTGTAAATAACTTGTATATTCTTTTCTCATCTCTTCAATCATGTTTGCACAAATAATTTTTCACAAAATACCAACCTTACAACAAGTGTGAAAAGGGCTACCTAGGAGTACCTAGGATGTTTTGGGTGCTTAAAACCTTGCCATTGCATAACCAACCCCCTTACCCCGATCTCTGACATTTTTACTAGTTTTTGATTCGATAAAACTTTTAGGTTTTTGTTCGCTTTCTAACCATTCCTTTGGATAAATAGAAGTGCGGTGGCGACTCGACTTGTATAGTTTACCTTGGATTTAGTCAATATCTCTAATGGTAACGAATACCCCGCTACACCAAGGACCAAAAGACCATGCACCAATGTAGTCATGAACCATGAATTAATGACCAAAGACTTATGATATTGAAAACACCACATGATTTGAGTAAATAACCATGAATCAGTGACCAAAGACTTATGATCTTGAAAGCACCATATGCTTAGAATCACTAGATTAAGAATGACCAAGTAGAATGAATATGTATGGATGAAATCCCAAGCATATGACATGTAGGTTAAATGAATGATTCTCATGCACAAAGAAAGTTTAATGATTGATGATTCATGACATGATGGTCAAGAACCTCCTCCCCATGAATTAGGGTTTCAATCAATCCCATGATCAAAAGTCAAATGAAAATGGCACACAAGTACCAAACATCTCTAATTAGGGTTTCATGATGCACACCCTCTAATTAAGGTCTTCAAGCTAAGCATAAAGCTCCACATTTAATCTCCTAACACATGGACCCACAATTAGATTTTAATGATCAAATCAATGCTCAAGAGGTCAAACACAAGATCCCAGAGGAGCAAAGCCAAGAATTAGGGATTTGATGCACTGGTGAATACCTAGTTGTGATCTCCTTGAACCAAGGTCCCAAAGATAATGAAATTAGGGTTCACCCCCACATTATGAGAAATACTCCAACCCTCAAAAAAATCCTGGTTTTTATTAACCACAAGCTTTGAACCTATGATGCTTATTTGAAATTATTAACATGAATTAATGATGAACATGAATGAGGTATGAATGAGTACAAATGAATCTTAAGTCATAGGTTAGATGAAAAATGAAAAGGGGAGGGAAAATTTTGGGGTATGAGAACTTCCCCTATTTAATCATCTTAAACCTGAATACGCGAATTGCGATAGCTTTTCGAGCATTTGAGGTAGAAGAGGATTAAATAGCAAAATATCTGAATATTTTCCTGTTGAGGACGATTGTAATTTGATATAGATAAGTGTATATGGAATACAGAATGGAAGGTAGACTTTCATAGGTTCATCTGTTGGGGTTGATTGAAATATTCCATGGGGAAATATATCAATCGAAAAGGAGAAACATGATATGCATGCTATATGTAATGTATGATTGATTTTTATGACACACGAAACCATGTATGCTATGTAGCAATATGGTTAGAGATAGGCTCTGGTTCTGGTACGGTAGAGAATGGAATAAAGGAGCTCATAAGCTAAACATGAAAGTTCCAGAATGCTCTTGCAGTTAGGATGTTTTAATTGAATATTTTCTTACTGGGATGTCAAATGGTTGAAAATAAATCAATAATAGAAAGATTGGAAACAAGGTCATCAACCATGACGGTTGGAAAAAATATCATCAACCATGAAAGTTGGAACAAAGGGATGATCAACCATGAAGGTTGGAGACAAGGATCATCAACCATGAAGGTTGGAAACAAGATAATCAACCATTAAGGTTGGAAACAAAAGGATTATCAACCGTGAAGGTTGGGAATAAAAGGATTATTAACCATGAAGGTTAGAAACAAAAGGATTATCAACCATGAAGGTTGGAAATAAAAGGATTATCAACCATGAAGGTTGGAAACAAAAGGATTATCAACCATGAAGGTTGGAAACAAAAGGATTATCAACCACGAAGGTTGGAAGACAAAGGTAATCCGCCATGAAGGTTGGAAACAAGGATCATCAACCCTGAAGGTTGGAAAAAAGATTGTCATCCACGAAGGATGAAAAAATATTCGTCAATCGTGAAAGTTGGAAACAAAAGGATTGTCAACCATGAGGGTTGAAAAAAGATTCATCAACCATAGGGGTTGAAAACAAAAGATTATCAACCATGGAGGTTTGAAAAAAGATTCATCAACCATGGAGGTTGGAAACAAAGGGATTATCAACCATGAAAATTGAAAAAAGATCATCAACCATGAAGGTTGGAAACAAAGATTATCAACCATTAAGGTTGGAAAAAAGATTGTCAACCATGATGGTTGGAAAATAAAAGGTCATCAACTACAAATGTTGGAAATAAAGGCTTATCAACCATGAAGGTTGGGAAAAAGATTACCAACCATGAAGATTGGAAACAAGGATACCAAGAAAGCCGAGCTTTAAAAGATGCCAAGAAGGTTGGGTTTTGAGAGAGGTTCCAAACAAGACTAGGCTTTTAAAAGATGCCAAGCAAGTTTGGTTTTGGAAATGCCACTAAATATTGGGCTTTGGCTCTTTCTGCTTTGTATACAAGACTTCATGCTATGCTAGATAAATGATATGCATGAGTGGAATGACATGATTAATGTAGGGCGATGATTTATGTAGTGGTTAACTAGATGATCATGTGGAGGGAGGTGGGAATTTATGGAAGGATAAGGGTCATAAAAACATGATTCTCTGACACCTACTTCAAACTTAACAGTTGTTGTCACACCTCAACACTTATTGAAATATGGAGATAGCTTATACCTTTGTAGACTGCCTCTGCTATAGTCTGTTGGGTATTTGCATGAATTTCCCCAGTCACAAGTTGTGAAGCAACCTTGTCTTAGGAAGATCCTGATCTGACTTACCCTAGTGTCTTGGAACTGTATCCCCCTGATTAACCATTTTTGGAAGTGATGGAATTCTCGTGCTCTTGAGGTGGCCTTCCCCAAATGATCCTTAAAGTAATTTTTCCCTTTTCTGGCTAATCTCACAGAGATTTATCGAATCTCGATGTAATTACCCCAGATTGACTAAATTTTGAAGAGATATGTGCTTCGGGATAATCAATATTCCAGTTATGTAAGCTTTCTTAATGTCAAGTGTATATTTGCAAGTAAAAATGCTCATTTTGAAAATGATAATTGTAATGTTATGTTCATGTAAGTTTTGAAATTCAAGCATGTTCACTGAGATTATGACATATAGTGAATGAGTCACTAGTTGGAATGCCATATCAATACCAATACAAATTATAAGCAAAACTTTAGGAGTCAACTTTGACACTATTTTACCATAGTATGTGTAGCACCTCAAATTTGCACCCCCCATTCATGCATTCATTTCATTTTTAGGACATTAACATTGCATTAACATTGCATAGTGCATTGCATCTTATCAGTCAAGACTGGTATCAGGAGAATTCATTTGAGCAAGAGACCAAGGTTTTCCATGAGATAAAGGCCCTATGGTTGTTCTAGAGAGCTTACATGAATCAAGGTTCATTTTGAAGCCATTTGACCAAGTGTTGAAGACTCAAAGTCCACAGTGCAGTTTCAGGTCATCTGGGGTCCATAAAAGTCAACTAAAAGTCAACTGAGGGCTAGGAGGTGGAGAATTGGTTTGAGACACTTCATTCATGTCCCAAAGAGGTTTATTCATCATGTAAAACATCTACCTTGAAGATTTTGAAGCCAGATCAAAAGTTTCCAAAAATGGAAAGTGACCTGTAATTTCAAGTTTCCAAAAATGGCAAGTTTTTGGACCAACTTCAACTCAACTTTCCAACAACAAAGAAGCTTCAAAAGAAATTTTGTCCAACATGAAAGTTGAAGATCTTTCTCTCCCATTTCCAAAAAGTCCAAGGTTATAAGAATCTGATAAATGGTTGAGAAGATATGATCAAATCATTGCCAAGTGTGCATGGAACTTCCAAGGGCCATAACTTTTGATCTTGAACTCCAAAATGAGTGCTCCTTTTTGCATAATTCTTCTCATGACATGAACTTTCCAAATCCATCAAGGCATTGCATGAAATTTCATCACATAATCATTTGCTTATTCATGTGATTTTTGGAGGGAAAATCATGAATTCAAAATTGGCGCATCATGTGGACTTTTTAACCATTCCAACATGTTCATAAGAGGATTTTAAGTGAAATTGCATGGCCATTGTTACTGTTCACGTGGGATTGCATGCATGGGGTGAAAAAACCAAATTTTGCACAACACCTCTTTTCTCATTAAAATTTAATTAGCCAAGCCTAAGCATGATTAGGAAATGGATTAACATGTCATATAAATAGCTAATCATAACAGAATTTCTCATTATTCACCATTTCTTGATCTAGATTGAATTTCCCTCCAAAATTTTCTCCCAATCCACATTCAAATTTCCTCCACATAACCTTGCTATTTTCTTGCATATTCTGGTTCTGTGACATTGATTTGGTGTAGATCAAGCTCTTAATTGCAGCATTTGGCCAAGATTTGTGTGGTGCAAGATCAAGAACACAAGCATGGAAGTTCAGATTTGAGCAAGATCTAAGCCTTTCCAAGCCTCAATTTCTTCATAAAGCTTCATAACAAGTGCTCAGAAGTAGAATTGTACATGTGCCAAGCCTTGAATCACCAGAATTCACTACTGCCATTGTTGGAGCTTCAAGAAGGTGCAGATTTCGAATCTCTTAATTCTTCTTTTTATGCACATAGTCTTGTAAAGCTTTTCACGCTGAAAATTCTGATATAAAATTCTTGAAATTTGGATGAAAATTGAGAGAGTTGTGTTGAATTAAAGTTTGTAGATCCAATGCTTCTTCCCTTCGATTCTTGAAATTTATGAGGTTTTAGACCAAAGTGTTAGTGGATTTGGAACCTACGCATTGAGAGCTTTCTTTTGATATAAGATTCATAAAAAACTGGAAAAAAAATTCATGTGACATTACTGTTCACCACCGTCTCGAGGTAGGAGACGGTGGTTTCCACCGCTGTTGGCCGTCAAGGAACAGTGCATGCTGCCTTCTGCAAACCCTAGGGGCGGCATCCAAAACGACCTGTTTTGCCAGCGAGCGCTCCCTCCCTTTGATTCCAGCCGAGCGTGCTTCATCATTTTTTTCATTTCAATCCCTATTGGCCAAAACGACGCCGTTTCATGGCGCGCCTGGAGCCTCCCTTCGAATCTTGCTGGAGCCATTTCCATTTTATACATTCATTTCATAATATTTTCATGTTCTTTCAATTTTTATTTCATTTTTATTCATGTGCTTCAAAAAATCATAACTAATTGAATAATGATCCAATTAATTCCAGGTTTTTTCCTACATGATCCTATGAATGTCTAGTATTTTTATGGAGTGATTTCATGATTTTATCTCTTCTGGATTTTTAGTTGTGTTGAATTGATTGAACATGTATACAAATGGACCATGCCTCATTCAAACTAATGTGAAATGCTCAATAATGATCCAATTGCCATGAAATTTTGTGTGCTGATTCTCAACATGTTGTGTGGTTTTTGAGGCTTGGTTGTGCATTTTTAGCCTTTGTCATTTCTGTTTTAGGCACATGCTAATATGGTGTGACAATGTGTGTCACACAATTTGATATTGATCTTCTCCATTTTCGTTGCCTAGCCAATTAAGCTCCTCTGTTTATGATTTTTGACATGATGATTATGTTGGACATGTTGTGTGCTCATGAAAATTTCCAGAATTGTTTGAGTCATTTATGATTTAATATGGAATTTTGGTTTTGGTTGACCAATTGTATGCACCTTTTGCTTGCCTTGCCTTCTCTTGAGTGAATCATGGCCTTGCTCAATGCTTTTGACTTGGTCCTTTTTAGGACATGTTCTCATTTGTTTGAAGTTTCTTCTTGTGAAATATTGGTTGCTGTTTTGACTTTTTGTCTTACCTTTGACCCTAGCCTTGGTGCTAGTGGTTTGTACTCATCTTTTGAGTTGTGCATTTCAGGTTCAAGCTTCTGGCCTTGATGGTTGATGTTGATATCATAAATTGAGATGCAAAATGCTTTTGTCCACTAACCCTTGTTGTTTGTAGGCCATTTGAGATGATGAAACAATTTGAATGCTTGCACATAAAGCTTGCTTGTTGTGTATATTGGGAACCATTGTTGTTTGTCTGATTGATAGTTTGTCTGAACACTATACTGATTGTTTGGTTGTTTACACAGGTACTTTAGTAGCTTTAACTCAATTCTTGAGTTGCTTTGCTTTGCTTGTGGTTGGCATACCACCTAGGTAATGACCTCTAACTCCATGTAGTCTGGAAGACCTGTCATGTTATTTTGGCAGGCACCTGTCTAAAGCCCTCCTTAAGAGGCAATGTTTGTGCTTGTTTATTTTTGTGCCTTGTACATGTAAAGACCTCCTAAGTGAAGAGGCATTGTCAGATAGAAGGGATGTGCAATCCATCCCCTGCTATTCAGTTGAGTTATTCATCTTGCTCGCACTACGTGCTGATGCATTTTAAATAAAAACCCAAGATCATTGTATTTAGAGTTAGTCATGTGGAGTAGAGTTCCACATTCTGGACTCCCACACTTTCATTGATTGAAGCTCTCCCAGGCCAGAGATAAGAGCTATGAGGTCTGATCCTCATTTCCCATTTCATCTGCTTCACCCTAACTCTTAATGTTAGGGTTAAGAGCTCAAAACACCCATAACAGTTGGCTTGTTTGTCGAGGTTGATATGACCCCTTGACTAAAGCCCAGCTTTGTATGAGCCACTTGTTTGCATATAGTGTGTGTGCTTGCTCTCTTGTGCTTGTGTTTGCTTACTTGATTGATGTTTAGGCTAGCTTGCTTCCTGTGCGAGTTAGGTGTTGATTAGAGACCTCAACATAGGGATCGTATGCATGGCAACTTCTAGGCTCGAGTCGTAGTCTCCCTAGTAGCTTGTTATCTCCCTAGTCTCTGGTTAGGATAGAAGTTCTTTCCCTGTTAAGGGGAACTACGTCGCCCTGATCCTCATACCAGATGAGGTACGTAGGCAGGAGATTGAGCTGATCTCTCTGGGCAACCTTTTTGTTTTGTTTGTGCTTGTTTGGAGTTTGATGTAAGTCCAGCGATTGGCATTTGGTTTCCAGTGTGTGCTTGCTTGTTTGGAGTCTGATGTAAGTCCAGCGATTGGCATTCGGTTTCCTGTTTGCTTTTGTGTGGAGTTGGATGTAAGCCCATTGATTGGCATTCCATTTTCTGTTGTGTGTCTCGTTTGACGTCTCAGCGTCTCGTTTCAGTGTCTTTGTTTGGCGTGCGTTAGCCGAGCTACGAGTGCTCTGATTCTTACTCTGGTTAGAGAAGATACGTATGCATAGGATGCGACATCCTAGCGAGCATGTTTCCCATATCCCCGAACTACGTCGACTCTGATGTTTGTGTCTGACAAACTACGTAGGCCCAGGATGCGATATCTTGCCGAGTCCGCTTTCTCCGTCTTTCGTCTGTGTTTCATTCCAGTGTGTGTGCAGTTTTTGAGTAGTTTTGTTAGCAACCTTTCTTCTATTCTTTTGAGCGTGGATCCCGTCGAGTACGACGGATGCGTAGGGGTGCTAATACCTTCCCTTCGCATAACCGACTCCCGATCCTATCAATCTCTGGTCGTGAGACCATGTCTTTTCCAGGTTTACTTCGAGCGTTTCCTTTCTCTCCTTTGGGATAAATAACGCACGGTGGCGGCTCTGTGTCTTTTTCCCGCCGGTTTTTCGCGTAATGCGACAGCTGGCGACTCTGCTGGGGACTTGAAAAGAAGTTGACCTCTTGCTGGTCCATCTTCCCTAAGCGAGTCAATCCTAGCGCTCTTTAGGATAATTGTGGTTGCTTTTACTGCTTTATTTATTGCATTTATGATTATTATGTTGTATATATGTGCATTATGTGTTTGCATGCATCATATTATCATTGTGCTGGCTGTGTATCTGTTTCTCTGTTGGGTGGGAGTTACAAGAGGTAAAAGGCCCAATACCCAGGCTATGAGTGAACTCTAGGATACCTAGGAATAGAGTGATTCATGGGAAGCGGGTGGTATGGCGCCACTTAGCGGAACATGATATCACGAGCAGTTCAGATCCTGATGGGGTATTATCGTTGCATACATCTGGTGTGTATATGATGATATTCTTGAAAGGGTTGTTTATCCTGCGTTTCTCTTGACCTTACCCTGGCCTAGTTGACACCCGTGAGTGGGGAGGGAATGAATCATTACAGGTACAGTTGGTGACTTGATCGGTTGGTGACTGTATTCTGTTGGTGACTCTTGGTTCCTGTTGGTGACTTGGTTCTTGTTGTATGGGTTCCAGATGACCGTGGGTTCCAGATGACTTTGGGTTCCAGATGACTTTGATCTGTGGTTTCCGGTTCCGAGTTCATCCCGAAGCTCTGATCCTGTGCCTTGTGATGCACAGCCAGCCAGTCATAGTTGCATCATTTGCATCATAGCATGTTTATTTTCAAAAAAATAATGCAATAAAAAAAATGAAAAAAGAGAATGAAAAAGAAAAAAAAAGCTAATTTGCTCATGCATATCATTTCTCAGGTTCATTCAGGAGTCCGTTCACTATGAGAGATGGCAACCATTCCAGAGTTGAAGAGGAAGACTTGTACCTACAGTTTTCACCGGGAGCCATTGACATCTTTGTTAGAGTTGGGCAATCTTGTGACCGGCGGTAATCAGAAGGTGTTTGATGATCAGTATGGGGATATCTTGACACTGTTGAAGATGGTGGTAGATCCAGTACCTCTGCAGACTCTCCTACAGTTCTATGATCCGGAGCTCCGTTGCTTCACCTTTCAGGATTATCAGTTAGCTCCCACTCTTGAAGAGTATTCCATTCTGATGAATGTCCCGATCAGATATCAGGTACCCTTTCTGGATGTGCCAAGGGAGGTGGATTTCAGGGTTGTTGCTAAGGCTCTTTATTTGAGTATCAAAGAAGTGAGTGACAATTGGAAGTCAAGTGGTGACGTTGTGGGTTTGCCTTTGAAGTATTTGGTGAGAATGGCTAAGGAAGAAGCAAAGAAAGGAAATTGGGAAGCTTTCACCGCTCAGTTGGCTATCATGATCTATGGAGTTGTGTTGTTTCCTAGCATGCCTAATTTTGTGGATCTTGCTGCTATCACTATTTTCATTGGAGGAAACCCAGTTCCTACCTTGTTAGCTGACACTTATTATGCTATACACAGCAGGCATGGTAAGGGTGGAGCTATCAGGTGTTGTCTCCCATTGTTACTCAAATGGTTCTTGTCTTTTCTGCCAACCAGTGGACCTTTTGTGGATACTCAGAGCACTCGTAAGTGGACTCAGAGGATTATGTCTCTCAGCTCTTATGATATCAAGTGCCAAGCTTATCGGTTTGATGTGCGCAATGTCATTATGAGTTGTGGAGGGTTTCGTAATGTTCCACTCATAGGAACTAAGGGTTGCATTAATTACAATCCGGTTCTTTCTCTCCGTCGATTGGGGTTTGTTATGAATGAAAGACCACTAGATGCTGAGATAGCTGAGAGTGTGTACTTTGAGAAGCGGAGTGACCCAGCTAGATTGGAGCAAGTGGGAAAGGCTTGGAAGAACATTGGTGTCAAAGATGGATCGGTGCTAGGGAAGAAGTTTGCCATTGCTATGCCTGCCTACATTGAGTGGGTCAAGGAGAGAGTTGGAGCTTTGTTGTTGCCATATGATAGGATGGAACCATTGCAAGAGCAACCACCTTTGATACATTCCGAGAATGTGCCTGCTGAGCAGTACAAACAAGCCCTGATGGAGAATCGTCGTTTGAAAGAGAAGGAACAAGATATCCAGATGGAGCTTTACAAAGCCAAAGTTGATAAGTTGAACTTGGCTCATCAACTCAAAGGAGTACAAGGTGAAGATGCTAGCAGATTGAAGAGCAAGAAGAGGTCTTATGAGGAGATAGAGACAATGCTGAAGGAAGATCACGATGAGCGTTTGAGGTTGCAAAGAGCGGAAGCCAATTACCAAAAGAAAATACGAGACTTGGAAAAGCAGCTTAGGGACAAAGATGTTCAGTTGAAGAAGGAGATGGACTTAAGACATGCATCAGAAAGCCAACTAAGAGAAGAAGTGGTGAGACTCAGGGAGCAACTGAAGGAGAAGCTCACTCCTTTACCTGAGTGTTCAGAGTGTGACCTATTGATAAACCAGTGCTAGTATCTGAAGACTCTCATTCCTGGAGGACGAATTTCTTAGATTGTATCTGTTGAGGATCACCTCCAGGATTGTTGGATGGGATTCATTGTTGTACTCTGATGATTTGGATCTTTGCTTGAACTATGTTGTATGATCGTTGTTGCTCATGGCTATAGATGAGATTGTTGATGTTTCACCTTGTGCTCATCATCCTGTGTAGTTTGCTTTTTTGATGTTGCAGGTTGCCATTTTTCAAAAGATGAATTAGGCTCTTGAATGCCTGAGAAATGAATATATCATAGGCAGCATACACATCATACACATCATATACATATCATCCTTGCATTACAGGTGTTCTTGAACGAGACTTCTCACTCTGGTTCCTGTCCTAGGCAGGATTGCTGATCGTCGTCCGCACCGCTACGCGACAAGACTGAATCAACAAAGAAGTATGGATCAAGTTCAAGCTGAGTTGGCAGAGATGAGGGCTAACATGGCCCAGTTCATGAATATGATGCAAGGGGTTGCGCAAGGGCAAGAGGAACTGCGAGCCCTGGTACAGAGACAGGAAGCTGTGATTCCACCGGTCAACCGTAACTCACCAGAGGGGGTCCCTGTTAATGAAGCTGTTGCTGCTACTATTCCCGTCAACAACTATGTTGTGGGTGATGAGTTGAGGGGTATCAGGATTAATGGACAACCTATTGCTGCAGAGACTGCTAATGTTAGAGCAACCCGTGCTCCGGTTCGCCATCCTGCTCCGTTGGTAGACAGACAGGAGGACATGTTTACTCTCCTCAGTGAGGATGATGAGGTTGTAAGGATTGAAGAGAGGGATAGGAAGGTTGATTCCCTAGCTGAGAAGATCAGAGCCATGGAGTGTCAGAACTCTTTGGGATTTGACGTAACCAACATGGGATTGGTTGATGGGCTGTGAATTCCCTACAAATTCAAGGCGCCGTCCTTTGAAAAATATAATGGCACTTCTTGTCCTCACACCCACGTGCAGGCTTATTACAGAAAAATCTCAGCATATACAGACGATGAGAAGATGTGGATGTACTTTTTCCAGGACAACTTGTCTGGAGCTTCTTTGGACTGGTACATGGAGTTGAAGAGAGAGTCTGTGAGAAGCTGGAAAGATCTGGGGGAAGCCTTCTTGAGGCAGTATAAGCACAATATGGATATGGCTCAGAGCAGAACCCAACTGCAGAGCTTGTTCCAAAAATCTGGTGAAAGTTTCAAAGAATACGCCCAGAGGTGGCGCGAGTTAGCTGCAAGAGTGCAACCTCCGATGTTGGAGAGAGAGCTGATTGACATGTTCATTGGAACACTACAAGGGGTGTTCATGGACCGTATGGGGAGTTGCTCGTTCGGTAGCTTTTCCGATGTGGTTATTTGCGGAGAAAGGACTGAGAGCCTTATTAAAGCAGGGAAGATTCAGGATTCTGGTTCCTCATCTTCGAGTTCTAAAAGGCCATTTTCTGGGGCACCCCGAAGGAGAGAGGGTGAGACTAATGCTGTGCACAGTCGGAGAAATGTGAACAGAGGACAGTATCGTCAGGTCGCTGCTGTAACTATCCCAGCACCTCAACCACGACAACAGCAACAACAAAGAGCTCCACAACAACAACAACAACAACAACAACAACAGCAACGCCCGTTTCAACCCAGGCAGAGAATGCCCGAGCATCATTTTGATCCGTTGCCCATGACGTATGCTGAATTGCTTCCTGAACTGCTCAGGTTGAAATTTGTTGAGCTTCGCACCATGGCTCCGTTGACAAGAATTCCTGCTGGGTATGATGCCAATGTTCGTTGTGACTTCCATTCCGGTGCACCAGGGAATCATATTGAGAACTGTCGGGCTGTTCATCATAAGGTCCAGGATTTGATTGATGCCAAAACAATCAACTTTGCTCCTGTTCCGAATGTGGTGAACAACCCTATGCCTCAACATGGTGTGCCAAGGGTGAACAATGTGGAAGAGGGGGAAGCTGTGGATCTGGTGGTTGATGTTGATGAGGTTCAGACATCATTTCTTGTTGTGAAAGAGCGTCTGTTGAAAGGGAGAGTGTTCCCGGGCTGTGATGAGGGTTGCTCAGATTGTGCTAATCAAGAGAATGGTTGTGTCAAGCTGAGAAGCGGTATCCAGGGTTTGATTGATGAAGGTTGCCTGCAGTTTAGTCGGGCTGTGAAGGATCGTGGGGTGGTGTCAACTGTCACCATTTACTTCAAACTGTCTGAGGGTCCTGGACGTGCTCCGAGAACGGTTAATGCACCCGTAACCGTTGGTACTCCTGTAACCATATTTGTGCCAGTAACGGTTGGTACTCCTACTACTATTGTTGCTTCTAACAGAAGACCGGTTGAGAATAGCAGGGCGGTTCCGTGGAAGTATGATAATGCTTTCTGCAGCAACAGAAGGTCAGAGAATCAGATCAGGCCAGTGAATCAGGCTCCAGTGACCATTAGTGTGCCAGTTAAAGCTCCAGTAACTGTTGGTCCGGCTGTGGACAATGTACGAGGGCCTGGGGGTTTTACAAGGAGTGGTCGTCTGTTTGCACCACAGACTTTGAGGGACAACAATGCTGAAGCTCTTGCTAAGGCAAAGGGTAAACAAGCTGTGGTTGAGGAAGAACCTGTACAGAAGGAGGCGCCTAAGGGTTCATTTGAGAAGGACGTGGAGGAGTTCATGAAGATCATTAAGAAAAGTGATTATAAGATTGTGGATCAACTGAACCAAACTCCGTCCAAAATCTCTATCCTTTCTCTGTTGTTGTGTTCTGAGGCACACCGTAACGCCTTGTTGAAGATGTTGAATCTGGCTTACGTGCCCCAGGAGATTTCTGTCAATCAGCTCGAGGTGTTATTGCGAATGTGAGCACACGACATGGGTTGGGGTTCACAGATCTGGATCTGACGCCTGAGGGTCGCAACCATAACAAAGCCCTGCATATCACCATGGAGTGTAAAGGCGCAGTGCTGTCGCATGTGTTGGTGGATACGGGCTCTTCCTTGAATGTGTTGCCCAAGAATATTTTGAGCAAGATTGATGTTGAAGGGGTTGTCCTCACTCCAAGTGATCTCATCGTCCGTGCTTTCGATGGGTCCAAGCGATCAGTATTCGGTGAAGTCACCTTGCCCGTGAAGATAGGCCCGAAGGTGTTCAATATTGTCTTCTATGTGATGGATATTCAGCCAACATATAGTTGTTTATTGGGGTGTCCCTGGATACATGGGGCTGGAGCAGTGTCGTCAACTCTCCATCAGAAGCTGAAGTATGTATGGAATGGTCAGGTTGTGACTGTGTGCGGCGAGGAGGACATCCTTGTGAGCCATCTATCTTCCTTCAAGTATGTGGAGATGGATGGCGAAATTCATGAAACGCTGTGCCAGGCTTTTGAGACCTTTGACATTGAGAGGGTGGCTTTTGCTGAGCAGAAAAAGCCAAGTGCCTCAATTGCTTCCTACAAGCAGGCCTTGGAGGTTGTCAGCTCTGGTAATGCAGAAGGCTGGGGCAAGATGGTTGACCTTCCCGTCAAAGAAGACAAATTCGGTATCGGTTATCAGCCTCTTCAGGCGGAGCAGGGTGTTCAGAAAGGGCCGAGTACCTTCACCAGCGCTGGGTTGATGAATCATGGTGACGTCTTTGCAGTCGGTAGCGAAGATGGTGACAGTGATTATGATGTGGACAACTGGGTGCGCCCGTGTGCTCCCGGGGAGATGGTGAATAATTGGACAGCCGAATAAATTGTCCAAGTTACTCTTCAGACAGAGTAATTTTCTTTTGTTTTTTCATTTTGCACAAAACCCTATGTTTTGCCTAGGGCGTAGTGGTTCATTGTAGGGCCACACCATGTTTGAATTTTCAATGAATATCATTAATAAAGGATGTTTTGCAAACAAATTTGTGCTCACTGTCTTTCTGTTTTTATTTTCATTTTTTTTTCAAAACAATAAAAATGGCAATGCTTTTGTTATTGTGACTTTCTTGGACTCTTTTTCTAAAATAAAGCATTAAACATGCAAAATCGATCCCGCGGACTCCATTAAAAACAGTTCTGTTATGGCTCAGTATGATTTCGATAATCCCATATACCAAGCTGAAGAGGAGAGTGAGGAAGACTGTGAACTCCCCAAAGAATTGGTCAGATTATTGAAACAGGAGGAGAGGGTCATCCAACCTCATCAGGAGGAGTTGGAAGTCATTAACCTTGGTACTGAGGACGCCAAGAGAGAGATCAAGATCGGGGCTGCTTTGAAGGAATCTGTCAAGAGAGGGCTGATCGAAATGCTAAGAGAATATGTGGAGATATTCGCATGGTCGTATCAAGATATGCCTGGGTTGGATACATATATTGTGGTGCACAGGCTACCTCTCATAGAAGATTGTCCTTCGGTAAAGCAGAAGCTTCGTAGAACTAGTTCTGATATGGCTGTCAAAATCAAAGAGGAAGTTCAGAAGCAGTTGGATGCGGGTTTTCTGGCAGTTACCAACTATCCCCCTTGGGTGGCCAACATTGTTCCAGTGCCGAAGAAGGATGGCAAAGTCAGGATGTGTGTTGATTACCGAGATTTAAACAGAGCCAGTCCGAAATATGACTTCCCATTACCTCACATTGATGTATTGGTTGATAATACGGCTCAATCCTCGGTTTTCTCTTTCATGGACGGTTTTTCTGGATATAATCAGATCAAGATGGCGCCAGAAGACATGGAAAAGACAATATTCATTACACCTTGGGGCACGTTCTGCTATAAAGTGATGCCATTTGGGCTGAAGAATGCCGGTGCTACCTATCAGAGGGCTATGACGACTCTCTTTCATGACATGATGCACAAAGAAATTGAAGTATACGTGGATGACATGATTGCGAAGTCTCAGACAGAAGAGGAGCACTTGGTAAACCTGCAGAAGTTGTTTGACAGGTTGAGAAAGTTCAAACTGAGGCTGAATCCAAACAAGTGTACGTTTGGAGTGAGATCCAGTAAGCTGTTAGGCTTCATTGTCAGTGAGAAAGGGATTGAGGTTGATCCAACGAAAGTAAAAGCTATTCAAGAAATGCCTGAACCAAGAACTGAAAAGCAGGTTTGTGGGTTTTTAGGGAGATTGAACTACATTGCACAGTTCGTATCTCACCTAACAGCCACGTGTGAACCGATTTTCAAATTGCTAAGAAAAGATCAAGCAATTAGGTGGAATGATGATTGTCAAAAAGCTTTTGATAAGATAAAAGAATATTTGCAAAAACCTCCAATCCTTATACCTCCAGTTCCTGGGGGGCCTCTGATAATGTACCTTTCAGTGACTGAGAATTCGATGGGGTGTGTATTGGGACAGCATGACGAGTCTGGTCGAAAAGAGCATGCTATATACTACCTTAGCAAAAAGTTTACCGACTGTGAAATAAGATATTCGCAGCTCGAGAAAACTTGTTGTGCTTTGGCATGGGCTGCTCGCCGATTGAGACAGTATATGTTGAACCATACTACCTTGTTGATTTCTAAGATGGATTCATTGAAATACATCTTTGAAAAGCCGGCTCTTACCGAGCGTGTTGCTCGTTGACAGATGATTTTAACAGAGTATGATATCTAGTATACGTCGCAGAAGGCCATCAAAGGTAGTATTCTGTCTGATTACCTTGCCGAGCAACCAATTGATGATTATCAACCGATGATGTTTGAATTCCCTGATGAAGACATCATGTATTTAAAGATGAAAGATTGTGAAGAGCCTCTTGTCGAGGAATGACCGGATCCTGATGATAAGTGGACATTGATGTTTGATGGGGCGGTTAATGTGAATGGTAACGGTGTTGGGGTAGTGCTTATCAATCCTAAGGGTGCACACATACCTTTTTCTGCCAGATTGACTTTTGAGGTAACCAACAATGAAGCGGAGTACGAGGCTTGTATCATGGGGATTGAAGAAGCCATCGATCTAAGGAGCAAAACCCTGGACATCTATGGAGATTCCGCTCTAGTGATTAACCAAGTCAATGGAGATTGGAATACTCATCAGCCACATTTGATTTCTTACAGAGATTACACCAGAAGGATCCTGACTTTCTTCAAGACCGTGAAGTTGTATCATGTCCCCCGAGATGAAAATCAGATGGCTGATGCCTTGGCTACTTTGTCTTCTATGATCAAAGTCCATTGGTGGAATCATGTGCCACATGTTGCTGTGAATCGACTCGAGAGGCCTGCGTATGTGTTTGCAACCGAGTCTGTTGTTAATGAGAAGTCGTGGTACTATGATATTTGGAATTTCCTCAAGAGTCAGAAGTATCCTGAAGGAGCGTCAAAGAATGACAAGAAACCCCTGAGAAGGCTAGCTGGAAGCTTTTATTTGAATCAGGATGATGTGCTATATAAGAGGAACTTTGACATGGTTCTGCTCAGATGCGTGGATAGACACGAAGCAGACATGTTGATGCAAGAAGTGCACGAGGGATCTTTTGGTACCCACGCTGGTGGTCATGCCATGTCCAAGAAGTTGTTAAGAGCCGTTTATTGCTGGATGACTATGGAATCCGATTGTTTCAAATACGCTCAGAAGTGCCATAAATGTCAGATCTATGCAGATAAGGTGCATGTACCACCAAGCCCTCTGAATGTCATGAATTCGCCTTGGCCGTTCGCGATGTGGGGCATCGATATGATTGGGAAGATTGAGCCTACTACTTCTAATGGACATCGCTTCATCCTGGTCGCGATTGATTACTTCACCAAGTGGGGGGAAGCAGCTTCCTATGCTAATGTTACCAAGAAGGTGGTTGCCCGGTTCATCAAGAAGGAGATTATCTGTCGTTATGGGGTTCCTGAGAGAATCATTACTGATAATGGTTCGAATCTCAATAACAAGATGATGAAAGAGCTTTGCAAGGATTTTAAGATCGAACACCACAATTCTTCTCCTTACAGACCAAAGATGAATGGTGATGTAGAGGCGACAAACAAGAACATTAAGAAGATTGTGCAGAAGATGGTCGTGACGTACAAGGATTGGCATGAGATGCTGCTTTTCGCTTTGCATGGGTACCGTACCTCAGTACGTACGTCGACCGGGGCAACCCCTTACTCCCCTGTATATGGTATGGAAGCAGTCCTACCTGTTGAAGTGGAGATTCCTTCTCTGAGAATCCTATTGGATGTCAAGCTAGACGAAGCTGAGTGGATTCGAACAAGGTTTAATGTGTTGAGCCTTATCGAAGAGAGGCGGTTAGCAGCTGTATGCCATGGGCAATTGTATCAGAGAAGGATGAAGAAAGCCTTTTATCAGAAAGTGCGTCCTCGAAGCTATCAGACAGGTGATTTAGTTTTGAAGAGGATCCTTCCTCCCGATACAGATAACAGGGGCAAGTGGACTCCGAATTACGAAGGTCCATATGTTGTTAAGAATGTTTTCTCTGGTGGAGCCTTGATGCTTACAACTATGGATGGTGAAGATTTTCCGTCCCCTGTGAACTCAGATGTAGTCAAAAAATACTTCGCATAAATTGACCCGCTGGACGAAAAGAATAAAAGAGTCTAGGCAAAAAAGGGCATCCCGGCGAACCAAAAGAAAAAGAAAAAGGTTCGGGCAAAAGTTAGGGATAAAGAATGGAAAGATTGTACACCCGGTAAGTCAAAAACCCGCAAGGGCAGCTTAGGCAAAAATGGGTATCCCGGTGGATTGAAAACCCGAAAGGGCGATCCAGGCAAAAGAGGGATTAAGGCGAAGGCTACAGTCTGAGTTATCCGTACTTCATCGCGCTTCAGCGTCTACCATCTCGAAGGATATGATCGGTCCAATCATTCTTCTCAGAAGGCAAGGAATGTGGGGGAAATTGAGGATCTGTAAGTCATAACAGAATTGGAAAATAGTGGATGCCGTGTTCACATTGCCATTAGGGTAGATTTTCCTTTTGTGCGCAATTACCTCTTCCTAGGAATTGCTTCCTGATGTATTTGCCTTTTTAGGCACACTTTCGATCAATAAAAAGTCGTTATTCAGTTAAACTGCTCTCTTGTTTTTTATTTTACTGTTTTGTTTGCAAAAACGTCCGAATTTTTGATAAACATTGCATATAAAAACATGAAGGCTAGACAATAATGTGCAGAAAGATAAAACATTCGAAAATCATTTTGAATGTTGAATACACTTGGGTGTATATTGTCCATACAATCCCTTGGGGCATGTTTGTCTTGCTGTGTTGCGGGTTATTATCTTGGATTGCTGGCCGCGGTTTGTTCAGAGATGTTTCAACACTGTCCAGTAGTGTGAGAAGTTGGGTTGTCCAAGACAAGTTTAGAACTGGTCTCCCCAGCGAGTCCAAGATCAGTGTTGCCTCGGCAGGCAGGCCTGGAGTTGATTGCAATCCCTAGCGGGTTGAAGACGTTTGTATTCCCCAGCAGGTTCAAAGGCTACCCTATCCCCAGCTAGTCTGAAGACTGTTAGTCCCCACTGAGTCTGAAGGTTGCTATTTCCCCAGCGGTGGTGCCTGTGGGTAGTTTTGTTCCTCAGCAGTCGGGTCTGAAGTACTGTAATCCCAGCAGGATCGTGAATGCCTTTCCTCAGCAGGGTTGTGATTGTTTTCCCCTAGCAAGCCTTTCCTCAATAGAGGTTTGCGGTGATGGTTTTCCCCAGCGAAGTCCCCAAGCGGATCAGGTTCGGTGAAAATTATCCCCAGTAGGGTTTATCCAGCCCGTGGGTTAGTAGTTATCCCCAGTGGAGGTGAGCATTGGTTGTTTCCCCCAGCGGAGTCTCCAAGTGGATTGGATTCAGTGAAAGTGGTCCCCGGTGGGATTTATCCTTTCTCCAGCAGCAGTGCTATTCCCCAACACGTTTGAGAGGTTGGTGTGTTCCCCCAGAGACTCCCCAATTGAGTTGGTTCCTCTACCACGCCCAGAGTGTCAGATCAGCAAAGCACCCTCAGCAGTGCGTCTCCCCACAGAGTTGGAGGATCAAATCAGAATTGTGTGCTCAGCGGAGCGACCAGTTCTCCTCAGCGGGAGTTTTCTTCATTTGCATCTTGCATGTAGTGATCATTGCATCCTCAAATCGCGTAGCATTTCCATTCAATATGGAGCATTACGCCATAGAAATTCAAACATATGCATACATGTGTTAAACCGGATTGGACCATATCCCCAGCAGAGGCGGATAATTGTTCAACATTCCGCATGGCATATTTGCAGCGGTGGCTCCTGACAGCATTCAGGATTGGTAATCCCCAGAGAGGTTTATTTCCTCACCCGCTGATGAAAGGAAAGCTTGACTCCCCAGAGTGGTCCCCGACAAGTGTCTGGCCTTGTCTGGACATATGTAGGTGTAATCCTTGCGATACCAGTGGGTGTCGTGTTGATCCTCGCGTGGGTCCTGTTTTTGGTGTCTTAGGCATCATCTTGCGATGTCCGTAACATCGGGCTTTCTTTCCTATTCGTCCTTTGGCGTCTAGTCGTGGTTTCTCTTCCTATTCATCGTCTTTTGATGTCTAGTCGTGGTTTCTTTCTCCCATTCATCTGTTGATGTCTGGTTGAGCTTTTCCTATTCGTCCTTTGGCGTCTAGTCGTGGTTTCTCTTCCTATTCATCGTCTTTTGATGTCTAGTCGTGGTTTCTTTCTCCCATTCATCCGTTGATGTCTGGTCGAGTCTTTCCTAGTCGTCCTTTGACGTCTAGTCGTGGTTTCTTTTCCCATTCGTCGTCTTTCGATGTCTGGTCGTGGCTTCTTTCTCCCATTCATCCGTTGATGTCTGTTCGAGTCTTTCCTAGTCGTCCTTTGACGTCTAGTCGTGGTTTCTTTTCCCATTCATCGTCTTTCGATGTCTGGTCGTGGCTTCTTTCTCCCATTCATCCGTTGATGTCTGGTCGAGTCTTTCCTAGTCGTCCTTTGACGTATAGTCGTGGTTTCTTTTCCCATTCATCGTCTTTCGATGTCTGGTCGTGGCTTCTTTCTCCCATTCATCCGTTGATGTCTGGTCGAGTCTTTCCTAGTCGTCCTTTGACATATAGTCGTGGTTTCTTTTCCCATTCATCGTCTTTCGATGTCTGGTCATGGCTTCTTTCTCCCATTCATCCGTTGATGTCTGGTCGAGTCTTTCCTAGTCGTCCTTTGACGTCTAGTCGTGGTTTCTTTTTCCATTCATCGTCTTTCGATGTCTGGTCGTGGCGTCTTTCTCCCTTTCATCCGTTGATGTCTGGTTGAGTCCTTCCCATTCGTCCATTGGCGTCTGGTCGTGGTTCCTTCTTCCGATGAATAACAAAATCCCTAGTAGAGTCGTCGGTAGACGTCTTGTCTGGTCCAGTGATAAATATCAAATCCCCAGTGGAAGTTTCCATTGGTGAACATTCTTTTCTTTGCTTCATCCCCGCAGAGTGAAAATTTCTACGGTTCTTTGGTATTCAATCCCTGTGTACCTTGAAGGTCTGACAGCTGTTGCTCTCATCCGTTCAGGTTCCCAGTTGATTGAATAGGGGAAGCTGTAGCACCTCAAATTTTCACCCCCCATTCATGCATTCATTTCATTTTTAGGACATTAATATTGCATTAACATTGCATAGTGCATTACATCTTATCAGTCAAGACTAGTATCAGGAGAATTCATTTGAGCAAGAGACCAAGGTTTTCCATGAGATAAAGGCCTTATCGTTGTTCTAGAGAGCTTACATGAATCAAGGTTCATTTTGAAGCCATTTGACCAAGTGTTGAAGGCTCAAAGTCCATAGTGCAGTTTCAGGTCATCTGGGGCCCATAAAAGTCAACTGAAAGTCAACTGAGGGCTAGGAGGTGGAGAATTGGTTTGAGACACTTCATTCATGTCCCAAATAGGTTTATTCATCATGTCAAACATCTACCTTGAAGATTTTGAAGCCAGATCAAAAGTTTCCAAAAATGGAAAGTGGCCTGTAATTTCAAGTTTCCAAAAATGGCAAGTTTTTGGACCAACTTCAACTCAACTTTCCATCATCAAAAAAGCTTCAAAATATATTTTGTCCAACATGAAAGTTGAAGATATTTCTCTCCCATTTCCAAAACGTCCAAGGTCATGAGCATCTGATGAATGGTTGAGAAGATATGATCAAATCATTGCCAAGTGTGCATGGAACTTCCAAGGGCCATAACTTTTGATCTAGAACTCCAAAATGAGTGCTCCTTTTTGCATAATTCTTCTCATGACATGAACTTTCCAAATCCATCAAGGCATTGCATGAAATTTCATCACATAATCATTTGCTTATTCATGTGATTTTTGGAGGGAAAATCATGAATTCAAAATTGGTGCATCATGTGGACTTTTTAACCATTCCAACATGTTCATAAGAGGATTTTAAGTGAAATTGCATGGCCATTGTTACTGTTCACGTGGGATTGCATGCATGGGGTGAAAAAACCTAATTTTGCACAACACCTCTTTTCTCATTAAAATTTAATTAGCCAAGCCTAAGCATGATTAGGAAATGGATTAACATGTCATATAAATAGCTAATCATAACAGAATTTCTCATTATTCACCATTTCTAGATCTAGATTGAATATCCCTCCAAAATTTTCTCCCAATCCACATTCAAATTTCCTCCACATAACCTTGCTATTTTCTTGCATATTCTGGTTCTGTGACATTGATTTGGTGTAGATCAAGCTCTTAATTGCAGCATTCGGCCAAGATTTGTGTGGTGCAAGATCAAGAACACAAGCATGGAAGTTCAGATTTGAGCAAGATCTAAGCCTTTCCAAGCCTCAATTTCTTCATAAAGCTTCATAACACGTGCTCAGGAGTGGAATTTTACACGTGCCAAGCCTTGAATCCCCAGAATTCACTACTGCCATTGTTGGAGCTTCAAGAAGGTGCAGATTTCGAATCTCTTAATTCTTCTTTTTATGCACATAGTCTTGTAAAGCTTTTCACGCTGAAAATTCTGATATAAAATTCTTGAAATTTGGATGAAAATTGAGAGAGTTGTGTTGAATTAAAGTTTGTAGATCCAATGCTTCTTCCCTTCGATTCTTGAAATTTATGAGGTTTTAGACCAAAGTGTTAGTGGATTTGGAACCTACGCATTGAGAGCTTTCTTTTGATATAAGATTCATAAAAAACTGGAAAAAAAATTCATGTGACGTTACTGTTCACCACCGTCTCGAGGTAGGAGACGGTGGTTTCCACCGCTGTTGGCCGTCAAGGAACAGTGCACGCTGCCTTCTGCAAACCCTAGGGGCGGCATCCAAAACGACCTGTTTTGCCAGCGAGCGCTCCCTCCATTTGATTCCAGCCGAGCGTGCTTCATCATTTTTTTCATTTCAATCCCTATTGGGCAAAACGACGCCGTTTCATGGCGCGCCTGGAGCCTCCCTTCAAATCCTGCTGGAGCCATTTCCATTTTATACATTCATTTCATAATATTTTCATGTTATTTCAATTTTTATTTCATTTTTATTCATGTGCTTCAAAAAATCATAACTAATTGAATAATGATCCAATTAATTCCAGGTTTTCTCCTACATGATACTATGAATGTCTAGTATTTTTGTGGAGTGATTTCATGATTTTATCTCTTCTGGATTTTTATTTGTGTTGAATTGATTGAACATGTATACAAATGGACCATGCCTCATTCAAACTAATGTGAAATGCTCAATAATGATCCAATTGCCATGAAATTTTGTGTGCTGATTCTCAACATGTTGTGTGGTTTTTGAGGCTTGGTTGTGCATTTTTAGCCTTTGTCATTTCTGTTTTAGGCACATGCTAATATGGTGTGACAATGTGTGTCACACAATTTGATATTGATCTTCTCCATTTTCATTGTCTAGCCAATTGAGCTCCTCTGTTTATGATTTTTGACATGATGATTATGTTGGACATATTGTATGCTCATAAAAATTTCCAGAATTGTTTGAGTCATTTATGATTTAATATGGAATTTTGGTTCTGGTTGACCAATTGTATGTACCTTTTGCTTGCCTTGCCTTCTCTTGAGTGAATCATGGCCTTGCTCAATGCTTTTTACTAGGTCCTTTTTAGGACATGTTCTCATTTGTTTGAAGTTGCTTCTTGTGAAATATTGGTTGCTGTTTTGACTTTTTGCCTTACCTTTGACCCTAGCCTTGGTGCTAGTGGTTTGTACTCATCTTTTGAGTTGTGCATTTCAGGTTCAAGCTTCTGGCCTTGATGGTTGATGTTGATATCATAAATTGAGATGCAAAATGCTTTTGTCCACTAACCCTTGCTGTTTGTAGGCCATTTAATATGATGAAACAATTTGAATGCTTGCACATAAAGCTTGCTTGTTGTGTATATTGGGAACCATTGTTGTTTGTCTGATTGATAGTTTGTCTGAACACTATACTGATTGTTTGGTTGTTTACACAGGTACTTTAGTAGCTTTAACTCAGTGCTTGAGTTGCTTTGCTTTGCTTGTGGTTGGCATACCACCTAGGTAATGACCTCTAACTCCATGTAGTCTGGAAGACCTGTCATGTTATTTTGGCAGGCACCTGTTTGAAGCCCTCCTTAAGAGGCAATGTTTGTGCTTGTTTATTTTGTGCCTTGTACATGTAAAGACCTCCTAAGTGAAGAGGCATTGGCAGATAGAAGGGATGTGCAATCCATCCCCTGCTATTCAGTTGAGTCATTCATCTTGCTCGCACTACGTGCTGATGCATTTTGAATAAAAACCCAAGATCATTGTATTTAGAGTCAGTCATGTGGAGTAGAGTTCCACGTTCTGGACTCCCACACTTTCATTGATTGAAGCTCTCCCAGGCCAGAGATAAGAGCTATGAGGTCTGGTCCTCATTTCCCATTTCATCTGCTTCACCCTAACTCTCAATGTTAGGGTTAAGAGCTCAAAACACCCATAACAGTTGGCTTGTTTGTCGAGGTTGATATGACCCCTTGACTAAAGCCCAGCTTTGTATGAGCCACTTGTTTGCATATAGTGTGTGTGCTTGCTCTCTTGTGTTTGTGTTTGCTTACTTGATTGATGTTTAGGCTAGCTTGCTTCCTGTGCGAGTTAGGTGCTGATTAGAGACCTCAACATAGGGATCATATGCATGACAACTTCTAGGCTCGAGTCGTAGTCTCCCTAGTAGCTTGTTATCTCCCTAGTCTCTGGTTAGGATAAAAGTTCTTTCCCTGTTAAGGGGAACTACGTCGCCCTGATCCTTATACCAGATGAGGTACGTAGGCAGGAGATTGAGTTGATCTCTCCGGGCAACCTTTTTGTTTTGTTTGTGCTTGTTTGGAGTCTGATGTAAGTCCAGCGATTGGCATTTGGTTTCCAGTGTGTGCTTGCTTGTTTGGAGTCTGATGTAAGTCCAGCGATTGGCATTCGGTTTCCTGTTTGCTTTTGTGTGGAGTTGGATGTAAGCCCATTGATTGGCATTCCATTTCCTGTTGTGTGTCTCGTTTGACGTCTCAGCGTCTCATTTTAGTGTCTTTGTTTGGCGTGCGTTAGCCGAGCTACGAGTGCTCTGATTCTTACTCTGGTTAGAGAAGATACGTATGCATAGGATGCGACATCCTAGCGAGCATGTTTCCCATATCCCCGAACTACGTCGACTCTGATGTTTGTGTCTGACAAACTACGTAGGCCCAGGATGCGATATCCTGCCGAGTCCACTTTCTCTGTCTTTCGTCTGTGTTTCATTCCAGTGTGTGTGCAGTTTTTGAGCAGTTTTGTTAGCAACCTTTCTTCTATTCTTTTGAGCGTGGATCCTGTAAGACCCCAATTTTGGCCCTAAGATCCCTCATGGCCCATAGCATATCATATCATGGCCTCAAGGATCATTGCATGCCCTAGCTTCCCTCCTAGTGGGTAGGTTGCCTTGTGAGTGTGGTTCTTGATCACCAAGCATGTTTTGCATTTGTATATCATTGCTTTTCATCTGTCTATTAACCAAAAGTACAAAAATATTATCATCTAACCATGTTACTTGCAGCTGAAGCAATCATCAGTCAAACAGTCAAATCAGCCATTTAACAGTGGATGGTGGCCATTCTTGAAGAATTTGGGCACCATGATCAATAATCAAGAGTTCATATATGTTGTGTTATCATTTGGAATCAAGTTCTCAAGGGATTAGGGTTTGGAATTCATCAGAAGTGGTTCAATCAAGCAAAACCCTAGAAAAGTCAAACTTGGTCAACTGTGCATTTAATCAGTGATTTGATGGTGGGAATTGGTCTGAGAGGTCTCATTCATGTCCATATAAGCTTCATATAACATGTCAAGCATCCACAGTGAAGAAAATAAAGTCAGACAAGAAGTTGCCAAAAATAGAAAGTTGACCTGTAATTGGAATTTGCCAAAAATGGAAACTTCTTGATCCTAAACCTACATCATGATACAAGTTTCAAATGAATTTTTGCCCAACATGAAAGTTGAAGATCTTGTTCTCCCATTTCCAAAAAGTCCAAGAACACTCAATTCCCATGTATGGTTGGCAAGTTATGATCAAATCATTCTCCAAAATTTTTGAACTTCAAAAGGCCATATCTCTCAAACCATTTGGCCAAATTGGGTGGGGTTTTTTGCAACAAGTCACATTTGATCCCCTCTTTCCAAATATGTCATCATCATTCACCAAAACTTCACAAATCAAAATGGCCTTTTTGGGATGGCATGAATTAATTTCAAGAGAGGTGAAAAAATGAATTTCCAAGTTAAGCCATTCCAACACATTCTACCACTTGAGAACATTCAGAAATTGCATTTTTGACATGTTAGAAGCCCAATTTCGCAGCTGTTAGCACATGGCCATGTCATTTGAGTGGAATTACCAAATTAGCAAAAACACCTCATTTTCAAGATTCCAATTACCACAACACCTAATCTTGCTTAGCTCCACTAAACAGCATACATATACATGAATTTCATTCTGAGCAGAACCCTAGCAGCCACACATTCCAAACAGAAAAACCCTCGTTCTCTCATTTGCTCATTTTTTCCATTTTTGAAACTTTACTGAAAATTTGCAAAGAACACGAGTTGGTTGGTTGCTGCATCATATACTATCATTTTGGAGCTCATTACAAGCATTAAGCCACGACTGTAAGGCCATTTGCACCACTGTTCCATTGAAAGCTCTCTCATGGCAGATCCAAGTTCAAGCTGAATCGTGCTAGCTGGACCTCAAATTCTTCAACCATTCACTTCCTGGAAACTTGCTGTGCATCTGTTTTGGGCCAACACATCCAAACAACATCTGTTTCATCATTTTCTTCCAAATCAAGTAAGTTTTCGAGCATCACCATTCGTTAGACCATGCTATGTATTAGGTAGATTTCCTTTCCATGAACATGTTGAGCTTTGAAACACTGAAAATGGTGGTGTATTTTGGAAGATATGTCGACATGAAGTTTGATATCCAAACATGTTTTTGCTTATTTCTCTTATGATAACTCAAATTGATGTTAATGATTGCTGGCATGATGATGTACGTGATGAGGTGAATCCATTCATATGTTGTTTGTTGATTTTGGTTGCACATTTATCTTGCTGAATTGTTTAAGTGACGAACACGATGACTGTACACCATAAACCCTAGAATTTTCCACCCAGATTTTTGTTTGACCTGAAATTCGTGTTTGGTTGGCTGGGAATTCGTGTTTGCATGAGAATTGTCACTGTTTGATTGCCATGTCCAATAGCAGCTTGCCACACCCATGACCGATGCGCACCGTTTTATTAAACTCCCTCCATTATTACAAAAATGCCACCGTGCCCAAATTAAACCATTAAGCCATGTTTGTTTTCAATAATTATTTCACTTTGATACACCAACTTGCAAAAATCATATCTCATCCATTTGTGATCCAAATTTCATGAATTTTTCTTGCATTATGCTCTGCTTGATCTCTACTTTTTTATCATGATTTTTCCTGATTTTTTGGATAAGTGGATTTTAATTGGTATTAGGGTTTTGTTCATGTGCTCATATCTTGAACCTTTTGCCAAAACATTTGTGAAATGGTGATGCATTATCCAATGGTCTTGAAATTTTTTGTGCTTAAACTAGACACACTCATGGTGATTTTGGTTTAGAGTTTATGAATTTATCATCTCTGGTCATTGAGTTATGATTTTTTGAATTAGGGTGTGACAATTTGTGTCACACCATTGATGTGCAACTTCATGATTTTCAATACCATGCTTATTGAACTCCAATTGATGTGAATTTTTGCATGAGTGATCTTATGGATGTCTAGTTTACATGTGATTTTTCTTGGAATTATTTGTGACATTTCCTAATTGTTTGGAATTTTCTCCCCTGTTTTACCAAAATGTTGACTTTTGTGACACTTGATGCCATTTGTTTTGTGAAATGCTCATACATTATTGGATGGACATGAAATTTGACATGTGTTTAGTAGACATCCTAAGCTTTGCCATGGTTTTGATCCCATTCATTTCTCATATGTTGTCACTGATTTATGAATTTTTGAAGTTGATGCATGTTTGGTTGACTTCTTTGAGCATGTTTGAAATTGTTTTGACTTTCTGATTTTCATTGACTATCTTCCCTTGATCCAAATGAGCTGAAATTTTATATGCATGTCATGTTATGGATTATGTTTGATCATGATTTATTTGATGATTTTTGGAATTGTTTATGATTGGTTTTGAGTTAAGTCTTGCTGTTGACTCCTATGAGCTTTAATTTGCCATGCTTTGACCTAATTTGTTTATGAAATGATGTTGATGCATGATATGAACATGAAACCAATTGAGTTTGCTTCTTAAATGTTTGAACTTGATTTTGATTGGATGTCACTTGCTGTTTTGACTTTCTCATCCTCTTTTGACCCTAGGCTTGTCCTAGTGGTCCTGTTGCTCATGTTTGAGTTCATGTTTTCAGGTTAAGCAACAAATGCTTCAAAGAGAACAATACAAATTGATTGAGCCTGATTGATTATCATGACTAACCTATTTGTTTTGTAGGTTGCTTGGCTCACAAGCCTTGTGTCTTGTGCTTTGCACATTTATCTGTTTGTGTTTGACTGTTAATCCTTACCTCATTTTGCTTTGACTTTGAGTGGTGTACTGATTCTGTTTGACTATTTCCGGTACCTTTAGTTGCTTAGTTCTTTAAGAACTTGCTTTGCTTTGCTTTATAGCAATTTGCATTGAGGTATAATTCCTTATCTTCATGTAGTCTGGAAGACCTGGCCTGTTATTTGGCCAGGCAACTGTCTGAAGTCCTCCTTAAGAGGCAATGCCTGTGTGTGTTTACATTTGTCCCAAGCAGGAAAAGTCCTTCAAATAAAGCAATTGGTGGATATAAGAGATATGTAGTCTATCTCCCACTATTCTGTGAGTCTTCTCCTTGCTCCCATTACATGGTTGTAGCATTGAGATTCAAACCCAAGATCTATCGAGTCAATAATCTGTGGAGAGAGTTCCTACTTTCTGAACTCCCACACCTTCTGATATTCAAATGCTCTCCCTGAACAGGGATAAGAGCAATGAGGCACACCCCTCATATCCTTTCATCTGCTTCACCTTAGCCCCTCAATGGCAAGGTTAAGAGCACCATTGACCCTATTCCAGTTGGCTTCAATGCCTAACCCTGTTGTATGAGCCTAATTGTGTGGTTATAGTGTGTGCTGAATGACTTCATTGATTGATTGTTGTTTCATATACACATGTTTGCTTGTATGCTTTGTGCATTTAGCATCATTAATTGCTCATTAGTACATGATCATCTCATTTGTCTTTGTGACATTATCATTGTTGTTTGCCCATTGAGGACAATTGTAAGACCATCCATTGGCCATTGCTCCTAGGATATGGAAGTGAGTATAAGACCATCTCATTGGCCACTCATCTTCTCTTTGCATGTTGCATTTGTTTGATTGTATGTGAGGATGCAATTGCAAGTCCCTGTAAGTTGGCATTTGCTTTCCTATGATCATATATTGCATTTGTTTGTTGTATGTGAGGATGCAATTGTAAGTCCCTGCAAGTTGGCATTTGTATTCCTAGGACCATACTGTGGAGGTTAGAGTAAGCCCAGATAGATTGGCATCTGACATCCATGTTTTGCTTTTCTTTGTTTATGTGAGGATGCAATTGTAAGTCCCTGCAAGTTGGCATTTGCTTTCCTATGATCATATGTTGGATATTGGTATAAGCCCAGACAGATTGGCATCCGGTATCCAAGTTTCGTTTTGTTTAGGGAGATTGGAATAAGTCCAGCTATTGGCTTCCGACATCCTTGTTTCTTTGTTTAGGAGATTGGTGTAAATCCATCTATTGGTATCCGGTATCCGCTTTTGTTTATGAGATTGGAGTAAGACCATTGAGTGGCATCCGGTATCATTTTGCTTGCTTACATTATTATTGCTCATTGCCTATTCCAAAGGACACACTTGAATCATCTTCTATATGATTTCAAGAGGTGAACCTTCTAGGAAGTTTTACAATCCATCTTCATCCATTCATCCTCATTATGTCCTAAACCTTTTCACACATTACTTTCAAACTTGAGATAGATATTGTGCAAACATCTTCATGCTTTTAAATTAGAAACCCAGACCCCAAGTCCTTGACTTTTTCAAACTCCATTTCATAATACTTCTTTGAATTAATCTTAATCATACTTTGACCCTACTTTCATAATCACAATCAATTAACTTCACCCATTCAATTGTTTTGGCTTTGTCCATTGTTAATCTTTTCACACATTAGCCATAGGTTTTAATTATCATTGTGGTTGATGTAAACCTCACCTTATCCTAAGTGAGTCGACTATAAGACTTCCGTACTGAAAACAGGGTTAACCCCTCTAGTACGTCGAAGCTATCCTCGCATGGTGGATGTTGGTCTTGGTCGAGTTTTCTCCCATTGATAATGAAAAGCCTCAGTGCTATTGTTTAAAATTGAATCCACTAACTTTTGGAAATCTTTTAGCCGAACTACGGCGTTTTGATCCTTACCTTTGATGGAAGGTACGTAGGCAACGGGTTCATCCGTTCAAACCCAATAAAAATTGTATATTGTTTTCTCATCATCCCAATCATGTTTGCACAATGTTTATGTCATAACAAATAACAATTTTATACAACAAGTGTGAAAAGGGCTCCCTAGGAGTACCTAGGACGTAGTGGGTGCCTAACACCTTCCCATTGCGTAATTTACCCCTTACCCAGACTCTCTGATCTTTTTATTAGTTTTCTACGTGTAAAACTTCTTAGGCTTTTGTTCGCTTTTTAGCCAATCCTTTGGATAAATAAAAGTGCGGTGGCGACTCGAATTCATTGTATGCTTTGCTTATGATTTAATCAATAGATCATATAGCGACGAATACACCGCTACAGAAAAGTGGCGACTCTGCTGGGGATCCACAACCTTGGTGGTATTGCCTACTTTTCACCCTTGTTGTGCTATATTGTTATCTGTTATATGACATATTTTTGTACAATTTGGGATGACTGTATTGATTGTAATGTTTGAATTGCTTGATATACAATTGCTGTTTGCTTTGGTGATCTGTGAGATGAGTTCTATACCCGAACTCGAGTGCACTCTAGGATAGGAGAATGGCATAGTCTTGTTGACTGGTGTGGAGTATTCCTTAGCCAGTTGACTTGCGAGCCCATTCACTTGGTGGAGGTCATGTTGGACTAATAATGTCACACAAGTTATTTGTGGTTAGGCATTATTCTTTCAATCATGCGCCGCAGAAGCCAAGGACCGTAGTTTACCAAACCCATCTTGGCCTATTTTTAGGACCGTAGTGCGGAGGTCGTTCAGATGTCAGTTCTGATACGATTGTTACGCGATACTACACTCATAAGAGTTTCTCTTGAGAATATTCTTGGAATACGAGTATTCGTTCCTCCGATAATATTCGAAAGATGGAACGATGATTATGGGAACCTCTGATAGAACATGTCTGGCAGGTTTAAACCCTAGTACACTCCCTTTGGGTGGTTCTTAACCGAGACTCCATGCTCGTGACTCTCAACAAACCCGTGATTCGTGGTTGAGTCGTTCAAACATTGTTAATATCAATGGAACCCGGATCAGGTGTAAAACCTAAAATCCACCAAAGAGGATGGTTGATATTAAGGATGTTTGAGCCGGTTCATGTACCGTTAATATCAATGGAACTTCGGTGTCGACAAGGTGAAAACCTAAATCCACCAAAATGGATGATTGATATTAGGGATACATTGAGCTTTCCCACGACCTTTGTTTGGTGTGCCTTGCTTGATCCTTGAGTGTGTTTGTTGCATTCATACATTCACGCATTCATCCGCATCCATATCATCAAAAAAGAGAAAATTTTCAAGGAACTCAAAGGAGTTTATTTGCAAAAATTTTCAAACATGAAAAAACCGGGAAAATTTTTTCACCTGATATATTTGATGAGATATTCTCATATATGATCAAAGTGCTTAAATATTTCAAAGTTTGCAAATAAAACCCTCGAGTTTCTTTGAAATAAAAAACAAGCATATGCACAAACACTTCATGCATCATTTGCATAAGCAGGTGTTTTGTTCCGGTCTCCCGTCCTGTGGTCTGACCCTGCGATCTTCATTTATTTTGAGACGCACCTCGCCGGTACTATACCAAAGCCAACTCTGCCAGATTGAAGGATTATGTTGAGCAAGAGAATTGTGAACTCGAGGAGGATTTTGCCAGACTTAGTACTGTTGATGGATTTATTCCTGATTAACCAATCCCGGGCTGGCATTGGCTGCTGTTCTGGGGCATTTAAAGAGCAAGGTTTGTTTGCAAGTGGAGGTTTCATCCACGCTGATCAACCTGAAGAAGAAGCTGCTGCTATCTTGGAAGAAGACGCAGAAGATGTGAACAACTTCGTTATTCCTGGTGGTGTCTGCCACAATTGGGTCGCTGTGGATGTTCCTACGTTCATTCATAAGTCAGTGTGATTTGTTCACTTTGTTTAAAACCCTTCTCCCATGCCAAAAGGAGAAGTGATGACATTGTTGGCAGCATTTAATACAATGATGTTTTCATTCAATTAATGCATTGTTAAACATTTGTTTTTTCATTTGTTTTCACTTTTTGCTTTTTGCATGAAATCAGTGATCACAAAAAACCATGAAAAACAAAAACAGCTTTTTCATCTGCATAAATGATTTGCTTGTTTAAATTCAAAAGCTTTTCATTATCCAGAATCATTATGCAGGGACTTCTAAACCCATTGAACATAATGATCCAACGCCATCTCCCAATCTTGAAGTCCTTGTATCTGAGGCAGAGGAAGATGATGTTAAAGGGGATTCCTGATAAGATTACCCGTCTTCTTGAGCACAAGAAAAGCTCATTCAGCTGTATCATGAGAATCAGCAAAACAGTCAAACTGGGGCATTGCAAATGCAATCGAAAAAAAAAAAAAAAAAAAAGAGGGTGTGAAAAAGAGTGAAAAAATCAAAAATCAGGAAAAAAAATTTCAAAAAATTTTCCAAAGGAAAAAAGAAAAATTATACCCTCAAGTCCCTAGTTGACTGATGCTGAATGGATTCAGAGTCGTTATGACCAATTGAATTTGATCGAAGAGAAGAGATTGACCGCCATGTGCCATGGTCAGTTATACCAGCAGAGAATGAAGAAAGCATTCGACAAGAAGGTCAAGCCTCGTGTGTTCCGAGAAGGTGACCTCGTGCTCAAGAAAGTTTTGTCTTTCGCGCCCGATTCCAGGGGCAAGTGGACTCCAAACTACGAGGGTCCATATGTTGTTAAGAGAGCCTTTTCAGGCGGTGCTTTGATGCTTACAACAATGGATGGGGAGGATTTCACTCGTCCTGTGAATTTAGATGCAGTCAAGAGGTACTTTGCCTAGAAAAAAAGTATATGCAAATGAAAAAACAGAATGGCTCGCTAAGTTGAAAACCCGAAAGGGCGGCTTAGGCAAAAAATGAGCGTCTCGGTGGAGAACCCGCAAGGGTAATCCAGGCAAAAATTAGAGACTTGGAAAAAAAAAAAGAGAATATTTGCATCCCGCTAGATCGAGTACCTCACCCTGGGGCAATCTAGGCAAAAATTAGGGATTTGGCAAGTGACTGCATCCTGACAAGACTTTTTGTCCTACAATCGTCATTTCGTCAGAAGATTCTCGATTCGTCGTCAACTGAAGCTTCGAATACATCGAGATTCAAATTGGTAGAGAAAGGATCATTATGTTCAATGTAGCCCTCTTCCAATATATATCACTGATTTCAAATTTGTACAGATCTATGGGGTCTTGCCATTTGCAGGCTACCATTCCATCAAATCAATTTGAGCTTTTTATCCAATTATTTGCACTCTTATTTGTTTCAATTCAACAAATGTTTTGCATGTTTTAAATTGATAAAATGTCATTGTTTTAAACAAATAGATTTTTCAAAAAAATTGTTTTTAAACAAAGTGAACATTCACAATATTGAAAGGATACTCAAGAATATCTCAGTGCTCTCCCGAGGGTGGCATGATTTCCAACAGGTAAGACATTCGTTCATATTCCTGGTTTGGTTGTATCTTCTTTCTTCAGATCTTTGTTGGGGTTGTTCCTCAAACAGAGTTGTTGTTGGGGTTGTTCCCCAAGCAGAGTGTTGTTGAAGACTTCGTTTTCTCCAGCAGCAGTTTTCCCCAGCATGGGTGTTTCCTTGTGAGTTTCGGCGGTTGATTGGTTTGTCATCCTGGTGCCCCGTCACTTTCTCCAGTAGGTCGACATTCCTAGACTTTATTTGTCTCCTCAACACAGTCACGAGTAGAGTTGTTGTTGATATCCCCATCGGAGTCGCGAGCAGAGTTGTTGTCACTCTTCCTAGTGCAGTTGCCAGCGGAATTGTCTGTTTCTTCAGCACGATCGCTTTCTTTTTAAAGACTCGGTAAGTCAGCGGTTTGATACCCGGTACTTTACCTTTTCCCCGGCGAAGTCGTCTGCGGAATTGTTGCTATCTCTCCATCAGAGTTTTTCTCTTCAGCAGAGCAGGAATTATTTTCCTACTCAGTGGTTGATTTGGGTTGACATCCCAGTGTATTTCAACCATCTTCCCTCAGCGTAGTCTGCAGAGCGTTCGTTGTGGCAGTTTTGCCTGCTGAATACTCCTTCAATCCCCAGTATGGTCGGATGATGGCTCTAGCATCCAGAGAACGGATTGATTTCCTGACTGTTTGTGATCCCCAGTAGAGTGGCTTATATTGCAGAATCTACTTGTTGTGATCAGTTTGCTATGTGTATTCTCCCCAAGTGGAGTGGTTTGTTGCAGAATCTACTTGTATGATCTGTCCTCCCTCAGTGGTTTGTTCCCCGAGAGAGTAGCCGACAGTTTTCCCCAGTAGAGTTGCTTATGCAGTTAGATTCTATTTGGATGATATCATTCTCCCTCAGTGGGTTGTTCCCCAGTGGAGCTATGTGGAGTTTGCTTCTACAGCAGTTCGTGCTTGTGCAATGCACTCTTTGTTTCTCAGTTGACACTGGGATCCCCTGCAGATATCTTGGGTTTTCTCTTGTTCTCCAACAGATTTGTCTTGGTGGCTACTTTTGCCTGTTGTGATTTTCTGTACCCTGATCGGGTTGTCTCCTGATATCTCTGATCCTCTGCTTCTTCAGCAGTACCCGCAGATCTTTGCTTCTCAGCATGAAGATCTCCGCAGATTGGCTCTCCAGTTGGTGTTTCCCCTGGAAGTATAATACCGGACGTTCAGTTCCTGGACCTGTTTGTGTTAGAACTGTCTGTTTTGTCAGCATTCATCAAACATAAATCACGCATATTCATGCATACTCATAAACATTCAGATATTCATGTTGCATTTCTTGCCATATCTTTTGTTTGTCGTGTCTCCTGCAACGGGCGATACAGATCTTCTTTATAGATCTTCCCAAAGCAGATGTCGGGTGTTATAAATCTCTCCATATAGAGTCAGCCCCATAAGTAGAAAATGTCTGTTGTCTTTCCTTCTGTAGTTCCCCACCGAGATATATCCTCGTGGATGACGGTTTCTTCCGTTTCCTCCCAACACATATATTGGGATGGATTTTCCTATTTGAGTTACATCCTCATTAGGACATGTCTTGATTCAGTCCGTCTTTTCGGATTATTCCCGAATTGGCTATTTGTCAAAAGTCTTGTGCTTCCCAGTGGGTTGTTCCCCAGTGGAGTAGTTTTTGGGCCTCTACCCTTATACCGGTAGTTATAAGTCCTATTTTTCCTGGCTTTCTTGACAGAATTTGTGGTTATACACCTTTTATTCCCCAGCCAGAGTTGTTGGTTTTCTACCTAACAGTCGGTAGTTGTAAACCTTATTTTCCTGCTCTCCAGCAGTTTGTGGTTTGTTATAAACCCTATTTTGGTTTCCTGTGCGGATTCGTGATTTGTTCTATCCCCACGCAGAGTTGTTGGTCTTCTACCCCGTATTCGGTAGATGTAAACCCTAATTTTGTGGTCACCTCCACCAATTTTGGCCCTCTGCCTACAAACCAGCAGTCGTAAGTCCTATCTTTGCGGTTTTCTACCTACAAACCGGTAGTTATAAACCCCGTTTTCTCCACTAGCAGAGTTAACTTTGTTGTTCATCTCAACCGATGACAATTCCCTCTTTGTGGTTATCTCCATCTAATTCTTGATGTTGATTTTCATTTGCTTGGATAAGTTGCTCAGATCAGCACTTATATCCCCAGCAAGTCTTTTGTGGATAATTGCTGTATGCTAGCAATTTTATCCCCAGCGGGTCCTTTCACCTTTTGTCAGTGATTGTGTTCCCCGGATCATTGATTTCCATCAATGCATCCTCAGCAGATCGCCTTTCATTTACCCTTTTGTCGGTAATGTCTGTTGCTCCTTTTGATTGGTCATCATTATATACCTAGTTTGGTATCCCGATGCCTTTCTTTTCGGATTTTATCCTATAAACAACCTACAACCCGGTTAAGGATAATCTTCCATGCGAGGTTATTATTCACGTTTTGACGGCTATGAATAATATATCTCATGCACTCTTCAGTCGAAGCCTTTCGTGTTTCCCTGGTCGAGTAAGATTCGCTTTTTCCCTTTGCGGAATCGAATATTTCTCTGTTGTCGGATAATTGCCGGATGCTTGCAATTTATCCTTTGAGTTGTCTTTTGTTTACCCGTACGCTTGGTATCGATTGTCTCTCTTTTTGGTTAGTCACCTATTATACACTTCAGTATCTCTGGTGTCTTTTCCTTTCGAGTATATTATTCACGGTCTGCCGGTAATGAATAATATATCTCATGCGCTCTTTGGTTGGAGTCCTTTGTTGATCTTCCCCAGTCGAGTAAGATTCGCATTCCTTGTGGAATCGAATGTCCATCCTATAAACAAGTCTGCTGTTCTAGCTTTCTTCAGGATGATGAGTGTTTTGGAACACAAACCAATGCACGATTTCGGATCTTATCCTACAAACAACCTACAACCCGGTTCAGGATAATCTTCCTTTAGTAAGATTCATATTCCTTGTGGAATTGAATATCCATCCTATAAACAAGTCTGCTGTTCTAGCTTTCTTCAGGATGATGAGTGTTTTGGAACACACACCAATGCACGATTTCGGATCTTATCCTACAAACAACCTACAACCCGGTTCAGGATAATCTTCCTTTAGTAAGATTCGTATTCCTTGTGGAATCAAATGTCCATCCTATAAACAAGTCTGCTGTTCTAGCTTTCTTCAGGGTGATGAGTGTCTTGGAACACAAACCAATGCACGTCTTCGGATTTTGTCCTATAAACAACCTACAACCCGGTTCAGGATAATCTTCCTTTAGTAAGATTCATATTCCTTGTGGAATTGAATATCCATCCTATAAACAAGTCTACTGTTCTAGCTTTCTTCAGGGTGATGAGTGTTTTGGAACACAAACCAATTCACGATTTCGGATCTTATCCTACAAACAACCTACAACCCGGTTCAGGATAACTTTCCATGCGAGTACATTATCTACGTTTTGACGGCTATAGATAATATATCTCATGCACTCTTTTGTCGAACACTTTGTTTGTTTCCCCAACTGAGTAAGATTTGCATTCTTTACAGAATCAAATATCCATCCTATAAACAAGTTTGCTTTCGCTCTCTTCAGGATGATGAGTGTTTTGGAACACACACCAATTCACGTCTTTGGTCGGTCACCTGTTACATACCTACAACCCGGTATCCTTGGTGTTCCTTCCTGATTTTTTTGTTACTTTTATACCAGATAACATCTCATTTCTTTGGTGCTTCCTTAGTGAAGTTTTCCTGTTGTTTCTCCCCAGGAGTCAGCTTGTGTCTTTCCGGTGGATTTATTTTCCTTTGGAATTCTTTTCCCCAGTGAGGTCTCCAGTCAGATTTCATTCCCTAATCAGAGTCGTGTCTTGTTCACGCATTTCTTTTTCTCTTACTATCCCCAACAAGAGTCTTGTTAGAATCTCTGTTCCTGGTGAGTGTATCACTCCGATGGATCGTCTTTTCTTCTGTGTGAATCATATTCCCCACAGAATTTGTGTCTTTTGCATGCATACATTTGCATCATGAGGTCTCTTAGGGACCAAAATTTGTATCATTACTGTTATTTAAGCCCATTCTACCGCGTCGAGATGAAGATTTATAAACTTCACTTCTCCGACTAGAATGACCTTAAATAGGGGCATCTGTAAGACCCCAATTTTGGCCCTAAGATCCCTCATGGCCCATAGCATATCATATCATGGCCTCAAGGATCATTGCATGCCCTAGCTTCCCTCCTAGTGGGTAGGTTGCCTTGTGAGTGTGGTTCTTGATCACCAAGCATGTTTTGCATTTGTATATCATTGCTTTTCATCTGTCTATTAACCAAAAGTACAAAAATATTGTCATCTAACCATGTTACTCGCAGCTGAAGCAATCATCAGTCAAATAGTCAAATCAGCCATTTAATAGTGGATGGTGGCCATTCTTGAAGAATTTGGGCACCATGATCAATAATCAAGAGTTCATATATGTTGTGTTATCATTTGGAATCAAGTTCTCAAGGGATTAGGGTTTGGAATTCATCAGAAGTGGTTCAATCAAGCAAAACCCTAGAAAAGTCAAACTTGGTCAACTGTGCATTTAATCAGTGATTTGATGGTGGGAATTGGTCTGAGAGGTCTCATTCATGTCCATATAAGCTTCATATAACATGTCAAGCATCCACAGTGAAGAAAATAAAGTCAGACAAGAAGTTGCCAAAAATAGAAAGTTGACCTGTAATTGGAATTTGCCAAAAATGGAAACTTCTTGATCCTAAACCTACATCATGATACAAGCTTCAAATGAATTTTTGCCCAACATGAAAGTTGAAGATCTTGTTCTCCCATTTCCAAAAAGTCCAAGAACACTCAATTCCCATGTATGGTTGGCAAGTTATGATCAAATCATTCTCCAAAATTTTTGAACTTCAAAAGGCCATATCTCTCAAACCATTTGGCCAAATTGGGTGGGGTTTTTTGCAACAAGTCACATTTGATCCCCTCTTTCCAAATATGTCATCATCATTCACCAAAACTTCACAAATCAAAATGGCCTTTTTGGGATGGCATGAATTAATTTCAAGAGAGGTGAAAAAATGAATTTCCAAGTTAAGCCATTCCAACACATTCTACCACTTGAGAACATTCAGAAATTGCATTTTTGACATGTTAGAAGCCCAATTTCGCAGCTGTTAGCACATGGCCATGTCATTTGAGTGGAATTACCAAATTAGCAAAAACACCTCATTTTCAAGATTCCAATTACCACAACACCTAATCTTGCTTAGCTCCACTAAACAGCATACATATACATGAATTTCATTCTGAGCAGAACCCTAGCAGCCACACATTCCAAACAAAAAAACCCTCGTTCTCTCATTTGCTCATTTTTTCCATTTTTGAAACTTTACTGAAAATTTGCAAAGAACACGAGTTGGTTGGTTGCTGCATCATATACTATCATTTTGGAGCTCATTACAAGCATTAAGCCACGACTGTAAGGCCATTTGCACCACTGTTCCATTGAAAGCTCTCTCATGGCAGATCCAAGTTCAAGCTGAATCGTGCTAGCTGGACCTCAAATTCTTCAACCATTCACTTCCTGGAAACTTGCTGTGCATCTGTTTTGGGCCAACACATCCAAACAACATCTGTTTCATCATTTTCTTCCAAATCAAGTAAGTTTTCGAGCATCACCATTCGTTAGACCATGCTATGTATTAGGTAGATTTCCTTGCCATGAACATGTTGAGCTTTGAAACACTGAAAATGGTGGTGTATTTTGGAAGATATGTCGACATGAAGTTTGATATCCAAACATGTTTTTGCTTATTTCTCTTATGATAACTCAAATTGATGTTAATGATTGCTGGCATGATGATGTACGTGATGAGGTGAATCCATTCATATGTTGTTTGTTGATTTTGGTTGCACATTTATCTTGCTGAATTGTTTAAGTGATGAACACGATGACTGTACACCATAAACCCTAGAATTTTCCACCCAGATTTTTGTTTGACCTGAAATTCGTGTTTGGTTGGCTGGGAATTCGTGTTTGCATGAGAATTGTCACTGTTTGATTGCCATGTCCAATAGCAGCTTGCCACGCCCATGACCGATGCGCACTGTTTTATTAAACTCCCTCCATTATTACAAAAATGCCACCGTGCCCAAATTAAACCATTAAGCCATGTTTGTTTTCAATAATCATTTCACTTTGATATACCAACTTGCAAAAATCATATCTCATCCATTTGTGATCCAAATTTCATGAATTTTTTTTGCATTATGCTCTGCTTGATCTCTACTTTTTTATCATGATTTTTCCTGATTTTTTGGATAAGTGGATTTTAATTGGTATTAGGATTTTGTTCATGTGCTCATATCTTGTACCTTTTGCCAAAACATTTGTGAAATGGTGATGCATTATCCAATGGCCTTGAAATTTTTTGTGCTTAAACTAGACGCACTCATGGTGATTTTGGTTTAGAGTTTATGAATTTATCCTCTCTGGTCATTGAGTTATGATTTTTTGAATTAGGGTGTGACAATTTGTGTCACACCATTGATGTGCAACTTCATGATTTTCAATACCATGCTTATTGAACTCCAATTGATGTGAATTTTTGCATGAATGATCTTATGTATGTCTAGTTTACATGTGATTTTTCGTGGAATTATTTGTGACATTTCCTAATTGTTTGGAATTTTCTCCCCTGTTTTACCAAAATGTTGACTTTTGTGACACTTGATGCCATTTGTTTTGTGAAATGCTCATACATTATTGGATGGACATGAAATTTGACATGTGTTTAGTAGACATCTTAAGCTTTGCCATGGTTTTGATCCCATTCATTTCTCATATGTTGTCACTGATTTATGAATTTTTGAAGTTGATGCATGTTGGGTTGACTTCTTTGAGCATGTTTGAAATTGTTTTGACTTTCTGATTTTCATTGACTATCTTCTCTTGATCCAAATGAGCTGAAATTTTATATGTATGTCATGTTATGGATTTTGTTTGATCATGATTTATTTGATGATTTTTGGAATTGTTTATGATTGGTTTTGAGTTAAGTCTTGCTGTTGACTCCTATGAGCTTTAATTTGCCATGCTTTGACCTAATTTGTTTATGAAATGATGTTGATGCATGATATGAACATGAAACCAATTGAGTTTGCTTCTTAAATGTTTGAACTTGATTTTGATTGGATGTAACTTGCTGTTTTGACTTTCTCATCCTCTTTTGACCCTAGGCTTGTCCTAGTGGTCCTGTTGCTCATGTTTGAGTTCATGTTTTCAGGTTAAGCAACAAATGCTTCAAAGAGAACAATACAAATTGATTGAGCGTGATTGATTATCATGACTAACCTATTTGTTTTGTAGGTTGCTTGGCTCACAAGCCTTGTGTCTTGTGCTTTGCACATTTATCTGTTTGTGTTTGACTGTTAATCCTTACCTCATTTTGCTTTGACTTTGAGTGGTGTACTGATTCTGTTTGACTATTTCAGGTACCTTTAGTTGCTTAGTTCTTTAAGAACTTGCTTTGCTTTGCTTTATAGCAATTTGCATTGAGGTATAATTCCTTATCTTCATGTAGTCTGGAAGACCTGGCCTGTTATTTGGCCAGGCAACTGTCTGAAGTCCTCCTTAAGAGGCAATGCTTGTGTGTGTTTACATTTGTCCCAAGCAGGAAAAGTCCTTCAAATAAGGCAATTGGTGGATATAAGAGATATGTAGTCTATCTCCCACTATTTTGTGAGTCTTCTCCTTGCTCCCATTACATGGTTGTAGCATTGAGATTCAAACCCAAGATCTATCGAGTCAATAATCTGTGGAGAGAGTTCCTACTTTCTGAACTCCCACACCTTCTGATATTCAAATGCTCTCCCTGAACAGGGATAAGAGCAATGAGGCACACCCCTCATATCCTTTCATCTGCTTCACCTTAGCCCCTCAATGGCAAGGTTAAGAGCACCATTGACCCTATTCCAGTTGGCTTCAATGCCTAACCCTGTTGTATGAGCCTAATTGTGTGGTTATAGTGTGTGCTGAATGACTTCATTGATTGATTGTTGTTTCATATACACATGTTTGCTTGTATGCTTTGTGCATTTATCATCATTAATTGCTCATTAGTACATGATCATCTCATTTGTCTTTGTGACATTATCATTGTTGTTTGCCCATTGAGGACAATTGTAAGACCATCCATTGGCCATTGCTCCTAGGATATGGAAGTGAGTATAAGACCATCTCATTGGCCACTCATCTTCTCTTTGCATGTTGCATTTGTTTGATTGTATGTGAGGATGCAATTGTAAGTCCCTGTAAGTTGGCATTTGCTTTCCTATGATCATATATTGCATTTGTTTGTTGTATGTGAGGATGCAATTGTAAGTCCCTGCAAGTTGGCATTTGTATTCCTAGGACCATATTGTGGAGGTTAGAGTAAGCCCAGATAGATTGGCATCTGACATCCATGTTTTGCTTTTCTTTGTTTATGTGAGGATGCAATTGTAAGTCCCTGCAAGTTGGCATTTGCTTTCCTATGATCATATGTTGGATATTGGTATAAGCCCAGACAGATTGGCATCCGGTATCCAAGTTTCGTTTTGTTTAGGGAGATTGGAATAAGTCCAGCTATTGGCTTCCGACATCCTTGTTTCTTTGTTTAGGAGATTGGTGTAAATCCATCTATTGGTATCCGGTATCCGCTTTTGTTTATGAGATTGGAGTAAGACCATTGAGTGGCATCCGGTATCATTTTGCTTGCTTACATTATTATTGCTCATTGCCTATTCCAAAGGACACACTTGAATCATCTTCTATATGATTTCAAGAGGTGAACCTTCTAGGAAGTTTTACAATCCATCTTCATCCATTCATCCTCATTATATCCTAAACCTTTTCACACATTACTTTCAAACTTGAGATAGATATTGTGCAAACATCTTCATGCTTTTAAATTAAAAACCTGGACCCCAAGTCCTTGACTTTTTCAAACTCCATTTCATAATACTTCTTTGAATTAATCTTAATCATACTTTGACCCTACTTTCATAATCACAATCAATTAACTTCACCCATTCAATTGTTTTGGCTTTGTCCATTGTTAATCTTTTCACACATTAGCCATAGGTTTCAATTATCATTGTGGTTGATGTAAACCTCACCTTATCCTTAGTGAGTCGACTATAAGACTTCCGTACTGAAAACAGGGTTAACCCCTCTAGTACGTCGAAGCTATCCTCGCATGGTGGATGTTGGTCTTGGTCGAGTTTTCTCCCATTGATAATGAAAAGCCTCAGTGCTATTGTTTAAAATTGAATCCACTAACTTTTGGAAATCTTTTAGACGAACTACGGCGTTTTGATCCTTACCTTTGATGGAAGGTACGTAGGCAACGGGTTCATCCGTTCAAACCCAATAAAAATTGTATATTCTTTTCTCATCATCCCAATCATGTTTGCACAATGTTTATGTCATAACAAATAACAATTTTATACAACAAGTGTGAAAAGGGCTCCCTAGGAGTACCTAGGACGTAGTGGGTGCCTAACACCTTCCCATTGCGTAATTTACCCCTTACCCAGACTCTCTGATCTTTTTATTAGTTTTCTACGTGTAAAACTTCTTAGGCTTTTGTTCGCTTTTTAGCCAATCCTTTGGATAAATAAAAGTGCGGTGGCGACTCGAATTCATTGTATGCTTTGCTTATGATTTAATCAATAGATCATATAGCGACGAATACACCGCTACAGATCCCGTCGAGTACGACGGATGCGTAGGGGTGCTAATACCTTCCCTTCGCATAACCGACTCCCGATCCTATCAATCTCTGGTCGTGAGACCATGTCTTTTCCAGGTTTACTTCGAGCGTTTCCTTTCTCTCTTTTGGGATAAATAACGCACGGTGGCGGCTCTGTGTCTTTTTCCCGCCGGTTTTTCGCGTAATGCGACAGTATGCTTTCGAAATAAACCGTGCTTCAATTAGAATTTTTTAGGGTTGTAACATGGTCGGGTTCACGTTTTCAAAAAGAAAGGATATAAGGCTCGAAACCTATTCTAACCCACGCATTCTCCATGATGTTCTCTAGTCCTACATTCAGTTAGCTCGAAACGAGTGTCCACCTTTTGAATGGTAGCAATGATGATTATGGAACCCACGAGAGTTTGGAGGGACAATCACTCACCTTGTGCTTTTATCTGCAGCCTCACGTGTTTGCTTTTGCTAAGGAATTTTGTTACTGATCCTCTGTTCTTTTGTTTTGTTTTTTGCTTTCCCTTATTTTTACCTGGACTAATCCTTTAGGTTTGTAGTCCACCGGGATGCCCTAATTTTTGCCTATGTCACTTTTTTTCAAGCTTTTGACTTAGCGAGCTTTTTGTTTTGATTTTTATTTATTTTTTATTTTGTATTGACACAAAACGTGTGACATTTGCTTGCTTAATTTGTTGCAAGGGTCGTGACTATCTCACTCCTTTTGTTGGTAAGGGATAACCATTGTGAATTTGTGATTGAGATACTCTCCTTTTGAAATATGAATGCAAGTTTAAACTAACTGAAGGCTACCCTACCCCTTGTTAAGATTGAGGATTTTATGCATAGAAAGAAACTCCTACTCCAAGACCCAAAGGGGTTGAATAGGGAATGTCTTCCTTATTCCTCTGGTGTTTAGGAGTTTGAAACAATTCCTTACATCATCAGTAAGATTTTATTCAAAAGCATATAGTTAGTGATCTCGCGCATTTTATTTCATCATTCTCTTTTGATTTGGTTGAACAAAAGTTTGATATTGATAAATAAATATGAGTGAATACGAATGAATTTATTCAAAACATGCATGTTTATTTCATTATTATTATCATCTGAAAACCAACATGTTTTGCAAATGAACAAAACTTAACAAACAAGAAAAAATTACAAATGAAATAAGATTGAACAATATGATGTTGCTGGCGTGACTAGCCTTGATATTCTCTTACAAATGCAACCCCTCTGATTATTATGTGCATTCTTCATTAATGACTGCATTCACCACCATCAGTCCTCACATTAGGCCCTTCTTCGGTGAAAGTCAAAATCTTCCGGTCCATGGGCTCTTATATCCTGGTTTTGAAAAGACCACAATCCTCGATTGCATGCCTTATATAGCTAGCATGGAATTCACAAGAAGCATTGGGATTATACTTCGAGCCATATGGGTAAACAACATGTGATATTTCCTTTGGCATAATGTCTCCTTGTTAAACCAGGTAAGGTAGAAACTGAGCATATGGTACATGGATCTTATCATGCTGAGGATGCTTTCTGTCATTACGTCCATGCTGCCACTGACTTTGGTTATATTGCACAGTTTGTTGTCTTTGCAGAACCCGAGCCTGGGGAGGTTGTTGACACTGAGTTGTAACACCATATGGGAATGGGTAGTACGACATGGGAACCAAAGGTACTTGGAATTGAGAATGTACCGGAGAAGTAGCCACTTGTGGGAAAATTTGAGCAGAGTGCACTAAGCCAGGATTGCCCATTTGATTAGAAGTTTGATCACTCTGAATCCCATAGGGTTCCCCAGGGCAAACATGCTAAGGTGCAACTGCAATAGAAGATGATGCCCCAAGATATACAAAAGGCATTCCAGGGTGATATCCTTGATACTGATACTGCATAATAGGTTGAACCACAAAAAGAGGAATCTGCACATGAATCGGAGGACCTTATATTCAAACTCCTTCTCAATAGGCCCCTTAGCAGTCACATGTGTGAAACATAGCAACTTCTGATCCATGAGCTCTTGAACTTTATTCTTAAGAAAATGACAAGCTTCTGTAGAATTCCTTACATACCTAGTCTGGTATCCATACGTGGCATTAGGATCATGTTTATGATGGTAGGGAAACCTGGAAGGCTCGATCTATTTGGGCACAATTTCCCAAACATTAATCAGTATAGGTAGCAGGTGTGTATAAGACATAGGAAATTGATCATTGAGAGGACGTCTCCTTTCTTGATCGTTGTTTCCTTTGCTAATTTGTTCCTTATTCAATTTATGATTGCTTTGAGTGGGCCTCTAGTGTGGCAGGAGATATTTTTCTTGGGGAGGAAGTGGAAGAATGCCTGCAGTTGCAATCTGTATGTCATCCCTCTTCATATTATTCTTGAGTCTCTCATCAATTGCAACCCAATCTAGGAAGCTCACCGTCATGTTGTCCATGGATAACCCCAAGACTATGTCAACTCTGTCTTGATTGTGACCCAAACTTCTCTTGCACACGGTGCTCTCATGCTTACCCTGTTCCATGATTCTTTGATAATTGGTGTAAGAGAATCGTTGTCTTTCTAGTTAAGGGAAGGACAACATGAGCTCTTTTTGGTTAGTATTAATGAGATGAAAATGAATGAATGCATGTGTTATGGATGGAATGCAAATGATTATGAAACATCCATAGATTCAAAGTCAGGCTCAAAAGTATGGCGTATATACAACAATGCAAAAATGATATGCAATAACATAGGTTAATAGTTCATCATGCTCTAGTTAATCTGCGTATACTTCCTGTTGCAGGATCAAAGGTCAGACATTACGCGAGAGAAAATGTATGTAGGGTCTTGGTTTCTTGCAGAAAAACCCATATCCCTCTCACAAGTGTGTGTTATCCTTCAAAGGTAACCCTAAAAAGGTTCCTAGAGTCAAGGACCCACTTTGAGATACCATTGTCTGAGACGAATGATTCATCAGACAATGATGCTCCCAAAAGGATCCACTTTAGGTGCAACGCCTCGTGTTAACCATGATCGAGGACTAACTCCAAGTAGGTCCAACACGACTCTAGTCACATTACTATCTTGTGTCTATGCTCAAGCTCGAGTATAGAGTTTTTCTCTCATGTAACATAGTCCCAACCCAATAGAGAGTGTAGCAAATAATCCAGAGTATGCAAAATATTTAAAGCAATAAAGAATGCAATATAAAGTGAGTAAAATGATAAAGATAAAAACCCAGAGCAAGCGAGGAAACAAATAAAACCAGGCTCGACTCCTACCTGCCTAAGCAAGGACTTCCCAACAGAGTTGCTAGTTGATGGGGAGGCCCACCAACAAGTAACCCCATCAGAGTCGGCAACTGATGAGGAGGCCCACTAACAAGTTTCCCCAACAGAGTCTCCAACTGAAGCTACGCAAAAAATACCCAAGTGCATCGTACACTCGAAGATATAACAAAGTCGACATCAAACTTTATTTATTCCCGAAGGAAAGGGAAAACATATATAAAACCTAGGGGAAGAGAAAAAGGGTAAGGAAGCCGATTATAAAGGGGAAGGTATTCCTTTGTACTCAACGGGAACCGTTTTGATTGTTCTTTGCTTGAATGTGTGTTACTTTTTAAAGGTTACTCGCGAAAGGATAAAAGGAAAAGAATGGAATAGATAGAATTCTTGGTGAGGATTAGTTCCATCATGCATACATATCCTTATAGTGCAATAAGGAATTTAGATCTCTGTAGTTCATAAAACTAATGGTGGGAGATGAAAGAAGAGTGATAAAGGTATGGTTTGAAACAAAGGATAATATTGTTGAACCCATAAGGTAGGTATATCTGAACCAATGAGAAAAACTAGAATATTGGCCTAAAAATAAAGGGTATTGCCTATATAGGGATGCAAAGCAAGTAAACAAAGGAAATGTTCTTGGTTCAGAGACACGCATTGGTTATCGACCTAAAAGTATGTATGGAGCTCAAAGAAATAGTGTATTTGGCTCGAAGAGAATAATATATCACTGGGATGAATGATTGGTAGAAGCTATTGAATGAAGGTTTTGAATAGTGAACAATGGAAGGTGAATGGAAAGATAGAGAGAAATAATTAAGGTGATCACTGAAGCTAGCAGAAATATACCTGAACGTATCGTATGCTCGAACATACAACAGAGTCACCATCGAACTTTATTTATCCCCAAAGGGAAGGGAAGACATCGATAAAACCCAGGGGAAAGAGATAAGGAAGTCAGTTATGCAAGGGGAAGGTATTAGCACCCCAAATATCCATGGTACTCCATGGGAACCGTTTTGATTGTTCTCGCTCGAATAGGTGTGATATCCGAAGATTACTCGCAAAAGAATAGGGAAGGAAAATAAATAGATAAAGTGCTCGGTGAGGATTGGGGCCCTCATGCCTACGTATCCTCATAGTGCAATGATGAATTCAGAGCTTCGTAGTTCAAGGAACTAGAGGTGGGAGGTGAACAAAAGTTGTGATTAAGGTATGGTTTGAACCAAAGAATTGTATGATTTAAGCTCCAACAATGATGAAAATATGAACCCAAGATTAAGGTGGCTATTACTAATATGCGGGCTAGTAGGACCGCTGATGTGGGGTAAAGCCGAAAAGGCAAAGAAGTAGGTGTTTGGGCACAATCCCAAACATCTCTTGGTCCACAAGGTGACGCAAGAAGGAGCACAAAGAGGTATTGTACGTGGCTCAAAGAATAGGGTATATCACATGGAGTGAAGGAAGGTCGAATATGAAGGTATCACGGAGATGAACGGAATGAAATGACCGAAGTCACAGAAATTAGGGTTTAGGGTTTAGGGTAGAAATGTGGACTATGCGTTAGGCGTCCTAAAAGGGTATGTATGGAATTCCAAAGAAAATGTATTTCGATGTCAAAGGAATAATATGTCACTGGGTGAACGATTTATGATCGAAGGTAGATAATGAATAATGAAAGATATGAATGATGCCCTAAGGCGGAAGAATAATTAGAAGAATGCTCGCTAAGAATTGACATCCTCGTGCCTACGTATTCTCATCGTGCAATGAGAAAGTCAGAGCAATCGTAGTTCGGAACCACGAGAAATAGAGAGATACACATACAGTGAGGAAAAGTATAATTTGTACCAACAGAATGGTATCAAAAGGTTAACTTCATGAAACGAGGAGAGAGATATTTGTCTAAGCGACGGGGGCTCACAAGACAAACACCAATTCAAGGAATGATTGTAGTACTAGATAGTGCAAGGAATAGTGTATCACTAGATGGGGAACAAATAGTTCGAGATCAACTAAGAATAGTATCTTGGATCCAAGAAGGAGATAGACTCTGAATCAAAGAGCAAGGTAGACATTTACTAATACGTGGACTAGTAAGACCGTCACTATAGGGTAAAGCCAAAAATAAATACTGAATTAAGTGTTTGGGCATAGCCCCCAAACAACTCTCGATTGAGGAGATGGACTGTCGTTAAGACGTTCCGAAAGGATAGACAAGGAGTCCAAGGAGAAGTATGATTGATCTCAAAAAGATGGTATAAGTTGAATGAATGAAGAATGATTGATTGATAAATAGGGTAGCAATAGATAAGGTAGCTCGCGAAGAATTTGAATTCTTCAACCTACGTATCCTTATGGTGCAATAAGGAAATCAGAGCTTTCATAGTTCAGCCCGCTAGGGCTAAAAACATGGTGATTGGAGGCAAGAAAATATTGGACTGATTGAATAGAAATGAGGAGAGTGAATAGACTTGATAATTGTTTGATAAGAATCACACTAAAGTCTATGAGTAAAAGTGGATACAATAAGCAATGAGCCAAATGTCTCGCACCCAAAGATATCCAGAATGAGTGTAGGAAACCTCCAGTCTCATTCCTTCTTTACTACTTAAGGCTCATGGCATGTAATCCTCATCCTAACTTTAAAGTGGAGAGAGGAAAGTCTTTGTTGTTGTTTCTTGTATTGATGAAGACCTTATCAATCGTTCGGTTCAAATTTCACTAAAGTCTATGAATAGAGGTGAATACGATGAGCGCTGGGTCATTCGTCCCATACCCAAAGATATTCAGAATGGGGGTAGGAATTCTCCAGTCCCACTCCTTCTCTATTGCTTAAGGCTTGTGTCGTACAACTTGATTCAGGATTGATAAGTTGTTGATGTAGTCCTTGCTTGTTGTATGATGCTTTATGAAGGGAGAGAGACTTGTCGATCATATGAATAGAATTGTGCTAAAGTCTATGAGTAGAGGTGAATACTATGAGCGCTGGGTCATTCATCCCATACCCAAAGATATCCAGAATGGAGGTAGGAATTCTCCAGTCCCATTCCTTCTCCATTACGTAAGGCTCCTGCCATATAATTCTAACTTTGATTTAACAAGCTTTTGCAGTTTCCACCTTTGAAGCACTTGTATAATCCACTGCTTGGTATGACCGAGGATGCCTTGATTGAGAATCTGACTTGAGGCTTCGAGCTCCACAACTTAGAAGAAAAAGTCTCATTAAGTGACCAAGGGTCTTTTGGTCACTCAATTAGACCGTGGAGTTATACAAGTTCAAAAGATTTAATTAATCAAAATTGCTTTTAATCAATTTGAATCATGGGTTTGATTTGATTGGAGAAACTACGTTAGCACCTAATCTGATGGTTAGAATTGAATTAGACTATCCTAAGGGATCATGTCATGGTTGATTACAAATTATATGTTAGAAAAATCCTAAGGGGACATGTTAATGTTAAGACTTTTGGATTAAAATTCTATGTTAAATTCTATTCCTAAAGGAGCATGTGATTATATGGGTAAAAATGTCCAAAATTACCCCTAAAGGGTAAAATGGTCTTTTGACAATTTTATGGTTATTGAATTAAGAATTCTAATTATGAAAATTCAATTAAATTCTAAACTATTCTATTGCTAAAAATGCTATTAGATTCTAAAATGTTCCTATTTCCAAAATTGCTAATATCCCTAAAATCTCTATTTAAATCTAATTTCAAATCTAAAACAAGAATTAACAAACCTAGCAATATTTCTAATATTTTTAGAAATCCTAATTAACTCCTAATTCATCTAATCAACCTAAATTCTACTAATCAAAATTAATCTAATTAACAAAACTAAATAACGAACAAAAGCAAAGAAAAGAGAATGGGCCTTTGCATAACAGAGGGGGTGTAGGCCTGGTTTGGGTGTATACACTTGGAAAAAGGGGGAAAACTGCATCCAGGCGCATGAGCCTTGGTCAAAAGCCCAATTTCAAACATGCTTCTGGTTAGAGAGGTGTAGCATGAAACTGGTGTGGGATAACAATTTCACTTTGGGCTTGGATGAACCCAGACCAATTAGAATTAAACCCAATGAATGGGATTTGACTTGGAAAAAGTCAGCAGAAATTTGAGTATACATGCACGCTCCTCATGGAAACTCAGACCACCTGCATCGGACCTCCACCATGGGCCACCGCGCTGGAAATCACTTCCGACGGCAGTGGCTACCGGAAATGAAAAAAAGGATCTACCTCTGGCCTTGTCTTGACCTCCTGATCACGAATCCAATATCCAATTTCCCTAATTTCTGACCTAGATCCATAACCAATTCCTCAAGAACCCCAAAAAATCAGATTCAAGGTTCCTCATGATAGGGGTTTGCAACAACATGGTGCAAGGTTCAACATAGCAACCAAAATGCAATGAAATGATGAAAATGGACCTACCTCCGAAGCTGAGTCTTGCTCCAACGAGTGTTGATCGGAGAAGATGAAGACGGAAAATCACTTGTTCAAACAGGTACAATATTTCCTTTATCTTCTTCTTACTTGCTTGTTTTCCAATTCTTCTTCTTCAAAAATTTTGTAGTGTGATGAGGTTGAGCTCACTCTTCTTGAAGCTTCAATGGAGTTTTAGAAATTGAGCTTTGAGTGTGAGAGAGAGAGAGTATTCATAGAGAATGATTGCAGAGGATTGAAGGTGTTGCCAAAAGGTCCCCAAAATGATGGTGGGGATGTGACTTTATAGTGATTAGGTTTGGGATTAATGTGGCTTGGAACTCAGGTTTGGAGTTAGTTAGGTGAGGCCTGAAGTTAGTTGGCTTGAACTCACTGAGTTACTCACTGAGTCAGTTTGTTATGGCCCTGAAAGTTGTTATGAAGTTGGTTGGTTAATTTAGTGGAATGTGCTCAAATGATTGCTTATGACTGGCTATTGTAGGTCAAAACTTGAATGATGACCCATGGCTTAACTGGTTTAGGTGCAAGATATAACCAACAGACTTAATTATGACTTGAAACTGTAGGTTAACAAATGTCTGGTTATGTTGTGAAAATTGAGATTTTGGTTACGTTTGTGGAGGTTTAGGTGTGACTTGCAGTTGTGAATCATTGTGATTGTGTTGGCATGACATGAACTTGTATTTTGTAGTATCTCAGTAGCTTGCAGCATTGTAGTTCTGCAGTAGGTAGGTTGTGGTATGCATTTTGCAAGTATGAGGTCGTGTGTTCTACATGTGAGACTTGTTTTGTACGATTGACTTGCAAGCCTTGGAAATCTTCGATGACAGGGGTTCATGTCTAAATCTCATAGCAGTGTAACCAGGCCCCATGAGGTTAAACCTGACTTGGTCCATCTGCAAAAATTCATGTAAAACAAGCTATGAGTCGACTCAAATAGGGGATGAGTCGACTCAAACAGAGTTTATTCCATGGTTGAGTCGACCTATGACTCGACATGTTCGGACCCAAAGCAACATGGTTTAAATGAAAATGATAAATGAGTCAACGTAAGGCGTGGGTGAGTCGACTCATTCAGGTTTCCTAGAATTGGGTCGATCTGTGAGTTGACCTGTTCGGACCCGAAGCAACATGGTTCAACTAAAAATGGGAAATGAGTCAACGTAAGAAGTGGATGAGTCGACTCATTCAGGTTTCCCAGAATTGAGTCGACCTGTGACTCGACCTGTTCGGACCCGCAGGTTTTGCTTCGAGTCACGAGTCGACTCATAGAGCTGAAACATCCAAAAATGAGTTTTGCAATGTATTATGACATTTTCTTGCATTTTTTATATGTAGTGAATATTTTATGGATGAAAATGAATGGAATTGGCCAATTGAATGAAAATGAATTGACTTAATACATGAATATGTCACTTGAAATGGATTGAATTTTGGGCTTCTATGATCATGGTTTGAAATTAGGTATGGAGAGACATGGCCTGTATGAACTAATTTGAAATGGCTTGCATAACCTCAAACCCAAGATCTACAGCTGACTCATGAAAGAAAGAAACACGAACCTTAGCAAGACCTATGGACTAAGCAGTAGTGGCATAACGATGATCAGATGAACGAATGGAGGTGGATGAAAGTTATGAGACCAAGGACCTGGGTTATGACTAATAGGCCCAAGAACCAATGATGAATACAAAATGAATGGATCAAGCACAAGAGGCTGAGTGAAACACACACTGAGTGAAAAATCACATGAGATCAGGGTTAGGAGCCACTATTAGGGTTTTCATACCCTGTAGAATGCCATAATGAGGTCTTCATGAATGTACGTCCCACAGATCAAGAGATTGGGGTTTCCAACATCACCAGATTAAAAGTCAAGCCATGAGGTCCACTAGGACACATATTCCTTGATTAAGGTTTAGTGAAGCATAACCTTCAATCCAGGTCTTTGAATCAATCAAGATACTTCTCAAACAACACCAAATCTCCATGATCCCCATCCTTAGGATATTTGGGGTTTTGGAGTCCCCTGAGCCTTGGTGCAAGTCCAAGCCAAGTTGTTGCACAAATAGACCCTAGCTCCCCAGGCCAATCATTTGGAATCCATAACAATGAATGGTGCTTATGCATGAGTTATTAATGTATGCAACTGAACCCTGGTCAGATGATTGGATAGAGATATAAAAGGAGTGGGGAGGAAAGTTTTGGGGTACAACACTCACCAAGGATTTGCATCCTCGTGCCTACGTATTCTCATTTTGAAATTAGAAATTCAGAGCTCCATAGTTCATAGAACTAAAGCGGAAAGAATTGAAAGGTTTGACAGAAGTGATGAAAGGTATAATTTGGAACCAAAAGATAATGGTGTTGTTGGAATCCATAAAGGAATGAATTTTGAACCAAAGAGTAAATAAGGCATATTGGTAAAAAAACAAAAGAAATGAAATGTTTTTCTATCAAGACAAACAACTCTTGGTTCAAAGGTGGACACTGGTTATTTGCCCTAAAAGGGTATATATGGAATCCAAAGAAAAAATGATATTTGGTTCCAAAGAAATAGTATATCACTAAGATGAATGGTTATGATTGAAGATAGATGATCATGGATCATGAAAGATATGGATGGTGTCCTAAGGCAAAAGAAGGAATAATAATAAATATGCTCGCCAAGGGTTCGAACCCTTATGCCTACGTATTCTCATTGTGCAATGACAAAGTCATAGCTCCGTAGTTCGTGGAACTAAGATGGAACAAAGAAAAGGGAGATTTGGTAGGAGTGATGAAAAGTAAACCTGACACCAAAAGACAATGGTATTGCAGGAATCCGTAAAGGTAATAGCTCTGAACCAAAGAGTAAAATAGGCATATTGGCCAAAAAATAAAGGAATTAAATGTTTGGCATCAAGACAAGCAACTCTTGGTTCAAAGGATGGACACTAGTTATTTGCCCAAAAAGGTATATATGGGACCCAAAGGAATGGTATTTGGTCCAAGGAACAATATATCCTGTTGGGGAACAAGCAATCTAAAACTAAAAGATAATGGTATTATTTTGAATCCATGAAAGAATAAACTCTAAGCCAAATAGTAAAACAAACATATTGTCCAAAAAGAAAGGAATGGAATGTTTGGCATCAAGATAAATAGATATTGGTTTAAAGGATGGACACTAGCTATTTGTCCAAAAAGTATATATGTGGAATCCAAAGGGAAATGGTATTTGGTTCCGAAGTGAAGACAATATAACACTGCTGAGAATGATGAATGATGTTGCACAAGACTTAAGAGTCATTTGATCTGAACGATATTAAAGTCTATGAACAAAGGCGAATACTTTGAATAGTTAGGGCATATGCCCTATGTGCAAAGGTACTCTAGACAAGGGTAGTAATAATCCCTCTCATTATTCTCTGTTGCTTAAGCCTCATGGCATGTGATACTCATCATAATTGGTATGGTGCGAAAGAAGACTCTCCTGGTTGCTCCTTATGATGAAATTCTGCTTATGACGACGAGGACTTGACAATCATTTGATTCGCATTGTACTAGTCTATGAACAAAGGCGAATACTTTGAATAGCTAGGGCTACGCACCATATGCAAAGGTACTCTAGACAATGGCATGAATAATCCCTCTCATTATTCTCCGTTGCTTAAGGCTCATTGCACACAACATGAATCAAGATTGACAAGTGTTGATACACTTTTGTTGTGCTTGAACAGTAGTCCATTCTGTCTACAATGTGAATGCCTTACTTTGGCTTGAAGTCTTGATCTCTTGATCTTGAGATCTTGAACTCCAGAGGTCCAGTACAACTTGAACACAAGGGACTTGCCCTATCAAGTAAACTTTGATTAACACAACCAATGATAAAAAGATCAATTGAATTATATACATAACCTAATGCATTAATCAGTCAAACTATACCCATTGATTATGTACAAGCCCTAAACTAAAGCAACATGCATATTAAGAGTTTTATAAAGCCTAGGGGCAGCAATGTCAATATACAAAAAATGATTAAGTAGGTATTAATTTCTAACAATCAAAATTCTAATTAGAATTAATTAAAACTAATTAATCCTAACAAACTCTAATAATATCACATGATCAAAAAAATTAAGGTAACCTAATTCTAACAAATTGATTTTATGCACAAAATACAAAATCAGAAAAAAAAAATACGAAAAATCCATTAAGAATGATTAAAACAAAAAGAGAAATAAGGTGAAGAAAATGAGGCAGGGGTATGAACCTGAAGGAAGGTGTGAATTGGAAAGGCCTTAGGTCTTAAGCCCAAACCTGAACAGCCAAACCCCGAGTCCAAGCCATTTATCTGTGGATCAAAGTCCAACGCATCCATGCCAAAACACCAATTCAGCAGCGCAAAGCATAAAAAAATTTCACTTCATCGTCGTTTCCAGGCTCTCACACTCTCATACGAATGTTCACACGCGAACCACTCCAACCCACAACACATGGATCCTTCAGCTTCACCTTCAACTTCATGTTTCTTTCACTCTCATCTCAACCGTTCATACAAAAGTCAAGAATAAAAATAGAATACAGATCCAAGCCAAATCTTCCTATTCAAATTGAAATCATCGTGCACTTCAATGAACTCGTTTTTTGCACGCGGAATTGAGAAGAAATCATGGATTCCATTCAAGAAATGCACGGATAATTGAAACAAGGGAAGAATATTTACCAAATTAAAGCTCTAACGCGGTGACTCTTTGGTGAATATAGGTATTGAATTCCTCCTATTTGCTTCCTCTGATCTTCTTTGCTTCACTTCCTCTTCTTCTATGCAAATGCTTGAGGTTAACTGAAGAGAAAATGTGAGAGTTTGAGGAATAAATGTGAGAGAGTTCTGAAACACAGTGAAGTTGAAGAGTGAAGCTCTCAATTTATAGACTTTGAAATTTGTTAGAGATGCAACTCAAATGCATCTCAAATTCGAATGAAACTCCATTGAGTTAGTTAGAAATTCAGAATTTAGGGTTAAAATGAGTGAATTTGAATGTGTTGGTTTCAAATTGAAATGCAGAATGTAATGTAACGTAGGGCCAGTTTGTTTTAGCTTTTAAAAAATGGATTTTTTCTTTGTATTTTTGAAAATGGATTCTAAAAAAATGTTTTTCAAAATATTATAAGTTCTTTTAAATTTGTTTTTTATAAATTAAAAGATTGAATTGTTCATTCTATAACATAAATATACATTATTGAAGATCAAAACATAGTCAAAATCATAATTTTTTCAAAAAGTTGTATCTTAAAAATGATTTTTATGAAAATCTATTTGAAATAGCTTCAAAATTAAGTGACTTTTTGAAAATTTGATATCCAAAAAAAGTTTCGATAAAATGATGAAATACCTAAAATAACATTTTATGAATAACTATTCAAACCAAAATTTCATTTGAAGCTTTTAAGAAAAGTTTCTTTGTAAATTTTTTTTACACTAAAATATATCACACTATAAAAATCATTTTTAAAAAAATCCAAAACAAACGGGCCCGTATTTAGCAGTTTAAAAAAAATCAGTTAGTGTAATGCAGAATTCGATTAAATGTAATGTGATGAAATTTAAAAATCCAAATTCTGCAACTTCTGTTAGTTATAAGGGTATGACAAATTGCTCTGTTAGAAATTTTATGCAGGGATTATCTTTCACTCTGTTAGAAAAATTACAAGTTGTAATGTGTTTGGTTTCTCTACTATGCATTTTTCAATGAGTTGCTTGGACATGTAAATGTAATTATGTTGTTGTTGGACTGTTTGGATTAGTGTATTGGACTGTGGTGAACTATAGAATGTGTAATTAAATCGTGTATGGAATGTGTATCCTTGAGTGAATTGATGTAGAAATGTTTATTTCTTATGAATGCTATACACTTGAATGCTTGGATTATGTTAGTTATGTTGTTGACAAAATGGATTGTATGGAATTGAATGAATGAATGTCGTTTTTTTGAATGTGTGGATTAGTGTTTTTGTGCTAGACTATTGATGCATTTTGGTACATGTTTTGTTAGTCATGAGAATAGCAATGTTATGTTAGATCCATTTAAGAAAAACTGGTGAAAGAAAAATGACTTGCTTTGGCTTGATTTTGTGTTTAAGAAGTGATATGCATTGAACAAAATTGTGTTTGGTAACCTAATGGTGTAAAATGTAATTTTATAGGTTTTGGCATTGCAAATGGATATTTGGTTAAGTACATCAAGGAATGAACAAAAGGATATGGGCTTGAAGATCATGGTTATGTGGTGGTGATTAGGACTTAGGGATAGATGGTTGGCTTTGGTCAACTAGTTGATAAAAAAGTTAACAGTTGACCAAATTCAACTGTAGGTTAGAATAAGGTTTTTTCTTGATGTAAAATGTATGGACTTGTAAAATGAACACAATTGACTTGTAATGTAAAAAAGGTCTTGAATGAATATGACTAGGTTTCTTTAAAACATGACTTTCACCTTGTTCAAATGCTTCCCAAGCAAAATGAGTGCATCTTAATCTTGGTGTCTCAATCATGGACCTTGAAATGGTATGTTGGAAAAAGGTAATGAACCTTAGCAATGCGTGAAACCTAAGTTTGATTTAAAACCTTGCAACTTGGACATTAATCTTGAATGAATCATACAATGCATGACATGACTCTGACCCAAAAAAATGGACTAATGTACATGGATGAATTAAGACTTAATGGCCTATAATGCTCCTATGAATCACAATGGATCAAGTGACAAACGAAGGACCAAAAGACCAATGCAACGATGCAGACATGAACCATGAATCAATGAACAAATACTTATGATCTTGAAAACACCATAGGCTTAGAATCAATAACCACGAATCAATGACCAAAGACTCATGATCTTGAAAGCACCATATGCTTAGAATGACTAAGTAGAATACATATGTATGGATAAAATCCAAAGTATATGGACATGTAGGTTAAATGGATGATTCTCATTCACAAAGCAAGTTTAATGATTGATGATGCATGACATGATGGTCAATAACCTCTTCCCCATGAATTAGGATTTCAGTCAATCCCATGATCAAAAATAAAATCAAAATGGCACACAAGTACCAAGCATCCCTAATTAGGGTTTCATGACGCACACCCTCTAATCAAGGTCTTCAAGCTAAGCATAAAACTCCACAGTAAATCTCCTAACACATGGGCCCACAATTAGGGTCTAATGATCAAATTAATGCTCAAGAGGTCAAACACAAGATCCCATAGGAGCAAAGCCAAGAATTAGGGGTTTGATGCATATATGAATACCAAGTTGTGATCTACTTGAACTAAGGTCCCAAAGATCATGAAATTAGGGTTTCACCCCACATGATGAGCAATACTCCAATCCTCAAACAAAATCCCGGTTTTTATTAACCACTAGCTTTGAATCTATGATGCTTATTAGAAAGTATTAACATGAATTAATTATGCACATGAATGAGGCATGAATGAGTACAAATGAATCTTAAGTCATAGTTTAGATTAAAAATGAAAAGGGGAGGGCAAATTTTGGGGTATGATGGATAAGTCTTGGTGGAAGACTTGTACAAAAATCTAACATAGTAGAAAATCTCTCATAGGTAGTGAGGGGACTGGATTATTCTTGGTTGGAAAGAGGAACCAGTATATATCATTGTGTCTTTTACTTTCTACATTTATTTTTCAACATGTTTACTTTCATATCAATTATGAAAAATAACAAACCTGGTGTTAACGCTTCAAATTGAGAAAAGTCCAATAAATATATTTCACCCCCCTCTTAGAGACCGTGCATAAACTTAAAAATTAGTATCACAACATGTTCAAGTAATTTGGTCTTGTGATCCATAATGGCTTCCGCAAACCCGGTGTTCATGGATGTTGGCAGCAATAGCAAACCTTCATTGTTTTGTGGTGAATACTTCGATTTTTGGAAAATTCGCATGAAGGTTCATCTAGAAGCACAAGGAGAAGATATATGGGATGTTGTACAAAATGGTATGTTTGTTCCTACTAGTGTTGTCAATGGTGTTGGGACATCAAAGATTCAAAGTTCATGGAATAAAGATGATAAGAAGAAGGTACTCTATGACAAGAAAGCAATCAACATACTTCAAAGTTCACTTAGTATGGATGAATTCTTTCATGTCTCTTAACAACGACAAAAAAATATGGGATACAATAGTGGAAACTCATGAAGGAGCTGCTGAACTAAAGAGGTCAAGGTTGAATACGTTGAGTCAAGAGTACGAGTTATTCATAATGCAGCCTAGAGAGTCAATCCATGCTCTGCAAAAGAGTTTTGTTCACTTAATTAATCACCATATTATTCTCGGCAAGACTTTTACTAACGATGAATTAAATCTTAAAGTGCTTAGGTCTTTAACTAGGGAATGACAACCAAAGGTGACAATGATATCAGAAAAGAATGGTCTTTCTACTATGATGTCCGCCTCCTTATTCGAAAAACCTCAAGAGCATGAAATGGAACTTGAAATATTGGAGAAGCATGAAATAAAAGTAAGAGATTCAAAAGATGTTATCTTAAAGACAAAAGTCAAATTTCATGATAGCAGTCAAGAGGGGGAATCGACTTATGACGATGATGATCTTATCATAAAGTTTGAAAATATCTTGAGAAAATAAAGAAAAAAGGAGATCATTCAGAAAGAAGCACCAACAAGGAAAGTTATATGTTTTGAATGTGGAAAAAAGGGACATGTCAAGAGTGAATGTCCTACACTTGAAAAGAAAAATAAATTCAAAAGAAAGAATCACAAAAGGGAAAAGAGAGAATATGTATCATGGGATAACAATGAAATAAGTTCATCTTCAGATGAAGATCATGCAAACAAAGCATTGGTGGCCTCAGATAATTCAAGTGATGAAGAACATGAGGCTAGTGATTTTGAAACTGATGATATTCCATCTTATTATGAATTACAAAGTTCTTTTCATGAATTATATGATAAAAATTTGAAACTTTCTAAAAAATGTTTAAGTCAAAAGAAAAATATTTTAAATATAGAAACAAAGGCTAATGACACTCAAGTGGAGTTAGACTTAATAAAAAATTCAGCATGCCAAAATTATTCATCTCTTGAGTTTTAAATTGTTGAATTAAACCAAGAAATTATGAAATTTGAAATTTGAAAATTGATTTAGAAAATGTGTTATGTAGTCAAAAAATTTCAAATGATAAATATGGTCTTGGCTTTACTAACTTTGACAAACCTAGTAAAAGTCAAACCATATTTGTAAAGGATACTAACAAATTCAACAATGAAGAATCACAGATAGAACATGTTGTAAATGATCATAAAAGGAATCATGTTTTTAGATCTACTTATTTCTATTGTAAAACAAAAGGCCATAGTACTAATGCTTACTACATAAGAAACTATGTTATTCCTTGTAGTGAGTATGTATGGGTGAGGAATGTATCTAACCTAAAAGGACCCAAAGAAAAATGAGTACCTAGATGTAACTAATTGTTTTGTAGGAACTTGAAGGTCATATGCTAGAATTGTCAAATCAAGATTGATTCTTTAAGACACAAGACTGTATGATATGGTAGTTCTAAAAGTTTCATTGATTGAAAATATGTTTTTAAGAAGTATCGACATTGATATCATCTTTGACATCAAATCCTTATGAAGGAGATACATGTCTAATTTTGTGCTATTAATTTTCAATTATAATAATTCATCCTTCCTATGTTATCACTTTACTTTGTACTTTATTATACTTTGTCTTCTTTTCGATGATGTCAAAAAGGGGGAGAAATAGTAGGTATTGTATTTGTTCTTGTTCATAATATTTTCAGGGGAGAAAGTCTTGAATTGTAAAAGCAATGGGGAGGTTTTAGTTGCTACTCAATTTTTCAAAATCTCACATATTGAAGCAACTCATTGACGAACAAGTAAAATTTCAAAGGATGTTTTGTCATCATAAAAAAGGGGGAGAATGTGAAGAAGAGTTCTTCTTGTTCTTGGTTTATAATTTTGATGAAGACAAACACATAAAAAAAAAGAAATTAAAGCTTGAAGACTAGAGCAATCAAGTTCAAATGATCATAAGCTTTGGAAATTCAATGCAAGAATCAATATGGTTGAGTATTCTTTACAATTCAAGTATATATATCTTAATTGCTCAGAATTATCATAATTATTTTATCTCGTGCATGCATTCATTTTAACATCACGTGAAACTTGTTTGAAACTTAATTTTTAAATATTTTTCACTTTCATATCAGGTGTAACCGGTTACACCAATTGGTTAACTGGTTACATAAACGTAAAAATGGTTTTTCCGAAGATTGTTTCAAACATTCTATTTTTGATAAATTGTGGCATGTGAAACCGACGTAACAGAACTTTAAAACAGCCATAATTTGACCGGTTACTCCAAATGTAAAAATACCTTAGTTTTTTAAAAAGTATCAGGTGTAATCGGTTACACCTTTTATGGTAACCGGTTACACACTCAAAAATTTCAAATTTTCATGAAAATCTGATTCCAACATTTTGCAACTTTCATACATCAAACATGGTAATGTTTCATGAATATACAATCTTTCAGAAGGATATATTGCATGTATATGTACCTGTGGTTTTAGTTTTTCAAAAAGAAACTCTTAGACACAAAAAAATATATTTTAAAAGAGATTCTTTAATATACAACTTTCACATCTCATAATCCAAACAAGTTTCTAAACTTTCAAATATGAAATTTTCTGCATGAACTTTCATACATAGTCATTAAAGTTTCACTCATATTATTCTAAGCACTTAGGTGTATATATTTGGATTGTCATTAATAAAAAGAGAAGATCAATTAATATATAATTGATTCAAGATCTATAACTTCTGTTATAAACTCATATCTATGTATACCTTGTTGTCCATAATTGTTGGAAATAATAGAGTGAAAAAGAAATTATTATTTTATTTTTCTCTTGTGTTGATTATATTAGAAGATTGTAGGATATATCTTGGTAGAAGACTTGTACAAAGATCTGACATAGTGGAAAATCTCTCACATGGAGTGAGGGGACATAATTACTCTTGTTTTAAAAGAGGAACCAGTATATATCATTGTCTTTTACTTTCTGCATTTATTTTTCATCATATTTACTTTCATATCAACTCTGAAAAATAACAAAGTCAGTGCTAACGCTTCAAATCAAGAAAAATCCAATAAGAAAAGAGGTTTTTGGGTGAAAAATAGGAACTAAGGAGAAAATAAGGGAGTGGTGAGAATTAAGAGATATGTTGGGACTTAGTGTAATTATCAAGAGATTAAATTAGGTTTTGAGATAAAAAAGGATTAGAGACCTAAGAGTTGTCAGTGCGTGAAATAGAGTTTGGAAGAGCAAGGGAGGTTAGGGCTTGAAGAGGGAAGAACAAATCATCACCAATTCAGAATTTTGCAAGAAATTTAAGGTAAGAGGAGAGAAAGTACATCTATATGGGTGTTTGGCACAAAAGGGTAGAGAAGAGACACCCTTACTCTCATTAGGGATTGCACGAATTCTGTTTTGATTTATTATTCTTGTGAGATGATTTGATAATTTGATGATCGATTGTATTGTTATATGATTTTTTCCACTGAATTCATGTTGTATTATTTTGTTTATGAGTATGTGATTTTCAGCCATTGTTGGAAATTTGAAGCTTTGAACATGATTCTAAATTTGATGAAAGTGATGACTGAATTGTGTGTCAAATTGCTATGATCAAGGACTTGATATGTGAACTATAATATGTTTGATTGTGATTCGGGGATGAGTCGACTCAAATAGGGGATGAGTCGACTCAAACAGAGTTTATTCCATGGTTTAGTTGACCTATGACTCGACATGTTCGGACCCGAAGCAACATGGTTTAAATGAAAATGATAAATGAGTCTGTAAGACCCCAATTTTGTCCCTAAGATCCCTCATGGCATCATATCATATCATCACATTGCCTCAAGGATCATTATGCACCTTGCTTCCTTCCCTGTGGGTGGGTTATTTTTTTAGAGTGGTTCTTGATCACCAAGCATGTTTTGCATTTGTATATCATTGCATTTCTTTTTATCACTAACCAAAAGTACAAAAATATGTCATCTGACCCTTGTCTTGCAGATGAAGCAATCAACAGTCAAAACAGTCAAAGGCATTCATTGAGCAATAGATGGTGGCCATTCTTGAGAATTTGGACCCCACAGTCATTGTCAAGAGTTCATTTGAACCATGATATCATTTTGAATCAAAATCCCAAGTGGTAGAGGCTTGAATCTCATCAGAACAATTCCCAGTCAACTGAAAGCCTAGAAAGTCAACTGCCAAGTCAATAGTGGATTTGGAGGTGGGAAGTGATTAGAAATACTTCATTCATGTTCAAACAAGTCTCATTTGACATTTCAAACATCAACATTGAAGAAAATAAAGTCAGGTCAAAACTTTCCAAAAATAGAAAGTGACTTATAATTCAAATTTGCCAAAAATGGAAAGGTTTTAACCTAACTTCAACTTCAAATTACATCATCAAGAAAGCTTCAAATGAAATTTTGTTGAACATGAAAGTTGTAGATCTTTCTCTCCCATTTCCAAAAAGTCCAAGATCATGGATTTCTCATATGTGGTTAAGGAGATATGATCAAAACATGGCAAAGTGTGTATGAAGATTCAAATGTGCATAACTTCTCAACCAAAGCTCCAATTCAAGTGGCTCTTTTTTGTACATTCTTCTTTTGACCTCTACTTTCAAAATCATGCATTGCATTTCATCAATTGTCATCATATGAACATGTGCCAATTCACTTGATTTTTGGAGGGAATTTTTGAAGTTTAAAATTGGTCAATTATTTGAACATTCTATCATTGCCAATAGCTCCAAAATGACATTTTAAGTGAAATTCAATCCAATTTCGTGTACTGTTCACCATGCATTTTCATGCATAAGGTGAAATTGCTAAATTGCACAAGCACCTCATTTTTGCTAATCCACTTACCATTTGCTTAAACATGATTAAGAGCATGATTAGGAAAGAGTATATAACACAAACCCTAACTGTTTTCAGCTAACAACACTTATAATTTCAGATCTAGATCTAGAATTCTAAATTTTTCTCTCACTTTTTTCTTGCAATTTCTTCAAACACAAGCCATTTCCATTACTTGATTCATCATCTGGAAGCAACTTTGAGCAAGATTGAAGGAAGAATCAAGAGAATCAGTGCAGTTTGAAGCATGCTCGAGGCTTGGAAGCATCAATGGTGAAATCTGATTTTGGAGAGATCGTGCACAATTAAGCTTCAATTCTTCATCCAATCATCCATACTAGTGTTATAGAAGAACTTTTGAGCATTACCAAAGCCTGAATCGCACGAATTCCAAAGCTGCTCTTCAAGAGGTCATGAATTGATTCTCTCCTTTCTCAAAATTCTTATGCTATTGTTGTTGATCTCTTAATGCTGGTTATTCTGAGCTTTAGATCATTAAATTCCATGCAGAATTGAGTTAGTTAGGTCGATTTAAAGTTTTGTGCATGAATGTTGTTGGCTTCGATTTGCACTGTTCATGATGAACACGATGAAGATGATGAAATTTCATTTCCAGGCCTTGTTTTGATCTTTCGAAATTCTTTTCCTGAGTTTTGCATGTGTTTGTGAAAAGCTCGCTTGTGATTGGTGCATGCAATTGCCATGCTGGTTTGTGATTGGTCCATGCGTGTTGACCTGCGTTGACCAGAGCCAGCGTTTAAATGAAACGCTGTGTTTTGCAGCTTGGCGCCTGATTCATTTCAAATTTCCTCCGTGTTCGATTCCGTGCCAATGCAATTATTTCAAATGCCATGCTGATTTTCTCATTTCCCTCCATTCATTCATATGCTATGCTTCATCATTTTTTAAATTTTTCTCCATCTTTAAAAATTCATATCTAATTGAATAATGATCCCAAAAATATGTGGTTTTTTGCATTGTGTCACATTTTCTGTCTAGTATTTTTTGATCATTTTTCCATAAATTGTGCTTGGCTGGAAAATATTTTGTGCTAGGGTTTGTGTACATGTTTGCATTTTGTACCTTGCTTTGCCATATCATTTGTGAAATGCTGAGTTTTTATCCAATGAATCTGAAATTTTACATGTTGAAACTAGACACTTTGCTTGAAATTATGGTGTTAAGTTGGTATTTTTATCATGTGTCATTGCTGTTTTATGATCATGTTAAGGTAGGTGTGACAATTTATGTCACACCTTTGCTTGTCCAACTTATGTGATGTGTTTGCCTTGCCAAATGAATTCCAATTGTTCTGATTTTTTGTATGATGATTATTATGGATGTTGTGAATAAGCATGAATTTTCTTGGAATTATTTGAATCATTTCTGATTTAATTGAGATTTTTCATTCTGGTTGATCACATTTGAGCCTTTAATTTGCCTTGAACTTCATTTGATTGTGAAATGCTTGTTCCTTATCCCATGCTTGTGAAATTTTGCATGTTATTTCTAGACATGTTTATTGTTGTTTTGGCTTTGGTTTGAGGTCTTTATCATAATCCATCTCTGTTTTATGCCTATGCTAACTTGGTGTGACAATTGGGGTCACACATGTGCTTGTCTTGTGCTTGTCTTGACTTATGCTATGTGATTGCCATGCCTAATGATGTCCAATGCTCCTAATTTTTTGTGTGGTGATCATGTTGTATGGCCTGTTTACTCATGAATTTTGCCAAGATTATTTGAATCATTTTTTATTTAATGTGCATTTATTGCTTCTGATGTCACAATGTGGTCACAATTTGCATACCTTGCCATGTTTTGATCATGAAATGGATTTGGTATATGATATTGATGTGAGACCTTTTGTATTGTTTCAAGATGTATTTGAAGTTGATTCATGTTAGTTTTCAGCTTCTGTTTTGAATTTTTTCTCCATCTTTGACCCTAGGCTTTGACCTAGTGGTTTGCCTCTCATGTTTGAGCTTTGATTTCAGGTTAAGCATCCAAGTTACATGGTTAAGGATAATCCATCATTTGAGCATTGATGTTTTCCTTTGATTACTAATCTTTGTGTGTTTTGTAGGTTGATGTTGACTCATTTGAGTTTGACCTTTGGCTTGCACATTGTGAACCTTGTCTGTTTGTCTGATATTAACTGTTGGTTGTTTGTCTGTATAGTTATACTGATTTGTTTGATGTTTCCACAGGTACATTAGTTGCTTAAGTTCATTTTGAACTTGCTTTTGCTTGGTTGCTTAACCACTTAGGTATAACCTCTCTTCTTCATGTAGTCTGGAAGACCTGCCCTGTTATGTGGGCAGGCACCTGTCTGAAGTCCTCCTTAAGAGGCAATGCTTGTGATTGTTTATCTTTGTGCCAAGCAGGAAAAGTCCTCTTATGAGGCAATTGGTAGATAAAAGAGATGTGTAGTCCATCTCCTACTATTCAGTGTGTCATCCACCTTGCTCACACCATGTGTTGATGCATTGTGGATATTAACCCAAGATCTTATAGAGTCAAATCACTTGTGGAGAAGAGTTCCAACTTTCTGAACTCCCACACATTCTATTGTTTAAAGCTCTCCCAGGCCAGGGATAAGAGCTATGAGGCACACCCCTCGTCTCCATTTCATCTGCTTCACCCTAACTCTCAATGTTAGGGTTAAGAGCTCACATTACCCCATTCCAGTTGACTTTAAAGTCTAACCTTGCTTGAGCCTAATTGATTGTATATAGTGTGTGCTAATTGACTTGTTTGTTACTTACTTGATTCATCTGTGCATATGTGCTTGAGTGTGTCTTTGTGCATTTTTCATCATCATTTGTACATCATTTCATAAACTTTGCTTTATAGCATTTTTGCTGTGTCCATGGAGGAGACAAGCATAAGTCCATTACTTGGCAGTTGTTCCTATGATATGGTAGGAGATTGGTGTAAATCCATTGATTGGTATCCGGTATCCATGTTTGTTTTGTGAGGCTAGTATAAGTCCATAGATTGGCATCTGGTATCATTGTTTTGTTTTAGGAGATTGGTATAAATCCATTGATTGGTATCCGGTATCCATGTTTGTTTGTGAGATTGGTATAAGTCCATTGATTGGCATCCGGTATCCATTTCTCATTTGCTTATTTGCATTGTTGCCTTTTCCAAAGGAATCACTTGAATCATCTACATATGATTTCAAGAGGTGAACATCTAAGAAGTTTTACACTCCCTCACCCTCCCACCTTTCGTTTCTTTAAACCTCCATCTTTGCATGTTAATCTCAAACCTGAAAAATATTGTGCAAACATTTTCATTTCTTTTCAAATTAGAAACCTAGGCTTTAGGCCTTTGATTTTTCAAACTCCATTTCATAATACTTTTTTGAATTGAATCCTAATCATACTTTGACCACTCTTTTGTGAATAAATCCTAATTGGTTAATCCAACTCATTCAATTGTTTTGTGGCTTTGTCCATTCTTGATAAGTTTTCATACATTAGCCATAGGTTTGATTTATCCTAGTTGGTTGATGTTAATCTCGCCTTTATCCTTAGTGACTGAATTGTAAGACTTCCTTGCTTATTATAGGGTTAACCCCTCACTAGCAAGTTGAATCTTTTCTCACATGGTGGACTTGTTGTTTGTATAAGGTTGAGTTTTCTCCCGTGGATAACGAAAGACCTTAGGGCTTTTGTTTTAAAATGAATCCACTCATATTTTGGAAATCTTTTAGCCGAACTACGGCGTTTTGATCCTTACCTTCCATGGAAAGGTACGTAGGCAACGGGTTCATCCGTTCAAACACAAAAATAATAACTTGTATATTCTTTTCTCATCCTTTCAATCCATGTTTGCACAATAAATATTTCATAAACAAATAACATTTCGTACAACAAGTGTGAAAAGGGCTCCCTAGGAGTACCTAGGACGTTTTGGGTGCCTAACACCTTCCTATTGCGTAATTAACCCCTTACCCAGATCTCTGATCTTTTCATTAGTTTTCTATGTGTAAAACTTCTTAGGCTTTTGTTCGCTTTTTAGCCATTCCTTTGGATAAATAAAAGTGCGGTGGCGACTCGATTCTTTGTATGCTTTGCTTATGATTTAGTCAATAAATCATAAAGTGACGAATACTCCGCTACAGAAAAGTGGCGACTCTGCTGGGGATCTTTCCTTGGTGGTTTTGCCTACTTTTCACCCTTGTTGTATGATATTGTTTATTTGTTATATGACATATTTTTGTACAATTTGGGATAACTGTATTGATTGTAATGTTTGAATTACTTGATATACAATTGTTGTTTGATTGGTGGTCTCTGTGAGATGAGTTCTATACCCGAACTCGAGTGCACCTTAGGATAGGAGAATGGCGTAGTCTCGTCGACTTGTGTGGAGTATTCCTTAACTAGTTGGCTTGCGAGTCCATTCACTTGGTGGAGGTCATGTTGGATTAATAATGTCACACAAGTTATTTGTGGTTAGGCATTATTCTTTCAATCATGTGCCTTAGAAGCCAAGGACCTTAGTTTACCAAGCCCATCTTGGCCTATTTTTAGGACGTAGTGCGGAGGTCGTTCAGATGTAAGATCTGATGCGATTGTTACGCGATACTACACTCATAAGAGTCTCTCTTGAGAATATTTTTGGAATACGAGTATTCGTTCCTCCGATAATATCCGAAAGATGGGATGATGACTATGGGAACCTCTGGTAGAACATGCTCGGCAGGTTTGAACCCTAGTACACTCCCTTTGGGTGGTTCTTAACCGAGACTCCATGCTCGTGACTCTCAACAAACCCGTGATTCATGGTTGAGTCGTTCAGACATCCTTAATATCAATGGAACTTGGGTGTCGATAAGGTGTAAACCATAATCCACCAAAATGGATGATTGATATTAAGGATGATTGAGCCGGTTCATGCATTGTTAATATCAATGGAACTTGGGTGTTGATAAGGTGAAAACCATAATCCACCAAAATGGATGATTGATATTAAGGATACTATGAGCTTTCCCATGACCTTTGTCTGGTGTGCTTTGCTTGATCCTTGAGTGTGATTGTTGAATTCATACATTCATGCATTCATCCGCATTCATGTCATCAGAAAAATGAGAAAATTTTCAAGGAACTTAAAGGGTTTATTTGCAAAAGTTTCAGACATGGAAAGACCAAAAAGGCATACAAAGAAGTACAGCTTTAGACAGCCCGATCTGAAAGAGTTAAGGAATCTGACATCTTATGTATTAGATCCCTTGGGTTTCAAAGCTCGTTATGGGAAGCTTCTGCCTCTGTTGACTACTCAGGTTGACGAAGGGTTGATGAGTACCTTGGCTCAGTTCTATGATCCTCTGTATCATTGCTTCTTTTTTCCGGACTTTCAGCTGTTGCCTACGCTTGAGGAGTATGCTCATCTTGTGGGTATTCCTATTCTGGATCAAGTGTCGTTCAGTGGCTTAGAGAGTATTCCGACTTCTCGAGAGATCGCAGACTTGTTGCACATAGATGAATCCCTGATTGAAGCGCATATGACCACCAAAGGTGGAATTCAGGGTCTTCCTTCTGATTTCCTCATTGCTCAAGCTACCATTTATGGGAAGGCCATGAGTGAGGATGCCTTTGAGGCCATATTTGTGCTGCTCATCTATGGTTTGGTATTGTTCCCCAACATTGACAAATTTGTGGATGTGAATGCCATTAGGATCTTTTCGGTTCTTAATCCCGTTCCTACTCTGTTTGGTGATGCTTATTTCTCTTTGCATCTGAGGAATGCAAAGGGTGGAGGATTTATTGTGTGTTGTTTGCCTCTGCTGTATAAGTGGTTTATTTCTCACTTACCGCAGACGTTTGCTTTCAAGGAGAACAAGGGATGTCTACGGTGGTCTACGAGACTTATGTCTCTCACTAATGACGATATCTCTTGGTATGATCGCGTGTATGATACAGTTCAGATTATTGATTATTGTGGTGAATTCCCTAATGTGCCTCTTCTTGGTACATGTGGTGGGGTCAGCTACAATCCTATCTTAGCACGTCGTCAGCTTGGGTTCCCCCTAAAGGATAAACCTCATAGCATTCTGTTAGAAGGTGTGTTCTTTCAGGAGGGTAAAGATCCCCAAGGCCTGAAAGCCAGGATGGTCCGCGCTTGGCGCAAGATTCACAAGAAGGGTAGGAATGAGTTGGGTCTGAAGAACTGCATTGCTTTGGATCCGTATACTTCTTGGGTCAGACAGAGAGCTTCTGAGTATCTTATGCCGTATGATTATCCGAGACCTACACCGTTGGATGTGGCTGGGCCTTCAACCCTCCCTAACCAAGGCGTAGAGGAGTTGAGAGAAGAAGACCTTTCACGTGCCTGGATCCGTGAAAGAGAAGAGTTGCTTCAACAAATCAAGGAGAAGGACGCTCTGATTGAGTTTCTCGAGCATCAGGTGATAGATGATCCGAATGATACCTGGACTTCTCTGCTTCCTCAGTCTTCCAAGTTCTGGAAGAGGAAATATGATCGACTCGCTAAAGAGAAAGCGGATATGGAAGCGGCCTATGAGAGAGAGATCAAGAAACTTTGTGTATCTCGTCTTCCAGCATCTCGAGCTTCTAGGGATCCATAGGATGTTCATTTTCCTTTTCCCTTGTAATAATAAAAAATGTAGTACTTCTTTGTCTTGAATATATTCGATGAGATGTTTTCCATATGCGATTAAATGCTTTAAATTTCGAAAATTGCAAATAGAACCCTAAAAGTTCCTTGAAAATAAAAACAAAGCATATGCACTAGCATTGCATGCATCATCTTGCATAAGCAGGTTGTTCCGGTCTTCTTGTCTGTGGCCTAACTCTGCGCTCTTCATTTATTTTGAAGACAAGCTGACTCATCGGTATTATACCAGAGCCAATTCTGCAAGAGTGATGGATCAGTTGGAACAAGAGAACAGAGAGCTGAAGGAAGAAGTCGCCAGACTCGGTGCTCTGATGGAGCAATTGTTGGCTGCTCAGCATCAACCGTCTCCACCTCCTGCAACTCCTCCCCAGAGGACTGTTATATCTGAAGTGGTTTCTTCAACTGTGCCAGCTGCCAGTGCCCACTTCGTGCCGCATGCCATGCCAGCCGGGTTTCCGTGGGGTATGCCTCTAGGTTTCATGCCTGATATTCCAGCTCCTACCTTTTCTTCTATGCCGGCATCTAGCCCGGTCCTTGCTATGCCTCCTCCTGTCGTGCATACCATTCCCAGGGTAGACGACACCATCTATCATTCTGAGCCGTCAGAGGGCCCAGATGTTAATGAGAAGATGGAAGCTATGAATGATCAATTCCTCGAGCTCTGAAAGGAATTGAAGACCCTCTGAGGGAAAGATTTGTTCGGCAAGTCTGCAGCCGAGTTATGCCTGGTTCCCGGTGTGAAGATTCCGGTCAAATTCAAAGTCCCTGACTTTGAGAAGTATAAGGGGAACACCTACCCTCTCGCTCACCTGGTCATGTACACCAGGAAAATGTCTACTCAGACTGATAATGATCAGCTTCTGATTCATTACTTTCAGGATAGTTTGTCCGGTGCGGCTCTTCGTTGGTATATGAGCCTTGATAGTGCAAACATCCGATCCTTCAATGATCTTGGCGAAGCCTTGGTCAAGCAGTACAAGTATAATGTTGATATGGCTCCTGACCGTGATCAACTCAGGGCCATGTCCCAGAAGGATAAAGAGACATTCAAGGAGTACGCCCAGAGGTGGCGAGAATTAGCAGCTCAGATTACTCCTCTGCTGGAAGAGAAGGAGATGACTAAGATCTTTTTGAAGACTCTTAGTTCATTTTATTATGAGCGGATGGTTGCGAGTGCTCCCTCTGATTTCACCGAGATGGTGAACATGGGGATGCGTTTGGAGGAAGGTGTCCGTGAAGGACGGTTGTCTAAAGATGAAGGCTCTTCTAAACGATATGGGGCGTTTAAGAAGAAAGATGGGGAGGCACATGCTGTGCAATCCCATGTTAAACCTAGAAGACCCTCTGTTAAGAGGAAGCCTGTGCGTCATGCCAGCAGTCAGCACCAGGTGGCTCATATATCACCTGTTTTCAGAGATAATTCTCAGCGGTATCAGCAGCCTAATCAGCATCAGCATCAGTAACAACCTCAGTATCAACAGCAACATCGTCCACAGCAACAGGCTTACCAGCCTCGTGGCAGCACCAGTAATCAGGCCAATCTGAATTATGATAGGAAGAAGATCAGTTTCGATCACATTCCTATGTCATATGCTGAATTATATCCTTCCTTGTTGGAGAGGAAACTGGTTACCCCGAGGGATCCTCCGGTTGTGCCTGCTAACCCGCAGTGGTGGTACAAGCCCGATCAACATTGTGTTTATCATTCTGGTGCTCCGGGTCACAATATTGAAAACTGTTATCCGTTGAAAACCAAGGTTCAAGACCTTATGATATGCGGAATTCTGAGCTTTGAGGACTCAGGCCCGAATGTTACGAAGAACCCATTGCCCGAGCATGGGAAGTCGGTTAACATGGTCCAGGGTTGCCCTGGCAAGTATAAAGTCAAATATGTGAGCCATATTCGACAGTCTTTGGTCGAGTTGCATCGTTTGTTGTGTCAGTACAGTCATATGGAGCATGACCATGACAGATGCCGTATCTGTTCTGTCAATAAATTGGGTTGCCGCCAAGTGCGAAGAGAGCTTCAAGAGCTATTGGATGAGGGTACCATTGAGATTCTGCAGAATCGGAATGTTGATGAAGATGAACCAGAGGTGAATGTGATTTCTCCTGTGTTCAAATTGCCCGAGCCTGTTGTCATCCGTTATGATGGTAGCAAGCCGAAGGTCTCTCCTTCTCTGGTCATCAAGCCTGCGGGCCCTGTGCCTTATTCTTCGGATAGAGCTATTCCCTTCCGGTACAATCCAGTTGCTGTGGAAGATGGGAAAGAAGTGCCGTTGCCTTCAACTTCCGTTGTTAATATTGCTGATGTGAGTGGATTGACCCGTAGTGGTCGTGTGTTTTCTACGCCAAAGCCTCAGGCTAGAGCTGATGTTTCTGATTCTATTGTTCGTCCGGTTGGGACTGCGGTGAATGTTCCGAATCCGGCACCTGTTGCTAAACCCTCCTCTGTACAAAAGACTCCTGCTTCTTCTGTTGGCCCGAGTGGCACTGTGAATGAAGAATGTGATGAGATGCTGAGGCTCATCAAGAAGAGTGAGTACAACGTTGTAGACCAGCTTCTACAAACGTCGTCCAAGATCTCTGTGCTATCTTTGCTTCTGAATTTAGAACCCCATAGGGAGGCTCTGCAGAAAGTTTTGGACCTGGCTTATGTTGATCATGATGTCACAATTGAACAGTTTGACAATATAGTTGCAAACATCACTGCTTGCAACACTTTGAGTTTCTGTGACGCTGATCTCCCTAAGGAGGGAAGAGACCACAACATGGCTCTACATATTTCTATGAATTGCAAGACAGATGCCATGTCCAACGTGCTGGTGGACACTGGGTCATCTCTAAATGTATTGCCGAAGACCACTCTTTCAAGATTGTCATATCAGGGGCCTCCCATGAGGCAGAGTGGTGTTGTTGTGAAAGCTTTTGATGGGCCGCGTAAGACTGTGATTGGGGAAGTTGATCTCCCAATCAAGATTGGACCAAGTGATTTCCAAGTTACCTTTCAGGTTATGGATATCCACCCATCTTATAGCTGTCTCCTTGGTAGACCATGGATTCACAAGGCTGGCGCCGTGACATCCACCCTACACCAGAAGCTGAAATTCGTTAAGAATAAGAAACTGGTTGTGGTAGGGGGAGAAAAGGCTCTCCTAGTTAGCCACTTGTCTTCTTTCTCATATATTGATGCTGAGGATGAAGTTGGAACTCCTTTCCAAGCTTTGTCTGTTGATGAGCCGATTGAGAAGAAGTCTCCTTCATTTGCTTCCTATCGTGATGCGAAACTGGCCATCGAATGTGGTGCAGTTGCTGGTTTAGGGAAGATGATTGAGCTTGAAGACAACAAATCCCGGGCTGGCATTGGCTAATCTTCCGGGGCATTCAACGAGCAAAGGTCTGTTCAAGAGTGGAGGTTTCATCCATGCTGATCAAGCTGAGGAAGCTGCTGCTATTCTGGAAGAGGATGCGGAGGACTTGAGCAACTTCATCATACCTGGTGGTGTCTGCCACAATTGGGTCGCTGTGGATGTTCCTACGGTCATTCATAAGTCAGCGTAATTTGTTCACTTTGTTCAAAACCCTTCTCCCACGCCAAAAGGAGAAGTGATGACATTGTTGGCAGCATTTATACAATGATATTTCATTCAATGAATGCATTGTTAAACATTTGTTTTTCCATTTGTTTTAACTTTTTGCTTTTGCATGAAATCAGTGATCACAAAAAACCCTAAAAACAAGAATAAAAACAATTTTTTCATCTGCATAATGATTTGCTTGTTTAAATTCTAAAGCCTTTATTATCCAAAATCATTATGCAGGTTGATTCTTAAACCCATTGAACATAATGATCCAACGCCATCTCCCAATTTTGAATTCCCTGTATTTGAAGCAGAGGAAGATGATGTTGAAGGGATTCCTGATGAGATTACCCGTCTCCTTGAGCACGAGAAGAAGATCATTCAGCCGCACCTTGAAGATCTGGAAACAGTCAACTTGGGGTCTGAAGATTGTGTTCGTATGGTGAAGATTGGGGCACTTCTTGAAGAGTCTGTCAAGAAGGGGTTGATCAGTTTGCTACGAGAATATTCCGATATCTTTGCTTGGTCGTATGAAGACATGCCGGGTCTAGATACAGATATTGTGCAACATTTCCTGCCCTTGAAGCCTGAGTGCGTGCCTGTGAAGCAGAAGCTCAGAAGAACTCATCCAGATATGGCAGTGAAGATCAAAGAGGAAGTTCAGAAGCAAATTGATGCGGGGTTTCTGGTGACTTCTACATATCCTCAATGGGTGGCCAATATTGTGCCTGTGCCTAAGAAAGACGGAAAAGTTCGTATGTGTGTTGATTACAGAGATTTGAATAAGGCTAGTGTAACACCCCAAAATTTGCCCTCCTCATTCATGCATTCATTTAGCATTTCATATTGCATTTCATCATGTCAATCAGAATTAGATCCGAAAAAAAAAAACGAAAAAAAAAATAATAATAATAATAATAATTTTTTACAAAAATAAATAAATAAATAAATAAAATATAATAAAAAATTTTGGACTTGGGTCTCTCTCATTTGAGCCCACAAAACCATGAAATTCAGTCTATAAAAACCAAGGCTTCACTTGAGAAAAAGGAAGAGAAGCAAAATACTCTGAGGTTTCCTTGAAACAAAACCCTTGACAAAACCTGGAGAGAAACCTGACAGAGAACTCAGAGTAACCCCCAGGCAGCTCTGAAAAATTCAATCTGACTCACACACTTTCATTGCCTTGCAAACCCAGCCGTGCCATTTAATTTCAACCGGTCTCTCCCATCAGGTTTGTCTCATTCCCATGATTTTATGCTCTTAATTTGGATCATCTGAATGTATGAGGTATGATGGATGAATTTCATTATGTTTTTGCCCACGGGTTTAATTATGCATGAATGGGTGAAACCTATGCCTTGAATGTTTAATCACATGATTTCTGAAATGTATGCCACAGGGTTTGAGGTTTCTGAAACCATACTGTTATTCATGAAAAAAATGCTTATCGTGTTTCACTAACCCTTTTGTTGAGTTTTTGTGAGGGCTCATATGACTTTTGCAGGGATAACTTGCGTGGTTTCCCACTTTATATGTGGGATAACCCCTGGAGGTTCATTCCGATTATCTGTACTGACTCACCTTTCTTTGATGGCATTAGCTTGGGAGATCCCTGGGTTTCTTACTCCTTTAATTGCTGTTACTTCGGATCTTCATCCGTGTGGTACTTTTACCTCTTCTCCGCATTTTATCGCTTTCTTAGCTGGAAGATCTCGATAGGAGGCATTTGTTTTCTTTTGTTTATTTACTTCTGAGCCCCTTGTTGGCACATTTACTTTATACATGTTTGTTTTGTATGCGTTCGTATCCCTGCAGGTAGCGCGGTTCCTTCGTCAAGGACTGCCTTTTTGCCCTTTTGCATGAGTAACCCTCAAACCCTAAAACCCAAATCAACACGTTAACTCCTTCTACTACAGGCGAGTAAGTCTCTAAAGGTCGAGCATCCGGTAGATTGCGTAGTGACGTCGTTCGTCCAAAACCCAATCCATAACCCCGTAGTTAGCCGAACTACGTTTTGCTCTGATTCTCAGGCCAGATGAGATACATAGGCATAAGACGCGATGTCTTAGCGAGCACACATCCCCCAACCCATAGGTCAGCCGAGCTACGAAGACTCTGATTCTCATATTCAGATGAGATACGTATGCAGTGGATGCGACATCCGCGCGAGTCATTTTCATTTAACTCTTTTTTTTGGTAAACAGCACAAGATAAACTCACACCCTTTAGACAAAAACTACAAAAGTGGATCCCGTAGAGTACTACGGATGCGTAGGGGTGCTAATACCTTCCCTTCGCATAACCGACTCCCGAACCCAAGATTTGGTTGCGAGACCCCGTCTTGTCCTTTCCTTTTTCAGGTTTACTTCGAGCGTTTCCTTTCCCTCCTTTGGGATGAATAACGCACGGTGGCGACTCTTCTGTCATTTTCTTTCTCCGGTTGTTTTTTCGCGCACTGTATTTTTCAGGTTGCAACAGCTGGCGACTCTGCTGGGGAAATATAGAAGTTGACCTCTTGCTGGTCCATCTTCCCTAAGCGAGTCCCTCCTAGCTTTTGTAGGTTGTCTGTTTATTGGGTGTTCATGCTTTTGTACCTTTATTTACTTACTTACTTGCATTCATCTGCTGTATCTATTGAAGCTGTTGTTTGTTTGTGGGGATGGGATGTTCTACGAGAGATAAGCCCATTACCCAGGCTTGAGTGTACACACAGGTTTTAGAGTGGATGATCATGAGTCTTGCGTGGCATGTTGCTATGTTAAGTCGTTCGTGAAGAACCACACCCAGACGAGGTTTCTTTTGGATATATTATGTCCTACGGATGTTCCGTAACGACATGATGTTCCTCTAGAAATTGTCGACTCTGGTGACCATTTCCCGAGAACTCAGTCGAGGCCTCTCCTCCGAGACGTGATTATGTTAGCTCTGGTGGGTGCATTCTCGCTGATCAATCCGAGGACCCCGAGACTGGGAACTTGCTATTAGGATGTCATGTTGAAGGGAGTCAGTAGAGGTCTTTTATCCCGTAATAATGCCAAACCTTCAGTGGTAAACGTATTATTCGTGACTGAAGGGCTGAAGTTGACGAACTTCTGTTCTTAGAACCTACCAGTGAGGGGCGGGCTAAATTCAGGAAACCTTAACCTCCAACCAACCTGGTTTTCTGGAACAGAGCTTTGATCTTGTATTATATTCCTCAGTGAATTTCTCTCCAGGCAGTGCAACCTGACAAATGTTCAAGCGGATCCATCAATTCTGATTGACATGCCTTTGCATTGCATAACATCATCAACATATTTGCATCCAACATCTCATGCTTATTCATTTGCTGGGTATTCCCTTTCAAAACGGGGGTGCCTTAAAACTGAACAAGCAGTGCATCGCATACCATGCATATTAACCCTTGTCTGTTTTGCAGGTGTCACCGCAGTGTCTAATGTTTATTCCCTGTATCAGGCAGTTATTGGTCCCAAGCGAGTCCACAGGTACCCGACAAAGGAAAATCGTCCACAGCTAGCGATGAACCAAGTACAGAAAGAGCTGGCTGATATGCGTGAAAGGATGGATCAGTTCATGACATTGATGACTGGTATGGCAGCAGGTCAGGAAAAGCTGAGGGAATTGGTTGAGCAACCGAGACCCGATCCGGAGGTGGAGATACCAAATGCTGAGGGAAACCCTGGTAACCCTGGGAACGCTGATAACCCTGTGAACGCGGGTAACGCAAATGCTGATGGAAACCCGGGTAATCTTGGTAACGCAGGGAATGTTGGAAATGGTATTGGCGGAAGGTACAATGTGAATCAAGGAATTCGGATTAACGGGCACCCCGTTACTGAAGATTATCAGTATGATCAATTTTCCTTGCATGATGAGGCCCTCGAGACCACTCGCCGTATGGATGAGCTTGCTGAGAAGCTCAAATCTTTGGAGTCTCAAAATTCCTTAGGCTTTGATGTCACAAATCTTGGTCTGGTTTAGGGAGTAAGGATTCCTCACAAGTTCAAACCCCCTACTTTTGAGAAATACAAAGGGGCTTCTTGCCCACGCACTCATCTCCAATCTTATCTGGGAAGGTTGGGAGCTCACACGGAAGATGAAAAGCTGTGGATGTACTATTTTGAAGACAGTCTAACTGGAGCTTCTCGTGAATGGTATTCTCATTTGTCTCGTACTACCATCAAGAGCTGGAAAGACTTGGCAGAGGCTTTTATCAAGCAATATCAATACAACTTGGACATGGCTCCAAATCGGACCTTGCTGCAAGGTATGTCTCAGACTGCCAAGGAGACCTTTAGAGAATATGCTCGGCGTTGGAGACAGATTGTTGCGTCCGTCTAACCCCCTATGTCTGAAAGGGAGATGGCGGACATGTTCATGAACACTCTTCAAGGCAATTATATTGAGAGATTGGCTGCTTGCCCGTCAATCAGCTTTGCATTGATAGTAATTGCTGGAGAAAGAATCGAGAGTCTGTTGAAGATGGGCCGAATTCAAGACAATGGTGTTTCCAACCCATCAGGTCCCAAGAGACCGTTTGCTGGTAACGGTCAGCGAAGAAAAGAAGGCGAGGCAAGCATTATGTATGCCGGCAGAGGCAGGAGTAAAGGACGCCCTAATTATTATCAAGATCAAGTGGCCGCAGTCACTATTCCAACACCTGTTCCTCAACCGCAATATCATCCGCAACAACAACCCAGGTACAACAATCAACAACAAGGAGGTAATCCAGGTCAGCAGAGACACTATCAACAACGTCCAAGGCAGACGGACCGGGTCATCGAGCCAATCCCAATGCCTTATTCAGTATTACTTCCCAAGCTGATTGACATGAATCTGGTTGCGTTGAGAACTCTGGCCCCACCAATCGATCCCAATAATTTTCCTAAGGGTTATGATGTCAACACCCGATGTGCTTTTCACTCCAACGCACCTGGTCATACTACAGATAACTGCAAGGCTCTCCAGTTAAAGGTACAAGATTTGAGAGATGCCCAGGCCATCAATTTTGCTCCGGTGCCTAATGTTATCCAGAACCCGATGCCGGCTCACGGCGGGCAGAGGATTAATGTTGTTGATAGTGGGATAACGTTGAATTTGGTATCTGATGTGACTAAGGTGAAGACTTCGCTATCGGTTGTTAAAGACCGACTTCTGAAAGGACAGATTTTCCCGGGCTGTGGGGAAGAATGCAGAAATTGTCAAGCTGCCAAAAGCGGATGTGACAGTTTGAGAAGGGGTATTCAGCAGCTGATAGATGAAGGTTGTCTTCAGTTCGATCAGGCCCGTCCAGTGAAGAATGATGTATCGACGGTGATGTTTTATTTCACTCCTGAAGAAATATATGTTCCCGAGAGACTCGGTCCGACAACAATATATTTCCCAGAAAGTACAGAACCAGCAGCGGTGAACATCGAAAGTTCAGCACCAGTCGCAATTTACTCTGACAGCCCTCAACCGACTTTGGTTGGTCCAATCACCATCACGGTACCAGGACCTGTTCCGTATGAGAAAGACAGTGCTATCCCGTGGCACTATGGGGCTGATATCTACTGCCAGGGGCAGAAAGTTAACGAAGAAGACATTGACATTGGTAGCTCCGCTGTAGACAATGTTGGAGGGGTTGGTGGCTTCACTCGCAGTGGACGCCTATTTGCACCATCAACATTACGCGCGAATACTGAAGCCGAGGCAGCTGCCAAGGCTAAAGGGAAACAGGTATCCATCGAAGAGGTTACTACTGAGGAAGATCCTCCTAAGACCGCATTCGAGAAGGAAGTGGATGAGTTTATGAGGATTATCAAGAAAAGTGACTACAAGGTAGTCGACCAGCTAAATCAGACACCCTCAAAGATCTCCATTCTCTCACTATTGCTGTGCTCTGAGGCGCACAGAGCAGCCTTGTTGAAAGTACTGAATATGGCCTATGTTCCACCGGAGATAACTGTTAACCAGCTGGAGTCGGTAGTTTCCAATGTAAACGCTAGCCGGGGGCTAGGTTTCACCGATAATGACCTGACGTCTGAGGGCAGGAATCACAGCAAAGCCTTGCATATCACAATGGAGTGCAAAAGGGTGATGCTTTCCCATGTTTTGGTTGATACAGGCTCTTCTCTGAATGTTCTTCCAAAGAAAGCCTTAACGAAGTTGGATTGCGATGACGCCACCCTGAGGCCGAGTAATTTAGTTGTAAGGGCTTTTGATGGCTCTAAGAGAGCTGTCTTTGGCGAAGTTGAGTTGCCAGTTAAGATTGGACCGCAGGTGTTCAAGAGCACCTTTTATGTGATGGATATCCAGCCTGCCTACAATTGTCTGCTAGGTCGGCCTTGGATTCATGTTGCCGGTGCTGTTACTTCTACCCTCCACCAGAAGCTCAAATATGAACTAGAAGGTCAGATCGTCACTGTATGTGGTGAAGAGGATATTTTTGTTAGCCACCTGTCTACATTTAAGTATGTAGAGATGGATGGCGAGATGCATGAGATGTTGTGTCAGGGCTTCGAAACTACAAACATCAATGAGGTCGCGCCCGAAGCTGTCTTTTCACCTGAGTTTGAGAAGGTCGGGACTTCTATCTCTTCATACAAGCAAGCTGTCGAAGTGGTTAAAGCTGGTAATGCCCGAGGCTGGGGCAAATTTGTGGAGCCAGTCATCAAAGAAGACAAGTTTGGATTGGGGTATGCTCCGGGATCTCAGAAGAATGAAACCGGTACTCTCTCCAGCGGGGGTTTGGTTTCCCCCCACATCGTCAATGCTGCAAATGAAGACAAGGCTGACAGCGACTGTGACTTAGATAGCTGGATTCGCCCGTGTGTCCCGGGAGAAAAGCTCGACAATTGGTCGTCTGAAAAAACCGTCCGGGTTACTCTGCTGAAAGAGTGATTTTTATTGTTTTCCTTTATTACATGCATAATAAAGTCTTACACTTTACCTAAGGTGTAACGGCTCATTTGTAGGGCCATCCATTTAGTTACGTTTCGCAATTATTTTTATCATCAATAAAGGACGGCTTTTGCAAACAATTTTGTGTTCTCTTTCTTTCAGTTTTTTTTACTTTTTACAAAAAAAATGGCAATGTTTCTTTTTTCGTTTTTCCTTCCTTTCAAAAAAAAATCTCTCATTCTAAGGTAAAGCATGATCCTCCATCATGCAGAGCCGACCACTTGGATCTCACTGCTAACGACACTGCTATGGCCAAGTATGACTTCGACAAACCTATCTATTAAGCCGAAGAAGGGGTTGAGGAAGATTGTGAATTGCCTGAAGGGTTAGCCAGATTGTTGAAACAGGAGGACCGAGCTATTACACCTTATCAGGAGGTGATTGAGACCGTCAACATCGGTACCGCAAACGACAAGAAAGAGATCAAGATCGGGGTCAGTCTACAGGCTGAGAGGAAAGACCGTTGATCATGTACTTGACTGTGTTAGAAAGGTCAATGGGTTGTGTGCTCGGTCAGCATGACGAGTCAGGTCGAAAAGAGCATGCAATATACTACCTTAGCAAAAGTTTACCGATTGTGAACAAAGATACTCATTGCTCGAGAAAACTTGCCGCGCTTTGGCATGGGCTGCTCGCCGACTAAGACAGTATATGTTGACTCACACGACTCTATTGATATCAAAAATGGATCCAATCAAGTATATTTTTGAAAAGCCATCACTTACCGGAAAGGTTACTAGGTGACAAATGATACTGACAGAGTATGACATCCAATACACTTCACAAAAAGCCATCAAGGGAAGTGTCTTGCCAGACTATCTTGCAGAGCAACCGATTGATGATTACCAACCTATGAGGTTTGACTTTCCTGATGAGGACATCATGTTTCTCAAATCGAAAGATTGAGAGGAACCACTCCCGGAGGAGGGGCCTGACCCTGAATCCAAATGGGTTATGATGTTTGATGGGGCGGTCCACGTCAATGGTCGCGGAGTTGGTATAGTGTTGATCACACCGGAAGGGGGTTCATATGCCATTTGGTGCCAGAATAACTTTTCCCTGCACCAACAATGAAGCCGAATATGAAGCTTGTATCCTAAGACTTGAGGAAGCCGTCAATATACAGATTAAAACCCTGGATGTATACGGGGATTCAGCTTTGGTCATCAATCAAACCAACGGGAAATGGTATACACCTCAGCCTCATCTGGTTCCTTACAGAGACTACACGAGAAGATTGTTAATTTTCTTTTGAAGAAAACCAATTTGCTGATGCTTTGTTTACCTTGTCTTCGATGATTAAGGTGCTATGCTGGAACTACGTACCCAGAATTGACGTATCTCGGTCAGAGACGAATGAAGAAAGCATTTGGTCAGAAAGTGCGCCCTCGGGGGTATCAAGTCGGTGAATTGGTACTCAAAATATTTCTTCCTCCCAACACAGATCACAGGGGCAAATGGACATCGAACTATGAGGGTCCGTACGTGGTTAAAAGGATTTTCTATGGCGGAGCTTTGATGCTAACAACCATGGATGGCGAAGGATTCCCGTCCCCTATTAACTCAGACGCAGTTAAAAAAAAATACTTCGCATAAAATAGACCCGCTGGACGATAAAAAGAATAGTCCAGGCAAAAAAAGGGCATCCCGACGAACAAAAAAAAAAGAATAAAGAGGTTCGGGCAAAAATTAGGGATATAAAAAAAGAGTACACCCGGTGAGTCGAAAACCCAAAAGGGCGGCTCAGGCAAAAATGGGTATCCCGATGGATTGAAAACCTGAAAAGGGGGCGATCCAGGCAAAAGTTAGGGAATAAGCGAATGACTGTGATCTGAGTTCATCAGTGTTATATCACCGTTTCATTCAATCCGGCAATCTTCGAAGGTTAAAGATCGACTAATCATCCACTTCAGAAAGCAAGATGAGCAGAGCGTCTTGAGGACATACGAGTCATAGCAGAGTCGAAACTCAGTGGGACCCCGTATCCACGTTGTCATTAGGATAGTTCTCTTTTTATAGCGATCACCTCTTTTCAGGGATCAGCTTCCTGATACCCTCGCCTATTCCTGGCACAAATTTTCTCCCCATTAAGAGTCGAATAATTCAGTTAAAGAGCCTCTTTATTTTTCATTTATCAGTTTGTTTGCAAAAATGTCCGAATTTTTGATAAAACATATTGCATATGAACATAATGGTGGCTTTTACAGATGATTTGCACAGGAAAACATTTAAAATTGCTTTGAATGTGCTTAATTCCGGACGGTGAATTCAAACCGAGTAATTCCCCCGAGGCATACGTGTATTTTTGGTTGCAGGTCACAGGAACCGGATGCCAAGTCATGAATCCTCATCCCCAAGCGGTTGACAAAGTCTCTCCTCAGCAGAGCATGTTCCCCAATAGAGTTGACAGTATCCAGACTATATATCCCCAATAGAGTTGATAGTATCTAGACTATATATCCCCAGCGGAGTTGACGGTGTCAGACTGTATCTTCCTAGCAACAGCGGAGTGGTTGCATACCCAATGGACAAGAGGGTAGTGTTCCCAGTGTTCATCTCATTCCCCAGCAGATTATTTTTAGCAGATTTGTTCTAATCCCCAGCTTGAGGACGATTAGCAAGTTCATATCCCCAGCAAAGGCCGTTTCCTACGACATTTCCCCAAGAAGTGTTTTCCCCACAGACTCTCCTCACAGAGCCTCGCCGAACAAAGTTTCCATAGTTGATACTCCCCCCGCAAGGTCAACTTTTCAAGCAGCCAATTTATTTTTGGTGGCTCATTGGTCCCGGCAGACGGATCATTCCCCACAGAGCATTCAAGGATTGATACATCGATCTGTTCCCTACCGGAGTTTGCTTCCCCAAGCAGATTTCTTTTTACACCATGCATAACATTTGCATTTGCATGCATATCATATCAAGCATACACATAAGCTGATAAACAGGTTCTTCCAAGCAGACTGAAGAATTACTTTACAACCAAGGTCATGAGATCCAGCCAGAGGATCAAGCGTGAGTGATCCAGCCTGAGGGTCGTTTTGAAGATTCAGCCTGAGAATCGTGTTCCAGTGATCCAGCCTGAGGGTCATTTTGAAGATTCAGCCTGAGAATCGTTTTCCAGTGATCCAGCCTGAGGGTCATTTTGAAGATTCAGCTTGAGAATCGTTTTCCAGTGATCCAGCCTGAGGGTCATTTTGAAGATTCAGCCTGAGAATCGTTTTCTAGTGATCCAGCCTGAGGGTCATTTCAAAGATTCAGCCTGAGAATCGTGTTCCAATGATCCAGCCTGAGGGTCATTTCGAAGATTCAGCCTGAGAATCGTGTTCCAGTAAGCCAGCCTAAGGCTCAATTTGAAGATTCCCCAGTGAAGTCGCCTACAAGTTTTATTTCCCCAGCAAGCCCAAGTCTAATTGAGGAGTCGTTACAACATGTTCTAGCCCGAAGAATATGTACGAAGCCCAAAAGTGGAATATTCTCGAAGCTGCATATCTAATATGAAGGTTGGGTGTAGATTTCAAAAGAGGGTCAACCAGCGCATGCCTCAGATGCGGGATCCTAATGACGGGAATTTATCATCAAAACAATCCAGATCTAGCCAGAAGATCGAAGTAGATTCAGCCAGAGAATCGAAACAAAGAAGATCTAGCCAGAAGATCGAAAATCGCAACAATTCAGATCTAGCCAGAAGATCGAAGTAGATTCAGCCAGAGAATTAAAGGAAATAGATTCAGCCAGAGAATCGAAACAAAGAAGATCTAGCCAGAAGATCGAAAATCGCAACAATTCAGATCTAGCCAGAAGATCGAAGTAGATTCAGCCAGAGAATCAAAGGAAATAGATTCAGCCAGAGAATCGAAACGAAGGAGATCTAGCCAGAAGATCGAAGAAGATCTAGCCAGAAGATCAAAATCGTATCCAGCCCGAGGATCAAAATTAATATCCAACCAGAGGACTAAATTGAGTATAGGTTCAGCCAGAGGATCGAAACTCCAGATTAAGCCAGAGGATCGGAAGAAAAATAAATAGCACGGTGTATTTCCGCGTTTTTGTGGTGTTCTCGGAGCGCAAATTTTCGGTCTATCTTTGGTATTCAATCACAGCTCACCCCGTTTTTCTGATAAGCTGTTCGCTTTCATCCTACTCGGTTTAGCTGATGATTGAATAGGGGCAGCTGTAACACCCCAAAATTTGCCCTCCTCATTCATGCATTCATTTAGCATTTCATATTGCATTTCATCATGTCAATCAGAATTAGATCCGAAAAAAAAAAACGAAAAAAAAAAAAACGAAAAAAAAATAAATAATAATAATTTTTACAAAAAAAAGTAAATAAATAAAAATAATAATAAAAAAAATAAATAAAATATAATAAAAAATTTTGGACTTGGGTCTCTCTCATTTGAGCCCACAAAACCATGAAATTTAGTCTATAAATACCAAGGCATCACTTGAGAAAAAGGAAGAGAAGCAAAATACTCCGAGGTTTCCTTGAAACAAAACCCTTGACAAAACCTGGAGAGAAACCTGACAGAGAACTCAGAGTAACCCCCAGGCAGCTCTGAAAAATTCAATCTGACTCACACGCTTTCATTGCCTTGCAAACCCAGCCGTGCCATTTAATTTCTACCGGTCTCTCCCATCAGGTTTGTCTCATTCCCATGATTTTATGCTCTTAATTTGGATCATCTGAATGTATGAGGTATGATGGATGAATTTCATTATGTTTTTGCCCACAGGTTTAATTATGCATGAATGGGTGAAACTTATGCCTTGAATGTTTAATCACATGATTTCTGAAATGTATGCCACAGGGTTTGAGGTTTCTGAAACCATACTGTTATTCATGAAAAAAATGCTTATCGTGTTTCACTAACCCTTTTGTTGAGTTTTTGTGAGGGCTCATATGACTTTTGCAGGGATAACTTGCGTGGTTTCCCACTTTATTTGTGGGATAACCCCTGGAGGTTCATTCCGATTACCTGTACTGACTCACCTTTCTTTGATGGCATTAGCTTGGGAGATCCCTGGGTTTCTTACTCCTTTAATTGCTGTTACTTCGGATCTTCATCCGTGTGGTACTTTTACCTCTTCTCCGCATTTTATCGCTTTCTTAGCTGGAAGACCTCGATAGGAGGCATTTGTTTTCTTTTGTTTATTTACTTCTGAGACCCTTGTTGGCACATTTACTTTATACATGTTTGTTTTGTATGCGTTCGTATCCCTGCAGGTAGCGCGGTTCCTTCGTCAAGGACTGCCTTTTTGCCCTTTTGCATGAGTAACCCTCAAACCCTAAAACCCAAATCAACACGTTAACTCCTTCTACTACAGGCGAGTAAGTCTCCAAAGGTCGAGCATCTGGTAGATTGCGTAGTGACGTCGTTCGTCCAAAACCCAATCCATAACCCCGTAGTTAGCCGAACTACGTTTTGCTCTGATTCTCAGGCCAGATGAGATACGTAGGCATAAGACGTGATGTCTTAGCGAGCACACATCCCCCAACCCATAGGTCCGCCGAGCTACGAAGACTCTGATTCTTATATTCAGATGAGATACGTATGCAGTGGATGCGACATCCGCGCGAGTCATTTTCATTTAACCCTTTTTTTTTTGTAAACAGCACAAGATAAACTCACACCCTTTAGACAAAAACTACAAAAGTGGATCCCGTAGAGTACTACTGATGCGTAGGGGTGCTAATACCTTCCCTTAGCATAACCGACTCCCGAACCCAAGATTTGGTTGCGAGACCCCGTCTTGTCCTTTCCTTTTTCAGGTTTACTTCGAGCGTTTCCTTTCCCTCCTTTGGGATGAATAACGCACGGTGGAGACTCTTCTGTCATTTTCTTTCGCCGGTTGTTTTTTCGCGCACTGTATTTTTCAGGTTGCGACAGCTAGTCCTAAAGATGATTTTCCTCTACCATACATTGACATGTTGGTAGACAATACAGCTAAATTCAAAGTCTTTTCCTTTATGGACGGATTTTCCGGTTATAATCAATTCAAGATGGCACCCGAGGATATGGAGAAGACAACATTCATCACACCTTGGGGAGCATTTTGTTATCGAGTGATGCCCTTCGATTTGAAGAACGCCGGAGCCACGTATCAACGTGCTATGACTACCTTGTTTCTTGATATGATGCACAAGGAGATAGAGGTCTATGTTGATGATATGATTGCTAAGTCCCGAACGGAAGTTGAACAAGTTGAGCATTTGTTGAAGCTTTTTCAGCGTTTGAGGAAGTTCAGACTTCGCCTGAATCCGAACAAATGTACATTTGGGGTCCGTTCCGGCAAGCTGTTGGGTTTTGTAGTCAGCGAAAGAGGTATTGAGGTTGATCCTGCAAAGGTCAAAGCAATACAAGAGATGCCTGCACCCAAAACTGAAAAGCAAGTCCGAGGTTTTCTTGGCCGCTTGAATTATATTTCCAGATTTATATCCCACATGACTGCCACATGTGCGCCGATATTCAAGCTCCTCCGGAAAGATCAATCCCATGATTGGACCGAGGATTGCCAGAAAGCTTTCGACAGTATCAAAGAATATCTGTCTGAACCTCTGATCTTGTCTTCGCCTGTAGAAGGAAGACCTCTGATCATGTATCTGACTGTTCTTGAAGACTCAATGGGTTGTGTACTCGGTCAACAAGACGAATCAGGGAAGAAAGAATCTGCTATCTACTACCTCAGTAAGAAGTTCACTGATTGTGAGTCTCGATACTCTATGCTTGAGAAGACGTGTTGTGCTTTGGCTTGGGCTGCTAAGCGTTTGCGCCAGTACATGATAAATCATACAACTTGGTTGATATCCAGAATGGATCCAATCAAGTATATTTTCGAGAAGCCTGCTTTAACTGGGAGGATTGCCCGTTGGCAGATGTTGTTATCTGAGTATGATATCGAGTATCGAGCTCAGAAAGCTATCAAAGGTAGTATCTTGGCTGACCATTTAGCGCACCAGCCGATTGAAGATCATCAGTCTGTTCAGTACGACTTCCCAGATGAGGAGATTCTGTATTTGAAAATGAAAGATTGTGATGAGCCTACACTTGATGAAGGTCCGGAACCTGGTTCCAGATGGACGATGGTGTTTGATGGCGCTGTAAATCAGTATGGAAATGGAATTGGGGCAGTAATCATTACTCCTCATGGCACGCATATTCCGTTTACAGCAAGGCTAACTTTCAAATGCACGAATAATATGGCTGAGTATGAGGCCTGTATTATGGGATTGGAAGAATGTATTGATTTGAGAATCAAGCATCTTGATGTGTATGGTGATTCGGCCTTGGTTGTCAATCAGATCAAGGGTGAATGGGAGACGAATCAGCCTGGTCTCATTCTGTATAGAGATTATGCGAGGAGGATTTCAACGTTCTTCACAGAAGTTGACTTTCATCATATTCCTCGAGAGGATAATCGGATGGCAGATGCTCTTGCTACGCTTGCTTCCATGATTGTGGTCAAGTATTGGAATGAAGTTCCCAACATTGCCGTGATGCGCTTGGATAGACCAGCTCACGTGTTTGCAGTTGAAGAAGTGAATGATGACAAGCCTTGGTATTTTGATATCAAGAATTTCCTCCAGAACCAGGTATACCCGCCTGGGGCATCTATGAAAGATAAGAAAACTTTGAGAAGGTTGTCAGGCAGTTTCTAACTCAGTGGTGAAGTGCTTTATAAGAGAAATTTTGACATGGTTTTGCTCAGATGCGTGGATAGACACGAAGAAAACCTGTTGATGATTGAGGTCCATGAGGGTTCATTTGGTACTCATTCCAATGGACATGCCATGGCTAGAAAGATGTTGAGAGCAGGCTACTATTGGCTGACAATGGAGTCTGACTGCTGCAAGTATGTGAAGAAATGCCACAAGTGTCAGATTTATGCAGATAAGATTCATATTCCTCCGACACTTCTGAATGTGATCTCATCACCATGGCCTTTCTCTATGTGGGGAATTGACATGATCGGCATGATTGAACCGAAAGCGTCCAACGGGCACAGGTTTATTCTCGTAGCAATTGACTACTTCACCAAATGGGTTGAAGCCGCTTCGTATGTGAATGTGACCAGGCAGGTGGTCGTGAAGTTTATCAAGAATCAGCTGATTTGCCGTTATGGTGTGCCAGATAAGATCATTACTGATAATGGATCTAATCTGAATAATAAGATGATGGATGAGTTGTGCGCTGAGTTTAAGATTGCGCACCATAATTCCTCTCCTTACAGACCAAAGATGAATGGGGATGTTGAAGCTGCTAACAAGAATATCAAGAGGATTATCTAGAAGATGACAGTTACGTACAAAGATTGGCATGAGATGCTGCCATTTGCTTTGCATGGTTATCGTACATCTGTCCGCACTTCAACAGGGGCAACCCCTTTCTCTCTTGTTTACGGTATGGAGGCTGTTCTCCCAGTAGAGGTGGAGATCCCATCAATGAGAGTCTTGATGGAAGCCAAGTTGACTGATGCTGAATGGATTCAGAGTCGTTATGACCAACTGAATTTGATTGAAGAGAAGCGATTGGCTGCCATGTGCCATGGTCAGTTATATCAGCAGAGAATGAAGAAAGCATTCGATAAGAAGGTCAAGCCTCGTGTGTTCCGAGAAGCTGACCTTGTGCTCAAGAAAGTCTTGCCTTTCGCGCCCGATTCCAGGGGCAAGTGGACTCCAAACTATGAAGGTCCATATGTTGTTAAGAGAGCCTTTTTCAGGCGGAGCTTTGATGCTCACAACAATGGATGGGGAGGATTTCACTCGTCCTGTGAATTCAGATGCAGTCAAGAAATACTTTGCCTAAAAAAAAAGAGAGTATGCAAATGAAAAACAGAATAGCTCGCTAAGTTGAAAACCCGAAAGGGCGGCTTAGGCAAAAATGAGCGTCTCAGTGGAGAACCCGAAAGGGCGATCCAGGCAAAAGTTAGAGACTTGAAAAAAAAATGAGTTTGCATCCCGCTAGATTGAGTACCTCACCCTGGGGCAATCTAGGAAAAAATTAGGGATTTGGCAAGTAACTGCATCCTGACAAGACTTTCTGTTCCGCAGCCGTCTGTTCGTCAGAGATTCTCGATTCGTCGTCGACTGAAGCTTCGAATACATCGAGATTCAAATTGGTAGAGAAAGGATCATTATGTTCAATGTAGCCCTCTTCCAATATATATCACTGATTTCAAATTTGTACAGATCTATGGAGTCTCGCCATTTGCAGGCTACCATTCCATCAAATCAATTTGAGCTTTTTATCCAATTATTTGCACTCTTATTTGTTTCAATTCAACAAATGTTTTGCATTGTTTTAATTGATAAAACATCATTGTTTTAAACAAATAAATTTTTTCAAATTGTTGTTTTGAACAAAGTGAACATTCACAATGATGAAAGGATACTTAAGAATTTCTCAGTGCTCTCCCAAGGGTGGCATGATTTCCAACAGGTAAGACATTTGTTCATATTCCTTGCATGGTTGTATCCTCTTTCTCCAGATTTTTGTTGGTAGGGTTTGTTCCCCAAGCAGAGCTTTTGTTGGGGTTGTTCCCCAAGCAGAGTGTTTGTTGAGAACTTCACAGTCCTCTCCAACAGTATTTCTCTCTTCAGCATGGTTGCTTTCTCTTGGAAGATTCAGTGGTGGATGGGTTGACATCCCGGTATTTCATCACTTTCCTCAGCACAGTCGCTGGCAGAGTTGTTGATATGATATACTGCATTTTATGTTGTATCTCCCCATCAGAGTGCTTGGTGAGGTTTTCACCTCTTATTCCTTCAGTAGAGCAGCATTTGGTGGTTGATCCCAGCTTTCCTCTTCATCCCCGATGGATTCCCCAGTAAAGTCGCCAGTAGATTTGTGGTATGGTGGATTGTATCTGATAAGTTTCCTGCAGAGGTTTTGTGCTCTCCCTGCAGAGTCCCCGCCAGAGTTGGTATCCCTAACAGAGTCAGGATCCCCGCCGGAGTTGTTTTCCCCAGTAGGGTCGGTTGGTGATCTATCATCCAGAGATTTGGTTGATTTCCTGATGCTTTTGATCCCTAGTAGAGTGGCTTGTTGCAGAACTACTTGTGTGATCTATTTTTTTTTCCTTCAGTGGGTGTATTCCCCAATGGAATGGCTGACAGTATGCCCAGTAGAGTTGCTTGTGCAGTTAAATTCTACATGGATGATATGTTCTCCCTTTGTGGGTTGTTCCCCAGCGGAGTTATTTGGAGTTGCTTTCGTGGCAGTTCTTGCTTGTGCAGTGAACTTTTGTTTCCCAGTTGATATTGAGGATCCCCCTGCGGAAACCTCGGGATTTCTCCATTTCCCCAACAGATTTGTCTTTATGGCTGTTTATGCCTGTTGTGACTTTCTGTTCCCCTGGGTTGGGTTGATTGTTGATCCATCACTCAGAGATTTTGTGATTTCTTTGATATCTCTGATTTTTTGCCTTCCCGCAGATCTTTGCTTTTTAGCATGTAGATCTCCAGCTGATTGGCTCTCCAGTTGGTTTTCTTCTGGAAGTGTAGTACCGGGCGTTTGATTTCTGGGCCTGTTTGTGTTAGATATGTCTGTTTTGTCAGCATTCATCAAACATAAATTACGCATATTCATGCATACTTTAAACATTCAGATATTCATAATTGCATTCTTTGCCATATATCTTTTGTTTGTGTTCCCTGCTATGGCGATATAGATCTATCTAGTAGATCTCCCCCAAGTAGATGTCGGGTGTTTAATCTCTCAATATAGAGTCAGCCCCATAAGCAGAAAATGTCTGTCTTTCCTTCTGCAGTTCCCCACTGAGATATATCCTCGTGGATGACGGTTTCTTCCGTTTCCTCCCAACACATATATTGGGATGGATGTTCCTATCGAGTTATATCCTCATAGGACGAGTCTTGTTTCAGTTTGCCTTTTTGGTTTGATCCTGAATTGGCATTTTTCAAACTGTTTCTTGTGCTTCCCTGTGGAATAAATGAATGAATTTCCCAGTAACCGACAATAATTCTTTTTTATCCACAGCGGAATTTTTTAGGGCCTCTACCCTTATACCGGTAGTTGTAAGTCCTATGTTCCCTCTTCTTGGCGGAATTTATGGTGATATACCTTTTATTCCTCAGCAAGAGTCGTTGGTTTTCTACCCAGTAGTCGGTAGTCGTAAATCCTAGTTTTGCTTGCTCTTTAGCAGTTGGTGGTTTGTTATAAACCCTATTTTTGTTCCCGTGCGGATTTGTGATTTCCTGCATTCCCCACGCGGAGTTGTCGGTTTTCTACCCAGTATTCGGTAGATGTAAACCCTACTTTTTTATCCTCATCAGAGTTGTTGGCTACTACCCCGTATTCGGTAGTTGTAAGTCCTATCTCTTTTCCCCCTAGCAGAGGTAACCTTTGTGGTTCGTTCTGGTCAGTGGTGGATTTTGTGCTGTTGTGGTTTTATCCCCAACGGAGTCTGTGTCTCCCTGTGGAATAAGTTGAATAATTGCTCAGTATTTGGCATTCATTCACCCTATCCCCAGCGGAGTCTTTGGTTTTCTACCTAGTATTCGGTAGTAGTTAACCTCTCGCTTCCTCAGCCAGAGTCTTTGGTTTTCTACCCCGTATTTGGTAGATGTAAACCCTAATTTCTCCCCTTTGCAGAGTTAACCCTGTTGTTCATCTTAACCGATGATGGTTACTCTTTGTGGTTATCTTCATTCAATATTCGATGTTGATATTCCATCCTTGCTTCTGGGTAATTGTCGGTTGCTAACAATTGTATCCCCAGTAAGTCCTTGTGGATAATTGTTGTTTATGCAATGCATCCCCAGCGGGTCGTCTTTCACTTATCCTTTTGTTGGTAATGTTGTTGCTCCCTTTGATCGGTCATCTTTATATACCTAGTTTGGTATCCCGATGCCTTTCTTTTTGGTTGATTTATCCTTTATTAACCCAGTAACCGGTTGTGGATAATCTTCCATGCGAGTATGTTATCCACGTTCTAACGGTAATGGATAATATATCTCATGCACTCTTCAGTCGAAGCCTGTTGTGTTTCCCCAGTCGAGTAAGATTCGTCATTCCCTTGTGGAATCGAATATTTGTTGTTTCTTGGATAATTGCCGGATTCTTGCAATTTATCCCCTGTGAGTTATCTTTCGTTTACCCTGTTGTTGTTGGTAACGATTGTCTCTCCTTTTTGGTTGATCACCTATTATATACCCAGTAGCCGGTATCTCTGGTGTCTCTTCCTTTTCGAGTATATTATTCATGTTCTGACGGTAATGAATGATATATCTCTTTCGCTCTTTGGTTGGAATCCTTTGTTGATTTTCCCCCAACTGAGTAAGGTTCGTATTCTTTGTAGAATCGAATATCCATCCTTTGATAAGTTTGCATTTTGCTCTTTCAGGATGATGAGTGTCTTGGCATATATACCAATTCACGTTTTCGGTAGGTCGCCTATTATATACCCAGTAGCCGGTATCTCTGGTGTCTCTTCCATGCGAGTATATTGTCTACGTTCTGACGGTAATAGATAATATATCTCATGCGAGTATACTATCCATGTTCTGACGGTAATGGATATTGTATCTCATGCGCTCTTTGGGTTTGTTTCCCCAGATGAGTAAGATTCGTTTTCCCGTTGTGGATCCGAATGCCCATCCTGTAAGTCGATTTGCTTTTTCAAGCCCTCCTTCAGGATGATGAGTGTCTTGGCATATATACCAATTCACGCCTTGGTCGGTCACCTATTATATACCCAGTAGCCGGTATCCCTGGTGTTCCTTCCTTTCTGCTCCCTATTATGACCTTGGTCCCCTGTGGAGTCAGATTTTCCTGAGTTGATGTACCTTTTCAGGTCTTCCTCAGATGTTTGGTCGATTGATATCTCTCACCCTTATACCGGTCTTAGATATTCATTCTTCCTGAGTTTGTTACCCTTATACCGGTAACACCTCATTCTTTGTTGCTTCTCCAGGAGAGTCTTTTTATTAGACATTCTCCAGTGGAGTTTCTTGTGGTGATTTTCCCCTTGTGCTGTATTGGCGTTTTCCCCAATATATGCAATTTTCCCCGGCAGGGAGGTTCTTTGTGAATCTTTTTCCCCAGTCCGAGTCCGGATTTTCATCCGAGGTATCCTTTGTGGATAGTTTGAGTCAGCTTGTGTCGTTCCAACGGAGGTGTCTTCCTTTGGAATTCTTCTTTTCCCCCAGTTTGAGTCCTTCACTCCCCAGTGATGTCTTTAGTCCAGTCGTGTCCTGTTCACGCCGTGTCAGTTTTACCCTAATTCAGAGTCGTGTCCTGCTCACGCATTCTTTTTCTTTTTCTTATCCCCATGAGAGTCCTGTTAGAGTCTTTGTTCCTAGTGAGTGTGTTACTCTGATGGATCGTCTTTTCTTTGTGGACCCATATCCCCCACAGAGTTTTGTTTTTCTTTTGCATGCATACATATGCATCATGAGGTCTCTTAGGGACCAAATTTTTTCTCATTACTGTTATTTAAGCCCATTCTACCGCGTCGAGATGAAGATTTCTAAACTTCACTTCTCCGGCTAGAATGACCTTAAATAGGGGCATCTGTAAGACCCCAATTTTGTCCCTAAGATCCCTCATGGCATCATATCATATCATCACATTGCCTCAAGGATCATTATGCACCTTGCTTCCTTCCCTGTGGGTGGGTTATTTTTTGAGAGTGGTTCTTAATCACCAAGCAGTTTTGCATTTGTATATCGTTGCATTTCTTTTTATCACTAACCAAAAGTACAAAAATATGTCATCTGACCCTTGTCTTGCAGATGAAGCAATCAACAGTCAAAACAGTCAAAGGCATTCATTGAGCAATAGATGGTGGCCATTCTTGAGAATTTGGACCCCATAGTCATTGTCAAGAGTTCATTTGAACCATGATATCATTTTGAATCAAAATCCCAAGTGGTAGAGGCTTGAATCTCATCAGAACAATTCCCAGTCAACTGAAAGCCTAGAAAGTCAACTGCCAAGTCAATAGTGGATTTGGAGGTCGGAAGTGATTAGAAATACTTCATTCATGTTTAAACAAGTCTCATTTGACATTTCAAACATCAACATTGAAGAAAATAAAGTCAGGTCAAAACTTTCCAAAAATAGAAAGTGACTTATAATTCAAATTTGCCAAAAATGGAAAGGTTTTAACCTAACTTCAACTTCAAATTACATCATAAAGAAAGCTTCAAATGAAATTTTGTTGAAAATGAAAGTTGTAGATCTTTCTCTCCCATTTCCAAAAAGTCCAAGATCATGGATTTCTCATATGTGGTTAAGGAGATATGATCAAAACATGGCAAAGTGTGTATGAAGATTCAAATGTGCATAACTTCTCAACCAAAGCTCCAATTCAAGTGGCTCTTTTTTGTACATTCTTCTTTTGACCTCTACTTTCAAAATCATGCATTGCATTTCATCAATTGTCATCATATGAACATGTGCCAATTCACTTGATTTTTGGAGGGAATTTTTGATGTTTAAAATTGGTCAATTATTTGAACATTCTATCATTGCCAATAGCTCCATGCATTTTCAAGTGAAATTTAATCCAATTTCGTGTACTGTTCACCATGCATTTTCATGCATAGGGTGAAATTGCTAAATTGCACAAGCACCTCATTTTTGCTAATCCACTTACCATTTGCTTAAACATGATTAAGAGCATGATTAGGAGAGAGTATATAACACAAACCCTAACTGTTTTCAGCTAACAACACTCATAATTTCAGATCTAGATCTAGAATTCCAAATTTTTCTCTCACTTTTTTCTTGCAATTTCTTCAAACACAAGCCATTTCCATTACTTGATTCATCATCTGGAAGCAACTTTGAGCAAGATTGAAGGAAGAATCAAGAGAATCAATGCAGTTTGAAGCATGCTCGAGGCTTGGAAGCATCAATGGTGAAATCTGATTTTGGAGAGATCGTGCACAATTAAGCTTCAATTCTTCATCCAATCATCCATACAAGTGTTATAGAAGAACTTTTGAGCATTGCCAAAGCCTGAATCACACGAATTCCAAAGCTGCTCTTCAAGAGGTCATGAATTGATTCTCTCCTTTCTCAAAATTCTTATGCTATTGTTGTTGATCTCTTAATGTTGGTTATTCTGAGCTTTAGATCATTAAATTCCACGCAGAATTGAGTTAGTTAGGTCGATTTAAAGTTTTGTGCATGAATGTTGTTGGCTTCGATTTGCTCATGATAGTTGGAATTAGGCTAAACCACGCATGGATTCGTGTTGTATGCTGAAAGATCTACACCATGATATGTTTGATTTTGATTTCTGAGAACTTTTGTTCTTGAGCCTTGCACTGTTCATGATGAACACGATGAAGATGATGAAATTTCATTTCCAGGCCTTGTTTTGATCTTTCGAAATTCTTTTCCTGAGTTTTGCATGTGTTTGTGAAAAGCTCGCTTGTGATTGGTGCATGCAATTGCCATGTTGGTTTGTGATTGGTCCATGCGTGTTGACCTGCGTTGACCAGAGCCAGTGTTTAAATGAAACGCTGCGTTTTGCAGCTTGGCGCCTGATTCATTTCAAATTGGCTCCGTGTTCGATTCCGTGCCAATGCAATTATTTCAAATGCCATGCTGATTTTCTCATTTCCCTCCATTCATTCATATGCTATGCTTCATCATTTTTTTAATTTTTCTCCATCTTTAAAAGTTCATATCTAATTGAATAATGATCCAAAAAATATGTGGTTTTTTGCATTGTGTCACATTTTCTGTCTAGTATTTTTTGATCATTTTTCCATAAATTGTGCTTGGCTGGAAAATATTTTGTACTAGGGTTTGTGTACATGTATGCATTTTGTACCTTGCTTTTCCATATCATTTGTGAAATGCTGAGTTTTTATCCAATGAATCTGAAATTTTACATGTTGAAACTAGACACTTTGCTTGAAATTATGGTTTCGATTTGGTATTTTTATCATGTGTCATTGCTGTTTTATGATCATGTTAAGGTAGGTGTGACAATTTGTGTCACACCTTTGCTTGTCCAACTTATGTGATGTGTTTGCCTTGCCAAATAAATTCCAATTGTTCTGATTTTTTGTATGATGCTTATTATGGATGTTGTGAATGAGCATGAATTTTCTTGGAATTATTTGAATCATTTCTGATTTAATTGAGATTTTTCATTCTGGTTGATCACATTTGAGCCTTTAATTTGCCTTGAACTTCATTTGATTGTGAAATGCTTGTTCCTTATCCAATGCTTGTGAAATTTTGCATGTTATTTCTAGACATGTTGATTGTTGTTTTGGCTTTGGTTTGAGGTCTTTATCATAATCCATCTCAGTTTTATGCCTATGCTAACTTGGTGTGACAATTGGGGTCACACATGTGCTTGTCTTGTGCTTGTCTTGACTTATGCTATGTGATTGCCATGCCTAATGATGTCCAATGCTCCTAATTTTTTGTGTGGTGATCATGTTGTATGGCCTGTTTACTCATGAATTTTGCCAAGATTATTTGAATCATTTTTTATTTAATGTGCATTTATTGCTTCTGATGTTACAATGTGGTCACAATTTGCATACCTTGCCATGTTTTGATCATGAAATGGATTTGGTATATGATATTGATGTTAGACCTTTTGGATTGTTTCAAGATGTGTTTGAAGTTGATTCATGTTAATTTTCAGCTTCTGTTTTGAATTTTTTCTCCATCTTTGACCCTAGGCTTTGACCTAGTGGTTTGCCTCTCATGTTTGAGCTTTGATTTCAGGTTAAGCATCCAAGTTACATGGTTAAGGATGCTCCATCATTTGAGCATTGATGTTTGACTTTGATTACTAATCTTTGTGTGTTTTGTAGGTTGATGTTGACTCATTTGAGTTTGACCTTTGGCTTGCACATTGTGAACCTTGTCTGTTTGTCTGATATTAACTGTTGGTTGTTTGTCTGTATAGTTGTACTGATTTGTTTGATGTTTCCACAGGTACATTAGTTGCTTAAGTTCATTTTGAACTTGCTTTTTCTTGGTTGCTTAACCACTTAGGTATAACCTCTCTTCTTCATGTAGTCTGGAAGACCTGCCCTGTTATGTGGGCAGGCACCTGTCTGAAGTCCTTCTTAAGAGGCAATGCTTGTGATTGTTTAGCTTTGTGTCAAGCAGGAAAAGTCCTCTTATGAGGCAATTGGTAGATAAAAGAGATGTGTAATCCATCTCCTACTATTCAGTGTGTCATCCACCTTGCTCACACCATGTGTTGATGCATTATGGATATTAACCCAAGATCTTATAGAGTCAAATCCTTTGTGGAGAAGAGTTCCAACTTTCTGAACTCCCACACATTCTATTGTTTAAAGCTCTCCCAGACCAGGGATAAGAGCTATGAGGCACACCCCTCGTCTCCATTTCATCTGCTTCACCCTAACTCTCAATGTTAGGGTTAAGAGCTCACATTACCCCATTCCAGTTGACTTTAAAGTCTAACCTTGCTTGAGCCTAATTGATTGTATATAGTGTGTGCTAATTGACTTGTTTGTTACTTACTTGATTCATCTGTGCATATGTGCTTGAGTGTGTCTTTGTGCATTTTTCATCATCATTTGTACATCATTTCATAAACTTTGCTTTATAGCATTTTTGCTGTGTCCATGGAGGAGACAAGCATAAGTCCATTACTTGGCAGTTGTTCCTATGATATGGTAGGAGATTGGTGTAAATCCATTGATTGGTATCCGATATCCATGTTTGTTTTGTGAGGCTAGTATAAGTCCATAGATTGGCATCTGGTATCATTGTTTTGTTTTAGGAAATTGGTATAAATCCATTGATTGGTATCCGGTATCCATGTTTGTTTGTGAGATTGGTATAAGTCCATTGATTGGCATCCGGTATCCATTTCTCATTTGCTTATTTGCATTGTTGCCTTTTCCAAAGGAATCACTTGAATCATCTACATATGATTTCAAGAGGTGAACATCTAATAAGTTTTACACTCCCTCACCCTCCCACCTTTCGTTTCTTTAAACCTCCATCTTTGCATGTTAATCTCAAACCTGAAAAATTTTGTGCAAACATTTTCATTTCTTTTCAAATTAGAAACCTAGGCTTTAGGCCTTTGATTTTTCAAACTCCATTTCATAATACTTCTTTGAATTGAATCCTAATCATACTTTGACCACTCTTTTGTGAATAAATCCTAATTGGTTAATCCAACTCATTCAATTGTTTTGTGGCTTTGTCCATTCTTGATAAGTTTTCATACATTAGCCATAGGTTTGATTTATCCTAGTTGGTTGATGTTAATCTCGCCTTTGTCCTTAGTGATTGAATTGTAAGACTTCCTTGCTTATTATAAGGTTAACCCCTCACTAGCAAGTTGAAGCTTTTCTCACATGGTGTACTTGTTGTTTGTATAAGGTTGAGTTTTCTCCCGTGGATAACGAAAGACCTTAGGGCTTTTGTTTTAAAATGAATCCACTCATATTTTGGAAATCTTTTAGCCGAACTACGGCGTTTTGATCCTTACCTTCCATGAAAAGGTACGTAGGCAACGGGTTCATCCGTTCAAACACAAAAATAATAACTTGTATATTCTTTTCTCATCCTTTCAATCCATGTTTGCACAATAAATATTTCATAAACAAATAACATTTCGTACAACAAGTGTGAAAAGGGCTCCCTAGGAGTACCTAGGACGTTTTGGGTGCCTAACACCTTCCCATTGCGTAATTAACCCCTTACCCAGATCTCTGATCTTTTCATTAGTTTTCTATGTGTAAAACTTCTTAGGCTTTTGTTCGCTTTTTAGCCATTCCTTTGGATAAATAAAAGTGCGGTGGCGACTCGATTCTTTGTATGCTTTGCTTATGATTTAGTCAATAAATCATAAAGTGACGAATACACCGTTACAGAGTCAACGTAAGGCGTGGATGAGTCGACTCATTCAGGTTTCCTAGAATTGGGTCGATCTGTGAGTTGACCTGTTCGGACCCGAAGCAACATGGTTCAACTGAAAATGGGAAATGAGTCAACGTAAGAAGTGGATGAGTCGACTCATTCAGGTTTCCCAGAATTGAGTCGACCTGTGACTCGACCTGTTCGGACCCGCAGGTTTTGCTTCGAGTCACGAGTCGACTCATAGAGCTGAAACTTCCAAAAATGAGTTTTGCAATGTATTATGACATTTTATTGCATTTTTTTATATGTAATGAATATTTTATGGATGAAAATGAATGGAATTGGCCAATTGAATGAAAATGAATTGACTTAATACATGAATATGTCACTTGAAATGGATTGAACTTTGGGCTTCTATGATCATGGTTTGAAATTAGGTATGGAGAGACATGCCCTGTATGAACTAATTTGAAATGGCTTGCATAACCTCAAACCCAAGATCTACAGCTGACTCATGAAAGAAAGAAACACGAACCTTAGCAAGACCTATGGACTAAGCAATAGTGGCATAACGATGATCAGATGAACGAATGGAGGTGGATGAAAGTTATGAGACCAAGGACCTGGGTTATGACTAATAGGCCCAAGAACCAATGATGAATACAAAACGAATGGATCAAGCACAAGAGGCTGAGCGAAACACACACTGAGTGAAAAATCACATGAGATCAGGGTTAGGAGCCACTATTAGGGTTTTCATACCCTGCAGAATGCCATAATGAGGTCTTCATGAATGTACGTCCCACAGATCAAGAGATTGGGGTTTCCAACATCACCAGATTAAAAGTCAAGCCATGAGGTCCACTAGGACACATATTCCTTGATTAAGGTTTAGTGAAGCATAACCTTCAATCCAGGTCTTTGAATCAATCAAGATACTTCTCAAACAACACCAAATCTCCATGATCCCCATCCTTAGGAGATTTGGGGTTTTGGAGGCCCCTGAGCCTTGGTGCAAGTCCAAGCCAAGTTGTTGCACAAATAGACCCTAGCTCCCCAGGCCAAGCATTTGGAATCCATAACAATGAATGGTGCTTATGCATGAGTTATTAATGTATGCAACTGAACCCTGGTCAGATGATTGGATAGAGATATAAAAGGAGTGGGGAGGAAAATTTTGGGGTACAACACTCACCAAGGATTTGCATCCTCGTGCCTACGTATTCTCATTTTGAAATTAGAAATTCAGAGCTCCATAGTTCATAGAACTAAAGCGGAAAGAATTGAAAGGTTTGACAGAAGTGATGAAAGGTATAATTTGGAACCAAAATATAATGGTGTTGTTGGAATCTATAAAGGAATGAATTTTGAACCAAAGAGTAAATAAGGCATATTGGTAAAAAAACAAAAGAAATGAAATGTTTTTCTATCAAGACAAACAACTCTTGGTTCAAAGGTGGACACTGGTTATTTTCCCTAAAAGGGTATATATGGAATCCAAAGAAAAAATGATATTTGGTTCCAAAGAAATAGTATATCACTAAGATGAATGGTTATGATTGAAGATAGATGATCATGGATCATGAAAGATATGGATGGTGTCCTAAGGCAAAAGAAGGAATAATAATAAATATGCTCGCCAAGGGTTCGAACCCTTATGCCTACGTATTCTCATTGTGCAATGACAAAGTCATAGCTCCGTAGTTCGTGGAACTAAGATGGAACAAAGAAAAGGGAGATTTGGTAGGAGTGATGAAAAGTAAACCTGACACCAAAAGACAATGGTATTGCAGGAATCCGTAAAGGTATATATATATATATATATATATATATATATATATATATATATATATATATATATATATATATATATATATATATATATATATATATATGTATATATATATATATATATATAAATACATAACATGTCATACATCCAATATACAATTCACATCACCATAATCTCACACTCAGGCATAATAATGTGAATATCCAATATCCATAACATGTCATACATCCAATATCCAATATATATATATATGTGTGTGTGTGTGTGTGCGCACATTATTATGCCTGAGTGTGAGATTATGGTGATGTGAATTGTATATTGGATGTATGACATGTTATGTATATATATATATATATATATATATATATATATATATATATATATATATATATAATATATATATATATATATATATATATATATATATATATATATATATATATATATATATATATATATATATACATACATATGTGTGTGTGTGCACATTGTTATGCATGAGTGTGAGATTATGGTGATGTGAATTGTATATTGGATGTATGACATGTTATGTATTTCTCTACCTTCACATTCTTTACACTGTTCACATTGAAGTTGTTTCTCACCCCTTTGCTTAACGTTGTCCACCATGGACCTCGTGCAGATACTCATGAGTAAACTTGTTGCTCTGTGTAGAAGGTGGCTTGTTGAAGCCACTCTTTGTTTTTTTATCGCTTTATCACACATTATTGGTTTTAGTGCTCTGAGTTTGGTGTTTTAAATTTCAATACTTTATTTATGAAGTTGTTATGAAATGATTTTCTGTTGCATTTTGTCACATGTTTTTGATGAGTTTTGAAGGGTTGTCGTTGGTGACACCTTAAGTTGTCGAGTAATTCTTTTTACATAAGTTTCAGGTTTAGGGTGTTACATTGTGGTATCAGAGCAGGTCGGTCCATCTGGCCAAACTTTTGTAATGTTATATGTCCCCTAAGTATGTGACATGTGTATGAACATTGTCGTTGCAATGTTTCTTCTAATGTATATGTACTAGTGTGAAAAATATGGTAGGAGGAAGAAAAGATTGAGCGATTGTTGATGCTTTAGAAGCAATGACTCAGGCGCCGCAATGTCAGCAGAATCAGACTAGCGATGAGTTTGATGGATTAGGGAAGTTTTAGAGAAACATTATGCCAACCTTCAAGGGCGGATATGATCTAGAGGGTGCATAGACATAGCTCAGAGAAATTGAGAAGATTTTTCGTGTGATGGCTTGCACTAAAGTTCAAAAGGTGCAGTTCGATACTCATATGATATCAGAGGAGGCTGAAGACAAGTGGGAGAATGCACGTCAGAGACTAAAGGTTGTTGGTATTGAGATTATTTGGGTTGTGTTAAGGGTTAAATTTTTTTAGAATTATTTTCCAGAGGACGTGCGCAGTAAAAAGGAGATCGAGTTCCTCAAGCTAAAGCATGGAAATATGACAGTTGCTGAGTATGTTGCTAAGTTCGAAGAGATGTTGAAGTTTTGTCCACACTACAATGGTGCGACTGTTGAGGGGTCGAAGTGTATCAAGTTTGAAAATGGATTGTGTCCTGAGATCAAGCAAGGCATTCAATATCAGGAGATTTGTCGATTCCATACGCTGGGGAATAAATGTAGGATATATGATGAGGATAGCAGGGTCTGTTCTGCTCACTATAAGAGCCTTAGTGAGAATAAAAGGAAGAATCAGTATCGTGGAAAATTGTATAATGCTCCAACTGAAAAAGGGAAGCAGAAGGCTTTAGATGAGAAAAGAACAAGTGGGGGAGAGTCTCACTTATATCAAGTGCTTTAAGTGTGAGGTCATGGGTCATCATGCCAATGACTGTAAGAATTATGAGAAGAGATGCTTCAAGTGTGGAAAGACAAGACATCTTATTGCTGATTGTTAGAGCAATAACCTGACTTGTTTCAACTATTGGGAACCAGGTTCATTAGTACTCATTGCCAGAAACCCAAAGAGGTTTAATCTAGAGGAAATTTTTTTGCTTTGACTGGGTTAAAGACTACTAACTCAGACAGATTGATTCGAGGTACGTGTTTTATTAATAATATTTCATTGATTGCTATTATTGACACGGGTGCAACATATTATTTTATTTCGCTTGATTGTGATAAGAGGTTAGATTTAAAGTTGTATTCTATGGCTGGGAGTATTGTTATCAATACCCCAACTAATGAATCGGTGACTACTTCATTGGTGTGTTTGAACTGTGTGTTGACTATTTACAGTAAGAGTTTTGCAATGGACTTAGTTTGTATACCGTTGAATCAACTCGATGTTATCCTTGGAATGAACTGGTTGGAGTTCAACCATGTTTATATCAACTATTTAGACAAGTCAGTGTCATTTCCAGAGTTTGATGCAACTCACGAATTGTTTGTGTATGCCAATCAAATGGATGAATTCATGAAGAATGATGCTAAGGTATCTATGATACTAGCTTCTATGAAGGTTGAAAGAAAAGTTGTGACAGGTGAATTATCGATGGTGTGTGATTTTCCAAAAGTATTTCCATATGATATTAGTGATTTACCACCAAAATGAGAAGTCGAGTTTGCCATGGACTTAGTACCTGGTACTAGTCTTATGTCGATGGCTCCTTATAGAGTGTCTGCTTCAGAGTTGAGTGAGTTAAAGAAGTAGTTGGCAGAGTTGCTTGAGAAAAATTATGTTTGACGGAGTGTTTCACTGTGGGGATCCTCAGTGCTGTTAGTCAAGAAAAACGATGGTAGCATGAGGTTGTGTGTTGATTATCGATAACTGAATAAAGTGACTATCAAGAATAAGTATCCGCTTTCGAGAATTGAAAATGTGATGGATCAATTGGTTGGTGCCTGCGTGTTTAGAAAGATTGATTTGTGTTCGGGTTATCATAAGCTTCATATGAAACTAGAAGATATTCTAAAGACTATGTTCAGACCGAGATATGGTCACTGTAATTATTTATGATGCCATTTGGTGTGTTTAATGCGCCTGGAGTTTTCATGGAGTACATGAATAAAATATTCTAAATCCATACTTATATCAGTTTGTGGTTGTGTTTATAGACGATATTTTGATATACTATAAGTTTGAGGAAGAGCATGCGGAGCATCTGAGAGTTGTATTGCAGATCTTTCAAGAAAATAAGTTGTATGAGAAGTTATCCAAGTTTGAGTTCTGGTTACGAGATGTGAGTTTCCTCGGGAATATAATTTCTAGTGGTGGTATTGATGTTGATACGTCAAAAATAGATGCAGTGTTATAGAGATCATAAGTTTCCTTTGTTTTGCTTGTTATTATAGGAGGTTTATTGAAGGCTTTTAGAAGTTAGCATTATATTTAACTCCGTTGACTCAAAAGGGTTAAGTTTATGTTGGGATGTGCATTGTGAGAAGACTTTTCAAGAACTTAAGAGGAAGTTGACGTCTGCTCCAGTTTTGATTTTGTCGAATCCAAGTGAATCCTCTATGGTGTATTATGATGCTTTGAATATAGGTCTAGGTAGTGCGTTAATGGAGAATGGTCAGGTTATGGCTTATTCGTCTTGACAATTGAAAGTTCATGAGAGGAATTATCATACGCATGATCTAGAGTTGGTTGTCGTGGTATTTGTGTAAAAGATTTAGAGATATTATATGTTTGGTTCCAGGTTTAAAGTGTTCGGTGATTACAAGAGTTTGAATTACTTGTTTGATCATAAAGAGTTGAATATGAGACAGAGGAGATGACTCTAAATTCTAAAGGATTATGATTTTGGCTTGAGTTACAATCTAGGAAAAGCCAATGGTGTAGCTGATGCATTGAGTAGGAAGTCGTTGCATATGTCGATGTTGATGGTTCGAGAATTTAAATTGATTTAGCAATTCCGAGACATGAGTTTGGTATGTGAAGAGACTCGTAACAGTGTAAAGTTAAATATGTTAAAGTTAACCAGTGGTATCCTTAAGATCGACCTAGAATTGATTGATCGATTGGTGTTAATCAATCAAGGTAAATGAGATGATTTCATGATCCACAAGAATGGTATGATGAGATTCAGAGACATGGTTTGTGTACCAGACATACCAGAACTTAAGAAGAGTATTCTTGAGGAAGTCCATAGAAGTGGTCAAAGTATTCATCTTGGTGCCACTAAGATGTACAGAGATTTGAAGAGAATGTTTTGGTGGCCAGGAATGAAGAAGGAAATATATGAGTTTGTTTAGGATTGCTTGACTTGCCAGAAGTCGAAGATTGAACATCAGAAGTCATTCGGTCTGATGCAACCGTTGAGCATTCCTGAGTGGAAATGGGACATCATTTCCATAGATTTTGTGACAAGTTTTCCAAAGACGATGAAAGGATAATATTCCATTTGAGTTATTGTTGATAGACTGAATAAATCGGCTCATTTCATTCTAATTAAGATCAGTTATCATTTGCAGAAGTTGACCGAGTTACATATCGATAAGTTTGTTAGGTTACATGGTATTCCTTCGGGTATTCTTTCGGATAGAGATCTGAGATTCACGTCAAGGTTTTGGCAGAGTTTGTAGAAAGCAATGGATACTAAGCTGAAGTTGAGTTCTGCTTATCCTCCGTAGATGAACGGTCAAATAGAGAGAACCATCCAATCCTTGGAGGATCTGTTGAGGGCTTGTGTGCTAGAACAATGAGGTGTTTGGGATGACTACTTGTCATTAATTTAGTTCACCTACAACAACAGTTTCCATTTGAGTATTAGAATGACACCTTTTGAGGCTTTGTATGGTAGAAGGTGTAGGACACCTTTATGTTGGTATGAATCAGGTGAGAGTGTTGTGCTTGGACCTGAGATTGTTTAGTAAACTACCGAGAAGATCAAGATGATCCGAGAGAAGATAAAACCTCTATAGAGTCTCATGAAGAGTTATCATGATAAATGGAGGAAAGCACTTGGGTTCCAGGAGAGAGATCAATTGTTTTTTAGAGTTACTTTGGTAACTGGTTTTGGTCGAGCCTTGAAGTCTATAAAGCTCACGCCACATTTTATTGATCCATATTAGATTATGAAGCGAGTAGGAGAAGTGGCCTAAAGAGTTTCTTTACCGTCATTTCTTTTTAATCTTCATGATGTCTTTCATGTGTCTCAACTGAGGAAGTACATTCCTGGTCTGTCTCATGTGATTCAAGTGGACCATGTTCAAGTTAGAGAGAACTTGATCATTGAGACATCTTCCTTGAGAGTAGAGGATCAAGAAGCGAAGCACTTGAGAAGCAATGAGATTGCACTAATGAAGGTGGTATGGGGAATACCTGCTGGTGGAAGCTTAATGTGGGAGTTGGAGAGTCGAATGCGAGAATCATATTCAACTCTGCTTCCTTCAGGTAATTTTAGAGGGTGGAAATTCTCTAAGTGAGGGAGAGTTATACACTCTAAATTTTGATTAATTTATTTAATCAGAAAATTCGCATTTTATTTTAATATTTAGTATGTGGTACGCTTTTAATTAAAAATATTGAGTTATATGTGTATGTGATAGGATGTAGTGAGAGCATCGGTGGGACGGTAGAAGAGTTAGAAGCATTAGAATAATTAAATAATTAGAAATAATTAGAATTGGTAATTGGTTTTAATTAATTAGTTAAAATATACACCAAAAGAGATTTTGAGTGAAAAGTAGGAACTATGGAGAAAATAAGGGAGTGGTGAGAATTAAAAGATAAGTTGGGCCTTAGTGTAATTATCAAGAGATTAAATTAGATTTTGAGATAAAATGGGTTTAGAGACCTAATAGTTGTTAGTACCTGAAATAGAGTTTGGAATAGCAAGGGAGGCTAGGGCTTGAAGAAAGAAGAACAAACCATCACCAATTCAGAATTTTGCAAGGAACCTAAGGTAGGAGGGAGAAAGGGTTTTTATATGGGTGTTTGGCACAAAGGGTAGAGAAGAGAGACCCTTACTCTCATTAAGGATTGTGTAAATCATGTTTTGATTTGTTGTTGTTGTTGTGAGATAATCTGAAAAACTCATGATTGATTGTTGTAGCGGGGTATTCGTTACCATTAGAGATATTGACTAAATCCAAGGTAAATCATACAAGTCGAGTCGCCACCGCACTTCTATTTATCCAAAGGAATGGTTAGAAAGCGAACAAAAACCTAAAAGTTTTATCAAATCAAAAACTAGTAAAAATGTCAGAGATCTGGGTAAGGGGGTTGGTTATGCAATGGGAAGGTTTTAAGCACCCAAAACATCCTAGGTACTCCTAGGGAGCCCTTTTCACATTGGTTGTAAGGTTGGTGTTTTGTGAAAATTTATTTGTGCAAACATGATTGAAGAGATGAGAAAAGAATATACAAGTTTATTTACATTTTGTGTTTGGATGTATAAACCCATTACCTACGTACCATCTTAAAAAAGATTAGGATCAAAACCTCGTAGTTCGGGGTAAAAATCTCAAAATGAGTTGATGAATTGATTGGTCCAAAAACCTTAAGGTCTTTTGTTATCCAAGGGAGAAAACTCAACCTAAAACCACAAATCCACCATGTGAGGATAGATTCAACATGCTAGTGAGGGGTTAACCCTATAATAAGCATGGAAGACTCATTGTCCATCACTAAGGATATAGGTGAGTATTACATCTACCTCAAGGATAACTCAAACCTAATAGCTATAGGTTATGAAAAGTTTAATTAAGAAGGTGGCTATTGAAACCACAAAAAGGATATTTGAATGGGTTATATTTACCAATGAAAAGTATGTACAAAATGGTCAAAGTTGACTTAGAAGTTCAATTCAAAATAAGTGTTATGAAAAGAAAGTTTGAAAATCAAAAGCATAAGGCTTAGGTTTCTAATGTTTGAAAACAAGTGTTAAATGTTTGCACAAAGGTTTTGGCTTGGGTTAGAGTGGAGAGAAGAAGAAGAAAGGCTAAAGTCCTAACATACAAGAGGTGAGGGATAAGAAGCAAGACCACAAATAGAGTTCCTCTCTTGAGATCATATTGATGATCCAAGTAGCTCCCATCCTTTGGAATAAGCAATCACATAAGCATAAACTCAAGCAATCAACAATCAAATGAACTCTTGGAAAGCTCCTCAATGTATCTTGGGTCCCTCTCTCTTAGAAGCTCATTGCAATGGTTCCTCAATTTGGATCAAGTTGGAATCCCTAGAACAAGAACACACATATCAAAAGATTCTAGCAAAACAAACAAAGAATGGACAAGAAGAGTTTAGAAGTTGGTCCTTTCAAGGTCATCTTTCAACATTAAGCATTCTAAAGGCATGAGGCCTAGTTGCTCTATGACATTTTAAGCACTCTAAAGGAATGAGGCCTAGTTTCTCTTTGACTCCAAATTTGCATAGGGAAAGTCCTAAAGTCTAAGTCCATTTGTCCGTTTCTTTGTATTGTGGTCAACAACAATCAAACAAAACACAAGCACAAAAGTCTATACACAATTATGTGCTCAAGTGAGCAAAAGGCAAATTGCATTAACATAAACATGTGCTCAAATGAGCAAAGGGTAAAAGCAAATGAATAATATGTGCAAGAATAGTAAATTGCATAAATGTAAAGAGCAAAAATCAAATGTTAATGGTTAATGGTTAGTGTTAGTAGTCAGTGTGCCATAAGGAAAATTTAGCGCTATGTTAAGCAATCGTAATTGGACTTATGTAGAAGTCACAACTATCTGAGGTCGGTCAATAATAATGTAGGCAACAACACAAGTTAGAAGTCTTGATTAGTGAACCAAGTTCCAACAACTTGCCATGCCAAAAGAAAAGAGAGAATTGATCTTGTATTGGTTTAAGTCCTTTGCATGATTTAGGAAGCAACCTATCCTTAATGCAAAGCCATTCACTTGATCATTTGACCAAGATGAATTAGATTTGAATCAAGGAAGATTAAGCCTCCCTAATCAATGCTAACTTATCAACCTTTAACTCATTGATCAAGAAGAAAAGAAGAAGAAGAAAAAGAAGAAGAAGATGGATAATGAAAAGAAATAAGTGCATTAAATGAAATGGAATGTACCAATCAACAAGTGTTGACCAATGACATTGAGGATCATGGTCAAACAATCAAAAACAGAAGTGAGATGAAGATTGGAAGTCAAGAAATGAACAAAATATTTTTGGCATTTTTAATATTAAAAATAAACTTGAATTAAAATATTAAAGAAATGTCAAACTTCAAAATCACTTCAAATCAACCTTGAAAGGTCCAAGTGATTTATCCCAAGTTCAACAAGGTCAAACAAAGTTTGACACAAAATTTCAGCATTTTTAAAAGTCAGAAACTATTTTTAATCAATTAAAAATGAATAAAAATAACCTAATTGAACTAAAATCTCAAATAAATCTCAAATCAATTAAAAAATTGATGAGAATATTTTTCATAGATCCATCATCATTCAAATAGGTTGAGAAAATATTTTTGTATTTTTTGAATATCAAAAACTATTTAAAATGAATTAAAAATAACCAGAAAAGAGAAAATTCACAAAAAATATCAAATGATGAAATAAAAAATATTAAAAATCATTTTTAGAAAGTAGAATTAAAAAGAGAAATAATGCAATTGGTCCCATATTTTTTGGAATTAAAATGAAAGAGTTATGAATTTTTGAAATAAAATGGAATTAAAGAAAATAAAATGGAAATTAAGAAAATCAGAAAAAGGAGAGGCGTCTGATCAAGCCTCATTAATTGACGTGGCTGATCAGACGCTCCACATGCGCGCGCTCATGGTAGGCCTTAGTCAACTAAGTAACATGTGGAATTAAAAAAAGTCATAAGATCCAAGAGCCATGATTCAATCTGGAAATTATCATCAACGACTGGGATTCAAACTGGCAAACGGACGGTGGTGTACACCACCGTCTTCTCCGGCGAGTCCAGGGATTCCGGCCAAAGTTGCAGGTTCTAAAAACTTAATGAAAACGAGTGATCCTCGTATCATTGGAAAGCTGGGGTGATGTACATCACCCCTGTACCATTAGTTTCTCTTCTAGATCTCCATAGGAAGAGAAATCAGAAGGAGAAAAATATGGTGTTCATGCTGAACTTCATGGATTTCAAAAATTGAGCATACAACAATGATGCCTCTATAGAGAGGACTTCAGACAACACAATATCAAGGCCAATAGATCAAGGAATAAGGAGTTTCGAAGAAAAACCAGCTGATGAACACCTTTGAATTGTGAAGCTTTGAGTCACTTTCCTTGCTTCCTTTTGCCAAACAGAACTTAAATGGACTAGATGATGAAGGTTTAGGAACTTTAGATATGAAGATTCAACCAAATTCAATTGAATTTCAGATCTAAAATTTTTGAAGAAAATGGATTTAGTTCCTTTGGTATGGTTTGGAATTGATTTCTGCAGAGCTTTAGGCGCCTTTAGGTTGGTTTAGAATGAATCTGAGCAGCTCTATTTATAGCACAAACTGATGCAAGGCATGTAGAATTCGTGTGCATGAAGTGAAGGGGCCTCCATGCATGGGCTTGTACAGGCGCATGGGAGGCCCAAATGCAATGGCAAATGAGTGTTCATATGCAAGCAAGATGAAATGGACGTGTACATGTGATTGAATTGGCTTGTGTAATGAGTTCCAACATGTTATGCATAAATGAGCCTAAAACTTCACCTCTTCGAAAATGCCACTTGAAAAATTGCAACATAGGCATGTGGGTAATGGTTGGAAAGGTCTTGACATAAGGAACATATGTTATGTTGGACAAAAAATCATTTGAAGTGTGGAAATTTATGAAAACAGACCATGAAGTTCATAGTGCAAAACATGCCTTTGAGAATTTTGCCAAATTGAACCAACTTCAAGCCCTTATGTTTTGATGATGCAAGTCTCAAATGAAAAAACTTCCAACATAAAAGTTGTAGATATTTTCCCGACAATCCAGATGGACCTAAAGTTTGCATCATTTGGATTTTTGATGAAGACGTTATGAGCACTTAAAGTTGGACTTTTTTGCCTTTCAATGCATTTGGTCCAAAGTGACCTATAATGTTTTGCATTATCACATGTATTTCTTTTAAGATTTTGAAATTTTGTTCAACATAACATTTGAAGTAGACATCTTAAGCTTTCCAATTAATTTGATCCCAACTCAAAATCATAAAATATGAATGAGTTATGTTCTTGGGAAATTGACCCAAAATTAGAGTTTCAGTCAAAATGACCTATAATGTCTTGGAATGGGAGATGACCTTCCATGCTTCAAATAAATTTTTGATGAACATGAAAGTTGTTCATATTGTCCTTAAGAACATTTTGTCTCTTGGGATCATCTCCATTTGACCAGCACATAAAAAGTTAGGTCTCAGTGCATTTTAAAATAGTTAGATGAATTGACTGATCAACTTCTCAAGTCCACAACTCATATCTTGATGAATTGATGATTGAGGACACTAAAATAAGCTCAAATATGCATGAAGTGATGAATTAGAGAACTTCCCTTGATTTTATTTGACCATGGGCTGAGGTTGCTTCATTAGTAAGGCACACTTGGTACACATATGGATTAGGGTTTCCTTGGGAAACAAACCTCAAACCCTTTGACTTGCTTTGATCAAAATGATGAGTTGAGATACTAGGGAGGCATATTTGATGGATGAGAGCTTTGGGAACCATTACCATGCTTGCTTTCATCTTCTCTTGACCATATCATTGCACAAAGGATCACCTAGAAGCTTTTTGACCTTGTGATTGCTCAAGCTACAAACAAAAGATGTTAGTGACATATTTTTGTGCTTTTGGTTAGTAAATAAAAATGAGAAAAGCAATGATATACAATTCAAGCATGCTTGGTGATCCCAAACCACTCACCAGAGATCCCAACCCAAAGGCAAAGGGAACCAAGATGCTTATGATCCTTGAGGCTTTGCAAATGCAATGTTATGATGCCATGAGGGATCTTAGGGCCAAAATTGGGGTCTTACAATTGTGTTATTATATGATTTTTTGTGACTGAATTTGTGTTATATTATTTTATTTATGAGTATGTGATTTTCTGCATTGTTGGATATTTGAAGCTTTGAACATGAGTATGTATTTGATGAAAGTGATGAATGAATTGTGTGTCAAATTGCTATGATCAGTGACTTGATATGTGCAATATAATATGTTTGATTGTGATGATATTGTTGTATATTATTCAATTTATGTTATGGGGTATTTGAATGTGGTAATGAGGGTTGAGATGATGTATGAGGGATACGGAGTGAGAAAGATGAAGTTCATGTGAGAAAACTGGGAATTTTTGAATTCTGGGCTGATGTCAATCGATTGACATCTTGTGTCAATCGATTGGATGCGTGTGATTTTAGAAAAATATGGAAATTTTAACCTTGACAATCGATTAATGCCATGAATTAATCGACTGCACGCAACCCAAACGTGAAAATTTTGAAAGGAAAAATGTAAATAGGATTGATGTCAATCGATTAATGCTAGTGTAATTTTGAAAATTTGCTCAACCGAAACCTAGTATGTTGTCCAATCATTTTTGCCATAACTTTGGTTTCGTATGTCCAAATGAGGTGCGGTTTGAAGCCTTGAAAAACTAACGCGTATGGTTATCCCATGACGATGAATTAAGAGGGTAGTTAGGTGTTGTAAATTGTGAAAACTAGTATTTTTATGGTGATGCTCTAGTTAGCAATGATGAAAAAATAATTAATCTATGTAATCGAACAAACTAATGATGGTTTAACGTTAAGATGAATTAATATGATTGAATGTTGTGTGAATATGAGTTTGATATGGTGTTGCTGTTTGGTGATGTTATATGGTGTGAATATGATTCGTATTATTATGAAATGCATAACTATATGGTGATTAATTATGTATTATTGGTGTGTACTATTGTTGTTATTGATGGATAGTAATTCAAAAAAGGGGATTACTATTTTGTGTCAATGCATGTTGTTTAAGGTTCTAAGGGGGGACATAAACATTAATATTATTGTTGCAACATTTTGTCATGTCATTAAACGAGGCATGCTCATAAGTTTAGAAGGGGGACTAGTGGCTTGTCCCAAGCTCAGAAGGGGGGGCTCATAGGTTCATAAGGGGGACTCGGTGTTGGTGTAAGCCCTAGAGGCCAATACTTTTGGTACTTGTATCGAATTATTTATTAATAATAAAAGGCTTTTTCTTTATTATGTTTGTTTAATAAAGTCCCTAGAATAGCTAGTCCGTTTAATGTATCAAGTGTGACTTGATCATGAGATCACATTAAACAAAAGGACATTATTCTTAAAGTATCTGTAGTCGAGCTTTATTGTGAAGTGGGATAACATTAAAGCATTAAGACTATTATGTATATAGACTGATGATCACATCTCATGGATCATGGATAAGGAGTTGTCAAGTCTTAAACATAGGTATGAATATTAAGAGTAATATTTATACTGGATTGACCCGCTATGAGAATACTGTATAGAATGTTATGCAAAGTGTCATAAGTAATTCTCATGGTGATAATGGTGTATACCATCCTTCGATCTGAAACCACTATGGACCCTAGATGTAGAGTCGAGTGCTTTATTGATGATCAAACATTGTCCGTAACTGGATAACTATAAAGACAGCTGATGGGTACTCCACGAAGCATGCTGAGGGACATGAGGACCTAGATGGAATTTTCCCATCCTGCATAACAGGATAAATGTCTATGGGCCCAATATTGAACTGGACAAGGATGACAGGTCTATGCCTTGTGTTCAATATAGACATAAGGGCAAAAGGGTAATTATACACATAAGTCCTATCACAGAAGGATTTGTCAGATCACATGACATTTTCGTGTCTTGGGTAGCAGTGATGTGTTGCTAGATACCGCTCACTGTTTATTATGTTAAATACGTGATTTAATATAATTGCCAATGCCGCGAAAACCTACAGGGTCACACACAAAGGACGGATTGATGAGAGATAGAGTAACTAAGGAACACCGTAAGGTACGATGTACTTAAGTGAATTGTAGAACATCGTAAGGTACGATGTACTTAAGTAGAACACGAAATATGGTAAGGCACCATGCGCTTCAGTGATTTTGGGCATATTATAAAATATGGGCCACTTACACTTAAGTGGGTTTTTTTGCTTGAAGCCCACACAAGTGGTTCTATAAATAGAACCCTTGTGCAAAAGCATTCATTGCGGTTGAATTTTCGTTTTCTCTTTCTCTCTCTCTCTCACTCAAAGCCTTCATTCATAGTAGCTAGCACTGAGATTGAAGGAATCCGTTCGTGTGGACTGAGTAGAGGCGTTGTCATCGTTCAACGTTCGTGATTGCTCCGCAGATCTGCGTCAAACATTTCAATCGTCACAAGAGGTAACCATTCTATCACTGATCATGCCCATTCGTAAGGATCACTAAAGGAGAAAAATTTTAATTTCCGCTGCGTTTTGGATCGCCATTCTCCTTCACCCGGTTCTAGAGAGAACCAAATGTTGAGTTGGTACCACACCATAAGTGTCACGTTTAACACCATAAAGTTCAAAACATGAATTAATACAAAAATAAAAAAAATACACACACAGGGTGTAACTCAAACACAATAGAGACATGCTCCGGAACACGGGTTATATAAGACATACAATAATTTAAACACATGTCATCACACACTCGCCTTTACATATGCTCATTGTAGCAGAATAATCAATTAAAAATGATTCAATAACCAAATATATATCATATCAATAACATGATTATGGAAATTTCCTTCAATATAAACAACACCGACATCAATAGCAAATAGAAAAAAAATGTTCGCCTGCCTAGTGTTACAGATCAGAGCAACGAAATCTAAAACATAGCATAAAAAAGAAAAGAAAGAAGAACAACCTCAATTGCATCCTTCAACTTCTAAGCATCTACTCATTTACCCGCTCGTTTGTACTCCAAGAAGGAGCACAAAACCACACAAATAACAAAGGGGTGAGAATGCACTCATAATATATAATGGTTCAAAAGTATGTAAGGGTAGCCTAAACAAATATCAACAATTATTCAACATAAATCCATTGCATATATCACCAAAGTATTCTCAATCATCAATATCAACATAATCACCCAATACATATGCAAGCAACGAATGTAAATATACTCAATACCATGAGTCAATAATGCACGCAGTGCCATTATCGAAAACACTGGTCCATATCGCTCCAGAATCCCCACCGTAGGACCAGAGCACACCAATCATTACCATCACCGTAGGAAACGCTTCACCAATTCCCATATGGAATCAGCTACTCACTCTTGAATCAACACCATTGGACCATAGTACCCCAAAATTCGTTGTTATCACCATAAGCAACGCTTCACTAATTCCTCATTGAAACTAGCTACTACTCCTGAATCCATACCATCAGACCAGAGCACACCAAAACTGGAATGAAGCTTGTACACCTTGATGTATGATTCACCATAAGATGCAATATCACCAAAATGTTCACCATGCAATTATCACCAATGTGCACAATGATCGTTAGATTATGAGTCTATCGAATTATCTAACTGCAAGTATATAGTCTATCGCATAGTTTTAAAAGATATCGATCCCACAGAGACCTATAGTCAAAACTATCGTTTCTAATTCTCATGGTGTTTATCTAAGGCGATATCAAAAAATGTTTGGAACGGAGACAAAATGAAAATAATAATGTTTAAACCAATTCAAAAATGTAATACTGGAACGTGGATCACATCAATCAACAATACTCCTATTATCTCTAATTAGAACTACCTATGGGGCAATGTTTTCTTTCTTGAAAAAGAGTTAATTAAGAAGGATCTGTCACTTTCGATTTTTCGGAACCAGACTTTATCTTTAATCTATACCAGCCGCTCACACTGCACTGGTCGCGTCTTACGTTAAAGTAGAAAATCCTTTTTTATGTAACCACCTCTTTAACTCAGTTGAAAAGTAATTTTGATTGAAAAATTTAACTTAAAGATTGTATTAAAGTCAAAACAGCCCCAAAAGCGCTCTTATAGAGATAACATATGGAGTATCATTGATTCGACGGTCCTCACATTCCAGCACTAATGATTTAGATGGACATGGTTATGGTAAATGATATATCATATGATTAAAAAGTGTGATATGACATATTAAAGTGATACGTGTTCAATTGAGTTTCAACAAGAACTTGCAAATAAATGTATAGTTTTGAAAATAGATTTTTGTACGAAAACTCAAGCGGGAAATAAAGTAAACAAAGTAAAGCGGTGCAATGAAAATAAAACAACGTAAAATGGTGCGAGGAAATAAACAAAGTAAGGTGATGCGAGGTAATTAAATAGACAAGGCAATTAAAACATAAATGAAGCTGAATTAAATAAGAACCTGCTCCAACCGGAGACTTGAATCTAGTACAATGCAAATAGACTGAAATAAACTTCGATGGAATGTAAATGTTGAAAGATAAGTAAATTCAAAATAATGGTGTTCCAAACTTGATACACGAATAAAATGCGATAACCCTTTGATGTACAAAGTTAAAGCTCTAATAATACTAAACTTTATGGCTTATGTTTGTGCAAAGCTTGGACACACCAAAAAGAAAAGTAAAATCACTATTTATAATGATTCTAAGCCCTAAAATTTTATGTGAAGCTTTCTCAATTTGTGGGAGAAAAAATAGGGAAACATGGGAAGAGTGAAAGACCAAGCAAGGCCCTTTTTTCAACTGCAGGGCAAAAACAAAGGATGGTGAATGCAATCCCCTGCATGGCGAACACCATATTCGCAACATGGGTGTGACCGTGTCTTTCGACCGTTGAAGCATGGTACACATCATCCTAATGGCGGCTACCTCCATGGCGAATGCCATACAGGTCGCCTTGAGGGCAAATTTCCATTTTTTTCTTTATTTTGCATCCGAGTTGCTTCATTTCTTCGCACATGGCTCCTATATGGTCAAATACCTAAAATAAAGACAAAGTACCCACATAACACTGGAAATAGAGGTAAAATGATAATAAATTATGTACAAAACGAGTCAAAATAATGGTAAATTTGGTGTTATCAAACTCTCTCACACTTGAACCTTTGCTTGTCCTCAAGCAAATATTTATAAGCATATGAAGAAAATAGTGGTTCTCTTGTAACTATTCTAGGCTAAAGACTCCAATTTGCTCAAGGCCATATTGATAGGTACTAACTCACAAACTAAGGGTTTCGTAACAACACATTATGATGGCAGTCATAAATATCCTTCCTATACATTATGTTGTTATGCCCAGGCCTAACTTACTCATCCCATTTTTCATCCCTGAAATTCTGGTATCAGATATAAGATGTCGAAGGTAATGTCACGACACTAATATCTGGTTATAAACAATGGATAAACAGAAACAGAATGGTAAAGCAAATAACACAAGCAATTGTTAACCCAGTTCGGTGAAACTCACCTACGTCTGGGGGCTACCAAGCCAGGAAGGAAATTCACTATAATAGAATTAGTTCAAAGACTATCCGTACACTTCACCAAGTTACAGTCTTTATCACCTAATCTCTACCCGTGCAATTTCTACCTAAGCACTCTTAGATATGAGAACCCACTCACTTCCCTTACAATCACACACCCGTGATTGATTACAGTAATCCCTTGTGAAAAGAAAATACTTTTCAATTACAATATTCTTGATTTTACTTCGCAGTTTCAATCAAGAAGACACACTCTTGATCTTGCTTCAAAGCTTTGATCAAGAAGACAAATCAGTCCAATTCAATCATCTATGGATGACTTGAATGACCTACAAACACAAACCCTAGCTCTCTCTCTAAATTTCGCTCAGTCTTGGTTGTGTGTACAATCAGGTTTTCTAAGTCCCTTTTTATAGAAGTATTGGACACCTTGAAAACCCTAGATATATTTTCCAATCAAATCTTTTCATATCAGCTGTAAAGATCTCCTTGGAAAATAAACAAATCTGGTTGATATCCCTGATAGAATGCGCCAGCTAGCCATATCTTCAATCAACCAATGATTGCCACTAATTGTGCAATCACAAAACACCAGACATTCATACTGAATGTTCCGTGTACATGATGTCAAGACATCGGGTCTGACATCTGGAAAAATCCTGCATAATCCAGTTTCCTTTTATAGCAGGTACAGCCATATCAGTTACCATGACAATGAGTATGTCAACTGAAACAACCCTGCAGCATATGTCTTCCATTTTCAGCAGGTACATAGGATATCTCATGTTAAGGCATCACACAAGACATCTTGTGAACACTCTTTGTTTTACCAAAATTGCTGCCAACTCTTAGAATCAACAAACTCCCCCTTTGGCAAATTTTGGCTAAAACATATATTTGTCCTTTTTGTTCACAAGTTAAACTATCAGCAGTTAAACCACATAACAGTAGTTTAATCAGCAACAGAAGCAAAACAATTACTAGCTAGTAATACACATATGCACAAGGGTACTTCTCCTCCCCCTCAATCTGTGCAACAATCAACAGAATTACTAGTTATGGATGCAACTAGTAAGACACACAAATGCACACTACACCAGGGTACTTCTTCTCCCCCTAAATCTGTGCATTCAACAAAAACAGCTACTGAAATCTCCAGCACCTGTACCAGCCAGAATGTCATATGACATCTGCTATAACATCAACACCTGTGCACCATATCAGACATCCTGTTTGACATCTGTAAACATACAACCATACTGTTGTAGCACCTGTGCACTTCTTCCAATAATAGCTATCCTCCAGTCCAGCCACATCCAACTTCCATATCAAGCACCTTCTCCCCCTTTTTAGTCAAAATTTGACCAAAGGTGACCAATCAGACAAAATAAATGTCTATTAGTCTAGCAGAGAAAGTTAAAACAGATGTTATAACATTAAGCATGTTAAACAGAATATTCAGGAAGTACACAACCATCATTATACACAGCAGACAGCTGAGATAATGAACAAATTCAAGGAACTCATTAAGAGCCCTAAATATTACATAACAGGCATCATGAGGACTGCCACAAAATACAAAAACAGAAAGAACATCAGCTTTCCAAACATCATCCCAGCTTCCACCACACCTTCCAGCACCCCTCCAATACAGGCAGGAACCATTAATCAGAAGAAGAGGTGTCTTCTTCACCTTCATCTTCATCTTCATCTACACCTTCAGAGTCTTCTGAGCTTTCAGAACAGGATTGGGATCTTGTATTTAATTCCTTTCCAGCCTTTTCTCTGTCTTCCCTTTCCATGCTACAGATGAGGACTTCTAAAGCTTCCTTTCTGGCCCTGGCCACCCTTATACCATCTTCCAATTCTTTGCAGGTCTCTTTCAGTTGGTCAATCAAGCTTCCTTTAGCTGTAGACTCCCTTCTACCAGATGTCATGACATCCTTGACATGACTTCCTTCAAACAACTTGTAATGGATGGACAAAGGGGTTTTCCTCCTGCTTGGAATGTCACTTGTCCTCAGGATCCCTGGTTGTTGACTCAGGATAATGCCACAAATAAGGGAAGGGAAGGCAATAGGTAACTTTACAGCATTTGTAGAAGCATGTCTAATGGTTTGTTCAAATATGAACTTGCCAAAATCATAGTTAACCCTTGTTCCAATGGCATGAATGATTCTTCCAAGATTGATGGAGATAGTAGAGGCATGATTAGTAGGAATCCAGTTAGCTGAGCCAATCTTGTGCAGGATGGCATATTTAACACTGAGCTTTCCAGCTGATAAGTGGTTTCTACTAGGCCATTCCTTAACTTGGCCGGCTGTGATGACCCTACAGACCTCATTGTCTGTGGTTTCTAGGTATACTCCTCCATCCATTCCTCTTCCTAGGAACTTGTTGATGACACTTGGTGAGAATTTCACACATTTGCCTCTCACAAAAACTTTGCAAAACTCCCTGCTATTCTTCTCATGAATATCCTCAGGGATGTTAACAATAAATTCTCTAACTAACCCCTCATAGCATTGGGTTAGAGTAACCACAGTTTTCATGAGTCCAACATTTTGGATCAACTCAATAACCTCTTTTACCTCTACAGCTTCTTGTCCAAGTTCTCTCTCAATGGCTACTCTTCTCTGAATGACATATTTCCACTTTGCTGCTCCATCTTCCAAGTGAAAAGAGATATTGTCTAGATGAACAGCAGTAGCCTTGCCAGGAGATTTCTGAACAGCCTGCCTTTTTGCAGGGGAGATGTTTGGGACATCGTCTTGAACATCCTCCTCAGAGTCAGAGTTGTCTCTTTCTTTTATTTTCTTAACCTCAACCTTGCTCCAGGATTTTGAGGGTCCTATTCCTGCAACCTTTTTCACTCTAGCAGCTCTCATATTAGCCACACTTTTTCCTTTCTTAGCTCTCAGTTTCTCAACTATGTTTGGTTTAACCAGATGAACCAAACAATCATCCTCTCCTTCAGTGTTTTCTTCCTCTAGATCAACAATATCTTCTTGAGGCACCTTTTGTTTCTTGCTAGGTAGGGTTTTACCTAGAGAGCAAAGTCCTTCAGGTTCCACCTCTTTTTCTGATCTAGATGAATCATCATCTTTATCAGCATGGGTTTTACCCTCAGGAGAGGGTTCCCTTCTGGACAGAGGGGTAGAGACCCCTTCAACTATATGTCCTTCACTCAGTATTCTAGTAACCAGTCTCCTTATAGCGCGATCAGTGTAATGCATGTCTTTAGGAAGAGAGGAGTTACCAGAGGTATTACCTTGCTTATCTCCAGCATTGGAGGCGGTACCTGTGGTGTCGCCCGGTATCATGCACAGAGGGGTGACATCCATTACATCTTCATCTCCAAACCCCATAGATGGAGTCTTCGCATGTTGGGAGGATTTGGAACCAAATGATGAAGGATGTTGAGACATGGTGTAGGACTTTTGAGGAAGGTTTCTTTGCCCTAGCTGAGCTTGTCTTAGAGGTTGAATGGAAATGGCAGTTGCTGAGTTTAGGTAGCGTATGCTGAGGGGATAAATACTATTTTCAAAGTTTGGAAATGATTTAGCATTAATGTGGCTCTTTCTTTTAAAAGGGCAAACATTAATTTTATTTCTTTTATTTTTTTCTTTCAATTTCCAAATCCCTAATTTCCCTTCCTCACAAACATTTTTTTTTCAAATTTCTTGCCCGCTTGTCTGCCAATTCTAGTCCATGCTTTAGACTTCTGAATTTGTCTTCCACAAATTTCCAAATGGAGTGATAATAGCTAGACCAGTACTTTGTCCATCTATGTTGAATCTGATTTTTGGACCTGGCTTCAGTATTCAGGAAGTCATAATACAATGTTGTAACTTCCTGAGTGACATTGTATACAATCAATAATAGGTTCATCCAACCCAGTCGAGCCCACCTGTTATCATCTTCCATACCTTTCACAGGTGTTGTCCATATCTTCTCCATATTGTCTTTGGTCTTTTTGCACAGAGTCTTTTGTGGCTTGGTCCCTATAGTTCCATTCTCCCTGTGACTGGTCAAATGTCCACCTGTTTGTTCTAACCTCTTAGTTATTTGAGCCATCATGACCTTTTCTCCCCTGGGCTTCTGGTGTGATATCTTTGTGTGACCTTTTCCCAGACCTTGTTTTTCATCACTCTTGGGGGCATCTGTACTCACCCAATACTTTAAGGGACAATCCAATTGAGAGCTCCATATGTAGCAATTGTCTTTGGTCCTGATTACTCTCATAATTACTTCACTCTTTATATCCAGGATTAGACATTCAGTTTTGGTGAAGTTAACATTCAGACCTTGATCACATAGTTGGCTAATGCTTATGAGGTTTGTAGTTAAGCCTTTGACTAGTAGAACCTTGTCTAGTCTAGGCACTCCAAGGCAATCAAGTTTACTTGTTCCCTTGATTTCACCTTTTGCTCCATCTCCAAAGGTTACATGTCTTATAGTATGTTGATGCAGATCAGTTAGCAGGTCTTGGTTTCCAATCATGTGTCTAGAGCATCCACTATCAAGGTACCATTCTTCCTTGGCTGAGATTCTGAGAGGGGTGCGGGTTATCAGTCCTGTAACATTGTTCTTGGGGACCCATTGCTTTTTGATGATGGGTACGTGATGTTTGGGTCTGAACTGATAGTGATCCTGATGTTGAGCAACCTTAGGATAGCCATACAATTTATAGCATAAAGGCTTTAGATGACCAAATTTCCCACAGTAATGGCATCTCCATCTTTGGTGTTTTCCTTTCAACTGCTTTCTCCTTTGGTACTGTGACATCACAGGTTTTTGAATGCACCTACATTTGGCTTTAGGCTTGACACCAGAGTTACTGCTCTCAGGTTTTGAGTTATTATACCCAATGTCAGATTTGTCTCCTGTTATTTGTCCAATTTGAAGAATCTTGTCTAAGGAATCAGACCCATTGCTTAACATTCTTACATACTTGGTCATCTCTTCTAATTTAGAATTTTGAAACATGACTTCAGTCTTCAACTTTGAGATGATTTTTGCATGGTCTGCCTTTTCACTTTCCAGCTGTGCTATCTTCTGATTTTCAGCTTCTGGATTTTTTTCTAGGTTGGCATTCAGAGCCACTGCTTCTGTTTGTAACTTGGAGATGGTTTCCAAGTATTCTATCTTCTCGTTCTCAAGTTGAGTAATTTCCTTCTTCAGACTATCAACCTATTTGCACAGCTCTACACTTTTGTGACACAACTGTCTATAGGTAGATGCCAATTCCTCAAAGGTTACTTCACCATCACTTGACTCTTCATCAGATTCCCTTCTTGCTGTCAAGGCAGTCACTAGATTTGCAGCCTCTTCTGTATCACTCTCATCTGACCATGTGGCAGCAAGGCTCATCTTCTGTTTCTTAAGGTAGGTACCACATTTAGACCTGATATGTCCATACCCATCACATTCATAGCACTGAACCTCTTTTCCTTCTTTGGGCTTCTCATCTGCTCTTGCTTTTCTTCCAGCATTGTTGGATTTACTGATGTCAGACGAGATATTCTTGACATTTGCCTTGGATCTGTCATCCATTTTCTTTATCAGTCTGTTAAACTGTCTCCCCAACATTGCAACTTCATTGGCCCATTCTTTATCCACATCTTGACAGTTTTCCTCTTCTGTGTTGGAAATAAAGGCAATGCTCTTGGTTTTCTTTTCAGTTCCCTCGATCAATCCCATCTCAAAGGTTTGGAGGGAGCCAATTAACTCATCTACCCTCATGTTGGAGATGTCTTGAGACACTTCTATGGCAGTCACCTTCATTGCAAATCTCTTAGGGAGTGACCTAAGTATTTTTCTTACCAACTTTTCATCTGTCATCTTCTCTCCCAGGGCTCCTGAAGCATTAGCTATCTCAAGGATACTCATGTGGAATTCATGAATGTTTTCATCTTCTTTCATCCTTAAGTTTTCAAACTTGGAGGTGAGCAGCTGAAGTCTAGACATCTTTACCCTAGAGGTGCCTTCATGAGTGGTCTTGAGAATGTCCCAAGCATCTTTGGCCACTTCACAATTATTTACCAGCCTGAAAATATTCTTGTCTACACCATTGAATATTGCATTCAAGGCTTTAGAGTTCCCCAAGTGCAAGATCATCCTCCTCCTTGGACCATTGTTCTTCAGGCTTCTTCTCAGTATTGGCTTCTCCTTCTTTAGTGACTACAGGGTGCACCCATCCTGTCAAGACAGCTTTCCAAGCCTTGTTATCAAGGGATTTTAAAAACGCTACCATTCTAGGTTTCCAATAGTCATAATTAGAACCATCCAGGATTGGTGGCCTATGAATAGATCCTCCATCTCTTTCCATTGTACCAGAAAGTATAGCCCCTAGATCTCAACCAGAACCAGAGCAGGATGCCTGCTCTGATACCAATTGAAATTCTGGTATCAGATATAAGATGTCGAAGGTAATGTCACGACACCGATATCTGGTTATAAACAATGGATAAACAGAAACAGAATGGTAAAGCAAATAACACAAGCAATTGTTAACCCAGTTCGATGAAACTCACCTACGTCTGGGGGCTACCAAGCCAGGAAGGAAATTCACTATAATAGAATTAGTTCAAAGACTATCCGTACACTTCACCAAGTTACAGTCTTTATCACCTAATCTCTACCCGTGCAATTTCTACCTAAGCACTCTTAGATATGAGAACCCACTCACTTCCCTTACAATCACACACCCGTGATTGATTACAGTAATCCCTTGTGAAAAGAAAATACTTTTCAATTACAATATTCTTGATTTTACTTCATAGTTTCAATCAAGAAGACACACTCTTGATCTTGCTTCAAAGCTTTGATCAAGAAGACAAATCAGTCCAATTCAATCATCTATGGATGACTTGAATGACCTACAGACACAAACCCTAGCTCTCTCTCTAAATTTCGCTCAGTCTTGTTTGTGTGTACAATCAGGTTTTCTAAGTCCCTTTTTATAGAAGTATTGGACACCTTAAAAACCCTAGATATATTTTCCAATCAAATCTTTTCATATCAGCTGTAAAGATCTCCTTGGAAAATAAACAAATCTGGTTGATATCCCTGATAGAATGCGCCAGCTAGCCATATCTTCAATCAACCAATGATTGCCACTAATTGTGCAATCACAAAACACCAGACATTCATACTGAATGTTCTGTGTACAAGATGTCAAGACATCGGGTCTGACATCTGGAAAAATCCTGCATAATCCAGTTTCCTTTTATAGCAGGTATAGCCGTATCAGTTACCATGACAATGAGTATGTCAATTGAAACAACCCTGCAGCATATGTCTTCCATTTTCAGCAGGTACATAGGATATCTCATGTTAAGACATCACACAAGACATCTTGTGAACACTCTTTGTTTTACCAAAATTGCTGCCAACTCTTATAATCAACAATCCCTTTTCATTCAGGCACAATCACATTAATCCCATTATCTATTCACACACGACAGTAAAACCTTTTAGTGACCATGATCCATATTATATCAAAAACTCAGGTGCATATGCAATATTCTTACAGGTTTCACGGTCGTTAGGCTAAATGACCGGGTGAGGGTCACCTAACTTAGAAGGCGGATTCCTTTTCTATTTCTTACTTTTCCATATTTTTTTCTTACTTTTTTTCACATTCTTTAATAAGGGATCATTCACCTATTTGCATCGGACCGCTTACTCGATGGTAAATCAGATGGTGTTAATTGCTAGGATAAACTACTCAAAGACTTATTTAGGGGAAATATATCAAGGCCATGGCATATCAAGTATCCAAATTGATCTCTATAATCAGAAGATTTACGGTGTTAATACGATACCGGTCTTTTGGGGGTTTTCCCAAGTCTATATAACATGTCAGTACTTTGTGTAATAAAATTTTAACTTAAGCACCTGTCATCTTACACGTCACCTCATACATCGTCTCAATGACGGTCGTCGCAACCAACCCTTCCTAGGGACCATGAAAGTCTATCTTTCAGCACCTCTAATGTGCTGATGACCAAGGCGTCTTTAGGGTGACGTCTGTCACCCTGAACTAGTAGCAAAATCTTCATTTTTTGTATTGGAGTTCAAAACATAACTTCGATTTCACATCCCTTGACCCCAAATCGCACAACAACATCAAGGGAAATAAGATTTAGCATCCAAACATCAATTATCCATCAATTTACATGTAACTTAACTCATTTAATAATGGATTTGACATGGTTTGTTCATCAATTTCACTACAACATATGAACACACTTTCATAGCAATTTCACAACATGAACACATGATTTTCATGGTATAACAATACAGGAATTATAGAACTCAACATATATTCACCCAACATTCATCAAAAGAGAAAAAGTAAGGAAAATCTAATGGGATTAAGGATTGCTTGAAAAATTCAGAATTTGTTCTAAGTTCTTCTCTCCCCTTAAGCTCTAACCTTTCCTCCTTCTCCCAATTCTATTTTTCACGTACCCATTCTCAAACTCTTACTAACTTCTTCTTATTAGAGCCCTAATCTCCCTAATTAGTTATTTCCCACCTTACCCTCACTTACTCCTCTATTCACTAAGGTGACCCTCTTGACTCTAATATTATCATTGTTTCTCTACTATTTTCTAATCTTCTATATTATTCCAATAATTTAAATAAAATACTACCTTATAATTATTTAATAATAATAATAATTCTCATTATTCTAATATTATTAATTCTATCATTATTTAAATAACTAGAACTATGCATTACCAACCCAAAACACCAAATACTACTACTAACCACTCCAAACACCATTCAATGCACATAGAAATCAATTTAAATAATTAAATATACATATTTTCAATTAAATAAATAAATTATAAAAACAGGGTGTTACGTCACGTTGTGTCGTAAGTCGCATATATATATATATATATATATATATATATATATATATATATATATATATATATATATATATATATATATATATATATATATAGATATATATATATATATAGATATATATATATATATATATATATCTATATAGATATATATATATCTATATAGATATATATATATATATATATCTATATATATATCTATATATAGATATATATATATATATATATATATATATATATATATACATATATTATTGTGAATGGGTTTGAGATTATGATGATGTTGATTGGGTATTGGATGTATGACACGTTGTGTATTTCTCTACCTTCGCATTATTTACACCGTTCATATTGAAGTTGTTTCTCACTAATTTTCTTAATGTTGTCCACCATGGACATCTTACTGATACTCAGGAGTAAATTTGTTGTTGTGTGTGGGAGGTGGCTTGTTGGAGCAATTCTTTGTTTTTTTATCACTTTATCGCACATTAGTGATTTTAGTGCTTTGATCTTGTAACATCGGGAACTAGGCGTTTGTTGTATTTTTTAGTTATTGTTGAATTTGGTGCTTTAAATTTCAATACTTTATTTAGGAAGTTGTTATGAAATGATTTTTCGCTGTGTTGTCACATGTTTTTTATGAGTTTTGAAGGGTTATCGTTGGTGACATCTTAAATTGTCGAGTAATTCTTTTTACATAAGTTTCAGGATCTAAGTTATTACACTGTTCCTCCTTGTCATTTTGAGGGCATGGTCATTAACATTTTTTTTTAATTTTTAAGCTTTAAAGTGTTATGATATCCACGCCCCCTTTATTTTTATGAGATGAGACAATGTTTTAGGCACGTATCTTGAATAATGTTCGTCCTCACTATTCTATATTTTGCTGGCTTTTTGCGGGGGCAGATCTAAATGAAATAAACATGCCCGTTTTCCACCCCTAGTTAGAGTACTCTTATGTCAAAAAGATTGGCCACTATTCCCTGCATTTTGTTTTTAACGCATACAATTTGTGGCATTTAGCTTAAGATTAAATTTCAAATTGTGTATTTTTTTTATTTGAAATTAAGATTTTATATTAAATATAAATCATCTCATCTTATCCAATGATTACATATTAAATGAATGTGTGAATACGCCGATGATTTATCTACAACGAATTGTTAAATCATGCAGTCTATTCCAATCTCAAAAAGTTTTTTCTTAGTGATTTCCACTATCAAAAGCTTAAGCTTTTACACAGGTTTAACTCAATAACCTTAAAATATATTATAAAAGCACAAGAGAATTAAGCTCTTGTGAAAATAAATTCAGCACAACAACAGAAAAATATAATTCTCATATAAAATTTTTCACTCTCTTAATACTAAGACAATTTTAGTGAATAAATTTGATAACAAAAGGAGAACAAGTGGGATAGAAGAATATATAGTTAGAAAATTTGTGCTTTAAAAGTGAGTAAAACACTCATTTATATATGGAAAAATTAAGCTAAAAAAGATAACAATCCTTGGGATTGGACACTTTCTAATAGATTAAAAACGACAAGATAATCAATCAGACTAAGGAAAAAAGGAAATCCTAATCAACTTCACATCTTAATTGATTGAAGGCCTTCCTAACCGATTAGGAGCCGAACTCGTTCCTTAATCTAGTAGATGAAACTCTAATCAATTAGACAATGAGTTTAGTTTTCTTAATTGATTAAACATTTGTTAGGATTGGTTTATTTAGAAGAAATAATTAAAAAAATTAAGAGTTTAAAACGAGTTTAGTGTGTGTGTGTGTGTGTGTGTGTGTGTGTGAATCGTCTTAGCACATCAAAACTTACTCTTACTTAAATTACATATAAATGATCAAATAAAAGATTAAAATGCTAAGTGCATAATCATACGTGAATTCATGACTTCAACTCCTTTTGTTTGATTGATTTCACTCATTTTAGTTGTTAGATGATAGTTCTGATCTAGAAGGGGGGTTGAATAGATCAGTTTTGAAATTTAGTGCTTTTTAAAAATGTTTTCAATGGTTGCGGAAGCACCCTAGATTGTAATCGTCTAAACGATTCGTTAATGGAAAGATCGGATATACGTGAAACCAAATGGAATTACTTAAGATAGAGAATATCAACCCCTATCTAAATCAATCAATTAACTACTATGATCCTTGATATCGTTACCTCTAATTATGCTTAACACAATAAGAGATCAAGGAAAATATTACTAAGTTTGTGCGAAATTAATTTTGTCGAACACTTAGTGTGCACTTCACACCAAGTATCAATTTCACTCAAATTGAATATGCATAATTTTACTCAGTTGTAATCAAAGTGATTGCAACAATTTATCGAACAGTTGCTATACGCACCAATCAAGCGATATTGATTTTACGATTAATTTCACACAAAACGTAATTAATGCAGAATTTAAAGAGTTAAGAGATAGAGAGAACAAAACCGGATTTGTTGAGACAGTTCCCCTATCGTCCTCGCTTAGGGTACGTCTGCCCTCAATTTTAAATCTAGAATTGAGATGTTTTTATTAACACGTTGCAAAGTCAATACAAGAGAACAAATGATCACTGGCGATCAACCCCTAGAGTTGTTGCAGATCCTATTCTATTCTCTCCCTTTGATTCGAGTTGAACCAAGTTCTTCAAGCACTTCGAACAAACCTCGGGTTACCGCTACCTTATTGGAAGAACGCCTCGTTCTCCAAAACTTCAGCTCGGCTGATTTCAAACGCAAGTCGCTTGAACCCTAAGCTTTCTTCACAATCCTCCGTTTACCGCTACTTGTTTGACCGAACCTTTCGTTCTTCAAACTTTTCACTCGGCTGAATCTGCGAAGCAAAGGTTAGTGCAAAAACCCCCAATTCTTGGAGGAAAAAACCTCAAGGGTTTTATTCAAGAAAAACCCACACAAAGTCTAAACTCAAACTAAGATAATCCAATCTTATTTGGATGTTATCACAACTGCAGTACACAATGCTCAACAAAGATTATTATGTGTGATTATTGAGAAACGCAATGAAGAATGAAGATGATGAGCACTTTGGTGTATATCTTTCACTTTTCTTGTTAAAAATGTTGAAGAAGATACATTTGAATATTTATATGATGTATGGACAAATAACTAACATAACATAAAAATTTCACAAAGTTACACAGCAGAAAATTAAGTGAAACAGGCGACGAGTTGACTCAAACAGGGGATGAGTCGACTCAAATAGAGTTTATTAAAGGGTTGAGTCGACCTATGACTCGACCTCTTCGGACCCATGGCAATATGTTTCAATAGAATGTTGGAAATGAGTCGACCTAAAGAGTGGATGAGTCGACTCATTCAGGTTTTTCAGGAATGAGTCGACATGTGACTCGACCTGTTCGGACCCGAAGGTTTTGCTCCGAGTCATTAGTCGACTCACAAAGCTTAAACTTCCAAAAATGAGTTTTGCAACATATTATGACCAATTTAAACTGATATCCTATGAACCTAGGATATTTACTATGATTAAGTGCATGATTCACATATAAGATATGCTCTTATATGCTTGGACACACGGAACCTATATTTTTAACATGTTAAAGGATGAATGCTTTCTATGCTATGATGATATTATCCAAAGACACATTGTGGGCGACTGTCATACCCCAATTTTGTCCGGGCATATTTAAATTTTTGTAAAATCGATTTCATTTATAATTTGCATCATATGCACAGCATGACATGCATTCCATCATGAATAATAACTAAAATATCAGTCAGAATAAATTTATTGAAAACACAGACAAATCGGTTGAATCTTTCCTCAAGTACGGACAAAATCAGCGGATCAAAAGTTTCGAAATTAAAATTGCAGACGCCAGTGTTATTAATCTACGGTTCATGTAGTTTAACCTGGTGTGCTCGTTGTATTTTTCAGCAGCTGTTTCAGTTGTGTTTTGACCTGCCTGAGCCTTTTAACCGGTGAAAATTTATTTCAAAATTTAAAGAAACGTTGTATTTTTTCAATAAGTATATTTTGTGCTGATCATTTTAGTGTGCCCGATTTAATTTTTCGAGCAAATTTATATCCGACTTTTATTTATAATCGATCATTTTTTTAGGTTAATTATTCAACTAAAGTAATTAAAATTTATTTAAATCAAAATATTTATTAAAGATTTTTAATAAGATTATTTTATTTTAATAATAATAGTAATTGTGTGAGATTTAGCATTGGATTCCTTTTTTGACAACTATCACACCTCCAACGGTACTAAAATCCAGCTCACTCTCTCTCCAATTTCTCACACGTTACAGAAAGAAAATAAAATAAAGCAATCTCTCCTCACACTGCACGTATCCGCTTCCCACACGTCCTTCACCTCTCACATCTCTCTTACCTACCTACGTTCACTCTCTGCTCTCACCTCACTTTCTCTCCTCTCACACGCCTCCTCCACATACGACAAAAAGAAAAAAGAGAGAATTAAATTGACTTCACTCTCTCAATAATGGAGGATCCTCACAAAAAACCATACCTCTCTCTACTCTCTCTCTGAAAAAGAAAAGAAAGAAAAGTAGAAAAACTTTTCCTTCTCCGTCCCGTCACCGCCGCAATCCTTCATAACCACCACCTTTATCACTTCATTGTCGCCACACCTGCGAACTCTCCACCTCGCTCTCCTCTTCCAACAAACGCCGCCGCATACACACCTCCGACAAATTCGACCTTCACCTCCAAACAACCACTTCTCAACACTCACTCTTCCATCGTCGCCGACACAAAACACCACATCTTCTTTCCTCGGAAACTCACCCTTTTCTCCTCCAACAACCTATCCGTCATAAACACTGCTACTATCGCTTTCCAAACCTCTCCTTCCACTGAATTGTTTCACCACAAATACCTCACCATACCTTCCGCCGTCAAAAAACCCACATCGCCGGAACTCCCTCCGCAACACCGCTCACACTATTACGGCAACAATATGGCGATGCAGTCAATACGGTGAGATCCGAAGCAAGGAATTTCTAGTCAGCAAACAACAACGTATATTATTAGGTCGTCGGTAATGTTTCAGTTTTAACTATGCTTGTGTGTTTATGGTTTAAATTCGAATCGCATTTGTGTTCGTCGAGATTGGTGTTATAATGTTGAAAAATTATGATGACTATTTGATGATTCATTTCTATTATGTAGCATGCGTGTTGAATTTGTTTTAAACGTAAGTATATCATGATTCAGTGCGTTTCCTTTTGGCTTGTTATTTGAAAATAGCCTGCGGTTTAGTGTGGTAGTATGGTGAGCTATTGCAGTATGATGTGCTACTTCCGTATGGTAAGCTACTGCAGTTGTAATATTTAGGCCACCTTTTTTTTCTACATAGTGTAAATAGATACCCATGATAATACCTGTTATTACTTTTCGGTTTCTTTATGCTGATGTTGTTTCAATATAGTATTCATTTGTTTTGGTTTGATATGATTATACTATTGCTACCAAAATTTCTCCATGCTTATATATGTATTAAGCCATGGTTGTATTGATACCTTAAAAGCAACATTTGTTTCTTCTTTTTCTTTTTATTTTTAAACTTTGATATTGTTAGTTAACTAGTATTTTTTTAATTAAATAGAATATAATTCTTTAAATTTTGGGTTAGTATTAGTCATAGTATTATGATCCTCTTACCAAATGATTGCTAATTATATTGTAGGTTTGCTTGTTAAAATTCTAAAAAATTATTATATTGTTAATTGATTGTTGAATCGTAGTTTAGATTTCCGACTTTTGGTGATGTATTTTGTAAATAATAATTGGTTTTATGATATCTTTTTTTTATCCCATTGTGTTATATCGTAGTATTTGATTTACGGATTCGATAATTCTGTGTCGATATACCGTCAAAAGATTACAATACATCAATATGATATTTCACCGCGTTACGATATTGCGTATGACATTAATCATGTTGTCATTTCGTACAAACCGGTTTTGAGCACACCAATTCAATTAAATAAATCGACAATTGTCACTTATATCCTTTAATTATAAATTAACTAATTAAATTTTGACTAGTTAAGTTATTTCGGATTAATTAATTTTAATTAACTTAGTTATTTGATTCAATTCAATAATTTTGATAATTAATTTTAATTAATTTAATTAATCAACTTAACCAAATTTTAATAAATTAATTTTGATAAATAAATACTAATTGATTTCTTCCACCATCATTTCATAACACAAGTCTGATTTCACTTCATTTCATCATCAATCCAAAATCATTTAAAACCACAATTCTCGATTCAATATCGAGCCCCCATTTCCATACCCTTGTAAGTCGATTGCTTTTAGCATCTCCATCAACCTCACATAGCTTACTCTTGGGCTTTCTTACAATGAGACCTATTCGATAAAAAGGGGGATGGCTTTGAGTTTTCAATTCCTCTCCTCGATTATTTGAATACGAGTTCTCTTACTTGGTTAATCAAATGGTCATCATTTCTAATCCACTTAAGCATAAATTAAATCAAACGTTCTTACAATTAATAAAAATGAAATAGGGGATGGTTTTAAGCCTTTAACTCCTACCCTCGATTGTTTGAATACGAGTTTTCTTACTCGGTCAGTTAAACACTCGTCATTTCTTTACAAACTTCTAAACCCAGACTAAATCAAATTATTTTCATAATAAGAAATGAAAAGGGAGATGACTTTGAGTTTTCAACTTTTCTCCTCAATTGCTTGAATACGAGTTCTCTTACTCGGTTAGTCAAACAATTGTACGAAAAGGGAGATGGTCTTGAGCCTTCGATTCCTCTCCTCAAATGCTTGGATATGAGTTGTCTTACTCAGCCGTTCAAGTACTTGTCGTTTATTCTAAAATACATCAACTACACATAAACCTATTTTCGTAATCAATTAAAGATGAAAAGGAAAGTGGTCTAGAGTCTTCTATTCCCTTGGTGCGATCAAAACCAATCAAACAAAACATCAAACATATTAATCCAACTTGTCACCCTCGTGTGATCAAAACTCTTTTCAGAAAGAACACGGTTTAATCTCTTCTAACGCGCATAACAAACTAGTGCTTAAACCTCCGCTGAGAGTAGACAAGCCAATGTTTAGCCTTTAGAACACGATCTAAAACAGATGTTCACTAAAAGACACCAACCAACCGTAGTTCCCTGAACTACGAATGCTCTGATTTCCTTATTACACCATAAGGATACGTAGGCAGGAGATTGCTGTATCTTCGCGAGCACACTAATAAAAAACCTCCCCTTTCTCCTTTCCGAGGTTCTCATCCATTTCTATTTTTAATAATTTTATAACCAAAAGATAACAAACAAACATAAATTAACACTCGAAACGCACATTAGAACTAAAAGGTTCCCGTTGAGTACAACGGACGTAAGGGGTGCTACTACCTTCCCCTTACGTAATCCACTCCTGATCCCGAATATGGTTGTGACGACCATTATTCCATTTCCTAAAGGTTTTATCTATATTTTCCTATCCCTTTGTTGGGATAAATAAAGTTCGGTGGCGACTCTTTTCGAACATTAATTTTTTCCGCGACCATCGCGAGGAATCGTATTTTTCGAGATGCGACAGATGGCGACTCTGCTGGGGACTAGCTCCAAGCAAAAGAGAGTGAAGCCTAATTTAGTTCAGTTTTTGTATTTGTGTGTTAATCTTGTTCGTTTGTTTGTTATTTTTATTTTGTTACTATTCTGTTGTAATTATTGCGTTGTGGATTATTGATTGTGTCTTATTTGGGGCTCTCTGTTAGTGGTACTTTGTGAGATAGACTCTCTACCCGAGTCTGAGAAAAACCATAAGATTAAGTTGGTGGTTGCGTAGTGGGCGCCCATAAGAAGTCTTCCTTGTTGGGAAGAAACGAAGACCCCGCCTAAAGGAGATTCTCTTGAGATATTATTGCCCGACTGTAACACCCCAAAATTTTCCCTCCTCATTCATGCATTCATTTAGCATTTCATACCACATTGCATCATGTCAATCAGAATTAGCTCTAAGAAGCTTGAGCATCATCCAAGACACTTTGTGGGCTCTATTCAGACGATCAGTCGACACAAGGAAAAGACTTGAGGTACTACCAACAGGGCTAGATGGGGCCTATTCACCGTGCAAATCGCCAGGCTGGAGGAAGCAAGAATCTGCTGCTGAGCTGTCATGCTCGCTAGGCGAACAGATGCTTCGCCTAGCGAAGAGCACTGTCATGCTCGCTAGGCGAGCAGATCCTTCGCTAGGCGAAGGGCGCGTATTGCAGAAAATATCAGAAAGATTTTGGGCTTGAGCTGTCCTCATTCAAAGCCCACAAGCTGCGAAATTTGGCCTATAAATACCAGAGTGGTCAATGAAATAAACCGTGAACACTACTGAACACTGGCTGAACAGAAAAGACCAGAGACTGAAGAAAAGAGACCTAGGAACTACTCTGCAGCAACCTTCAGGCAGCTCTGAGAAGTGCACTCCGCCTCACACAAACCCTAGTACTATTTTGCAGATCCAGCCGTACCAATCAATCCGAATCAGTCTCTCTCATCAGGTATGCCTTTGTTCCTATTACTTTACGCCTTGAGTTTGAATATTATGAATGTATGAGGTAATATCAGGTTTTTCCCACGGGTTCGAATAGGCATGAATGTGTAACAATACCTTGAATGTTTTAATCATTTTCGTTTATGAGATAGATACCACAGGGTTTCTGATCATAGAGATCGAACTGTTATCAAGGAGGAATCCAAAACCCGCAGGTGCTCGCTAGCCGCTTCGCTAGGCGAGCACGCAGCGAAGCTTCGCTAAGCTTTCGCTAGGCGATGCAGTCGCGAACATGACAGTATTGGCTTTTTGTTCTGTTTTGTTCTAACCTGTTTTTTTGTGTTGCCATGGAATTGTTTTCCCTAGATTTCATCTTGTTTGACTAACCTTTTTGTCAAGTTTTTGTGAGGACTCACATACCCTTGCAGGGATACCATGTGGAGGTTTATTCTGATTACTCGTATTGACTGATTTTCTTTGATGGTCTAGCTGGAGAGACCTCAGGGTTGCTAATCCCTTAATTGCTGTAACTTCGGATCTTTATCCGTGTGGTAATTTTTTCCTTTTCTCGTACTTTATCGCTTTCTTAGCTGGAAGACCTCAATAGGAGGCAATGTTTGAGCCCCTTGGTGGCATTTTACTTTAAGATACATGTTTTGTATGGTGTGATCGCTTCCCCATAGGATGTGAGGCTTCGGATAGTCTCCCGTCTGCATGCCAATTAAGGTAGCACGGTTCCTTCGCCTAGGACTTCCTTTTTGCATGCGCGTTCCTACAACGCAAACAAACCCTAAAACCCAAAGCAACACGTTTACTCCTTCTACTACAGGCGAGCAAGTCTCCAAAGGTCGAGCATCCGGTAGATTGCGTAGTAACGTTGTTCGTCCAAAACTCAATCCATAACCCCGTAGTTAGCCGAACTACGTTTTGCTCTGATTCTCAGGCCAGATGAGATACGTAGGCATAAGACGCGATGTCTTAGTGAGCACACATCCCCAAACCCATAGGTCAGCCGAGCTACGAAGACTCTGATTCTCATATTCAGATGAGATACGTATGCAGTGGATGCGACATCCGCGCGAGTCATTTTTCTTAACCCTTTTATAGTAAATAGTATATCAGATAAACTCACACCCTTTAGACAAAAACCACAAAAGTGGATCCCGTAGAGTACTACGGATGCGTAGGGGTGCTAATACCTTCCCTTCGCATAACCGACTCCCGAACCCAAGATTTGGTTGCGAGACCCCGTCTTGTCCTTTCCTTTTTCAGGTTTACTTCGAGCGTTTCCTTTCCCTCCTTTGGGATGAATAACGCACGGTGGCGACTCTTCTGTCATTTTCTTTCGCCGGTTGTTTTTTTCGCGCACTGTATTTTTCAGGTTGCGACAGCTGGCGACTCTGCTGGGGAAAAAAGAAGTTGACCTCTTGCTGGTCCATCTTCCCTAAGCGAGTCCCTCCTAGCTTTTGTAGGTTGTCTGTTTATTGGGTGTTCATGCTTTTGTACCTTTATTTACTTACTTGCTTGCATTCATCTGCTGTATCTGTTGAAGTTGTTGTTTGTTTGTTGGGATGGGATGTTCTACGAGAGATAAGCCCATTACCCAGGCTTGAGTGTACACACAGCTTTTAGAGTGGATGATAATGAGGCTTGCGTGGCATGTTGCTACGTTAAGTCGTTCGTGAAGAACCACACCCAGACGAGGTTTCTTTTGGATATATTATGTCCTACGGATGTTCCGTAACGACATGATGTTCCTCTAGAAATCGTCGACTCTAGTGACCATTTCCCGAGAACTCAGTCGAGGCCTCTCCTTCGAGACGTGATTATGTTAGCTCTGGTGGGCGCATTCTCGCTGCTCAATCCGAGGACCCCGAGACTGAGAACTTGCTTTAGGATGTCCTGTTGAGGGGAGTCAGTAGAGGTCTTTTATCCCGTAATAATGCCAAACTTTCAGTGGTAAACGTATTATTCGCGGTTGAAGGGCTGAAGTTGACGAACTTCTGTTCTTAGAACCTACCAGTGAGGGGCGGGCTAAATTCAGGAAACCTTAACCTCCAACCAACCCGGTTTTCTGGAACAGAGCTTTGATCTTGTATTATATTCCTCAGTGAATTTCTCTCCAGGCAGTGCAACCTGACAGATGTTCAAGCGGATCCATCAATTCTGATTGACATGCCTTTGCATTGCATAACATCATCTGCATATTTGCATCCAACATCTCATGCTTATTCATTTGCAGGGTATTCCCTTTCAAAACGGGGGTGCCTTAAAACTGAACAAGCAGTGCATCGCATACCATGCATATTAACCCTTGTCTGTTTTGCAGGTGTCACCGCAGTGTCTAATGTTTGTTCCCTGTATCAGGCAGTTATTGGTCCCAAGCGAGTCCACAGGTACCCGACAAAGGAAAATCGTCCACAGCTAGCGATGGACCAAGTACAGAAAGAGCTGGTTGATATGCGTGAAAGGATGGATCAGTTCATGACATTGATGACTGGTATGGCAGAAGGCCAAGAAAAGCTGAGGGAATTGGTTGAGCAACCGAGACCCGATCCGGAGGTGGAGATACCAAATGCTGAGGGAAACCCTGGTAACCCTGTGAACACTCGTAACGCGGGTAACACAAATGCTGATGGAAACCCGGGTAATGTTGGTAACCCAGGGAATGTTGGAAATGGTATTGGCGGAAAGTACAATGTGAATCAAGGAATTCGGATTAACGGGCGCCCCGTTACTGAAGATTATCAGTATGATCAATTTTCTTTGCACGACGAGGCCCTCGAGACCACTCGCCGTATGGATGAGCTTGCTGAGAAGCTCAAATCTTTGGAGTCTCAAAATTCCTTAGGCTTTGATGTCACAAATCTTGGTCTGGTTCAAGGAGTAAGGATTCCTCACAAGTTCAAACCCCCTACTTTTGAGAAATACAACGGGGCTTCTTGCCCACGCACTCATCTTCAATCTTATCTAGGAAGGTTGGGAGCTCACACGGAAGATGAAAAGTTGTGGATGTACTATTTTGAAGACAGTCTAACTGGAGCCTCTCGTGAATGGTATGCTCATTTGTCCCGTACCACCATCAAGAGCTGGAAAGACTTGGCAGAGGCTTTTGTCATGCAATATAAATACAACTTGGACATGGCTCCAAATCGGACCTTGTTGCAAGGTATGTCTCAGACTGCCAAGGAAACCTTTAGAGAGTATTGTCGCACCCCAAAATTTGACTTTGGCTTTGTTGACCACATCTTGATTAATCTCGTTGTCTCGTATTCATCTCAATTTCTTAAACTTCACGTGACAACTGGTTTGATTAGGTTTTGTGTGTTTTCGTTGCTTACCGTGTTGTATTTCGTTGTTTTAGCAAAACCTGGCCGATATCGTTGCCTCGTATTTATCTCGCTTATCTCTTTTGTGCGTGGCATCGCTTCGATTAGGTTTTGTGCGTTTTTATCTATTTAATTGTTTGTTTGTCGGTATTTTGACTGTATTTCGAATATATTAGAGTTTTCGTATTATCCGATTATTTGTGATTGTGTTTGTCAGCGTTTTCGTGATGTCGTGTTGATTTTATTATTGCCTAGGGTTGTTTATTTAATTACGTGTTGTGCCGTGTGATTTAATCGAGTCTGTTTGAGTCGTGTTGTTGATTTTACTGGTTTACCGGTTTACTGGTTTATTGGTTTTATCAATTTGTCTGTTTTGCTGTGCAAATTGTCATCGTTTTTATCGCGTTCGTGTCGCTCGATTTTATCGTATTTTAATCGTGTGCCGTTTAATATTATTTGTGCTTAATATTAATTGTGTTTAGTTGTTAATTAGTTTATTTAATTAGGATTAATATTATATTAGTTTATTATTATTATTATTATATAATATATAAATATATATTATTAATTTATGTTAGATATTTTTTAGGTTTCTTATTGTTTAAGTAATCTAAATATATATTATTAATTTATGTTAGATATTTTTTAGGTTTCTTATTGTTTAAGTAATCTAAATATATATTATTAATTTATGTTAGATATTTTTTAGGTTTCTTATTGTTTAAGTAATCTAACTATATATTATTAATTTATGTTAGATATTTTTTAGGTTTCTTATTGTTTAAGTAATCTAAATATATATATATATATATATATATATATATAGATGTGGTTAGTAAGAAAAAAAGAAAAGAGGAAGTGGATCAGTAAGAAAAAACGTGTGGTGAGAGAAACAGAGAATTGAAAAGAAATATTTTTCCAAAAGGTTACCGTATTTCACTTGTTCTTCATTTTCGGTAACCCAAAATCGTCCCGATTATTCACCAAAACACAAAACCGATTTCATATCTTTGAAGTTCGTTGAGTCCAGGTCACAAATATCCAAGGTTCATTTCATTCCGGCGTCGTTTCACCGATCAAAAGCGACGTTGAAGTCAGATACTCACGAAGGCAGCCAGCACTGCGTCGGTGACGGTTTCCAGCTTTCGGTCGATCATTTGGACGATCAGAAGTTCATCCTCTTCACACAAGGTAATATTCTTCACTTATCTCTGAAATCGGCAAAGTTCCGACTTGCCGACATGTGTTTTAATATATTATTTATCTAAATATATATATATATATATATATATATATATATATATATATATATATATATATATATTATTTTGTCTATTATATATCTAAATAAATAAATATATATATATATATATATATATATATATATATATGTATATATATATATATATATATATATATATATATATATATATATATATATATATATATATATATATATTACTTTTGTTTACTAAATATTGTTTATCTTTTATTATTATTTTGCATATATGTTTTATTTAAATGTTAGTTAAATTAATTATTTGTTTAAATGTTTATTTTAATTAAATGTTTATTTATATCAAATGTTTATTTTGTCTAAAGTAAATGTTTATATTGTTTTTTTATATTTGTTTATGTTGTTACTAACCGTTTCGTTTCAGTTTCAGCTCGATTAACTCCACTAACTATTCGTAATACTAACTATTCATAGCTAACTGTGTTGTAATAATTTACTTTCTCGCATTTTTTATGTTCTGTATTGTGTGTTTAATCGTATTGTTCACGTTTTATGTTAAAAAATCGAAAAATCCAAAAAAGAGAAACCCGATGCGATTCCAACGGTCGCCGTTTAAGAAACCCTTTTCACACACTCACAAGCTTACTCTTGGGCTTCCTTATAACGAGCCCATTTATGTATTGTTTCAGGGTTTAGGCTCATTCAAATCTTTTGCCATCTTTGGCTTTTCAGTTTAAAAACATTTTCAAAAGGACGTGTCAGTCTCGAAGCCTCCCGCCTAGGTCGAGCAAGAGATGGCAAGACACGCCAATCTAAAATCAACAAAACAGACTTTCCCCTTTTCTTTTGGGAGAACTACGTGGATTCTGATTTCTCCATTGCGCCTTGGAGATACGTAGGCATGAAGTCTACGACTTTATCGAGTCCAAAAAGCAATAAAATCAAGTTCTTTTCTCATCTCCCCAATCAAACGATCAAAGCGAAAAAAGCAAAGCATTCACATAAACATAAGCAAAAAGGTTCCTGTGGAGTACCACAGATGTAGAGGGTGCTAATACCTTCCCTTTGCATAACCAACCCCCGAACCCGTAACTCTAAAGGGATTTATCGTTATTTTTCCCTTCCTCTTTTTGGATAAAATAAAAGACAGTGGCGACTCTTGCATTTAAAATATTTTTCAAACGGGTTAAGTTCAATCAATACTTAATCTCGTGACAAATCCCGCCGCGACAAGTATGCTCAGTGTTGGAGACAGATTGCTGCGTCCGTCCAACCCCCTATGTCTGAAAGGGAGATGGCGGACATGTTCATGAACACTCTTCAAGGCAATTATATTGAGAGATTGGTTGCTTGCCCGTCAATCAGCTTTGCAGAGATAGTAATTGCTGGAGAAAGAATCGAGAGTCTGTTGAAGATGGGCCGAATTCAAGACAATAGTGCTCCCAAGAGACCGTTTGCTGGTAACGGTCAGCGAAGAAAAGAAGGCGAGGCAAGCATTGTGTATGCCGGCAGAGGCAGGGGTAGAGGACACCCTAATTATTATCAAGATCAAGTGGCCGCAGTCACTATTCCAACACCTATTCCTCAACCGCAATATCATCCGCAACAACAACCCAGGTACAACAATCAACAACAAGGAGGTAATCCGGGTCAGCAGAGACACTATCAACAATGTCCAAGGCAGACGGACCGGATCATCGAGCCAATCCCAATGCCTTATTCAGTATTACTTCCCAAGCTGATTGACATGAATCTGGTTACATTGAGAACTCTGGCCCCACCAATCGATCCCAATAATTTGCCTAGAGGTTATGATGTCAACGGCAAATGTGCTTTTCACTCCAATGCACCTGGCCATACTACAGATAACTGCAAGGCTCTCCAGTTAAAGGTACAAGATTTGAGAGATGCCCAGGCCATCAATTTTGCTCCGGTGCCTAATGTTATCCAAAACCCGATGCCAGCCCATGGCGGGTAGGAGATTAATGCTGTTGAAGTGGTTAAAGCGGGTAATGCCCAAGGCTGGGGCAAATTTGTGGAGCCAGTCATCAAAGAAGACAAGTTTGGATTGGGGTATGCTCCGGGATCTCAGAAGAATGAAATCGGTACTCTCTCCAGCGGGGGTTTGTTTTCTCCCCACATCGTCAATGCTGCAGATGAAGACAAGGCTGACAGCGACTGTGACTTAGATAGCTGGATTCGCCCGTGTGTCCCGGGAGAAAAGCTCGACAATTGGTTGTCTGAAAAAACCGTCCGGGTTACTCTACTGAAAGAGTGATTTTTATTGTTTTCCTTTATTACATGCATAATAAAGTCTTACACTTTGCCCAAGGTGTAACGGCTCATTTGTAGGGCCATCTATTTAGATACATTTCGCAATTATTTTTATCATCAATAAAGGACAGTTTTTTGCAAACAATTTTGTGTTCTCTTTCTTTCAGTTTTTTCTACTTTTAAAAATGGCAATGTTTCTTTTTCGTTTTTTCTTTCTTTCAAAAAAAAAATCTCTCATTCTAAGGTAAAGCATGATCCTCCATCATGCAGAGCTGATCACCCGGATCTCACTGCTAACGACACTGCTATGGCCAAGTATGACTTCGACAATCCTATCTATCAAGCCGAAGAAGGGGTTGAGGAAGATTGTGAATTGCCTGACGGGTTAGCCAGATTGTTGAAACAGGAGGACCGAGCTATTACACTTTATCAGGAGGTGATTGAGACCGTCAACATCGGTACTGTAGACGACAAGAAAGAGATCAAGATCGGGGCGAGACTACAGGCCGAGAGGAAAGACCGTTGATCATGTACTTGACTGTGTTAGAAAGGTCAATGGGTTGTGTGCTCGGTCAGCATGACGAGTCAGGTCGAAAAGAGCATGCAATATACTACCTTAGCAAAAGTTTACCGACTGTGAACAAAGATACTCACTGCTCGAGAAAACTTGCCGCGCTTTGGCATGGGCCGCTCGCCGACTAAGACAGTATATGTCGACTCACACGACCCTATTGATATCAAAAACGGATCCAGTCAAGTATATTTTTGAAAAGCCAGCACTTACCGGAAAGGTTACTAGGTGACAAATGATACTGATAGAGTATAACATCCAATACACTTCACAAAAAGCCATCAAGGGAAGTGTCTTGTCAGACTATCTTGTTGAGGAAGCCGTCAATATACAGATTAAAACCCTGGATGTATACGGGGATTCAGCTTGGGTTATCAATCAAACCAACGGGAAATGGTGCTATGCTGGAACTACGTACCCAGAATTGACGTATCTCGGTCAGAGACGAATGAAGAAAGCATTTGGTCAGAAAGTGCGCCCTCGGGGGTATCAAGTCGGTGAATTGATACTCAAAAGATTTCTTCCTCCCAACATAGATCACAGGGGAAAATCGACACCGAGCCATGAGGGTCCGTACGTGGTTAAAAGGATTTTCTACGACGGAGCTTTGATGCTAACAACCATGGATGACGAAGACTGCCCGTCCCCTATTAACTCAGACGCAGTTAAAAAAATACTTCGCATAAAATAGACCCGCTGGACGATAAAAAGAATAGTCCAGGCAAAAAAAGGGCATCCCGACGAACCAAAAAAAAAGAATAAAGAGGTTCGGGCAAAAATTAGGGATATAAAAAAAAAGTACACCCGGTGAGTCGAAAACCCAAAAGGGTTGCTCAGGCAAAAAAGGGTATCCCAGTGGATCGAAAACCCAAAAGGGCGATCCAGGCAAAAGTTAGGGAATAAGCGAATGACTGTAACCTGAGTTCACCTGTGTTCTATCACCGTTTCATTCAATCCGGCAATCTTCGAAGGTTAAAGATCGACTAATCACCCACTTCAGAAAGCAAGATGAGCGGAGCGTCTTGAGGACATACGAGCCATAGCAGAGTCGAAACTCAGTGGGACCCCGTTTCCACATTGCCATTAGGATAGTTCTCTTTTTATAGCGATCACCTCTTTTCAGGGATCAGCTTCCTGATACCCTCGCCTATTCCTGGCACAAATTTTCTCCCCAGTAAGAGTCGAATAATTCAGTTAAAGAGCCTCTTTATTTTTCATTTATCAGTTTGTTTGCAAAAATGTCCGAATTTTTGATAAAACATATTGCATATGAACATAATGGTGGCTTTTGCAGATGATTTGCACAGGAAAACATGTAAAATTGCTTTGAATGTGCTTAATCCCGGACGGTGAATTCAAACCGAGTAATTCCCCCGAGGCATACGTGTATTTTTGGTTGCAGGTCACAGGAACCGGATGCCAAGTCAAGAATCCTCATCCCCAAGCGGTTGACAAAGTCTCTCCCCAGCAGAGCATATTCCCCAGCGGAGTTGACAGTGCCAGACTGTATCTTTCCTAGCAACAGCGGAGTGGTTGCATAACCAACGGACAAGAGGGTAGTGTTCCCAGTGTTCATCTCATTCCCCAGCAGATTATTTTTAGCAGATTTGTTCTAATCCCCTGCTTGAGGACGATTAGCAAGTTCATATCCCCAGCAAAGGTCGTTTCCTACGACATTTCCCCAGGAAGTGTTTTCCCCACAGACTCTCCTCACAGAGCCTCGCCGAACAAAGTTTCCATAGTTGATACTCCCCCCGCAAGGTCAACTTTTCAAGCAGCCAATTTATTTTTGGTGGCTCATTGGTCCCGGCAGACGGATCATTCCCCACAGAGCATTCAAGGATTGATACAACGATCTGTTCCCTACCGGAGTTTGCTTCCCCAAGCAGATTTCTTTTTACACCATGCATAACATTTGCATTTGCATGCATATCATATCAAGCATACACATAAGCTGATAAACAGGTTCTTCCAAGCAGACTGAAGAATTACTTTACAACCAAGGTCATGAGATCCAGCCAGAGGATCAAGCGTGAGTGATCCAGCCTGAGGGTCGTTTTGAAGATTCATCCTGAGAATCGTGTTCCAGTGATCCAGCCTGAGGGTCATTTCAAAGATTCAGCCTGAGAATCGTTTTCTAGTGATCCAGCCTGAGGGTCATTTCGAAGATTCAGCCTGAGAATCGTGTTCCAGTGATCCAGCCTGAGGGTCATTTTGAAGATTCATCCTGAGAATCGTTTTCCCGTGATCCAGCATGAGAGTCAGTTTTGAAGATTCAGCCTGAGAATCGTTCCCCAAAGAGCCAGCACGAGGTTCAATTTGAAGATTCCCCAGTGAAGTCGCCTACAAGCTTTATTTCCCCAACAAGCCCAATTGAGGAGTCGTTACAACATGTTCTAGCCCGAAGAATATGTACGAAGCCCAAAAGTGGAATATTCTCGAAGCTGCATATCTAATATGAAGGTTGGGTGTAGATTTCAAAAGAGGGTCAACCAGCGCATGCCTCAGATGCGGGATCCTAATGATGGGAATTTATCATCAAAACAATCCAGATCTAGCCAGAAGATCGACGTCAGGTCTAGCTCAAAGACCGGAAATAGATTCAGCCAGAGAATCGAAACAATTCAGATCTAGCCAAAAGATCGAAGTAGATTCAGCCAGAGAATCAAAGGAAGTAGATTCAGCCAGAGAATCGAAACAAAGAAGATCTAGCCAGAAGATCAAAATCGTATCCAGCCCGAGGATCAAAATTAATATCCAACCAAAGGACTAAATTGAGTATAGGTTCAGCCAGAGGATCAAAACTCCAGATTAAGTCAGAAGACTGATTCAGATTCAGCTAGAGGATCAGAAGAAAAATAAACAGCGCGGTGTATTTCCGCATTTTTGTGGTGTTCTCGGAGCACAAATTTTCGGTCTGTCTTTGGTATTCAATAACAGCTCACCCCGTTTGTCTGATAAACTGTTCGCTTTCATCCTACTCGGGTTAGCTGATGATTGAATAGGGGCAGCTGTAACACCCCAAAATTTGCCCTCCTCATTCATGCATTCATTTAGCATTTCATACCACATTGCATCATGTCAATAAGAATTAGCTCCAAGAAGCTTGAGCATCATCCAAGACACTTTGTGGGCTCTATTCAGACGATCAGTCGACACAAGGAAAAGACTTGAGGTACTACCAACAGGGCCAGATGGGGCCTATTCACCGTGCAAATCGCCAGGCTGGAGGAAGCAAGAATCTGCTGCTGAGCTGTCATGCTCGCTAGGCGAACAGATGCTTCGCCTAGCGAAGAGCACTGTCATGCTCGCTAGGCGAGCAGATCCTTCGTTAGGCGAAGGGCACGTATTGCAGAAAATATCAGAAAGATTTTGGGCTTGAGCTGTCCTCATTCAAAGCCCACAAGCTGCGAAATTTGGCCTATAAATACCAGAGTGGTCAATGAAATAAACCGTGAACACTACTGAACACTGGCTGAACAGAAAAGACCAGAGACTGGAGAAAAGAGACCTAGGAACTACTCTGCAGCAACCTTCAGGCAGCTCTGAGAAGTGCACTCCGCCTCACACAAACCCTAGTACTATTTTGCAGATCCAGCCGTACCAATCAATCCGAATCAGTCTCTCTCATCAGGTATGCCTTTTTTCCTATTACTTTACGCCTTGAGTTTGAATATTATGAATGTATGAGGTAATATCAGGTTTTGCCCACGGGTTCGAATAGGCATGAATGTGTAACAATACCTTGAATGTTTTAATCATTTTCGTTTATGAGATGGATACCACAGGGTTTCTGATCATAGAGATCGAACTGTTATCAAGGAGGAATCCAAAACCCGCAGGTGCTCGCTAGCCGCTTCGCTAGGCGAGCACGCAGCGAAGCTTCGCTAAGCTTTCGCTAGGCGATGCAGTCGCGAACGTGACAGTATTGGCTTTTTGTTCTGTTTTGTTCTAACCTGTTTTTTTGTGTTGCCATGGCATTGTTTTCCCTAGATTTAATCTTGTTTGACTAACCTTTTTGTCAAGTTTTTGTGAGGACTCACATACCCTTGCAGGGATACCATGTGGAGGTTTATTCTGATTACTCGTATTGACTGATTTTCTTTGATGGTCTAGCTGGAGAGACCTCAGGGTTGCTAATCCCTTAATTGTTGTAACTTCGGATCTTTATCCGTGTGGTAATTTTTTCCTTTTCTCGTACTTTATCGCTTTCTTAGCTGGAAGACCTCGATAGGAGGCAATGTTTGAGCCCCTTGGTGGCATTTTACTTTAAGATACATGTTTTGTGTGGTGTGATCGCTTCCCCATAGGATGCGAGGCTTCGGATAGTCTCCCGTCTGCATGCCAATTAAGGTAGCACGGTTCCTTCGCCTAGGACTTCCTTTTTGCATGTGCGTTCCTACAACGCAAACAAACCCTAAAACCTAAAGCAACACGTTTACTCCTTCTACTACAGGCGAGTAAGTCTCCAAAGGTCGAGCATCCGGTAGATTGCGTAGTAACGTTGTTCGTCCAAAACTCAATCCATAACCCCGTAGTTAGCCGAACTACGTTTTGCTCTGATTCTCAGGCCAGATGAGATACGTAGGCATAAGACGCGATGTCTTAGCGAGCACACATCCCCCAACCCATAGGTCAGCCGAGCTACGAAGACTCTGATTCTCATATTCAGATGAGATACGTATGCAGTGGATGCGACATCCGCGCGAGTCATTTCTCTTAACCCTTTTTTAGTAAATAGTACATCAGATAAACTCACACCCTTTAGACAAAAACCACAAAAGTGGATCCCGTAGAGTACTACGGATGCGTAGGGGTGCTAATACCTTCCCTTCGCATAACCGACTCCCGAACCCAAGATTTGGTTGCGAGACCCCGTCTTGTCCTTTCCTTTTTCAGGTTTACTTCGAGCGTTTCCTTTCCCTCCTTTGGGATGAATAACGCACGGTGGCGACTCTTCTGTCATTTTCTTTCACCGGTTGTTTTTTTCGCGCACTGTATTTTTCAGGTTGCGACACCGACGAGTCTTCGTCACGACGATAGTATTCTCAAGATGGATCAATGACTTTAGGGACCTTTTAACCTACTATATTCGGTGGTTATGTAGTATTAACCTACGAAGTTTCAGACTTGTTGAGTTAATACGAAAGCCCCAATCAGATGAGATCCCTTGGACGTATTACTATCTTACAGTAATATTTCCAACCTTGATCTATGACTCTGAGAACCTTGTTAGAACCCTGGACTCGAGAGTCGTGTAGTAGAATCCTCATGGAGTTTTCCTTGTTGGGATAATACAAAGACCTCACCTAGACGAGATCTTCTTAAGGATACTATTGTCCGACGAGTCTTCGTCACGGCAGTGACGTCCTCAAGAAATATCCATGACTCTGGGAACCTACCAACTATAGAGCCTACCCATGGGGTTCCATTAATCAGAGATACCTGTCATTTACCCGTTATTCTGATCCATCTGAAAACACTTTGAACCTGTGATCCTGAACATGTCACTACAACTCATACACATATCATTGCATCTGCAATCGTCATGCATTACATATCACCTTTCATACAAAATATATACAAAAAACTCATCCACCCTTCGTCCATAGCCTACAGTTGATTTCCCGATACTCATATCAGACTTGAAGTAGCTCTTGAAAGATCATGGATCCGTAGGAGCAAAGTCATATTGCATTGGGAGGAGATGTGGACTCGATGAAAAATCAGCTAGACCAACTTGTGGAAGCTATGATAGTTTCATCAAAAAAAGGAAGACATCCTCAACACTGGCAATCGTTGGACTGATTTGTTTCTATTTTTGCATTTGTAGTTTCTTTGTTGTTAAAAGCTGCTTGTGTTTAAACATTGTTGTTTTCAATGGTAATATTGATGAAGTAATGATGCATGTTTTGAATTAATTATCTCGCATTCGCTCATTTTTCTTCTCTTATATCAAAAACAAAAATACATCAGTGTTTCTCCCATTCACTTTTCTTTATCATAACCTTTGTTTTAGCAAAGATTTGAGGGAGGATGACAAAAACAAGTTACCCATAATTCCTGACTATATGCTTCCAGATAAAATTCTGCTGATGATGTACAGGCATTGTTTCAAATTCCCAAACACTTGAGAGATAAGGAGTTAATCCCTAGTCAACCACTTCGAGCTTGAAGTAGGAGTTTCTTTCGGATCTAAAAAAACCTTACATTAAACCTGGGGTAGGGTAGTGTTCAGTTAATCTGACTATGCATTCAAATCACAAGATGAAATATCCAGTATGTGGATCAACTACATGACATTTTTCGCACACATCCTAAAGTGTCGAAGGAACCTTGAAAAATAAAAATGTTATGACGGTTGTTCTTCAATGACCAATGACTTGGCAGTCACATTCTAAAAAAGGGAATCAATAAAAAGCCCGCTAAGTCGATACCCCAAAGGAGACTTAGGAAAAAACTGGGACAATCCCGATGGACTAAAGCTTCAAAAAGCGGTCCATGCAAAAGTTAGGGATCAAAATAAAAATCAAAAAGAGGTCACGAAAACCCTCAACATAATAAGACTCAGTGACCACCATATCAAGAATCAAAGGGTCACCGACATCCAGAAAATGAAATAAGGTGACTTCCATTTCAAGAGACCTTGAATCATCATCTTTATCCTTACACCTTCAAAAAAGATAAATGTGTATGTTGAATTAACTGAGCATAGGATTGGAGATCATCGTGAAGAAAGGGTGGGTTAAAATAAACTTTGAGCCTTATATCCTTTTGTTTCAATAACCATGAACCAAGCCACGTTACAACCCTTAAAAGACCTAATTGAAGTAGGGTTTATTCCGAAAGCATACTACAACAAGGTTGCGTAAACTAACTCCTAAAGATTTGTTAATCTTCAACATCGATGTCATTACTCTCACTGTGTCTTTCACACTTTAAATTGCTAAATCAGCATTACATTTGGACTCATGGTCCACTTGTCACACATTATCACATCATTCAAATAAATTCTTTTCAAAAATTGCATGAGTATCGCATTAAAATTACCATTTCTGAACAAATAATTTTAACTGCAAGACAATACTTGACGTCAGGGAAATTCCAACAATAAGGAACAATCAGAGGAACTTGGACATTCGTTGGTGCTGACCCGAATCAAGACTACCTCACAACCTATGAATCTGAGACATGCCACCTAAACATCAGTTGGTCATAGGAAGATTACTCCAATAATTTGTCAGTCTTAAACAGTCTCCAACATCTGTTAATAAATGTGAAAATCATTTCAAGAATCAGTTGATCCAGAGTAAATCATCTCAGAATTCTATTAACGGGGGCAGATCACCTAGAGGTTCTGGTGGCCAGGGGCAGACCCCTTCAATGTTTAGTTAGGGTGAGTTAAATCGCTTCAACGCTCATACCGGGGCAAGCTACCTCAAGAGCACAGAAAAGTCAACTGCTCCAAGAGTCGATTAACCAAGGATAAATCCTTTCATGGATCAACATTCTGGGGCAATCCATCTCCAAATTATGGTACAATTGCTTTCAAAATCCTTTCGAGGTAAACATTTTGCATAGACCCATCACATTGGGGCAAGATGAGCCATACAGGAGCAAGTCATCTCCCTGACTTCAAGCTGTTCAAGCGAAAGCTTTTTCACACGTCATCAACTGCAGAGTTCAAGATGAGTGTCGGGGAATCACGCTATTACCCCATAAAATAACCTTTTGACAGACAAAAGCCTTTCTGCAAAAAAAACCTTCTCTTCCAATACCCGCGCAGGGGCATTTTGGAAACCTTCCAATCATTACATAAATCATCATCATGCATTAGTCATGTCGCTTTGCTCTAGCATAAAGCCATGCATATCATATCATTTATCAGGCATAACCCATAACATGAACCTGACATAAAAAAGCCTTGAAACCCAAAATCCGACGCCAAAGCCCAACATCGCTTGGAAATTCAAAGTCCAATTTTCGTTTGGCAAATTATTTAAAAGCCCAGTTCCCGTCTGGAAATTTATTTCAAAACCCAGTTCCCGTCTGGCAATTCATTACAAAGTCCAATTCTCGCCTGGAAATTTATTTCAAAGTCCAATTCTCGTTTGGCAAATTATTTCAAAGCCCAGTTCCCGTCAGACAACCTTTTTCAAAAGCCCAATTCCCGTCTGGCAATTTATTTCAAAACCCAGTTCCCGTCTGACAATTCATTTCAATGCCCAGTTCCCGTCTGGAAATTTATTTCCAAAGTCCAGTTCTCGTCTGGCGATTTATTTCCAAAGTCCAGTTCTCGTCTGGCGATTTATTTCCAAAGTCCAGTTCTCGTCTGGCAAACTATATCAAAAATCAGTTCTTGCATGACAAATCATTTGCCAAATACCAGTTCTCATCTGGTAAATTATCTCTTAATACCAGTTCTCGTTTGGTAAGTCACTTATTTCGATACCAGTTCTCGTCTGGTAGTCAATTATTTTCACCAGTTCTCGTCTGGTAGCCTATTTTAAAAAAGTCAGTTCCCGTCTGACAAACAAAAACAAATTCAGTCCCGTCTGACATTTCAATTATTTTCACCAGTTCGCGTCTGGTAACATACCCTTTGAGTGTTGTCCTCATCTGGCAGTTCAATCTCCTTCACCAGTTCTCATATGGCAGTTCCCATTTAAAGTCCAACCTCATTGGCAATCAAGAATTAAACCCTACAAAAACATCCAATTACCCAGTTGCATTCCCACATGCATCACACGAATCATCCATACATAGTTTTCCTACCAAACAGAAAATTAAAAAAAAACACAGTCATATCAATCATCAGCATACTCATGCATAACACTCCCACAAAATGGGAATTTCAACAAAATAAAAATCATTCGCATTCCTACATGCACAACCAAATATCCCCAGTAATTGCATACTTGCATACATCTCATGCATCATCCCATGCATGGTATTCCCACCTAAAGTGGGACATCATACAAAAATCAAATATAAAATATCAGGATCCAAGATCATTCATATATGTCTCGGACATTCCTCATTTCCAAATGAAGTCATTACCCTGCATGTGCTCGTGGAATTATTTCTTAGCAAATCATTTTTCAACTTTATGATTAATAATGATATTCCCAGCATTTTCTTTGCTAGCATTGCTCCCCAAGCAGAGGTTACCATAAAAAGTCTCTTATGAGCTTTCCCTCCCTGCAGAGCTTTGCCAATATATTTCCTCCAAAAGGAGTCGTTTCTTAAAATTTCCCCCAACAGACGAACAGTCGAGATACTGCTTCATTTATCTGAAGAATCTCATTTATTTGTTTGAGATATTGCTTCATTTATCTGAAGAATCTCATTTATATGTTTGAGATACTGCTCTAAGTATCCTCGAAAAGTCTTAGATTCAATTAAAGTATTTTTCCCTTGCTGGAATACCTTAATTCTATCATATAAGATGTTGTTTCGACCCGATACAGAGAATCTCATTTTACTGTTTGAGATGTTGCTTCATCAATATGAAAAGTCTCTGTCATACCCCGATTTTGGCCCTAAAATTAGGGTTTGGTATAAAATCAATTTATTTCTGATTCTTTGGGTGAAACTCTTTTCCATGGCCTTCCATATGTCCACAAGGGTCTACATACAAAAAATCAGCTTTTTATTTGAGCCAGAAGTGCTTTAATTGATCACTGGAGTCGGGAATCAATCAGTTTGGGAAAAGTCAACTGTAGGGCCAGAAAAGTCAATTCCTGACTTTTTGAGAGTGGAATCTCAAAATTCATGCCTAGAGGAGCCTACATGTGAAATTTGATCAAGGTTGGATCATGGATTCATCATTTAATCAGGAATTGGAAAGTTACTTAATTTGGAAATGGTTGACTTTCCCTTTAGGGCAAGTTTTTATGATTGTTGCACTCACTTTAAGCCCATTTTCCATCAAGATAAAAGCTCCATTTTAAAATTCCTCCAACATGAAAGTTGTTCCTCTTGTCCCAAGCTTTCTATAAATATAAAGTTTTCTCCATTTGGATCAAAATTGAGAAAGTTATGCTTGGTCAAAGTAGCTCATAGTTTTGGGACACTTAGAAAAATTTATAAGTCTAAAAATCTTCAAGTTTTGTCAAAACTTCTTGGCCAATTTTCTTGCACTTGAACGCACCAATTGAAAATATTTTCTTCACAACAATTATACCTTACCATGTCCTCTTTCACCTCCTTTGGAAGTCATCTCATTTGGATCCATGGTTTAAGAGATGCACTCACTTAAAGTTGGCACCATGACTTGAAATTTCTAGGCAGATTTTGTGCCTAACTTGCCCAACCAGTTTTGCAATGGTGTGACACGATCTTGAGGGCCATTTTTCATCTTCCTCCACTCATTATTTCCACTCATTCTCAACATGAAACATGCCAAGCTCCATGATATCTTGCTACTGTTTGCATTATCTCATCAATTGGTGGTTTGCTCATCAAGTTATATGGCCACAAAGTCACCACTTTGAAATGTTTCCTTGCTTGCCAAATCAGACCAAATTATGTTGCATAAACCGAGACCGTGTTTTGTTTCCTCATTTGGCCATGCACCTTATTTTCTCTCACTTAAGTTTTGCCCAAAATAAGAAACTCACGTGCCTCTTTCCAATTCTTATTACACCTCACCCAAATACTTTGCTTCATTTTGCTCATGGGTAAGCAATTGTTTCTGAGCCCATTAAGACACCTGACCCACCATATTTAAGCCTAAAACCCTAAACCTGAAAGGAAGGCATTGGAATTTTCGAGCAAAGCAAGGCAAGTTCATTTAGAGAGCAGACTTTATTTCTCAGAAAGCTTTTGAGTTGAACTTTTGAAGCACCAAGGAAGCATCACCTTCCTTCTATTCTCTCCACAACCAAGCGGCAGTGGACCAAACTTCCACTAGGTAAAATTTCTTACTCCATTTCCATGGCTATTGTGTTGATGCATCATTCTTGCTTCATGCCTATTTAAAATGCTAGTCATGCTTATGCTCATTTCTGAAGCCCTCAACACGAGGCAATGTTCATGTTACGGATTTGTGTTGTTAATTTCTGTTCATATCCGTGTCCATATTGACATCTTATTGTCAATATTTCTCCATGTATAAGCTATCATTTCACTTAAACAAAGATACCATGTTAATCCTTGCATTTCATACTTGAGATCTGGGCTTTATTTCGTGTGTTTTGGTGCACTATGGTGGTCACATTTTGGTGTTGAAGTTTGAAAAAACTCACTGCGTTGCTGCGTTTTTGCATGGCATGGTGCTAGGGTTTTGGTTCCATGAGGAAGACGACCACGTGTCGTCTTGAGAATCGCTAGATCTAGTGCATGCGTTTTAATCTGAGCCATTCGTGCTATTTTGTCCTCTAGTGACTTAAGTTGAGCGTGACCAATTAATGTTGGGTTCACATGTTTATTTCAATTAAAATGTTATTTAATTTGTCACGCCTGATTTAATGTGTCTTGGATCATGGGCCTGCGCTATCTGCTTTCCACACCCCCCTTTCATGGCCCATCAGCACTAATGCATTTTTCATTTTCATTTTCTTTTTTAATTCCCATTTTTATTTCTGTTGTGATTTTAATTAATTTAAAATATTTGCTTTGTTCATAAAAATACCCAAAAATAATTTTCATATTTCATGGTGCCTTATTTAATTTTATTTAATTTTTATTTTTGTATTTATTTAGTATTAATATTTTATTTTATTTATTCATTCCAAGTGGTCCATTTTAGCATACATCAAATTCTTGATTTTATTTTTATGACTTAAAATTATTTTTAGCTTCTGATTTTTGGGATGAAGGTTGACCACTGCCCCATGGTCAACCTAACCTTTTCTTGGATTTTTTATTTCACATTTGCTATTTATTCTTGATTTATTTTTAACCTAGTTTTGTTGGTTGACTTTTAGTTTGACTTCTATTTTATTTCAATTAATTCATGCACTAATTTTCATTATTTTTAAAATATTTTTGGGGGATGATGATGCCCTGACCCCACCTTACTTATTTAATTTTTCATAATTTCCTTGATCAATTTGCTATTTATTTTATATTTATTAATTTGGCTCGATTTTTCAGTTGACTTCTTTATGATCGATGTTTGACTTAGGGATTGCTTATGGCAATTGAAGAGATCTTTTGATCCTCCCTTGTTCATCTCATAGGCCAGGTATTAGAGGCCTTTTATCTTGATTTTATTTGATCCTTACCTCATTTCTTGATTTAATCATTTCAGTGGACCCTTTTTGTGCATCTTTTCATCTGTCTGGTTCATCTGTTATCTGTTATACTTGTTTCTTTCATCCATGCTTACTATTGCTTGATTGTTTAACATGTTCATACTTCCCATGCCTTGTTTAATGCTCCATTATTTCATTCTTTGATTCTTTGATTTGATTATATACTTGTTTACTTATCTGATTTGATTGATAATTGTTGCCTACTTGTATGATGATTGAGGCATACATTCTTATTGTTTGATTGCCATGAACCATCCCCATTCATAACAAATGTACCCCTATCCGATAAAGTGTATAATATTTATTCTTTCATTCTTTATTATTCTGTTAATACAAGAATTAAAACGAACATCCGATAATCATTTCAAACCTTCATCAAATACTTGATCCAACGTCAAGCCATTTTTCATAATAAAAACTCAAAAAATATTAATTCATATTTAAGACCTTTTCAATAAAGATGGAAGTGGAACATGGTGGATACCGTGCACTCCTGAGATTAAGATTCGAGGTGGATGCCTCTCCTATCTTAGCTCTCGCCATTATCCAAATTTATCTATTCTGTTTTCTCTCAAACACTCATTCAAATAATTTCTCTTAAACGTCTATCAATGCTTGATCCAATGTCAAGTCATTTTCACAACAAAACTCAAAATACTTAATTCTTATCTAAACACCTTTCAATAAAGATGGATATGGAACATGGTGGATACCGTGCACTTCTGAGATTAAGATTCGAGGTGGATGCCTCGCCTATCTTAGCTCTCGCCGTCATTTAAAATTGTCAATGCGGTTTCTTCAAACCCTTTCTCAATCAAACCTCAAAACACTTAATTCTTATTAAACATTTTTGCAAATAAGATGGAAATGGAACGTGGTGGATACCACGCACTCCTGAGACTAGGATTCGAGATGGATATCTCGCTCATCCAAGTTCTCGCCATTACTCAAAACACACCAAACCAATTAATTTCTTTTCTCGCCGCCGTGCGATTGACTCTTAAACCTTTTCTCAAATGAAAGGTACTTTGTTTCAAAACAATGTAGGGTAATGTTTTTCCATCTGTTTTGGGTAGTCCAACAATGTTTTTGTCGATTTGACACAAAGTAGCTTTCGGTAAAATCGACCAACCAACAAACATTTTTTACCCAGAACTGCGTAAGCCTTGACTTCTCTATTGAGATACGTAGGAGCAGGATTTGTAAATCTTGTCAGGCCCACTAATAAAAAAAACTTAGGTTTAGTCCTTCGTCAAATCCAAAAACATTCTCCTCTCTTTTTTTCTTTCTTTCCCACTAAATAACTTGAAAAGCCTAACATTTCAAACTAACACTAATGCAAACAACTAACCTAATGGTTCCCGTTGAGTACAACGGACGTGAGGGGTGCTAATACCTTCCCCTTTGCGTAATCGACTCCCGAACCCTGATTTGGTTGTGACGACCATAATCATTGTCGTTTTGTCTTGGGTTTTATCGATATTTCCCCTTTCCTTTTTAGGAATAAATAAAGTTCGGTGGCGACTCAGTTCAGTCCATCATTGCGAGCGTGCGATTGCGCTTCGCTTAGGTCGTATTCCCATATTTTTGTTGAGGTATGACAGATGACGACTCTGCTGGGGAGCATACCCAACCCCTAAGCGAGTCAAGCCTAGTTAGGACGTTTGTGTGCCTTTGTTTGTTAAATTGTGTGGCTTTTCCTTATTTATTGCTTTTATTATCTTTATTCTTATATTGATATATTTGTTGTATATTGGTTCCACTGTGTTGGATACTTGGATATTTGATTGCAAACCATGTGGGAAAGACTCTACACCCGAGTCTAGAGTGAAAAAACATAAGATAGGACGATGGTTAAGTAGTATAGACTCCCGAGGTGAATACTTCGTAAGAGTCAGTACGAGAACCTCACTTAGAGTAGATCCTTTTGCAAATATTATCGCCCGAGGTGTATACCTCGTAAACTTCAATGTTTCAAAGGGGTCCATGACTCTAAGAACCTTCTAGAACATTAAACCTTTGGCCAACTAGAAATGATGGTTGCGTAGTATGGATTCCCGAGGTGAATACTTCGTAAGAATCGATACGAGAACCTCGCTCAGAATAGATTCTCTAGATGGAGTTGATGATCGGAAAGTATTTTTCATAAGCGTCAAACGTTCTTTTGAATCCATGACTCTGAGTACCCTGTCTAGAACCAAGTCGATGGTTGCGTAGTACGGACTCCCGAGGTGAATACTTCGTAAGAGTTGGTACGAGAACCTCACGCAGAATAGATTCCCTTGATGGAGTTGACGACCGGAAAGTATTTTCCGTAAGCGTCAAACATTCTTGCGAATCAATGACTCTGGGGATCCTTTGTAACAAAGCCCTAGATCATACCCGATGAGAACCCCGTTTTGGAAAGCAATCAGATTTATCCATACCTCAGACCTTTGAACTTATACCAAAAAAAAAACATTGCATCCATTCATTCATTGCATACGCATTAAAAGCAAAACTCTTAGTTTGAACCAAGAGTTTTGCAAACAAGATGCATCCATACATGCATTCATACATTTTCAAAATAGAGTCTCATTCCGTCCTTTCTTCCTCTAGTTTCACGCTGAATCTTCAACACCGGTATAATACTCGCGCCCGAGCAAGACAGAGAATGGCTGAGCAAGAGCAAGAGAGCGCCCGAGTTAGAGCTGAACTAGATGAAATCAAGGGAGGCATGTCCCAGATGAGAGAGATGCTGCAAGCTTTAGCCTTCATATTTGAGGTTCCGCAAGCGACCGTGATTTCAGAGACGACGGGCCCAGCAGTGGAAGTCCAACCTCAGAGGACGTTACCCTTAACCCTTCCTCCATATGGGCTACCTTATAACTTCGTCCCCCCGAGCGGAGGTAGTGCACGACATGGGGCAAAATGTCCAACAAGCCGTGCCATTACCGGTTTACTCTGACGCACGTCCAGTCATCCATACTGTGGTTCCACCAGCTGCCTATGCTAGGCATATTCCTCACTATGAAGATCAAAACCACATGTATCAGACTGTTGACTCAACCGTTGCTGGTGACGAAGTAAGGTTTGAGGATTTCAGAGAAGTAAAGGAGAACATGCAGCTCCTTGAGAAGAAGTTCCGAGATTTAGAGGGAGATCACGTCTTTGGATCTGCTGCCAAAGAAATGTGCCTTGTATCTGGGTTGGTGATTCCAGCAAAATTCAAAACTCCGGACTTCGACAAATACAAGGGGCATACTTGTCCAAAGAGCCATCTCATCATGTATTATCGAAAAATGGCTGCACACGTGGAGGACGACAAGTTGATGATCCACTGCTTTCAAGACAGCTTAAGTGGGGCTTCTTCCAAATGGTATCTAAGTCTGGATCAGAATAGGATCAGGAGTTTCCAAGACCTGTCAGACGCGTTCATAAAACATTACAAATATAATATGGACATGGCGCCTGACAGAAGACAGTTGCAGAGCATGTTCCAGCATGACAAGGAATCCTTCAAGGAATATGCTCAAAGATGGAGGGAGCTGGCTTCACAAGTTGAACCACCTTTGGCTGAGAAGGAATTGGCTGAACTGTTTATCGACACGGTCCAACCCCAATTCTATGAGAAGATGGTTGGAAGTGCTTCCCTGGGATTCTCGGAGCTTGTGGCTATAGGAGCTCGCGTTGAATATGGTGTAAGGAATGGCAAACTAGCGGCTGTAGTTGGAACTTCAAATGCCAATCAAAAGAAGTTCTCTGGAGGGTTTCCCAGAAAAAAGGAAGGGGAAACAAATGTTGTGACTGCTGGTCAAGGAAGAGCTCCTCCAAGAAGGAGACCACAACAATAGTCACCTCAACATTATGTTCAACAACCAATTCCCTATCAGCAGCCCATGTATCCCATCCAGTACGCTCCGCAACCGTACGTAGCTGCTGTGACGCCTGCATTCAATCAACAACCTGCTCAGGCTTACCAAGCGCCTCCAGTTTATCGACCTGCTCCAGTTCAACAATGTGTTGCGGCTCCTCCAACTTATCAACAAGCACCAACAACTCCTGTTTATCAACAACCGAGAGCTCAAGTGCCAAGGCAAAATGCTCAAAACCAGTACAGAAGGCAAGGGGAGAGGGCGACCTTCAATCCAATCCCAATGTCGTACACTGAGCTGTATCCCTCCCTATTGCAAAAGGGGTTGGTGGTTCCCAGACCTATGGGACCTCCACCTGATCGTCTTTCTCCATGGTACAACCCTAATGCACATTATCCTTTTCATGAAGGTGCCCCCGGGCATGACCTAGAGGGTTGTTACGCTCTGAAGCATAGGGTTCGTGAGCTAATTGAAAGCAAGATCCTGTCTTTTAAGGACATGGGACCGAATGTGAAGAACAATCCTCTTCCTCCCCATGGAGATCCTGCGGTGAACGCCGTTGAAGATGCATCTACTGTTGTTATGGTTGAGAAGGTGGAGGATGTTAAGACTCCTTTGGAAACATTCCATGCCCGATTAGTGGAAGCTGGCCTGGTTAATGTTGATCATGACAACTGTGAAGAGTGTGCCGCACACCCAAGAGGATGTCAGGTGGTATGAGACAACATTCAAGACTTGATGGATAAGGAAGTGCTTCAAATCTTCAGTGTCGCAAAGAACGAAGACGTGCTGGTAATTGAACCTTGCTTCAATTTACCCGAACCAGTTGAAATCCCTTATTATAGCAGAAAGGTGGCGCCTGAGAATAGCCATATGTCGCCTGTTGAGATATGTATGCCCACGCCTTTTCCATACGAGAACATCAAGGTTGTGCCTTGGAAATATGAGATTACCATTGTGGATAAGTTTTTTGAAGGAAGTATAAATGTTGAAGTGACAGAAGTTGTAAGTGAGGATGTCACAAATATTGCAGGGATGAGCAGAATGACCCGTAGCGGCCGAATCTATACGCCTGAATTCAACGTGACTCCTCAAGGGCCGGCCAAGGAATCAACAGTTGTAACTCCTGCTAAAGAACCCGAAGTGGTCCAATCCGAAGATGATATGGAATTCTTGAAGTTAATCAAGAGAAGTGACTACAAGGTTGTGGACCAGTTGCATCAAACACCGTCTAAGATCTCTATTTTATCTCTGCCGTTGAATTCCCAAGCCCATAAGGAAGCTTTGTTGAAGGTAATTGCTCAAGCTCATGTAATGCAAAGCATAATGTAAGACCCCAATTTTGACCCTAAGATCCCTCATGGCATCATAACATTGCATTTGCATTGCCTCAAGGATATTTAGCATCTTGGTTCCCTTTGCCTTTGGGTGGGACTCCTTGTGATTGGTTTGAGATCACCAAGCATGCTTGAATTATACATCATTGTTTCTCTTACTTTTGTTTACTAACCAAAAGCACAAAAATGTGTCACTAACATCTTTTGTTTGAAGCTTGAGTATCATCCAAGACACTTTATGGGTTCTATTTAGATGATCAGTAAACACAAGGGAATGAAAAAACAAAGAAAAAAAAAGAACGAAAAAACGGAAAAAAAAGAACGAAAAAATGAAGAAAAAAAAAAGAACCAAAAAACGAAAAAAAAATGAAAATAAATAAATAAATAAATAATAATAATAATAATAAATAAATAAAATATAAAATTTTTGGACTTGGGCCTCTCTCATTTGAGCCCACAGGTCCACAAAAATCAGGTTATAAATTCAGAGTTTCAGTGAAACAAAATTCTATTCTATTCCTATTACCCTGGTAGGGAAAAAGATAGTGAGAGAAGAGCTAACAGAGTTCAGAGCAACCTCCAGAGACTGAAGGGAACTCATCGGCAAAGAACCAATTCCCTCTCATATAAACCCTCAGATTGCTTTGCAAACCCAACCGGGCAATTCAATTTCATTCGATCTCTCCAGTCAGGTTTGCCCTTATCCCCATTACTCTACGCTTTTAATTTGAATGCTCTGAACGTATGAGGTATTATGGGTGAATTTGATACCCTTTTGATGCATGTGTTTGACAAGAGGTTTAGGACTCCTACCCTTGGTTGCTTTTTGTGAGCTTTTTGTGAATTTTAATGGCATGATTCATGTGGTTACATTTTGATTTGGGGGCAACTCTGGATTACCCTATCTTGTTTCTCTAACCTGTTTGTTGAGTTTTTTTGTGAGGGCTCACATGACTCTTGCAGAGATGGCTTGCCTGGTGTTCCACTTTATTTGTGGGAGACCACCTGGAGGTTTATTTCGATTACCTGTACTGACTCACTTTCTTTGATGGTGCTAGCTTGAGAGATCTCTGGGTTTCTTATTCCTTTATTTGTTGTTGCTTCGGATCTTTATCCGTGTGGTAGATCTCTTAACCCCCTTTATCTTTCCCGCATTTTACTACTTTTTGCCTAAAGACCTCCATGAAGAGGCAATTGACGGATAAAAGGGATCAATAATCAATCCCCCGTTATTCAGCGCGTCGTTCTTTGAGATCACACTACGTGTCGATGCTTCAGAACAAAAACCCCTGATCTTTTGTCCGGTCAGTCAGTGGAGAGGGTTCCACCTTTCTGAACCCCCACTTTTTGTCATGAGCTCACCCTGTCCAGGGTTAAGAGCTATGAGGTCTTATCCTCATTACCCTTTTTGCATGAGCGTTCCTAAAACCCCAAACAACTCATTGATTTTTCTTCTCCTAAGAACACGTTATCTCCTTCTACTACAGGCGAGTAAGTCTCCAAAGGTTGAGCATCCTGTAGATTGCGTAGTAACATCGTTCACCCTTACCCCGTAGGTGGTCGAACTACGTTTTACTCTAATTTTCATCCCAGATGAGATACGTAGGCATAAGACGCGATGTCTTAGCGAGCACACTCCTCTTTAACCCATAGGTAGCCGAGCTACGAAGACTCTGATTCTTAGATTCATATGAGATACGTATGTAGTGGATGCGACGTCCGTCCGAGTCATTTTCTTTTGACCCTTCTTTTAGTAAATAGTACATTAGACAAACATATACGCTTTTCTCATCCCTTCAATCATGTTTGCACAAATAAATTTTCAAAAAAACAATAACCTTTACAACAAATGTGAAAAGGGCTCCCTAGGAGTACCTAGGATGCTTTGGGTGCCTAATACCTTCCCATTGCATAACCAACCCCCTTACCCTGATCTCTGACATTTTTACTAGTTTTTGATTCGATAAAACTTTTAGGTTTTTGTTCGCTTTCTAACCATTCCTTTGGATAAATAGAAGTGCGATGGTGACTCGACTTGTATGATTTACCTTGGGTTTAGTCAATATCTCTAATGGTAACGAATACCCCGCTACAGAAAAGTGGCGACTCTGCTGGGGACATCCTAGTGGGTTTTGCCTACTTTTCATATTTGTTGTATTGTATTGTATTTGTTTTTGTGACATATTTTTGTGCAATTTGGGATTACTGTATTGTATGTAATGATTGAATTGTTTGAATATTATTTCCTTGTATGCTTGGTGATCTTTGTGAGATGAGTTCTATACCCGGACTCGAGTGCACTTAGGATAGGAGAATGGCATAGTCTTGTCGACTTGTGTGGAGTTATTCCTTAGCAAGTTGACTTGCAAGTCCATTCACTTGGTGGAGGTTATGTTGGGATCAATAATGTCACACAAGTAAGTTGTGGTTAGACATTACTCTTTCCAATATAGACCTTAGAAGCCAAGGACCTTAGTTTACCAAGCCCATCTTGGCCTATTCTTAGGATGTAGTGCGAAAGTCGTTCAAGTGTAAGATTTGATACGATTGTTACGCGATACTACACTCATAAGAGTCTCTCTTGAGAATATTTTTGGAATACGATTAGTCGTTTCTCCAATAATATCCGAAAGATGGGATGATGACTATGGGAACCTCTTGTAGAACATGTTTGGCAGGTTTAAACCCTAGTACACTCCCTTTTGGGTGGTTCTTAACCTAACTCCATGCTCGTGACTTACAACAAACCCTTGATTCATGGTTGATCCGTTCATGAATCCTTAATATCAATGGAACTTGGGTGTTGATAAGGTGTAAACCATAATCCACCAAAATGGATGATTGATATTAAGGATAACATGATCCATCCCATGACTTTTGTTTGGTGTGCTTTGCTTGATCCTTGAGTGTGATTGTTGCATTCATGCATTCATGCATTCATGCACCCATTTGCATCCATATCATCAATAAATAAGAAAATTTTCAAGGAACTTAAGGGGTTTATTTGCAAAATTTTCAGACATGGAAAGACAAAGAAGGAATACAAAGAAGTACAGCTTCAAGCAACCAGATTTGAAAGAGTTAAGGAATTTGACATCTTATGTATTAGATCCCTTGGGTTTCAAAGCTCGTTTTGGGAAGCTTCTTCCTCTTCTGACTACTCAGGTGGATGAAGGATTGATGAGTGTATTGGTGCAGTTTTACGATCCTTTGTACCGTTGCTTCACGTTTCCGGATTTTCAGCTTTTGCCTACACTTGAGGAGTATGATTATCTTGTGGGTATACCTGTTCTGGATCAGTTGTCGTTCAGTGGCTTGGAAAGGGTTCCCACTTCTCAAGAGATAGCTGACATGTTACACATAGATGAATCTCTGGTTGGTGCTCATATAACTACCAAAGGAGGAATTCAAGGTCTCCCTTCTGAGTTCCTCATTGCTCAAGCTACTATGTATGGGAAAGCCATGAGTGAGGACGCCTTTGAGGCCATATTTGTACTTCTCATCTATGGGCTAGTGTTATTCCCCAACGTCGACAAGTTTGTGGATGTGAACGCTATTAGGATCTTCTCTACTCTTAATCCCGTTCCGACTCTGTTGGGCGATACCTACTTCTCTTTGCATATGAGGAATGCAAAGGGTGGTGGCGCCATTGTGTGTTGTTTGCTGCTGTTGTATAAGTGGTTTATTTCTCACTTACCTCAGACGGTCGCTTTCAAGGAGAACAAGGAATGTCTACGGTGGTCTACGAGACTTATGTCTCTCACTAATGATGATATCTCTTGGTATAACCATGTGTATGATGGTGTGCAGATTATTGACTCTTGTGGCGAATTCTCCAATGTACCTCTTATTGGTACATGTGGTGGGATTAACTACAATCCTGTTTTGGCACGTCGGCAGCTTGGGTTCCCCCTAAAGGATAAACCCAATAACATTCTGTTAGAGGGTGTATTCTTTCAGGATGGTAAAGATCCCCAAGGTTTGAAAGCTAGGATGGTCCGCGCTTGGCGCAAGATCCATAGGAAAGGAAGGAAAGAGTTGGGTCCTAAGAATTGCATCGCTTTGGAGCCTTACACTATTTGGGTTAGGAAGAGGGCGTCTGAGTATCTCATGCCTTACGAGTATCCGAGACGTACACCTATGATTATGGCTGGGCCTTCAACCCTCCCTAATCAAGGAGTAGAGGAGTTGAGAGACGAAGACCGTTCACGTGCCTGGATCCGTGAACGTGAAGAGTTGCTTCAGCAGATTAAGGAGAAGGATGCGTTGATTGAGTTTCTTGAGCATCAGGTTATTGATGACCCTGATGATGTATGGACTTCTCTACTTCCTTAGTCTTCTAAGTTCTGGAAGAGGAGGTATGATCGACTCGCCAAAGAGAAGGTCGATATGGAGGCAGCCTACGAGAGGGAGGTGAAGAGGCTTCGTGCATCTTATCTTCCTGTGTCCCGAGCTTTGGATGATTGTTTCTAGGGATCCATAGGATGATTATTTTCCTTTTCTCTTGTATATGATTGACGATGTTGCACTTCTTTTCCCTGATATTATCTGATGAGATATTTCCATATGTGATAAAATGCTTAATATTTCCAAAATTTGCAAATAAAACTCTAAAGTTCCTTTGAAATAAAAAAACAAATCATATGCACAAGCATTGCATGCATCATATGCATAAGCAGGTTTTGTTTCCGGTCCCTTTCCCTGTGGTCTAACTCTGTGTCCTTCATTTATTTTGAAGACAAGCAGACTCACCGGTACTACACTAGAGCCAACATTTCGAGACTGATGGATCATCTAGAGCAAGAGAACCGTGAACTCAAAGAGGAAGAGACCACAACTTGGCTTTACATATATCTATGGGTTATAGAAACGACGCCATGTCCAATGTACTGGTGGACACCGGGTCATCATTGAACGTATTGCCAAAGTCCACTCTCTCAAAGCTATCATATCAAGGGCCTCCCATGAGGCAGAGTGGAGTAGTTGTGAAGGCTTTCGATGGGTCTCGCAAAACTGTGATTGGGGAAGTTGATCTCCCAATCAAGATCGGACCAAGTGATTTCCAAATTACCTTCCAGGTTATGGACATTCACCCATCATACAGTTGTCTCCTAGGCAGACCATGGATTCACGAAGCAGGCGCCGTGACATCCACCCTACACCAGAAGCTGAAATTCGTGAAAAACAAGAAGCTGGTGGGAGAAAGGGCTCTCCTGGTTAGCCATTTGTCTTCCTTCTCTTATATAGATGCTGAGGTTGAAGTTGGAACTCCTTTCCAAGCGTTATCTATTGCTGAGCCTATTGAGAAAAGAGCTCCTTCATTTGCTTCCTACAAAGATGCAAAGTTGGCCATTGAGCGTGGTGCAACCACTGGTTTAGGAAAAATGATTGAGTTAGAAGACAACGAGTCCCGGGCTGGCATAGGTTTTTCTTCTGATAATTTCAACAAGCAAGGGTTATTCAAGAGTGGAGGTTTCATCCACACTAGTCTAGATGAGGAGGCTGCTGCCGTTTTAAAAGAAGATACAAAGGATTCTGGCAATTTCATTATCCCTGGAGGGATCTGCAACAATTGGGTCGCTGTGGATATTCCTACAGTTATCCATAAGTCAACGTAATGATCACTTTGTTTAAAAACCCTTCTCCCATGCCAAAAGGAGGAGTGATGACATTGTTGGCGCATAAGTACAATGATATTTTCATTCAATAAATTCATGTTAAATGTTTGTTTTTCCATTTATTTTCCCTTTTTGCTTTTTGTATGAAATTGGTGATCACATAAAACCCTAAATAAGAATAAAATAGATCTTTTCATATGCATAATGATTTGCCTTGTTTGAATTCTAAATCTTTTCATATCCAAAATCATTATGCAGGTTGATTTCTAAACCCATTGAACATACTGACCCAACACCATCTCCAAAATTTGAATTCCCTGTATTTGAGGCAGAGGAAGATGATGTTGAAGAGATTCCTGATGAAATCACCCGGCTACTTGAGCATGAAGAGAAGATCATTCAGCCGCATCTTGAGAATCTGTAAACAGTCAACTTGGGGTCTGAAGATTGTGTGCGAGAGGTAAAGATTGGGGCACTTCTGGAAGAATCTGTTAAGAAGGGGTTGATTAAGTTGCTACGAGAATATGTTGACGTCTTTGCCTGGTCATATGAAGACATGCCTGGTCTAGATACTGATATTGTGCAACATTTCCTACCTCTAAAGCGTGAGTGCATGCCTGTAAAGCAGAAGCTCAGAAGAACTCATCTTGATATGGCAGTGAAGATCAAAGAGGAAGTTCAGAAGAAAATTGATGCGGGGTTCCTGGTGACTTCTATATATCCTCAATGGGTGGCCAATATTGTGCCCGTGCCTAAGAAAGATGGAAAAGTCCGGATGTGTGTGGACTATAGAGACTTGAATAAAGCTAGTCCGAAAGATGATTTCCCTCTACCACATATCGATATGTTGGTAGATAATACAGCTAAATTCAATGTCTTCTCATTTATGGATGGATTTTTCGGATATAATCAGATTAAAATGGCACCCGAGGATATAGAGAAGACAACATTCATCACACCTTGGGGAAAATTTTGTTATCGAGTGATGCCCTTCGGTTTGAAGAACGCCGGAGCCACGTATCAACGAGCTATGACTACCTTGTTCCATGACATGATGCATAAGGAGATTGAGGCGTACGTTGACGATATGATCGCTAAGTCAAGATTGGAGGTTGTACTCCCTGTAGAGGTGGAGATCCCATAAATGAGAGTCTTGATGGAAGCCAAGTTAACTGATGCTGAATGGGTTCAGAGTCGTTATGACCAGCTGAACTTGATAGAAGAAAAGAGATTGACTGCCATGTGCCACGGTCAGTTATATCTGCAGAGGATGAAGAAAGCTTTTGATAAGAAGGTCAAGCCTCATGTGTTCCGAGAAGGTGACCTTGTGCTCAAGAAAGATTTGTCTTTCGCGCCCGATTCCAGGGGCAAGTGGACTCCGAACTATGAGGGTCCGTATGTTGTTAAGAGAGCCTTTTCAGGCGGTGCTTTGATATTTACAACTATGGATGGGGAGGATTTCACTCGTCCTGTGAATTCAGATGCAGTCAAGAAATACTTCGCCTAAAAAAATAAAAACTGAATAGCTCGCTAAGTTGAAAACCCGAAAGGGCGGCTTAGGCAAAAATGAGCGTCTCGGTGGATTGAAAACCCGAAAGGGCGATCCAGGAAAAAGTTAGAGACACGAAAATATATAATAATGATATATGTATCCCGCTAGATTGAGTACCTCATCCTGGGGCAATCTAGGAAAAAATTAGGGATTTGGCAAGTAACTGCATCCTGACAAGACCTTGTTCTACAATTATCGTCCGTCAGAGATTCTTGCTCATTATCAACCAAAGCTTCAAATACATCGGATTCAGAATGGGTGGAGAAATGGTCATTATGTTCAATGTAGCCCTTTTCCAATATATATCACCAATTTCGAATTTGTAAAGATCTATGGAGCCTTGCCATTCGCAGACTACCATTCTATCAAATAAATTTGAACCTTTTATCCAATTATTGGCACTCTTATCTATTTCTATTCAACAAATATTTTGCATGTTTTGATTAAGAAAATATCATTGTTTCAAACAATCAAATTTTTTATAATTTGTTTTTAAACAAAGTGAACATTCACAATGACGAAAGGATACTTAGGAGATCCTCAGTGCTCTCCCAAGGGTGGTACGATCCCCAACAGGGTAAGATTTTTGTCCATATTCCTGGCATGACTGTATCTCCTCCCTCCGGAACCCCTTGTGGTTTATCCTACCAAGTGGATTGCTTGTTGAGAGTCACCTCTCTTCCCTTCAGCAGAGTAGCAATCTTTCTTCCTCAGCAGCTTGGATCTCTTTGGGCAAGAGCGGTATTTGGTGGTTGATCTCGATAAATCCTTTATCTCCTTGGATAGATTCCCCAGTAGAGTTGTTGGTGTGGTGGACCTTGTCTGTGATAACTCTCGTCCCCAGCTGGAATGATTGATGATTCATCCCTTACAGAGTTCTTTGCTTCCTGGTATCTCTGATCCCCAACAGATTGGATACTCCCCGGTGAACTTGGCTTTCTCTCTTGAGATGTAGTACCGGGTGGTTGATTCCTGGACCTGGTTGTGTTAGATATGTCTGTCTGTCAGCATACAACATACATAAACCACGCATATTCATGCATAATTATAACATTCAGATATTCATGTTGCATTCTTTGCCATATATCGTTGTTTGCTGTCTCCTGCTATTTGGTGATATACTTCCCCGAACAAATGTGTGTGTCTGATCTCTCCATATAGAGTCAGCTCCATAAGCAGAAAGCGTATATCCTTTCTTCCATATTCCCCACCGGGTTATATCCTCGTGGATGTCGATTGTTTTTGTTCCTTCCCGACACATATATTGGGATGGTTTTCCCCATTGAGTTATATCCTCACCGGGACAAGTCTTGATTTGGTGTGCCTATCTAGTTTGATCCTAGATCGGTCTCTTGAGACTCTTTTCCTGTTTCCCCGTGGTAAATGAATAATTGCTCAATAATTAGTAATTATTATCCCCGGTGGAGTCTGTGTTTCTCTACCCTCATACCGGTAGTTGTAAACCCTATTTCTTCCCTTTTTGCAGAGTAACCATTTTTGCTCATCTTTAACTGGTGACAATTATCTTCATCCAATATTCGGTGATGATATCCCCTCATCTGCTTGGATAATTGCCCTGATTACGCAATTTATCCCCAGCGGGTCATCTCTCGTCTACCTTGTTGTTGTTGGTAACGATTGTTTCTCCCCTGAATTGGTCATCATTATATACCTAGTTTCGGTATCCCGATGCCTTTTCTTTTCGGTCGATTTATCCTTTATTAACCCAGTAACCGGTTGTGGATAATCGTCCATGCGAGTATATTATCTACGTTCTGACGGTAATAGATAGTATATCTCATGCACTCTCGGGTCTGAAGCCTTTTGTTCTTCCCCAGTTGAGTAAGATTCGGATCCCCTTTGTGGAGTCGAATATCCATCCTCTAATCGAGTTTGCTTTTAGCCCTCTTTTGGATGATGAGTGTTTTGGGAATATTCCCCAATTCACGCCTTGGTTGGTCACCTATTATATGCCCAGTAACCGGTATCCCTGGTGTTCCTTCCTCTCTGCTCCCTATTATGACTTTTTGTCCCCTGTGGAGTCAGAATCCCTGAGTTGAAGTATACCTTTTAGGTTTTCCTCAGACGTTTTGAAGTTTTGATATCTCTCACCCTTATGCCAGTCTTGGATATTCATCTCTTCCTGAGCATGTTGTATCTCTCACCCTCATACCTGGCGTTCAGATCACATGTCTCCTTGAGCTTATTACCCAGTAACCGGTAATACCTCGTCCCGCTGCTTCCCCAGTCGAGTCTTTTTAGACATCCCCAGCGAAGTCCCTTAGTGGATTGTTTTCATCCGGATTTTATCCGAAGTATCCGTTGTGGATAGTTTTTGCTGTATTGGCATATTCCCCAATACATGCATCTTCGAGTCAGCTCGAGTCTTTCCATTGGATCTTTTCCCTTTGGAATTCTGTTCCCCACGCTTTGAGTCATGACCTGCTCGCGCATTTTTATCCCTTTTCTATCCCCAGAAGATTCCCCAGGGTCTTGGTCCCATGGAGTGAATTGCTCATATGGATTATCAGTGGCTTCTGATTTCTTTGCTTTTGTGGACACATATCTCCACAGAGTGCTACCACTTTTCATACCTACATTTGCATCATGAGGTCTCTTAGGGACCAAAATTCGTCTCTTATTTATTATTTAAGCCCATTCTACCCCGTCGAGACGAAGATTTTAACCTTCACTTCTCCGGCTAGAATGACCTTAAATAGGGGCATCTGTAAGACCCCAATTTTGACCCTAAGATCCCTCATGGCATCATAACATTGCATTTGCATTGCCTCAAGGATCTTTAGCATCTTGGGTCCCTTTGCCTTTGGGTGGGACTCCTTGTGATTGGTTTGAGATCACCAAGCATGCTTGAATTATACATCATTGTTTCTCTTACTTTTGTTTACTAACCAAAAGCACAAAAATGTGTCACTAACATCTTTTGTTTGAAGCTTGAGTATCATCCAAGACACTTTGTGGGTTCTATTTAGATGATCAGTAAACACAAGGGAATGAAAAAACGAAGAAAAAAAAAACGAAAAAACGAAGAGAAAAAAAAAGAACTAAAAAACGAAGAAAAAAAAAGAACGAAAAATAAATAAAATAAACGAAAAATAAATAAATAAATAATAATAATAATAAATAAATAAATAAATAAAATATAAAAAATTTGGACTTGGGCCTCTCTCATTTGAGCCCACAGGTCCACAAAAATCAGGTTATAAATTCAGAGTTTCAGTGAAACAAAATTCTATTCTATTCCTATTACCCTGGCAGGGAAAAAGATAGTGAGAGAAGAGCTAACAGAGTTCAGAGCAACCTCCAGAGACTGAAGGGAACTCATCGGCAAAGAACCAATTCCCTCTCATATAAACCCTCAGATTACTTTGCAAACCCAACCGGGCAATTCAATTTCATTCGATCTCTCCAGTCAGGTTTGCCCTTATCCCCATTACTCTACGCTTTTAATTTGAATGCTCTGAATGTATGAGGTATTATGGGTGAATTTGATACCCTTTTGATGCATGTGTTTGACAAGAGGTTTAGGCCTCCTACCCTTGGTTGCTTTTTGTGAGCTTTTTGTGAATTTTAATGGCATGATTCATGTGGTTACATTTTGATTTGGGGGCAACTCTGGATTACCCTATCTTGTTTCTCTAACCTGTTTGTTGAGTTTTTTTGTGAGGGCTCACATGACTCTTGCAGAGATGGCTTGCCTGGTGTTCCACTTTATTTGTGGGAGACCACCTGGAGGTTTATTCCGATTACCTGTACTGACTCAGTTTCTTTGATGGTGCTAGCTTGAGAGATCTCTGGGTTTCTTATTCCTTTATTTGCTGTTGCTTCGGATCTTTATCCGTGTGGTAGATCTCTTAACCCCCTTTATCTTTCCCGCATTTTACTACTTTTTGCCTAAAGACCTCCATGAAGAGGCAATTGACGGATAAAAGGGATCAATAATCAATCCCCCGTTATTCAGTGCGTCGTTCTTTAAGATCACACTACGTGTCGATGCTTCAGAACAAAAACCCCAGATCTTTTGTCCGGTCAGTCAGTGGAGTGGGTTCCGCCTTTCTGAACCCCCACTTTTTGTCATGAGCTCACCCTGTCCAGGGTTAAGAGCTATGAGGTCTTATCCTCATTACCCCTTTTGCATGAGCGTTCCTAAAACCCCAAACAACTCATTGATTTTTCTTCTCTTAAGAACATGTTATCTCCTTCTACTACAGGCGAGTAAGTCTCCAAAGGTCGAGCATCCGGTAGATTGTGTAGTAACGTCGTTCAACCCTTACCCCGTAGGTGGTCGAACTACGTTTTGCTCTGATTTTCATCCCAGATGAGATACGTAGGCATAAGACGCGATGTCTTAGCGAGCACACTCCTCTTTAACCCATAGGTAGCCGAGCTACGAAGACTCTGATTCTTAGATTCAGATGAGATACCTATGCAGTGGATGTGACGTCCGTGCGAGTCATTTTCTTTTGACCCTTCTTTTAGTAAGTAGTACATTAGACATACATACACGCTTTTCTCATCCCTTCAATCATGTTTGCAGAAATAAATTTTCAAAAACACAACAACCTTTGCAACAAATGTGAAAAGGGCTCCCTAGGAGTACCTAGGATGCTTTGGGTGCCTAATACCTCCCCATTGCATAACCAACCCCCTTACCCAGATCTCTGACATTTTTACTAGTTTTTTATTCGATTTCTAACCATTCCTTTGGATAAATAGAAGTGCGTTGGCGACTCGACTTGTATGATTTACCTTGGATTTAGTCAATATCTCTAATGGTAACAAATACCCCACTACACATAACAATAGACCAATTTGATGGGGTGGTTCCGAATATCACAACTTGCAACACTTTGAGCTTCAGTGGAGAGGAGTTACCTGAGGACGGACAAAATCACAATCGCACTCTCCATATCTTGGTAAAATGCAAGGATAATGCTTTGGCAAGAGTATTGGTTGATACCGGATCTTCTGTGAATGTTATGCCAAAGAGAACACTCGCCAAGTTATCTTATCAAGGACCAGCTATGAAGCCCAGTGCCTTGATAGTGAAAGCTTTTGATGGTTCCAGGAGAACCGTGATTGGAGAGGTGGAATTGCCCATATTGATTGGCCCTCATGTATTCTTGATTAATTTCCAAGTCATGGATATTAATCTAGCATATAGCTGCTTATTAGGACGTCCTTGGATTCATGCTGCAGGGGAAGTTACCTCCACCTTACATCAGAAAATGAAGTTTGTAGTGGACAATCAATTAATCATCATTTCTGGAGAGGAGGACTTTGTGGTCAATCACTTTTCATCCTTCAGATACATTGAGGCTGATGAGGACGCTTTGGAAACTTCTTTCCAAGCTCTTGAAATAGCCAATGCCACTTTTCTGGAAATGAAGGACCCTGTTGGGAAAGCTTGTTCATCTTTCGCTTCTCTGAAAAGCGCAAAGTCTAGCATTGAAGGAGGAAACCCTGAAGGTTGGGGTCAGCTTATCGATATCCATGAGAAGCATGATTGCTTTGGTCTGGGATATGTGCCTTCCGCTGCGAAAGGAGCCCGAGTCCCTGCAAAGGAAAACACCCGAAGCATCCAAGAAGTATTCCTTAGCACAGGATTCATCCATGGAGATCAGGTCAATGCAATTGAAGATAGCACCGAAAGTGAAGATGAGCCATGTTTAGTTTACCAATGTGAGACAACTTTGAACAACTGGAAGGCGGTTGAGATCCCCAAATTTTTTCCTTTGTCAAAGTAATAATTGTTGTATTTTTCCTTTCAAACCCTTAGCTCTCCCCAAGGCTAATGGATCATGTTGTAGGGCCCCTTTTCATTTTCAAATAATCATTATCAATGAATGAAAGGCATTTTATTAAATTCTTTTTATTCATTTACTTGGCTTTCTCATAAGAAAATGACAATCTTTTCAAAAACAAAAAAAAACTTTTCATTTATGCATCTTTTATTTTTACTTTTCTAAAAGAAATCAATCATTCATACATGCAGAATAAATGATAACCCCGTTGAATCCAATGACTTTACTACCTCTCATAACTTTGACTCCCCTATCTACCAAGCGGAAGAAGAGGGTGGAGAAGATTGTTACGTCCCTGACGAATTGGCAAGGCTGCTTGAGCACGAGTCCAAAGCCCTTCAGCAACATGAAGACCCGGTGGAAACAATCAACCTTGGCACAGAGGAAGAGAAAAGAGAAGTCAAAATCGGCACCACACTTGAAGCTAGTGTCAAAGAGAGATTAGTCAAGCTGCTACAAGAATATGTGGATGTATTTGCATGGTCATACCAGGATATGCCAGGTTTGGACACCGACATTGTAGAGCACAAGCTCCTGCTTCAGCCAGACTACCCACCAGTAAAACAGAAACTCCGAAGAACGAGACCAGATATGGCTCTGAAGATTCGTGAAGAAGTCAAACGACAATTTGACGCTGGTTTTCTCGCAGTGGCGAAGTACCCACAATGGGTAGCTAATATTGTACTTGTGCCTAAAAAGGATGGAAAGGTGAGGATGTGTGTTGACTATAGGGATCTGAACAGAGCTAGTCCAAAGAACGATTTCCCTCTACCACACATTGATACTCTAGTAGACAACACTGCAAGTTTTGCTGTATTCTCCTTTATGGATGGTTTTTCGGGATACAATCAAATCAAGATGGCTCCAGATGACATGGATAAGACCACTTTTATTACCCCTTAGGGCACCTTTTGCTACAAGGTAATGCCTTTCGGTCTCAAAAATGCTGGGGCAACTTACCAGAGAGTTATGGTCACTCTTTTCCATGATATGATGCACAAGGAGATAGAGGTCTATGTTGACGACATGATCGCTAAATCTCAGAATGAAGAAGATCATATGAGCCATCTGAAGAAGCTATTTGAATGCCTCAGAAAGTTTAGATTACGATTAAACCCTGCAAAATGCACATTTGGTGTCCGTTCAAGGAAGTTGCTTGGTTTCGTTGTTAGTCAACAATGAATTGAGGTAGACGCTGACAAGGTCCGAGCTATACAAGAAATGCCTGCTCCATGCACCGAGCGAGAAGTTAGAGGTTTCCTTGGACGTTTGAATTACATCTCAAGGTTTGTCTCACACATGACGGCCACGTGTGAGCCTATCTTCAAATTGTTTCGAAAAGATCAAGTTGTTGAATGGAATTCTGATTGTCAAAATGCTTTTGAGAAGATTCGTCAATACTTACAAGAGCCTCCTATTTTGATTCCTCCTGTCCCAGGAAAGCCATTAATCATGTATATGGCTGTGCTTGAAGGGTCAATGGGATGCGTGTTGGGGCAACATGACGAAACTGGTCAGAAAGAACATGTTATTTACTATTTAAGTAAAAAGTTTACCGATTGTGAAAGTCGATATTCGCTTTTGGAGAAAACTTGTTCCGCGCTAGCATGGGCCGCTCTTCGTTTGAGGCAGTACATGATTTTCCATACTACTTTGTTGATCTCAAAAATGGATCCAATAAAGTATATCTTTGAGAAACCTGCCTTGACTGGAAGACTTGCCCGTTGGCAGATGCTTTTGTCAGAGTACGACATCCAGTACGTAACCCAGAAGGCAATCAAGGGAAGTGTGTTAGCAGAGTATCTTGCTCATCAACCAGTTGAAGACTATCAGGCGTTGAAGTTTGACTTCCCCGATGAGGACATCATGGTGATAAAGGATTGTGAGATCCCAGGCCCAAATGAAAGACCAGAACCAGGATCTCGATGGAAGCTCGCGTTTGATGGTTCCTCCAATTACAGTGGTCATGGTGTGGGATCTGTTTTGATGAATCCAAATGGTGGCTTTACCCCTTTCACAGCAAGGTTATACTTTGATTGTACGAATAATGTTGTAGAGTATGAAGCTTGTATCCTTGGTCTGGAAGCCGTAATTGATCTCCGAATCAAGATCCTTGAGGTGTATGGAGATTCTACCTTGGTGATCTATCAGGTCAAAGGAGAATGGGAAACTCGTGATGCGAAGCTGATCCCGTATCACGCTCATGTTGTGAAGATGATAGAATACTTCGACGATATCACTTTCCATCACATCCCAAGAGTAGAAAATCAAGTGGCTGACGCTTTGGCAACATTAGCATCAATGTACCAAGTCAGATTCCATAATGAAGCTCCACTTATTCGAATCGAGCAAAGAGATGAGCCTGCCTACTGTCAGCTGATTGAAGAAGAAACTGATGGTAAACCATGTGTCATACCCCGATTTTGATCCTGAAAATTTTTCATTTTTCATTTGGCACTTGGCCTAAAGTTCATTTGCATACATTCATGGCAATTTCATATGTACCAACCATTCATATCAAATGTTGCAAGTATCCTCATAGATTCAAAAGTTTGTGGTTGAGTTCTTGACCTTGTATTCATGTGTGCCAAGCCTAAACCTTAACTTATGTTGGTGGAGTGTGCTCCATGATAATAATATTTCACTTGATCTTAAAACCCTAGTTTTGTGGGACACTTTGGTGTGAGTTTATTTATGGGACTTTTTGCTTGCTTTAGGGTGATCTTGGAAACCCTAATTCATGAATATTTGGACTAGATGGTCATTGAGGGTTGACTCATCCCTTGGCCATGGTTTAGGGGCTTGATATGTGTTTCCTGATACTTTGATCTAATTCTTTGTTTCATCCAAGTTTATTCATGCTTTCATTTATAAGCATAGTCATTTGATTCATTGCTTGTAGTGCATTCATATTCATACTTCCATAATGCATCAACTATTTCTTATAGTGGATTTACTAGTTCATGATTTCACTTGCATCTAGGATCCATGGAACCTTAGTCCATTATTGCATTCCTAGGCCATGATTCCATTCACATTCATGATTCATTTCATTCCTAATTAATTAATGTCATTTCTAGCTCATTCTTTCAAGTTCCATGTTTCATTCAAATTCACGGAGCATAATTCAAATAAGGCCATTCAAACATGGTTTTAGTGGAAAATGTCATTTGAATTTAAAGTATTCTTTTCATTGAAATAAAAAGGCATCCCATACAAATGTTCATTCAATTCTCATAGCAAGCATCCAACATCATGCTCGTGACAATAACAGCCTTAAACCATATTTCATCAAGCAACCTACCAAGCTATACCATGCTATAAGGCACAACAGAATGTACGCATAGCATGTGACTGCATTCCATAACAGCAACATCATGTCTAAACCAATAGCATCATAAGATCATATTCATGGCAGTCCATTTTCATTTTAACAATCCTAATGCAATTCATACACTAGCAGCAATCTAATGGCATCAATAACATTGCAGCACAGTCATCAAACATGCATGTTGTACATAGCATAGCAGCAACAAACAAACCAAGCAAAATTATGCTAATGTCTACACTAAACTGATAATCTAAGCTATGCCACTGAATTGGTCATCCAAGTAACCTACAGGCAGGCATTAACAGCATGGTCAAATCAATTAACATTCACCTAGCAGCCTCACTTCATATCAAGTGTGCATTTTGGTTAAGATCAAATTCATGTCATAACCATCATATTGCAGCTTATACATCCATAACATGTGTGTATCTGCATAAAAGCTACTAGCAGAATTCTTCCAAATTCATCAGACAATATCACAGGCAGTCAACAACAATGTTCAAGCACTAAAAGTTACTCTATAGGACGAAGTTCAAGCACTTACTAAATTTACTGTTGTTCAGGACCAAGAAGAAATAATATATTTCAAAAATTTATTGGCCAATTTTCCTACCGAATGCAATGCCGCTGCAAACATCAGTGACACATCCCCTCATTTGTGCTCTATATGTCTACTTCATTTGGCAAATGAGGATGGATTGAGACTTCAAGGCTTTCCCAACTTGGATAATCTTTCAGTATTCCTTCCACATGATGTTGAGCCTGAACTCTTAAGTGGAACCGTCTAGATAATATACTCCTCTATTCTGCAGTTTAGGATTTAGAAAATACTTTGATGGAGATTGTAACAAGCAGATTTTGGCTATGGCTGGTTGTTCAAGTCTCCTCTCATCAATTTGGAGCAGTTCTTGTGTTTGATAATGGTCAAAGATAAAGGTCTTGATGCATTCCAACAGGCTTGGTCACTACAACAAACACAACGGTGGCCCTACAAAATCAAACCAAATCACACGAAAGTCAGTACCCAAAACCAAAAATCAAAATGATATTCGACTCAAGTCATTGAAAGCCAGAAAGCAGAAGAGCAACAAATGAAGAATCTCTACCGCCCATCACCACATTCAAGGGTTGCAAACTGATTGGAGAATACACGATCATCAAACCAGAGCTATCAGCCCATGAATCTTGTAGGTATAGCATTCTCCTGCAAAAAAAAGTGGTTTATCTCGAGTCAGCAAAGTAAAAGAAGACACGAATTGTAAAAGGAAATTCAAATAGAAAAGGTAAGGAGAGCGTGGCAATGAGTCGTTCTCGTTTCATAGTCGTTACTGCAGTAAGAAGAGCCAAGATGAATTGCAGCAGAAGTTTTGGTTTCCATATCAGGATTTGTAGCTCAAAAAGACATCCAAATGACAATTTGTTCATCATCTGAATCTTTTAAGAACTTTGCCTAAACCAGTCCCAAAGCCTAGAATTAAAAACAAAGTAATTTAGCAAGGCGTTAAATTTCACAAACAACCCAAAAAAAGGATTAAGACGAATTCAAAGAAGAAAGTGCACGGTTTGTATTACCGTTTCCAGATAAGTACCAAGCGAGACAGACAAAACTGAGCACCTTAAAGCACTTCCAGGAGATGCCCTTTTGATCTCCATAAGCCAGCTCAGAACCCTAAGTTGGTGAGTATAAAAGGAGCGAAGCGGAGAGGCGAAAGGGCGACCACGAAAAACCCTAATTTTTCAGAGAGAGAAAAAACCCGAATTAAGAGAAGAGAGAGCGGCAACGACGGAGAAACCCTAGCGAAGAGAGGAAGATGCAAGCATCACCATCGACGCCGAATCACCGCCGAAGGTGAGCGTTCTTGTTGGATTTTCTTTTGAAGCCATGGTTTTCGCATTTAGAATGAGAGTAGGGTATTGCGAGAGGTTGGTGCGAGAGATTGAGAGATTGAATGAGGTCGAGAGTGCGAGGGTTTGAGAAGATGAGTGAGATTGAGAGAATGGGAGCCGTCTTCGTGAGGAAGACGAGCGAGTTTTTGGGTTTTGCTACGCTTTCTCTCACATTCCTTTTTTTTTTTTTTTAAGAACAAGCATTTAAACCCATTTAAAACTTAATATCGTTTAGTTTTCCCTTGCATCTTTTTATTAATTAGTGTCTGTTAATGTACTGTTTTTTTGTGTTCCCCATTCATTTACTATCCATTAATCTCTCTTTTGGTTAAACCCAACAGCCAGGCGGCTAGGGTTACTCTTTGGGATTCTCCCATCGTTTTTTGTGGGCATTAGTTGTCCATTAACAGTAGCCCACCTCGTTTTAATTAGTTTTTATTCTAAATTATCTTCAGCTATCCCTGTTCATATATTCAAGTTATTATTAAGGAAACAAATGATCATAAGTGGCCTAGTGGAGAGAGAGTAGTTTCACTTTCTTTAGTGGGATGGGTTCGATACTTGTGAGTAACATATCTCCATATTTTTATTTTTTATGCTTACTATTTCATTTAAACTTTTTATAATTTCTTACTATTTATTTTACTTTTATATTTTTATTAATTTAATTTAATCGTTAATTAGTTGTTTAGATTTTAAATGTTTAGTTTTTTTAGATTTTCTTAATTATTGACTTTTTTTGATATGGGATTTGGTACGGTTAATCGATTTCCATGCGTTAATTAATTTAATTAGGTTATTGATATCTATGTTCATACATTTACACATGTAAATAATCACATTCAAATTCACTAAATTTTCGATTTAAATTTCACTAACTTTCCATAGTTTCAACATTTAATTTCATTTCCTCCCACTGGAATCTAGCATTCTGGTGGGAACTCGATTATATATATATATATATATATATATATATATATATATATATATATATATATATATATATATATATATATATATATATATATATATATATATATATATATATATATATATATATATATATAATTAATTCGATATATATATAAAATTGTAAAATTAATTTTATCCATATAATTTTATTTTATTTTTAAACTATCTTTGCAACTCGATTAAATTCCTTTTTTAAAACCCGAAAGAAGAGGACCATTCGAATCTTGCATTCCGGTGGGAACCCTCGAATGATCAGTCCTGAGCCTCACGTTTTGGATTAACCGTTCATTCTTTTCTTTCATTCTTAAAACACTTAATAACTAACTTGGACAAAATAAGGGCCGTTGGGATCAAGCATTCTGGCGTAACCCTTTGAACATTTGATTCTCATCAAGTGTTCGTTGTCCATTAAATAATTTTCTTAAATAATTCGAATGAAAAAGGACCATTGGAATCTAGCATTCTAGTGGAACCCTGAATTAATTAATCTCGGGGCTTATGTCTCGTTCTTAAATATTCGTCTTTCAAACTCCAAAAAATACTTAATTCCTACCTTAACACTTTTTTTCAATAAAGATGGAAATGGAACATGGTGTATACCGTGCACTCCTGAGATTATGATTCAAGGTGGATGCCTTGCCCATCTTAGCTCTCGCCATCGTCTAAAATTGTCAATGCGGTTTCTTCAAACCCCTTTCTCAATCAAATTCAAAACACTTAATCTTTATTAAACACTTTTTCAATAAAGATGGAAATGGAACATGGTGTATACCGTGCACTCCTGAGACTAGGATTCGAGATGGATATCTCGCTCATCCAAGTTCTCGCCATTACTCAAAATAAATCCAACCAATCAAACTCTTTCTCGCCGCCGTGCGATTAATCAAAGAACCTTTTTCATAAACGAAAGACATATTGTCTTAAGGTGATGCAAAATAATGTTTCGGCCATGATTGTTGAGTCGAGATAAGTGACGTTTTTCCGAATGATGATTTGTAAATCCATTCGATGTGTGGTATACGTCCGCTCCTCACCTGTTTTGGGTAAAACAATGTTTTCGTTGATTAATACAATATAGCTTTCGCTAAAATCGACCAACAAATAAACATTTTTTCTACCAAGAACTACGTAAGCCTTGACTTCTCTATTGAGATACGTAGGAGCAGGATTTATAAATCTTGTCAGGCCTACTAATAAAAAACTTAGGTTTAGTCCTTCGTCAAAATTCCAAAAAATATTCTCCTTTCTTCTATTCTTTCTTTCCCATCTAATAACTTGAGAAGACTAACATAAGCTAACATTCAAAACGAAACTAACTAAACGGTTCCCGTTGAGTACAACGAACGTGATGGGTGCTAATACCTTCCCCTTGCGTAACCGACTCCTGAACCCTGATTTGGTTGCGACGACCAATAATCATTGTCGTTTTGTCTTGGGTTTTATCGATATTCCCCATTTCCTTTTTAGGAATAAATAAAGTTCGATGGCGACTCTGTTCAGTCCATCATTGCGAGCGTGCGATCGCGCTTCGCTTATAGTCGTGTTCTCATTTTTCGAGGTGCGACACCATGGTTTCATGACATCAAGCGATATCTTTTAAGTCAAGAGTATCCAGAAAATGCTACATTGTTGGATAAGAAAACTCTGAGGAGGTTATCGTCCAAATTCTTTTTGAGCAATGATGTGCTTTACAAGAGAAACCATGACATGGTTCTGCTCAGATGCGTGGATAGACCGAAGCAGACATGTTAATCAAGGAGATTCATGAAGGATCCTTTGGAACCCATGCTAATGGACATGCCATGGCCAAGAAGGTTTTAAGAGCTGGTTATTATTGGTTGACCATGGAGTCCGATTGTTTTAGCTATGCAAGAAAATGTCATAAATGCCAAATTTATGCTGATAAGGTGCATGTACCGCCAGCACTACTGAATGTTTTGACATCACCTTGGCCTTTCTCAATGTGGGGCATCGACATGATTGGTGCTATAGAGCTGAAGGCTTCCAATGGTCATCGCTTCATCCTGGTTGCCATCGATTACTTTACTAAATGAGTAGAGGCTGCTTCCTATACCAATGTGACGAGACCTGTGGTTGCTCGCTTTATCAAGAAGGAGATTATCTGCCGCTATGCAATCCCAAGCAAGATCATCACCGACAACGGTTCAAACTTGAACAACAAGACAATGACAGAATTATGTGAGAGTTTCAAGATTGACCACCATAATTCCTCTCCATACCTTCCAAAGATGAATGGTGTTGTTGAAGCTGCCAACAAAAATATCAAGAAGATCCTGCAAAAGATGGTGAAAACATATAAGGATTGGCACGAGATGCTACCCTTTGCTTTGCATGGATACCGGACCTCAGTCCGCACTTCAATAGGGGCAACCCCATTCTCCTTAGTGTATGGGATGGACGCAGTTCTCCCAGTTGAAGTAGAGATACCTTCAACGAGAATATTGATGGAAGCCAAGTTGGACGAAGCTGAATGGATCCAAAACAACTATGATCAACTTAATCTCATTGATGAGAAGCGGATGACCGCATTGTGCCATGGACAATTGTACTAGCAACGAATCAAGAAGGCATTGACAAAAAGGTCCGTCCTTGAGAGTTCAAGGAAGGAGATCTCGTGCTCAAGAAGATCTTGCCAGTACACAAAGATTCACGTGGGAAGTGGACTCCCAACTATGAAGGCCCGTACATTATAAAGAGAGCATACTCTGGAGGTGCTCTATTTCTCACAACTATGGATGGCGAAGAGCTCATTCACCCTATGAACTCTGATGTAGTCAAAAGATACTATGCCTAACAAATCCCGGTGGACTGAAAACCCGAAAGGGCGGTCCAGGCAAAAGTTAGGGATAAAAAAATGGCAGCTCGCTAAGTTGAAAACCTAAAAGGGCGACTTAGGCAAAAAGGAGCGTCCCGGTGGATTGAAAACCCGAAAGGGCGATCCAGGAAAAAATTAGGGACAAAAGGCATATACTGCATCGGTTCGTCACTGATTAACACAGAAGAGCTAAAAATGGAAGATCAATCTAATTACTCCCTTCATAAGCGAGGTCTCGTGGAGTCATTGTTATTAGGGATAGTAGTAGTCATTGCGATTCAATGTAAACCTTTCCCTATTGCCATTTTCAAATTTGTAATATTCCATGGAGCTACGCCATTTGTGTGCTACCATTCTTGAATAAATATAAGTTTGCCTATCAAATTCTATCATTTGCTATTTTTCTCTGGTTTTCTTTGTTATACAAAATGTCATTTATTTGTTAATAATGAATTTTGAACTCAAAAAGAATTTTTCAACATATTGAGAAACACAATTTTGCTTTGACATGTGGAAATATTAAAAGGAAATCTTTCGTCTTTCCCCGCAAGTCTCAAGTTGCAAGACTCCCCTTGAATGATCAATATCTATCTCCAGAGAGCACAAATTTATCATTCTCTAGAAGGATTATTGGGCCAGTTGTAACTGTTCAGCTTGATAGATCCTCCTTTGATGCATTTACTCACTCCTTCGGTTGAGTTATTGGTGTTGAGGATTCAGTACCTCCAAAAAGCTTTCCCTAATTTCCAGTCTGTATATTGTCAGCATTTGCATTTCATGATCATTCATACATCGTGCATATAAGCAAAATCTCAGGTCTCGTTGTTGATTGTATCCCTTGACCTCTGAGACCAGTTGTTATTGGCATCGTCTGTTAAGTCTGGTTTTCACTAGTGTCTTTGACCAAATCCAGTTGTAACTGGTATCCTTTAAGGTCGGGTTGTAACCAGCATTTATTTTAAACCCAATTGTCGTTGGCATCACTGTCAGTCTGTTTGTAAATACATTTGTGATTGATATCTGAAGTTTGGTTGTCGCCAATATCATTTCAAGTCCAGTTGTTGCTGGAAAACTCCGTTGTAGCCGGTAATTATTTACTAATGACTTTCATCAAGTCCAATTGTTGTTGGCGAAATCCATTAAAGAATCTGGTTGTAATCCATTGCTTACGGTCAAAGTCCAATTGCTGTTGGCACGTACAGAGAGTTTGAATACCTTGTCTTTCTTGAAGGTTCCAAGAAAGTCATGTATGACTCACCATCTTGAGGAGTTCTCAGAAGCTCAGAGGTTTTGTTTGATTTTCTCTGTAAAGAATCATCGTAGCCTTTTGAGTGGATGGTCTACTTATAAGAAGACTTCCGTTTATCTTTGTTTTGCATAAATTCCCTGTTAGGAATCTCCAAAATCTGTGATTGGATGAATTTTTTGTGAGAAATCTCCAGAACTATCAGATGTATTCTAAAAGTGTCAAGTCATGTATGAACCTATTGATGAAACTTGCTTTGTATGTTTTCCAATATTCTCAGGTCATGTATGAACCTATTGAGAAAAATCCCTTTGATTTTTCCCAAGTGTTGTCAGATCATGTATGAACCTGTTATTGAAAATTCTTTGAATGTTCCTGTTTTGTCAGGTCATGTATGAACCTGTTAATTGAGCACTCTTTGAATAGTCAAGTGTTGTCAGGTCATGTGTGAACCTGCTGTTGAAAATTCTTTGAATAGTCAAGTGTTGTCAGGTCATGTATGAACCTGTTGTTGAAAATTCTTTGAATGTTCCTGTTTTGTCAGGTCATGTATGAACCTGCTGTTCAGCCTTTATTCCAGTATTACCAGGTCATGTCTGAACCTGTTTTGAAGAATCTTTCTCTATGATTATTTCAGTGTTGACAGGTCATGTATGAACCTGTTGATATACTCTTTTTGAATTTTTCTGAGTTTGTTAGGTCATGTCTGAACCTGCTGTCAGAACCGTTCTTGGTATTCCCCAACATTGTCAGGTCATGTATGAACCCGGTGCTGTTGAGCCTTTATTCCAGTATTACCAGGTCATGTCTGAACCTGTTTTGAAGAATCTTTGTCTTTGATTATTCCAATGTCGTCAAGTCATGTATGAACTTGTTGTGGAAATTTTCTCAAAATGTTCAAGTTTGTCATCAGGTCATGTATGAACCTGTTGATATACTCTTTTTGAATTTTTCTGAGTTTGTTAGGTCATGTCTGAACCTGCTGTCAGAACTTCTTGATATTCCCCAGCATTGTCAAGTCATGTATGAAATTTTCTCAAAATATTCGAGTAATTAGTAAGTCATGTGTGAATTTACTGTCGAAATCTCTTGTATTCTAAGTGTCGTTCGTCGAATTTCACTTTGAGTACTCTCGAGTGTGTGTTTGACTCTCCAACAGAATCGTTATCCCTAGCGAGTTGTTTTACTCTTTTGTCTGTTGCCCTGTGGACCATCAGTATTCCCCACAGATTGGTCTGTCCAGTAGCATCTCCTGTTAAGGGTTCGCCGTGTCCCTAACAGATCAATTCAAAAAATAAAATAAAGAGTCTTGCATCCATGCATATTACATCATAGCATTTTCACTTTTTAGGTTCAAAATCTGGGCCTCCATGGTATTTAACCATCCCCCACTGCGATCCAATGAAAATTGCTGTTTCATTTTCCTCTGGTGGGGGATGTTTAAATAGGGGCAACTATCATACCCCGATTTTGGCCCTAAAATTAGGGTTTGGTATAAAATCAGTTTATTTCTGATTCTTTGGGTGAAACTCTTTTCCATGGCCTTTCATATGTCCACAAGGGTCTACATACAAAAAATCAGCTTTTTATTTGAGCCAGAAGTGCTTTAATTGATCACTGGAGTCGGGAATCAGACAGTTTGGGAAAAGTCAACTGTGGGGCCAGAAAAGTCAACTCCTGACTTTTTGAGAGTGGAATCTCAAAATTCATGCCTAGGGGAGCCTACATGTGAAATTTGATCAAGGTTGGATCATGGATTCATCATTTAATCAGGAATTGGAAAGTTACTTAATTTGGAAATGTTTGACTTTCCATTTAGGGCAAGTTTTTATGATTGTTGCACTCACTTTAAGCCCATTTTCCATCAAGATAAAAGCTCCATTTGAAAATTCCTCCAACAAGAAAGTTGTTCCTTTTGTTCCAAGCTTTCTATAAATATAAAGTTTGCTCCATTTGGATTAAAATTGAGAAAGTTATGCTTGGTCAAAGTAGCTCATATTTTTGGGACACTTACAAAAATTTCTAAGTCTAAAAATCTTCAAGTTTTATCAAAACTTCTTGGCCAATTTTCTTGCACTTCAAGGCACCAATTGAAAATATTTTCTTCACAACAATTATACCTTGCCATGTCCTCTTTCACCTCCTTTTGGAGTCATCTCATTTGGGTCCATGGTTTGAGAGATGCACTCACTTAAAGTTGGCACCATGACTTGAAATTTCTAGGCAGATTTTGTGCCTAACTTGCCCAACCAGTTTTGCAATGGTGTGACACGATCTTGAGGGACATTTTTCATCTTCCTCCAATCATTATTTCCACTCATGCTCAACATGAAACATGCCAAGCTCCATGATATCTTGCTACTGTTTGCATTATCTCATCAATTGGTGGTTTGCTCATCAAGTTATATGGCCACAAAGTCACCACTTTGAAATGTTTCCTTGCTTGCCAAATCAGACCAAACTATGCTACATAAACCCAGCCCATGTTTTGTTTCCTCATTTGGCCATGCACCTTATTTTCACTCACTTAAGTTTTGCCCAAAATAAGAAACTCACGTGCCTCTTTCCAATTCCTATTACACCTCACCCAAATACTTTGCTTCATTTTGCTCATGGGTAAGCAATTGTTTATGAGCCCATTAAGACACTTGACCCACCATATTTAAGCCTAAAACCCTAAACCTGAAACGAAGGCATTGGAATTTTCGAGCAAAGCAAGGCAAGTTCATTTGGTGAGCAGACTTTATTTCTCAGCAAGCTTTTGAGTTGAACTTTTGAGGCACCAAGGAAGCATCACCTTCCTTCTATTCTCTCCACAACCAAGAGGCAGTGGACCAAACTTCCACTAGGTAACCTTTCTTACTCCATTTCCATGGCTATTGTGTTGATGCATCATGCTTGCTTCATGCCTGTTTACAATGCTAGTCATGCTTATGCTCATTTCTGAAGCCCTCAACACGAGGCAATGTTCATGTTATGGATTTGTGTTGTTAATTTCTGTTCATATCCGTGTCCATATTGACATCTTATTGACAATATTTCTCCATGTATAAGCTATCATTTCACTTAAACAAAGATACCATGTTAATCCTTGCATTTCATACTTGAGATCTGGGCTTTATTTCGTGTGTTTTTGTGCACTATGGTGGTCGCATTTTGGTGTTGAAGTTTGAAAAAACTCACTGCGTTGCTGCGTTTTTGCATGGCATGGTGCTAGGGTTTTGGTTCCATGAGGAAGACTACCACGTGTCGTCTTGAGAACCGCTGGATCTAGCGCATGCGTTTTAATTTGAGCCATTCGTGCTATTTTGTCCTATAGTGACTTAAGTTGAGCATGACCAATTGATGTTGGGTTCACATGTTTATTTCAATTAAAATGATATTTAATTTGTCTTGCCTGATTTAATGTGTCTTGGATCATGGGCCTGCACTATCTGCTTTCCACACCCCCCCCCTTTCATGGCCCATCAGCACTAATGCATTTTTCATTTTCATTTTCTTTTTTAATTCCCATTTTTATTTCTATTGTGATTTTAATTAACTTAAAATATTTGCTTTGTTCATAAAAATACCCAAAAAATATTTTCCATATTTCTTGGTGCCTTATTTAATTTTATTTAATTTTTATTTTTGTATTTATTTAGTATTAATATTTTATTTTAATTATTCATTCCAAGTGGTCCATTTTAGCATAAATCAAATTCTTGATTTTATTTTTATGACTTAAAATTATTTTTAGCTTCTGATTTTTGGGATGAAGGTTGACCACTGCCCCATAGTCAACCCGACCTTTTCTTGGATTTTTTATTTCACATTTGCTATTTATTCTTGATTTATTTTTAACCTAGTTTTGTTGGTTGACTTTTAGTTTGACTTCTGTTTTATTTCAATTAATTCATGCACTAATTTTCATTATTTTTAAAATCTTTTTTGGGGATGATGATGTCCTGACCCCACCTTACTTAGTTTAATTTTTCATAATTTTCTTGATTAATTTTCTATTTATTTGATATTTATTAATTTGGCTCGATTTTTCAGTTGACTTCTTTATGATCAATGTTTGACTTAGGGATTCCTTATGGAAATTGAAGAGATCTTTTGATCCTCCCTTGTTCATCTCATAGGCCAGGTATTAGAGGCCTTTTATCTTGATTTTATTTGATCCTTACCTCATTTCTTGATTTAATCATTTCAGTGGACCCTTTTTGTGCATCTTTTCATCTGTCTGGTTCATCTGTTATCTGTTATACTTGTTTCTTTCATCCATGCTTACTATTGCTTGATTGTTTAACATGTTCATACTTCCCATGCCTTGTTTAATGCTCCATTATTTCATTCTTTGATTATTTGATTTGATTATATACTTGTTTACTTATCTGATTTGGTTGATAACTGTTGCCTACTTGTATGATGATTGAGGCATATATTCTTATTGTTTTATTGCCATGAACCATCCCCATTATAACAAATGTACCCCTATCCCATAAAGTGTGTAATATTTATTCTTTCATTCTTTATTCATCTGTTAATACAAGAATTAAAACGAACATCCGATAATCATTTCAAACCTTCATCAAATACTTGATCCAAAGTCAAGCCATTTTTCATAATAAAAACTCAAAAAATATTAATTCATATTTAAGACCTTTTCAATAAAGAAGGAAGTGGAACATGGTGGATACCGTGCACTCCTGAGATTAAGATTCGAGGTGGATGCCTCGCCTATCTTAGCTCTCGCCATCATCCAAATTTATCTATTATGTTTTCTCTCAAACACTCATTCAAATAATTTCTCTTAAACGTCCATCAATGCTTGATCCAATGTCAAGTCATTTTCACAACAAAACTAAAAATACTTAATTCTTATCTAAACACCTTTCAATAAAGATGGAAATGGAACATGGTGGATACCGTGCACTCCTGAGATTAAGATTTGAGGTGGGTGCCTCGCCTATCTTAGCTCTCGCCGTCATTTAAAATTGTCAATGCGGTTTCTTCAAACCCTTTCACAATCAAACCTCAAAACACTTAATTCTTATTAAACATTTTTGCAAATAAGATGGAAATGGAACGTGGTGGATACCACGCACTCCTGAGACTAGGATTTGAGATGGATATCTCGCTCATCCAAGTTCTCGCCATTACTCAAAACACACCAAACCAATTAATTTCTTTTCTCGCCGTCGTGCGATTGACTCTTAAACCTTTTCTTAAACGAAAGGTACTTTGTTTCAAAACAATGTAGGGCAGTGTTTTTCCACCTGTTTTTGGTAGTCCAACAATCTTTTCGTCGATTTGACACAAAGTAGCTTTCGGTAAAATCGACCAACCAACAAACATTTTTTTACCCAGAACTACGTAAGCCTTGACTTCTCTATTGAGATACGTAGGAGCAGGATTTGTAAATCTTGTCAGGCCCACTAATAAAAAAAACTTAGGTTTAGTCCTTCGTCAAATCCAAAAACATTCTCCTCTCTTTTATTCTTTCTTTCCCACTAAATAACTTGAAAAGCCTAACATTACAAACTAAGACTAATGCACACAACTAACCTAAGGGTTCCCGTTGAGTACAACGGACATGACGGGTGCTAATATCTTCCCCTTGCGTAATCGACTCCTGAACCCTGATTTGCTTGCGACGACCATAATCATTATCGTTTTGTCTTGGGTTTTATCGATATTTCCTCTTTCCTTTTTAGGAATAAATAAAGTTCGGTGGCGACTCTGTTCAGTCCATCATTGCGAGCGTGCGATTGCGCTTCGCTTAGGTCGTATTCCCATATTTTTCTTAAGGTACGACAATCTCATTTCAGATTTTTTAGAGATACTGCTCTAAGTATCCTCGGAGAGTCTTAGATTAAATTAAGGTATTTTTCCCTTGCTGGAATATCTTAATTCTATCCTATAAGATGCTGTTTCGACTAGATACAGAGAATCTCATTTTTACTGTTTGAGATGCTGCTTCATTAATATGAAGAGTCTCATTTCAGATTTTCTTTAGAGATACTGCTCTAATATCCTCGGAGAGTCTTAGATTTAGTTAAGGTATCTTTCCCCTGCTGGAATATCTTAACTTTATCATATAAGATGCTGCTTCAACTCGATACAGAGAATCTCATTATTACTGTTTGAGATACTGCTTCATCAATATGAAGAGTCTCATTTCAGATTTTCTTTAGAGATACTGCTTTAATATCCTCGGAGAGTCTTAGATTTAGTTAAGGTATCTTTCCCCTGCTGGAATATCTTAATTCTATCATATAAGATGCTGCTTCGACTCGATACAGAGAATCTCATTTTTACTGTTTGAGATACTGCTTCATCAATATGAAGAGTCTCATTTCATATTTTTTAGAGGTACTGCTCTAAGTATCCTCGGAGAGTCTTAGATTCAATTAAGGTATCATTCCCCTGCTTGAATATCTTAATTCTATCATATAAGATGCTACTTCGACACGATACAGAGAATCTCATTTTTACTGTTTGAGATACTGCTTCATCAATATGAAGAGTCTCATTTCAGATTTTTTAGAGATACTACTCTAATATCCTCGGAGAGTCTTAGATTCAATTAAGGTATTTTTCCCTCGCTGGAATATCTTAATTCTATCAGATAAGATGTTGTTTCGACTCGATACAGAGAATCTCACTTTTACTGTTTGAGATATTGCTTCATCAATATGAAGAGTCTCATTTCAGATTTTGTTTGGAGATACTGCTCTAATATCCCTGGAGAGTCTTAGATTCAATTAAGGTATTTTTCCCTTGCTGGAACATCTTAATTCGATCATATAAGATGTTGCTTCGACCCGATACAGAGAATCTCACTTTTACTGTTTGAGATGCTGCTTCATCAATACGAAGAGTCTCATTTCAGATTTTTTTAGAGATACTGCTCTAATATCCTTGGAGAGTCTTAGATTCAATTAAGGTATTTCTCCCTTTATGGAACATCTTAATTCTATCATATAAGATGTTGCTTCGACCCGATACAGAGAATCTCATTTTTACTGTTTAAGATGCTGCTTCATCAATATGAAGAGTCTCATTTTAGATTTTTTTAGAGATACCGCTATAATATACTCGGAGAGTCTTAGATTCAATTAAGGTATTTTTCCCTTGCTGGAACATCTTAATTCTATCATATAAGATGCTGCTTCGCCCCGATACAGAGAATCTCACTTTTACTGTTTGAGATGCTGCCTCATCAATATAAAGAGTCTCATTTCAGATTTTTTTAAAGATACTGCTCTAATATCCTTGGAGAGTGTTAGATTCAATTAAGGTATTTCTCCCTTGTTGGAACATCTTAATTCTATCATATAAGATGCTACTTCGACCCGATACAGAGAATCTCATTTTTACTGTTTGAGATGCTGCTTCATCAATATGAAGAGTCTCATTTCAGATTTTTTTAGAGATACCGCTCTAATATCCTCGGAGTCTTAGATTCAATTAAGGTATCTTTCTCCTGCTGGAACATCTTAATTCTATCATATAAGATGTTGCTTCGACTCGATACAGAGAATCTCATTTTTACTGTTTGAGATGCTGCTTCATCAATATGAAGAGTCTCATTTTAGATTTTTTTTAGAGATACTGCTCTAAATATCCTCGGAGAGTCTTAGATTCAATTAAGGTATCATTTCCTTGCTAGGAATATCTTAATTTTATCATATAAGATGCTGCTTCGATTTGATACAAAGAATCTCATTTTGCTGTTTGAGATACTGTTTCATTTATCTGAAGAATCTAGTTTTATCTGTTTAAGATACTGCATCATTTATCTGAAGAATCTCATTTATCTATTTGAGATACTGCTTCATTTATCCGAAAAATCTCATTTATCTGTTTGAGATATTGTTTTATTCATTTGAAGAATCTCATTTGTTTTGAAGATACTGCTCTAGTATCCTTGGAGAATCTTAGATACGATTGAGGTATCATTCCCTTGTTGGAATATCTCGATTATATTATGTAAGAAACTGCTTTGTTGATCCCTAGAGAATATCATGTTTTCTGTTCAAGACAATGTTCTGCTAATTTTCAAAAACTCTTAGATACCGTTGAGGTATCATTCTATTGTTGGAATATCTCGATCATGGCATCCAAGATTTTGTTCTGATGATTCCCAAAGAGTCTTGACTGTTTCATTTACCTTCTTATAAAAACCATTTCTTACTGTATTTCTCACTGCATTTTTTTGTGCATTTCTTCCTTGCATTTCAAAGGACAAAATTTGGGTCTTTTCATATTTAATTACCTTCCACTACGAATGTATGAAGACTGTTGTAATTCTTACCTTCTAGTTCAAGATAATGAAATAAGGGCAGTTGTCATACCCCAATTTTATCCGGGCATATTTAAATTTTTGTAAAATCGATTTCATTTTTAATTTGCATCATATGCACAGCATGACATGCATTCCATCATGAATAATAACTAAAATATCAGTCAGAATAAATTTATTGAAAACACAGACAAATCGGTTGAATCTTTCCTCAAGTACGAACAAAATCAGCGGATCAAAAGTTTCGAAATTAAAATTGCAGACGCCGGTATTATTAATCTACAGTTCATGTAGTTTAACCTGGTGTGCTCGTTGTATTTTTCAGCAGCTGTTTCAGTTGCGTTTTGACTCGCCTGAGCCTTCTAACCGATGAAAATTTATTTCAAAATTTAAAGAAACGTTGTATTTGTTCAATAAGTATATTTTGTGCTAATCATTTTAGTGTGCCCGATTTAATTTTTCGAGCAAATTTATATCCGGCTTTTATTTATAATCGGTCATTTTTTTAGGTTAATTATTCAACTAAAGTAATTAAAATTTATTTAAATCAAAATATTTATTAAAGATTTTTAATAAGATTATTTTATTTTAATAATAATAGTAATTGTGTGAGATTTAGCATTGGATTCCTTTTTTGACAACTATCACACTTCCAACGGTACTAAAATCCGGCTCACTCTCTCTCAAATTTATCACACGTTATAGAAAGAAAAATAAAATAAAGCAATCTCTCCTCACACTGCACGTATCCGCTTCCCACACGTCCCTCACCTCTGACATCTCTCTTACCTACCTACGTTCACTCTGTGCTCTCACCTCACTTTCTCTCCTCTCACACGCCTCCTCCACATACGACAAAAAGAAAAAAGAGAGAATTAAATTGACTTCACTCTCTCAATAATGGAGGATCCTCATAAAAAACCATACCTCTCTCTACTCTCTCTCTGAAAAAGAAACGAAAGAAAAGTAGAAAAACTTTTCCTTCTCCATCCCGTCACCGTCGCAATCCTTCATAACCACCACCTTTATCACTTCATTGTCGCCACACCTGCGAACTCTCCACCTCCCTCTCCTCTTCCAACAAACGCCGCCGCATACACACCGCCGACAAATTCGACCTTCACCTCCAAACAGCCACTTCTCAACACTCACTCTTCCGCCGTCGCCGACACAAAACACCACATCTTCTTTCCTCGAAAACTTACCCTTTTCTCCTCCAACAACCCATCCGTCATAAACAATGCTACTATCGTTGTCCAAACCTCTCCTTCCACTGAACTGTTTCACCACAAACACCTCACCATACCTTCCGCCGTCAAAAAACCCACATCGCCGGAACTCCCTCCGCAACACCGCTCACACTATTACGGCAACAATATGGCGATGCAGTCAATACGGTGAGATCCGAAGCCAGGAATTTCTAGTCATCAAACAACAACGTCTATTATTAGGCCGTCGGTAATGTTTCAGTTTTAATTATGCTTGTGCGTTTATGGTTTAAATTAGAATCGCATTTGTGTTCGTCGAGATTGGTGTTATAATGTTGAAAAATTATGATGACTATTTGATGATTCATTTCTATTATGTAGCATGCGTGTTGAATTTGTTTTAAACATAAGTATATCATGATTCAGTGTGTTTCCTTTTGGCTTGTTATTTGAAAATAGCCTGCGGTTTAGTGTGATAGTATGGTGAGCTACTGCAGTATGATGTGCTACTTCCGTATGGTAAGCTATTGCAGTTGTAATATTTAAGCCACCTTTTTTTTCTGCATAGTGTAAATAGATACCCATGATAATACCTGTTATTACTTTTCGGTTTCTTTATGCTGATGTTGTTTCAATATACTATTCATTTGTTTTGGTTTGATATGGTTATACTATTGCTACCAAAATTTCTCCATGCTTATATATGTATTAAGCCATGGTTGTATTGATACCTTAAAAGCAACATTTGTTTCTTCTTTTTCTTTTTATTTTTAAACTTTGATATTGTTAGTTAACTAGTATTTTTTTAATTAAATAGAATATAATTCTTTAAATTTTGGGTTAGTCTTAGTCATAGTGTTATGATCCTCTTGCCAAATGATTGCTAATTATATTGTAGGTTTTCTTGTTAAAATTCTAAAAAATTATTATATTGTTAATTGATTGTTGAATCGTAGTTTAGATTTCCGACTTTTGGTGATGTATTTTGTAAATAATAATTGGTTTTATGCTATCTTTTTTTATCCCATTGTGTTAAATCGTAGTATTTGATTTACGGATTCGACAATTCTGTGTCGATATACCGTCAAAAGATTACAATACATCAATATGATATTTCACCACGTTACGATATTACGTATGACATTAATCATGTTGTCATTTCGTACAAACCGGTTTTGAGCACACCAATTCAATTAAATAAATCGACAATTGTCACTTATATCCTTTAATTATAAATTAACTAATTAAATTTTGACTAGTTAAGTTATTTCGGATTAATTAATTTTAATTAACTTAGTTATTTGATTCAATTCAATAATTTTGATAATTAATTTTAATTAATTTAATTAATCAACTTAACCAAATTTTAATAAATTAATTTTGATAAATAAATATTAATTGATTTCTTCCACCATCATTTCATAACACAAGTCTGATTTCACTTCATTTCATCATCAATCCAAAATCATTTAAAACCACAATTCTCGATTCAATATCGAGCCCCCATTTCCATACCCTTGTAAGTCAATTGCTTTTAGCATCTCCATCAACCTCACATAGCTTACTCTTGGGCTTTCTTACAATGAGACCTATTCGATAAAAAGGGGGATGACTTTGAGTTTTCAATGCCTCTCCTCGATTATTTGAATACGAGTTCTCTTACTCGGTTAATCTAATGGTCGTCATTTCTAATCCACTTAAGCATAAATTAAATCAAACGTTCTTACAATGAATAAAAATGAAATAGGGGATGGTTTTAAGCCTTTAACTCCTCCCCTCGATTGTTTGAATACGAGTTTTCTTACTCGGTCAGTTAAACACTCGTCATTTCTTTACAAACTTCTAAACCCAGATTAAATCAAATTACTTTCATAATAAGAAATGAAAAGGGAGATGACTTTGAGTTTTCAACTTTTCTCCTCAATTGCTTGAATACGAGTTCTCTTACTCGGTTAGTTAAACAATTGTCATTTTTCCACAAAATTAATAAATTAATCAAATCATTTTCATAATGAACTGTATGAAAAGGGAGATGGTCTTGAGCCTTCGATTCCTCTCCTCAAATGCTTGGATATGAGTTGTCTTACTCAGCCGTTCAAGTACTTGTCGTTTATTCTAAAATACATCAACTACACATAAACCTATTTTCATAATCAATTAAAGATGAAAAGGAAAGTGGTCTAGAGTCTTCTATTCCCTTTCCCGATTATTAGGATACGAGTATTCTTACTCGACCGTCCGAGTAATCGTCATCCATTCAAAATACCTTAACTGTTATCAACTCCTTTCATAATAAAGGATGAAAAGGGAGATGGTCTAGAGCCTTCGATTCCTCTCCTCGACTATTAGGATACGAGTTGTCTTACTTGAATATCCAAGTAATCGTCATCCAACAAAATGTCTCAACACATCAAATATATATATTTCTTGCCCCCGTGCGATCAAAACCAATCAAACAAAACATCAAACATATTAATCCAACTTGTCACCCTCGTGTGATCAAAACTCTTTTCAGAAAGAACACGGTTTAATCTCTTCTAACGCGCATAACAAACTAGTGCTTAAGCCTCCGCCGAGAGTCGACAAGCCAACGTTTAGCCTTTAGAATGCAATCTAAAACAGATGTTCACTAAAAGACACCAACCAACCGTAGTTCCCCGAACTACGAATGCTCTGATTTTCTTATTGCACCATAAGGATACGTAGGCAGGAGATTGCTGTATCTTCGCGAGCACACTAATAAAAAACCTCCCCTTTCTCCTTTCCGAGGTTCTCATCCATTTCTATTTTTAATAATTTTATAATCAAAAGATAACAAACAAACATAAATTAACACTCGAAACGCACATTAGAACTAAAAGGTTCCCGTTGAGTACAACGGACGTAAGGGGTGCTAATACCTTCCCCTTACGTAATCCACTCCCGAACCCGAATATGGTTGCGACGACCATTATTCCATTTCCTAAAGGTTTTATCGATATTTTCCTATCCCTTTGTTGGGATAAATAAAGTTCAGTGGCGACTCTGTTCGAACATTAATTTTTTCCGCGACCATCGCGAGGAATCATATTTTTCGAGATGCGACAGCGACTAGAGAGGTTTGACATCATTAAAATAAGGACTAGGAAAATTTGCCCTCACATACTCCCCCTTTTTGACGATGGCAAACCGTGGCACAAACGCGTACTTTGATGGTTATCCTCCCCCTGATTTTATGCATGCCTTCGAACATCCTTCTATATTATCCATCTGCTAATGTTTGTTCCTGCTATATTATCCATCCGCTAATGTTTGTTCCTGTTGTATTATCCATCTACTAATGTTTGTTTCCATTACTTTCTCCCCCTTTGATAACATCAAAAAGAGGCAAGGAAACGATCAACATGAAGTAAAAAAATATTCAGAATCACTTAGTCAGTGACTTTGCAACACATTATCATTAACAACCATGCACAAATCATGTAGTTAATGAAAGAAGTATAGGCATAATTATCTCATGGTGAAGGAACCAATACAGAAATAATATTACAATAGGTGTTCAACGAATACATTAAGACAAATAAGTATCTAGAATAACATGCAAACATGGGGGAAATTGAAATGCGTTGGATTGAACAATCATCTAAGGTCGTCATCCACGGAACGATTCATGTCTGCCTCTATAACCAGAAGGTGGACGCACAAGTCTTTCTTCTTCATAAAGGATGGTTAATTCAATGACGTTCGTGTTCAACGTGTTTACGGAGCCTGTGAGAATGCGATTTGAGCCTTCAATCCTTTGTAGGATGGTAGGTGAAAAAGAGTTGAAATTGTCACTGTAAGTTTGGATTTGACTCCTTAGTTCCGCATACCGTTCCTCTTGGATGAAGCAAAGGATGAAAAATTGTCACCTTGACTTTGAATTTGTTCCTGCAAGGCTGTGAACCTCTCCTCTTGAAGTGTTGTGAAGTTTTGTTGCTGGATTTGCATGGTTCGTAACATTTCCATTACTTCAGAGTTTTCGGGTGGAGAGGATGGTGTGGGCATATAGGATGAATGACTGTTGGTCCATCCTGTGTGTTTCCATTCACCCCATCCTTCATTGTTGGACGAATGTTGTCCGGGAGTAGGACCAAGCCAATCACCATGGTCAGTGACTTGATGGTCGTGCTCCATAGGTTGAGAGTGGACTTCATTATTTTCTTCCTCTTCGTCACCTCTTTCATCTTCATCATCATTATCATCATCAACATCATCATCATCATTATCATCTTCAATATCTTACACAGGTCGAGCATTAGTTCCTGGAACTGGTTGACGAGTTTTGTATAGTCGCGCTGAGTGGTCCCAAGTGTAGCCCATCAAACTCAAAGTTTTCTGACAGAATTCTTGATGTACAGTAATGGATTTGTATGGAATTCCTTGAACTGAAACATTTTCTATATGAAGTATACTTTGAATAAATGAGGGATAACAGAGAGCAGTGCGTCTACCTGACTCTTTTAGAGCGAAGATCCTACTTGCAACATAGTGCGGCCAATTTATTTTATTCTATGTCTCAGCACATGAACCAATTGTACTTCGGCCTTGTCCACTCGGGAGTAATCGCCTTGTTTAGGATGCAGAATATGCGTCACAATCCAGTGTAAAATCTTGTCAAGAGGCTTCAACTGACCCGTAGTCACATTAGTAAGGAATAGATTGCTCTGAACAACTTCTGGAGAGAATGGTTTCCTCAGCATCTGGTTTAAGGCTGTCCTAAAATCATAGTCGAGAGCATATACATTGTCAGTGATTTCGAGGTCATCTGGAGATGATAGTGGAGAGATCTCAAACAGAGATATCCACACGTCATCATTCACTGTAACAACATTATTACCAATATTGCTTGTAAACCTAAAGCCTTCGAATTTGTCATCCACGCCGGTGTAAAACAATTTAACTAAATCCTCATTGTATTCAATGGTACAATTTAGGAACAAATCGAGTCCTTGAAAACTAATACGTTCAACAACATTTGGAATGTGCATGCGCCCAGCCACTAACGGTGAATAAACGTATTGTTTTATAACAGTTTTGTTCTTGAACTTCTTATCATAGATTTCAGCAAGATCATCAAAGAGTAGGGATAAAGTGGTTACCAAAACATTTGATCGGGATGGTGCATGTCCAGTGTGAGAAGAGGGTCCTTTAGCAGATCTTTTGCTATATGCTCTTAAAGCCATTTGAGTGTTGTTGGTGAGAGGATCTTAGGGTTTTTGTGAGTAGGAGAATGGTGGAGAGAGGTAGAAGATAGAGTGACCAACAAAATTAATTATGCAGGAAAGGAGATTTTCTTGAGAACTGAGTCGACCAGATTTGAAAGGTATATGCGCTGACCCAAGAAGCGAAGAGTCGACTCATGGGTCGACGTAGTGGGACCCGAAATAAATGCAGTTCCAGTATTGGGAAGCGAAGAGTCGACTCACACGCGTGATGAGTCGACACATTAATGTTTGAAATCCCAAAAAGTAGATCTAGGTAGCGATGAGTAGACGCATAGGTCGACCTGTTGGGACCCGAGGAAAATACCGGGATTAATTTTTTAGTGATGGGTCAACATATGGGTCGACCTGTTGGGACCCAAAGATTATTGAGTCGACACATAGGTCGACCTGTTGGGACCCGAGGTAAACGCAGAGATTGATGAGTCGACTCATTCAGTCGACCTATTGGGACCCATGTTACTAGTTAGATGATATGAAGCTCAAACCAATTTTCTTAACGTAGAATGCATGATAAATGAGATACCTAAGCAAGTTCAAGCATAATTCAAGCATATACATGGATCATACTTAGTTCAAATTAATCAATCATGAATATCAAAATTTTACAAGTATGTATACATACATAATTGATCAATATAGGTCAATTGGATAGGAACGATATTACCTCCAATGGTGATAGACGACAAGTGCCTTCATGTAGCCCTCACTTATGAATCACGGAATGGATATGCATGATATATATATTTAAACGCGATCTGAGATATCGAGAACATCAAGTTCCCTACGGATGTGGAAGAAAGGCTCTGTCGCAAGTGGTTTTGTGAAAATACCGGCAAGTTGATTTTTGCTATCAACATGCTCGAAGACAACATCACCTTTCTCAACATGATCCCTAAGAAAGTGATGCTGAATTTCAATATGTTTAGTGCGTGAATGTAGTATAGGGTTTTTGGTTAGATTTATGGGGCTTGTGTTGTCACAAAAAAATGGGAATACATTTAAGTTGAACATCGAAGTCGAGTAATTGTTGTTTGAGCCACAAAATTTGAGCGCAACAATCACCCGCAGTAATGTATTCCGCCTCGGCGGTTGATAAAGCAACTGAAACTTGCTTTTTGCTGTGCCAAATTAACAAGGAGTTTGAATAAAAATGAAAAGTGCCACTGGTGCTTTTCCTATCCGATTTGCAACCGGCAAAGTCGGAATCTGAGTAACCAACCAAAGAGAAATCACTTCCCTTAGAGAACCAAAGTCCATACTTTGAGGTACCACAGAGGTATCTAAGTATGCGCTTGACGGCTTTTAAATGTGATTCATTAGAACATGATTGATACCTAGCACACATACATACATTAAACATAATGTCTGGTCGAGATGCGGTAAGATAGAGGAGAGATCCAATCATACTTCTATACCTTTTGATATCTACGACCTTACCATTTTCATCCCGGTCCATGTTAGCAGTGGTAGGCATTGAAGTGTCGATCACTTTGGAGTTTTCCATATCAAAGCGTTTAAGTAGCTCATTACAATACTTCGTTTAGCTCATGAAAGTTCCTTCTTCAAGTTGCTTGATTTGAAGTCCGAGGAAGTAATTTATCTCCCTCATCATGCTCATTTTGAATTCTCCCTGCATCAACTTAGAGAACTCCTTGACCAAATTAATGTTAGTAGATCCAAAGATAATGTCATCTACATAGACTTGAACTAAGACGGAGTGTTTTCCTTGACGCCTAATAAAAAGGGTAGTATCAACCTTCCCTCTAGAGAATCCTTGCTTTAGTAGGAATTTGCTAAGATGCTCATACCATGCCCTAAGGGCTTGTTTGAGGCCGTACAACTCCCGCTTGAGCTTATAGACATACTTTTGATGCTCATGGTTTTCAAATCCGGGAGGTTGAGATACATAGACCTCTTCATTTATGTGACCGTTAAGGAAATCGCTCTTGACATCCATTTTAAATAACTTGAAATTTTGAGAACAAGCATAGGCAAGAAGAAGGCATATAGCCTCGAGTCGGGAAACCGGAGCATAAGTTTCCTCATAGTTTATGCCTTCCTCTTGGTTATACCCTTGAGCAACAAGGCGAGCCTTATTACGAATTATGACTCCGTTTTCGTATAACTTGTTCCTAAACACCTATTTAGTGTCGATTACTCGATGTTCTCACGGAGGGGGAACGAGATCCCACACTTCATTTCTTTTAAATTTATTAAGTTCCTCTTGCATAGATAGAAACTAATTTTCATCGAGTAATGCGCATTTGGAGTTTTTAGGCTCATTTTGAGAGACAAAAGCGAAGTAATAACAAAAGTTACTTATCTTAGACCGTGTTGTCACTCCCTTTGAGATATCTCCTAGAATATTATCAATGGGATGATCCTTGGAAGATTTCCATTCCAAAGGAAGATCATTGTTTTTGATGGAATGATCCTCCTCTTTCTTTTCGTAATTAAGATCTGGCTCCTCCTCAGCTTTTTTCGGATGGGTGTCAACACGATTTTCTTCTTAATCTTTTAGTATGTCTTCTGAAGGCACACCTGCACCATTAACAATACTACCTTCTCCGACAGTTTTCGGATAAGACTCATCAAAGGAAACAGGCACAGATTCTTCAATAATAAGTAACCTTTTGTTGTATACTCTATATACTTTACTAGATTGAGAGTATCCGAGAAAGATACCTTCATCAGCTTTTGAGTCAAATTTACCAAGGTTTTCTTTACCATTATTTAATACAAAGTACTTACATCCAAAGATATGAAGATGTGAAACAGTTGGCTTCCTTACCTTTAGCAATTCATAAGGGGTTTTGTTTAGAATAGGATAAATGAGTATCATATTCAGTACATAGCAGGCCGTGTTTAAGGCATCGGCCCAAAAACATTTATGAAGGTTGTTTTCATTGATCATAGTTCTTCCAAGTTCTTCTAAAATTCGGTTTTTACGTTCCACAATTCCATTTTGTTATGGAGTTCTTGGAGCAGAAAAATTATGATCAATGTCGTTTGTTTCACAAAATTGCTCAAAAAGGTGGTTTTCAAATTCACCTCCGTGATCACTTCAAATGGTAAATATGCTAGTGTTCAATTTGTTTTGAGACATCTTGGAAAAAATTTCAAAATCAGAAAAAAGTGTCGCTTTTACTTGCTAAGAAGATAGTCCAACAAAATCTAGAGTAGTCGTCCACTATGACAAAACCATAGTAGTTTCCACCTAGACCTTTAATTCTAGATGGCCCAAAGAGATCCATATGGAGAAGTTCAAGGGGTCTCGTTGTGGAAACAATATTTTTAGATTTAAACGAGATCCTTGTTTGATTTTCCATTTGGCACCCATCACATAGGTGATCTTTTGAAATTTTGATTTTGGGAAGACCAACTACTAGATCTTTTGAGACAACTTTATTAAGCAAGTCAAAGTTGACATGCACTAATCGCCTATGCCAAAGCCAGGAGTCTTCACTCATGGAGACGAGACATTTAGTGTTTGTCGAGGATACTTCATTCAAGTTAAGCATGTATACATTGTTTTCCCTCCAGCCCTTAAGCACATCGTTCTTATTTTCATTATGTTCAATCATGCAACAATCTTTTGAAAACGAGACTTTATACCCTTTCTCACATAATTGGCTAATGCTAATGAGATTATGCTTAAGGCCTTTAACTAAAAGGACGTATGAGATAGTAGTAGAGGAGGGATTACCTACACTACCTTTTCCGAGTATAACTCCCTTGTTATTGTCACCATAGGTCACAAACCCTTTCTTCTTAGCCAAAAAGTCAAAGAATAAGGAAGAGTCACCTGTCATTTGTCTTGAGCATCCACTATCGAGAACCCATGTTCTCTCTGTATGCTCAAGACATTCCACCTACAAATTTAAACAAGGGAAGGAGGTACCCAATTTTCATTGGGTCCTAGTGTGTGAGTGAAACTTTGGTTGCATTTGGGAAACCATTGAAAAATGCCTTTAGGAACTAGAAATCTCCTAAATCGATATTTAGAAATGGTATGTCCCTTTTTGCAACAATATAGACAATTTAAGTTCGGATGAAAGTTGCTTTTGCTAACTTGATCCTTAACCACATAAGTGTATTTTTGATAAGGGTTATTCATATTGCTTCTAAAGTGTGATTGATCAATAACAAAGGTAACTTTAGGTTGTAAAGCCTTGTCTAATTTAGCTCTGAGAGTTCTAACCTCTCTTTTCCAAATATGACAAGTTTCACATCCACCCCATATAAACTAAAATCCCTTATCGTCTTCCATTTTTCCTTTAGTAGCCTCTATCATAGACTTCTTAAGAGTTTCTAATTCCTTTTCGGAATCAGAAATCTTCTTTTCCAAATGGTTGAAAATATTCTTATTAGAGGTCAAGCATTTAAAAGCTTCCTTAGCCTCGTTGTGTAGAGTACTAACGGCATTTTGTAAATCAGCATAAGACATTTTATCAGTATGATCATATTTGGAATGACTTACATTCTTTTTCTTCCTTTGATGAGCTGTAAGACAAAGATTGACAATTTCTTCTTCATCACTTGAGTTGTCATCGCTTGAGGGCTCGCTATCGCTCTCCCATATGATGTATGCTCTTCTAGGTTTGCTTGGTTTGTTATGGCGTTTGTCTTTTCCTTTGTCTTTCTTCAATAAGGGACACTCCGACTTATAGTGACCGGTCTTTTTGCAATTGAAGCATGATCCTTTTGACTTGTTTGTCTTGCCTTCCTATCGATTCGGAAATTTAATTGCCTTCTATAGTTGACAAGATTTTTGTCCGAATGTTGGACTTCATTTTTTCTAAGATATTGGTTGTACCTCCTAACGAACAACCCCATTTCTTCATTCGAATCTTTATCATCGTCACTTGACTCACTTTCACACACATCATTGGTGGATGACTTATATCTTGAAGCCTTTAACGCAATAGACTTCCTTTCGGTGTTCTTGTCTTTCTCCTTCTTCTCCTTCTTTTGATTCTTCTCATGTTTCTCAAGATTCGTGAGCTATTGCTCATGCTCTTGAAGCTTGCTGAACAATGCCGTCATGTCCAATGTTTTTAGATCATTGACTTCCTTGATCGCTGTGACTTTTGGTAGCCAATCCCTGTTAAGACATCTTAATATTTTATTAGTAGCAACATCATTAGGGGTATTTCTACCAAGAGCATTTAACCGATTGATTAGATGAGAAAATCTCTTTTGCATATCGGCAATGGTTTCACCATCTTACATGTGAAAAAGGTCAAATTCTTGAGTTAGGGTGTTGATTCTAGCTAGTTTTGACATCATTGGTTCCCTCATGGGTAATTTGCAATGAGTCCCACATAGCTTTAGCACTAGTACAATGGGAAACCCTATAGTACTCATCAATACCTAAAGCAGAAATGAGCATATTTCTAGCTTTCCAATCGTAGCTATACTTTTTCTCATCTTCTTCATTCCATTGTGCTTCAGGTTTAGGTACAACAAAGCCTTCCACATTGGTCATGGTTATTTCCATAGGACCATCTTGGATGACTTTCCATACTTTCCTATCAATAGAGTTGATATGGATAAGCATACAATCTTTCCAATAACTATAGTTTTCACCGGTAAAAATAGGCGCCCTATTGTACGCCCCTTTAGGGTCGTTACTTGATAACGCGAAAACATATCGTATATTTGGCTTCATATGCATTACTTTTTACTTGATTAACACTTATTACGCTGTATTTTATGTTTATTTCAGGTATTTATCAAAAAAGAGATGTATAGGCAAGAAAAGTGGAAAATAGCAAAAAGGAAAGAAAAAGAGAAGAAAATGGAGAAAAATAGAAAGTGGCGCTCACCATACCAAATGGACGTGTGGAGCCTACCACTTGGATGTGTGGCGCCCGCCACATGACCTAAAGGAAGTGGTTGCGCCCGCCACGAAGCTAGGAAGTGGTGGCGCCCATCCCACAAAAGGTGGCGCCCGCCACAGAGACCATATTAGGGTTGTGACAGTCACCATCAATCCGGTCTCTCTTATTCCTCCAACAATTTTTAGCCACGACCTTCACATTTTTAGCCACGACTTCCACTTAATTTTTCAACCAACCAATGCTACAATTAGGAAGAGTAGTGAGTATACAAAGGAAGGTCGGTTTTCACGAACAAAGGGGTGCATTTTTCCAATCAGATTCTTTTTGTTAGATTTTCTTAGGCAATTTCCTACTTTGTAAAAGCAATAGATTCTCCACATCGGAGACTATTGCAATTATTGTTTAAGCTTCTCGATTTGATTGTAACAGTGTACTCGATTGCCAAAGCTTGTCGGCATTATTTAATTTGAAAAATCAGTATTCATTCCAAGTTCTCGATTTAGATTCCAGGTTTTATTTTAATTTACATTTTAATTACTTATGCCTTATTGTGTGCTTCATTGTCTGAATATCATGTATGTTACCGGATCCATGTCTGGCTAAACCCCTAGGTATCATTATGTAAAGACTGTCGAAACAACGGGATTCATAAATAATTGGTGTTGGCTTTTATAAAATATTATTTTCCGGTTTTAGTTTCTTGTTTTATTCAAAACTATTTTTCGCACAAGAGTACAAAGCAAACAAAGGTTACGGTCAATAAGAACGAGAGTGTGAGACTTTAACCGAATAGCTGAAACTAGGCATTGTTCCTAAACACAACTGTAAGACCCCAATTTTGACCCTAAGATCCCTCATGCTATCTCATCATATGCATTAGCATTTGGATCATACCTTGGTATCCTCCTTACCCCTCTCTCATTGGGTTTGTTTTGGGAGAGATCACCAAGCACCATATGATTGTATCATACTTGTATATTATCATTTTACTAACCAAAATACCAAAAATATGTCTTTGCATTTGCCTAACTCTTTTGTAGGTAAGGCATGATCACCATTGATCCATCATGTTCACATCTAGGGTTTGAAACCCTCATTGCTAAGAGCACAACCAAGAAGTGATCCACAATGCCCCTAAGCATCATATATGAGTCCCAATGATCTCTACATGTTATTTTGGTCAAGTATTCTTCAAGAGTTTGGAATTGGTTTGCCTTGAAAACCCTAGTTCATCTGGGTATCTTGAGTAACTTCTTCAACAAGCTTCTTCACCAATTGATCAAAATTCCTTAAGGGACACTTCAAATTTCATTATTTTATGCATATTTGATCTCCCATGATCCTAAAAAGTCAAGAGAATTGCAAGTTAGCAAGTTGGTTAATGGTGGTTAGCCAGATGAATTCATCTGATCAAAATTGGGTCTCCCTAGACCCTATCTCCTACATTTTCATCATATAAAAAATATACCAAGAGCAAAGTTACTATAAATTACATTACAAACAACTTTCATGTTGAGGCCTATATCTAATTTAGCTTGGAAAGTCATTTTCTATGTTGAAACATTATAGGTCATTTTGTCTAAACCCTAATCTGAAAGTCAACTTCCCAAGGCCATAACTTGTTCAATTTTTATGAGATAAAATATTTACAAGTTGCACAATAAAATTAGAGATGTCTACGTCAACTTTTATGTTTGGAGTGAGAGCTAAATAAACTTTTATCACCGTGTTATATGAGGATATATTATAGGTCATTTTGGACCAATACCATTGAACAAGTGATTTTCCTCAACTTCAAAAATGCATAACTCTCTCATTCTAAATCCAAATGATGTCAAATTTGTGACCGTTTTGAATTTATTTGAAATATCTACAACTTTGATGAAGGCACGTTTCTCATTTAGAGCTCACATGAAAAGTTTAGTAAGGTGGAACATTGAAGTATATGACTTGACACTTAGAAAAATTTTCAACATGTTGAAATTTCCAAACTCCCACGTCAAAATTCACCATTATCCAAGTTCCAAATGGAAAAGTGTTCAACATAAGAGTTGTTCCTCTTGATCTAAGCTTTCCAAATAGTCCTAATTCATTCATTTTGGATCAAGTTTGTCAGGGCTGCGCATGGTGTTAATAGGCCTGCATCAATTGGTAAAATCAAAACTTCAAATGATCATTTCACATTGCCTTGCCAATCAAGCTAGATTCAGACCTCATTTCAGTTGGTTTTGGACCTTAGTGCATTGCTTCATGGGCCTGTACACGCCCATGCAAGCATGAGCATGACATTGCCAAATTTTGGAAGTATTTTCAAGTGTGCAAATAACATTCATCTTTTGCTATAAATAGAGGTCTAGTGTTTCAATTTGAAGGACCCTTGCGCGCCAGCTTTTCCTCCACTCTTCTCACAATTCAAAGGAAAACCTGATAATTTTCACTTGAAAATTGAGTTTGAATCTCACTCTTTGGAGATTCAAAAACTCCAGGATCCAAAGCTTTGTACCGATCCCAATCCACTTCTGCAAGCTATTGGAGCAAGATCAAACAAGAATTGAAGCAAGAAGGATCAAGTTCTGCACAACATTGAAGGTATTTTCCAGATTTTTTCGTCTCTTCGATTCTCGCTCAATTCTCATCAATTCACTTGGATCTTTGGTTGTCTGAAGTCCTACCAATGTAGGCAAGAAGATTGAGTTGCTTTGAGGTCAAATTGAAGCAACTCAGTTGACACACCTCAAAATTCAACTCCTCTTATCTTTCTATATATTTGGAGTTAGTTAAAATTGAGGTCAGATTCGTGCTCTACGCCATTTTTTCTTTCAGATCATGTCCTCATTTTTCATTTTAATCATGGTGATGATTGAACCAATCCGGCGAGGTTCGCCTGAGAAGGTGACCAACCTTTGGCTCTGGCAGTGATGTGACATGGTTCAGAGCCATTGATTTCATTTAAAATGTTTTAATCACAGGCGTTGGTTTTGATTACCACTTGTGTGGCGCGCTGACCAAGTTCTATCATGGAACGCGCGTTTATGTCCACTTGATCTGCCACCTCAATTAATAAGGAAGATCAAGTGGTCCACATTTTTTTGTATTTTCAGATTTTCATTTTATTCCTTTGATTTTCATTAATTCATATTAATTTTAATATTTATCCAAAAAATGTGAGAGTTTCACAAAAAAAATTTAAATAAAATCCTCTTTCATATTTTGAATTAAAATTAGTTTTTGATCATTATTAGTATTTTTCATTATTTAATTGATTTTGTGATTATTTTTAATTGTTTAAAAATACTTTTAAGTTTCCAAAAATTCTGAAAAATTTTCTCCAAGGTCCTTTGACCTTGTTTAACCTATGATAAATCTCATGACCATTTCTTTGGTGTTTTGATGAGGTTTTAGGAATTTGACCAACTATATTTAAATTAATGCATTATTTTTAGTATTTTTAATTGAATAAATGCCAAATAATTGTGTTGAGCCATTTTGATTGATTTGTGTAAGTTTGACTTGTGTTGTTGGGTCTTGGTCAAGGTTGATTTGACTTTGTTAGGTTAAGATAATTGGACTTAGGGGATTGATGGAATGTACATTCCATCTCCCAAAATGAATGAATGATCTTAATTTGATAAAAGTCCTCCTTTGTCCAATTTGAGTTTGATCTACCTCCCCTCCCTCTTCATCTCATTCCCTTTCTTTATGAATTCATATCATGGTCTTATAATATCTCTATATCCTAAGGCTAGTCGATTGCAAAATCAACATAAGTATGGATGAGATTAGGCCACCAATTTTGCATATTCTTTTTGTGTGTGGTATGTTTCATGAGCATAGTCCATTATACTATGTCTCTAATATGCATTAACACCAAAGTTCTATTTCCCGACCTCAAATAGTTGTGACTTCTACATAAGTTCAATTACGATTGCTTAACATAACGCTACATTTTGACACAAAAGGCATAACATTCTAGTTAGTGAGATTGTAAGTCTCCCCTCTTTCATGGTACTGTGCGGAAACTTGGCTTTTTTTCCTTCCTTTGGAAGATGTCTTGGTTTAAGGATCTATGCTTGTGATAAGTGGGATGAGTGTTCTCCAAAGAATGACTTAAAACAAAAGCAAAGCAAAAGAAATACTAACTTCTAACTCATTAACAACTAACATTTAATTTCAAGTCATTTACATTAATGCACTTTATTTTTTAAGCCTTATTCATTTGCCATTATTCATACCATTCTAATTGTTTATGTTAATTTTATTTTTTTACTTTGTCCACTTGGACCATATTTTGTGATATATTTTTGTTTGTATATATTGAGTTTGATTATATGGTCTGTAAGACCCCAATTTTGACCCTAAGATCCCTCATGGCATCATAACATTGCATTTGCATTGCCTCAAGGATCATAAGCATCTTGGTTCCCTTTACCTTTGGGTGGGACCTCTTGTGAGTGGTTTGAGATCACCAAGCATGCTTGAATTGTATATTATTGCTTTTCTCATTTTGCTTATTAACCAAAAGCACAAAAATATGTCACTAACATCTTTTGTTTGTAGCTTGAGCAATCACAAAGTCAAGAGCTTCAAGGAGATCATTTGTGCAGAGATATGGCCAAGAGAAGATGATAGCAAACATGGCAAGGGTTCCCAAAATTCTCATCCATCAAATATGCCTCCCTAGCATCTCAATTCATCATTTTGATCAAAGCAAGTGAAAGGGTTTGAGGTTTGTTCCCCAAGGAAACCCTAGTTCATCAGATCATCCACAATGCCTTTCTCTTGAAGCAACCTCAGCCCATGATCAAATACAATCAAGGGAAGTTCTTTAATTCATCATTTCATGCATATTTGAACTTATTTGAGTGTCCTCAATCATCAATTCATCAAGATATGAGTCATGGACTTGAGAAGTTGATCAGTCAATTCATCTGATTATTTTGAAATACATTGAGACCTAACTTTTTATGTGTTGGTCAAATGGAGATGATCCCAAAATAAAAAATGTTATTAAGGACAATATGAACAACTTTCATGTTCATCAAAAATTGATTTGAAGCTTAGAATGTCATCTCCCATTCCAATACATTATAGGTCATTTTGACTGAAACCATAATTTTGGGTCAACTTCCCAAGAACATAACTCATTCATTTTTGATGATTTTGAGGTGGGATCAAATGCATTGGAAATCTTAAGATGTCTAATTCAAATGTTATGTTGAACAAAATCTCAAAATCTCAGAGGAAATACATGTGATAATGCAAAACATTATAGGTCACTTTGGACCAAATGCATTGAAAGTCAAAAAAGTCCAACTTCAAGTGCCCATAACTCTTTCATAAAAACTCCATATGATGCAAAATTTAAGTCCATTTTGATTGCCTTGAAAATATCTACAACTTTGATGTTGAAGGTCTTTTTATTTGAAGCTTGCATCATCAAAACATAGGGGCTTGAACATTGGCCAAATTTGGAAACCTTGACTTTGCATGTTTTGCACCTTACACTTTAAATTCAAAATTCACTAATTTCCACACTTCAAATGGATTTTTGCCCAACATAACATTTGTTCCTTACATCAAGACCTTTCCAACCATTACTCACATGCTCATATTTGGATTTAGCAAATGGCATTTTCGAAGAGGAGAAGTTTTAGACATAATTGTGCATAACATGTTGAAACTCATTACACAAGCTTGTGCATTGCCAATTACACGTCCATTTTAGCTCAATTATATCTTAGATTGCATTTGGCATTGGATTTGGGCCTTTTACATGATCATGCAAGTCAATGCAAAAAGTATCCACTTGCCATGCACACACGGATTTCTCATTGCTTGCACCATGCTTGGCTATAAATAGAGGCATCATTCCATTCAATAATCATCCATGAATCAACCTGAAATGCTGCTGAACTGAAAACCAAACCTCTCACCCGAGGAACTATTCATTTTCATTCAAATTTCTCAGACCTGAAATTCAACTAAATCTGGTTGAATTTCTAGATCTAAAGTTCCTAGACCTCTCTCTCATAGTCCATTGTACATCTGTTTGGCCAAAGGAAGCAAGGAAGCAAACTCAGGTCACCATAATTCAAAGGTTTTCTCCAACTGGTTTTTTCTTCGAATCTCACTATTTATTGATCTATTTGCTTGGATATTGTGTTGGCTGAAGTCCTCTTCATAAAGGCAATTGTTTTGAGTGTTCAATTTTCAAAATCCAGCAAGTTCATGATGAACACCATCAAACTTCCATCTCTGATTTCTCTCTTAATAGGAACCTAGAGTGGAAGTGAGTGGTATAGGAGTGATGTACATCACTTCCTCTTTCGATTAGTGCCTGAATCGTGTGTTTTGGTGCACATTTGCTCTTCTGCAAATTTGAGCTCTCACCGGAGCTAGCCGGAGAAGACGGTGGCGCTGGCCACCGTCTGGTCTCCAGATCCAATCGTGGCCGTCCATTCTTATTTCCAGATCTAATCCTGGCCTTTGCTTCTTATGACTTTTAATAATGCCATGTGTTTCGCTGATGACTTGGGTACACCATGGAAGCACGCATGTGGAGCGTCTGATCAGCCACATCAATTAATGAGGCTTGATCAGACGCTTCTTGTTTTTTTGAATTTCCTATTTTCTGATTTTATTTCTTTTATTTCCATTATTTTCAAAAATTCATATCTTCTTCATTTTAAATCCAAAAAATATGGGACCAATTGCATTCTTCTCCAAATAATTTCTAGTTTCTAATTTTGATTTTTAATATTTTTTATTTTGTCATTTGATATTTTTTTTGTGAATTTTCTCTTTTCTGGTTATTTTTAATTCATTTTAAATAGTTTTTGATATTCAAAAAATACAAAAATATTTTCCTAACCTATTTGAGTAATGATGGATCTATGAAAAATATTCTCATCAATTTTTTAATTGATTTGAGATTTATTTGAGATTTTAGTCTAATTAGGTTATTTTTATTCATTTTTAATTGATTAAAAATAGTTTCTGACTTTTAAAAATGCTGAAATTTTTTGTCAAACTTTGTTTGACCTTGTTGAACTTGGGATAAATCACTTGGGCCTTTCAAGGTTGATTTGAAGTGATTTTGAAGTATGACCTTTCTTTTATTTTTAATTCAAGTTTATTTTAATATTAAAAATGCCAAAAATATTTTGATTATTATTTGACCTCCAATCTTCATCCCATTTCTGGTTTCTCATTGTTTGACTTTGACTTTCAATGTCATTTGGTCAACACACATGGATTGGTACATTTGATTTCACCTTATGCACTTTATTCTTTCCATTTCCTTTTCCATTATTCATCTCCTTCTTCTTCTTCTTCTTCTTTCTTTTTGATCAATGAGTTAAAGGTTGATAAGTTAGCATTGATTAAGGGAGACTTAATCTTCCTTGATTTAAATCTAATTCATCTTGATCAATTGATCAAGTGAATGGATTTGCATTAAGGATAGGTTGTTTCCTAAATCATGCAAAAAGACTTAAACCAAGACAAGATCAATTCTCTTCTTCTTTTTGGCATGGCAAGTTGTTGGAACTTGGTTCACTAACCAAGACTTCTAACTTGTGTTGTTGCCTACAGAATTATTGACCGGCCTTAGATAGTTGTGACTTCTACATAAGTCCAATTACGATTGCTTAACATAGCGCTAAATTTGCCTTATGGCACACTAACTACTAACATTGATCATTAACCATTAACATTTGCTTTTGCTCTTTACTTTTATGCAATTTACTATTCTTGCACATATTATCCATTTGCTTTTTCCTTTGCTCACTTGAGCACATGTTTATGCTAATGCAATTTTCCTTTTGCTCACTTGAGCACATACTTGTGTATATACTATTGTGTTTGTGTTTTGTTTGATTGTTGTGAACCAAATGCAAAAATGGACAAAAGGACTTAGACTTTAGGACCTTCCCTATGCAAAATGGAGTCAAAGAGAAACTAGGCCTCATGCCTTTAGAGTGCTATAAATGTCAAAGAGCAACTAGGCCTCATGCCTTTAGAATGCTTAAAACTTGAAGATGAACATTGAAAGGACCATATTCTAAACTCCCTCTTGTCCATTCTTTGATTTGTAAATAGAACCTTTTGATGTGTGTGTTTCTTTGTGCTAATGATTCCAACTTGATCCAAATTGAGGAACCATTGCCATGAGCTTCTAAGAAAGAGGGATCCAAGATACCTTGAGGAACCTTCCAAGAGCTTTATTTGATTGTTGATTGCTTGAGTTTATGCTTATGTGATTGCTTATTCCAAAGGATGGGAGTTACTTGGATCATCCATATGATCTCAAGAGAGGAACTCCTTTTGTGGTTTTGTTCCTTTATACCTTACCTCTTGTATGCTTAGGACCTTAGTCCTTCTTCTTCTTCTCTCCACTCTAACCCAAGCCAAAACTTTTGTGCAAACATTAACACTTGTTTTAAACATTAGAAACCTAAGCCTTATGTTTTTGATTTTCAAACTTTCTTTTCTTAATACTCATTTTGAATTGAATCTCTAAGTCAACTTTGACCATATTCTGTACATACTTTTCATTGATAAATATAACCCATTCAAATGTCTTGTGTGGTTTTAATGGCCACTCTCTTAATCAAAACTTTTTCATAACCTTTAGCTATTAGGTTTGAGTTATCCTTGTGGTAGATGTAATACTCACCTATATCCTTAGTGATGGACAATGAGTCTTACATGCTTATTATAGGGTTAACCCCTCACTAGCATGTTGAAGCTATCCTCACATGGTGGATTTGGGGTTTTTAGGTTGAGTTTTCTCCCTTGGATAACAAAAGACCTTAAGGCTTTTGGACCAATTAATTCACCAACTCATTTTGAGATTTTTACCCCGAACTACGAGGTTTTGATCCTAATCTTTTTTAAGATGGTACGTAGGCAATGGGTTTATCCATCCAAACACAAAATGTAAATAAACTTGTATATTCTCTTCCCATCTCTTCAATCATGTTTGCACAAACAAATTTTCACAAAAAAAAACAACAACCTTACAACAAGTATGAAAAGGGCTCCCTAGGAGTACCTAGGATGTTTTGGGTGCCTAACACCTTCCCATTGCATAACCAACCCCCTTATCCAAATCTCTGACTCTCTTTTACTAGTTTTTGATTTGATAAAACTTTTAGGTTTTTGTTCGCTTTCTAACCATTCCTTTGGATAAATAGAAGTGCGGTGGCGACTCGACTTGTATGATTTACCTTGGATTTAGTCAATATCTCTAATGGTAACGAATACCCCGCTACAGAAAAGTGGCGACTCTGCTGGGGAATCATCATTTGCCTAGTGGGTTTTGCCTACTTTTCATTGTTGTTGTATTGTTGTGTATATTGTTTTATGATATATTTTTGTGCAATTTGGGATTACTGTATTGTATGTAATGATTGAGTTGCTTGAATATTAATTCCTTGTATGCTTGGTGATCTTTATGAGATTAGTTATATACCCGAACTCGAGTGCACTTAGGATAGGAGAATGGCATAGTCTTGTTGACTTGTGTGGAGTTATTCCTTAGCAAGTTGACTTGCAAGCCCATTCACTTGGTGGAGGTCATGTTGGGATCAATAATGTCACACAAGTAGTTGTGGTTAAACATTACTCTTTCCAATATAGACCTTAGAAGCCAAGGACCTTAGTTTACCAAGCCCATCTTGGTCTATTCTTAGGATGTAGTGCAAAAGTCGTTCAAGTGTAAGATCTGATACGATTGTTATGCGATACTACACTCACAAGAGTCTCTCTTGAGAATGTTTTTAGGAATACGAGTAGCCGTTTCTCCGATAATATCCGAAAGATGGGATGATGACTATGGGGACCTCTTGTAGAACATGTTTGGCAGGTTTAAACCCTAGTACACTCCCTTTGGGTGGTTCTTAACCGAAACTCCATGCTCGTGACTCGCAACAAACCCTTGATTCGTGGTTGATCCGTTCGTGTGTCCTTAATATCAATGGAACTTGGGTGTTGATAAGGTGTAAACCACAATCCACCAAAATGGATGATTGATATTAAGGATAACATGATCCATCCCATGACCTTTGTTTGGTGTGCTTTGCTTGATCCTTGAGTGTGATTGTTGCATTCATGCATTCATGCACCCATTTGCATCCATATCATCAATAATGAAGAAACTTTTCAAGGAATTTAAGAGGTCTATTTGCAAATTTTCAGGCATGGAAAGACAAAGAAGGAATACAAAGAAGTACAGCTTCAGACAACTAGACTTGAAAGAGTTAAGGAATTTGACATCCTATGTACTAGATCCCTTGGGTTTCAAGGCTCGTTTTGGGAAGCTTCTTCCTCTTCCGACTACTCAGGTGGACGAAGGGTTGATGAGTGTATTGGTGCAGTTTTATGATCCTTTGTACCGTTGCTTCACATTTCTAGATTTTCAGCTTTTGCCCACGCTCGAGGAGTATGCCTATCTTGTGGGTATACCAATTCTAGACCAGTTACCGTTCAGTGGCTCGTAGAGTATTCCTACTTCTCAAGAGATAGCTGACATGTTGCACATAGATGAATCTCTGGTTGGTGCTCATATGACTGCCAAAGGTGGAATTCAAGGTCTCCCTTCTGAATTCCTCATTGCTCAAGCTATTATGTATGGAAAGGCCCTGAGTGAGGACGCCTTTGAAGCCATATTTGTACTTCTCATCTCTGGGTTAGTATTGTTCCCCAACATCGACAAGTTTGTGGACGTGAACGCCATTGGGATTTTTTCTACTCTTAATCCCGTTCCGACTCTGTTGGGTGATGCTTATTTTTCTTTGCATATGAGGAATGCAAAGGGTGGTGGCGCCATTGTGTGCTGTTTGCCTCTGTTGTATAAGTGGTTTATTTCTCACTTACCACAGACGGTCGCCTTCAAAGAGAACAAGGGATGTCTATGGTGGTCCACGAGACTTATGTCTCTCACTAGTGATGATATCTCTTGGTACAACCGTGTGTATGATGGTGTGCAGATTATCGACTCTTGTGGTGAATTCTCCAATGTACCTCTTCTTGGTACACGTGGTAGGATTAACTACAACCTTGTTTTGGCACGTCATCAGCTTGGGTTCCCCCTAAAGGATAAACCCAATAACATTCTGTTAGAGGGTGTGTTCTTTCAGGAGGGTAAAGATCCCCAAGGCTTGAAATCTAGGATGGTCCGCGCTTGGCGCAAGATTCATAGAAAAGGAAGGAATGAGTTGGGTTCTAAGAACGGTGTCGCTTTGGAGCCTTACACTGCTTGGGTTAGGAAGAAAGCGTCTGAGTATCTCATGCCGTACGAGTATCCGAGACCTACACCTTTGGTTATGGTTGGGCCTTCAACCCTCCCTGACCAAGGAGTAGAGGAGTTGAGAGATGAAGACTGTTCACGTGCCTGGATCCGCGAACGAGAAGAGTTGCTTCAGAAGATCAAGGAAAAGGATGCTTGGATTGATTTCCTCGAGCATCAGGTTATTGATGATCCTAATGATGCATGAACTTCTCTACTTCCTCAGTCTTCCAAGTTCTGGAAGAGGAAGTACGATCGACTCGCCAAGGAGAAGGCAGATATGGAGGCATCCTATGAAGAAGAGGTGAAGAGGCTTCGTGCATCTTATCTTCCTGTGTCCCGAGGTTTAGATGATTGTTTCTAGGGATCCATAGGATGATTATTTTCCTTTTCTCTTGTATATGGTTACCAATGCTGTACTTCTTTGATGTAAAACTATTTTCCAGATATTAGTGACAAGATACTTTCATGATAAATGTTTAATACTTCCAAATATTTGCAAATAGAACTCTAAAATTCCTCTGAAATAAAAACAAGTCATATGCACAAGCATTGCATGCATCATGTGCATAAGCAGGTTTTGTTCCCAGCTTCTTGTCCTATGGTCTAACTTTGTGTTCTTCATTTATTTCAAAGACAAGCTGACTCATCGGTACTACACCAGAGCCAATTCTTCAAGACTGATGGATCATCTAGAACAAGAGAACCGCGAGCTGAAGGAAGAAGTAGCCAAGTTGACTGCCTTGATGGAGTCATTCTTGGCCGCTCAGAGCCAATCTTCTCCAACGCCATCAACTCCTCCCCAAAGGACGGTCATTTCTGAGATCGTGACTTCTACTGTGCCTGCTGCAACGGCTCATTTTGCGCCATCCATGCCAGCTGGGTTCCCTTGGGGAATGCCCCGAACTTTGTACCAGAGGGTTTCGCCCCTACCCTTGCTTCTCTGCCGGCATCTAGCCCGGTCCTTTCAGTGCCACCTCCCGTTGTACACACGTTACCAAGGGTCGAAGATACCATCTACCACTCTGAGCCATCTGAGGGCCCAGATGTTTATGAAAAGATGGATGATATGAAGGACCAATTCCTTGAGCTTCGCAAGGAACTGAAAACTTTGAGAGGGAAAGACCTCTTTGGTAAAAGTGCTGCTGAGTTGTGCCTTGTGCCCAACGTGAAGATCCCTATTAAATTCAAAGTGCCTGACTTTGAGAAGTATAAGGGAAATACATGCCCCCTCAGCCATCTTGTGATGTATGCTCGCAAGATCTCAACGCAGACAGACAATGACCAACTGCTCATCCATTATTTCCAGGATAGTCTGTTCGGTGCCGCTCTCCGGTGGTACATGGGTTTGGAGAGTTCGAACATCCGATCTTTCAACGATCTTGGCGAGGCCTTCGTCAAGCAATATAAATACAATGTGGATATGGCTCCTGATAGGGACCAGTTGAGGGCAATGTCGCAAAAAGAGAAAGAGACCTTCAAAGAATACGCCCAGAGGTGGCGCGAATTGACAGCTCAGATAGTGCCTCCCCTTGAGGAAAAAGAGATGACCAAGATCTTCTTGAAGACCTTGAGCTTGTTTTATTACAAGAGGATGATAGCCAGTGCTCCCTCAGACTTCACCGAGACGGTGAATATGGGGATGAGATTGGAAGAAGGGGTCCGTGAAGGACGCTTAACTCGAGACGAAGGCTCTTCGGCAAAGAGATATGGAAGCTTTGCGAAGAAGAAGGAGGGAGAGGCACATGCCGTGTCTTCCCATGTTAAAAGAAGACCCTCTGTGAAGAGGAAGATTGCTCACACAGTCAGCAATCAGCATCAGGTGGCTCATATAGCACCCGTTTTTAGGGAAGCCCAGCATTATCAACAACCACAAACTCAGCAATATCAGTAACAACAGCGTCCACAACAGCAGGCCTATCATCCTCGAAATAACAACAACAATGCCAGCACCAACTATGAGAGGAAGAGGGTCACCTTTGATCCAATTCCGATGACTTATGCTGAACTCTACCCGTCGCTGATCGATAGAAAGTTGATCACGCCGCGAGACCCTCACGCTGTACCTGCTAACCCCCAGTGGTGGTACAAGCCTGAGCTTCATTGGGTGTATTATTCCGGTGCTCCCGGACACGACGTAGAGAACTGTTATCCCTTGAAGACCAAGGTGCAAGACCTTGTGAGAAGCGGGATTTTATTTTTCGAGGATGTCGGTTCAAACGTAAAGAAGAACCCATTGCCCGAGCATGGGAAGTCTGTCAATATGGTCCAGGGCTGCCCTGGCAAGTACAAGGTGAAATATGTCAGTCATATCTGGCAATCGCTGGTTGAGATGCATCGTTTGCTGTGTGATTATAGCCATTATGAGCATGATCACGACAGATGTAGAGTCTGTTCCGTCAATCAGAGAGGATGTCGCCAGGTGCGCAAAGATGTGCAGGAGATGTTGGACGAAGGAGTCATTGAGATCCTTCAAAATAGAAATGTTGACGAAGATGAGCTCGAAGTCAATGTAATTTCCCCGGTGTTCCGGATACCTGAGCCTGTTGTCATCAAGTATGATGGTAGCAAGCAGAAGGTTTCTCCTGCTCTCGTCATCAAACCAGTCGGACCTGTACCGTACTCCTCTGAGAAAGCGGTTCCCTATCGCTACAACACTGTGGCATTGGAAAATGGGAAAGAGGTGTCCCTGCCTTCTTCATCTGTCGTTAACATTGCTGATGTTAGCGGTTTGACCCGTAGCGGTCGTGTATTTTCAGCACCGTCGAAGCCTCAAGCTGATGTTCGAGGAAGTGTGGATGCTGATTTTGTTGAGCGCCCAATTGGGAATGCCGTGAGCACTCCAAATCCGGCACTTGTTGTTAAGCCCTCCTCTACGTTAAGAACTCCTGCTTCTGCTGGCCCGAGTGGCAATACAAAAGAAGACTGTGATGAGATGCTGAAGCTCATCAAAAGGAGCGAGTACAACATTGTAGACCAGCTTCTATAAACACCATCCAAAATATCTGTGTTGTCATTGCTTTTGAATTCAGAACCACACCGAGAGGCTCTGCAGAAGGTTTTGGATGTGGCGTACGTGGATCAGGATGTCACGATAGAACAATTTGATAGCATTGTTGCAAACATTACCGCTTGTAACAACTTGAGTTTTTGTGACTCTGATCTCCCCGAGGAGGGAAGAGACCACAACTTGGCTTTACACATATCTATGGGTCGCAAAGATGACGCCATGTCCAATGTTCTGGTGGACACTGAGTCATCATTAAACGTATTGCCGAAATCCACTCTTGCGAAGCTGTCATATCAAGGGCCCCCATGAGACAGAGCGGAGTAGTTGTGAAGGCTTTCGATGGGTCCCGTAAAAATGTGATTGGCGAGGTTGATCTCCCAGTCAAAATCGAACCGAGTGATTTCCAGATTACCTTCCAGGTTATGGATATTCGCCCATCGTATAGCTGTCTGTTAGGCAGACCATGGATTCACGAGGCGGGCGTCGTGACATCCACCCTACACCAGAAATTGAAATTTGTAAAGAATAAGAAGCTGGTGGTGGTAGGGGGAGAAAAGGCTCTCCTGGTTAGCCATTTGTCTTCCTTCTCTTATATAGATGCTGAGGATGAAGTTGGAACTCCGTTCCAAGCTTTATCTATTGCTGAGCCTATTAAGAAGGGAACTTCTTCATTTGCTTCCTACAAAGATGCAAAGTTGGCCATTGAGCATGGCGCTGTGGATATTCCAACAGTTATCCATAAGTCAAAGTAATGTTCATTGTGTTTAAAAACCCTTCCCCCATGCCAAAAGGAGAAGTGATGACATTGTTGGAGCATAAATACAATGATATTTTCATTCAATAGATTCATGTTAAATGTTTATTTTTCCAATTGTTTTCCCTTTTCTCTTTTGCATGAAATTGGTGATCACATAAAACCCTAAAAAATAGAATAAAATCAATCTTTTCATCTGCATAATGATTTGCCTTGTTTGAATTCTAAAAGCTCTTTATATCCAAAAACATTATGCAGGTTGATCAAACCCATTGAACATAATGATCTTACACCATCTCCCAACTTTGAATTCCCTGTATTTGAGGCGGAAGAAGATGATGTTGAAGAGATTCCTGACGAGATTACCCGTCTACTTGAGCATGAAGAGAAGATCATTCAGCCGCATCTTGAGAATCTAGAAACAGTCAACTTGGGGTCTGAGGATTGTGTGCGAGAAGTGAAGATTGGGGCACTCCTGGAAGAGTCTGTTAAGAAGGGGTTGATTGAGCTGCTACGAGAATATGTTGACGTCTTTGCCTGGTCATATGAAGACATGCCTGGTCTAGATACTGATATTGTGCAACATTTCCTACCTTTAAAGCCTGAGTGTGTGCCTGTGAAGCAGAAGCTCAGAAGAACTCATCCTGATATGGCAGTAAAGATCAAAGAGGAAGTTCAGAAGCAAATTGATGCGGAGTTTCTGGTGACTTCTATGTATCCTCAATGGGTGGCCAATATTGTGCCCGTGCCTAAGAAAGATGAAAAAGTCTGAATGTGTGTGGACTATAAAGACTTAAATAAAGCTAGTCCAAAAGATGATTTCCCTCTACCACACATTGATATGTTGGTAGACAATACAGCTAAATTCAAAGTCTTCTCATTTATGGATGGATTTTCCGGATATAATCAGATTAAAATCGCACCCGAGGATACGGGGAAGACAACATTCATCACACCTTGGGGAACATTCTGTTATCGAGTGATGCCCTTCGGTTTGAAGAACGCCAGAGCCACGTATCAACGAGCTATGACTACCTTATTTCATGATATGATGCACAAGGAAATCGAGGTATATGTTGATGACATGATTGCTAAGTCGAGAACGGAAGTTGAGCATGTAGAGCACCTGTTGAAGCTTTTTCAGCGTTTGAGAAAGTATCAGCTTCGTCTGAATCCCAACAAGTGTACATTTGGGGTCCGTTCCGGTAAGTTATTGGGCTTTATTGTCAGTGAAAGAGGTCTTGAGGTTGATCCTGCAAAGGTCAAAGCAATACAAGAGATGCCTGCCCCCAGAACTGAGAAGCAAGTCCGGGGTTTTCTTGGCCGCTTGAATTACATTTCCAGATTCATATCCCACATGACTGCCACATGTGCACCGATATTCAAGCTCCTTCGGAAAGATCAGTCTCATGATTGGACCGAGGATTGCCAAAAAGCTTTTGACAGTATTAAAGAGTATCTATCTGAGCCTCCGATCCTGTCTCCGCCCGTGGAAGGAAAACCATTGATTATGTATCTGACTGTTCTTGAAGACTCAATGGGTTGTGTCCTTGGTCAGCAAGACGAATCATGGAAGAAAGAGTATGTTATTTACTAATTGAGCAAGAAGTTCACTGATTGTGAGTCTCGATACTCAATGCTTGAGAAGACATGTTGTGCTTTGGCTTGGGCTGCTAAGCGCTTACGCCAGTATATGTTGATTCATACGACTTGGTTGATATCCAGAATGGATCCAATCAAGTATATCTTCGAGAAGCCTGCTTTAACAGGGAGGATTTCCCGTTGGCAGATGTTGTTGTCTGAGTATGATATTGAGTATCGAGCTCAGAAGGCTATTAAAGGTAGTATCTTGGCCGACCACTTGGCACATCAACCGATTGAGGACTATCAGTCAGTTCAGTATGACTTCCCAGATGAGGAGATTTTGTATTTGAAAATGAAAGATTGTGATGAGCCTACACTTGATGAAGGGCCAGAACCAGGTTCCAGATGGAGCATGGTATTTGATGGCGCTGTAAATCAATATGGAAATGGTATTGGGGTAGTAATTATTACTCCTCAGGGCACACATTTTCCTTTTATAGCAAGGCTAACTTTCAAATTCACGAATAATATGGCTGAGTATGAGGCCTGTATTATGGGGTTGGAGGAGTGCATTGATCTAAGGATCAAGCATCTTGATGTTTATGGTGATTCGGCCCTCGTTGTTAATCAGATTAAGGGTGAATGGGAAACGAATTAGCCTGGCCTGATTCCGTATAGGGATTATGCAAGGAGGATTTCAACGTTCTTTACTGAGGTTGACTTCCATCATATTCCTCGAGATGAGAATCAGATGGCAGATGCTCTTGCTACGCTTGCTTCAATGATTGTGGTTAAACATTGGAATGAAGTTCCCAATATCACTGTGATGCGCTTGGACAGACCAGCTCATGTATTTGCAGTAGAAGAAGTAAAAGATGATAAGCCATGGTACTATGACATCAAGCATTTCCTTCAGAGCAAGACTTACCCGTCCGGGGCATCTGTGAAAGATAGGAAGACTCTAAGGAGATTATCAGGAAATTTTTACCTCAATGGTGATGTACTCTACAAGAGAAACTTTGACATGGTCCTGCTCAGATGCGTGGATAGACACGAAGCAGACCTGTTGATGACTGAGGTCCACGAGGGTTCATTTGGTACTCATTCCAATGGACACGCCATGGCTAGAAAGATGTTGAGAGTAGGTTACTATTGGCTGACGATGGAGTCTGACTGTTGCAAATATGTGAAGAAATGGCATAAGTGCCAGATTTATGCGGATAAGATTCATATTCCCCCAACACTTCTGAATGTGATTTCATCACCATTGCCTTTCTCCATGTGGGGAATTGACATGATTGGCATGATAGAACCGAAAGCGTCCAATGGACACAGATTTATTCTCGTAGCAATTGATTACTTCACTAAGTGGGTTGAAGCAGCATCATATGCTAATGTGACCAGGCAGGTAGTCGTGAAGTTTATCAAGAATCAACTTATATGCCGTTATGGTGTGCCAGATAAGATCATTACTGATAATGGATCTAAGTTGAACAACAAGATGATGAAAGAGCTATGTAGTGAGTTCAAGATTGCGCATCATTATTCTTCTCCTTACAGACCCAAGATGAACGGGGCTGTTGAAGCTGCTAATAAGAATATCAAGAAGATTATCCAGAAGATGGTTGTCACGTATAAAGATTGGCATGAGATGTTGCCGTTTGCTTTACATGGATATCGTACATCTGTTTGCACTTCAACAGGGGCAACCCCTTTCTCTCTCGTTTATGGCATGGAGGATATGCTCCCAGTAGAGGTGGAGATCCCATCAATGAGAGTCTTGATGGAAGCCAAGTTAACTGATGCTGAATGGGTTCAGAGTCGTTATGACCAGTTGAATTTTATAGAAGAAAAGAGATTGACTGCCATGTGCCATGGTCAATTATATCAACAAAGAATAAAGAAAGCCTTTGATAAGAAGGTCAAACCTCGTGTGTTCCGAGAAGGTGACCTTGTGCTCAATAAAGTCTTGTCTTTCGCGCCCGATTCCAGGGGCAAGTGGACTCCAAACTATGAAGGTCCATATGTTGTTAAGAGAGCCTTTTCAGGCGGTGCTTTGATACTTACAACTATGAATGGGGAGGATTTCACTCGTCCTGTGAATTCAGATGCAGTCAAGAAATACTTCGCCTAAAAATAAAAACAGAATAGCTCTCTAAGTTGAAAACCCGAAAGGGCGGCTTAGGCAAAAATGAGCGTCTCGGTGGATTGAAAACCCGAAAGGGCGATCCAGGCAAAAGTTAGAGACATATAAAAAAGGTGAATATGTATCCCGCTAGACTGAGTACCTCACCCTGTGGCAATCTAGGCAAAAATTAGGGATTTGGCAAGTAACTGCATCCTAACAAGACTTTGTTCTACAACTGTTATCTGTCAGAGACTTTCGCCCATTCATCATCAACCAAAGCTTCAAATACATCGGATTCAGAATTATTGGAGAAATGGTCATTATGTTCAATGTAGACCTTTTCCAATATATATCACCAATTTCAAATTTGTAAAGATCTATGGAGTCTGGCCATTTGCAGACTACCATTCCATCAATTAAACTTGAGCCTTTATCCAATTATTTGCACTCTTATTTGTTTCTATGCAACAAATGTTTTGCATGTTTTAATTGAAAAAAAAATGTCATTGTTTTAAATAAATCAAATTTTTCATAATTTGTTTTTAAACAAAGTGAACATTCACAATGACATAAGGATACTGGGAATGCCTTCAGTGCTCTCCTAAGGATGGTAAGATTCTTGACAGGGTAAGGCAGTTGTTCATATTCCTGGCATGTTGGTGTCCCCTTCCTCCTGAGCCTTTTGTGGTTTTCCCCCCTAGCAGAGTGTTGGGAAGATTTATTCCTCCCTCCTCCTTTCAGCAGAATAGTGATCCTTCCTCCTCGGAAGATGTGATTTGGGACCGTGTTTGATGACCTTCGGAAATTTCTGATTTGGAGGTTGTTCCCCACAGAGTTCCATGATCCCCTCTGATTATTTCCCTAGTAGAGTGTTTCCATGGCGGATTTCTGATGATCTTTGCCCTAGTTGGAATGACTGACGCTCATCCCCTGCGGAGATCTTTGTTATCCTGGCTTTCTCTCTTGAGATGTAGTACCAGATGTTTGTACTTGTTCGATGAACTTGTTGGTGTTAGAGATGCCTGTTTGTCAGCATTCATCATACATAAACTACGCATGTGTGCATATAGTTTTCAAACATTCAGATATCCAGGTTGCATTCTTTGCCGTATATCTTTGTTTGCGATCCCCTGCTAGATGGTAATACATTTCCCCAAGCAGATGTCGGTGTCAGAACTCCCCATATAGAGTCAGCCCCTTAAGCAGGAAGTGTTTATCTTTCCTTCCATATTCCCCATCGAGTTATAGCCTCGTGGATGATGCTTATTTCTGTTTCCTCCCCAACACATATATTGGGATGGGAGTCCCCATTGAGTTATATCCTCATTGGGACGAGTCTTGATTCAGCTTGCCTCTTTAGTTTGATCCTAGATTGGCTTCTTATGACTGTTTCCTGCGCTTCCCTGTGGTATAAATGAATAATTGCTCAGTAATCAGTCATCATTCATCTTATCCCCGGCGGAGTTTGTGGTTTTCTACCCTTATACCGGTAGTTGTAAACCCTTTTTCATCCCCTTGCAGAGTTAACCTCTTTTTTCGATGACGGTTACCTTTCCGTGGTTTTCTACCCAGTATCCGGTAGATGTAATCCCCTCTTTGACTGTTATCATTATCCAATATTCGGTATTGATAAGTCCTTCACCCCGGTGATATATCTCTTGGATAATTGCTCTGATCAGGCAGTTTATCCCCAGCAAGTCATCTTTCATATACCGATTGCCGGTAATGATTGTTGCTCCCCTTGAATGGTCATCATTATATACCTAGTTTCGGTATCCCGATGCCTTTCTTTGTCGGTCGATTTATACTTTATTAACCCAGTAACTGGTTGTGGATAATCTTCCATGCGAGTATATTATCTACGTTCTGACGGTAATAGATAATATATCTCATGCACTCTTTGGTCGAAGCCTTTTGTTCTTCCCCAGTTGAGTAAGATTCGTATCCCTTTTTTGGAATTGAATGTCCATCCCATAATCGAGTTTTCTTTTAGCCCTCTTTTGGATGATGAGTGTCTTGGGAATATTCCCCGATTCACGTTTTGGTTGGTCACCTATTATATGCCCAGTAACCGGCATCCCTGGTGTTCCTTCCTTCTGCTCCCTATTTTTGACCTTGTGTCCCTTTGCAGAGTCAGATTTTCCTGAGCTGAAGCGTACCTTTTTTTTAGGTCTTCCTCAGATGATCTCGGATGTTTGATATCTCTCACCCTTGTACCGGTCTTAGATATTCATTCTCCCAGAACATGTTTTCTCTCACCCTTATACCGGTGTTCGAATCACGTGTCTCCTTGAGCTTATTGCCCAGTAACCGGTAATACCTCATCCTGGTGTTTCCCCAGTGGAGTCCCGTAGTGGATTTTCCCCACCTGAGTCTGGATTTTTATCTGAAGTATCCGTTATGGATAATTTTTGTTGTATTGGCATATTCCCCAATACGTGCATCTTTGAGTCAGCTCGAGTCTTTCCATTGACGAGTTTCACTGGATTTCCTTCGTGCCTCTCAGCAAGTCTCAAGTCGTGACCTGCTCACGCATTTTTATCCCTTTACTCCCCAGTAGAGTCTCTTCCCCATGGAGTGGATTACTCATAGGGATTGTCAAATTCCTCCTGATCTTTCCCTTTGTGGACTCATCTTCCCACAGAGTATTACCGTCTACATACATACATTCGCATCATTAGGTCTCTTAGGGACCAAAATTCGTCTCTTAGGCATCATTAGGTCATCTTCCCACAGAGTGGAAACTTGGCTTTTTTTCCTTCCTTTGGAAGATGTCTTGGTTTAAGGATCTATGCTTGTGATAAGTGGGATGAGTGTTCTCCAAAGAATGACTTAAAACAAAAGCAAAGCAAAAGAAATACTAACTTCTAACTCATTAACAACTAACATTTAATTTCAAGTCATTTACATTAATGCACTTTATTTTTTAAGCCTTATTCATTTGCCATTATTCATACCATTCTAATTGTTTATGTTAATTTTATTTTTTTACTTTGTCCACTTGGACCATATTTTGTGATATATTTTTGTTTGTATATATTGAGTTTGATTATATGGTCTGTAAGACCCCAATTTTGACCCTAAGATCCCTCATGGCATCATAACATTGCATTTGCATTGCCTCAAGGATCATAAGCATCTTGGTTCCCTTTACCTTTGGGTGGGACCTCTTGTGAGTGGTTTGAGATCACCAAGCATGCTTGAATTGTATATTATTGCTTTTCTCATTTTGCTTATTAACCAAAAGCACAAAAATATGTCACTAACATCTTTTGTTTGTAGCTTGATCAATCACAAAGTCAAGAGCTTCAAGGAGATCCTTTGTGCAGAGATATGGCCAAGAGAAGATGATAGCAAACATGGAAAGGCTTCCCAAAGCTCTCATCCATCAAATATGCCTCCCTAGCATCTCAATTCATCATTTTGATCAAAGCAAGTCAAAGGGTTTGAGGTTTGTTCCCCAAGGAAACCCCAGTTCATCAGATCATCCACAATGCCTTGCTCTTGAAGCAACCTCGGCCCATGATCAAATACAATAAAGGGAAGTTCTTTAATTCATCATTTCATGCATATTTGAACTTATTTGAGTGTCCTCAATCATCAATTCATCAAGATATGAGTCATGGACTTGAGAAGTTGATCAGTCAATTCATCTGATTATTTTGAAATACACTGAGACCTAACTTTTTATGTGTTGGTCAAATGGAGATGATCCCAAAATAAAAAATGTTATTAAGGACAATATGAACAACTTTCATGTTCATCAAAAATTTATTTGAAGCTTATAAGGTCATCTCCCATTCCAATACATTATAGGTCATTTTGACTAAAACCCTAATTTTGGGTCAACTTCCCAAGAACGTAACTCATTCATTTTTGATGATTTCGAGGTGGGATCAAATGAATTGGAAAGCTTAAGATTTATAACTCAAATGTTATTTTGAACAAAATCTAAAAATCTCAAAGTAAATACCTGTGATAATGCAAAACATTATAGGTCACTTTGGACCAAATGCATTGAAAGTCAAAAAAGTCCAACTTCAAGTGCCCATAACTCTTTCATAAAAAATCCAAATGATGCAAAATTTAAGTCCATTTTGATTGTCTTGAAAAGCTCTACAACGTTTATGTTTAAGGTTTTTTCATTTGAAGCTTTCATCATCAAAACAGAGGGGCTTGAACATTGGCCAAATTTGGAAACCTTGCCTTTGCATGTTTTGCACCTTACACTTTAAATTCAAAATTCACTAATTTCCACACATCAAATGGATTTTTGCCCAACATAACATTTGTTCCTTACATCAAGGCCTTTCCAACCATTACTCACATGCTCATATTTGGATTTAGCAAATGGCATTTTCGAAGAGGAGAAGTTTTAGGCATAATTGTGCATAACATGTTGAAACTCATTACACAAGCTTGTGCATTGCCAATTACACGTCCATTTCAGCTCAATTATATCTTAGATTGCATTTGGCATTGGATTTGGGCCATTTACATGATCATGCAAGCCCATGCAAAGAGTATCCACTTGCCATGCACACACGGATTTCTCATTGCTTGCACCATGCTTGGCTATAAATAGAGGCATCATTCCATTCAATAATCATCCATGAATCAACCTGAAATGCAGTTGAACTGAAAACCAAACCTCTCACCAAAGGAACTATTTCATTTTCATTCAAATTTCTCAGATCTGAAATTCAACTAAATCTGGTTGAATTTCTAGATCTAAAGTTCCTAGACCTCTCTCTCATAGTCCATTGTACATCTGTTTGGCCAAAGGAAGCAAGGAAGCAAGCTCAGGTCACCATAATTCAAAGGTTTTCTCCAACTGGTTTTTTCTTCGAAACTCACTATTTATTTATCTATTTGCTTGGATATTGTGTTGGCTGAAGTCCTCTTCATAGAGGCAATTGTTTTGAGTGTTCAATTTTCAAAATCCAGCAAGTTCATAATGAACACCATCAAGCTTCCATCTTTGATTTCTCTCTTAATAGGAACCTAGAGTGGAAGTGAGTGGTATAGAAGTGATGTACATCACTTCCTCCTTCGATTAGTGCCTGGATCGTGTGTTTTGGTGCATATTTGCTCTTCTGCAAATTTGAGCTCTCACCGGAGCTAGACGGAGAAGACGGTGGCGCTGGCCACCGTCTGGTCTCTTGATCCAATCGTGGCCGTCCATTCTTATTTCCAGATCTAATCCTGGCTTTTGCTTCTTAAGACTTTTAATAATGCTATGTGTTTCGCTGATGACTTTGGTACACCATGGAAGCGCGCATGTGGAGCGTCTAATCAGCCACGTCAATTAATGAGGCTTGATCAGACGCTTCTTGTTTTTTTGAATTTCCTATTTTCTGATTTTATTTCTTTTATTTCCATTATTTTCAAAAATTCATATCTTCTTCATTTTAAATCCAAAAAATATGGGACCAATTGCATTCTTCTCCAAATAATTTCTAGTTTCTAATTTTGATTTTTAATATTTTTTATTTTGTCATTTGATATTTTTTGTGAATTTTCTCTTTTCTGGTTATTTTTAATTCATTTTAAATAGTTTTTGATATTCAAAAAATACAAAAATATTTTCCTAACCTATTTGAGTAATGATGGATCTATGAAAAATATTCTCATCAATTTTTTAATTGATTTGAGATTTATTTGAGATTTTAGTTCAATTAGGTTATTTTTATTCATTTTTAATTGATTAAAAATAGTTTCCGACTTTTAAAAATGCTGAAATTTTTTGTCAAACTTTGTTTGACCTTGTTGAACTTGGGATAAATCACTTGGACCTTTCAAGGTTGATTTGAAGTGATTTTGAAGTATGACCTTTCTTTTATTTTTAATTCAAGTTTATTTTAAATTAAAAATGCCAAAAATATTTTGATTATTATTTGACCTCCAATCTTCATCCCATTTTTGGTTTCTCATTGTTTGACTTTGACTTTCAATGTCATTTGGTCAACACATATGGATTGGTACATTTGATTTCACCTTATGCACTTTATTCTTTCCATTTCCTTTTCCATTATTCATCTCCTTCTTCTTCTTCTTCTTCTTCTTCTTTCTTTTTGATCAATGAGTTAAAGGTTGATAAGTTAACATTGATTAAAGGAGACTTAATCTTCCTTGATTTAAATCTAATTCATCTTGATCAATTGATCAAGTGAATGGCTTTGCATTAAGGATAGGTTGTTTCCTAAATCATGCAAAAAGACTTAAACCAATACAAGATCAATTCTCTTCTTCTTTTTGGCATGGCAAGTTGTTGGAACTTGGTTCACTAACCAAGACTTCTAACTTGTGTTGTTGCCTACATTATTATTGACCGGCCTCAGATAGTTGTGGCTTCTACATAAGTCCAATTACGATTGCTTAACATAGCGCTAAATTTGCCTTATGGCACACTAACTACTAACATTGATCATTAACCATTAACATTTACTTTTGCTCATTACTTTTATGCAATTTACTATTCTTGCACATATTATCCATTTTCTTTTTCCTTTGCTCACTTGAGCACATGTTTATGTTAATGCAATTTGCCTTTTGCTCACTTGAGCACATACTTGTGTATATACTATTGTGTTTGTGTTTTATTTGATTGTTGTGAACCAAATGCAAAAATGGACAAAAGGACTTAGACTTTAGGACCTTCCCTATGCAAAATGGAGTCAAAGAGCAACTAGGCCTCATGCCTTTAGAGTGTTATAAATGTCAAAGAGCAACTAGGCCTCATGCCTTTAGAATGCTTAAAACTTGAAGATGAACATTGAAAGGACCATATTCTAAACTCCCTCTTGTCCATTCTTTGATTTGTAAATAGAACCTTTTGATGTGTGTGTTTCTTTGTGCTAGGGATTCCAACTTGATCCAAATTGAGGAACCATTGCCATGAGCTTCTAAGAAAGAGGGATCCAAGATACCTTGAGAAACCTTCCAAGAGCTTTATTTGATTGTTGATTGCTTGAGTTTATGCTTATGTGATTGCTTATTCCAAAGGATGAGAGCTACTTGGATCATCCATATGATCTCAAGAGAGGAACTCCTTTTGTGGTTTTGTTCCTTTATCCCTTACCTCTTGTATGCTTAGGACCTTAGCCCTTCTTCTTCTTCTCTCCACTCTAACTCAAGCCAAAACTTTTGTACAAACATTAACACTTGTTTTCAACATTAGAAACCTAAGCCTTATGCTTTTGATTTTCAAACTTTCTTTTCTTAATAGTCATTTTGAATTGAATCTCTAAGTCAACTTTGACCATATTTTGTACATACTTTTCATTGGTAAATATAACCCATTGAAATGTCTTGTGTGGTTTCAATGGCCACTCTCTTAATCAAAACTTTTTCATAACCTTTAGCTATTAGGTTTGAGTTATCCTTGTGGTAGATGTAATACTCACCTATATCCTTAGTGATGGACAATGAGTCTTCCATGCTTATTATAGGGTTAACCCCTCACTAGCATGTTGAAGCTATCCTCACATGGTGGATTTGTGGTTTTTAGGTTGAGTTTTCTCCCTTGGATAGCAAAAGACCTTAAGGCTTTTGGACCAATTAATTCACCAACTCATTTTGAGATTTTTACCCCAAACTACGAGGTTTTGATCCTAATCTTTTTTAAGATGGTACGTAGGCAATGGGTTTATCCATCCAAACACAAAATGTAAATAAACTTGTATATTCTCTTCTCATCTCTTCAATCATGTTTGCACAAACAAATTTTCACAAAAAAAAACAACAACCTTACAACAAGTATGAAAAGGGCTCCCTAGGAGTACCTAGGATGTTTTGGGTGCCTAACACCTTCCCATTGCATAACCAACCCCCTTATCCAGATCTCTGACTCTCTTTTACTAGTTTTTGATTTGATAAAACTTTTAGATTTTTTTTCGCTTTCTAACCATTCCTTTGGATAAATAGAAGTGCGGTGGTGACTCGACTTGTATGATTTACCTTGGATTTAGTCAATATCTCTAATGGTAACGAATACCCCGCTACGTGGTCTTTGACCATTAATGTACATAATAAGAACAAAAACCCTAAAAAACACCTTGTATGGACTGTTGGTTTGATCTGAGACTGTTAGACTTAGAATTTAGGCAGTACTCCCTATGCAAAAGGACTTGGCCAATGTCAACTTTCATGGAACCAAGTGCTTGTGATTTGAAACTTCATCTGATACATCATTGAAGACCATTTGATTTCATCTGCAACATGATCATTGTGAAGCTGTTATTTTGAACCTGTAACTTGTGGCATTGTGGAATTCATCTGCTACATGGGCAAATTTGAAGAAGATCATGGAATTTCTAAGCTTGGATGTGGCTATCTTTATTTGATGCCTTGCTCTTCAAGTTGAAATTTTGTGCATTGTTTGTTGCTTGATTGTAAAATTCCAAGGGAAATTGGATTTCTATATGACATTCTTGTCTATTGGATTGCAGCCCATTGGTCAGATCTTTTCAACTCTTAACTTTTAAGTTTTTTCTTAGGATTAGTCTCTTCATCTCCTCCCCGCTTCTTTAATTTCAAAATCTCTCCCTCCTTTCAAAAATATTATTTGCTTGTGTTTGCAGATTTTTAAAACATCGACCACTTTTGCAAACTAGAAACTTTGGCCTTAAGCCATTGCATTTTCAAACTCATTTTCTTAATCAAACTTGTAAATAGACTTAACCATACTTGACTAAAAAAACTCAAAAGCTAAAAAGAACTAACTCATTCAAACCATTTTTAGGCATTTGTGCCTTTCAAACTTAAATTTTTGTTAAAAAAGCAATATATCCACTTTGAAATTTAAACCAAGAACTACGAGGTTTTGATCCCTCATTTTTATGTTGGTACGTCGGCACAAGTCCGAAGGTCTTGTCAAACATAAAAATATAATTAATGAATTCTTTTCTCATCCCCCCATTCTATTTATTTGCAAACATCATTTTGTACAAAAGACATATGCACACAAAAAAGGGCTTCCTAGGAGTACCTATGACACTTTGGGTGCTAACACCTTCCCTCTGTGTAACCAACCCCCTTACCTGTAATCTCTGGCATTTTATTAGTTTTGATTTGAAAACTTCTTACCTTTTGGGTTTTGTTCGTACTTTTCCCTTTTCCCTTGGAAACAATAAAAGTGCGGTGGCGACTCTTGTTATTTGATGTCTAGCTTATCCATAGCTTGATGATCATGAATTTACCGCTACAACAGCGAGAGCGCTTTAGGATTAATTAGACTTTATTCATATTCAATATTAACTTTTAAATTCATAATGAGACCGCGAGAGCCAAGCATTCTGGTTTAAGAGTATGGTCAGAGTCAATAAAAACGAGAGTGTGAGACAAAGTCCTTTTTATAAATAATTTCTATTGAAGAATATTTTGATCAATACGTTTACACCAACTATCTATCGAATCCCTGAAGTTTGATTTTACATACTGATATCCCTTTATTAAATATCTTTATTAATATCCTATTTACGTTATAGTTATTTCTCTTCATCCCTCCACTCTTAGAAAAATCCTCATCCTTAGATTTATATAGTAACATTATATAATGATACGTTCGATTATTAGTCCTTGTGGGTTCGATAATCTTTAAAATTAAGTGATACGACTGTGCACTTGTAGTCACGATTCCCATAGACTTACTAAGTCATGATCAAGTTTTTGGCGCCATTGTCGGGGACTAATTTATTCGATATCGTAACTCCAATGTTGCCCTTTATAGACTAAGGCAAATAATTCAATTTCCCTTTCTAATTTGTCGAGTGTATGCTAAGTACTCGCTCTCAAGGCGAGAAATAAAGCTATCGTTCGAAGAACCTGAGCGTTATCTAAGATTAGAACGCCGTATACGAGACCTGATACGAGAACATCATATAAAGCTAAATCTTCCTGATCCTAATATCCCTATTCCTGAACCAGTTATACAACCAAAGATGGCCGAAGGACCGCAGAACCGTCCTCTTAAGTACTATGCAATCCCTTCACAAGATGAACCACATAATAGCAATGCTGCCCCTTCCATCGAGGCCAATAATTTCGAGCTAAAACCTTCATTATTGTCAGCCGTACAGCAAAACCAATTTTCAGGTAGTCCCACGGAGGACCCGGACCTACATTTGTCAATGTTTTTGCAATACGCAGACACAGTGGAAGCAAATGGTGTCAGCCCCGAAGCTATAAAACTATGTCTTTTCCCATTATCAATAAGAGATAGAGCTAGAGATTGGCTCCAGTCTCTACCATCCAACTCTGTCACTACGTGGAACGAGTTGAAGAAAGTTTTCTTAGCACAATATCTCCCACCTAGTAAGACGGAAATGCTAAGATCCCAAATAAATGGGTTTAAACAAAAAGATAACAAATCACTTTTTGAAGCTTGGGAGAGATACAAAGACATGATGAGGCTTTGTCCACATCACGGTCTAGAAGAGTGGTTGATCATCCATACCTTTTACAACGGTCTCTTGTACAACACAAGATTGACAATAGACACCGTCGCAGGTGGCGCACTGATGGATAAACCCTACAATGAGGCCTATCAACTTATCGAAAGCATGGCCCAGAATCATTACCAGTGGGGAAGCGAAAGAATCTCCGTAGAGAAACCTCCAACGAAAGGCGGTATGCACGAATTAAGTAGTCTTGACCATGTCAATGCTAAGGTAGACACTCTTACTCAAAAGATAGACAAATCGACATAATACCTGCAGCCACCGTGGCTGCCGTAGCACCAAACTGCAAGATATGCGGAGTTCTTGGGCATGCTGCCCCTGAATGTCAACTTTTGACAGGAGTCTCCACATACCAGGTGAACTATGCTCAAGGAAACCCTTACTAAAACACCAATAACCTAGGTTAGAGGAACCATCCTAACTTTTCGTACAAAAACAATAATGCATTGTATGCACCTAACCAAGCACCTGTTGTACCACCAGGATATCATAAAGCTGCCACAAATACTCAAAATGCTCCTAGGAAGTCAAACCTAGAAATAATGATGGAAAACTTCATAGCTACCCAAGCCCAAACAAATAAGGATTTCCTAAATCAAAACATACACACTAGTGAGCAAATCAAGCAGTTAGCAAACAAGGGTCTGCTTTAGCCACCCATAACAAAATGTTGGAAACATAAATTTTGCAAGTGGCTCAACAACAAGCACATACTGCTTCCCTTGCAGGCACATTTCCTGGACAGCCGCAACCAAACCCGAAAGGTCATGCAAATGCTATTATACTACGAAGTGGGACAGAACTAGACGGGCCGACCGACCCTAGAATTGAAAACCCAACCATGCACCAAGACCCTGGTAAGGTAACTGGGAAGGAAGACGAACTAGAGAAAGATAAAAGCGAAGAGGCCGTAGAGAAAGAAGAACCATATGTGCCTCCACCACCGTATAAACCTCTTATCCCTTATCCTTAAATACTTGTTAAATCTAAAAGTGTAGGGAAATTTAAAAAAATTATAGAGCTTGTAAAACAACTGAACATCATGATACCCTTTATGGAAGTTATTACTCAAATGCCCTCATATGCTAAGTTTCTCAAAGAAATCTTATCTAACAAGAAGAAGATAGAGGATAACGAAACCGTTACACTTACTGCTGAGTGTAGCGCCATAATACAAAATAATATGCCTCCTAAGTTGAAAGAGCCAGGGAGTTTCTCCATACCCTCTGTAATCGGAAAGTTTGTCATAGACAATGCACTATGCGACTTAAAAGCCAGTATTAGCTTAATGCCCTTGTCCATATGCGAAAGGCTTAAATGGGAGAACTAAGACCTACTAGGATGTCCTTACAACTTGCAGATCGTTCTGTTAAATTTCCCGTAGGTATGTTAGAAAACATTCTGGTACGCATAGGTCAATTCTATATTCCTACTGATTTCATAATCATGGATATAAAAGAGGATTCCAACATCCATATCATATTAGGAAGGCCACTCCTAGCTACTTCCGAAGCTATTATAGATGTTAAGAAAGGCAAGCTAACCTTTGAAGTTGGTGAGGAAAAAGTCGAATTCATTTTGACACAATTCTTAAAGGCACCAGTTATAGACGATACATGTTGTCTACTAGATGTCATCGATGAATGTATAAGAGAAATGGATAATGAACAAACATCATACTCCGAAATACTGAAAATTCCAAAGCCTCCTACTTTTAAAGATGAAAATTGGAGTAAGGAATACCAAGATGATAGCCTAAGCAAATACCTAGCACTAACGCCCGATCACATTCCTTTCCCAAAGAAACCAGCTCTAGAACTCAAAATGCTACCCAAAAATCTAAGGTACAAATTCCTAGACACCGAACTCGAGTGACCTGTAATAGTCAATGCAGACTTAGGGCAGATAGAGACCGAAAAGCTTCTACATGTTTTAATAAAATATCCAACTGCTTTAGGCTACAATATCTCAGATCTAAAACTAATAAGCCTTTCCATATGCATGCATTGTATAATGCTAGAGGAAGACAGTAAGACATCTAGAGAACATCAAAAAAGGATAAATCCCATTTTGAGTGATGTAGTAAAGAAAGAAGTGCAAAAGCTGTTAGAAGCAGGTATTATTTACCTAATATCTGATAGTCAATGGGTCAGCCCAGTACATGTCGTACCGAAGAAGGGAGGCATCACAGTTGTTAATAATGAAAAGGGCGAATCTATAGCAGAAAGAGTGGTTACTGAAAGTAGAATGTGCATTGATTATAGAAAATTAAACAAAGCCACTCGGAAGGATAATTTTCCTATACCGTTTATCGATCAAATGCTTGAATGATTGGCTAAGCATTCTCACTTCTGCTATTTAGACGGTTATTCGGGATTTTTCCAAATTCCTATTCATCCTGACGACCAAGAGAAAACGACCTTCACATGTCCATATGGTACATTCGCCTATCGAAGAATGTCGTTCGGATTGTGTAACGCTCCCACAATATTCCAAAGATACATGATGTCAATTTTCGCTGATTTTACAGATGACATCATGGAAGTCTTCATGGACTATTTCTCTGTATGTGGACAAAGCTTTAAAGGATGTTTATCCAATCTTGAAATGGTACTTGAAAGATGCGTAAAAGTGAACCTCATGCTAAACTGGTAAAAAAGCCATTTCATGGTCCGACAAAGGATCGTACTCGGACACATAGTATCTGATAAGGGGATTGAAGTCGACAAGGCCAAAATAGGAGTTATAGAAAACCTTAAGCCTCCAAAAACCGTAAGACAAATATGAAGCTTCTTAGGACACGCCGGTTTCTACCGACGATTCATTAAAGATTTCTCAAAAATCACCAAACCATTGACTGGCTTATTGATGAAAGACGTCGAATTCATATTTGATAAAAAATGCCTAGCGGTGTTTGAACAACTGAAAACATCTCTTATCACCGCACCTATCATGCAACCGCCCGATTGGAGAATACCTTTTGAAATCATGTGTGACGTTAGTGACTATGTTGTAGGCGCAGTCTTAGGACAAAGAAGGGATAAGAAACTTCATGCAATATACTACGCAAGTAGAACCCTAGACCCTGCATAGATGAACTACGCCACCATAGAGAAGGAACTTTTAGCCGTAGTGTTCGCTCTGGATAAATTCTGTTCCTACCTAGTAGGAGCAAAGATAATTATCTATATCGACCATGCTGCAATTAGGTACCTGTTAAATAAAAAGGATGCCAAACCAAGACTCCTAAGGTGGATCTTACTACTACAAGAGTTTGACCTAGAAATCAAGGATAAGAGGGGCACTGAAAATGTCATGGTCGATCACTTGTCAAGAATGGAAGTTATTGAACCTGAACGAGTGCCTATAAATGAAGATTTCCCTTACGAACGACTCATAGCCCAACTAGAAAGCAATACAGCTAAATGTGCATTAGCCTATAAGGATACCGAAACAAACGAGGTAGTGGAAGCAATTTACACTAAAACCACGCTGCCATGGTACGCTGACTTCGTCAACTACTTAGCAGCTGGGGTGCTTCCACCAGACTTGAATTACCAACAAAAGAAAAAATTCTTCCACGATCTTAAACATTACTATTGGGATGAGCCTCTGCTTTTCAAGAGAGGCGCCGACGGTATCTTCCGTCGATGTGTCCCCGAAGATGAGGTAGAAAACATAATCTCCCACTGTCATTCTTCTTCCTATGAAGGACATGTAAGCACCTCAAAGACCTGCACTAAGATCTTGCAAGCCGACCTCTTTTAGCCCACTCTGTGGAAAGATGTCCACATTGCGATCATCAATTGCGACCGGTGTCAACGCACTGGAAACATATCTAGACGCGACGAAATGCCACTTAAAGGCATTTTGGAAGTATAAGTCTTCAATGTTTGGGGAATTGATTTTATGGGATCATTCCCATCTTCTTTTGGTAATAAGTACATCCTCGTTGCGGTCGATTACGTATCAAAATGGATCGAGGCTATAGCCTCTCCAACAAATGACACACGAGTGGTAATTAGACTCTCTAAGTGCATAATATTCCCTAGATTCGGCATGCCGAGACTTGTCATCTGTGATGGTGGCTCCCATTTCATTTCAAAGATTTTTGAAAAGCTATTACTGAAATATGGAGTCCGGCACTGTGTAGCAACACCCTATCACCCACAAACGAGTGGGCAAGTAGAGGTCTCGAACAGAGAAATCACACAAATCTTAGAAAAGATGGTTTCCACCTCTAGGAAAGATTGGTCCTCAAAATTACACGAAGTCCTGTGGGCATATAGGACAACTTACAAGACCCCAATAGGAACCACGCCTTTTAAGCTAGTTTATGGAAAATCATGTCATCTGCTGGTAGAATTAGAACATAAAGCATATTAGGCCATTAAGACCCTTAATCTTAATTATACTTCCGCAGGCGAAAAAAGAATATTAGATATCCATGAACTAGAAGAACTTAGACTAGATGCGTATGAGAATGCCCAGATCTATAAAGAAATGGCATGACAATCGCATATCGAGGAAAGAGTTTATACAAGGTGACAAAGTACTTCTGTTTAACTCCTGCCTTAGACTCTTTCCGGGAAAACACCGCTCTAGGTGGTCCGGTCCCTTCGAAATTACCAACGTCTTTCCAAATGGAGCGATAGAGATAAAGGGAAAAATTAGCGAACTATTTACAGTAAACTGGCAGCGTTTGAAACATTACCATAACATTAACAACAATGATTTCATCGGAATCTAAAGCTTGCAGAGCTGCCCGCTCATTCACCAGATTAACAACTATCATATTTCTGTCGAGCTTACGACAATAAACAAAGCGCTTGGTTGAAGATAACCCACACTCTATTTTTAACTATTAATTTAATTTTCTAAATTTCTGTTTATTACTGTTGCTTATTTTTCATTTTCTTTCTTTCTTATTTTTCATAAAGTCAATCGGTATATTTCTTTATTATTGACCATTACTAACTTAATGCTATTATCTACTTAAATTTATCTAGCTACTGACCATCACAATGCAACAAGTAGATTACATGGATATAGTCTTCAGAGCTAGAGGTCAAAGGAGACGTTTTGAGGCTCTAGCTCAGAGAGAAATGGTACTAACCATATACCCAGATGGACGCACTATGACCAAGTTAGGTATAAGAGACAGTGTTATGTTCCTAATTAACCAAATAGGCTAGGACACCTTCGCTATCAAAAGAAAATTTAGTTCCTACCGTAGGTTAACTTTAGAATTCCTAAGCTCCCTAGTTTACCTACCAAACCATGGTATGAGATTTAACAAATGCCTCATCACCTTTAGGTTGTTCGATATTGAGTATCGCTACACTCATAGAGAAATAACTGAACTCCTAGGATGCCCTAATGGTCCTGATACCTTTACCATTACCCAGGAAGACAGGCTTGTAGACCTTGAATTAGATTACTTTTGGGGTAGCATCACAAGAAACAACCATCCCGAGACGAATCTCATTTATTCCGAGAACATCCACAACCCTGCCATTTGTTACTTTCATAAGATCCTAGCTCACACCTTATTTGGAAAGGAACATAATATAACCTCCGTTTCCAAAGACGAACTCTTTATAATGTATTGTGAGTCACAGGCCCGAACTGTTAACGCCGCTACATTTATGATAGCTAATTTGGACCGCATAGCGCATGATAACCATGAACCAATCTTAGTGGGGGGCTTAGTGACCATGATAGAAAATGCCATCGGACTGAGACAACCACTTATCAGGCTCAACCCTTTAGGTGGGATATGACCAATGAATATCCAATTTTATTTCAACACTAGTATCATTAGGAACCTAGGCTCGGATGTATTTGAACTTCTAATTAACCACCAAGTAGTACACCTGTTTACCCTGCCAGACCGTAGGACGAGTGTACATGATAGGAACAACTGGCTCTATGATTTGGATGGACCACCAAATGCACCACCTTCTCCTCCAGAGATTCCCCAAATCTACGACCACTATGATACTTTTCTCTCTGATGCTAAATCACACATCCCAGCTATACCTGATGCGCCTCTTACCGATCATGTTGCTGCCATCGAAGCGGTCCAGACAGATATCGCCAACCTGAGAGGCGAGCTGAGCACTTTGGGCATGGAATTCCATGGCTTTATGGATGTAGTGATTGAGAACCTGGATCACATCTACCAGCACTTCTACTCATTTGCTCCTCCCACCAGCAGTCGCCGTAATGGCTAATTTATTTGAATATTACCGATTTACTGACATTTATTTTATTTTATGTTTGGAATTTTATTATTTTTTTTACACATTGGGAATTTTTATTTATTTATTTCATTTCTTTTTATTCCACCATATGAATTATATCATCTTCTCCTATCTACCTCATTCTTTTACTTTTCAATTTTGCGTTTTAATGTCATTTCACCATATCTTGTTTCTCATTCCTACTTCTATATGTTATGTTGGTCTTCTTCTACCTAATTTTACAACTGCTATTTAATGTCGGTCAACTTAATTTATCATGCAAAATATGTGGTCAAAGAAAATATGAAGAAGCTAGGAATCTCAAAAGGATCACACATGGGAACACACAACACTGCATGTGGCGCCTTCCACACACAGGTTGTGGCGCCCATGTGAACACTATGGCGCCCTTCAAAAGCTCCTAGTGGCGCCCGCCACACACATGAAAAGTGGCGCCAACCACTACATTAACACTCACGTGCACGCTGAACTATTGTCACATGATTACTTTAATTGCCTTGTCCCTTGCATGCTGGACGTTGTATTAAAGCTCTTCAACCACTCTCACATCCTTTGACCGTGGCATTGAAAACCATTAAATAAACTTATTTCATTCATCAATTCCCAACCACAACCATCTCTATATAAACAACCAACACAATCTCACAAAACCACACCTCTCATAAGCATAATTCTCCTCTTTCTTCCTATATTCTTACTACTTCACACGAGTAGTGTGAAATTTAGTCATGGCACAAATGAGGGAATACTAAATATTGTTCAGAAACGGTGAACCATGTGAATTACAGGAATAGACTTACACGGCTCTAAGCGCAAGAAAAATCGAATCAACAAGGTACACCGATGAACCCTGCTTATTAGCCTTAGGAATTCTAGATAGTGTTAACCATATGCTAGAAACTTTAAGTTTAAATTACTTACTATCTTTTAAGGACCCTGTCTATGCTCAATTAACACTAGAATTCCTAAGTTCGTTAATTTTTAGTCCCACACCCAACACAAACTGTTCCAGTGGGACTGTCCAGTTTCGCTTGTTCAACATAGAATATAATTTTACATTTGACAACTAACGGACCTGCTACAATTTCCCCATGGGGATGGTGTAGTAAGTGAGGTCCCAGATACTGAGGGTTGGCAACGCGCATTTTAACCATTTTGGAGGGCAATAACAGGTACAGTAACCCATAGTTTTGAGGGAAACAGAGCCACTTTAATTCACAATCCAGCTATTCGATATTTCCGCCAAATATTAGCATGCACCATTTTTGCTTGAGCAAACTCTAGCAAGGTGAACGAAAAAGAACTCTTTTATCTGTTCGCCACTTTCCTGCCACAAAAGATAAATATCGTCCCTTTTATGTTCTCTCACATGCAGGCCATTGTCAATGCAAAGAGAGAGCCAATTATTTTAGGAGGTTTAATAACCTCAATAGCCAGAGTCCTAGGACTCGAAGAAAAATTCTCCCGGCTAATTCTGCTCCCGCATCATGCCATTGACATTGACATGATGAGGAGCATGAAATTGGTAAAACGAAGGCGAGACAGTAAGTTTAATCTAATAATTGCAAGTAATATGTTACAAGATTTCATCCTCCCAAATCCAACTCGCACAGATGTGCGTAAACTGGAAAGTTATTGTTATATTAATGATCTGGTGCCTAACCAAGTCCCCGCACACATTCCTGAGAATGTAGCTGCTGGCGGGGACACCGACGAGGATTATATTCCGGAGCAAGCTACTCCGCTACTGACACACAACCACACACCACACACATGTCATCTGAAAATGTTGTAGGTACATCCTCCAGCCAAAGACCCAGAAGAAGAAATGTGGCACCTGCCACTCTTGATGAGATCTATGTTGAACTGATGTGGCGTAACGAACTAGATGCTTACTACGACCAACAAATCCAAAACATGGAAGCTCAGCAAACAGAAATGCTGCAAATACTTTGCTAGATGCAGCATGACCAACACGACTATGCTTTCAAAACTGAACAGAACATGTCTGGATTGATCGATGAAATGGAAGCATTGATAGTGTATGTGGAAGATCTACAAGACTATGCGCAAACTCACCAGACTGGGAATGGTGGACGTGCACGAACATGTGGCAGAAGGCGCCAGTAGCAGGCTATCCAAGTTCTAACTTTCTCTCCTATCTTATGTCGTTGCATTAGGGACAATGCAAGGTTTAAGTATGGGGGAAGAAGTTTTACCGCTTTTATTTATCGCTTTCTAGGTAGATTTAAATTATTGTTATTTCCTTTTGTTACTTTATTTTTCTTAAGTGTCAGTCGATTCAAATATCAATGCGTTATCGAGTGTTTATGCGTGGTTTCCGTTATTTACTAATTCTCCCATCTGCTTAAGCCATACAAATTTTTCTTCAAAAATCTAGACTTAGAAATATAGTACATCTTTTGAAAATTCTAACCTATAAATAAAATTGAGGTTGAATTGTAGAGATTTGGAAAAACTTTACAAGATCGGTATCGTTTTAGCACCTTAAATCTCCCAAGTATAAGATCGATTTGAGTACTTGCCATTCCATAGCCTTAAATTCCATCCTTTAATATTCCTTAAGTAGTTTATCTAGCAGTCAACACCATCCTAAGCATACACTACGCGAGAATTCGATGAAAATAAGTGTATGATCTCGGGCTTAAAAGAGAAAAAAGATTGACGAAATGTATGAAAAATGTTGTTCCTTCTAAGTTAGGTGACCCTCACCCGGTCATTTAGCCCAACGGTATAACCATCTTTAACTGTTATTTGAGCCAAAGTGCGAGAAAAAAAAGAAAAAGAAATAATGATGAGATCATAGTCACTAACAGATTATCTTGCTATGAATGTGAAAGGATAATGGGCTTAATGTGATTGCGCCAGAATGACAAAGGATAAAAAGAAGGTTTAGTAGGGTAGGCTTTGGCATGACGACGTGATTCAGATTGGCTTGTATAGGAGGGAGACTTATGGTTGCACTATTGTGACTATGTGTTCCAATGATACCCTTAGTGTGGAAGTTAGTACCTGTTGATGCAATTTTTGACCAAAGTAGAGTTTATAGACTATAATGAGTATCTGAATGCAACTATGTATTTTACGAGTCTTGATATTATATGTTGCAAAGATTTTACAAAAAAATTTATTCATGTATGCGGCATTTGCTTGAGGACAAGCAAAGGTTTAAGTATAGGGGAGTTTGATAACGCGAAAGCGTATCATATATTTGGATTCATAGGAATTGCTTTTTACTTGATTAACACTTATTATTATGCAGTATTTTATGTTTATTTCAGGTATTTATCAAAAAAGAGATGTAAAGGCAAGCAAAGTGGAAAATAGCAAAAAGGAAAGAAAAAGATAAGAAAATGGAGAAAAATAGGAAACATGGCGCTCACCACACCAAATGGATGTGTGGCGCCCGCCACATGACCTAGAGGAAGTGGTGGCGCCCACCATGAAGCTAGGAAGTGGTGGAGCCCATCCCATAAAAGGTGGCACCCGCCATAGAGACCATATTAGGGTTGTGGTTCCCGCCATCAACCCGGTCTCCCTTATTCCTCTCCACATTTTTAGCCACGACCTCCACATTTTTAGCCATGACTTCCACTAACTTTTTCAACCAACCAATGCTGCAATTAGGGAGAGTGGGGAGTATATAAAGGAAGGTCGATTTTCACGAACAAAGGGGTGCATTTTTCCAGTCAGATTCTTTTTGTTAGATTTTCTTAGGCAGTTTCCTACTTTGTAAAAGCAATAGATTCTCCATATCGGGGACTATTGCAAGTATTGTTTAAGCTTCTGAATTTGATTGTAACGGTGTACTCGATTGCCAAAGCTTGCCGGTATTGTTTAATTTGAAGAATCAGTATTCATTCCAAGTTCTCGATTTATATTCCAGGTTTATTTTAATTTCCATTTTAATTACTTATGCCTTATTGTATGCTTCATTGTCTGAATATCATGTTTGTTACCGGATCCATGTCCGGCTAAACCCCTAGGTATCGGTATGTAAAGACCGTCGAAACGAAGGGATTCGTAAATAATTGGGGTTGGCTTTTATAAAATATTATTTTCCGGTTTTAGTTTCTTGTTTTATTCAAAACTGTTTTTCGTACGAGAGTACAAAGCAAACAAAGGTTACGGTCAATAAGAACGAGAGTGTGAGACTTTAACCGGATAGCTGAAACTAGGCATTAATCCTAAATACAACGAGAGTGCTTTAGGATTAATTAGACTTTATTCATATTCAAAAATTACTTTTAAATTCATAATGAGACCGCGAGAGCCAAGCATTCTGGTTTAAGAGTATGGTCAAAGTCAATAAAAACGAGAGTGTGAGACAAAGTCATTTTTATAAATAATTTCTACTGAAGAATATTTTGATCAATAAGTTTACACCAACTATCTATCGAATCCCCGAAGTTTGATGCGTTACATACCTCCACTCTTAGAAAAATCCTCAGCCTTAGATTTACATAGTAACAATTGATAATGATACATTCGATTATTAGTCCTTGTGGGTTGGATAATCTTTAAAACTACGTGATACGACTGTGCACTTGCAGTCACAATTCCCATACTCTTACTAAGTCGCGATCATTACTCATTTTCTAAAAAGTTATATGCGAAGCACTAGATGAACCGGCACTCGTGATACCACTTGTTAGACGATAGTACCGATCTAGAAGGGGGGTTGAATAGATCAGTTTTAAAATTTAGCGCTTTTTAAAAATGTTTTCAACGGTTGTGGAAGCACCCTAGATTATAATCGTCTAAGCGATCCGTTAATGGAAAGATCGGATATACGTGAAACCGAATGGAATTACTTAAGATAGATAATATCAACCCCTATCTAAATCAATCAATTAACTAATATGATCCTTGATATCATTACCTCTAATAATGCTTAACACAATAAGAGATCAAGCAAAATATTACTAAGTTTATGCAAAATTAATTTTGTCGAACACTTGGTGTGCACTTCACACCAAGTATCAATTTCACTCAAATTAAATGTGCAGAATTTTACTCAGTTGCAATCAAAGTGATTGCAACAATTTATCGAACAGTTGCTATGCACACCAATCAAGCGATATTGATTTTACGACTAATTTTACACAAAACATAATTAATGCAAAATTTAAAGAGTTAAGAGATAGAGAGAATAAAAGTGGATGTATTGAGGCAGTTCCCCTACCGTCCTTGCTTAGGGTACGTCTGCCCTCAATTCTAAATCTAGAATTTAGATGTTTTTATTAACACGTTGCAAAGTCAATACAAGAGAATAAATGATCATTGGCGATCAACCCCTAGAGTTGTTGCAGATCCTATTCTATTCTCTCCCCTTGATTCGAGTTGAACCAAGTTCTTCAAGCACTTCGAACAAACCTCCGGTTACCGCTACCTTATTGGAAGAACGCCTCGTTCTCCAAAACTTCAGCTCGGCTAATTTCGAATGAAATTCGCTTGAACCCTAAGCTTTCTTCACAATCCTCAATTTACCGCTACTTATTTGACTGAACCTTCCGTTCTTCAAACTTTTCACTCGGCTGAATCTGCGAAGCAAAGATTAGTGCAAAAACCCCCAATTCTTGGAGGACAAAACCTCAAGGGTTTTATTCAAGAAAAACCCATACAAAGTCTCAACCCAAACTAAGACAATCCAGTCTTATTTGGACGTTATCACTAATGCAATGCACAATGCTCAACAAGGATTATAATGTGTGATTATTGAGAAATGCAATGAAGAATGAAGATGATGAGCACTTTGGTGTATAACTTTCACTTTTCTTGTTAAAAATGTTGACAAAGATACATTTGAATATTTATATGATGTATGTACAAATAAATAACATAATAGAAAAATTTCACAAAGTTACACAGTAGAAAATTAAGTGAAACAGACGACGAGTCGACTCAAATAGGGGATGAGTCGACTCAAACAGAGTTTATTACAGGGTTGAGACGACCTATGACTCGACATGTTCGGACCCGTGGCAATATGGTTCAATAGAAAGTTGGAAATGAGTCGAGATAAAGAATGGATGAGTCGACTCATTCAGGTTTTCCAGCAATTAGTCGACTTGTGACTCGACCTGTTCGGACCCGAAGGTTTTGCTCCGAGTCATGAGTCGACTCACAAAGCTTAAACTTCCAAAAATGAGTTTTACAACATATTATGACCAATTTAAACCGGTCTCCTATGAACCTAGGATATTTACTATGATTAAGTGCATGATTCACTTATAAGATATGCTCTTATATGCTTGGACACACGGAACCTATATTTTGAACATGTTAAAGGATGAATGCTTTCTATGCTATGATAATATTATCCAAAGACACGTTGTGGCGACTAGAGAGGTTTGACATCATTAAAATAAGGACTAGGCATATTTGCCCTCACATTAGTTCCTCATAAGGAAACCTTGATACTTTACTTTTACCATGCATCTTGACTAATGATACTTGTGATTTAACTTTTTCTTGTTCAATTGTCATCATCGAAAAATTTAGAAGATTTTATTATGCATAACACATAGAACCACATGTTCAAAAGAGAACACAAATTGATTTTCTCACTTTAAAAGGATCAAATTCATAGTTCAAATATTTCTATAAGAAATCCTTGCTTTTATTAGGGTCAAGATGAAATTAAAATGAATTGTATTTTTTAGAATGTGTAAGTTGAGTCTAACTCATCCCTAAAAAACCACCTTATAACGTGAAGATTGTATCTACTTATAAACATAATACAAATTATATCTCTAAGAAATGTGGGACTAAACTCATCCCTTGAAACCCAACACAATGAAGGTGTTGGAGGCTTCAATTAAGGCAAGCCAAATGCTGCAATTTAGGTGAGTAGGGACAGACTGCAATGAAGGTATAATTCCAACACATGCCCTCATGCTCGAGCCTCAATGAAGCCGGAGCATGGACGGTGCGGGAAGTCCAATAAGTGATCTAGGATAGGCTCTGATACCATCTTAGAATGTGTGGTTTGGAATAGCTCATTCCTACAAAATTGACTTGTAAGATGAGAATTTTCCCCATTTATAAATACAACACATGTCATATCTCTAAACAATGTGGGACTAAATCCACCCCCTTCAAATCCATTACAATAAAGGTGTTGGAGGCTGCATTAAAAGCAAGCCAAATATCACAATTTAGGCGTTTAGGGAGGATTGCGATGAAGGTGGAAATTCCAACCGTGTTTTTATTATATGTCCTTTTTTATTATATTCCCTACTTGAATCTTTTTTAAGTTTAATTTATCTATGGGCCTTTAAATCAAAAAAATTGCAATTGAATACTTACATGTCAATAATATATAATTAAGTTGTTGAACTAAAAGTGCTTTTAATTAGATTTTTTGTCAAGTAGTCTAGCAGTAATAATTCACCCTTCAAAAGTGAACAAGTGGAATATCGCGGATTCTAACTTACGCTCTAGTTCTAATGTCCCTGCACAGCTAGCAACTGAGTTGACTTAACAGGACAATTGAATCTTTGTTTAGACTTTTAAATAACATGTAATTAGAACCCTAAAGTTTTGAATAATTTGTAATTAAGTTTTTTAATTTTTAGTTTTATTTAGAAAAATAAATTAAAAGCTTAAGACCGAATACTCTTCTTTTAGTTAAAGACTTAGTTTTTTTCGACAAATTCTCAAATAATTCATAAGAGTAATTGAACCTACTTTTTAAAAATAAAAGAGATGCATTTTGTTGTTTCACCGCCAGTATCCATCCCACTGGACCGACTAATGTTGTTCTTGAGTTAGTTCTGGCATCAAGTGGTTTCAGCCCTCTTCAAATCGCAGTTGCGGGGATCGAACCATAGTCGCTCCTACCAAGTCCAACATCAATCACAATTAGACCAACTAACGTTTGGTTAAAATAGATGCATTTTTAATATTAATAAAAGTACATTAAGAGGATACAATATAGATCACCACCATAGAGTTAGAAGAGCTTTAGATATAACTTTTGGATATTGTTCACTACATCCCATGTAGTACTCTCAAATTTTATGAAAATCCAAAATGCTCTTTGTCATTATTAGGATATTGAAATCTGGGCGCACTACAATTAAACAAATCAACAAATCTCTTCATCAGAAACACACCTCATCTGTGTAAAAAACGTCTGAATTTTAGAATCCGGATACACCTTTTAGATTTTGGAATTTGGAAACACCAGACAGGAAAACTAATTTTTCATTACCTTGCATGGGTAGTATTCTTCATGATCATAACACACACAAAATCTTAAACCCTTCCAAAATCTTCTAAATTCTTAATCAATATTTTCACTTGCGAACAACACTTTACTGTATATTGAAACCAAAAGGTGCAAATTCATCTAGAATTACAGGTAATGTACACTTATATCATTGATGATCATATATATAATAAGGTTAATTTTTTGCAACATGAACGTGGAGTTTGAAATTTTAAATTTGTATTCTATAAGTGTTAGTTCGGACATTGAAATTTGGATTTGTTGAATAGTAATTAAAATTTTCTTATATTTTTTATTGGTTGTAGTTATGGCGCAACTTGGTGTTATCAACAAAGTTATTGCATCTAAGATGATATTATCATACCCTCAAATTTACCTTACCTCCATATCACCCTCCATAACCATAATTCATAAGCATATATTCCTTACATATCATTTCATAAGCATATGTACCTAATGATCCACAATGTTCCATAAACTTAAGGCATGGGGTTCAATCATGAAGCCTCAAGACCCTCTGATCATTGTCGCATCCGCGAAAAAACAACCGACGGGCTAAAACAAAAACAACACAGAGCCGCCACTGCGCGTTATTTATCCCAAGATAGGGAAAGGAAACGCTCAGAGAAACCTGGAAAAAGCATGGTCTCGCGACCAAAGAGAAAGGGTAAGGGAGTCGGTTACACAAGGGGAAGGTATTAGCACCCCTCACGTCCGTCGTACTCGACGGGATCCACGCTCTAAGAAAAGAAAAGGTTGCTAAAACACCACACACACACACCGAAGACAACACAGGTGGGGTTAAGAGGAAGAGAGTTCGATAGGACGTTGCATCCTATGCCTACGTATCTCGTCTGGAACGAGAATCAGAGCTGCCGTAGTTCGGCTCACGCACGCCAAACAAGCAAACACAAACACAGGCAAACATGGAGCCTGAATGCCAATCACTAGACTTACATCAGCATCCGAACCAAAACACACATAAGAAGGCAAACATGGAGCCCGAAAGCCAATCACTGGACTTACATCGGCATCCGAACCAAACACACGCACACTGGAACCCGAAGGCCACTCGATGGACTTAGATCAGCTTCCAAGCACACAACAACCAACCAGTTAATAGGGAGTCGGGAACTCGAGCCTATAACTGTCAAGCACACACACAAAAAAGGAAAAAAAGTGCCCGGAGAGACCTCGCGCGACTCCTGCCTACATACCTCGACTGGAACGAGGATCAGGGCGATGTAGTTCCCCTAAAAGGGAAAGAAATTCTAGCCAGAAACCAAGGGGAGACACACTACCAGGGAGCTGTACTCGAGCCTAGTGTTATCATGCATCATTGCCCTATGTTATGGTTTCTACCTACTTGCACAACAGCAAGCTAATCCTAACCAGGAGAAACAAGCATGCAAGCATCAATCAAAATAAAACAAACATTTCACATAGCACACACTATATCCAGTCAAGTGAGGCTCAAACAAGGGTGGACTGCCGAGGCAAGTCATCTGTACAAGGTAGAGTTAGCTCTTAACCTTGCCATTGAGAGGCTAAGGTGAAGCTGATGAAAGGTGAGTGAAGATTAGACTTCACAGCTCTTATCCCTGGCCAGGGAGAGCTTCAGACAAAGGAGCGTGGGTCCAGAATGGAGGGACCCTTCTACGCTCAAGACTCTGACTCGATTGTGCAACAGCACAAGATCTTGGGTTAATGTCCCAATGCATCTACACAGTGGTGTGAGCAGAGGGACGACTCAACAAAATAGTGGGGGATAGATTGCATATCCCTTGGGTTCCGCCAATTGCCTCATAGAGGTCTTTACCTGCTTGGCACAAAAGTAAACAATCACAAACATCGCCTCTTAAGGAGGACTTCAGACAGTTGCCTAGCTAAATAACAAGTCAGGTCTTCCTGACTACATGGAGACAAGAGAGTCTACCTCAACTGGTTTAAAAACCAAGCAGCAGCAAGCAAGTTCTTAAAGAACTGTAAGCGACTAAATGTACCTGAAATCAATCAAGTATCATCAGTACTCAGACAAACCAACAATAAACAGCAAAAGTTAATCTATACAGACAACACAAGTTAATGCACATAAGTGCAAGCCATGAGCTCAAGCTCAAGCATCAAACCTACAACACAAAGCCAATGTTAGTTCACAACATCAAACAAAACTCAATTTAATCAACTTGCACTTTTTCCCTTAAGTCTTTTGCATTTCAACCTGAAAATCCAAACCAAATGTGAGAAACTAGACCACTAGGCCAAGCCTAGGGTCCAAAGGAGATAAAAAGTTCTAAACAGCAAGTGCAAACCAACCAAAATCACATTCAAACAAATTAAAAGCAAATGCAATTGGTCCCATGCTCATATCCATCACCATTATCATTTCATGCACAATTTAACATCAATCATGCAATTTGCAACTCCAAAAGACCAAACAGAACTATCTCAATCAAATCCATATCAAAACAATTCAATTAATTCCACAAAAATTCACACCTAAACAGGACACATTCAATGTATAGCATGTCAATTTTCAGCTCAATTGGACAAAAGAAAGTAGGTCAATGAAAATCAAGAAGTCCAGACACATTTATACAAGCCAAAACAAGGCATCCAAACAAGCATCCAATTCTATAAATCATAAAACAGTGACAACCATTAATAAATGAATGGGATCAAAACCATGATGTCCTATAATGTGTCTACAATTCTCACACCAAATTTCATCTTCATCCAATACACTATGAGAATTTCACAAATGAATTACCAACATGTGTCACACAATGTCACCAAATGACCATACAGAGAAGAAAATTATCAATCAATTAGAAACCTCCATCAAAAATTCCAGCAAAAATCACATGTAATCTTGACATATCAATGCTCAATCATGCAAAAAATTAGCTCAATCCAATGTTCCTAAGCCAGGCAAATAAAATCATGAAGTCAGCAGAAATCCAAACAAGTCAACACATGGTAGCAAAATGAGCATCAACTTCAATCAAATTCCAAACAGTGAAAACAATTAAGAAATGAATGGGACCAAAGCCAAACTACATCTAAGCATGTTATGAATCACTCCATCAAATTTCACATTCATATGATATGGTATGAGCATTTCACAAGACTTGGAAGACAAACACTCAAACAAAGCCCTAAAAATGCTAAACAGCAATCAAAAATCTCAATTAAATGGAAAATGAATCAACAATTCATACAAAAAATCATGGTGAAACTAGACATATACAAGACACAGCATGAAAAATTTGAGATCAATTGGAAAAGCATAGGCATGTCAAATAAATTCATGAAACTGACCTAACCTAGTGTGACACAAATTGTCACACTCAACTTGCACACATCATATCTACCAAACCAGAGATCCAAAATTCACAAATTATACATCAAAATAACCAGCAAGGAGTCAAGAATCATCATGTGAAATTTCATTCAATTTGGATAATGTATGAGTATTTCATGTTAAAAATGGTGAAACATATACAAAATGCACACAAGTCAAAGATCAATAGGCAAAGTCAAAAATCCACCAAGCACAGCTTGAGTTATCATACCTATAAAAAACTAGAGAAAATTATGAATCTAACAAAAAAACTCCCACTAAAATTGGACTTAAAATGGATTTGTTTGGATTTTTATAAGTTTTATTAAATAATGAAATAATTATTTAGTTTTAATATGGAATTAATTTAGACCGAGTGGCACAACTGTAATTACCACAGCCTGGCCCAAAACGACACAGTATCTTTTAATGTGCTGTCACGTGGTGATTGGACGGCTTCCGCGGGAAACACCATTTCGAATTGGCAAGGCGCTGCAGCGGATCAAACGCAGTAAGTTTCCAGAAAATCACGTTCTTCCTCGCGCTCATGAGTTCATCACCTCCCAATTCGGTTTCGATCAATTCTCCACCAAAATGCACAAATCTTATATGGATAGAAAGGTCTAAGCATGTACATTCCAGATATGCAAACGAAATTGTCCAGAAATTCATGTACAGCAAGAATCGAACGAAATAAGTTTGCTCATCAAAGGTTCAAATCCAGATTTCTCTCACCTCACTCAATCAATTCACAAACTAATCATATCATGATGTTATACATTCAAAGACCTTTCAAACGCATATGATAATTTACACTATAATGAGATTCGAATTTGCACCTTAAGAATGAAGCAGCTGTTGAATTCGATGTTTCTGGATGTAATTTTCCAAAACAGATTGAGATCAAGGTTGAGGAAGATGAATGCAATGCCTAGCTAAGCTCAATGTTGCTCCAAGTGGAAGAAATCTCAAAACTCCATTAATGCATAAGCTTTGGACAGTCCTTGATCTTGAGGTTCTTGGCCTTGATTTGTCAAAACAGTTGGAGATTGAAGCTTGTAGAAGATGAATCCACGAAGAATCGTGCAAATTGATTGAGATTTGATGGAGAAAAGTTGAAAAATGCTTGATGAAGTTCTTGAGAAATTGAGAGAAAATGGAGGGAAAAGTGGTTACAGCTCTTGAGAATTGTGATTATGATTAACATTCTGTTATGATTAATCATTTATACCATCCCTTAATCCAATGTACTAATCTCAATTAGCAAAAATTTGTTTAATTAGTGTAATGTGAAACTTAAGTGCAAGTCCAAAAATGCCCTTGCCAAATATTACACCATGACAGCTCATGACAGCTCAAACAACTTCTAAATGTCATTTGGAGTGTGTTGCAAAAATCCTCATCTCAAAATTCCATGTATTTCTCAAATTGGACCATTTTGCCCTTGGATTTTAATTGTTGCACTTGAAAATTGACCTTTTGCATTGACCATTTTTGATGAATTTTGATTATGCACCATGAAAGTACATGTGAAATGGAGTTTGCTCATAAAAAGATCATCCATTTTGGACATTCCATGTGAAAGTTATGCCACTTTGATTATAGGCATTTTTGGAAAATGAATGGACCATAACTTGTCAACCATACATGGGAATTTCAAGTTCTTGGACTTTTTGGAAAGGTGAGAGCAAGATCTACAACTTTCATGTTGAACAAATTTTCGTTTGAAGCTTTTTTGGACACGTAATTTTGTGGTGAAAAACTTTTCATTTTTGGAAACTTTCGTTACAAGTCACTTTCTATTTTTGGCAATTTTCGTCCTGACTTTATTTTCTTCATTCTTGAGCTTTGACATGTCAAATGAAACTTGTTTCAACATGAATGAAGTGTATCCAACTCTCTCCCACCTCCAAATCCATAAAATCAAGCACAGTTGACCACAGTTGACTTTTCAACTGATAGATGAATTTGGCTATGCACTGATCAAGCTGAGCCCCAATCTTCTGATGAAATGGCTCAATGACGAAACCCTAGCCTCAATAAGATCAATACAAACATGAAATGATCCCCATATCCTTCATAGACCCCATCTCCTGCACAAACCCTGATTGGCCCAATGCAATTGATTAGGGTTGACCAGTGGTCAAAACCCTAATCTCAAGATAGCTGATCAATCTTCTTGAACTCCTTGGATGATATCAAAACCAAGATAATGATGATGTATCATTTCAACCAAGATCAAGCTCAATCTCCTTGAGAAATCCTGAAACCCTAATTCATAGCCCAATCCTCAGATGGCTAATGATCAGTCAATAAAACCCTAGGCTTGCATCTCCACCTCTTATCTTCTGACCAAGACTTAGGAGGATAACTTGCACAATGTAACCACATGATATGCAATATGCAATGCCTAATGACCTAAAAATGATATGCAATATGTTAAGCTAGTCCCAAGAGAGGAGGGCAAATTTTGAGGTGTTACAGCTGCCCCTATTCAATCCACTGTGAACCTGTCGATATGAATAGCCTCGGCTTTCAGATGATCAGGATGAAGAGTGATTGAATACCAAGAACAGACGAACAATTTGCACTCTGATGGGAAAATAATTAACCACGCCTGTCAGAATCGGCAAAGAAACACAATCTTCAAAGAAGAATCCGTCCGGAACGGAGAAAGTCGGCCTGAATACCGAAACAGCAACGTCGACCCGGATACCAAAATAAATGGTAACACAGGGATAACCATGGCCTGAACACCACACATCCGCTGGGGATTATTATTTCTTTTTTATGCTTTTCTTGAACCCCGAAATTTTTCTGATAATCGCTCCCCTTTTTATTTTTTTGAACCCCAAATCTTCTTCTGCGCAAATGATCCTCAAATCACTGCATTTGAACCCCGTTCTCCTGTTTGCCAAAATAATGAATCCCAATCTCCAGAAAACACCTCGTGTCTCCTTTTCTCCATTTGAACCCCAGTCGCCTGACGATAACTTGCGATCGCCATTGTGAACCCCATCTCCAGAAAATGTCGCAACATCTCCCCTTCTCCATTTGAACCCCGATCTCCAGAAAATATCTCAACACTTCCCTTTCTCCGCTTGAACCCCGATCTCCAGAAAATGTCGCAACATCTCCCTTTCTCCATTTGAACCCCGTTCTCCGCTTTCTTGTGATAATTCCGCTGGCAACGCCGGAAATAACACCAAACACCACTCTGAGGGCGACATATCAGAGGGTACACCTTCACAAAAGGAAGGTAACATGTGCATCTCTTCATCCGAAGACACCTATAACGACCTCCATTGGCATCCGCCAAAGTCTAAGGTGACACATGAACAGAAGACAATCCTGAGGACCTCATCCCGGATAAAATCTTCATCTCCAATCTCCATTTGAACCCCAGAAAATGCCTCAACATTTCCTTTTCTCCGGTTGAACCCCGATAGTCGCGCTGATCGCGTAACGTCCTTTGATTTCACTTCCATCTCTGTCCGACGGAAAAAAGTTTCATCCAGTATCGCACTACTGGAAAACACTGCTGATCTGACATCACGATGCTAAACTCCTCAGAGTAACATCTTCACCATCCGGCGAAACAAAATTTCAAGCGGTAACCACGGCTTGAATTGCGCTGATCGCACAACATTTCCTATCTCTGTCCGACGGAAAAGTTTCCTCCAGCATCGCACTACTGGGGAATATTTCTGATTCAATCATGTGGCTAAACTCCTCGGAGTAACACCTTGCTTTGCGGATAAAACCACCTCTCAAACAGTAACCACGGCTTGAGACTAGCTCTATGCTTGCAATATGATGCATGATTGATTTTTCTGCGTAATGCTCCATAATCATGGAAATGCTACGCGATCTATTATTTTTCTATGCAACATGCTATGCTATTTTTTCATGATGAATGCATAAAAACGTCCCCCTCAAGGGACTCTTCTGAGTAGCTCGAGACATTCTGTTGAGGAACTCGTCAATATTCCGGTCTCCACCCTGCTGGGGAATAGCACCACTGCTGCTGGGAAAGGTAACCCTTACTGAGGAAGAACCTCCTTTGCACCCAATCTGCTCGGGAAACTGCTGGGGATAAGAACCTCCAACACTCTGTGGGGATACAACGGTCTTCGACTTGCTGGGGATATCAATCCCGACTCTACTTGGAGAACCCTCACAGATACTTGGCGCCTTCACTGGGGAAATGCCCATAGACAGCTCTGCTGGGAAACAACAACCTCCAGGCCTGGCGACTGGGGAAGCATCGATTTGACACCTGCTGGGGATAACCACCCTGACCCTGCTAGGGAAGCGAATGCCACTCCGCTGGGGACAACCCATGCAATCCATAGGTAGAATCAACTCAGCTGGGGATGCAGATACCAGTCCGCTACGGAAACTCATCCAATCCACTGGTAGGATGAACACTGCTGGAGATATATTTCATTGAAACCCGCTCCACTCGGGGAATAGCAACCTTCAGGCCTGGCTGCTGAGGAAACACTGTTTTAGACCTGCCGGGGATAACCATCCTGACTCAGCTAGGGGATCCACAGACCTTGGATTTGCTGGGGAGTTAGCCCTCACAACTCTACTTGGGGACCTAGCTGGGGGAAATGAGAAAAGTTGGTACAAAACACCCGTCGACTCGTCGAACCACGGTATCCGCCTCCCAATCTCGTACCGACTTTCCACTTTTGAGAATTCCCAGACTCGTCTGGACCTTTTCTGCTCCATCATCTTGTATTCCCAACCGCTCCGCGCTCGACGGAGAGCGAACTCCTGGGGATTATACAGACTTTCAATTTTCCGATTTTGAAGAGTCTTCTTGATTAATTCCCAGGGTCGTCGGACGTCTCTACGTCTCTGCACTGCTTCTTTAACTTGCCTGTCCCTGATTGGACCCTGCGGGGAATTTCTACAGACTTTCCAATCTTCCGATTTTGAAGAGTCTTCTTGATTATCATTCAAGGATCATCGTACGTCTCAACGTCTCTTCGGCATCCCTTCATATTCATTCGTCCCTGATTGGACTCCATGGGGATTCGTTTTGTCACCAGCTTCCACATCACAACCTGCAAGCGAGTGAAAAATATCTAACAGTTCCTGCAAAACAGATCGTTAGATAAAACCGTGCCCCAGGCGTGTCAAGATTTCAACACTTGGGTCACCCAACCTTCCGAATAAGATTTCAAGTTTCAATCTTATAAGCATGCATTGGAAGGGACCTGTATGTCTTAAAATGCAAGATTCTTTATCAAAACAATTGGATGTTTTTGCAATCAAAGCGGTAATGAAAAACAAAAACAAAATTATTTGACTGAATACGCATTTTATTGATTGAAAAGTGTGGCTCAAATCGAGCAATACAAAGGAAGCAATTCCTGAAAAGAGGTAATCGCGCACAAAAGGAAAAATTTATCCTAATGGCAATGTGAAACCCGTGATCTCATCGAGTTCCAACTCAGTTACACCCCATATGTCCTCAGACTCTCCATGCTTCTGCCTTCTGAACAAGACGCTTCTGATTGATCCCCACCGGGTATTATCCATGATGCTTTAACCAAAGCGCAAACGATCATGCCAGACGCAGTTGTTCGTTTCAATCCCTCTTTTGCCTGGACCGCCCTTTCGGGTTTTCAGTCCACCGGGATACCCTTTTTTTGCCCAAGTCGCCTTTTCAGGTTTTCGACTTTCCGGGTGTACAGTTTTCATTTTATCCCTAATCCCGAACCTTTTTTCTGTTTTTGGTTCGCCGGGATGCCCATTTTTGCCTGGACTATTTTATTCTTTTCGTCCAGCGGGTCTCTTTATACGAAGTATTTTTTAACTGCGTCCGCATTCACAGGGGATGGAAAATCCTCGCCATCCATGGTCATTAGCAACAAGGCTCAACCAGAGAAAACCTTCTTGACCACGAATGGACCTTCATAATTGGGTGTCCATTTGCCCCTACGATCGTTTGAGGAGGAAGGATCCTTTTCAGCACCATATCACCCACGTGATATACCCGAGGTCGCACCTTCTTGTCAAAAGCACGCTTCATCCTTTGCTGATATAACTGCCCATGACAGATGGCTGCCATCCTCTTCTCTTCAATCAGGCTTAACTCCTCGTACCGGGTCCTTACCCATTCAGCCTCTTGCAACTTCACGTCCATCAGGACTCTCAAAGAGGGAATCTGAACCTCAACCGGTAGCACGGCTTCCATACACCAACGAGAAAGACTTTGCCCCAGTAGGCGCATCGAGGTACAATACCCAGGATACAAGCTTCCTACTCAATCACACAGTCGGTGCATCCAAACGTTATCCGGGCAACAAAAGCTCATTCACCTTAACCTCCCCATCAGACATCAGAATCCGTTCGGATTCAGGGTCAGACCCCTCCTCCGGGATCGGTTACTCTCAATCTTTAGATTAGAGCACCTCGAGATGTCCTCATCAGGGAACTCAAATTTCATCGGTTGATAATCCTCAACGGGTTGCGGGGCGATGTAATCAGACAATACACTCCCCTTGATTGCTTTCTGAGAGGTATATCGAATATCATATTCAGTCAAAATCATTGGCCCTTTCGCAACCCGTCCGGTCATTGCTGGCTCTTTCAGAAGTCTACTTGATCCGATCCATCTCGAAATCCACAAAGTGGTATGAACCAGCATATATTGTCTCAGTCGGCGAGCAGCCTATGCCAAAGTACATCAAGTTTTCCGAGCAGTGAATGTATTGTTTCACAGTCGATAAACTTTTTGCTTAGGTAAATTGCATGCTCTTTTCGACAAGACTCGTCATGCTGACCCAATACACCTCGTAGACCCCTCGAAGGCCGTCAAGTACCAGATTAACAATCGCTCCTTCCACAGGAGGTATCAGAATCAGAGGTTCCTGCAACTTTTCTTTTATTCTTTCAATGCCCCTTGGCAATCATTATTTCACCTGACCGTTTGATCTCTTTTTCTTGAATGGGTTCCCACATGGCTGTTAGATAAGATGTGAACCATGACATGTAGTTCAATCTACCCAGGAGACCACGAACCTCTCTTTCCATTCTCGGTTCAGGCATTTCTTGTTTTTTTTTTTTTTTTTTTTTTTTTTTTAGCAGGATCGACCTCGATTCCTCTCTTACAATGAACCCCCAACATCTTACCGGATCGCACTCTGATAGTGCACTCACTTGAATTCAACCTCAGTTTGAATTATCTCAACCAGTCAACCGACTTGCCCCGGTCTACCAAATGCCCCTCCTCTGTTTAGGACTTTGCTATCATGTCATCATCATAGCATTTGATTTCATGATGAATCATATCATGAAACAAAGTCACCATGGCTCCCTGATACATGGCACCGGCGTTCTGCTTCTTTAGAGGTCAATCTTCTCTCCATGGCAGCTTATGCACAACGACATTGGTATCCGACCCTGGCATATCCTGACACGACCAGGTGAAGGTATCCACATGCTCCTTTCAACAGGACTACCAATCTGCTCTCGACTCGCCTCTGAAGCGGCCCCAACTTTTTTCCTTCCTGACCTCGGCGGTGCTTGGAATAACAACCTCAACCCGCTCCTCGTGCGGCTGAATCACCTTCTCCTCTTGTTTTGACAACCTGGCTAATTCCGGCAGATCACAATCTTCTTCGCCTTCTTCTTCGGTATGATAGATCGGTTTGTCGAAGTCATATGAGGTGTAACCAAATTGTTGTCAATGAGATCCGGAGAATTACTTTTCAAAGTCGGAACGAGACAAATCAAAAAAAGAGAAAAATGAAAATAAACATTGCCATTTTTATTTGTTTTTAAAACTGCAAAAATAAATGAAAAACAGGGAACACCGCTTTTTGACTGAAAAACATCCATTTATTAATGATGCAGAAATGTTGCAAATTATGAACATGAGGTGGCCCTTACAATGAACCATTACGTGTCGGGAAACACGTATGGCTTTCATGCAAATAAAATTGAGAAACAAGAAACATTACTCTTCCGGACGAGTGTCAGTGCTGATCCTTTTAAGCCTTCCAGCTTCCTGGTACACACGATTTTATCCACGATTCCAGCTCGCGGTCACTGTCACTCTCTTCACCCACTGTATAGGCGTGATCCGAATCCAGCATCCCGGCACTGACAAAGGTGAACGGCGGACGACGTCCTCTATTTTGCCCAGACAACCCTTGACCTGGATGGTAACCAATCCCAAACATATCCGCCTTTACCACAATGCCTATGATCTGTCCCCAGCCTGGGATCCCTCCATTTCTCACCACTTCCACCGCCTGTTTGTAAGAAGAAATGGACGGCTTTTTCTCTTTCTCAACACCAACGACATTTTTCACCTTGATGGTTTCAACTGCCAGACTGGGTGCTTTACACCTTACATCGCCCATTTCTACTTTCATCTTTCTCTGGACCGATTCCCCAATTACTACACACCCCTTTGTAGCGATGGCCGCACAACAATCATCAACACGAGGGAAAGCTCCATTTTTCGTCGGGCGTTTTGGGACCACAGACATGGGCATTCTTAACTGATCCTTCTCAGTCACCTTTATCCCTTTCTTGTCCTTCGACATCATCTCCACTTTTACAGGACCATGCCTTGTCACGGGGTTAGCACTATCATCTGTCGTCGGTGCAAAATTGATTGCCTTAGAATCCACCAAGTCTTGGACCACATGCTTAAAAGCTTTGCAATCCTCAATGTGATGTCCGGGTGCCCCAGCATGGAACTCACACCTGACATTCTCATCATAACTGGCAACCCTCTGATCCGGTTTCCCTGGAACCAATATCCTTGGCTGCACCAACCCAAGATCCATCAACTTTTTAAACAGAGAGGCGTAAGTCACGGGCGGCTTATTGAAATGACGATCTGTCGTCCTCCTTCTCACTTGGCCCACTGCTCTTTGTGTCCTCTGTTGAGGTGGTGGTTGCTGCTGTTGTGCAGATTGATTACTAGTAGGGATTGTTACCACATCAGCATATGGGTGATAACGATCCTTACCGCGTTCTCTTTTGGCCTGCACACCACCTAATTCAACTTCCTTCTCAAGATGACCATTGCCAGAGGGCTTCTTTGCTACAGAGCCAGAGGGATTTGTTACTTCGGATGACGGAGCCTTTTCCTGAACTTTCTCCTTGATCATCCAGCCCTCAATCCTTTCCAATCTCTCGGCCATGGCTTTCTGCCCCAAGGCAAGCCCTTGCACAACACTAAACAAATCCCTCACCATCTCTTTCAGTTCGAGGATGTCGGCGTTGGGAGGATCCATCAGTTTGGATTTGTTGCCCCCAGCAGGATATCTGAGCAAACGAGCTATGCGCACCGGTTGACACCTACAAAACAGCAAATGGGTTAATATGCATGAATGCAACATCTATCCATATGAGGAAGATTCCGTCCTTTGATTCTGGTTTCATCGAGACGGATAATATTTCACCAATAACATTCCGACATCCGGATGTCTCTCAACCAGATTCTCAATCCATAATACTCCCCATATGGCTAGATGTAGGTTTGATGCAGATGAATGCAAAATGAGAATGATGCAGATGTATGAATTGCAATGCATTGTGCCATCCTCCAAGTTGTCTGATCATCCGTTGCACTGAGTTACGGCCTCTGACTGATCACAACCATCTGAGGTACTGAGCAACCATAAATCCGACTTGGGAGTTCCGAAATAAACGGAACTGAAAGATACACCATCATCATCATCAGACAATCTCTGAGCAGATAACCACATTCACTGAATCGGCCCGGGGAATCTTGAAATAAACGGATCCCCACTGATAAATAACACGGACAGCACTCCGGCGTCTCGGCAATAAATGACCATAAATCCGACTCATAAATAGGACTCTGATCAACGGAACCAATAGTCACCATCAAAGTCACCATCAGAACAATGCATCTGTAAGAATCACCCTCCCCTCACAGGTAAATTCTAATCAGGTCATCCTAAGGCGGATAATGGTCTCGACAATCGGGCGGAGATACTCAACGGGTTTGCCCTTTCGGGTGTGCCGTTGTAGCTCCCTTAAGATCGTCTAAACCAAAGATCCGGGAAATGATCGGTCACCGAAGTCAACAGCTCAAAAGAGATAAAACTCAACCATAGTGGAAACTCCACAAGGAAGAGCCCTCTCAGAAGAACCTCGTCCGGCTTGTGGTATGTCACGTCACAACAATCATGTCAACCCAACATGTGAAGAACGTGAGACCATACTAATCCTAGGTGTATACTCGGGCCTGGGTTTTAGCCCCACTCAGAACACCCACCCCAAAACAGAGGAACCACCTGCACAGAGGACGGCAACATGATAGTATGATGCATGCACATATTTATGCAAATATATACACAATCAGAATAATGAATGCAATAAATAAAACAAAACAAGCAACCTAAACTATCCTAGAACGCTAGGAGGAACTCGCTTAGGGAAGATGGACCAGCACAGGTCAACATCCTGAGAATCCCCAGCAGAGTCGCCAGCTGTCGCATCCGCGAAAAAACAACCGGCGGGCTAAAACAAAAACAACACAGAGCCGCCACTGCGCGTTATTTATCCCAAGATAGGGAAAGGAAACGCTCAGAGAAACCTGGAAAAAGCATGGTCTCGCGACCAAAGAGAAAGGGTAAGGGAGTCGGTTACGCAAGGGGAAGGTATTAGCACCCCTCACGTCCGTCGTACTCGACGGGATCCACGCTCTAAGAAAAGAAAAGGTTGCTAAAACACCACACACACACACCGAAGACAACACAGGTGGGGTTAAGAGGAAGAGAGCTCGATAGGACGTCGCATCCTATGCCTACGTATCTCGTCTGGAACGAGAATCAGAGCTGCCATAGTTCGGCTCACGCACGCCAAACAAGCAAACACAAACACAGGCAAACATGGAGCCTGAATGCCAATCACTGGACTTACATCAGCATCCGAACCAAAACACACATAAGAAGGCAAACGTGGAGCCCGAAAGCCAATCACTAGACTTACATCGGCATCCGAACCAAACACACGCACACTGGAACCCGAAGGCCACTCGATGGACTTACATCAGCTTCCAAGCACACAACAACCAACCAGTTAATAGGGAGTCGGGAACTCGAGCCTATAACTGTCAAGCACACACACAAAAAAGGAAAAAAAGTGCCCGGAGAGACCTCGCGCGGACTCCTGCCTACATACCTCGACTGGAACGAGGATCAGGGCGATGTAGTTCCCCTAAAAGGGAAAGAAATTCTAGCCAGAAACCAAGGGGAGACACACTACCAGGGAGCTGTACTCGAGCCTAGTGTTATCATGCATCATTGCCCTATGTTGTGGTTTCTACCTACTTGCACAACAGCAAGCTAATCCTAACCAGGAGAAACAAGCATGCAAGCATCAATCAAAATAAAACAAACATTTCACATAGCACACACTATATCCAGTCAAGTGAGGCTCAAACAAGGGTGGACTGCCGAGGCAAGTCATCTGTACAAGGTAGAGTTAGCTCTTAACCTTGCCATTGAGAGGCTAAGGTGAAGCTGATGAAAGGTGAGTGAAGATTAGACTTCACAGCTCTTATCCCTGGCCAGGGAGAGCTTCAGACAAAGGAGCGTGGGTCCAGAATGGAGGGACCCTTCTATGCTCAAGACTCTGACTCGATTGTGCAACAGCACAAGATCTTGGAGATAAAAAGTTCATATCCATCACCATTATCATTTCATGCACAATTTAACATCAATCATGCAATTTGCAACTCCAAAAGACCAAACAGAACTATCTCAATCAAATCCATATCAAAACAATTCAATTAATTCCACAAAAATTCACACCTAAACAGGACACATTCAATATATAGCATGTCAATTTTCAGCTCAATTGGACAAAAGAAAGTAGGTCAATGAAAATCAAGAAGTCCAGACACATTTATACAAGCCAAAACAAGGCATCCAAACAAGCATCCAATTCCATAAATCAAAAAACAGTGACAACCATTAATAAATGAATGGGATCAAAACCATGATGTCCTATAATGTGTCTACAATGCTCACACCAAATTTCATCTTCATCCAATACACTATGAGAATTTCACAAATGAATTACCAACATGTGTCACACAATGTCACCAAATGACCATACAGAGAAGAAAATTATCAATCAATTAGAAAACTCCATCAAAAATTCCAGCAAATATCACATGTAATGTTGACATATCATTGCTCAATCATGCAAAAAATTAGCTCAATCCAATGTTCCTAAGCCAGGCAAATAAAATCATGAAGTCAGCAGAAATCCAAACAAGTCAACACATGGTAGCAAAATGAGCATCAACTTCAATCAAATGCCAAACAGTGAAAACAATTAAGAAATGAATGGGACCAAAGCCAAACTACATCTAAGCATGTTATGAATCACTCCATCAAATTTCACATTCATATGATATGGTATGAGCATTTCACAAGACTTGGAAGACAAACACTCAAACAAAGCCCTAAAAATGCTAAACAGAAATCAAAAATCTCAATTAAATGGAAAATGAATCAACAATTCATACAAAACATCATGGCGAAACTAGACATATACAAGACACAGCATGCAAAATTTGAGATCAATTGGAAAAGCATAGGCATGTCAAATAAATTCATGAAACTGACCTAACCTAGTGTGACACAAATTGTCACACTCAACTTGCACACATCATATCTACCAAACCAGAGATCCAAAATTCACAAATTATACATCAAAATAACCAGCAAGGAGTCAAGAATCATCATGTGAAATTTCATTCAATTTGGATAATGTATGAGTATTTCATGTTAAAAATGGTGAAACATATACAAAATGCACACAAGTCAAAGATCAATAGGCAAAGTCAAAAATCCACCAAGCACAGCTTGAGTTATCATACCTATAAAAAACTAGAGAAAATTATGAATCTAACAAAAAAACTCCCACTAAAATTGGACTTAAAATGGATTTGTTTGGATTTTTATAAGTTTTATTAAATAATGAAATAATTATTTAGTTTTAATATGGAATTAATTTAGACCGAGTGGCACAACTGTAATTACCACAGCCTGGCCCAAAACGACACAGTATCTTTTAATGTGCTGTCACGTGGTGATTAGACGGCTTCCGCGGGAAACACCATTTCGAATTGGCAAGGCGCTGCAGCGGATCAAACGCAGTAAGTTTCCAGAAAATCACGTTCTTCCTCGCGCTCATGAGTTCATCACCTCCCAATTCGGTTTCGATCAATTCTCCACCAAAATGCACAAATATTATATGGATAGAAAGGTCTAAGCATGTACGTTCCAGATATGCAAACGAAATTGTCCATAAATTCATGTACAGCAAGAATCGAACGAAATAAGTTTGCTCATCAAAGGTTCAAATCCAGATTTCTCTCACCTCACTCAATCAATTCACAAACTAATCATATCATGATGTTATACATTCAAAGACCTTTCAAACGCATATGATAATTTACACTATAGTGAGATTCGAATTTGCACCTTAAGAATGAAGCAGCTGTTGAATTCGATGTTTCTGGATGTAATTTTCCAAAACAGATTGAGATCAAGGTTGAGGAAGATGAATGCAATGCCTAGCTAAGCTCAATGTTGCTCCAAGTGGAAGAAATCTCAAAACTCCATTAATGCATAAGCTTTGGACAGTCCTTGATCTTGAGGTTCTTGGCCTTGATTTGTCAAAACAGTTGGAGATTGAAGCTTGTAGAAGATGAATCCACAAAGAATCGTGCAAATTGATTGAGATTTGATGGAGAAAAGTTGAAAAATGCTTGATGAAGTTCTTGAGAAATTGAGAGAAAATGGAGGGAAAAGTGGTTACAGCTCTTGAGAATTGTGATTATGATTAACATTCTGTTATGATTAATCATTTATACCATCCCTTAATCCAATGTACAAATCTCAATTAGCAAAAATTTGTTTAATTAGTGTAATGTGAAACTTAAGTGCAAGTCCAAAAATGCCCTTGCCAAATATTACACCATGACAGCTCATGACAGCTCAAACAACTTCTAAATGTCATTTGGAGTGTGTTGCAAAAATCCTCATCTCAAAATTCCATGTATTTCTCAAATTGGACCATTTTGCCCTTGGATTTTAATTGTTGCACTTGAAAATTGACCTTTTGCATTGACCATTTTTGATGAATTTTGATTATGCACCATGAAAGTACATGTGAAATGGAGTTTTCTCATAAAAAGATCATCCATTTTGGACATTCCATGTGAAAGTTATGCCACTTTGATTATAGGCATTTTTGGAAAATGAATGGACCATAACTTGTCAACCATACATGGGAATTTCAAGTTCTTGGACTTTTTAGAAAGGTGAGAGCAATATCTACAACTTTTATGTTGAACAAATTTTCATTTGAAGCTTTTTTGGACACGTAATTTTGTGGTGAAAAACTTTCCATTTTTGGAAACTTTCGTTACAAGTCACTTTCTATTTTTGGCAATTTTCGTCCTGACTTTATTTTCTTCATTCTTGAGCTTTGACATGTCAAATGAAACTTGTTTCAACATGAATGAAGTGTATCCAACTCTCTCCCACCTCCAAATCCATAAAATCAAGCACAGTTGACCACAGTTGACTTTTCAACTGATAGATGAATTTGGCTATGCACTGATCAAGCTGAGCCCCAATCTTCTGATGAAATGGCTCAATGACGAAACCCTAGCCTCAATAAGATCAATACAAACATGAAATGATCCCCATATCCTTCATAGACCCCATCTCCTGCACAAACCCTGATTGGCCCAATGCAACTGATTAGGGTTGACCAGTGGTCAAAACCCTAATCTCAAGATAGCTGATCAATCTTCTTGAACTCCTTGGATGATATCAAAACCAAGATAATGATGATGTATCATTTCAACCAAGATCAAGCTCAATCTCCTTGAGAAATCCTGAAACCCTAATTCATAGCCCAATCCTCAGATGGCTAATGATCAGTCAATAAAACCCTAGGCTTGCATCTCCACCTCTTATCTTCTGACCAAGACTTAGGAGGATAACTTGCACAATGTAACCACATGATATGCAATATGCAATGCCTAATGACCTAAAAATGATATGCAATATGTTAAGCTAGTCCCAAGAGAGGAGGGCAAATTTTGAGGTGTTACAATCATGTTAAGGTGTGCCCAAGCCACCTCAACCATATCTTTATCCTCAAGTATCCCAAAGCATGGAGGATCATTCAAGACATCTCACTTACTCTCCAAAGCCCAAAATGGGTGGTGAGTCTCTATTGAAGATACATGAAGATTCATCTAATTACCTGAGGACCTCAACCCTAGTTCTTAACCCTTTTTGGCTTATACAAGTCATGGTTCACCTTGAGCCTTGATAATTCCATTAAGGAATCCTAAAATCCAAAGTTTTTCCATACCCTAACCCTAGGAATCACCTCAATACATCTTTTACATTTCAAAACCCTAATTTGACAGACCATGGTTCTTGATGAAACTTGTGGTCCAAGAAACCCTAGTTTGCGCATCCCTTGATCCATGGACTTGACTTATTTGATCATCCTATCCTACCACCACTCATTTACCATCAATTCAAGTCAATTTCAACAAAAATTCACCAATCAAACATCCATTTCATTCATGTTATAAGTACTTGGTTTGGTCATGGTTTTTGAACTTTCAAGGTATTTAATTCACATATGGACATGACATAAAATCACCCCACAAATATCCAAGCCTCATTTTACATTATGAAATGATCATATAAAGTCCTAACATCCATCATTGTACCTCAAAAATCAAGAAATCACAAAGTGGCATTTTTGGTCATGTTGGTTAGTCACATTTTGGCAAGAATGGCCTATGATTTGGTCCAAAGTCCATAAAGTTTTCACCTTGCAAGCTTTTCAAGATGTCCTTTGAGCCAAATGTTATAATTGAGTCCCTCTTCAACTTTGTTTCAAGGTTAAAGACCTAATTCATTGATCAAGGACCTCAATTATTGCTTTGGCCAAGCTGGTCCAATGGCCTAACATGAGCTAGAATCATGACCAAGACCACCACTTTACCACATTCCCATTTCCAAACCACAACTCCTTTTTACCTGGTTCCTTTTGAATTTAATAAAGGACATGGCAAAGAGTATTTGGCACAAGTTTCATGTAAAATGCACGAGCCAATTTGATTTGGCCCTAGTTTAAAATTTTGAAATCATCATGATATACAAACCAGACCTACATCATCCAGAACTTGCATTATGATTCACGAAGGTCCCAATCCACTTCAATCTGATTCCTTTTGACCTTTAACATATTACACAGCATATTAAGGCCCAAATTAAAGTCAATTAGGATGTGGAAAGTGTTGGTGTAAGCCCTAGAGGCCAATACTTTTGGTACTTATATCTAATTATTTATTAATAATAAAAGGCATTTTCTTTATTATGGTTGATTAATAAAGTCCCTAGAATAGATAGTCCGTTTAATGTATTAAGTGTGACTTAATCATGAGAACACATTAAAAATAAGGACACTATTCTTAAAGTATCCGTAGTCGAGCTTTAGTGTGAAGTGGGATAACATTAAAGCATTAAGACTATTATGTTTGTAGACTGATGATCACATCTCATGGATCATGGATAAAGAGTTATCAAGTCTTAAACATAGGTATAAATATTAGGAGTAATATTTATACCGGATTGACCCGCTATGAGAATACTATATAGAAAGTTATGCAAAGTGTCATAAGTTATTCTCATGGTGATAATAGTGTATACCACTCTTCGACCTGAAACCACTATGGATCCTAGATGTAGAGTCGAGTGCTTTATTGCTGATCCAACGTTGTCCGTAACTGGATAACCATAAAGACAGTTGATGGGTACTCCACGAAGTATGCTGAGGGACATGAGTGTCCTAGATGGAATTTGCCAATCCTGCGTAATAGGATAAATGTCTATGGGCCCAATATTGAACTGGACAAGGGTGACACGGTCTATACCTTGTGTTCAATATAGACATAAGGGCAAAGGGGTAATTATACACATAATTATTATCACAGGAGGTTTTGTCAGATCACATGACATTTTCGTGACTTGGGTAGCAGTGATGTGTTGCTAGATACCGCTCACTGTTTATTATGTTAAATGCGTGATTTAATATAATTGCCAACGCCGCGAAAACCTATAGGGTCACACACAAAGGACGGATTGATGAGAGATAGAATAATTAAGGAACATCGTAAGGTACGGTGTACTTAAGTAGAATACGAAATATGGTAAGGTACCAAATACTTAAGTGATTTTGGCATATTATGAGATATGGGCCAAAATGCACTTAAGTGGGCTTTTTGGCTTGAAGCCCACACAAGTGGTTCTATAAATAGAACCCCTTGGGTAGAAGCATTGTAACTCACTGAGACAGAAAACACAACTGAAGAGTTGGAATTTCGTATCTCTCTCTCACTCAAAGCCTTCATTCATAACAGCTAGCACTGCGATTGAAGGAATCCGTTCGTGTGGACTGAGTAGAGACGTTGCAATCGTTCAACGTTCGTGATCGCCCCGTGGATCTGTATCAAAGGTTTTGATCATTATCAGAGATCTGCACCAAAGGTTTGAATCGCCACAAGAGGTAACGATTCTATCACTGGTCATGCCCATTCGTAAGGATCACTATATGGAGAAATTTTTAAATTCCGCTGCGCCTTGGATGGCAATTCTCCTACAGAAAGCTCACCAATTTCAAAACCCGATCCATGTGTAATTTTTATTTTTTTTCAAAATGGTTAAAGTCCAAATGCATAACAGGTCACTCCAATGCCTTTGGTGGATCTTTTTTGGTGCTAAGTGTAGCACCTCAAATTTGCACCTATCATTGTACATACATTCTCATATTAGGTCATAACATAACATGGTCCACTGCATAACATTGCATTGTCCTATTTGCCTCAAGTGCAAGCCAATCAAGAGAATTAGGTCAAACTGGTCAGGAGATCAGTCAGTCAAGCAAGCAAGTGCATTTCTCAAGGAGCCAAGGCCCTAGGGTTGGTCCAACATGTTCACATGACTTGGGGATCCATTTGAAGTGTTTTGGTCAAGGATTGGATGTTCAGAAGTCATCAGTCAATGCACAGTCAGTCAGAAACCCTAAAAAGTCAACTGTTGGTCAACTGTGCATTTAATCAGTGATTTAATGATGGAAATTGGTTTGAGAGGTCTCATTCATGTCCATATAAGCCTCATATATCATGTCAAACACCACCATGGAAGAATTTGAAGCCAGATCAGAAATTTCCAAAAAAGGAAACTGGACCTGTAATTGAAACCTGCCAAAAATGGAAAGTCTTGATCCTCAAACTTACATCATGATACAATCTTCAAATGAATTTTTGCCCAACATGAAAGTTGAAGATCTTGTTCTCCCATTTCTAAAAAGTCCAAGAACACTCAATTCCCATGTATGGTTGGCAAGTTATGATCAATTCATTTTCAAAAATTCTTGAACTTCAAAAGGCCATATCTCTCAAACCATTTGGCCAAATTTGGTGAGGTTTTTTCCAACAAGTCACATTTGATCCCCTCTTTCCAAATATGTCATCATCATTCACCAAAACTTCACCAATCAAAATGGCATTTTTGGACTTGCATGAATTAATTTCAAGTGTGGTACAAAGTGAATTTGTGAGATAATCATTTCTAACCAATTCTACCAATCAAACATGTTCTGAAAATGCATTTGTGACATGAACCAAAGTCATTTTCATGCAGTACACACACCCATCACCTACTTGCTTGAAAATTGGCCAAAAGTACACTTTTTTACCAACTCCATTCCACATTTTCATGGACTTTGTTTAGTACCCTTAAACAGAGGATATAAAGATCATTTTCTGTCATTTGGAAACCCTAGCAGCAGCCATCTAACATACAGAATTCTCTCATTTTCTCTGAATTGCCATTTTTCACATTTTGCAAATTCTGCTCAAACTCCCAAAGGACTCGAGCTTCCCTTCATTGATTCATCACCTGGCCATCACTTGGAAGACATTTGGAGCATCAAAACCCAGCTGTAAGCAGCCCTGATTCGACTGTTTTCAAAAGCACTCTTCCATGGCAGAGTTGATTCAGAGCTAAATCGGTGTGTTTCAAGCCAAAGTTCTTCACTCATTCTTCATTTGGGACCTTAAAGAGCAACTGTTTCAAGCATTAAAGACCAAACAACATCCATTTCAACACTGCACTTCCAAATTGGTGCTTTTAGTTGCTCAGTTCCTTGTGAACTTTTGCTTTGCTTTGCTTGCATAAGCAATTTGCATTGAGGTATAACTTCCTAACTTCATGTAGTCTGGAAGACCTGGCCTGTTACTTGGCCAGGCAACTGTCTGAAGTCCTCCTTAAGAGGCAATGTTTGTGTATGTTTAATTTGTCCTTGTACATATTCAAAGACCTCCTAAGTGAAGAGGCAACTGGCAGAACCCAAGGGATAAGCAACCTATCCCCTGCTATTCTGTGTGTCATCTGCTTTGCTCACACCACTGTGTTGATGCATTGCAGATACAAACCCAAGATCTTGTACAATTGTACAGTTGAGTCAGTATCAAATGTGTAGAAGGGTTCCCACTTTCTGAACCCACACATTCTTGTCTTAAGCTCTCCCAGGCCAGGGATAAGAGCTGTGAAGCCTTATCTTCACTCACCTATCATCTGCTTCACCTTGGCTCTCAATGTCAAGGTTAAGAGCAACATCTACCCAGTTCCAGAGGTTTGTTTGTTGAGGTTGATATGACCCCTCGACTAAAACCTAACCCTTGTGTTAGCCCTTGTTTGCATATAGTGTGTGCTATCTGTGCTTGTATGTTTGTTTGACTTGCTTCCTGTGCAAGTTAGGGTTAGTTTAGACTTGCTTCCTGTGCAAGTTAGGTTTTGCTTGGCTTGCTTCCTGTGCAAGTTAAATGTGTGTGTGGCTTGCTTCCTGTGCAAGTCATGATTAGGATAGGCTTGCTCCCTGTGCAAGTTAGCTAGAAACCTTAACTTAGGGATGATTTGCATGATAACATCTAGGCTCGAGTCGTAGTCTCCCTAGTTGTGTCTCCCTCTGTTATCTGGTTAGGCTAGTCTTTTATCCCTCTGTAGGGGAACTACGTCGCCCTGATCCTCATACCAGATGAGGTACGTAGGCAGGAGATGAGCTGATCTCTCCGGGCGCCTTTTTCTTTTTGTGAGTGTGTGCTTGACAGTTATAGGCTCGAGTCCCCGACTCCCTATTAACTTGTTTTGTCTGTTGTGTGCTTGGAAGCTGATGTAAGTCCATCGAGTGGCATTTGGGTTCCAGTGTGGGTTTGTTGGTTCGGATGCTGATGTAAGTCCAGTGATTGGCATTCAGGCTCCACGTTTGCCTCTTTGTGTGTGTTTTGGTTCGGATGCTGATGTAAGTCCAGTGATTGGCATTCAGGCTCCACGTTTGCCTCTTTGTGTGTGTTTTGGTTCGGATGCTGATGTAAGTCCAGTGATTGGCATTCGGGCTCCACGTTTGCCTTTGCCTTTGTTTGTTTGTGTGCGTGTCAGCCGAGCTACGAATGCTCTGATTCTTCTCTCGTCCGAGAAGATACGTATGCATAGGATGCGATATCCTAGCGAGCATGTGTTGTTTCCCCAGTCCGAACTACTTCGACTCTGATGTCTATGCCTGATAGACTAAGTAGGCCCAGGACGCGACATCCTGCCGAGTCAGTCTTGTCTGTTTTCTTGTGTCTCTTTCAGCCAGTTTTTGTGTGTGTTTGAGCAGTGTTTTAGCAACCATTTTCCTTTCTATTGTGCGTGGATCCCGTCGAGTACGACGGATGCGTAGGGGTGCTAATACCTTCCCTTCGCATAACCGACTCCCGATCCCATTCTCTTTGGTCGCGAGACCATGTCTTTTCCAGGTTTACTCTGAGCGTTTCCTTTCCCTCTTTTGGGATAAATAACACACAGTGGCGGCTCTGTTGTTCTTGTTTTCCCGCCGGTTTTTCGCGTGATGCGACAGCTGGCGACTCTGCTGGGGACATAGAGAAGTTGACCTGTGCTGGTCCGTCTTCCCTGAGCGAGTCTCTCCTAGCGCTCTCTAGGATAGGGTTTGGTTGCTATTGGCTGTTATTTATTGCATTCATTTGTATACATGTGCATTTATCGTTTGCATTTATTGTTTGCATTAATGTTTGCATTCATATTCATCTGTTCACCTGGCTGGTTGTCTGTTTCTCTCTGTTGGGGTGGGAGTTACATGAGGTAAAAGGCCCAATACCCAGGCCATGAGTGAAATCTAGGATACTTAGGAATAGAGTGATTCATGGGAAGCGGGTGGTATTGCGCCACTTAGCGGAACATTGATATCACGAGCAGTTCAGACCCTGGTGGGACATTATCGTTACATACTTCGGGTGTGTATATGATGATGTTCTGCGAAAGGTTATTTATGCTGCGTTTCTCTCGACCTTACCCTGTCCTAGATGACACCCGTGAGTGGGGAGGGAATGATCATTATTACAGGTACAGTTGGTGACTTGTTGGTGACTTGTTGGTGACTTGTGATCCTGTTGGTGACTATTGGTTCAGAATTTTGGGGTCTCAGATGACTTTGGGTTTCAGATGAATTTGTGGTTCCGAGTTCAAGCCGAAGCTTTGATCCTGTGTTCTGAGAGACACAGCCAACCAGTCGTGTCTGCATCATTTGCATCATAGCATATTTATTTTTCAAAAGAAACGCAATAAAAAAGATACAAAAAAAAAAAGAGAAAAGGAAAAAAAGAAAAAAACTAATCCCTGCATGCATATCATTTCTCAGGTACATTCCAGAGCTTGTTCACTGATAGAGATGGCAACAGTCCCAGAGTTGAAGCGGAAGACTTGTTCCTACAGTTTTCACCGTAAACCTTTGACGCCTCTGATTGAGTTGAGCAACCTTATGACCAGTGGTAACCAGAAGGGGTTTGGTGACCAGTATGGAGATATTCTGACCCTGTTGAAGATGGTAGTCGATCCGGTGCCGTTGCAGACTCTTCTACAGTTCTACGACCCAGAGCTTCATTGTTTCACCTTTCAAGATTATCAGTTGGCGCCTACTCTTGAGGAATACTCCATTCTGCTGAGTGTCCCGGTCCGGTATCAGGTTCCTTTCTTGGATGTGCCTAAGGAGGTTGATTTCAGAGTTGTTGCCAGAGTTCTCCATTTGGGTATCAAGGAAGTCAGCGATAGTTGGAAGTCCAGTGGGGATGTTGTAGGATTGCCTTTGAAGTTTTTATTGAGGGTAGCTAGAGAAGAAGCAGAGAAGAGAAGTTGGGAAGCCTTTCATGCTCAGTTGGCCGTCATGATCTATGGGATCGTCTTGTTTCCGAGTATGCCAAATTTTGTTGACTATGCTGCAGTCAGTATTTTCATTGGAGGAAATCCAGTTCCTACTCTATTAGCTGACACTTACTATGCTATTCACAGTAGGCATGGTAAGGGTGGAGCTATCAGGTGTTGTCTCCCGCTTTTGCTCAGATGGTTCTTGTCTCTCCTTCCAGTCAGTGGACCTTTTGTGGATGCTCAGAGCACGCATAAGTGGACTCAGAGGGTTATGTCTCTTACCTCCTATGATATCAGGTGGCAATCTTACCGGATGGATGTGCGTAACGTCATTATGAGCTGTGGAGGATTCCGTAATGTGCCACTCGTAGGGACTAGGGGTTGTATCAATTACAACCCGGTTCTTTCTCTCCGCCAGTTGGGGTTTGTGATGAAGGGAAGACCGCTTGAGGCTGAGGTAGCTGAAAGTGTGTATTTTGAGAAGCAGAGTGACCCGGCCAGATTGGAGCAGATAGGGAGAGCTTGGAAGTCTATTGGTGTGAAGGATGGATCTGTCTTAGGGAAGAAGTTTGCCGTTGCTATGCCTGATTACACTGATTGGGTCAAGGAGAGAGTAGGAACTTTGTTGTTACCCTACGATAGGATGGAGCCGTTGCAGGAGCAACCACCTTTGATCCTTGCTGAGAGTGTGCCTGCGGAGCACTACAAGCAAGCCCTGATGGAGAATCGCCGTTTGAGAGAGAAGGAGCAAGATACCCAGATGGAGTTATACAAAGCCAAAGCTGATAGGTTGAACTTGGCTCATCAACTCAGGGGAGTGCGAGAAGAAGATGCTAGCAGACTGAGAAGCAAGAAGAGATCCTACGAGGAGATGGAGAGCATGTTAGATGCAGAACACCGGGAGTGCTTGAGGCTGCAGAGGGTTGAGGCCAGCTATCAGAAGAAGATCAGAGACTTGGAGAAGCAACTCAGAGATAAAGACATCCAGTTGAAGAAGGAAGTAGACTTGAGACAGGCATCAGAGAACCACCTTGGAGGAGAAGTGATAGAGCTTAGACGACAACTGAAGGAGAAGATCACTCTTTTGCCAGAATGTTCAGAATGTGACCTGTTGATAGACCAGTGTCAGTACTTGAAGACTCTCATCCCGGGAGGCCGTTTGTCTTAGCTTGTATCTTTGATATGTATGTTGAGAATCACCTCCAGGCTTGTTGGATGGGATTCATTGTTGTACTCCGATTGTTTGGATTTTCTTTGTCGACTTTGTTGTATGATCCTGTTACTCATATTGATGAGGTTGTTGGTTTCATCTTGTACTCATCACTTTTGTGTATGTTGTTTCTGTGCTTCTATGTTGTTCTTGCTGCAGGTTGCCATCTTTTGAGGATGACACAGGCTCTTTGAATGCCTGAGGAATGAACATATCATGTGCATCATACGCATCATTAGCACCATACTCATATCATTTTGCATAACAGGTGTTCTTGGTCGTGACTTCTCACTCTTGGTTCCTGTTCAGGCAGGATAGCTGATCAACGTCCGCACCGCTACTCAACAAGACTGAATCAACAGAGAGGTATGGATCAAGTTCAAGCTGAGTTGGCTGAGATGAAGGCTAACATGGCCCAGTTTATGAATATGATGCAAGGGGTTGCACAAGGTCAGGAAGAGCTTCGAGCCATGGTTCAGAGACAAGAGGCTGCAATTCCACCGGTCAACCATGCTCCGCCAGAGGGAGGCCCGGTCAATGATATCAATGTTGCTGCTGCTGTACCCATCAACAACTATGCTACAGGTGATGAGTTGGGGGGAATTCGAATCAACGGTCAACCTATTGTTCCAGATGCCGCTAATGCCAGAGCAGTCCGTGCCCCGGCCCGTAATCCTGCTCCGATTGTTGACAGACAAGAGGATATGTTCTCTCTGCTCAGTGAAGACGAAGGTGTTCTGGGAAGGGTTGATGAGAGGGATCGTAAAGTTGATGCCCTTGCTGAGAAGATCCGAGCTATGGAATGTCAGAATTCTCTCGGTTTTGATGTTACCAATATGGGATTGGTGGAAGGTTTGAGAATCCCTTACAAGTTCAAAGCACCGTCCTTCGATAAATAAAACGGTACTTCTTGCCCTCGCACCCATGTGCAGGCTTATTATCGAAAAATCTCTGCGTATACCGATGATGAAAAGATGTGGATGTATTTTTTCCAAGATAGTCTATCTGGGGCTTCTTTGGACTGGTACATGGAATTGAAGAGAGATTCTATCCGCTGTTGGAGGGATCTGGGTGAGGCCTTCTTGAGGCAATATAAACATAACATGGACATGGCGCCTAACCGGACTCAGCTGCAGAGTCTATGTCAGAAATCCAATGAGAGCTTCAAGGAGTACGCCCAGAGGTGGCGTGAACTGGCTGCTAGAGTTCAACCCCCTATGCTGGAGAGGGAGTTGACAGATATGTTTATCGGCACTCTTCAGGGTGTGTTTATGGACCGGATGGGGAGCTGCCCATTCGGTAGTTTTTCTGATGTTGTCATTTGTGGAGAGAGGACTGAGAGCTTGATTAAAACTGGGAAGATCCAAGATGCTGGTTCCTCTTCTTCTAAGAAGCCGTTTGCTGGGGCACCTCGTCGAAGAGAGGGTGAAACTAATGCTGTTCAATACCGCAGAGATCAGAACAGAAGTCAACGCTGCCAGGTTGCTACAGTGACCATTCCGGCACCTCAACCTCGTCAACAACAACAACAAAGAGTTCAACAACCGCAACAACAACAACAACAGCAACGTCCGTATCAGCCCAGACAAAGGATGCCTGATCGACGTTTTGATTCGCTACCCATGTCGTACGCCGAACTGCTGCCCGAACTACTCAGGTTGGGGATGGTTGAGTTGCGTACAATGGCTCCGCCTACAGTATTGCCTCCTGGGTACGACGCCAACGTCCGTTGTGACTTTCACTCTGGGGCACCAGGGCATCATACTGAGAAGTGTCGGGCTCTCCAGCACAAGGTCCAAGATTTGATCGATGCCAAGGCGATCAACTTCGCTCCAGTGCCTAACGTCGTAAACAACCCTATGCCTCAGCATGGTGGGCATAGAGTGAACAATATTGAGGGGAAAGAAGCTGAAGATCTGGTTGTTAATGTTGATGATGTTCAGACTTCTCTGCTAGTTGTGAAGGGCCGTCTGCTGAATGGGGGTGTCTACTCGGGCTGTGATGAGGATTGTTTGGGCTGTGCAGAATCTGAGAATGGTTGCGACCAGTTAAGGGCCGGTATCCAGGGTATGATGGATGAGGGTTGTTTGCAATTCAGTAGGGCTGTAAAAGATCGTGGGACAGTGTCAACTATCACCATTTACTTTAAACCGTCTGAAGAACGTGGACAAAGGGTCGTTAGTGCACCTGCAGCAAATGGTACCCCAGTTACCATTTCCGTGCCTGTAACCATCAGTGCTCCAACTACTATCGTTGCGTCTGGAAGAAGGGCTGTTGAGAATAGTAGAGCCGTGCCGTGGAAGTATGATAATGCTTACCGCAGTAACAGAAGGGCTGAAAGTCAGACGAGACCAGTGAATCAAACTCCAGTGACAATTGGTTTACCGAATAGAGTTCCTGCAACTGTTGGTCCGGCTGTGGATAATGTAGGGGGTCCAGGAGGTTTTACCAGAAGCGGTCGTCTGTTCGCACCGCAGCCTTTGAGGGACAATAATGCTGAGGCTCTCGCCAAAGCAAAGGGTAAGCAAGCTGTGGTTGAGGAAGAACCTGTCCAGAAGGAAGCGCCCGAGGGGACATTTGAGAAGGACGTGGAGGAGTTTATGAAGATAATCAAGAAGAGTGACTACAAGATTGTAGATCAGTTGAATCAAACTCCGTCCAAGATTTCTATACTTTCACTGTTGTTGTGCTCTGAGGCACACCGTAATGCCTTGCTGAAGATGTTGAATCTGGCTTACGTGCCTCAGGAGATTTCTGTCAATCAACTGGAGGGTGTGATGGCCAATGTGAGCACCAGGCATGGTGTAGGATTCACCAACCTGGACTTACCGCCTGAAGGGCGAAACCATAACAAAGCCTTGCACATCACCATGGAGTGCAAGGGGGCAGTGTTGTCTCACGTATTGGTAGACACCGGGTCGTCGCTGAATGTGCTGCCTAAGCAGATTCTGAAGAAGATTGATGTGGAAGGGTTTGTGCTTACTCCCAGTGACCTGATCGTTCGTGCTTTCGACGGCTCCAAACGTTCTGTGTGTGGGGAAGTTACCTTGCCTGTGAAGATAGGTCCTGAGGTATTCGATATCATCTTCTATGTTATGGACATCCAGCCCGCCTATAGTTGTTTATTGGGGCGTCCATGGATTCATGCAGCAGGGGCAGTCTCGTCGACTCTCCATCAAAAGCTCAAGTATGTCTGGAACGGTCAGATTGTGACCGTGTGCGGTGAAGAAGAGATTCTGGTGAGTCATCTATCCTCGTTCAAATATGTTGAGGTGGATGGCGAGATCCACGAAACCTTATGCCAGGCGTTTGAGACTGTGGCTCTTGAGAAAGTGGCGTACGCTGAGCAGAGGAAGCCAGGTGCTTCAATTACTTCTTACAAGCAGGCTAAGGAGGTTGTTGATTCTGGCAAAGCTGAAGGCTGGGGCAAGATGGTGGATTTGCCTGTCAAAGAAGACAAATTTGGCGTTGGTTACGAGCCTCTCCAAGCAGAGCAGAATGGTCAAGCGGGTCCGAGTACTTTTACCAGCGCTGGGCTGATGAATCATGGCGACGTCTCTGCAACCGGTAGTGAAGACTGTGACAGTGATTGTGATCTGGACAACTGGGTTCGCCCGTGTGCACCAGGGGGGTCTATCAACAACTGGACGGCTGAAGAAGTGGTTCAAGTTACTCTTCTGACAGAGTAATTTTCTGTTGTTTTGTCATTTTGCATGAAAATCCTACGATCTGCCCAAGGCGTAGTGATTCATTGTAGGGCCTCATCATGTTTTAATGATTATCATTAATGAAGGACATTTTTTTGAAATCAAACTTTGTGATCCCTGTCTTTCTATTTTTTGGTTTTCATCCTTTTTCAAAAACAATAAAAATGGCAATGTTTTTGTTTTTTGTGACTTTATTGAACTCTTTTTCTAAAACAAAGCATTAAACATGCAGAAGCGATCTTATGGCATTCACTATGAACAGTTCTGTTATGGCTCAGTATGATTTCGACAATCCCATCTACCAAGCTGAAGAGGAGAGTGAGGAAGACTGTGAACTTCCTGCAGAATTGGTCAGATTGCTGAAGCAGGAGGAAAGGGTCATCCAACCTCATCAGGAGGAGTTGGAGGTTGTTAATTTGGGTACTGAGGACGCCAAAAGAGAAATCAAGATTGGGGCTGCTTTAGAGGACTCTGTCAAGAGGAGGCTGGTTGAGATGCTGAGAGAATATGTGGAGATATTCGCCTGGTCATATCAAGATATGCCTGGGTTGGATACAGACATTGTGGTGCATCGATTACCTCTTAGAGAAGGATGTCCTTCGGTCAAGCAGAAGCTTCGTAGAACGAGTCCTGACATGGCAACTAAGATCAAGGAAGAGGTTCAGAAGCAGTGGGATGCAGGTTTTTTGGCTGTTACGAGTTATCCCCCATGGGTGGCCAACATCGTTCCTGTGCCGAAGAAGGATGGTAAAGTCAGAATGTGTGTCGATTACCGGGATTTGAATAGAGCGAGTCCGAAAGATGATTTCCCATTACCTCACATTGATGTATTGGTTGATAATACGGCTCAATCCTCGGTATTCTCTTTCATGGATGGTTTCTCTGGATATAACCAGATCAAGATGGCGCCAGAGGACATGGAAAAGACGACATTCATTACACCTTGGGGCACGTTCTGCTATAAGGTGATGCCATTTGGGCTAAAGAATGCTGGTGCTACCTATCAGAGGGCAATGACGACTCTCTTTCATGACATGATGCACAAAGAAATTGAAGTGTACGTAGATGATATGATTGCGAAGTCGCAGACAGAAGAGGAGCACCTGGTTAATTTGCAGAAGTTGTTTGACCGGTTGAGAAAGTTCAAACTGAGGTTGAATCCGAACAAGTGTACGTTTGGGGTGAGATCAGGGAAGCTTTTAGGCTTCATTGTCAGTGAGAAAGGGGTTGAGGTTGATCCAGCAAAAGTCAAAGCTATTCAAGAGATGCCTGAACCGAAAACGGAGAAGCAAGTCCGTGGGTTTTTAGGGAGGTTGAACTACATTGCAAGGTTCATATCTCACCTAACTGCCACGTGTGAACCAATTTTCAAATTGCTAAGAAAGAATCAAGCGATCAAGTGGAATGATGATTGTCAGAAGGCTTTTGATAAGATAAAGGAGTATTTACAGAAACCTCCAATCCTTATACCTCCAGTTCCAGGGAGACCTCTGATAATGTACCTGTCAGTGACTGAGAACTCGATGGGGTGTGTATTGGGACAGCATGACGAGTCTGGTCGAAAAGAGCATGCCATATACTACCTTAGCAAAAAGTTTACCGACTGTGAAACAAGATATTCACTGCTCGAGAAAACTTGCTGTGCTTTGGCCTGGGCTGCTCGCCGACTGAGGCAGTATATGTTGAACCATACTACCTTGTTGATTTCTAAGATGGATCCAGTGAAGTACATCTTTGAGAAACCGGCTCTCACCGGACGCGTTGCTCGTTGGCAGATGATTCTAACAGAATATGATATTCAGTACACGTCACAAAAGGCCATCAAAGGTAGTATTCTGTCAGACTACCTCGCCGAGCAACCGATTGAAGATTATCAGCCTATGATGTTTGAATTCCCTGATGAAGACATCATGTATCTGAAGATGAAAGATTGCGAAGAGCCTCTTGTCGAGGAAGGACCGGATCCGGATGACAAATGGACACTGATGTTTGATGGGGCTGTGAATATGAATGGTAACGGTGTTGGGGCAGTATTGATCAATCCTAAAGGTGCTCATATACCTTTTTCTGCCAGATTGACGTTTGACGTCACCAACAACGAAGCTGAGTATGAGGCTTGTATCATGGGGATAGAAGAAGCCATTGATCTGAGGATCAAAACTCTTGATATATTTGGAGATTCCGCTCTAGTGGTCAATCAAGTCAACGGAGATTGGAATACGAACCAGCCGCATTTGATTCCGTATAGAGATTACACCAGAAGAATACTGACGTTCTTCAAGAAGGTGAAGTTGTATCATGTCCCCCGGGATGAGAATCAAATGGCTGATGCCTTGGCTACTTTGTCGTCTATGATCAAAGTTCATTGGTGGAATCATGTGCCACATGTTGCGGTGAATCGACTCGAGAGGCCTGCGTATGTGTTTGCAGCCGAGTCTGTTGTGGTTGATGAGAAGCCGTGGTATTATGACATCAAGAACTTCCTCAAGACTCAGGAGTATCCTGAAGGTGCGTCGAAGAATGACAAGAAAACCCTGAGAAGGCTAGCTGGAAGCTTCTATTTGAATCAGGATGATGTGCTGTATAAGAGAAACTTTGACATGGTCTTGCTCAGATGCGTGGACAGACCCGAGGCGGACATGTTAATGCAGGAAGTTCATGAAGGTTCCTTCGGTACTCATGCCGGCGGACATGCAATGGCTAAGAAATTGTTGAGAGCGGGTTATTACTGGATGACTATGGAATCCGATTGTTTCAAGTATGCTCGGAAGTGCCATAAGTGTCAAATCTATGCTGATAAGGTGCATGTACCACCAAGCCCTCTGAATGTCATGAATTCGCCTTGGCCGTTTGCCATGTGGGGCATTGATATGATTGGGAAGATTGAGCCTACTGCTTCGAATGGACATCGCTTCATCTTGGTTGCGATTGACTATTTCACCAAATGGGTGGAAGCAGCTTCCTATGCTAACGTTACCAAACAAGTGGTTACCCGGTTCATCAAGAAAGAAATCATCTGTCGTTATGGAGTTCCGGAGAGAATCATCACTGACAATGGTTCGAATCTCAATAACAAGATGATGAAAGAGCTTTGTAAAGATTTCAAGATTGAACATCACAATTCTTCTCCTTACAGACCGAAGATGAATGGTGTTGTAGAAGCGGCAAACAAGAATATCAAGAAGATTGTGCAGAAGATGGTCGTTACGTACAAGGATTGGCATGAGATGCTGCCTTTCGCTTTGCATGGGTACCGTACCTCAGTACGTACGTCGACCGGGGCAACCCCTTACTCCCTTGTGTATGGTATGGAAGCTGTCCTACCTGTTGAAGTGGAGATTCCTTCTCTGAGAGTTTTATTGGATGTCAAGCTGGACGAAGCCGAGTGGATTCGAACAAGGTTTAACGAGTTGAGCCTTATCGAAGAGAGACGGCTAGCAGCTGTATGCCATGGACAGTTGTATCAGCGAAGGATGAAGCGAGCCTTTGATCAGAAAGTGCGTCCTCGAAGCTATCAGATCGGTGATCTAGTTTTGAAGAGGATCCTCCCTCCCGGTGCAGATAACAGGGGCAAGTGGACTCCTAATTATGAAGGTCCATATGTTGTGAAAAAGGTATTCTCCGGTGGAGCCTTGATGCTTACAACTATGGATGGTGAAGACTTTCCGTCTCCTGTTAACTCAGATGTAGTCAAAAAATACTTCGCATAAATTGACCCGCTGGACAAAAAGAAAAAAAGAGTCCAGGCAAAAATGGGCATCCCGGCGAACCAAAAAACAGAAAGGAAAGGTTCGGGCAAAAATTAGGGATAAAATGAAAAGAATTTGTACACCCGGTAAGTCGAAAACCCGCAAGGGCGACTTAGGCAAAAATGGGTATCCCGGTGGATTGAAAACCCGAAAGGGCGATCCAGCCAAAAGAGGGATTAAAGCGAAGACTACAGTCTGAGTTGTCTGTACTTCATCAAGCTTTGTCGTCTGCCATCTCGAAAGATGTGATCCGTCCAGTCATTCTTCTCAGAAAGCAAGGAGTTGGGAGGAAAACTGATGATCTGTGAGTTATAACAGAATTGGGAAATAGTGGATGCCGTGTTCACGTTGCCATTAGGATAGATTTTTCCTTTTGTGCGCAATTACCTCTTTCTAGGAATTGCTTCCCAATGTATTTGCCTTTTCAGGCACATTTTCAATCAATAAAAGTCGTTATTCAGATAAATGGCTCTTTTGTTTTTATTTTTACTGTTTTGTTTGCAAAAATGTCCGAATTTTTGATAAGCATTGCATATAAGAACATGAAGGCTAAACAATAGCTTGCAGGATGATGAAACATTTGAAAATCATTTTGAATGTTGAGGACACTTGAGCGTATCTTGTCCATGTATCCCCTGGGGGCATTTTGTTGTGCTGTTTTTCAGGATTGGCATCTGTGAGGACGTTTCCTCAGCAGATATTTTCCCCAAGCAAGTTTGGAAGCTATCAGAGCTATGTTCCCCTGCGGAGACGTCTGTGGATAGTGCCTTCTATTCCCCAACAGATCTAAGGATTGCCTATCCCCAGCAGGCCTGTATTTGCCGATTTCCTCCCCGAGTGAGGCAAGTTCATTGAAATTTATCTCCAGCATTTATCATATCTGTGGGCTGAAGGATATCCCCAGCGGAGTTTACCTTTCCCCAGCAGCAGTGCTATTCTCCAACATGAACGAGAAGTCGTTGCTCTCCTTGCAGAGTCTCCCCGCAGAGTTGGAGTACCCGATCAGTTTTGGCTCCCCAGCCGGAGTTTTTCATCATTTTTGCATCTTGCATGTAGTGATCATTGCATCCTCAAACTGCGTAGCATTCCCATTCAATATGGAGCATTACGCCATAGAAAAATTCAAACATATGCATTCATGTGTTAACCTAATCAGACAATATCCCCGGCAGAGGCGGATCATTTCATTCAACATCAGCACAGCAAGTCTGCTACAGTTGATCTTGACAGCATTCAGGATTGATATCCCCACAAAGGTTTATTACCTCACCCGTTGGTGACAGAAAGTTTGCTTCTCCCCAGTGAGACCCCCAGCAAGTGGTCAACCTTGCCTTGACATATCTAAGAAGTCGTTCTTGTGATACCGGTAAGTGTCATGCCAGCACCCGCGTGTGTTTCTTTGTTTGGTGTCGGTAAACACCATTGTTTCGGTGTCTGTAAACATCGGGTATTCTCCCCAGTCATCAGTAAATGTCTGGTCATCGTTTTTGGTGTCGGTAAACACCATTGTTTCGGTGTCTGTAAACATCGGGTATTCTCCCCAGTCATCAGTAAATGTCTGGTCATCATGTTTGGTGTCGGTAAACACCATTGTTTCGGTGTCTGTAAACATCGGGTTTTCTCCCCAGTCATCAGTAAATGTCTGGTCATCATTTTTGGTGTCGGTAAACACCATTGTTTCGGTGTCTGTAAACATCGGGTTTTCTCCCCAGTCATCGGTAAATGTCTGGTCATTTTTTGATGTCGGTAAACATCATCTTTCGATGTCGGTAAACATCGAGTCTTTTCTGCAGTCATCGGTAAATGTCTGATAATCCCCAGCTAGAGATCCCCAGTAGAATCATTGGTAAATGTCCTATCTGGTTTCCAGTTGCAAATATTTGTTTTTCCCTTAGTGAAGTGTTCCCCGGTCATCGGTAAATGTCTGGTCGTTTTTGGGTGTCGGTAAACATCATCTTTCGATGTCGGTAAACGTCGAGTCTCATCCCAGTCATCGGTAAATGTCTGGTTATGTTTTGTTTCCTTGTTGATAAAATCAAGATCCCCAGAAGTCGGCGGTAAACGTCTTGTCTGATTACACCACAAAGATTTTGTTCCTCCTCAAGTGGAGACGCCATCGGTAAATGGCCCCGTATGCTTCGATATCGGTAAATATTGAATGCCCAGTTTTATTCGCCATCAGTAAATGGCCCCGTATGCTTCGATATCGGTAAATATTGAATGCCCAGTTTTATTCGCCATCAGTAAATGGCCCCGTTTGCTTCGATATCGGTAAATATCAGATCCCCAGTTGCAGTAGCCATCGGTAAATGGTCGAGTTGAAGTTGATATCGGTAAATGTCAAGTTTCTTTGAAGCCACCATCGGTAAATGGTTTTGCTTCCTTTTACATCAGAGTTGTCTCCCAGCAGCCATCGGTAAATGGTCTTGCTGAAGTTGATATCGGTAAATATCAAGTTACCAGTTTCTAACCATCGGTAAATGGTTTCGCTTTTCTGAAGTTGTCAATTGCAGGCGTCATCAGTAAATGACGTGGTTCTTCTTGTATCATATCCGGCAGAGTGCAAATTTCTACGGTTCTTGGTATTCAATCCCTGTTTACCCTGAAGGTCTGACAGCCGTTGCTCTCATCCGTTCGGGTTCCCAACTGATTGAATAGGGGCAGCTGTAGCACCTCAAATTTGCACCTATCATTGTACATACATTCTCATATTAGGTCATAACATAACATGGTCCACTGCATAACATTGCATTGTCCTATTTGCCTCAAGTGCAAGCCAATCAAGAGAATTAGGTCAAACTGGTCAGGAGATCAGTCAGTCAAGCAAGCAAGTGCATTTCTCAAGGAGCCAAGGCCCTAGGGTTGGTCCAACATGTTCACATGACTTGGGGATCCATTTGAAGTGTTTTGGTCAAGGATTGGATGTTCAGAAGTCATCAGTCAATGCACAGTCAGTCAGAAACCCTAAAAAGTCAACTGTTGGTCAACTGTGCATTTAATCAGTGATTTAATGATGGAAATTGGTTTGAGAGGTCTCATTCATGTCCATATAAGCCTCATATATCATGTCAAACACCACCATGGAAGAATTTGAAGCCAGATCAGAAATTTCCAAAAAAGGAAACTGGACCTGTAATTGAAACCTGCCAAAAATGGAAAGTCTTGATCCTCAAACTTACATCATGATACAAGCTTCAAATGAATTTTTGCCCAACATGAAAGTTGAAGATCTTGTTCTCCCATTTCCAAAAAGTCCAAGAACACTCAATTCCCATGTATGGTTGGCAAGTTATAATCAATTCATTTTCAAAAATTCTTGAACTTCAAAAGGCCATATCTCTCAAACCATTTGGCCAAATTTGGTGAGGTTTTTTCCAACAAGTCACATTTGATCCCCTCTTTCCAAATATGTCATCATCATTCACCAAAACTTCACCAATCAAAATGGCATTTTTGGACTTGCATGAATTAATTTCAAGTGTGGTACAAAGTGAATTTGTGAGATAATCATTTCTAACCAATTCTACCAATCAAACATGTTCTGAAAATGCATTTGTGACATGAACCAAAGTCATTTTCATGCAGTACACACACCCATCACCTACTTGCTTGAAAATTGGCCAAAAGTACACTTTTTTACCAACTCCATTCCACATTTTCATGGACTTTGTTTAGTACCCTTAAACAGAGGATATAAAGATCATTTTCTGTCATTTGGAAACCCTAGCAGCAGCCATCTAACATACAGAATTCTCTCATTTTCTCTGAATTGCCATTTTTCACATTTTGCAAATTCTGCTCAAACTCCCAAAGGACTCGAGCTTCCCTTCGTTGATTCATCACCTGGCCATCACTTGGAAGACATTTGGAGCATCAAAACCCAGCTGTAAGCAGCCCTGATTCGACTGTTTTCAAAAGCACTCTTCCATGGCAGAGTTGATTCAGAGCTAAATCGGTGTGTTTCAAGCCAAAGTTCTTCACTCATTCTTCATTTGGGACCTTAAAGAGCAACTGTTTCAAGCATTAAAGACCAAACAACATCCATTTCAACACTGCACTTCCAAATTGGTACTTTTAGTTGCTCAGTTCCTTGTGAACTTTTGCTTTGCTTTGCTTGCATAAGCAATTTGCATTGAGGTATAACTTCCTAACTTCATGTAGTCTGGAAGACCTGGCCTGTTACTTGGCCAGGCAACTGTCTGAAGTCCTCCTTAAGAGGCAATGTTTGTGTATGTTTAATTTGTCCTTATACATATTCAAAGACCTCCTAAGTGAAGAGGCAACTGGCAGAACCCAAGGGATAAGCAACCTATCCCCTGCTATTCTGTGTGTCATCTGCTTTGCTCACACCACTGTGTTGATGCATTGCAGATACAAACCCAAGATCTTGTACAATTGTACAGTTGAGTCAGTATCAAATGTGTAGAAGGGTTCCCACTTTCTGAACCCACACATTCTTGTCTTAAGCTCTCCCAGGCCAGGGATAAGAGCTGTGAAGCCTTATCTTCACTCACCTATCATCTGCTTCACCTTGGCTCTCAATGTCAAGGTTAAGAGCAACATCTACCCAGTTCCAGAGGTTTGTTTGTTGAGGTTGATATGACCCCTCGACTAAAACCTAACCCTTGTGTTAGCCCTTGTTTGCATATAGTGTGTGCTATCTGTGCTTGTATGTTTGTTTGACTTGCTTCCTGTGCAAGTTAGGGTTAGTTTAGACTTGCTTCCTGTGCAAGTTAGGTTTTGCTTGGCTTGCTTCCTGTGCAAGTTAAATGTGTGTGTGGCTTGCTTCCTGTGCAAGTCATGATTAGGATAGGCTTGCTCCCTGTGCAAGTTAGCTAGAAACCTTAACTTAGGGATGATTTGCATGATAACATCTAGGCTCGAGTCGTAGTCTCCCTAGTTGTGTCTCCCTCTGTTATCTGGTTAGGCTAGTCTTTTATCCCTCTGTAGGGGAACTACGTCGCCCTGATCCTCATACCAGATGAGGTACGTAGGCAGGAGATGAGCTGATCTCTCTGGGCGCCTTTTTCTTTTTGTGAGTGTGTGCTTGACAGTTATAGGCTCGAGTCCCCGACTCCCTATTAACTTGTTTTGTCTGTTGTGTGCTTGGAAGCTGATGTAAGTCCATCGAGTGGCATTTGGGTTCCAGTGTGGGTTTGTTGGTTCGGATGCTGATGTAAGTCCAGTGATTGGCATTCAGGCTCCACGTTTGCCTCTTTGTGTGTGTTTTGGTTCGGATGCTGATGTAAGTCCAGTGATTGGCATTCAGGCTCCACGTTTGCCTCTTTGTGTGTGTTTTGGTTCGGATGCTGATGTAAGTCCAGTGATTGGCATTCGGGCTCCACGTTTGCCTTTGCCTTTGTTTGTTTGTGTGCGTGTCAGCCGAGCTACGAATGCTCTGATTCTTCTCTCGTCCGAGAAGATACGTATGCATAGGATGCGATATCCTAGCGAGCATGTGTTGTTTCCCCAGTCCGAACTACTTCGACTCTGATGTCTATGCCTGATAGACTAAGTAGGCCCAGGACGCGACATCCTGCCGAGTCAGTCTTGTCTGTTTTCTTGTGTCTCTTTCAGCCAGTTTTTGTGTGTGTTTGAGCAGTGTTTTAGCAACCATTTTCCTTTCTATTGTGCGTGGATCCCGTCGAGTACGACGGATGCGTAGGGGTGCTAATACCTTCCCTTTGCATAACCGACTCCCGATCCCATTCTCTTTGGTCGCGAGACCATGTCTTTTACAGGTTTACTCTGAGCGTTTCCTTTCCCTCTTTTGGGATAAATAACGCACGGTGGCGGCTCTGTTGTTCTTGTTTTCCCGCCGGTTTTTCGCGTGATGCGACACTAAGGACCAAAACCATTTGGTTGGTGCTAAGGACAAAAATGGTTTAAAATGATTGCAATATCCTTGTGTGATAGACTCTCCACCCAAGTCTGAGAGCTTTCTTGAGATAGGAGAGGTTGAGTAGTATTGGTCCCCAGGGAGCTTTCCCCGTGAAGGGTTGTACGAGAACCTAACTTTGTGGTAGACTTTTTTATAGGTATTGATGACCGTCGAGGTTTCAGCATAAGCATCCTTATCTTCATTAGAGTTTGTAACCTTAAGACCCCTTTTGTAGAACATTTAACATTGGCCAACCTAGACCGATGGTCACATAGTATAGGTCCTCGAGGAGCTTTCCCCGCGAGGGTCGATACGAAGATCTCATTTAGAATAGATTTCCTTGATGAAGCTGGCGCCTGGCAAGTAAATTTACATAAGCGGCAGACAGTCAAGGGAGTCAATGACTCAAAGGGCAGTTGTCTTATACCCAATTTCTCAAAATCCCTAGATCTTGCAAAGTAAGAATTTTGCTTCGAAATCAGTCATTATTAAACCACATTTCTCGTCACAATAATCCTAGATTTTGAACCCCATGCCTGAGTTTCATGGAAAATAATAAAAATCATTCATCCATCCATGCATTCATAAAACATGCACACATAATAAAAACTAAGCTCTTAGCACTCTGTTATTTAACGTAGGAAATACCAGACAATTTGCAAAGACAATCATGAACCCATCAAGAAAAAGCACTTTCTCCTTCAAAATTAAAGGTCCATACACCGATACCTTGAAGGTTTTGAGCTTTAGGATCACGTCCCTTAAAGATAATAAGTTTCGTATAACGTATAGCAACATTCAAGACCTCCTCACTAAAAAGGTTGATTTTGGAGCACTCACCACCTTAGCCCAATACTATGATGTTCAATTAAGATGTTTCACATTCCCTGACTTTCAACTATCCCCAACTTTGGAAGAAATTCAAAGGCTTATAAATTGACCGATCAAAAATTTCAATCCATTCCCCAAGTTGGAAGATGGATTCACCTTGTCCGAGCTAGCTCTAGTCTTGGGCATCAACACCAATGACTTAGTGGCCAATTGGGGACCTAAGGGTATTGGCAAAGGTCTTACAAGAAGTACCTAGAAGACCATGCTTGGAATATGGTAAAATAAGAGAGACTAGAATTTTGTAGTGAAACTTTAGCATTATTGATACATGGAATTATTCAATTCCCTAATATAGAGAATTTCATGGATCATTTGTCCATGAAAGTCTTCTTGACCAACAACCCAGTGCCATTTTTCCTCGCAGATTTCTATCACACTTTCCATACAAGGCATGAGAAAATAGGTGGAACATTTCACTATTGTGCACCCCTATTACAATTATGGATGAAGAATCATATGCCTCAACGAGGACCTTTTGCTTATAACAGTCTGTCATGGCCTCAAAGATTTGCTTCTCTCTCTTCCAGTTCAATCATGTGGTATAAGAGAGAATGGGAAACCAAGGAAGTCATTTCTAGATGCGGAGGGTTCCCAAATTTCCTCTAACAGGGACAGGTGGTTGCATCAACTACAATCCTATGCTACTTAAGAGACAATTGGGGTATGCAATGATGAGTCCTCCTAAAGATCGAGACTTCTTACCTTTCATCATTAACACCATAGACCCACTCAATTCAGATGTGAAGAGGGTAAAGAAACCTTGGATAAGCATAATCCGAATTGACCAAGAATAGGGAAAAAAGAACATCTTAGCCAAGGAACCTTACTTTTAATGGGTAAGAGAGCAAACTCTATTTGTCAAGATGTCTTTTATGTTTGACCCTTCATTATTTCCCTTGATGCCCGAACCTGAGCCCATCTTACAAGAAGATGTGGATAAGCTTACCAACCAGATACAAGAGTTAGAGTTGGAGAATGCTTAACTACGAGTTTAACTCAACCTCACCAAGCAACGAAACTTCGACTTGGAGGACAAGAGTAAGCTAGTCAGTGAGGAATTTGAGGTTAGCAAGAAGAGACTAACGGAGGTAGAAGGAAAGAGAGTATGTGTAGGTGGTTCTATACAAGGAGCCAATTCTGAGCTATACTTCCGCAATGACAAGTTGGATCAAGTATACCAAACTATCAAGGACCTTGAAAAGACTGTTGAGAGGTCTAACGCAATGAAGAATGAAGCCAGGGAGGATTATGAAGCCCAGATCCTAGATTTAAGTACCACTCTCAAAGAGTGCAAAGATCTCTGAGCCAAAGAGCATCTAGAAAGGGAGAAAGTTTATAGAAGCTTCTTGTGTGAGTAGTTCCAACATGGACAAGCTTGCGAGCAAATTAAGAACTTGAAGATGGGAATCTATGATCAAACCGATATAGAGTTGTAAAATGATTGCTAGTATTGGCAAGAGAGATTTCGTGGGGCAGAAGCTTCAATGGCTCATATGGATGGGATTATTAAAATCCTCCAAGTTCTCTATGAAGAATGGAAGAACAAGTATATGAACATCGTTGTCTTGACTAATTATGTCCTCCAAGACTTTCCTGACAAGTTGAGAGAGGATGATTTGATCATGTGCCCTGAGAACACCCCGGAAGAAGTTTATCATTTTGTCAAATTCTATAAAAAAAAGATAATGGCGGAGCTTATCACCGACATTCAAGCTCTCTGCCGATCTCAAGGGGTTACTTTTAGTGTTGATATCTAGTTTACTTGTTTGCTTCCGATTTTAAACTTGTGTTTTGCAACTTCTATGTACTTGTAACTATTTTCCTATCAAGGATGAATGAAGTTTCTTTGTGACTCAATTTGTGTTAGATTCTTGATTGCAATGTTTAAACGTTAAGTGTTTCTCGCACTAAACAACACGAATAACTAAGAGCTTTGTAATTAACAAACATAAAACACAAATATTCATGCATCATTTGCATTTTCAAAACCAAAAAAAAACTCATCATTCACCATTTCTTGATCAGAACCCAGCAAGATGACTTCCAGACATCATTACTACATGCACCGTAACCAGCAAGCTATAACCGACCAGTTAGAACAAAACCAAGTTGCCCTCTACGAGGAAGTGTCCCAGGTACGAGCACAAATGGGACAGTTGATAGAGACCATACAAGTTGTTTCTCGAGGTCAAGGTATTATGGAAAAAATGCAAGAGGAAATAAATCAAAGAGCCCATGTTGCCTATACTCCCATCCCTGCTGTCAACCCTCCTGTTGTGGAAAATAATTCGCCTCCCCATGGCAACGTTCCAGTCCAGATTCCTGTGGCACCATCCGGAGGTGTCCCTCCACATGTTCTTAATCCTTCCATCATAGAAATTGATGATTATCATGACGCCTTTTTCAGTCCAAGAGCGGGCTCTGTTTATGGCGGCTTTGGTCCTCCCGCCAATGAGGTAGAAAAGAAGGTCAAAGCTATTTAAGAGAAGTTGAAAGCATTTTAGGGCCCAACGATTTGGATCTTGACACTACCGAGATTTGTTTGGTTCCAGACATAGTTATTCCTGCCAAGTTCAAAGTTCCTGACTTTGAAAAGTATAAAGGGGCCAATGACCCTAGAACCCATATCTGAGCGTATTGCAAAAAGATGGCCGCTTATTCCAACGTTGACAATCTACTTGTTCATTTCTTCAAAGACTCCTTAAGTGGAGCATCTTTAGACTGGTATATGCAATTAGAGGGAACCCATATTCGGACGTGGAGGGAGATGGATAAGGCCTTCCTTAAACATTACCAATATAATACTTATATGGCACCCAACCACACTCAACTGTAGAACTTGACTCAAAAGTCCGAATATACTTTCAAGGAGTACGCACAACAGTGTAGAGAACTTGCAGCGACCCTTATCTAGACTGAATGGTTGGAAGCACGTCATCTAGTTTCTCCGATATAGTCTTAGCCGGTGAGAGGATCAAGAATATGATTAAAATGGAGAAGATCCAAAACTCTGCAAACACTTCTGGTGTTGTGAAAAAAACCCTTTGTAGCTTATGAAAGAAAAGGGAAGGTGAAGCAAACGAAGTTGTCGTGGTAAGAGGAAGAGTCCCAACTTATTGTGTCCCATATCAAAAAGTCGCTTCCGTAGTGCCAATTCAGCAAGTACAACCGTTTACAATTCCAATTAATTAACAATGTCATCAAGAACCAACTCAGAATCAACAACGGTATCAACAACAACGTCATCAACAACAACAATGTTTTCCACAACAACAACAACAATAATGTCAATGTAGACCCAAAAGTAGGTTCAATCCAGTACATATTCCCTACAATCATATACTACCTACTACGTGGTTCATTAGTCCAGTTAAGAGAGTTAGGACCACCATCAACGTTCCTTCCTCCAGGCTATGATGTTAACACCCGGTGTGAATTCCATTATGGTGCTCCCGGACACTCGATTGAAAACTGCAAATCCTTAAAGTATAAAGTCCAAGACTTAATAGACTCAGAGGCTATTACGTTTGCATCTAATGGCCCATATGTAAACAAAAACCCGATGCCACCCCATAATAAACTAGTTATAAATATGGTAGAATTTGACGATGGAAGAAGATTAATGTCCCGAGTGGACGAGTTGAAAACACTCATCCTTGATAATAAAAAATGTTTTGATGAAGAATGATTCATTTCCTGTCTATAGTGCCAACTGTGAGTACTGTTTGATCGACCCCTAACAATGTGAAGTTTTGAAGAATGCTATACAACAACTAATGGACCAAGGAATCTTTGTTGTAGAACGTCTACCCACCAATGGAGATGTGTCCACCCTGGAAATCCCATACGATGAAGCCTTACCTCTACTAATCTTGTATTATCTATCACAAATGACTATCTCCAATAATCCATTTGCTCCCATGGTGATAACAGTGCCAACGTTGTTCCCTTTCAATGATACGAAAGCAGTTCCTTGGATTTATGACTCCACTGCCTATATTCATGGATAAAGAGTGCAAGAAGAACCAACAACGTCTGTTGAGCCAATGGTAAATATAATTGGAACCGGAGGAGTGACAATGAGTGGGAGGATTTTCGCACCTATACCTCCAGTAATTGACGATGGTGGCCCTTCAAGTCAAGAAAAGGGAAAACAAATTGAAAACACATAGCAAAGGCAATATTCCTTACCTAACAATGAGGTTGAGGAATTCTTGCACATCATTAAATGAAGTGACTGTAGGCTAGTTGATCAAATCAATCAAACCTCGTCGAAAATCTCAATGTTATCTTTGCTCATGTGATTCGAGACACATAGAGAAGCCCTAGTGAAATTCTTGAAGGTCGCCCACATACCACAAGAAATATCTATTTGTCAGTTCGAGGGTATAGTCAACAATATCTCTGTATCAGTTTGGGTTTCAATGATGAAGAGTTTCACTCCAAAGGGAGAAACCACAATAGGGGCTTACACATTTCCATTTAATGTGTAGACATCATTTTGTCTAGGGTTTTGGTGGACATTGGCCCATCCCTCGATGTACTAGCCAAGAGCTTGCTGTCCAAGAGGACTATTGAAGGGCTCGTTATGAAACCTAGTAAGTTAATTGTGAGAGCATTTGATGGTTCAAGATGAACTGTGATCGGTGAAGTGGACCTACCCATCAAGATTGGACCTCACACATTCTTCATAACATTCTATGTCATGGATATATACCATAGTTATAGTTGTCTACTTGGACGAGCCTGGATCCATTCGGTCGGTTTTGTCACATTGATGCTCCATCAAAGGTTGAATTTCTTGGTCAACAATAAGTTAGTGGTTGTTGAGGGTGAAGAGGACGTTATGGTCAGTCACTTGGCATCTTTCTGTTATGTTGAAGGAGTAGGAGAGGTACAGGAAACCCCATTTCAATCATTTGAAGTTGTCAATGTTGAAATGGTTGTCCCTATAGGGGAAGTTAAAACTGTTGAACTTCCAATGGCCTCATTGAGTGATGCTCAGACTGTTATCAAGAATGGACACCCCGAAGGTTGGGGGAGGATACTAGAGTTTCCAGTCAACAAGGACAGTGCCAGCTTGGGATACTACTCCCAAAATTTGAAGAAACAAGCGCTAGTTGTTATAGAGGGACAAATGCCCCCGTTGTCAAATTTCTTTGAAAGTGTCGGACACCTCTTGGATGGCCAAATTTATGCTTTGGAAGAGGATGGTGTAGTTTAGGAAGGAGGATTATTTTACAAAAAGGTTAAAGGACAAGAGTTAACCAATTGGACCATATTTGAGTTGCCTGAAGTTATAATGTTCGAAAAGTAATTTTTCCTGTTTAATGTTTTCCCTTTAAGAAGAAAAGAACTAGTGCTTTACCCAAAGCATGGGGAAATCACTTTCATGGCCCCCGTTAAATTTTCTATCAATCAATTAATGAAAATTGTCACTCTTTGCATTCAAGTTGTGCTCACTGTCTTTCATTTTATTTTTACTTTTTTCACTTAAACCAAAGATGGCAATGTTTTCTTACTTTTATTTAAGTTTTCATTCATTTTTCTTCTTCACAAAATAAAAAGCATGAATCATAAATCATGCAGATTTCCCCTGATTTCCAATGATAACGACTTTTCTATGGTCTCATATGACTTCAACAATCGAATTAATCACTTCGACGAAGATGTTGAGGAAGATTGTGAGCTTCCCGAGGAGTTAGATTGACTGCTAAAGAAAGAGTCAGAGGTCATCCATCCACATGAAGAGTCAGCAGAAGTAGTAAACCTTGGAACTGAAGAGGATGCTAAAGAGGTCAGGGTAGGCTCAGCCCTACAAGAAGATGTGAAGACAAAGTTGGTCAAACTCTTACAAGAAGACTACATGGATGTGTTTGCATAGTCCTACCAAGACATGCCCGATCTCGATATTGATATCGTGGTCCACCATCTACCCCTCAAAGAAGATTATCCCCTTGTGAAGAAAAACCTAAGAAGGACTCGTCCCGACATGGCAATGAAGATTAAGGAGGAAGTACAAAAGCAGCTTAATGCAGGTTTTCTAACAGTTTCCAACTACCCTCAATGGATTGCCAACATCGTACCCGTACCAAAGAAAGACAGAAATGTACGTATGTGCTTAGATTATAGATATTTGAATAGAGCAAGTCCCAAAGACGACTTCCCACTACCTCACATTGATGTACTGGTGGATAACACAACTCATTTCTCTGTCTTCTCCTTTATGGATGGCTTCCCCAGATATAACCATATCATAATGGCTCCGGACGACATGGAGAAGACTACCTTCATCACCCCATGGGAAATTTTTTTATACAAGGTCATTCCCTTTAGCTTAAAGAACGACAGTGCCACGTACCAACATGCAATGGTAACACTCTTTCATGATATGATTCATAAGGAGATTGAAGTGTACGTCGACGACATGATTGCCAAGTCCCAAACTGAAGAGGAGAACTTGGTTAATCTAGAGAAGTTATTTGAATTATTGAGGAAGTTTAAATTGAGACTCAACCCCAGTAAATATACATTTGGGGTAAGATCTGATAAACTGCTAGGTTTCATCGTGAGCCAACGAGGCATCGAAGTAGACCCTGAAAAGGTAAAGGCCATACAAGTTATGCCTGCACCTAAAACTGAAAAGGAGGTACAAGGATTTATTGGGAGATTGAATTACATTTCTCGATTCATATCTCATCTCACGGCAACCTGTGAGCCGATCTTCAAGTTACTTCGCAAGGACCAAGTTGTCATTTGGAACGACAATTATCAAAACACCTTTGAAAAGATCAAGGAGTATTTACAAGAACATATGATTCAGATGCGTCTTATATTTGGAAGACCCTTAATCATGTACTTATCAGTCCTTGAGGGATCTATGGGATATGTCCTCGGCCACCACGACGAAATTGGAAGAAAAGAGCATGGAATATACTACTTGAGTAGGAAGTTTACCAATTGCGAGAATGGGTATTTAATGCTTGAGAAAACCTGATGTGCACTTGCTTGGGTTGCTAAACGCCTAAGGAAATACATGCTCACACATGCGATTCTTTTAATCTCCAAGATGGATCTAGTCATGTACATCTTTGAGAAGCCTGCTCTAACTGGTAGAGTAGCTCGTTGGCAAATGGCTTTAACTGAGTAAGACATCCTACATATCACTCAAAAAGTTATCAAGGGAAGTGTACTATCAGATTATCTTTCACATTAACCTTTGGAGGACTACCAGTCTATACGCTTTGTATTTGATGGAGCTTTTAATGCTCATGGCAATGGAATTGAGGCATTCATCACCCCCCAACCAGTTTTCACTTACCCTTCACTGCAAGGTTATGTTTTGAATGTACCAACAATATGGCGGAGTATGAGGCTTGTATCTTCAGCATTGAAGATGCGATTGATCTTAGGATAAAAATCCTAGAAGTCTATGGAGATCCAGCCTTGGTCATCAACCAAGTTAAAGGGGATTGGGAAGCCCGAGATCACAAGGAGCATATCCTTAAATTGATCCTGTACTTTTATGAGATCACATTCTATCACATCCCTAGAGAGGAAAATCAGTTGGCCAACGCCTTAGCAACTCTTTCATCCATGTTTAAGGTCAAATGGAAAAATAAACAACCAACTTTCCACCCTAACTACTTGTACGAGCAAGCTTACTATTTGGCCACCGAAGACGAAGTAGATGGCCACCCTTGGTTCTATGACATTATGAAATTCTAAGAAATCCAAGAGTATCCTGAGAATGCATCCATCACCGATAAGAAGTACCTTCGAAAACTATCATCCAAGTTCTTCTTAAGTGAAGGGGTTTTGTACAAAAGGAAATATGATTTGGTCTTGCCTCAGATGTGTAGAAAAAGTGAGGTAAACCGGATTACAATGGATATTCATGAAGGTTCCTTTGGGACACATGTTAGTGGACACACCATGGTAAAGAAAATTTTGAGGGTCGGTTACTATTGAATAACTATGAAGGTTGATTGTTACTGCCACATCCAAACATGCCACAAATGCCAAATTTATGCTGATGAAATTCATGTACCACCAGTACCACTCAATGTCCTTACATCACCTTGGCCTTTTGCCATGTGGGGCATTGACGTGATCATACGCATTTAGCCAACTGCCTCAAACGGACATCGTTTCATCTTGGTAGCTATAGACTATTTCACTAAATGGGTGGAAGTGGTCTCGTACGCAAATGTCACAAGATAAGTGGTGGTTCACTTTTTAAGGAAAGAAATCATTTGTTGTTATGGGATCCCCAACAAGATCATTAATGATAATGGATCTAACCTTAATAACAAAATGATGAAAGATTTATGCCAAAGCTTCAAAATTGAACACCATAACTTGTCACCATATAGGCAAAAGATGAATGGTGCAGTTGAAGCAGCCAATAAGAACATCAAGAAAACTATGCAAAAGATGGTGGAAACATATAAATATTGGCACAAGATGCTCCCATTCGTGTTGCATGGCTATCTTACCTATGTATGTAGCTCCACTAGGGCAACCCTCTTCTCTCTTGTGTATAGCATGTACGTAGTTCTGCTAGTTGAAGTAGAGATTCCTTCTTTAAGGATTTTGACTGACGTCAAGCTTGACGAAGCCGAGTGGGTACAAGCCCGATTTGACCAACTAAACCTCATTGATGAAAAGCACTTGGCAGCCATCTACCATGGCCAGCTATATCAAAAACGCATCAAGAGGGCACTTGACGAGAAGGTCTTTCCCCGAAGCCTCAAGGCCGGAGACCTAGTTTTGAAGAAGATTATACCGATTCATACTGACCCAAGGGGCAAGTGGGCGCCGAACTACCAAGGACCATACTTTGTAACAAAGGTATTCACTGGAGGAGCCTTAATACTTTTAACTATGGATGGTTAAGATTTCCCATCCCATGTGAATGTGGATGCAGTCAAAATATACTTCGCATGAAAAAAGAGAAAAGCCCGATAAGTTGAAAACCTGAAAGTGCGACTTATGCAAAAATGGGTATCCCGGTAGACTAAAAACCCGAAAGGACAGTCTAGGCAAAAATTAGGGATTCATGAAAGCGAGAGGTTGCATTATGCAAAGAATCTTCTATGCTCCTTGGTAATTTAATCCAATCATCTTTTTCTGAAGTAAGATCTGAGGACCTTCAAGGACATAAGGACTATAACAGAGTCAAAACTTGGTGGAAATCCGAGCTATTTCCTTTTCCATTATAGTTTTCCAATTTCTCTTTTGCAATCATCCTCTTTTAGGAATTGCTTCCTTGTACAAATCACCCATTTTTGGGATCATTTTTATCAATAAAATCAATTCCATCATATGTGCTCAATACTTTTATTTTTCCAGCTTTGTGTGTGAAGTGCAACTTTCTTTAGTTAACATTGCATTGAAAATTTCGGGGAAAGAGAACTTTTAAAGGGAAAACATCGAAAGTACTTCTCTTTCAAAATTATCTAAAGGCAACCATAGTCTAGCATGCTTGGTATACCTCAACATCTGAACGCCATAAAATCCTTTGGGTTCGGCCCAATCAACAAAATTAATTCCTTAGCAGGAAGATCCCTTGTAGTTGCACCAAACGCAAATTGAACATCAAAAGATCTAGATTTTGATGTCGTGAAGTCAGTTACACTTCCCCCAAGAAAATTTAAAGCCCAATTAACATTGGTATTCTTAACAAATTATACCCCCGCAAAGCCCAAATCATATTTGGCACAATTCACAAACCTTGCATTTGCATATTCCCCAATAGCCTGAGCATACATCAGTATTTCATATACATAACATTCCATCATGAGTATCCTCTTCAACTTACATTCCAATCTTACTCGAGAATAATTCATCAAATTTCCTACCTTCCCAACCGTTGTTAGGATTTCCCTTGTCAGACTTCGAAACTTCCCAACCGTTGTTAAGGATTTTCCCCAGTAGAGTCGACATTAATTCTCAAATTTCTCCCCAAGTAGAGTCAGGTATTCCATCCATTGCTATGAATTGTCGTTGAACTGTTTTGGTTCCCCCACACATCAAACATTCCAATCGTTGTTAGAAATTATTACCTTCATATTCTCCTCAAAAGAGTCAGGTATTCTAGTTGTTGCTAAGAATCATCATTGAACTTGCTTCTCTCCCCTACAGAGTCAAGTATTATAGTCGTTGCTGAGAATCGTTATTGAACTTGCTTCTTTCCCCAGTGCGAGTCAGGTATTCTAGCCTTTGCTAAGAATCATCACTGAATTTTTGTTTGTCCCCAACCAGAGTCAAGTATTCCAGCCATTGCTAAGAATCTTCACTGAACCATTTGGTTGCATCCCCAATAGGAGTTAGGTATTCCAGTCGTTGCTAGGAATCATCGATGGATTTATTTTTCCCCTTAGAGTTGGGTATTCTAGCTGTTGCTAATAATCGCCATCATACCTCCTCATTCTCTCAAGCGAAGTTGGGTATTCCAACCGTTGCTAGGAATCATCACTGAACCCAGAGGTTATCCCCATATATTCAGTTATTCTAGTCGTTGCTAAGAATCTTCACGGAACCTACGTGGATATCCCTGGTAGATGTCAGGTGTTCTAGTCGTTGCTAGGAATCGTCATTGAATCTATATTTCTCCATCAGAGTCTTGCATTCCAGTTGTTTCTAGGAATCATCACTAAATTTGTCTCCCTAGTCGTTGCTAGGGGGGTCACTTCTTTTACATGATTCTTATCCCCAGCGGATTTTCTTCCCCTACCTCTCTTCTTGGAATATTGTCACTAAACTTCCCTCTTTGAAGGGGTACTTATGCTGCATAACATACATCGCATTGCATATCATAATTATCATAACCATATTTCTCCCTATTAAAATCCTCACGTATAATCCCTTGCACATCACTTTATATCACTATCATCCCCGGTAGGGAAAATTTCCGGTTACTCTTTTTAGTATTTAAACCTCTTTTACCATGAATGCACGAGAAGCCATTGTTATCCACACGTTTAGGTACGAGAAGATAAAATAGGGGCAGTTGTCATACCCTCAAATTTACCCTACCTCCATATCACCCTCCATAACCCTAATTCATAAGCATACATTCCACACATATCATTTCATAAGCATTTATACCTAATGATCCACAATGTTCCACAAACTTAAGGAATGGGGTTCAATCATGAAGCCTCAAGACCCTCCGGCCATGTTGAGGTGTGCCCAAGCCACCTCAAACATATCTTCATCCTCAAGCATCCCAAAGCATGGAGGATCATTCAAAATATCTCACTCATTCTCCAAATCCCTAATTGGATGGTGAGTCCCAATTGAAGATGCATGAAGATTTATCTGGTCACCCAAGGACCTCAACCCTAGTTCTTGACTCTTTTTAGCTTGTACAAGTCATGGTTCATCTTGAGCCTTGATCATACCATTAATGAGCCCTAAAATCCAAAAAAAAAAAATCATACCACAACCCTTGGAATCACCTTAATACATCTCTTACATTTCAAAACCCTAATTTGACTGACCATGGTTCTTGATGAAACTTGTGGTCCAAGAGACACTACTTTTTGCATCCCTTGATCAATGGCCTTGACTCATTTGATCATCCTATACTACCACCATTCATTTATCATCAATTCAAGTCAATTTCAACAATAATTCACCAATCAAACATCCATTTCATTCATATTACAAGTACTTGGTTTGGTCATGGTTTTTGAACTTTCAAGATATTAAGATCACCTATAAACATGACCTAAAATCACCCCACAAATCTCCAAGCCTCAATTTACATCATAATATGATCATGTGAGGTCCTAACTGAAGCTAGCGGAAATATACCCGAATGTATCGCACGCTCGAACATACAACAGAGTTACCATCGAAATTTATTTATCCCCAAAGGGAAGGGAAAACATCGATAAACCCCAGGGAAAAGAGATATGTTGGGTAAGGAAGTCGGTTATGCAAGGGGAAGGTATTAGCACCCCAAACATCCATGGTACTCCATGGGAACCATTTTGATTTTTCTCGCTCGAATAGGTGTTATCTAAAGATTACTCGCGAAAGAAAAAGGGGAAAGGAAAAGAAATAGATAGAGTGCCCGGTGAGGATTAGGGTCGTCATGCCTACGTATCCTCATAGTGCAATGAGGAATTAAGAGCTTCGTAGTTCAAGGAACTAGAGGCAGGAGGTGGAAAGAGATGTGATCAAAGTATGGTCTTGAACCAAAGAATAATCTGATTTGAGCTCCAAAAGAGGATGAAAACGTGAACCCAAGAGTAAACAGGCATGAACCGACAAGTGAGGGCATATAGCACTTGTATCACTGTATAGGGTCAACCGAAAAAGAGAGGAATTAGGTGTTTGGGATAAGGGACAAACAACTCTTGGTTCACAAGGAGGTACAAGATGGAGCACAAAGGTATAATGTATTTGGCTCAAAGAATAAGGTGTATCACGTGGAATGAAGGAATGTAATGAGTGCATCGCGAAGATGAACAACATGAAGTGACCGAAGTCACAGAATAGAGTATCTGGTGATAAGTGACTGAAGAAATATTGTTTGAAATCGAAAGGTGAAAGTGTATTGGAATCCATAAGAGAAGCGATATTTCTACCATAGACGGAAATAGCTCTGATCGCGGTGGGGTGTTAGCCAAAAAAGGAAGGAATTAAATGTTTGGGATAAGGGCCAAACAACTCTAGGTATGAAATGCGGACTATTGGTTAGGCGTCCTAAAAGGGTGTATATGGAATTCCAAGGAAAGTGTATTTCGATGTCAAAAGACAATATGTCCCTGGGCGAACGGTTTATGATCGAAGGTAGATAGTGAATTGTGAAAGATATGAATGATGCCCTAAGGAGAAGAAGGAATAATTAGAAATATGCTCTCCAAGGATTCGCATCCTCATGCCTATGTATTCTCATTGTGAAATGAGAAAGTCATAGCAATCGTAGTTCGGAACTATGAGAATAGAAAGAAAGAGATTTGTAGTACTGGAATGCAAGGAGTAATGTATCACTTGCTGGGGAATTGGCGATTCGAGATCAACTCAGGATAGTATCTTGGATCCAAGAGAAGGATCAACTCTTAATCGAAGAGCAAAGTGGCGTGTTAGCTGAAAAAGAATGAATTAAATGTTTGGGATAAGGGCCAAACAACTCTCGATTGAAGAGATGGACTGTCATCAGGACGTCCTAAAAGGATGGACAAGGAGTCCAAGGAGAAGTATGATTGATCTCAAAAAGATGGTACTGGTTGAGTGAATGGAGAGTGATCCATGGGATAGAGAACATAGATTGATAAATAAGATATAGATAAGATAGCTCGCGAAGAAACTGGGTTCTCCTACCTACGTACCCTTATAGTGCAATAAGGAAATCAGACCTTTCGTAGTTCAGCCGACTAGGGATGAAAAGAAATTGATTAGAGGCAAGAAGAAATGGATGATTGAGATTGAAATGATTAGAATGGAGGATGAATAGAATGGAAAATGGAAAGAGTGGAGTCTTTGTAGTTGTTCTTGTAATGATGAAGACCTTATCAATCGTTAGATTCCAATTGCACTAAAGTCTATGAATGGAGGCGAATACGATGAGCGCTGGGTCATACGTCCCATACCCAAAGATACTCAGAATGGGGGTAGGAATACTCCAGTCCCACTCATTCTCCATTACTTAAGGCTTGTATCGTACAACTTGATTCATGATAGATTAGTTGTTGATTGTAGTCCTTGCTTTTGTTGTTTTTTCTTTTGTAGTGAGAGACTTGTCAATCGTATGATTAGAATCGTGCTAAAGTCTATGAATAGAGGCGAATACGATGAGCGTTGGGTCATACGTCCCATACCCAAAGATATTCAGAATGGGGGTAGGAATACTCCAGTCCCACTCCTTCTCTATTGCTTAAGGCTCGTGTCACACCCTTCTAACTTTGATTTGACAAGTCTTCAAGATGCCACCTTTGATGTGCTTGAATAATCCGTTGCTTGGTATGACTGAGGATGCCTTGATTGAAGTTCTTGTCTTAAGGCCTTGAGCTCCACAGCTTGGAAGAAAAGTCTTATTAAGTGACCAAGGGTCTTTTGGTCACTCAAATTAGACTGTGGGATTATACAAGTTCAAAGGATTTAATTAATCAAAATTGATTTTGATCAATTCAATCATGGGTTTTGCTTTGTTTTTAGGGAACTGGGTTAGGATCTAATTGAAGTTAGTAATTGTTAGAAACTACCCTAAGGGATCATGCATTAGAAATTTGATTAAAAATTCTAAGTTGGAAGTCCTAAGGGAACATGAGCAAATTGGTCAAAAGGTTGATTAAAAGTCCTAGGTATAAGTCCTAAAATTGTAAGGAAATTATTAAAGTCCTATGTCACATTCTAATCCTAATGGGATCATGTCATTCTATCACTAAAATAAATAAAAATAAGCCCATAAGGGCAAAATGGTCAATTGCAAAATATGTCTAATTCTATGGTCCAAAGTTCATTAAGTCCTAATGTAAAATGGTATTGTTCTAAGTTCAATCAAAGGTTAATTGTTTCTAACTAAACCTAATAAAAATTCCTAATTAAAATTCTAAGGAAAAACCTAATTAAATTTCTATTTAAAAGTCCTAATTAATTCTAATGAAATTCTAATTAAATCCTAATATGCTAATTAAATACTAAAATCAAGATTCATTAACCTAATTAAGCTAACAATCTAATTAGCATCTAATATTATCCTAATTGATCTAATTGCAAAGAAAAACAATTAAGAAAAATAAAAGAAATGTAATTAAATCGGGAGGTGTGAAATGGAAAGGGTGGTATGAACTGGATTCTGGTTATTGGGCTGCAGGATGAGCCCAACGTAATTTTTTGTGCTGGAAGCAATGTCCAAAAAAGGGTGGTGTGAAACCGAAAACGGACATGGGCTGCGTCTGAGCCCATTACCATTCCAAACGTTCAAAAAAGGGGTGTATGCATGAAATGTGAGGTGAATTAGAAAAATAGGCTAATGGGCTTGGTTAAGCCCGGTTCCAATTCTTTCCATAGTCATTAGGGGTGTGTCATTGGTACAGGGCGTATGATAAGTAAATCCATGGACCTAACCAAGACTGAGCCCAAATCTCTCTCTTCTGTTGACTTGTCTAAGTCAACAGAATTCAAAATGAAACCCAAAGCGCGCGCTCATCCTCACCTCCATCTCACCGTCCGTTCGTCGTGACTCACCGCATCGGCGGTCGTCGGCGGCGCCGGTGTTGGCTTACAGACTAACTACCACTACCATTAGAAGCACAACGACAAGCTAAGCACGAATATGGGGATGGAATTGTGAAACAGTCTTTGTATTAGTCGAATCGAACAGCTAAATGGAGGAACCCTAACTATCTATAAGTTAAATTAAATGGTGCTCGGTGCCAATCAATCCCTAATACTATGGGGCTTCTACTCCCTAACCTAGGTACTACATCTTAGCGAGCTCAGAGCAAGAAAACGACATTGAATGGAAAATGACATACCGGAGAAGATGATCGAAAAATCCACCGGTAAGTTTCCTAAGCTTAATTCTTTCTTCTTCTTCTTCTCTCGTCTCTTTCTTCTTCTTCTTCTGAACTAGAACAGTGAAAAGAGGATTTAGTGGCTTAGCTCAAGCAAAATTGAAGCTTCAATGACTTCTTTGAGAGATAAAATAGAGCTCTGGTGAGGGTGAGGGAAGAGATTGCAAGAGAGAATGCACAAATTAAAATGGATTTTCCAGGGGCCTGAAACTGTGAATGATGAGTTTCTTAAATAGAGCTTAAGTTTGGAAAATGTTAGCTTTGGATTTAGGTATGGAGTTGGTTAGATATGGTTAGGAGTTAGTTGGACCTGACTCACTGAGTTAATTGAAAACTCAGTTGGTTAGTGAGTGATAAACTCAGTTAGTTATGTTAGTTTAGGTTGATTAGTGAATGAGTGAACTTCAGATTAGACTAGCTATTGCAGGTTGGAATTAGACTGAAGTTATGGAAATGATTTTTAGTGGCTTGCTGCACTTGTTGCAGGTTGGACCTAAGTGACTTTACTTTTTCCCTTTGAATTGATGAATAGCTTGATATGTGAATGTCAATAACTTTGGTACATAAACTTGGTTCAGTGCTTCACAAGCTTTATCCCACTGCTGGTATTCAATTCCTTTTCCCTTACATGTTTCTTTTGTTGTAGCAAGCTTGAGTAGATTTGGCATATCATCTCAACTCAAGGTTTAGCCATGGTAGACTTATTGATGCAAGCTTGTGGATTGCTTGGCTTTGAGGTGTGCATACCATTATGATGAAGATGCAATGCTGCTATGTCCTTGGTCTTGCCTGCTATGTTGGATCCTTTCTCAGTTCAGCAGGTGGTGAATGGCTAAGCATGGCTTGATTTTTTTACTGAAATGCAAGGTAAAAGCCATGTGTTTGAGTTGGCATTGATTGGTTATGTCCTGCTGTACAGGGGAATGCTTACTTGGCTTTTTTGCTCATGATGATCCTTGTTGATACGCATGGCCACTAATAGATTTTTCTTGTGGACATTGCAACTGGTGTGCAATCACAGGTGAAGCAAGAGCAAGTCAGGTGAAACAAGACATTGGCTCCTCAATTCAGATGGCTTGGTGTTACTAGCAGGTCAAGGTCTCATTGCTGCTGTTGATGATGATGACATGATGAGCTTGATGATTCCATTACAGTTCAGGACAATGGTGTGGAATTTCAAAGTCTGGTTTGCTCCTCATATTCCATCATCTCATTGAACTATTTCCATGATGATTGATGTGGTATGTTTTCCCAAACTCCAACCTGACCAAAGTTCCTGCAGCATGTTAGTGGGCTCTTTGGTCTATGCTGCATGTCAATAGCTTCCATTCAGTGGCTAATCCCAATGTGATTTTACACTTGGCAGATGCATTTCCATTGTAACATATAGATGTGGTAATAGTAGGCATTGCCCTCACCCATAGTTTGGTCTGTAGGTTTGCCATGAAGCTTGCAACAGGCTCAATTTGGCTTTGTGAAGGTTGGTGGTTCTGTGAACCTTGATCAATGGTTCAGGTGGTGCATTGCTTCTGTTATGCTTTGGTCTTGACTTGGTTCCATGGCCTGTTGGATTAACCATGCTTTTGGCCTGATGCAGGACTTATGGTTTGAGTTGAAAATATGCAGGACTTTCAACAGGAGCAAGTTGATTGTACATTTGGCTTAGTGCAGCAAGGCCTTAATGCAAGACCAATAAGGATGTGTTTCTTGTTGCAGGCTGTAGTTTTTTCCCTGTTGTTTGATGCAGATGCAGGTTTTGTGACAGGGTTGTACCTTTGTTGCGATGGAAAAGATGGAGTGTGCTTGCACACCAGCTATTGCTACTCTATTGTGCAGGCGGGTATAACAATGTATTTGCAAGGCAAAGTTGAGTGATGGTAGGCTGCTTGGCATTAGGTCTTGCTGGCTTTCCCTTCTACACACTTGTGGTTTTGATCAAGACTTATTAGCAACATGTTGTTTCAAGACCTATTGGCAACATGTTAGTTGAGACTTGGCAAATGCAGCAGGACAAAGTAAGAAACTCCAAAGTTCAAGACATGACCAAGTTAGCATTAAAGTGAAGAAAACAAATCCACATGGAAAAAACAAGGTCAACATAGACATGGAGCATGGAATAAGGGTTAGGGTCAGTCCTTTGGTGATTAGGAATGACTAAGGACCTAGGGTTGACTTTGGTCAAAGTTGACCAAAAAGTCAACTATTGACAAAAGTCAACAATTTGCAAAAATTCATTTTTTTTGTGTTTTCTTGTAAATGGACAATGGATTGATGATTAGGGTGAAAATTAGGGTTTTTGGGTTTTGGGTTGACTTTGGTCAAAGTTGACCAAAAAGTCAAATGTTGACCAAAATCAACAATTGGTCAAAAAATGCCAAGACTTGTACTTTTTGTGTAGAATCAAATGTGATGGTTTAGAATGGCAAGAAATAGATTGAAATGGACTAAAAATGATTTGAAATTGGTTTTACAAGTGGTTTTTTCTTTGACTAAAATGCTTGATTTTGAAAAAAAAATAACTTGACTGACAACATATGTTAATGAGGCCATGAAATGAGGGTATAAGACTAGGGTTTGAATGGGATGTCCATGAATCAAATGGCATGATTAGCAATGGCTTGTGACACAAGAAGACTGGTGGTTTGGATGACCAAGACCATAGGTGTATCAACAATCACATGAGCAATATCATGACTTTAGGCCAAGACCCATACCCATAGAAGACCAAAGTAGGGTTAGGCTAAACATATTGATAAAAGGTGAAGATTGAGGGGTCATGGATGCACAGTTAGGCCACCAAGTTCATCTGATTCACCATCTCCCAGGTTAGGGTTTCTCTGAGGTTTACCCCTCAAGCAAGTCTTTTGAATCAGGCCATAAGCTCCAACCCTCAGTCCTCTAGTGTGTGAACCTGCATTAGGGTTTTGAAGGCCAAGACAAGGCCTATGGAAGCTCCATGAGATCATGTCTTGAGGAATTAGGGTTTTGAAGACCCTAGAAGATTTCTTGGTGAAGCTTTGGTTGAAATCAAACCTTCAACACCATCATTAGGGTTTCACATCCCCCATGCTGGTGACATGGTCCTTGGGCTTTGATATCCACACAAGCCCTAGCTTTATAAGCCCAAGTTTCTTCAGAATCCATGAGGAATGATGCATGTGGGTGAATTATGAATGTATGCAAGTGATCTCCTGATCAAGTGATTGGACTAATATGTGAGAAAAGGGAAAGGCAAATTTTGGGGTACAACACTAACATCCACTATTGCACCTTAAAAATCAAGAAATCACAAAGTGTCATTTTTAGGTCATGTTGGTTGGTCACATTTTGGCAAGAATGGCCTATGATCTGGTCCATAAATTTTTTTCCTTGAAATCTTTTCAAGACCTTATTTAAGCCAAATGTCCTAATTGAGTCCCTCTTCAACTTTGTTTCAAGGTCCAAGACCTAATTCATTGATTAAGGACCTCAATTTTTGTATTGGCCAAGCTGGTCAAATAGCCTAGCATGACCTAGAATCATGACCAATACTACCATTTTACCATATTTCCATTTCCAAACCATAACTCCTTTTGACCTGGTTCCTTTTGCATTTGATTAAGGACATGGAAAAGAATATTTGGCACAAGTTTCATGCAAAACGCACGAGCCAATTTCATTTGGCCCTGGTTCAAAAGTTGGAAATCATCATGATGCGAAACCAAACCTACATTAGCCAGAACTTGCATTATGATTCACCAAGGTACCAACTCACTTTAATATGATTTCTTTTGACCTTTAACATATTACACAACATATCAAGGCCCAAATGAAAGTTAATTTGGATGTGGAAAGTGTTGGTGTAAGCCCTAGAGGCCAATACTTTTGATACTTGTATCGAATTATTTATTAATAATAAAAGGATTTTTCTTTATTATGTTTGTTTAATAAAGTCCCTAGAATAGATAGTCCATTTAATGTATCAAGTATGACTTAATCATGAGATCACATTAAACATAAGGACATTATTCTTAAAGTATTCGTAGTCGAGCTTTATTGTGAAGTGGGATAACATTAAAGCATTAAGACTATTATGTATATAGACTGATGATCATATCTCATGGATCATGGATAAGGAGTTATCAAGTCTTAAACATAGGTATGAATATTAAGAGTAATATTTATACTGTATTGACCCGCTATGAGAATACTATATAGAATTTTATGCAAAGTGTCATAAGTTATTCTCATGGTGATAATGGTGTATGCCACCCTTCGACCTGAAACCACTATGGACCCTAGATGTAAAGTCGAGTACCTTATTGCTGATCAAACGTTGTTCGTAATTGGATGACCATAAAGACAGTTGATGGGTACTCCACGAAGCATGCTAAGGGAAATGAGTGACCTAGATGGAATTTGCCCATCCTGCGTAACAGGATAAATGTCTATGGGTCCAATATTGAACTGGACAAGGATGACACGGTCTATGCCTTGTGTTCAATATAGACATAAGGGAAAAAGGGTAATTATACATATAATTATTATCACAGAAGGATTTGTCAGATCACATGACATTTTTGTGTCTTGGGTAGCAGGGATGTGTTGCTAGATACTGCTCACTATTTATTATGTTAAATACGTGATATAATATAATTGCCAATGTCGCAAAAACCTATAGGGTCACACACAAATGACGGATTGATAAGAGATGGAGTAACTAAGGAATACCGTAATGTACGGTGCCCTTAAGTGAATTATAGAACATCGCAAGGTACGATGTACTTAAGTAGAATACGAAATATGGTAAGGTATCACGCGCTTAAGTGATTTTGGCATATTATAAGATATGGGCCATATACACTTGAGTGGGCTTTTTAGCTTGCAGCCCACATAAGTGGTTCTATAAATAGAACCCTTGTGTAGAAGCATTAGTGCAGTTGCAATTTTGTTTCTCTCTCTCTCACACACACACACTCAAAGCCTTCATTCGTAGCAGCTAGCATTGAGATTGAAGGAATCCGTTCGTGTGGACTGAGTAGAGGCATTGTCATTGTTCAACGTTCGTGATCACTCTGTAGATCTGCATCAAAGGTTACAATCACCACAAGAGGTAACGATTCTATCACTGATCATGCCCATTCGTAAGGATCATTAAAGGAGAAATTTTAAATTCCGCTGCGTTTTGGATCGTCCTTCTTCTTCAGTGGTATCAGAGCCACTTACGAAACCATGCATCTGATAGTTGTTTATTTTCTGTAATTTTTGTATTAATATGATTAAAAGACAGAATGAAACAAAGAATAAACGAGTAATTAAATTGAGATCGATCAAGTTATATATATGATATAAGTAATCCTGATGCAAAATACAGTATATATGATATACTGTTTCTATTTTGTTCATTCAAACACTTAATGATTGTTTTCCTTTGAGCGATCAATGGTCGTTTGCTTCTTGATCCGACATTAGTATGGTGAAGCAATGACGTACTCATCAATCATACTGAATCAACAATCGAGATGTGTTTGACGGTCTGAAATTGGTGCATTAGGGTTAATGACGGCACAAGGGTTGTGTTGTCAAAGAGTTATGCATTAGGGTTAATGACGGCACAAGGGTTGTGTTGTCAAAGAATTATGCGATTAGGATTGTGACTGCGCAAGAGTTGTGCTTTAAAGTATCAAGTGTTGATGTGAAAAACGACGTCGATTTCAAATGAATTGTTCTTTAAATTTTTGGCCAGGGGTGCTACCCCTTCAACCCCGCAAGGGGCGCTGCCCCCTTGACCCCCGTCCGCTGAACGGTCAGCGGAACCACCGTCCGTTGACCGGGCAGCGGACCCCCGGCTAACTCTGCGTAGTGTGATCGGTTGCCGAAATTTAATTTGGTTTTAATAAATTAAAAGAATTAAAATTAATAATAATAATGTGTTTATTATTATTGTCTTGTGGTGATCGGTTATGGCCTTAGTTTTCCTTTATTTTGTTTTGGGTTTTAAAATACAACCTGCGTGTCGTGCCTCTCTTTTAATCTCTTAATGTAACTTCTTTTCTCATCTCACTCCCTCGTATGTAAAATGAGTTTCTTTTATGTAATGTAATGTTATGAAGAAAGAGAAGAATTCAATATCAAATGAGGACAACCTTGAAGATCTTGCTTGGAGAAGCTTAGATCGTTATTACGTTAGCTTAGGTTCTCTCATTGGCTTGGGAGAACAATTGCGCTAAGGGCCATAACTGTTTCATTATGTATGTATGTTGATGCATGTGAATGTATGTTGATGCATGTGAGAGACGATTTATATGATAAATAAGCCGGTGTGATCAGAATAGGTCAAACTAGTATCGGATAATGTAGGTTTCGCCTACGCGAGGTGCATGTTCTATATTAGTAAGGTCCGATGGGATAATAGTAATATCCAACTGTTAAAACAATAGGTCAAACTTAACTAAACAAATTATAATAAGATTATATATGTTTAGAAGCAAGAGTTGGAAATGATCCATGTGATGGATTGGAATAAGGAGTTATTCACCCAACTAAAATATTCGAGAGTTGTATTAGATACTGTAGCGGGGTATTCGTTACCATTAGAGATATTGACTAAATCCAAGGTAAACCATACAAGTCGAGTCGCCACCGCACTTCTATTTATCCAAAGGAATGGTTAGAAAGCGAACAAAAACCTTAAGGTTTTATCGAATCAAAAACTAGTAAAAATGTCAGAGATCTGGGTAAGGGGGTTGGTTATGCAATGGGAAGGTTTTAAGCACCCAAAACATCCTAGGTACTCCTAGGGAGCCCTTTTCATAAGTGTTGTTCTAGTCTAAAGGGTATAGGTATATCTAAAGTACTATTTACTGAAAGGAAGGTTAAAAGAAAATGACTCGCATGGATGTCGCATCCACTGCCTACATATCTCATCTGAGTATGAGAATCAGAGTCTTCGTAGCTCAGCTACCTATGGGTTAAAGAGAAGTGTGCTCGGTAAGACTTCGCGTCTTATGCCTACGTATCTCGTCTGGAATGAGAATCAGAGCAAAACGTAGTTTGGCTAACTAGGGGTTAAGGATTGTCATCTAAACATGAACTTACAAAAGAGGACACCAACTGTGTCAAAGGAGGGTGGGCAGTGTGTTCAACGTCCTAGTAGTAGGTATCGCAGCTCGCTGAACCGAGTCTTAGGCAGTTACCTCTTTGCAATAGAGCGGACTGACATGCCACAAGATCGGAGACGCACGGAAGGTTTAAAAGTGGGGAAGCTCTGCTCTAGAGATGTCATCCAATATGGACCTATGTGTTAGGATTTACAAAGGGGAACATCTACCTAATGTTAGCATGCAAAGAATAAGAGAATTCTATCTATGTTATCATACAAAGGGTTCTACCTAATGGGTGCTACCTAAACGGAACAAGAGTCGACGGATGGAGCGCGGAGAGGAGTTACGGATAAGGGTAGATGGAGATACCGGAGGCAATCGACTTATAGGTAGATGGTGATGCCTGAGGCAATCGACTTACAAGAGGATGGATGAATGCGTGTTGGTTCTGTTAAGTTTTGAAAATGATTACTCGATGTTGGATCGAGCTTTTGATCTTATTTTGAAATGGTTATCGGATGTTCGTTTTAATTCTTGTATTAACAGGTGACTAAAGAAATAAATAAATAAATATTATACACTTTATGGGAGAGGGCTACATTTGTTATGAATGGGGATTGTTCATGGCAAACAAACAATAAGAATATATGCCTCATACATCATACAAGTAGGCAACAGTTATCAATCAGATCGGATAAATAAACAATATATAATCAAACCAAAGAATCAAATAATGGAGCATTTAAAAAATGCATGGGAGTATGAACATGTTAAATAATCAAGCAATAGAAAGCATGAATGAGAGAAACAAGTAAAAAAGATAACAGATGAATCAAATAGATGAAAATATGCACACGAAGGGTCCACCGAATAATTTAATCAGGAAATGAGGTAAGGACCAAATAAAATCAAGGTAAAAGGCCTCTAATACATGGCATGTGAGATGAACGAGGGAGGATCAAAAGATCTCTTCAATTGCCATAAGCAATCCCTAAGTCAAACATTGATCATAAAGAAGTCAACTGAAAATTCAAGTCAACTTAAAAAAATAACAAATAAATAGCAAATTAATCAAGAAAATCATGAAAAATTAAACTAAATAAGGTGGGGTCAGGACACCATCATCCCCCAAAAAGATTTTAAAAATAATGAAAATTGGCACGTGAATTAATTAAAACAAAACATAGGTCAAACCAAAAGTCAATTAATAAGACTAGGTTAGAAATAAATCCAGAATAAATAGTAAATTAATCAAGAAAATTATGAAAAATTAAACTAAATAAGGTGGGGTCAGGACATTATCATCCCCCAAAAAGATTTGAAAATAATTAAAATTGGTACATGAATTAATTAAAATAAAACAGAAGTCAAATTAAAATTCCACCAACCAAACTAGGTCAAAAATAAATCCAAAATAAATTGAAAATGTAAAATAAAAATCCAAGAAAAGGTCAGGTTGACCATGAGACAGTGGTCAACCTTCATCCCAAAAATCAAATGCTAACAATAATTTTAAGTCATAAAAATAAAATCAATAAAAAAAGTGTGTTAAAATGGATCAGTTAGAATAAATAATTAAAATAAAATATTAATATTAGAAAAATACGAAAATAAAAATTATATAAAATTAAATAAAACGTTAAGAAAAGCAAAAAAGATTTTTGGGTAATTTTATGGACGAAGAAAATATTTTAAATAAGAAAAAGAAATATGAAAATGGAAGGATTAATGGTGATGAACATGGTAAGCAAGCGTAGATATATCAAAACATGGCCATGGAAGAGATGATAACCTAATGGAAAATAGAAGTGGAATGGAATCTGATATATGATTAAGTTTTGCCTCCTTGCCACGAAATTCCAATGCCCCCTTTAGGATTAGGGTTTCAGCTTCTTAAATAGGGTGGACTAGGTGTTCTCATGGGCTTTTTAATAAGTGATTTATCCATAAGAATAAAAGTGTGAAGTGAGGTGTAAAATGTTGTTATTTAGGGCCAAACTTAAGTGAATGGATGTCTAATGCATGGCCAAAATAGGTAAAAAAAAACGTGACTGGTTTGTGCATCATGCTTAAAAAATCTGATTGGGCCAGCCAGGCCCAAAATCTGCCTAGAAAATCAAGTCATGGTGCCCACTTTAAGTGAATGTATCTCTCAAACCATGGATCCAAATGAGATGATTCCAAAAGTATGTGAAATAGGACATGGAAAGGTACAATTTTTATGAAGAAAGTATTTTAAAATAATGCCTTGAAGTGCAAGAAAACTGGCTAAGAAGTCTTGACAAATTTTGAAGATTTTGGACTTAGAAATTTTTCTAAGTGTCCTAAAAAAATGTCTCACTTTGACTAAGCATAACTTTCTCAATTCTAATCCAAATGGAGCAAACTTTATATCTCTATAAAGCTTGGAACAAGAGGAACAACTTTTATGTTGGAGAAAGTTTCAAATGGAGCTTTTATATTGATGCAAAATGGGCTTAAAGTGAGTGCAACGATCATGAAAACTTGCCCTAAATGGAAAGTCAACCATTTCCAAATTAAGTAACTTTTCCAATTCCTGATTAAATGATGAATCCATTATCCAACCTTGATCTAATTTCACATGTAGGCTCCCCTATGCATGAATTTTGAGATTCCACTCTCAAAAAGTCATGAGTTGACTTTTCTGGCCTCATAGTTGACTTTTCCCAAACTGTCTGATTCCTAATTCCATTGATCAATTGAAGCACTTCTAGCTCAAATAAAGAGCTGATTTTTTGTATGTAGACCCTGGTGGACATATGGAGGGCCATGGAAATAGTTTCACCCAAAGAATCAGAAATAAACTGATTTTATACCAAACCCTAGTTTTAGGGCAAAATGATCAGGAACTGATTGCACTGATTGCCAATGGATCTTTCTGAGATAATTGTGAATCTTCCTAGGCCAAGATGCCTCTCTAATCATGACATGGATGAGCTCCTCTACTTCCAACCAAACATTGCCTGTTGCAGGTAGCCATGAAACCCTAATTTCTGATTAAATCCAGATGAACACTCTAATAGCTTTGAATCCTTCACTGATGAACTGAGGACCATAATAAGATACTTGGACCCCCCTGAGACCCTTGAGACTTGTATACTTAGAAAATGAAGTCCAATTCTCAATCTTGCTTTGTGTGGGCTCCTTCTGTTAAGGGGTGATCGATCAAAACCTGATCTCCATGTCACTAATGCAGTATGCAATGAGTATGATGCTAATGAAGTGTAAAACATAATCCCATGCTTCCAGGAAAAATGAAGGGTAAATTTTGGGGTATTACAGTTGCCCCTATTCAATCAACTGGAAACCCGAAAGGAAGATAGCAACGGCTTTAGCACTTTCGAGGTATCAAGTGATTGAATACGATAAAAGCCCGACAATTTACACATAAGTGAAAAAAATGAAGTAACAATGCCTGTCAGAATCGGCCAAGAGGTGGTCTTGAAAAAGAATCCGTATGGTACGGTGAGAGTCAGTCTGAACACCGAAACAAGGAATGTTAGCCTGAATACCAAAATAAATGGTAACACAGAAATAACCATGGCCTGAATGCCGCTCATCAATCTGAATACTGGAAATGACTTCGATCTGAGCATCGGACGATACTTGATTATCAAACATCGGTCTGAACACCGGGAAACTGGCCTGAATGCCACTTCGGTCTGAATACCGGAAAACTGGCCTGAATGCCACAAGTTGCATCGACCTGAATGTAGGAAACTTCTTCGATCTGAACATCGGAAAACTGGCTTGAATGCCACTTCGGTCTGAATACCGGAAACTTGGCCTGAATGCCACAAGTTGCGTCGACCTGAATGTCGGAAACTTCTTTGATCTGAACATCGGAAAACTGGCCTGAATGCCACTTCGGTCTGAATACCGGAAACTTGGCCTGAATGCCACAAGTTGCGTCGACCTGAACGTCGGAAACTTCTTCGATCTAAACATCAGAAAACTGGCCTGAATGCCACTTCGGTCTGAATACCGGAAACTTTCATGCCTGTCAGCATCGGCAGAAATAGGGAAAATGATAGTTGAGGCGGCGCGTGGACCAACGACCCCTGTTGGGAATAATAAAGATAAGTCATGAACAATCTTCAGTCTGAGTACTGGAAACAACTTATGGCTTATCACTTGGGATACGGAGAATGCCTTATGCTTTACATGCGTATGTTTGAATTTTTCAATGGCGTAATGCTCCATGAAATTGGAAATGCTACGCAATTTGGGAGGATACAATGCAATATGATTCTACATGCAGGGATGTGAAATGCTTGATTAGAGAGAACGCCATGCTGAGGCAAGGAATTCTGCTGGGGAAATGATCACCATCTTCTGGACCTTGGCAAGGCTGTTAGAGATGCACAGCACAAAGAACTCTGTGGGGAAATGACCCGCCACACGGTGTTCTGGCAAATAACAAAATATCGAGGCTCTGACTGGGGAGAGAATGGCACTGAAAACTTGCTGCTGAGAAAAGCGACAGTGGTTCTGGCAACCATAATATGCGAGAGAGACGACTCAACAGGGGAAGCAAACACCGATACGGTGCCGAGATTCTACTTCAAGGGAAGAGACCATGGGTCTAGCGTCGAGATCATCAATCTGGCATCGAACTCTGAGGAGCGACCGCTTCTACTGGGAAGATACAGTTTGGCATTGTCAACTCCGTTGGGGATATACAATCTGACATTGTCAACTCCGCTGGGGATATACAGTGTGACACTGTCAACTCTGCTGGGGATATACAGTCTGACACTGTCAACTCCGCTGGTGAATGTATAATCTGAAACAAATGCTTGGGGAAGTACAGCAATGAGAGCTTGTTGGGGATTAAAGAATCTAACGCTCGGACCAGCTCTGCAGGGATAAGATACCAAATTCCAACTGTTGAGGAAAAACATCCGCGATCATTTGATGGGGACCTTAAGGAAATGCCCCGAGTGTACCTGTTCTGAATAGACGATCCAAAGCACTTAAAATTTACAGCAATTTTCAATGTTTATTAAGCACGTACCTGTAAAGCTCTTATGTTTCATGATGCAATGTTTATCAAAAATTCAGACGTCATTTTTGCAAACAAAATAGTAAAATGAAAATGAACACAGAGATGTACTGAATAACATGATTTTATTGACTGAGTGGCCTCTGAATAGGTATTTACATCAGGAAGCAATCCCTGGAAAGAGGTAATTGCACAACAGATAAAAATAGAAATTAATCTAATGGCAATGTGAAATGAATTTCTATCGGGTTCCAATTCTGCTATGATTCGCTCGTCTTCAAGATCCTCCAGATGATCAGCTTTCCCAAAAAGGTGATTGGATTGTTTCCTATCCTTCGTAAGTTTCCGGTTATCGACACGAGATGATATTCAGAACTACTCAGAACGCAGCCATTCGCTTAATCCCTAACTTTTGCCTGGATCGCCCTTTCGGGTTTTCAATCCACCGGGATACCCATTTTTGCCTAAGTTGCCCTTTCAGGTTTTCAACTTACCGGGTGTACAATCTTTTCATTTTTTTAATCCCTAACTTTTGCCCGAACCTTTTTCATTTTCTTAGTTCGCCGGGATGCCCTTTTTTGCCTGGACTATTCTTTTTATCGTCCAGCGGGTCTATTTTATGCGAAGTATTTTTTAACTGCGCCTGAGTTCACAGGGTAAGTGAAGTTTTCACCATCCATAGTTGCAAGCATTAAGGCTTCACCATCAAAAACCTTGGTGACAATATACGGTCCATCATAGATAGGAGCCCACTTGCCCCTGTGATCTGTCTGAGGAGGAAGGATCCTTTTCAACACCAAATCTCCGACTTGGAAGCATCGAGGATGCACTTTCTGATCAAAGGCTCTCTTCATCCGACTTTGATACAACTTCCCATGATAAATGGCTTCCATTCGCTTCTCTTTGATAAGACTCAACTCATTGAACCTTGTCTGAATCCATTCAGTTTCGTCTAACTTGACATCCAACATGACTCTTAGAGAAGGAATCTCCACTTCAACAGGTATCACTGCTTCCATACCATACACAAGGGAATAAGGGGTTGCCCCGGTCGATGTACGTATTGAAGTACGGTACCCATGCAAGGCGAAGGGTAGCATCTCATGCCAATCTCTGTACGTAACGACCATCTTCTACACAATCTTCTTTATGTTCTTATTTGCTGCCTCAACAGCATCGTTCATCTTAGGACAATAAGGGGAAGAGTTATGATGTTGAATGTTGAAGTTCTTGCATAACTCTTTCATCATTTTGTTATTGAGATTAGAACCATTATCAGTAATGATTCTTTCGGGAATCCCATAACGACAAATGATTTCTTTCTTGATGAATCGGGCAACCACATGTCTGGTGACCTTCGCAAATGACGTTGTTTCGACCCACTTGGTGAAATAGTCGATGGCAACAAGGATGAAGTGATGCCCATTGGAAGCAGTCGGCTCAATCTTTCCAATCATATCAATGCTCTACATAGCAAACGGCCACGGCGAAGACATCACATTCAGAGGATTTGGCGGCACATGCACCTTATCAGCATAAATTTGGCATTTATGACACTTCCGAGCATATTTGAAACAATCAGATTCCATGGTCATCCAGTAATAACCCGCTCTCAACAATTTCTTAGCCATTGCATGTCCTCCGACATGAGTACCGAAGGAGCCTTCATGAACTTCCTGCATTAACATGTCTGCTTCGTGTCTATCCACGCATCTGAGCAAAACCATGTCGAAGTTCCTCTTATACAGCACATCATCTTTGTTCAAGAAGAAACTGCCTGCCAATCTTCTCAAAGTATTTCTTTCATTGTTGGATGCCCCTGCAGGGTACTCTTGATTCTTCAGAAAGCACTTGATGTCGTGGTACCAGGGCTTGTCATCAACTACCAGTTCAGCAGCAAACACATACGCGGCCCTATCAAGGCGCATAACATCGATCCTGGGAGCATGGTTCCACCGAATCACCTTGATCATGGAGGACAGAGTAGCAAGAGCATCTTCCATCTAGTTCTCATCACGAGGTATATGATACAGCCTTACTATTGTGAAGAAAGTCAACAGTCTTCTCGTGTAGTCTCTGTAGGGGACCAGATTAGGCTGGAGAGCATTCCAATCACCATTCACTTGATTGATCACTAGAGCTGAATCTCCGAAGATGTCCAGAGTCTTGATTCTCAAATCAATGGCTTGCTCGATACCCAAGATACAGGCTTCATACTCAGCTTCATTATTGGTGCACTCAAAAGTCAGACGAGCGGTGAAAGGCATGTGGGCACCTTTTGGAGTGGTAATGACAGCACCAATTCCACTTCTTTTGGCATTGACGGCCCCATCAAGCATTAAAGTCCACTTTTCATCTGGATCAGGTCCCTCCTCAACAACTGGCTCTTCACAGTCTTTCATCTTGAGAAACATGATGTCTTCATCCGGAAAATCAAACTTCATCGGCTCATAATCATCAATCGGCTGCTGAGCAAGATAGTCTGACAGAATACTCCCTTTGATGGCTTTCTGGGATGTATACTGGATGTCGTACTCTGTCAGTACCATTTGCCAACGAGCAACCCTTTTGGTGAGAGCTGGCTTCTCAAATATATATTTGACTGGATCCATTTTGGAGATCAGTAAGGTTGTGTGAGTCAGCATGTATTGTCTCAATCGCTTAGCAGCCCATGCAAGTGCACAACATGTCTTTTAAAGCATTGAGTATATCGACTCGCAATCTGTGAATTTTTTACTCAGGTAGTAGATGGCATGCTCTTTCCTATCTGTCTCGTCGTGTTGACCGAGAACACAACCTATGGAATTATCAAGTACTGTCAAATACATAATCAGCGGTCTCCTTGGGACTAGAGGCATAAGGATTGGAGGATTCTGCAAATACTCTTTTATCTTCTCGAAAGCCCTTTAGCAATCATCATTCCACCTGATGGCCTGATCTTTTCTCAATAATTTGAATATTGGCTCACACGTGGTTGTTAGGTGAGAGATGAACCTTGCAATGTAGTTCAACCTTCCTAAGAAACCACGGACTTGTTTTTCTGTTCTTGGCTCAGGCATTTCTTGTATCGCTTTCACTTTGGCAGGATCCACCTCAATCCCTTTTTCACTAACAATAAAACCTAGCAGTTTTCCAGATCTCACCCCGAAAGTACACTTATTCGGATAAAGCCTCAGCTTGAATTTCCTCAAACGCTCAAACAGTTTCTGCAAATTCACCAAATGTTCTTCTTCCGTCTGAGATTTGGCAATCATATCATCAACATAAACCTCGATTTCATGATGAATCATATCATGGAAAAGAGTTGCCATAGCTCGTTGATATGTTGCCCCAGCATTTTTCAGACCAAACGGCATCACCTTGTAGCAGAAGGTGCCCCATGGGGTTATGAAAGTTGTCTTCTCCATGTCTTCTGGCGCCATCTTAATTTGATTATAGCCAGAAAAGCCATCCATAAAGGAGAATATCGAGAACTGAGCTGTGTTATCCACCAAAACGTCGATGTGAGGTAATGGGAAATCATCTTTAGGGCTAGCTCTGTTCAGATCCCGGTAATCGACACACATCCGTACCTTTCCATCCTTCTTAGGTACCGGAACGATATTTGCAACCCATGGCAGATAATTTGTAACCGCTAGAAACCCTGCATCCAACTGTTTTTACACTTCTTCCTTTATCTTGACAGCCATCTCTGGTCTTGTTCTTCTGAGCTTCTGCTTGACCGGAGGACAATCCTCTTTGAGAGGCAAACGGTGTACCACAATGTCTGTGTCAAGCCCTGGCATGTCCTGATAAGACCAAGCGAAGATGTCAACATACTCTTGCAGCAATTCAATCAGCCCCTTCTTCATATTATCTTCCAAAGCAGCCCCTCTCTTGATTTCTCTCTTGGCGTCCTCGGTGCCGAGATTAATCACTTCAACAGACTCTTGATGCGGTTGAATGACCCTTTCCTCCTGTTTTAACAACCTGGCAAGTTCTTCAGGGAGTTCACGGTCTTCATCACCCTCTTCTTCAGCTTGAAAGATTGGATTTTTTCAAAGTCGAAGCGAGCCATAGCAGAACTGTTATCAATAGGATCCGGTGACGTGCATCTGCATGAGTGATGGTATGTGCTTATGAGTGTGAACAAGAAGTGGAAACTAAACAAAACATTGCCAAATGTATATTTTTTTTATATATTTTTTTTTATTTTTGAAAACTGCAAAAATAGAAAGACAGTGAACAAAATATTTGAATGCAAAAAGACGTCCTTTATTTATGATAAAAAAAATGCAGGTATCCATATAGATGAGCCCTAAAATGAGTCATCACGCCCTAGGCGAAACGTAACACTTGGATATGCATGAATAAACAAAGAAAATTACTCTTTAAGAAGAGTGACTTGGATAATCTCTTCAGAAGACCAGTTGCGGAGAACTTCACCCGGGACCCTTAGACGCACCCCATCTTCTTTGTTGATTGCAGAGACCTGGCCGTACTGAATGATGCCAGTACTGGAGAAAGTAATCGGCCCCTGACAATTCTGAGGCGTTGAAGTTGTAGAAGTCAATGCCGACTGATACCCAATCCCAAATTTGTCTTCCTTTACAGGTAAATCCACCAGACGTCCCCAACCGGGAGCAACACCTGAATTTACCAAGGCTTGTGCCTGCTTCAAGGACGACAAAGATGCACCTGCTTCAACCTCTTCCACTGGAGCTGCATCCTTGACTTGAACTGCCTCAAAGGCCTGACACAGGGTCTCATGAATCTCACCTTCTACCTCTACATACTTGAATGTAGACAGGTGACTGACTAGAATATCTTCCTCACCACAGACAGTGATAATTCTTCTGTTGACCAGGAACTTGATCTTCTGATGTAAGGTCGAGGATACTGCCCCGGCATTGTGGATCCAAGGACGACCCAGCAAGCAGCTATACAAAGGACTGATATCCATCACATAGAAGACGGTGTTGAAGGTTTGCGATCCAATCTGAATGGGCAATTCTACCTCTCCAAACACCGACCTCTTAGAGCCATCGAAGGCTCTCACGACAAGATCGGAAGGCTTCAAGATCAAACCTTCTACATCTAACCTTGACAGGGCTCTCTTGGGTAGCACGTTAAGAGAGGAATCTGTATCCCAGAACATGGGATAGCATAGTGTCTTTACACTCCATCGAAATGTGCAAAGCCTTGTTATGATCGCGTCCAACTGGCGTCAAGTCAGAATCAGTAAAACCCAACTCATTGCTTGTATGAACATTTGCAACGATCCCTTCTAGTTGGGTCACTGAGATCTCCTGAGGCACATATGCAGCATTAAGGACCTTCAGGAGTGCCCCCCTGTGTGCCTCCGAACACAGCAGGAGTGAGAGAATAGATATCTTGGATGGCGTCAGAATCAACTGATTGACTACCTTGTGATCGCTTTTCTTTATAATTCTCAAAAGTTCGTCCACATCCTTCGCAAAAGCAGGCTCAGAGCCAGCCTGTGGTGCAGAGGTACCCTCATTCGCAACTTGCTTGCCTTTGGCCTTCGCCGCGGCGTCAACACTATCAGGTTGGGTAACTGGTGGTGAGAACAGTCTACCACTTCTGGTGAATCGCCCGATTCCACCAACATTGTCCACTGCGGGATCTTTTATCTCAATTCCAGGTTCAGACTTCTGATTCTGCACCTCTTCTACTCTCAGTGGCTGCTCCACTTCCTGACCATGCGTGTACACACTCCCCCCATAATGCCAAGGAATGGCCCTTTCGCTGGTGAAAGGTAAAGGACCAGGGGTCGTGATGGTCATAGTGGATTGATACGGTCGCACTGGTGGCACCGGTTGCGCTACGGGCGCACTGATCTAAGCGATCGGGTAGAAAATTGTGATAGTGGCAACGTCACAGTCATACTCAGAAATCTTATTTATTGAAGTACAGACATCCGAAACATCGGAATCAAGTTTAGCAAGTACATCAGAATCAAACACCATGTTTGGAATATCAGCAACAACATCAGAAAAATTAATTACATCATTGGGAATTACAAAATCAACAGGAACAACATTTGTAAATTCTTCAGCATCTTCAGGAAAGAGAGGATCAACATCTGCATTCTCAACAACCCCTTCAACAACCCCTTCAACAGACCTCTGGGCAGATAAGTCTTCAGCTTGGAGGATACTATCGTCAAGCAAGGCCTGGATACCCTGCTGCAGCTTCACACAACCCCCACTCTGTGCAACACAACCCAAACAACCACTCCCACAGCCGGGGAAAACATCTGCCTTTAGCAAGTATTCTTTGATTTCTAACAGCGGAGTCTTCAGCTTCAACACCTCCTTGACTAATTTGACTTCTCCTTCAACCATGTTAACATTTACTCTACCATGTTGCGGCATAGGATTGTTGACAACATTAGGAGCCAGCGCAAAGTTAATGGCCTTTGAATCAATAAGGTCCTGAACTACGTGCTTAAAAGCTTTGCAGTTCTCAATAGTGTGGCCAGGTGCCCCTGAGTGGAAATTACACCTAGCATTGGCGTCATAACCCACTGAAAGCCTGCCAACGGGAGGAGCCAAAGTGTGTAACTGCACAAGTTGCAAATGTTGAAGGTTGGGAAGTAACTGGGCATACAATATGGGAAGAGTGTCGAAATGCCTATCCATCATCCTCTGTCTCTGTTGATAAGCAGGTTTGTTACCCTGTTGTTGTTGGTATTGATTTTGTTGACGTTGAGGTTGTTGTTGTTGCACTGGTGCTGTAGCCGGAATGGTCATTGCTGCAACATAAGGTTGTTGATGGTAATTCTGAAAGTTATTCATGCGGTTACCCCTGCTCTGATAAGAAGATATGGCATTTGCATCCCCTTCTCTCCTCTTCTGTCCTCCTAAGAACGGCTTCTTTGACCCTGAAGATGATCCAACCCCATTTTGGATCTTACATGTCTTCAAGTAGTTCTCCACCCTCTCACCGGTAGAGACCACATCAGCAAAATTCGAGGCGTTGCAACCCACCAGACGCTCCAAATAAGATCCAGGCAGTGTATTCATAAACATGTTGGCCATCTCTTTTTCCAACATCGGAGGCTGAACACGGGAAGCCAACTCTCTCCAGCGTTAAGCATACTCTTTGAAGCACTCGTTGCTCTTGAGAGACAGATTCTGGAGTTGAGTCCTGTCAGGTGCCATATCCGTATTGTACTGATATTGCTTCACAAAGGCCTCAGTCAAGTCTCTCCAGCAGCGAATATGGGCTCTGTCCAGCCTCATATACCACTCCAAGGATGCCCCAGCTAGGCTGTCCTGGAAGAAGTACATGAGCAGCTTCTCATCATCAGAAGACGCGATCATCTTGCGGAAGTAAGCTTGTACATGAGTCTTCGGGCAAGAGTTGTCATTGTACTTATCAAATACGGGGACTTTGAATTTTGGCGGAACTCTCACGCCTGGGACCAGCCCCAAGTCAGCAACATCCACACCAAGAGCATTCTGCCCTTCCACAGCTTTCAACCTCTCTTCCAGTCTTCGAAACATAGGGTCCATACCATGGCCCATGCCAAAGTCCTCCTGAAGCAAGGGGAATTGATCCTCCTGATCATCATGGATGGGTTGTTGACCAAGGTTGCCATGTGGGATTGGGATAGGCCCCGGTCCATTGGGTCCATTAGCCTCTCCAGCGTGAGGATCAACCACAACCTCCGGTTGAGTAGTAGGGGGATTCCCCTGTACCAACAATCTAATCTCCTACTGTCCCTGAGCCACTCCTTGGACCACTTCCATGAACTGATTCATGTGAATCCTCATCTCAGCGAGCTCTGTTTGTAAACCTTCCATTGTTCTCTGTTGATTCCTTCGGGTACCGTATCGGTGAATGCCTGAGTCAGCTATCCTAATAATGGAAAACCAAACAAGATGAGAACACTGCGGCGGTACCTGTTATGCAAGACATGCTAATGAATATGCAAATTCAATGACATGTTTATCAATTTCAAAGGGTATTCTACCCCTTGATTCCAGACTCACATTAGATAAACAGTGTAAGGAAACCCCGACTAGAATCAAAAAGAAGATTTAAACCCCTAGGAATAGATAAACATGATGCATGCAATGCTTATGATTTAATTTTTATATCAGAGGAACTTTAGAGTCTTATTTGCAAATTTTGGAAATATTAAACGTTTATCACATACGGAAATATCACGTCAATTAATATTTGGAAATGTTTTTACGCCAAAGAAGTACAGTCTTGGTAACCAAATACACTACAAGAGAGAAGGAAAATGAACATCCTATGGATCCCTAGAAGCAATCGTCCAAAGCCCTCGAGACCGGAAGATGAGTTTCCTTCTCTTTGGCGAGTCGATCATACTTCCTCTTCCAAAACTTGGAAGACTGAGGAAGTAGAGAAGTCAATGTGTCATCAGGATCATCAATAACCTGGTGCTCAAGGAACTCTATCAAAGCATCCTTCTATCTGATCTGCTGAAGTAACTCCTCTCGTTCACGGATCCAAGCACGCGAACGGTCTTCGTCTCTCAACTCCTCTACTCCTTGGCTAGGGGGGGTTGAAGGCCCAGCCACAACCAAAGGTGTGGGTCTTGGATACTCATAAGGCATGAGGTACTCGGAAGCTCTCCTCCTAACCCAAGAGGTATAGGGTTCCAAAGCGATACAGTTCTTCGGACCTAACTCCTTCCTTCCTTTCTGATGGATCTTGCGCCAAGCGCGGACCATCCTTCCCTTCAAGCCTTGGGGATCTTTACCCTCCTGAAAGAACACACCCTCTAACAGAATGTTATTGGGTTTATCCTTTAGGGGGAACCCAAGCTGACGACGTGCCAAAATAGGGTTGTAGTTAATTCCACCGCATGTACCAAGAAGAGGTACATTGGAGAATTCACCACAAGAGTCGATAATCTGCACACCATCATATACACGGTTGTACCAAAAGATATCATCATTAGTGAGAGACATAAGTCTCGTGGACCACCGTAGACATCCTTTGTTCTCCTTGAAGGCGAGCGTCTAAGGGAAGTGCGAAATAAACCACTTGTACAACAGAGGCAAACAGCACACAATGGTACCACCTCCCTTTGCATTCCTCATATGCAAAGAGAAATAAGTGTCACCCAACAGAGTAGGAACGGGATTAAGAGTGGAGAAAATCCTAATGGCGTTCACATCCACAAACTTGTCGAGGTTGGGGAATAACACTATCCCATAGATGAGAAGTATAAATATGGCCTCAAAGGCGTCCACACTCATGGCCTTCCCAAACATAGTAGCTTGACCAATGAGGAAATCAGACGGGAGACCTTGAATTCCACCTTTGGTAGTCATATGAGCACCAATAACAGATTCATCTATACGCAACAGATCAGCAATCTCTTGAGAAGAAGGAACTCTCTCCAAGCCACTGAACGGCAACTGGTCTAGAATAGGTATTCCCACAAGATAGGCATACTCCTCAAGCGTGGGCAAAAGCTGGAAATCCAGAAAAGTGAAGCAACGGTACAAGGGATCATAGAACTGCACCAACACACTCATTAGACCTTCATCCACTTGAGTAGCCAGAATAGACAGAAGCTTCCCATGACGAGCCTTGAATTCCAAGGGATCTAATACATAGGATGTCAAACTCCTTAACTCTTTCAAGTCGGGTTGTCTGAAATTGTACTTCTTTGTATTCCTTCTTTGCTTATCCATGTCTGAAAATTTGCAAATAGACCTCTTAAGTTCCTTGAAAGTTTTCTCATTGTTGATGATATGGATGTGTATGAATGCATGAATGCATGGATGCAACAATCACACTCAAGGATCAAGCAAATCACACCACACAAAGGTCATGGGATGGATCAAGTCATCCTTAATATCAATCATCCATTTTGGTGGATTATGGTTTACACCTTATCAACACCCAAGTTCCATTGATATTAAGGATACGCAAGAACGGATCAACCACGAATCAAGGGTTTGTTGCGAGTCGTGAGTATGGAGTCTTGGTTAAGAACCACCCAAAGGGAGTGTACTATGGTTAAACCTGACAATCATGTTCTACAAGAGGTTCCCATAGTCATCATCCCATCTTTCGGATATTATCTGATAAACGACTACTCGTATTCCAAAAATATTCTCAAGAGAGACTCTTATGAGTGTAGTATCGCGTAACAATCGTATTAAATCTTACACTTGAACGATCTTCGCACTACATCCTAAAAATAGGCCAAGATGGGCGTGGTAAACTAAGGTCCTTGGCTTCTAAGGCATATATTGGAAAGACTAATGCCTAACCACGACTACTCGTGTGACATTATTGATCCCAGAATAACCTCCACCAAGTGAATGGGCTTGCAAGTCAACTTGCTAAGGAATAACTCCACACAAGTCAACAAGACTATGCCATTCTCCTATCCTAAGTGCACTCGAGTTCGGATATAGAACTCATCTCACGAAGATCACCAAGCATACGAGGAATTAATATTCAAACAATTCAATCATTACGTACAATACAGTAATCCCAAATTGCACAAAAATATGTCACAAAGCAATATACCGTACAATACAACAAATATGAAAAGTAGGCAAAACCCACTAGGCAAATGATAGTCCCCAGCAGAGTCGCCACTTTTCTGTAGCGGGGTATTCGTTACCATTAGAGATATTGACTAAATCCAAGGTAAACCATACAAGTCGAGTCGCCACCGCACTTCTATTTATCCAAAGGAATGGTTAGAAAGCGAACAAAAACCTAAAAGTTTTATCGACTCAAAAACTAGTAAAAATGTCGGAGATCTGGGTAAGGGGGCTGGTTATGCAATGGGAAGGTTTTAAGCACCCAAAACATCCTAGGTACTCCTAGGGAGCCCTTTTATAAGTGTTGTTCTAGTCTAAAGGGTGTAGGTATATCTAAAGTACTATTTACTAAAAGGAAGGTTAAAAGAAAATGACTCGCAAGGATGTCGCATCCACTGCCTATGTATCTCATCTGAGTATGAGAATCAGAGTATTCGTAGCTCGGCTACCTATGGGTTAAAGAGAAGTGTGCTCGATAATACGTCGCGTCTTATGCCTACCTATCTCATCTGGAATGAGAATCAGAGCAAAACGTAGTTCGGCTAACTAGGGGTTAAGGATTTCCATCTGAACATGGACTTACAAAAGAGGACACCATCTGTGTCAAAGGAGGGTGGGCAGTGTGTTCAACGTCCTAGCAGTAGGTGTCGCAGCTCGCTGAATCGAGTCTTAGGCAGTTACCTCTTTGCAATAGAATGGACTGACATGCCACAAGATCGGAGACGCACGGAAGGTTTAAAAGTGGGGAAGCTCTGCTCTAGAGTTGTCATGCAATATGGACCTATGTGTTAGGATTTACAAAGGGGAACATCTACCTAATGTTAGCATGCAAATAATAAGGGAATTCAACCTATGTTATCATACAAAGGGTTCTACCTAATGGGTGCTACCTAAACGGAACAAGAGTCGACGGATGGAGCGCGGAGAGGAGTTACGGATAAGGGTAGATGGTGATGCCGGAGGCAATCGACTTACAGGTAGATGGCGACGCCTGAGGCAATCGACTTACAAGAGGATGGATGAATGCGTGATGGTTCTGTTAAGTTTTGAAAATGATTACTCGATGTTGGATCGAGCTTTTGATCTTATTTTGAAATGGTTATCGAATGTTCGTTTTAATTCTTGTATTAACAGGTGACTAAAGAAATAAATAAATATTATACACTTTATGGGAGAGGGGTACATTTGTTATGAATGGGGATTGTTCATGGCAAACAAACAATAAGAATATATGTCTCATACATCATACAAGTAGGCAACAGTTATCAATCAGATCGGATAAATAAATAATATATAATCAAACCAAAGAATCAAATAATGGATCATTTAAACAATGCATGGGAGTATGAACATGTTAAGTAATCAAGCAATAGAAAGCATGAATGAGAGAAACAAGTATAAAAGATAACAGATGAATCAAACAGATGAAAATATGCACACGAAGGGTCCACCGAATAATTTAATCAGGAAATGAGGTAAGGACCAAATAAAATCAAGGTAAAAGGCCTCTAATACATGGCATATGAGATGAACGAGGGAGGATCAAAAGATCTCTTCAATTGCCATAAGCAATCCCTAAGTCAAACATCGATCATAAAGAAGTCAACTGAAAATTCAAGTCAACTTAAAAAAATAACAAATAAATAGCAAATTGATCAACAAAATTATGAAAAATTAAACAAAATAAGGTGGGGTCAGGACATCATCATCCCCCAAAAATATTTTTAAAATAATTAAAATTGGCACGTGAATTAATTAAAATAAAACATAGGTCAAACCAAAAGTCAATTAATAAGACTAAGTTAGAAATGAATCAAGAATAAAAAGTAAATTAATCAAGAACATTATGAAAAATTATACTAAATAAGGTGGGGTCAGGATATCATCATTCCCCAAAAAGATTTTAAAAATAATGAAAATTGGTACGTGAATTAATTAAAATAAAACAGAAGTCAAATTAAAAGTCCACCAACCAAACTAGGTCAAAAATAAATCCAAAATAAATTGAAAATATGAAATAAAATTCCAAGAAAAGTTCAGGTTAACCATGAGACAGTGGTCAACCTTCATCCCAAAAATCAAATGCTAACAATAATTTTAAGTCATAAAAATAAAATCAATAAAAAAAGTGTGTTAAAATGGACCATTTTGAATAAATAATTAAAATAAAATATTAATATTAAAAAAATACGAAAATAAAAATTATATAAAATTAAATAAAACGTTAAGAAAAGCGAAAAAGATTTTTGGGTAATTTTATGGACGAAGAAAATATTTTAAATAAGAAAAAGAAATATGAAAATGGAAGGATTAATGGTGATGAACATGGTAAGCAAGGGTAGATATATCAAAACATGGTCATGGAAGAGATGATTACCTAATGGAAAATAGAAGTGGAATGGAATCTGATATGTGATGAAGCTTTGCCTCCTTGCCACGAAATTCCAATGCCCCCTTTAGGGTTAGGGTTCCAGCTTCTTAAATAGGGTGGATTAGGTGTTCTCATGGGCTTTTTAATAAGTGATTTATCCATAAAAATAAAAGTGTGAAGTGAGGTGTAAAATGTTGTTATTTTGGGTCAAACTTAAGTGAATGGATTTCCAATGCATGGCCAAAATAGGTAAAACAAAACGTGACTGGTTTGTGCAGCATGCTTAGAAAATCTGATTGGGCCAGCCAGGCCCAAAATCTGCCTAGAAAATCAAGTCATGGTGCCCACTTTAAATGAATGTATCTCTCAAACCATGGATCCAAATGAGATAATTTTAAAAAGATGTGAAAGAGGAAATGGAAAGGTATAATTGTTGTGAAGAAAGTATTTTCAAATAATGCCTTGAAGTGCAAGAAAACTGGCCAATAAGTCTTGACAAATTTTGAAAAATTTGGACTTAGAAATTTTTCTAAGTGTCCTAAAAAAATGTCTCACTTTGACTAAGCATAACTTTCTCAATTCTAATCCAAATGGAGCAAACTTTATATCTCTAGAAAGCTTGGAACAAGAGGAACAACTTTTATGTTGGAGAAAGTTTAAAATGGAGCTTTTATCTTGATACAAAATGGGCTTAAAGTAAGTGCAACGATCATGAAAACTTGCCCTAAATGGAAAGTCAACCATTTCCAAATTAAGTAACTTTCCAATTCCTGATTAAATGATGAATCCATGATCCAACCTTGATCAAATTTCACATGTAGGCTCCCCTATGCATGAATTTTGAGATTTCACTCTCAAAAAGTTAGGAGTTGACTTTTCTGGGCCCACAGTTGACTTTTCCCAAACTATTTGATTCCCGATTCCATTGATCAATTGAAGCACTTCTAGCTCAAATAAAGAGCTGATTTTTTGTATGTAGACCCTTGTAGACATATGGAGGGCCATGGAAAATAGTTTCACCCAAAGAATCAGAAATAAACTGATTTTATACCAAACTCTAGTTTTAGGGCAAAATGATCAGGAACTAATTGCATTGATTGCCAATGGATCTTTCTGAGATAATTGTGAATCTTCCTAGGCCAAGATGCCTCTCTAATCATGACATGGATGAGCTCCTCTACTTCCAACCAAACATTGCATGTTGCAGGTAACCATGAAACCCTAATTTCTGATTAAATCCAGATGAACACTCTGATAGCTTTGAATCCTTCACTGATGAAATGAGGACCATAATAAGATACTTGGACCCCCCTGAGACCCTTGAGACTTGTATACTTAGAAAATGAAGTCCAACTCTCAATCTTGCTTTGTGTGGGCTCCTTCTGTTAAGGGGTGATCAATCAAAACCTGATCTCCATGTCACTAATGCAGTATGCAATGAGTATGATGCTAATGAAGTGTAAAACATAATCCCATGCTTCCAGGAAAAATGAAGGGTAAATTTTGGGGTATTACAGATACAATTGGAAGGAGTTCCTACCTAAATAACCTAGATTTGCGTAATCCGCCTACTCGGACTTAAAATAAAGTGAAATATGGATCTCGACCACTAGAAAATCTTCCAACGGGATTTTCCGAATCAAATAGTGAGGGTCATTTGTTTTGAATAAAATAGTGGGAGCATATTTAATTAAAGGCCTAATTAAATATGTTATTGATACTTATATTTTCATTATTTTCATGTAGATTACCATGACAACAAACACCTCTAACAACATTTTACGATCAATCCTTGACAAGGAAAAATTGTCTGGGACAAATTTTCTGGATTGGCACCGAAATCTGAGGATTGTCCTCAAACATGATAGAAAGTTGTATGTCTTGGAGAAACCTGTTCCTGAAGAGGAACCTCCTAGTTCTGCACCTAAGGCAGAAAGAGATGCTTATAAGAAGCATGTCGATGATGCCAATGAAACTGCTTGTCTCATGCTAGCTACCATGAACTCAGAGTTGCAAAAGCAACATGAGAACATGGAAGCGTTCGATATGATCGAACACCTGAAGATGCTCTATCAAGAGCAAGCAAGGCATGAAAGGTTTGAAGTTTCAAAAGCCATTTTTCAAGGCAAGTTAGCTGAGGGAGCCCCTGTAGGTCACCATGTGCTCAAGATGATTGGGTATGTGGAAAACCTTGAGAGGTTGGGTTTTCCCCTCGGAAAGGAACTTGCGACTGATTTGATCTTGCAATCGTTGCCAGATAGATTCAATCAATTTGTCCTAAATTTCAATATGAATGATATGGACAAATCTCTTCCTGAACTTCTAGCCATGTTGAGAACTGCTGAGCAGAATCTGAAGTCAAAAGGAAATTCCATTCTGATGATCGGAAATGGAAAGAGATAGAACAAAAGGCCCACCAAGCAGGGTGATAAAGGGAAAGGCAAGGAAGTTGCCAAACCCAAACCCATTGTTGCTGCTTTGAAGCCTAGTGGAGGCATAGCAAAAGAAGGCACCTGCTTCCATTGCGGTAAGACCGGACACTGGAAGAGAAACTGCCCAAAGTACCTGGAAGATAAGAAGAATGGAGTAGAGACTTCAACTTCAGGTATTTTTGTTATTGAAATTAATTTATCTACTTCTGCATCATGGGTATTAGATACTGGATGCGGTTCTCACATTTGTACCAATGTGCAGGGACTAAAAAGGAGTAGAGATTTGGCAAAAGGTAAAGTCGACCTACGAGTTGGAAATGGAGCAAAGGTTGCTGCTTTAGCCGTAGGAACTTATGTATTGACTTTACCTAGTGGCTTAATAATTCAGTTAGAGAATTGTTATTATGTACCTGCAATTAGCAGGAATATTATTTCCGTTTCTTGTTTGGACAAGTTTGGTTTTTCATTTATAATAAAGAACAATTATTGCTCAATTTATTTGAATGATATATTCTATGCTACTGCACAAATGAACAATGGACTATATGTCCTTGATCTTGAAATGCCTATTTATAACATTAATACTAAAAGGATGAAACCTAATGAGTTAAATCCAACTTACCTTTGGCATTGTCGATTAGGCCACATAAATGAGAAACGCATTTCCAAACTCCATAAAGATGGATTGTTGGACTCTTTTGATTATGAATCATATGAGACATGCAAATCTTGTTTAATCGGAAAGATGACAAATTCTCCATTCACAGGAAAAGGTGAAAGAGCTAATGATCTTTTGGCCCTCATACATACTGATGTATGTGGACCACTAAACATACCAGCCAGAGGAGGTTTTCAGTACTTCATCACATTTACTGATGATTTCAGTAGATATGGTTATGTGTATTTAATGAAACACAAATCAGAGTCCTTTGAAAAGTTCAAGGAATTCAAGAATGAAGTACAAAACCAACTAGGTAAGAATATTAAAACTCTTCGATTAGATCGAGGTGGTGAGTATTTAAGCCTAGAGTTTGATGACCATCTGAAAGAGTGTGGGATCCTATCCCAACTTACTCCTCCTAGAACACCCCAATGGAATGGTGTATCTGAGAGAAGAAATTGAACCCTGTTAGACATGGTCTGATCCATGATGAGTCACGTCGATCTTCCAAACTCCTTTTGGGGACATGCACTATTGACAGCAGCTTACACACTTAACCGTGTTCCATCCAAAAAGGTTGAGAAGACACCATATGAGATATGGAATGTTAAGAAACTACATATGTCTTACATGAAGATTTGGGGTTGCAAAGTTTATGTGAAACGACAAATTTCAACTAAGCTTGAGTCCAAATCTGAAAAATGCTTATTTGTGGGGTATCCTAAAGAAACAAGAGGGTATTACTTCTACAATCCTTCTGAGGGCAAAGTGTTTGTCGCTCGAACTGGAGTTTTCCTAGAAAAGGATTTTATTTCCAAAGGAATCAGTGGGAGGAAAGTAGAGCTTGAAGAAATTCAAGAATCACAAAGCATCGATACACATATGGAGGAATTAGAGCAGGAAACACAAGTAGTTGTGGAAGAGCAACCTGCTCAAGTAGAACAAGACCAACGTAGGTCAAGCAGGATACGTCACATACCTGAGAGATATGGATATCTCATAACTGATCAAGGTGATGTACTACTCATGGATCAAGATGAGCCTGTGACCTACCAAGAGGCCATAACTGGTCCCGAGTCTGAGAAGTGGCTAGAAGCCATGAAATCTGAAATGGATTCCATATACACAAACCAAGTTTGGACCTTGGTAGAGCCTCCTGTAGAAGTTAACCATATAGGATGCAAGTGGGTATTCAAAAAGAATACTGACATGGATGGTAAGGTACATACCTATAAGGACTGGTTGCAAAAGGATATAAACAAATTCATGGGGTTGACTATGATGAAACTTTTTCACCAGTTACAATGCTTAAATCTGTTCGGATTTTACTTGCTATCGGTGCATATCATAATTATGAAATATGGCAGATGGATGTCAAAACTGCTTTCCTTAATGGGAATCTTCTTGAGGATGTGTACATGACACAACCTGAAGGATTTGACATACCAGAAGAAGCCCAAAAGATATGTAAGTTACAAAGATCAATCTATGGATTGAAGCAAGCTTCCATAAGCTAGAATCTTCGTTTTGATGAAATGGTAAAACAATATGGATTCATCAAGAACGAAGATGAGCCTTGTGTCTACAAGAAGGTTAGTGGGAGCATGATCGTTTTCCTGGTATTATATGTAGATGACATATTACTCATTGGAAACGATGTCCCTACCCTACAACAAGTAAAGTCTTGGTTGGGGAAATGCTTTTCTATGAAGGACCTAAGTGAAGCAGCCTATATATTAGGAATCAGAATCTATAGATATAGATCACAAAAACTGCCTGGCCTAAGTCAGAGTACGTACATAGACAAAGTGCTGAGGCGCTTTAATATGCATGATTCCAAGAAAGGATTCATACCTATGCAACATGGCATGTGTCTATCAAAAACATAATCCCCTTCAACTAAGGAAGAAAGAGATCGCATGAATAAGATTCCATATGCATCTGCAATAGGATCTATCATGTATGCCATGTTATGTACTCGACAAGATGTCTCGTATGCTTTAAGTGCAACGAGTATGTACCAATCTGATCCTGGTGATGCTCATTAGGTAGCTGTCAAGAATATCCTTAAGTATTTGAGAAGGACTAAGGACTCATTCTTGATATACGGAGTTCAGGAAGAGTTGGCTGTAATTGGATACACCGATGCTAGCTTCCAGACAGATAAGGATGACTTTAGATCGCAATCTGGTTATGTATTTTGCTTAAACGGTGGCGCTGTGAGCTAGAAAAGTTCAAAGCAAGATACAGTTGCTGATTCTACAACCGAGGCCGAGTATATTGTTGCCTCAAGTGCAGCAAAGGAAGTTGTTTGGATCAAAAAGTTCATTAGTAAACTTGGCAAAGTTCCTAGCATTGTGGATCCCATTGGTCTCTATTGTGATAACAATGGTGCTATCGCACAAGCTAAGGAGCCTAGATCTCACCAGCGATCCAAACACATACTTAGGCGTTATCACCTCATTCGAGAGATAATAGATAGAGGAGATGTGAAAATATGCAGAGTACCTACACTTGACAATATTACTGATCCACTGACAAAGCCTCTTGCGCAGCAGAAGCATGATGGCCATACTAGATCTATGGGCATTAGGGGAATGCCTGATTGGCTCTAGTGCTAGTGGGAGATTGTTGGTGTAAACCCTAGAGGCCAATACTTTTGGTACTTGTATTGAATTATTTATTAATAATAAAAGGATTTTTCTTTATTATGTTTGTTTAATAAAGTCCCTAGAATAGATAGTCCGTTTAATGTATCAAGTATGACTTAATCATGAGATCACATTAAACATAAGGACACTATTCTTAAAGTATTCGTAGTCGAGCTTTATTGTGAGGTGGGATAACATTAAAGCATTAAGACTATTATGTATATAGACTGATGATCATATCTCATGGATCATGGATAAGGAGTTATCAAGTCTTAAACATAGTGTAGCACCTCAAATTTGCACCTATCATTGTACATACATTTTCATCTTAGGTCATAGCATATCATGGTCCATTGCATAGCATTGCATTGTCCCAGTTGCCTCAAGTGCAAGCAAATCAAGAAATTAGGTCAAACTGATCAGGAGATCAGTCAACCAAGCAAGCAAGGGTGTTTCTCAAGGAGCCAAGGCCTTAGGTTTGGTCCATCATGTTCACATGACTTGGAGGTCCATTTTAAGTGTTTAAGTCAAGGGTTGGATGTTCAGAAGTCATCAGTTCATGCACAGTCAGTCAGAAACCCTAGAAAAGTCAAAGTTGGTCAACTGTGGTTGATTTCATTGGTTTTGATGGATGGATTTGGTTTGAGAGAGCTTATTCATGTCCCAATAGGCCTCATATATCATGGCAAATAACATCATTGAAGAATTTGAAGCCAATCAGAAAATTTCCAGAAATAGAAACTGGACCTGTAATTTTAACTGCCAAAAATGGAAACTTCTTGATCCCAAACTTACATCATGATACAAGCTTCAAATGAATTTTTGCCCAACATGAAAGTTGAAGATCTTGTTCTCCCATTTCCAAAAAGTCCAAGAACTCTCAATTCCCATGTATGGTTGTCAAGATATGATCAATTCATTTTCACAATTTCATGAACTTCAAAGGGCCATATCTCATGAACCATTTGGCCAATTTTGGTGGGGTTTTTTCCTACAAACCACATTTAATCTCCTCTTTCCAAAAATGTAAATTTCATGTGATAAAACATTTCCAATCAAAATGGCATTTTTGGACTTAGCATGCTTAATTTTCAAGTGAGGTGCATTGTTGAAGTTTTGATTTAAGTGATTTCCATTACATTAGCCATTTGGAATTGATTCAAAACATGATTTCTGACTTGCCAAAGCCCAAATTCGAGCAGCATGCTACCATTATACCTCCTTTTGGTCCAAAGTGGCAAGCTTAGCAAAATTGTGCATTTGGCTTCATTTAACATAAACAAGCTTAGCACATTGATTAGGAACCTTAAACAGATGATATAAATCACATTTTCTGTAAAACTCAACCCTAGTAGCAGCCATCACATACAGAAATTTCTTCATTCTCTCAAATTCCATTTTGCTTGCATTTTCCAAAATCTGCCAAATCCTCCAAAGGCCATGATCTGGACATTGTTTATTCACCATCCAAGCATCCTTGTGAACACTTTGCAACCATCCTTCTCCAGCTGGAAGCTCACTTGCTCAATTGTTCTTCCAACACCATTTCCTTGGCAGAACTCGATTCAAGCTATTACAAGGGTTGCTGAGCCACGATTACTTCATCATTCATCTTGTAGAAGCATACTTTGCATCTGTTTCAAGCATTAAGGGCCTGAAAGCTGCTGAATCTGCATCTGCTCTCCAATTTGGTCAGTTTTCGATTTACTCATTTTCCTAAACCATGTCATGCTTAGTGTAGGTCTTGGTATGCTGATTGTTATGAACTTTGTCTCATGTAATTTGGTTAAGTATTTTGCAAGAAATCTGAAAATAAAGATTGTTGTTCATATGCTTTTTTGCTCGATTCTCTCTCCATAGTTTGTTTCCATGAAAATGAAGCTTGGATTTGTCATGTGTGTGCTCTAATGGTTCTATTGGTATGCTCATTAATCATTTCTGGAATTTTTTATGCTTAAGCAAAGCTTGATGTTGGATTTTCTTCTGCTCGATTCAGGATGTATGTTGTGTGTTAATGGAAATTGATGTTAGATTGTTGTTTGCCATGCTATGCTGAATGTTTCTGTGTATTCATTTTGTAATCCTGGGAAATTTCATGAAACTCGATTTTTGAAGGTGATGATGTTGTTACTGTTTGATAGAAAACCCTAGTTTCTGTAAAGCCATGCCCAGAACATCCAATTATCACGTTGCAATTTACTGTTCCATTGGAGCGGACCAATTAGAACATTTCCCTGGCCGCGCCTAAACGCTGCGTTTTGCTAAATGAGTTCCAATATTACAGCTTTGCCATTCTCGTTTCAATATTTCCAAATTAATCCATTTAATTTCACATATTATTTCACTTTGATCATCAATTTTGCAAAATTCATAACTTGTTCATTTCAATTCCAAATCCAGTGGGAATTTTTGCATCATGTTCATATGATTGTCTAGTTTTTTATCATCATTTTTCCAGATTTTTTTGATCAGTGAATTTTAAATGGCCTTAGGGTTTGTAACATGTGACCAAATATTGTACACTTTGCCAAATCTTTTGTGAAATTGTGAGGATTTGTCCAATGACCCTGAAATTTTTTGTGCCTAATCTACACTCATTCATGTTTGTTTTGATGTAGAGTTCTTGAATTTATCATATTTGGTTGTTGAGATATAAATTTTTGAAGTAGGGTGTGACAACTTGTGTCACACCAATGATGTGCAATTTCATGAATTTTGATGACATGCTTCCTGGCCTCCAATTGATGTGAAATTCTGCATGAACCTTCTCTCATATGTCTAGTTTATGTGTGAATTTTCTTGGATTTAATTATGCCATTTCCTATTTGTTTGAGATTTTTCTTCCCTGCCTAGTCAAATGTTGACTTTGTGTGACACATCTTGCCATTCCATTTGGGAAATGCTCATCTCTTATTGGATGATCATGAAATTTCACATGTGCATACTAGACATCTTAAGCTTTGCATTGGTGTTAATCCCATTCATTTCTCATCTGTTTTCATTTAGTTATGATTTTTTGAAGTTGATACATGTTTGTTTGACTTCTTTGTGCTTGCTTGAATTGGTTTTGACTTTCTGATTTTAATTGACCATCTTCCCATGATCCAATTGAGCTGAAATTTCATATGCATGTCATGTTATGGATTTTGTTTGAGCATGAATTATTTGATGATTTTTGGAATTGATTATGTTTGGTTTTGAGCTAAGTCTTGCTGTTGACTTCATTGAGCATGATTGAAATTGCTTTGACTTTCTGATTTTCATTGACTGCCTTCCACTTGTCCAAATGCAATGAAATTTGACATGCTTACTATGCTATGTGTTAGGATTGATCATGATTTATTTGGTGATTTTTGGAAATGTGTGAGTTGACTTTTGATGCAAGTCTTTCTGTTGACTTCTATGAGCTCTCACTTGCCATGCTTTGATTTCTTTTGCTTATGAAATGATGATGATGCATGATATGAACATGAACCCAATTGGGATTGTTTCTTGATTGATTAAACATGATTTTGAATGCTTGCCCTTTTCTGTTTTGACTTTTTCATTCTCTTTTGACCCTAGGCTTGCCCTAGTGGTCCTGTTACTCACTTTTGAGCTTGTGTTTTCAGGTTGACCAACAAATGACCAATGAGGCCAATTATCTTTGATTGAGTTTGCTTGAATATCATTGTTTAACCTTGTTTGTTTTGTAGGTGACTTGGCTCACATGCCTAAGTCTTGTGCCTTGCACATACACATGCTTCTGATTAGCTGTTAATGTCTGTCTCCTTTTGCTTTGATTTGAGTTGCATACTAACATCTGCTTGACTATTTCAGGTGCTTTTAGTTGCTTAGTTCCTTGTGAACTTTTTGCTTTGCTTTGCTTGTATAAGCAATTTGCATTGAGGTATATCCCTTAATCTTCATGTAGTCTGGAAGACCTGGCCTGTTACTTGGCCAGGCAACTGTCTGAAGTCCTCCTTAAGAGGCAATATTTGTGTATGTTTAATTTGTCCTTGTACATAGTCAAAGACCTCCTAAGTGAAGAGGCAATTGGCAGAACCCAAGGGATAAGCAACCTATCCCCTGCTAGTTTGTGTGTCACTCACATTGCTCACACTACCTGTGTTGATGCATAGTGGGTAAAGGCCCAAGATCCATAGAGTCACTTGTGGATAGAGTTCCCCCATTCTGAACTCCCACACCTTCTGATATTCAAATGCTCTCCCTGGCCAGGGATAAGAGCAATGAGGCACACCCCTCATCTCCTTTCATCTGCTTCACCTTGGCTCTCAATGTCAAGGTTAAGAGCACCATCACCCATTTCCAGAGGTTTGTTTGTTGAGGTTGATATGACCCCTCGACTAAAACCTAACCCTTGTGTGAGCCCCTTGTGTGTATATAGTGTGTGCTACCTGTGCTTGTATGTTTGTTTGACTTGCTTCCTGTGCAAGTTAGGTTTAGTTTAGACTAATCCTTGTTTGCTTTCGCCCTCGTTGCGATCCTTTCTCTCGCCCTCGTTGCGATCGAGCCTTTTCCTTTCTCTCGCCCTCGTTGCGATCGAGACTTTCCCTTTCTCTTGCCCTAGTTGCAATCGAGACCTTTGTCCCTCCGTAGCCGAACTACGGCAACTCTGATTCTCATGTTCAGATGAGATACGTAGGCACGAGATGCGATGTCTTGTCGAGTTTGACTAACCACTAACACTAATTCTCTTCTCTCGCCCTCGTTGCGATTGAGACCTCCCCTTTATCTTGCCCTAGTTGCAATCGAGACCCTTGCTTCCTGTGCAAGTTAGGTTAGGTGTGGCTTGCTTCCTGTGCAAGTCATGTCTAGGATAGGTTGGCCCTTGTGCCATTTAGCTAGAAACCTTAACTTAGGGTTGATTTTGCATGACAACATCTAGGCTCGAGTCGTAGTCTCCCTAGAGTTGTGTCTCCCTCTGTTATCTGGTTAGGCTAGTCCTTTTTCCCTGCGTAGGGGAACTACATCGCCCTGATCTTCATACCAGATGAAGTATGTAGGCAGGAGATTGAGCTGATCTCTCCGGGCGCCCTTTTTCTTTGTGTGAGTGTTGTTTGACAGTTGCTAGGCTCGAGTGCATGACACCTTAGCAATTTGTTGTCTGTTTGTTTGAGTGTGTGCTTGACAGTTATAGGCTCGAGTCCCCGACTCCCTATTAACTTGTTATGTTGTTGTGTGCTTGGAAGCTGATGTAAGTCCATCGAATGGCATTCGGGTTCCAGTGTGGGTGTGTTTTGGTTCGGATGCTGATGTAAGTCCAGTGATTGGCATTCAGGCTCCACGTTTGCCTGTGTTTGTTTGTGTGCGTGTCAGCCGAGCTACGAATGCTCTGATTCTTCTCTCGTCCGAGAAGATACGTATGCATAGGATGCGATATCCTAGCGAGCATGTGTTGTTTCCCCCAGTCCGAACTACTTCGACTCTGATGTCTATGCCTGATAGACTAAGTAGGCCCAGGATACGATATCCTGCCGAGTCAGTTTCAGTCAGTTTCTTTTGTCTCTTTTCAGCCAGTGTGTGTGAGTTTGAGCAGCGTTTTAGCAACCATTTATCCTTCCTTTTGTGCGTGCATCCCGTAGAGTACTACGGATGCGTAGGGGTGCTAATACCTTCCCTTCGCATAACCGACTCCCGAACCCATTCTCTTTGGTCGCGAGACCACGTCTTTTCCAGGTTTACTCTGAGCGTTTCCTTTCCTTCTTTTGGGATAAATAACGCACGGTGGCGGCTCTGTTGTTTCTTTCTTTTCCCGCCGGTTTTTCGCGTGATGCGACACATAGGTATGAATATTAAGAGTAATATTTATACTGGATTGACCCGCTATGAGAATACTATATATAATGTTATGCAAAGTGTCATAAGTTATTCTCATGGTGATAATGGTGTATACCAGCCTTCGACCTGAAACCACTATGGACCCTAGATGTATAGTTGAGTACCTTATTGTTGATCAAACATTGTCCGTAATTGGATGACCATAAAGACAGTTGATGGGTACTCCACGAAGCATGCTAAGGGACATGACTGACCTAGATGGAATTTTCCCATCCTGCGTAACAGGATAAATGTCTATGGGCCCAATATTGAACTGGACAAGGATGACACGGTCGATGCCTTGTGTTCAATATAGACATAAGGGCAAAAGGGTAATTATACATATAATTATTATCACAGAAGGATTTGTCAGATCACATGATATTTTCGTGTCTTGGGTAGCAGTGATGTGTTGCTAGATACTGCTCACTGTTTACTATGTTAAATACGTGATTTAATATAATTGCCAATGCCGCGAAAACCTATAGGGTCACACACAAAGGACGGATTGATAAGAGATGGAGTAATTAAGGAATACCGTAATGTACGGTGCCCTTAAGTGAATTATAGAACATCGTAAGGTACGGTGTACTTAAGTAGAATATTAAATATGGTAAGGTACCACGCGCTTAAGTGATTTTGGCATATTATAAGATATGGGCCATATACACTTGAGTGGGCTTTTTAGCTTGCAGCTCACACAAGTGGTTCTATAAATAGAACTCTTATGTAGAAGCATTAGTGCAGTTGCAATTTCGTTTCTCTCTCTCTCACTCTCTCTCTCTCTCTCTCTCTCTCTCTCTCTCTCTCTCTCTCTCTCTCTCTCAAAGCCTTCATTCGTAGCAGCTAGCACTGAGATTGAAGGAATTCGTTCGTGTGGACTGAGTAGAGGCGTTGTCATTGTTCAACGTTCGTGATCGCTCCGTAGATCTGCATCAAAGGTTACAATCGCCACAAGAGGTAATGATTCTATCACTGATCATGCCCATTCGTAAGGATCATTAAAGGAGAAATTTTAAATTCCGTTGCGTTTTGGATCACCCTTCTCCTTCAGAAAGCTCACCAACTATAAAACCCAAGCCATGTGAAATTTCTATTTTTTTTTCAAAATGCTTAAAGTCCAAATGCATAGCAGGTCACTCCAATTCCCTTGGTTGCTCTTGTTTGGTGATAAGGACTAAAACCAGTTGATTGGTGAAGCAAACCAGGTCAGAACATGCCATTTCATGTTCCCAAAAATCCATCTTCGAGCCTGCTCCAAGTCACGTGTGTTTTCTGAGAAAATCACCCTCATTCTCTCACTTAACCACTCCATCACCTTCTCTACAAATAGGGGAAGGTGTTCCACTCTGAAACCGAGCTTAAACAGCCAAAAATGCCCTACTGCAAAACCATTTTGAAGCTTCAAAAATAGATATTCCATTTTCGAGTTCTAAAGAATTTCAACTCAAACCAACCACCCAGAATCCATCAATAACCATCACTCAAACTTTTCCAAACACTAAGTCACCTTCCCAACACCTCACCTGAGCTATTCCAACTCATCTTAGTTCACTTCTGAAATCGATTCCGATTAGGTAGCTACACTCACCCCCTTCACTCAAATAAGTTTCCATTCAACTCGAAATCATCCACCTAAGCTTAACCCTATGGTTTAAGTGTTGATTTCTCAATATCAAGCATTTAATTTTTGTTTTAGGTCAAGTTTGTTCTTCTAAAACTTTTCAAAATACTCCACACTCAGAGCCAATTAATGGCTCATGAGTGTGGAGGTTATGTCGTTGATGTATGTAGAAGCTATTTCCATGCTTGAACCAAATGAAAAACATGTGTTTTGAGGACTGGATTTTGATGTCTCAAGGTTGAAGATGAAGTCCATACGCGCATTTTGAATTTAAAAAATTGTGTTGTTTATTCCTGATTGGTCAGCTTGCGCGCGTGTTTCATTTTGGCACTTGTTTTATTATTTATTCATTGGAAGCACATTTTTATCACCAAGAGCGCTTGGCTCAGTTGGTGAGGTGGTTGACCCCATGACTCCAAGGTTAGGGGTTCAACCCCCAGCGCGCCCTCTTTGGTTATTTTGTTTTATTTCTTTCCACCTTTTTATTATTTTCAAACCTATTTATTTCTCTTTTCATTTTTTTCCCACTTATTTTTATTCTACTACAAATATTTCCAACACATATCCTTATTAATTTTTTCCTCTTCTATTTTATTATGATTTGTTTCATTTCATTTGAGCATTTTTTAGGACATATGAGGTCTTGAATATTGATAGTTAATGAAGTTTGTTAGGTCATGATGATGGATTGATTAGGGTTGATTGAACCTTTTATGTTTCAAATCTATTAATGAATGATCAATGGATCATTCATAATACTTTGAGACATAGATAGGTTGCCTCTATATCAACCAACTTTGATCATTTGACACATAGATGAAGCTTTTTTCTTGTACATACTAACTTGTGATTCCATTTGATTCATTTTTTCCATTGTTTATACTAACCCTCTAACCATTATGCTAACTTGTTTACCTTGTACATTAATCATTGTATAACTTGTTTAACCTAACCATTAACCAAATTTTTAATCCTTAACCCTTGAGTGATAGAATCTTCCTTTTGTCAAGTTATTGATAGATGGACTTGGGGTTTGCATAACTTTCATTGTTACAAACCTATTTTAAGTTGATCATTGATCATCTTCAATACTTTGCAACAGTGATAAGTTATCCCTTGATGCGTCATATTTTGAATCTTTTGACATAAGGATAGATAATCCTCAAGAGTTTGACCTTGAACATATTACTAACCACTAACTATAATTTATTAAGTTTGTTTATCACTAACCATTATAGTGGTCTTATTACCATTATCTTATGGTTTATTTTATGTCATCTATACTCACTAACCATTGTTATTGTGACTTTATCATTATTACTTTGTCACTTACTTTTATGTTATTATATTGTAATTTACATCCAAGTATTCATTATCATCATCATCATTGTATAAACTCATCGTGCATGTTTACTTATTGTTCTTTACTTTATTGCCATCATACAATTAAAAATAACATAAACAAGATAAAATGATAAAATCAAAAATATTCATTCCACTTGTAATCAACCATTGGACTTAGAGGATCTCATTTAGGACCTTAGCTTGGAGGACCTTACCCTTATCATGTGATACTTTTCCTTTGACTTTAGATTTCATCTGTAACTTACATACCTGTTGTAAGAATGACATCATGGCACTACCCTAGAGAGACATGTTTGTAAGACCATTATTCTTTGTTTAGCTTAGGTAACTTTTGCACACACAAGGCTTTCTCGTGGGCTACCTTACAATGAGACCCTTTACTTTCTTGTTTGGTTACTTTGTATATCCATTATATTACCCAATTTCACAATCAAATAAACAAACCCTTGATTCAACGTCAAGTGACATTTTCTTAATCAAATTCAAAATACAATAAAACTAAGATTAGGATTGTGCACCACGTGCCTTAAGTGGTGGAAAATGAGTAAAAATGGATCTTTCCTACCCCTACTTTGATTATTTTAAACATAAGACGTTTGGCTTGTTTGTCTAGAACATTCACCTCCACCCATAGACTTTAGTTCAATCTAAACACAATTTTTTTTTTCATAAACCCTTATTCAAGGTAAAAACAATACAACCCGTCAAACCTCATTTTTGTGCCTTAGGGCATCACACTGAAAACCATTTTCTCAAAGGTAAAATTAACCAAACACACAAACATTTTCTATTCCGAACTACAGAGCTCTGATTCTTCATCACCCGATGAATGATACATAGACACAAGGGCCACCATCATTGGAGAGCATAATAATAAAAAACCCAAAATCCAATTCTTTCACACTATTTTAAAATAAAACAGAAATAAACAAGATAAATACACTCATATGCGGACAACTTAAATGGTTCTCATTGAGTACCGTGGATGTGAGGGGTGCTAATATATTCCCCTTATGTAACCGAATTCCGAACCCAAGTCTCGATTGCGAGACCCATTCTTTATCTGTATCCTATTGTGGTTCCCGAGTGCATTCTTTTCCCTGAGGGTTTTATCAAATATTTTCCCTCTCCTCTCTCTTTAAGAGGAAATCTAATAAAATTTGGTGGCGACTCTTCTAATGTCTTATTTAGTTCATAGTCGGTCTGGTTTCGTTATCGTGAAATCCCGGTAGCGACATGTATACCCGGTGTTATGCAGGTTGATGTTAGAAAATTATTTATCAACAAACAGGAGTTTACTATACATGAACATATACTTCATTGGATCCGTACAGGGGCTTCTAAATTAAGGTTTGACATTGTTATTAGGAGATCGAATTTTGGTTCTGATAAAAGACATGCATTGGTTATGATGAGATGCGATAGAAGTGACCAGTATAAAGAACCTATCCAAAAGTTGAAACATGATGACATCGGAACAAGGAAATGTGGATTTCCTTTTAATTTGTGCGGGTACCATAGGAAGAATAATACATGGTCATTTAATGTGATTTATAGTATAGATAATCCTGAATTGTGTCAAATCTTAGTTGGTCATCTGATTGTATGTCATCTGAATTTTGAAGAGAAGAAACTTGTTTTTGACATGACATTGAATATTATTTAGCGTAAAAACATACTAGCAACTTTGAAAAGGAAAAGACCCAAAAGTGTCTCAAATATTAGGAAACTATACAATGTTCTCTAGATTTTTTTCAGCTAAAATGCAACAATTGTTGAAACAGTTGGTTGATTATTATTATGTATGTATGTACAGACTGTGAGAGGATGCAAAAACTATTCGAGATATATTTTTGACTCATCATGATTCCATCAAGTTGTCAACATATTTCCTACTGTGCTGATAATTTATTCAACATATAATACCAAAAAATACAAGTTTCCTTTTCTAGAAATTGTTGGTGTTTATTCTACAAAGATAATGTATTCAGTTGGATTTTTGTTTCTGGAATGTGAAAAAAGGATAATATTACACGGTCTTTCAAAGTGTGTCAAAGATTTTCGAAAGACCAAGAAAACATGTCTCAGGTGATTGTCACTTATCACGATACCGTACTGATGAATTTGATTGCAAAGTGTTTCCTACATCATATGATTTACTGTGTATGTATCATATAACAAAAAATGTGTGAGGTATACTTAAGCCTGTTATAGGGATCAAACAAGTCAAGGGTGAAGACGTAAAGATAGTCAAACCTAGTCAGATATTAGAAAGCATAATGGGCGCATGGATCATTATTATAAATTCTTCTATATAGGAGTTATATGTTGGATTTTTCATACAGTTTTGAATGGTGTGCGTGAAATATCTGGATTTCTTGAAATATGTTAAAATTAATATATTAGACCAAGTGAAGTAGAAAATTGTTTATGCAGAGACTGATTAGGTTAGCCACTTTGGAAATACTACAACTAATAGAGTTAAATATGCTCATGCTACATTGAAGAACTAGTTGGAAATAGTAAAGGGGATTTGTGTAAGGGTTGGGAATTAGTGAACTAAATAATTCATAATCACCATAGTAAGATAAAAACATCATTTGGTTTCAAAAACATAGTATTAAAACATAAACTCAAAAACAATAATTTGTATTCATAGTTGGTAGACAATATATCTCGAGCGAGATTTAACTTTATTCATCATGAAGTCGTGCGAGCAGATAAAATAGGTCTAGATAGCTCTTAGTGTGGTTGTACACTTATAAGAATATATAATCTTATGTGTGCTTGTTTGATTTCAAAGAAGATGAAACTTGATAGACCCTTACGTATGGATGAGGTTCCCACGCACAAGATAAAGTGAATTAGATATATCTATTATGACTAAATATGAGGTGATTCAAGAGAGATTTTTGAAAGATAATTATAAAATGAAATTTCACATCAAAGAGCGGTTGCAGAAGATAGTCTAACTAAAAATAACATATATAAAACCACTCGCGGAACCCGTAAAAACTAAAGTTACTCCTAAGAAGTTCAAACCAACACCGAGTGATAATTCAAGTAAGCGGTCTCCATCCTATTTTAAACGTGTTGACTCGCTTTATTAGAATTCTCCAATTTCACAATCCAAAAAAGTTTTATAAAAGATGCTCGCATAAGCAAACCACCGTCTTTACTAAAAATGATACACATTGAAGAGATACATGTTTTATGCAAAAACACATTGACCGGATTGTAGATGTTAAAGATGATGGTAATTGTGGTTATCGCGTTGGTTTAACATTGTTAGGCAAGGGATGGAAGAGTTTTCCAAATTGAGCGAAACTTGGTCGAGTACTTTTTTGGATAGGATGGAAGAGTTTTCCAAGTTGAGAGATATTGAAAAAGAATCAAATCATAAAAACTAAAAGCAAAATCACTCATAGATTTAGGTGGTGAAACTTTTTTTGACGCATTTTAGTTTTTATCTTACAATACATTTAGGCGGTTCCATAATTTTTAAATGTAATGTTAATTAGTTATTTTCATGGATGTAATTTGTCTACATTTTGATGTGTTTTAATGTATATATAACGTTACTTGTATAAATATTGGAATTAATGTTTTGACGTGTTTGTATGTCATAAAGAAAGTCCATAAAATAAGTATTGCCAATTGGTCTAGTGTGATCCCGGGTGAATCCATATTACAATCTTCGGACATACCTTATATTTTGCGTATATGTGATGCTAAGAGGGGAGAATCCATATTTCAATATTCGAAGAAACCCCATGTGTATTATTCGTACAAGATAAAAAAGGATGAATTCAAATTTCAATATCTGGATCAACCCCTAAGATAAAATTGCATTTGTATGATCCATAATGATCTAAAGCTTATATAAATATGCCTCATATGTTGTTAACAAAAATACTCCAAAATGAATCAATATTTGTATATTGCATTTGTTTACTTCAACAACATGAGGACTCCTTTTGAATTTAGGGCCATAGAGAATATTTTTCTTCTAGATATGAAATCTAAATTGTAGAATCTCTTAAACTATACCAACAATTAAAGAGTGACTAAGATCGTGTATTCACCAATAGTTGATAATGAAAGGAATATTAAGTTCGGTAAGTTTGAGACAGGTGTAAATGTAAGTGTTATGTAGAGTACATTTTGTGTTACTCAACTAAAGGTCTAATCGAGATGAATGCGACAATTAAAAAATTATTCATGAATATTCTAAAGATGATGAAACATCCTCAACCATCTATTAATTATGAAATATCATGTTAGATTTAGGTTTATATATATATATATATATATATATATATATATATATATATATATATATATATATATATTGCATGTGAGAACAAAGATATATCTTAAATTATGTTATTTTAAATTCTCTCTGATATTATTGGTGTGCTATGTGTATGTGATAACAGAGGTGAATCCATATTTCAATATCTAGACAAACCTCTAGACCAAATTTCTTGTGTATTTTGTGTATGTGATAACAGGGGTGAATTCGAATTTCACTAATCGGATAAATTGGGCGGCGCCTATGTCGATGTAGTATACCTTCAATATTTCGTTGACTTGACTGCGACTCATGAGTACAACTGGGGGGCGTGTGTTTGGTCTATTTGTACTCGAAATTGGTCACTAGTTTCCTTTTATTGATAAAGTAGATAACATGGAGTTGCACGCTGCTTACGGTAATTCATTATTATTAATATTTTCATAATTCATTTGTTACACTTGTTATTAATATTGTATCAGAGTCATTTTCAGGGATGGATCATCTCCCACTTCCCTCACATCACCAGGTTTGAAGTTGCGCCTACCTACACTGAAGATTGGTCGCATGCTTCCGCATTTATTTCATACAGGGGAAATAATATTGTTGAGCCATTCAGAGTGCATCTTGATCGTCTTGTGAAAGATGACATTTGCTTCTGCCCATACGGAGGTCGCCACTAGACGCGTTCATTTGACATCATTTCCTTATACTCCGAATGACTAGCATGTGGGTCAGGTCTGATGTTTTCTTATATGCCCGAGTGAATGATGCGGCAATTTGACTATCTGTATATTATTCCGAGACACCCCTCATAGTCTGCTCCTCCCATTGTCCACCGTAGAGATCTTGATGCAATACTTGACGGTTTTGAGAGTCACCAGGTACCAAAGGAGTATTGCAGGGTACAAGCTCATGTACAATGGGCATATACAGACGGTTACATGACTTGGTTCTATAGGTGTCACACCTTATCATGACACCAGACATTCTAGGAATACCACCTAGGTCAGCTAAGCAAGGGATACTTGAGGCTCAGGATGACCACACTGAGAGCATGACGGCGGTCTGTCGACATGTTTTGGAGATGGGGTAGAGTCGGCATAAAGGCAAGTCTCTTATAGGATGGCAATCCCCAGTTGGCCCTCGTGGAGAACATGGTTGTCGAGTTACGAAATGTCGTGCAGTATAGTCTGGGAATGAGGAGAGAGGGGTTCAACAGACCCAATAGTTTACGTTTGGATGTATTGTTTTTTTGTATTTTCTGACAAATATTATGTATGGTGTTGCTTTTTTGAATTAATGTATGACTTTTTATTTCATTTACTTTTTAATTAAATTTGATTTTAATGCAATTTTATGTTAATATAACTTGGTCTCAAAAAATTATAATATTGAGACAATGGTGTTGTTTTGAAACCATTCAGAAGTTTTTCAGAGATCCATCTCTAAAAGTAATCCCCCTTGCAATTACCATGTTTCCAATGGTAAAAGGATTTCAGAGAATATTTCAGAGATGTATCTCCGAATACACTCAAATAATATACGAAGATACATCTCGATATCATATTTTGATCAAAATGGAGTGAATCTCATAATAGTGTATTATAGAATGATTTGGGTGCATCCGAAGTGTGGAAAGCACAGCCAGGGTGGGAAGATAGAATGATTTGGGTGCATCCGAAGTGTGGAAAGCACAGCCAGGGTGGGAAGATCATTTGCCCTTTTAAAAGTAGAAACGGATTTGGTAGGCTTCGCAATCTTGTGAAAATACTTCAAAACATCTATTGAAGCTCAAAGAACAGGAACTTAATTACAGTTGTTAAAAAAAAGTAGGAAAAAAATAGTTAGAAGTTCTAGTCGACTTCTGCTTCAAGAAGCTTGTGCTCTTTCGGTTAGGCTAATAGTTGGAATCAGTTACCTAACTCACTGGACCACTATAAATACACAGGTTTGTCATCATCATCGCCATCATCACATAAATAAATAAGTAAAACTTAAGCATTTCTCTCAAAATGTTTTCTCAGTTTCCTTAATTTTTCCCTCAATTTATAACCTAGTACAAACTAAATTACTTATTCATCACATAAATGAGGATATTTATTCCTAAAAATAAAGACAACAGATATAATTTGAAAAAATATTCTCTCAATTGCCATTGACTACAGAATCTGTAACTGATCTACTTAGTACAGAATTTAAGGCTTCATTGATCAGCTAGTTCAATAAGTTGGTTGACCACTTGTGGCTCTGCAAGGGTACTTGTATCTCCAAGTTCATCTAGCTGCCTAGAAGCAATTTTTCTCAGAATTCTTCTCATTATCTTTCCGCTCCTTGTTTTTGGGAGCCCAGGTGCCCAATGGATTTTGTCAGGTGCTGCAAACGCTCCTATCTGAAATGTTCAACAAAATATGTGAGAAATAAGTTATAAAATGAAGTCATGCAATTTGATCTATAATACAGGATCAATCAGATCATCACCACACTTTGTATGAAAATATAAGGGATTACGTATAGACCTGCTTTCGAACTGTGAGTACGAGGTCCTTACGCAGTTCTTCACTGTATGGAACACCATCCACAAGAGTAACAAAAGCATATATACTCTGTCCTTTAACCTATAGTAGTAATGGTAGTTGGTTCAGATTTCAGACAGACAACAATAACGTGTTGATGCTATACAGAAACTGCTTAATTTCTTACTACACATAAATCACACTTGAGGTTGACGATACGTGTGCGAGAACATTATTAAGTCATACCTCGTGTTCCACGCCTACAACGGCTGCTTCAGCACATTTTGGATGTGAAACTAGAGCTGATTCTACTTCAGCCGTCCCAATACGATGGCCACTGCACATAACAAGAGTATCAGATTTAAACATCATAAAAGAATTGCATGTCTATTCACATTTACATGCTTGCACTTATAAAGAATGAAATTCCAGGATTCACAAATCACTAGAAAGAGATTATGGAATTCAAAGAATACCTGACATTAATGACATCATCAACTCTCCCAGTAAGCCAGTAGTATCCATCTTTATCCCTGAAACAAAGTCAAGTGCATAGAACATGATTATCCCACACATTTTTAAAAGTTCTTTCTGTTGTTTCCTGTATTTGAAGGAAGGCTGCAAAATAATAATTTACACAGCCCAGACTCAAGTTCAAAGATACTAACATGAGACTCCTGAGTATATTATGAACATGAAATGTTTAGAAACAATAACCTGCTGCAGCCATCACCACTGAAATAGTAGCCAGCAAAGGGCTTGAAATATGTTGTTTCATATCGTTCATGATCACCATACAAAGTTCTGAATGCCCCTGGCCATGATCTCTTGACACACAAGTAACCACTGCACTCCCCTTCTATCGCAACACCTTTCTCATCTACTATGACAGGCTAAAATAACAACATAGTTTGTCAGAGAAATTGACATACTGAACTACTAGTAGTAAAAAAGACGGGAAAATCATTATATATTATAAAATGAACAAATGAGGTTTTCTTAGCAGACCTCAACTCCAAAGAAAGGGCAAGTAGCAGAACCAGGCTTTTGGGGCCAAGCACCAGGTAGTGGAGTTATCTGCAAGCAACAGTGAAGAACTTCAATCCCAAAGACCGAGATGCACAAAATATGTGTGTGCATGAGTGTGAAGACTTTTATACAAAACCCAACTCTCAATTAGCACTTCAGCTTATGTAGATGTGATACTGTTACTAATGGAATCAACCTAAACTACATGTTTAGTGTCTGTCATTAGAATCATATTGAACATAGATAGCCATTGGAAGTTAAAATACCATGAAGCCACCAGTTTCTGTTTGCCACCAAGTGTCAGAGATAGGGCATCTTGAATCTCCAACTACATTGTAAAACCATCTGAAAGAGATTGAACAAAGTATGCATCAGAATGTTATATGATATGGGAAGCTAAGCTGTAATTACCTACAAAAAATACAGATATTAACCTCCATGCACTTGGATTTATGGGCTCGCCTACACTTCCCAGAACTCGTAAAGATTTCCTCGAATAGCGGGTAACATGCTGCATGAATAACCATTTTAGAACAAACAATGATGAATAACTAAATCTAGAACATAAGGAACTCTGACACTACTTGCATTGGACGGAATTCCCTTGTTATATGCAATAGATGTACATAAAATTAAAATTATATCATGCAAAATATGCAACAGTATTAATCTCATGAGGATGCATTCAACTTTTTTTAGATAAACTATTGAATAAGTAAAAGATTGACAGCAGAGAACTAGAATCAATAATATTAATATTCTTGGCATGTATTTATTCACAAAGGAATATGTGGAAGTAGTAATAAGAGAGATTATTGACCCAAACTACCGAATATCTTCAAGGTCAATATGCGTAAAGCAACAGAAATGGGAAAAGGGAGAACCTTGATGCTTGCATCATACATGTGGGGTGGAACAGAAGGGGCAAGAAAGGCTTAAGGAACCATTAATTATGATAATGATGCTTTCACTCCTGTTTGATATTGTATACATTCTTCTGCAATGTTTTACTTTTAATTCTTTTCCATGTGTAAAAGCATTTTTTCACAATTACAAATAATTTCTCAGGAAGGTATAGAGTAAGCATAGATGTATCTTACCTCATCACCATATTGCATGAGGGACCGCACCAATGTAGGGGCAGTGTAGAATATTGATACTTTATATTTGTCAACAATGTTCCAACTACGCCCAGCATCAGGATAATTGGGAGCCTGCATTCATGGTATCAGATTCAGAGCAAAGTATTTCTTTGCAATTCCATGACTCTTAAAAAAGATTTATCCATTAGCTCAAATTGCCAAATTAATATAATGATGTTGGTGGAAATCACTATTAATTTTTTCAAAAATCCCATAATATCAATCTTTCTAAAATATGTAGGCAAGTCAAAAAAATTATCTACAAAGCTCGGCTTGAGGGAATTCAAATCACGTGATGCAAGTGGCCATAACCTACACAACCAATAAACAAGGTATAAATTGTTGTCTTCCCGCAAATGGGGGCCTTGAAATTCTTTACATCTCCTATTGAATCGTCCTTTGATATATATAAAGTAAATCACTTTAAAGGTTATTTTAACAATGCAAGAATGTATCAGTGTAATAGTACCCAAATCATGCCATATCCTTACAAGTAGCAACGTTAGGTAAGCCCGAATGGCTAGTTGATAAATTATCGAGTAACTACTCATTTTCTTATTGTCTTTCAGTAACTATTCTATGATGAGCTCAGAAAACAAAAACTAATGTCATTCTCACAACTCCATATACAAATTGGTAAAGCTCATTTCTTTTAGGAATTGTAACCCAACAAGAATTAGCAATCAAAGCCCTTTTCACACTATGGGGAGTCAGCTACATGGATCAAGCAATGTCATCATGTCAAAAACCAAGATTTCGGGGAAGCCGTTTAGAGTAAAGCCCTTTTTTGACAAGTCTTACTAAGTGTTTTTCTTGGTCTTCCTCTACCTCTACTAACCTATTTCATTTGATCAAGTATTCTGGATATGGCTTCCATCGTTCTTCTTTTCACATAGCCAGACCAATTTTTAGTATTCTTAAATTCAAGAGTTGCATTATTCTTTTTGGTTGCACTAATAGAAAGTTTCTTGGATTCATTTTGTCTAGTTCTATGATGCATATAAATGATTGCAATATGTTTCAAATTTATTACCCCTTCATACAGAACAACAGTTGCACCATTGAGTATGGGTCCATAAGTGACATAGCTGTGCCCAGTAATCCAACCACAGTCAGCTGTGCACCTATAATCAGGGATAAGGGGGTTATTAAATAAGACTACTGATCCCGTTTTCACCAACAACACTTCAAAGATAAAAAAAATTATGCAAGACGAGCTTTCGAAGTTACCAGTAGATGTCTGATGGTTTGTAGTCAAATGCATACTTAAATGTTGTTGCAGTGTATACCATATAACCACCAGTTGTATGGACGACACCCTTTTAGAAACAAATATTATATATTAGAAAGAGGCAACATTGAGTCATAAAAAGAGGAAAAATGGAACATTACACAATAACAGAACACAAATACCTTAGGTTTTCCGGTACTCCCACTTGTATAGAGTAGAAAAAGTGGATCCTCGGCATCAAGCCACTCCACTGGACAAGTGGTTGGATATTGGGGAATGACATCCTGCAACATCAGTAACAAAAAATGTGAACTGTTGACATTATAGGAGCCACGGCCGCAAACATTCAAAACATATTCGGCACCCATTAGCAGAATTTCAAATTTTGAGTTTACTTATCATCAGAAACAAATTCATTTGCTCGAAATAGCAGAAGAAATTTGACTAAACAAGTATAACATCAGTGATCACATGTAAGGTGCGGCAATTAGTTAGCTTTCAGAAGTATAGAAGACGGAACTCATGTTACTAATTACTTCTGTAACAGTTAGATAGCCATGTCAGAATATTTATGCACAGAGAAAAAACTCTTATAGACTAACCTGCCACCATATATCTCGCCCTTCCTTCCATTTAGTATCCTCCCTCGTCAAGGCTAATGTGTTGTCATAAGTTAGGCAAACATCTGCTTAGACACACAAAAAGTACAAATGAAAAGGTCAAAGAAGATGATAAAAGTAACATGAGGAATTATGGATGAAACTGGTTATAGCATACACTTATGCACAAACATCATAGGTAATTCTATTCCTCACTTCAAAGAAGTCTAAAAGGTATGACAACAACCAACTATGGCAAGGTTGATCATGTACCATCCAACTCTTTATTAGTCAATATCAACTTCTGAAGCTAGTAAAAATATTACAAATTGTATTTACCATTTTCCTAATGCTAGGTTTTCATCATACAATACAATAATTTCTCAAATTATCAACCAAAGTTACTAAGGTAGTTTAGAGGTCCTATAAGTCTGGCTTAAGAGACAAGAGTCTTTGCTTTAGATAATAGTTATGTGTCTCACACCAAATTGATTATGGGACTTGTGACCCTTCATAGCATAATTAATATCTCACAAAAAATAGAAAGAAAAAAATAGAGGATATAGGAATGAAATCACACCAGAAGAGAGCTTCAAAATTCACTGAGAAACTGTTTAAGTCAAAAGGAAATACTCATTTTATTCAAAGAAAGTGATTGACCTGTCTTCCTACTAGCATGCTAAAATTTACTCACCGTCACTGACCATGTATGTAAAAGTGAATGATATTAGCTATCCTGAGCTCTCTCTAATATGTTTATGTATGCATCCCCTATGATATTAGTTATACTGATCACGTGTTTGAATTTTAATACATGATACAGAACTGCACAGTTAATTGAAGAGAAGAGATTATAGTGCTGGAACAACAAACAAATCAATGACATTCCCACCTATAGAGACCCCATTTTTAGCTGAATCGTTGATGGCAGAATCAACAATGTCTTTAAGATAGATAACCTTAGAGCCCCTCTTAACAGCATTGGAAGTAATTACAACTTTTGGCTTACAATCAGTGATTCTCTGCGAAAGAGATTCTGAAGAAAAACCGGCAAATACAACCTAAACAAATAAAAAAGCAAGCAGTATTAACAAATCAAACAATCTGATACGTTTGAAAACATAAGTAAACAAGAAATAACTTGACAAGAACAAAAAAGTGTTAGTGTGATACCGAATGAACAGCACCAATGCGGGCACAAGCAAGCATTGTGATTGGAAGCTCCATAAGCATGGGCAAATAAATAATCACAGAATCCCCCTTTTTGACACCAATATCTTTCAGATAGTTTGCAACCTGGAAAAAAACATTTATACATCTCCAATCATTCTGCCAATTTCCATCTATAAAATTAAACATTTAAACAACCCAAGTTGAGAAATTTTAGTTTAAATATCCTTTTGGATGAGAAAGAGACAGACAAAGAGGAAAATCAGAATTCAAAAGTTACTAACTTAAGTACTTAACTAGCTTGAACTAAGAGTTAAAGGAGTTGATCTTTTCGGGTTCAAACCCCGGAGAAGTAAGTATTTACAACTAATACACAGTCATTAACCTATCGAAAACAAAAGAAAAAAGGTAACCTGGCAAACTTGGTCGAGAAGCTGAGCGTATGTTAAAGTAGCATCTACACCAAGTTCATTCCCTTCCCAGTAAAAGGCTACTTTGTCACCAAGTCCAGCTTCAACATGTCTATCCACACAATTATAACAGATGTTGGTGATTCCACCCTTGAACCACTGAAACAATGCAACAAATGAACAAAAACACAAAAGATTCAACTTCTTCAACCACTCATCATCATCCCTTAAACAAACACTACATACTAGATTCAAACACGAAAAACCTAGATCCGAACAGTACAATTAAACAACAAATAAAAAAAATCACCTCAATGTTAATATTTCCTTTAGTGACATCAAAGTTCTCATGATAAACTTGATCACCCCATTTTTGTTTCCAGTAGAAATCAGATGCAATTTCAGACCAAAATCCAGCAGGATCTTCAATGGATCTCTTATACATCTCCAGATACTGATAGATCACAAAAGAAACATACACTAATCAAAACTCAAAAAGTTTCAAAAAAAAAAAAATTCATAGATCATTTACTAGTTAGTCAAAATCAATAGAAACTCTTGAAGAAAAGAACCTGTTCCGGTGACTGAACAAGTGCTTTGGAAGCGAATTCTTCGCTAGGAAGAACAAACTCTTCTTCTTCGGTAGCAAGACTTTCACCGAGAATTACAGCATTCAAATGAGGAATGCGACCAGCACCAGATGGAAGAATCTTCATCGATTCCAAATGGCGTAAGTAATTGTTAGTTCTATGATTCGAAGCCATCGAATTCGTTCTTCCACTTCTACAGTTGATGTTACAGAGAAGAGAACACAACTGATTTTTCTCCTTCTTCAATGGTGGAGTTACAGAGAGAATTGGGTTGAATGCAATTTGTGATAACATTGTGTCATAAGTTTGAAAAACAGGGAAATAAAAAAGTAATAAATAATAAATGCTTAATTAATTAATTGGGAAATTGAAATTGAAGATAAGAAGAAAAAAAAGAATAGTGTATTCGGTTGTGTTATGGGATCACATACAAAGAAATTTCCTCGTTAAATTAAACTATTCTGAAATCTGTATAGAATCTGTTTACTGAAATTTTTGTTGACTCAATTTTGTTGGGTTTTTTCGAGGTTTTTGGAGAAATGTAATTGGTGAAACTTTTCTGTGTATTTGGGGGTTGGGTCATCCTAATTCATTTTGGGTTTAATATTGTTCGAGTAATACATTGCAACATATTTTGAATTAGTTTTTTTTTTAATATATGGTAAAAAAAAAATTAATATAATTGGTGAAAATTTTTTTTTTTTGGTAAATTGAATAGTTAGGTGGAGAATCATAAAATTGGGTATTAACGTATTGGGATGGAAAATCCAAGCAAGAGTATTAGGATAACGACAACTGATTGAGACAGAGTTGAGCACACGGGGTGGTCACATTTTGAAATAAGCATTTTATTGCACCAAAACTATAAACCAATATATAGTGTAACTTTTTGTTTTATTTGGAGCCATAGTTTAAACCAATTGGTGGAAATGAAAAATTAAAAATGAAAAATATGAAAGCTTTGACAAATTGAAATAATGGTAAATAAATCAATACAAACTTACACTGAATTTGAATGGGATACTCGATGATTTCTTCAAAGAATTTGAGTTACACTTCACTTGCTTGTAAAACCTTGGATCTCTCAGCAGGTTTAATTTGGGTTTCATATAATCTAACGGTTTTAATAGATACTATAATCTTTTTGGACAATGATTAGAGAGCAATTTTGGATTTTCTGGATGTTTTTTGTTTGCTTGGATTTTATACCATATCAATATTAATTATTATATTATTTTAATCTTTATTTTTAATAATATTTGCAACTAGAGTTGATCTAATCGGAAAGGCATCTGTCTAATCTTTATTTTTATATTATACTCAAATCAGAAAGACCAATGTTCGACCGAATAAGTTAAAAATATTCATTTTTAATAAATAAAAATTTATAAAATATAATGATACTAGCATATTTAATATAATATAAAAATGGTTTATTTAAAGATATATTATATTATAATCGATTATTTCGCTGAAATTTTATATTTTGAAAATAAATAAATAAAATATTATAAATTTAAACTCGGATTCTTACCATTAAATATTTATGCACAACTAAGAGTTGATTTTACTTGATAAATTTATTATTTATAAGCATATGAGATTCTTTGAATTGATATGGCATATTTATATGACTTAAATAGTAATTCCTTTATTTTTATTAATAAATAAATTTCAATTTTTTATATTTAATGAATAAATAATATATTTTAATTTAAATATAAATCAAATATATTATTTATTTAATGAATTTAAAAAATTAAAATTTATTTAAAATAAAATGGAAGAAATATTTCTTTGATGGTATAGTATTATCACACGACAATTTAATGTGTAGTCTAAACAAATCATAAAAGATGATCTTACTCTATGTTTTGGGTGGTCTTATGTAGGGTTGGACAAAATATTCATATCAAACCGAATCCGACAAGTTCGTTGAATATTTGCAATATTTGGGCGGGTATTTATTGGATCTCAGGTCAATGGATGGAGGCATTTTAGTTTGAAATGGTTGTTCATAGACGGTCTCGAATATAAAAATTCAATCTAAAAGTGCCCACATTCGACCGACATAATAGGATTTTGTTGAGTTTTTTATTAACCGAATAACATGGCTTAGCAAATTAAGGTATATCTCAATAAAATAATTTGTTTTCTCATATCTCACTCTCATTTCTCTCTCTAGTATCACTAACCTCTCTCCCCTCGAACCAAATTATTTTATTGCTCGCAACCTTTCTTCTCTTCATCTTTCAAACTTATTTCATATCTTCATTAACGCATCATATTTCTTGTTTGATCTACCTTCCAAGCATCAGATTTGGTGTTAATTTCTTCTCCAACCATTTTTTTTAATTTTTTTTTAAATATTAAAGTCAGGTTTGTTCATCAATCATTTTGTTGGGTTTGTTCCTGTAACTATGAAGATATGAAGATGTATATAATTTTGTGACATAAGCTATTAATTAAAAGCAATGGTTTATTTTTATTTCATTTTAAAAGCATTAAAAAAATTCAATATATTGTTCTTCTGATATGCTTGAAATATTTAGAAAAACTTAATTTTTTTAGTGTCTCAAACCTACCATAGATTGTTTTAATCCACCCACACAACCGACAATCCTCATAAGCCGACATCCGACCTAATCAGTGAAATTGGCGGACAAAATGGGTATCCTTTTTTCACCCATGGTTAAGGGGAATGAAGTAGGTGTGGAAAAATCAGAATCATTGGGGTGGTCATCTATATCATAAGGTTTGGTAATGGGAGTGGTTATAAAAGTGGTACAGGAATTTAAGGTTGGTTGTGCAATAGTTGTTATGGTGGTTGATTCAACAAAGGTTGGAGTGGGTATAGGGATTGTGACAGAAATGGATGGCATGTATGTGGTGGTTATTTCAGAAGCACTAGAGGATTTTGGATGAGGGGTGGTTATAGTTCCAAAACGAATGTATGGTGGTGGAGAAGGTTGAGTAGGAATAGATGAAGTAGGCATAACAGAACTTACAGAATGAAAAGGAGTCTCAGTCATAAGTGTGTTAACATGATTTCCAGAAAGAGTCACTTCAGAAGACCTAGCAGTCTCAAAACAAACATGTTCTGATTTTGGTGTCATTGTGTCCTTCAAAATGCTGAGTCCATAAGTCCTAGCAACTTTGGTGGGAGTTCTGACAGATTCAGAAGGTCCTTCACCAGAAGGTATAGGCTTTCTTTTCCTTTTTAGAGAATACACACCTTCATGGATTTTCGAAAGTTCCTCAAAGACTAACACCTCCTAAGGACGACCATTTGCCAAACATTCAGCATTGTAATGTTCCAGAACCTCCTTAGATTCTTCCTGAGAGGAGAGAGGATAATTATCCATTGGCATACTTCTAGAACTAACAGATGCCCTATCTAGAAGTTCTGGAGAATTAACAACCGTTTTAATTATGGACATGTTCTTCAAAGTGTGTCCACTAAAATGCTTCCCAATAACAAAATCAAATTCCTTCGTCATTCCAGTATCAATAAGCTTCTTTACCAGTTTTCTCTCAAATAAGATGTCAGAAATCAACCTACCCATATGTATCCAATCTCTCATATTGGCACCTCCATTTATAGTTTCCTTGACTATTTCACTTAGATACTTGAAAAGAGTTAAGGGTAAATTCATCCTGTCACTAATTGTCATGTAGTACAACATGTACTTCTGATCAGTGTAGACGTAATTTTGAGAATTTGAAGAAGGTCGAGGATGAATGCATCCAAGAATAATCTTGAACCAAATTCTAAGATCGACATGAAGATCCTTAGCATTAGATGAATGCTTTCCATCCTTAAAGATGACTTTTGCAATCTTTGCAATCGTATCCTTCTTCACAATCATACGAAACATCTTTTCCCAGAACCATCATGTCCCAGAAGAGTAGCAATTGACTTTTCAGAAATGGATATCTTATGACCCAACACATATGGCGTCACTTAAAGATTTGAAGCTTCAGAAAAAAAAACCATAACTTTTTAACTAACTGATCGTATACTGATCCTTTGAGATGTTCAAAGAAACCTTACCATCCTTGAAATATCAGAGTTCCAAAAAGATCATATCCATTGGCTTTGAGGTTGTCGAAATCCCCATTAATTCACATATAACCTTTAACTCTTCAACTGGAATATACAAAGTAAGTTCTTGAAGTCCTTAGAGAACTTGTTCTTGTTACTGTTCTTGAGTTTGTTGAGCATATTGTTGAGTAGAAGCCATTGTTGAAGAGCAAATAGGGTTTTAGGGTTTGTAGAGAATATTGGCTCAAAGAGTGAAAGTGTAGGTTGTGAGAGTAGCGAAAGTGTGTGAAGTGAGTTTAAATATAAATTTTTGCAACCATGAAAAACAAAAAGCAAACAGGAAAAATTATGACAGGGAGGTAAAGCGTGGAAGATCTTACCTAATCCCAAGGTTTATTCACCCAACGTGTCACATCATCTGATCAGAAATGGTTCTATTTTCTAGGACAGTTATCTTAAAATTTGTCCACTATTCATGACTAATTGACAATAATTAATGAAAAAATTATTGAAATTCTAGTTATCAGACTTTAGATGTCACACGGGTTGCTATGACATCCAATTCTGCACAGACAAGAATTTTGCAGAACTTAAAAGTAAGTGCAGTAAATAACACAAGTAATTGTTTACCCAGTTCAGTCCAACATGACCTACATCTGGGGGCTACCAAGCCAGGGAGGAAATCCACTATCAGTAGTATTAATTCAAAGCTAAACTCACCCGTTTACAACTCTTCACTTAATCCCTACCCAATGCAATTTCAATCTTACTCTAAGATCAGAGTTCCTACTCACTCCCCCTCAATCACCTCAGTGATTACTACCTTTAATCAATATTAAAGACAATTTTGAAGTCACACTTCAAACAACTCTTGATTGTGCTTAACAGCTTTAGTCAAGATACATAGCACTCACGCTTAAAAGCTTTGAGCGACACAACACTTACAACTCAATGAACACCCTATGCCAAAGCAATCATCTACGTGATAATGGCTTGGCTTACAAGATATGTCTAATACAAGACTCACAAAAATACAGCAGTGAAGTATGATGGACACAATAAATCTTCACGCCTCAAAATCCCCAGTTCTGAATGAAGGAACGACTTCCTTTTATATTGCAGTACTTGGGCCTTTGCACTTGTATTCTCCTGAATTTAAGGTCACGCGAGTTCCCCTAAATTCCACATCTAGGTTACTAACAAATAGGCTATTTGTTAGGTTCATTAAATGTAGTTTGGTTGTTGATTTCCTGGATTTTCTCTCAGCTGTTGAATCCCTGAAGAATAGCCTGAGAAAAAGCTGAAACAGAAAACTGAACAACCTACAATATAGCATATGCTGTCGGGAATGAATGTCACGACATTCAGCTTGACATCAAGGATCATATGCTAAGTCTGTTTTTCCAGAAAACAGACTGTACAATTTTGCTGACCTGTATATGACCAAAATGACCATACTACAGTAACAGCTTACATTAATAAATGTCAAAGTATCCAATTTGACATTTACACATTTGGCCTTATGTCAGTTCTGTTATCCTCTTGAAGAACAGACTAAGAAACATGCTGAAGTATAGCAGAACACCACTCTGTCTATCGTTCAGTATATGCTGTCAATGATGAATGTCATAACATCCAGTTTGACATTCAGTCAGTAGGCCTTATGCCAGGTCTGGTATTTCCTTGATAACCAGACTGGAAATAAATACTAAGTTCTAACCAGCTGTTCTATTCCTTAGTATCTGCTGACAGGGATGAATGTCACAACATCCAGTTTGACATTCAATAAATCCTGTATTAGCTAATCCTGCAGTAACTACTCAAGTGTGTCATGACATCAGTCAAGACATCAGAGTACAGTTAGATATTCTAACCTACAATGCAGTCACACATACACATCATGTCATGACATCAGTCAAGACATTAGAATCCAGCTAGTGTTTTACCATATAATGCAGCCAATTAAACACCTACAAACTCCCCCTTTGGCAAATTTTTTGGCTAAAACACTTTGATCCCCATAACAGAGTTCATAGCAGCGGAATCACACATCTAGCAGGAAATAGACCTAGCTAATACACTCAGAGTGGCAGCACACTCACACACATGGAAGTTAAATAAAACTTCACATAACAGCACACATACAGAAGTTAAATAAAAACTTCTAATTGCAGCACACATCCACAGCATACATACAGAGGTACAGAAGTTAAATAAAAACTTCAACACACATCAGCTGCAGGGGAAGGAATCTTCGAATTTGTCATGAAAGTCTGTTTTAACAGACCAATCTGTTGTCTGGGGTATCACTTGTTACTCCCCCTTTTTGTCAAAAATGTTGCCAAAGCCAACAACATAAACAGAAAAAATGGCAGAATTACAGACTTGGTTTTACTTCACAGTTTCAACCAAGTTAGCACCCACTTGATCTTGCTTCACAGCTTTGATCAAGTAATCACCCACTTTTGCTTTACTGTAGGAACAGCCATATCAGATGCCATGACTTTGTTTCTGACATCCAGAACCACTCCTGCATGAACAACATCCTTGAATTCCTGCAGGTGCATAGGCCTTCTCACGTTAGGGTGTCTCCTTACCCTCTTGTTGCCACACTTGTTGCGAGTGACATAGCTATGATCTGTTGACCAATCAGAGCATAGTTCCAATTGTTTAATAGGCAGAGATATTAAACAATACATCCCAAACATCAGTGGTTGCTATAAGTTCTCAGAGAGACATATTCCCAGTTTGCCCCTTAAGTTTTCAAACTGAGTAGCATCCAGAGCCTTTGTAAATATGTCAACCAGTTGGAGTTCAGTGGCTACATGTTCCAAGGTAATCACCTTGTCTTCCACCAGATCTCTGATGAAGTGATGCCTAATGTCAATATGTTTGGTCCTGTTGTGTTGGATGGGATTCTTGGAAATATTTATGGCACTGAGATTATCACAGAATAATGTCATGACATTTTGAGTGACATTGTACTCAGTGAGCATCTGTTTCATCCAAACCAGTTGGGAACAACTGCTTCCAGCAACTATGTATTCAGCCTCTGCAGTGGACAGAGATACACAGTTCTGCTTCTTGCTGAACCAAGATATGAGATTGACTCCCAAGAAAAAACATCCTCCTGATGTGTTTTTTCTATCATCAGCACTCCCAGCCTAGTCAGCATCACAGTACCCAGATAGGACAGGCTCAGACCCATGTGAGTACAGCATCCCATAGTCACAAGTCTCATTGATGTACTTGAGAATCCTTTTGACTTGATTCAAGTGGCTTACTTTGGGCTCTGCTTGGTATCTAGCACACACTCCAACTGCATAGGAAATGTCAGGTCTACTTGCAGTTAGGTATAGAAGACTGCCTATCATGCTTCTATACAAGCATTGATCAACACTAGGCCCTCCATCATCTTTGGTTAACTTTAGATGAGTAGGAGCAGGGGTTCTCTTGTGCCTAGCATTATCCATACCAAACTTCTTAACTATGTTTTTGGCATACTTGCTTTGGGAGAGAAGCATAGAGTCCTCCATTTGGTTGACTTGCATTCCAAGAAAATAAGTCAATTCCCCAACCAGACTCATTTCAAATTCAGATTGCATTTGGTGAACAAAATGTGTTACCATTTGCTCGGACATTCCACCAAAGACTATATCATCCACATAGATTTGAGCAATCATGATTTTGCCGTCTTCATCCTTCACAAACAAGGTTTTATCTATTCCACCTTTTATGTATCCATTTGAGGTCAGAAATTCGATCAACCTTTCATACCATGCTCTAGGTGCTTGCTTCAACCCATACAAGGCTTTCCTTAACTTGTATACATGCTTAGGTTGGTTAGGATCACAGAACCCTTTAGGTTGTTCCACATAGACTTCTTCATTCAAGTAGCCATTCAAGAATGCACTCTTCACATCCATTTGGAACAGTTTAAACTTCAGAATGCATGCTATACCTAACAGCAATCTGATGGACTCAAGCCTAGCCACAGGAGCAAATGTCTCATCAAAATCCACCCCTTCAACTTTAGTGTATCCTTGAGCTACTAGTCTTGCTTTATTCCTAGTAATTAATCCTTTCTCATCAGACTTGTTTTTGTAGATCCACTTGGTACCAATGATGTTGGTCCCTTCAGGTCTTGGAACTAGCTCCCATACTTCATTCCTTTTGAACTGCTCAAGTTCCTCTTGCATGGCATTGATCCAGTATTCGTCAGTCAGGGCTTCTTTCACATTCTTGGGTTCAACCTTGGAAACAAAACAGGAATTTGAGCTTATTCCCCTTGACCTGGTAGTCACACCACTATTGGGATCCCCTATGATAAGATCCTTAGGGTGGTCTTTCTGAATTCTGATAGATGGCATTTTGGTGGTTGCATCTACTTCACATTCAGGAGGAGGTTCCTGTACTTCTTCAAACTTGACTGGAATGTCTGTTGAACTGTCAAGGAATGTTGCAACATCCTCTATGACATCGATTCCTTCCTCTTTATCATCCACAATGACATTTATGGATTCCATCAGGACATTGGTCCTGTAGTTGAACACTCTGTACGCCCTGCTGTTAGTGGAATATCCTAGAAATATACCTTCATCACTTTTGGGATCCAGTTTCCTTCTCTGTTCACGATCTGTGAGAATGTAGCATTTACTTCCAAAGATATGAAAGTACTTCACAATGGGTTTTCTGCCTTTCCATATTTCATACAGAGTGGAGGAGGTTCCTTTTCTCAAGGTGACTCTGTTGTGAACATAGCACGCGGTATTCATAGCTTCAGCCCAAAAATGAATCATAGCTCTGGCAGATTCTTGGATAGTTCTATTTTTCCTTTCAACTATCCCATTCTGCTGGGGAGTTATAGGGGAAGAGAATTCATGACTTATTCCTTCAGACGAGCAAAACTCATCAAACTTGGAATTCTTGAATTCCGTACCATGATCACTCCTAATTCGGATAACACAGTTGTCCTTTTCCCTTTGGAGTCTGATGCACAGGTCTTTGAAGACATCAAATGTATCTGACTTCTCTCTGATGAAACTTATCCACGTGTATCTGGAATAGTCATCAACCACCACGTATGCATATCTCTTTCCCCCCAGACTTTCAACCTGCATAGGTCCCATTAAGTCCATGTGCAGCAGTTCCAGAACTCTGGAAGTAGTAGGATGTCCCAGCTTCGGATGTGACATCTTGGTTTGCTTGCCCACCTGGTATTCTCCACAAACTCTTCCTTCATCAATAAGCAACTTTGGAATTCCTCTGACTGCTTCCTTGGATATGATCTTCTTCATTCCCCGTAAGTGGAGATGTCCAAGGCGTCTATGCCACAGCTTCACCTCCTGTTCTTCCTTGACTGAAGAGCATATTGTGGAGAAGTTTGAGACTTTAGGTTCCCACAGATAGCAGTTATCTTTGGACCTAGATCCTCTCATAACTTCCAGATTGTCACCATTCGTCACAATACATAGCTCCTTAGTAAACTGAACATAGAACCCTTGATCACACAGCTGGCTTATGCTGATGAGGTTTGCAGTTAGTCCTCTTACTAACAACACATTATTCAGTTTTGGAACTCCAGAGCAGTCCAACTTACCCACACCTTTTATTTTTCCTTTAGCACCATCACCAAAGGTCACATAGCTGGTAGTGTGAGGTTGGATATCTGCCAACATATTTTCCATACCAGTCATATGTCTTGAGCATCCACTGTCAAAGTATCAGTCTTCTTTGGTAGAAGCTCTTAGAGCTGTGTGGGCTAACCTAGCATACCATTGTCGCTTCTTGTTAGAGACATGGTGCCTAAATGTCTTATGCTTAGGTCTGACATGAGGGACTTGGTTCGGGTAGCCATGAAGCCTGTAGCAGAAGGATTTTATATGCCCAAGCCTACCACAGTGGTGACATTTCCATTTCTGGAATTTCCTCTTCTGATGATTAGTCATCCTGGTTCCCCGATGTTGAGACATTGGATGTGACTTCCCTTTGGATTTCTGAACTTTAGCCTTTGGGCGTTTGCGTTCAGCTGAGGATCTTTTCCCAAAGCCTAAACCAGATGTGCTTCCAGACTTCTGTCCTACCTTTAGGATCTCTTCCAAGGTGTCAGTTCCTTTATTAATCATTCTGATGGATTTAGTCATCTGATTTAGCTTGGAGGTCAGCAGGGTTATCTCACCATTTAGATCCTCTATGGCCGTCAGATGCTTCAGTCTCTCATCTTCCAGCTCCTTGATGAGTTTCTTCTGCTTTTCTCCTTGTACACGTACTTCTGCACTGGTGACACACAACTTCTTATAAGCTGCAGCAGGTTCATCAAAGGTCAGTTCATCTGCACTTGAGTCATCATCAGTGGCACAAACACTGGTTAGTGCAGTGACGTGTTTAGCAGATTCACTTTCAGAATCTCCTTCAGACCATGTGATAGCTAGCCCCTTATTTTGCATTTTGAGGTAAGTAGGGCATTCAGCTCTGACGTGTCCATACCCTTCACAACCATGACACTGGATTCCCTTGTCGTGGTTGAACTTCTCTTCAGAAGTTGATCTTTTCTTAATGTCATACGGGATGTTCTTGACATTAGGTCTACCTCTTTGATCAATCTTCTTCACGAACTTGTTGAACTGTCTCCCAAGCATGGCTAAGGCTTCTGATATGCTTTCATCACCTCCAGTGTATCCTGCTTCTGACTCCTCTTCAGCATTAGATACAAAAGCTACACTTTTGTTCTTCTTTTCAGCATTCTCACACAAGCCTATTTCAAAGGTTTGGAGAGAACCAATTAGCTCATCCACCTTCATATTGCAGATGTCCTGCGCCTCCTCTATGGTTGTAACCTTCATAGCAAATCTCTTAGGCAAGAATCTGAGAATCTTTCTTACAAGTTTCTCTTCAGTCATTTTCTCACCTAGTCCACCAGAGGTGTTTGCAATTTCAAGAATATTCATGTGAAAGTCATGAATAGTCTCATCCTCTTTCATCCTCAGATTTTCAAACTTGGTGGTCAGCATCTGAAGTTTGGACATCTTCACCTTGGAAGTACCTTCATGAGTTACCTTGAGGGTATCCCAAACTTCCTTAGCTAGTTCACAGTGGTGCACCAGCCTGAAGATGTTCTTACTGATTCCATTGAACAATGCATTCAAGGCCTTGGAATTTCCAAGAGCTAATGCCTCTTGCTCCTTGTCCCACTCTTCTTCAGGAATCTGCACACTGACTCCATCTTCACCTGTCTTTGTTGGATGTTCCCATCCTTTGTTGACAGCTCTCCAGACTTTACTATCTAGAGACCTTAAGAAGGCTATCATACGAGGCTTCCAGTCATCATAGTTAGAGCCATCCAACATGGGTGGTCTATTTGAGTGTCTTATATCCTTGTCCATGGTACTAGAAAGTAACTTCCCTAGATCTCACCCAGAAATTAACAGGCAGGGTGCCTGCTCTGATGCCAATTGAAATTCTAGTTATCAGACTTTAGATGTCACACGGGTTGCTATGACATCCAATTCTGCACAGACAAGAATTTTGCAGAACTTAAAAGTAAGTGCAGTAAATAACACAAGTAATTGTTTACCCAGTTCAGTCCAACATGACCTACATCTGGGGGCTACCAAGCCAGGGAGGAAATCCACTATCAGTAGTATTAATTCAAAGCTAAACTCACCCGTTTACAACTCTTCACTTAATCCCTACCCAATGCAATTTCAATCTTACTCTAAGATCAGAGTTCCTACTCACTCCCCCTCAATCACCTCAGTGATTACTACCTTTAATCAATATTAAAGACAATTTTGAAGTCACACTTCAAACAACTCTTGATTGTGCTTAACAGCTTTAATCAAGATACACAGCACTCACGCTTAAAAGCTTTGAGCAACACAACACTTACAACTCAATGAACACCCTATGCCAAAGCAATCATCTACGTGATAATGGCTTGGCTTACAAGATATGTCTAATACAAGACTCACAAAAATACAGCAGTGAAGTATGATGGACACACTAAATCTTCACACCTCAAAATCCCCAGTTCTGAATGAAGGAACGACTTCCTTTTATATTGCAGTACTTGGGCCTTTGCACTTGTATTCTCCTGGATTTAAGGTCACGCGAGTTCCCCTAAATTCCACATCTAGGTTACTAACAAATAGGCTATTTGTTAGGTTCATTAAATGTAGCTTGGTTGTTGATTTCCTGGATTTTCTCTCAGCTGTTGAATCCCTGAAGAATAGCCTGAGAAAAAGCTGAAACAGAAAACTGAACAACCTATAATATAGCATATGCTGTCAGGAATGAATGTCACGACATTCAGCTTGACATCAAGGATCATATGCTAAGTCTGTTTTTCCATAAAACAGACTGTACAATTTTGCTGACCTGTATATGACCAAAATGACCATACTACAGTAACAACTTACATTAATAAATGTCAAAGTATCCAATTTGACATTTACACATTTGGCCTTAAGTCAGTTCTGTTATCCTCTTGAAGAACAGACTAAGAAACATGATGAAGTATAGCAGAACACCACTTTGTCTATCGTTCAATATATGTTGTCAATGATGAATGTCATAACATCCAGTTTGACATTCAGTCAGTAGGCCTTATGCCAGGTCTGGTATTTCCTTGATAACCAGACTGGAAATAAATACTAAGTTCTAACAGAACACCAGCTGTTCTAATCCTTAGTATCTGCTGACAGGGATGAATGTCACAACATCCAGTTTGACATTCAATAAATCCTGTATTAGCTAATCCTGCAGTAACTACTCAAGTGTGTCATGACATCAGTCAAGACATCAGAGTACAGTTAGATATTCTAACCTACAATGCAGTCACACATACACACCATGTCATGACATCAGTCAAGACATTAGAATCCAGCTAGTGTTTTACCATATAATGCAGCCAATTAAACACCTACAATTATTCAGTATCCATAAAGTAGATTTGTCAAACCAAACAAACTCAAACTAGATACATATGAACTTATGAAACCTTCTTACTTCGGAAGACTCATACGTTCAGAACTATCAACAAATCTCAAAGTCTCATTTTTTCCTTCTGAGAGATAAACCTTATGAGAAAAACATCTTTTCATTCTGGACATAAGTCCATTTTTAAATTTTTTAGAATGAAAATAAAACTATCTTCAACAAGGGGTTTTGTAAAGATATCAGTGAAGGAGAATTGCGATCCAAAACGCAGCGGGAATTAAAATTTTCTCCTTTAGAGATCCTTACGAATGGTCATAATCAGTGATAGAATATTTACCTCTTATGACGATTGAAACCTTTGGTGCAGATCTCTTGTGACGATCAAAACCTTTGATGCAGATCTACGGAGCGATCACGAACGTTGAACGACGACAACGCCTCTACTCAGTCCACACGAACGGATTCCTTCAATCTCAGTGCTAGCTGTTATGGATGAAGGCTTTGAGTGTGTGTGTGTGTGTGTGTGTGTGTGTGTGTGTGTGTGAGAGAGAGAGAGAGAGAGAGAGAGAGAGAAAATAAAAATAATGCAACCGCAATGAATGCTTCTGTACAAAGGTTCTATTTATAGAACCACTTGTGTGGGCTTCAAGCTAAAAGCCCACTTAAGTGTATTTTGGCCCATATCTTATAATATGCTCAAAATCACTTAAGTGTGTGGTACCTTACCATATTTTGTATTCTACTTAAGTACACCATACCTTACGATGTTCTATAATCCACTTAAGTGCACCGTACCTTACGGTGTTCCTTAGTTACTCTATCTCTCATCAATCCGTCCTTTGTGTGTGACCCTGTAGGTTTTCGCGGCATTGGAAATTATATTAAATCACATATTTAACATAATAAACAGTTAGCGGTATCTAGAAACACATCACTGCTACCCAAGACACGAAAATGTCATGTGATCTGACAAATCCTTCTGTGATAATACTTATGTGCATAATTATCCTTTTGCCCTTATGTCTATATTGAACACAAGGCATAGACCGTGTCATCCTTGTCCATTTTAATATTGGGCCCATAGACATTTATCCTGTTATGCAGGATGGACAAATTCCATCTAGGTCACTCATGTCCCTCAGCATGCTTCGTGGAGTACCCATCAACTGTCTTTATGGTTATCTAGTTACAGACAACATTTGATCAGCAATAAAGCACTCGACTCTACATCTAGGGTCCATAGTGGTTTCAGGTCGAAGGGTGGTATACACCACTATCACCATGAGAATAACTTATGACACCTTGCATAATATTCTATATAGTATTCTTATAGCGGGTCAATCCGGTATAAATATTACTCTTAATATTCATACCTATGTTTAAGACTTGATAACTCCTTATCCATGATCCATGAGATGTGATCATCAGTCTATATATATAATAGTCTTAATGCTTTAATGTTATCCCACTTCACAATAAAGCTCGACTACGGATACTTTAAGAATAGTTTCCTTATGTTTAATGTGATCTCATGATCAAGTCACACTTGATACATTAAACGGACTAGCTATTCTAGGGACTTTATTAAACAAACATTCAGAACTATCAACAAATCTCAAAGTCTCATTTTTTCCTTCTGAGAGATAAACCTTATGAGAAAAACATCTTTTCATTCTGGACATAAGTCCATTTTTAAATTTTTTAGAATGAAAAAAAAAACTATCTTCAGCAAGGGGTTTTGTAAAGATATCAGCTCATTGATGGTCTATATCAATAAATTTTAGATTTAAAATACCCTTTTGAACATAGTCACGAATAAAGTGATGTTTTATCTCTATATGTTTTGCTCTATAATGCAAAATAGGATTCTTAGATAAACAAATAGAATAAGTATTATCACAGAGTATAAGAATGTTATATCTGGAAATTTTCTAGCTGACTTTTCATCCAAAGCATTTGAGTGTTGCATCCAGAGGCTGCTATATATTCAACTTCAGCAGTTGAAAGTGCTATTGTTGATTTCCTTTTGTTGGACCATGAAATTAGATTATCTACCAGAAACTCACATCTTCCAGAAGTACTTTTCCTCTCAAGTATGTCTCCAGCGTAGTCAACATCACAATAACCCACTAGCTTGTAGTCTTTAGATTTTCTATAGCACAAGCCAAGGTTAATCGTACGTTTCATATACCTGAATATCCTTTTAACATCTGTTAAGTGGGACTCTATAGCTTCTGGTTGGAAATGAGCACACAAACAGACACTAAACAAAATGTCAGGCATAAAAGCAGTCAAGTATAAAAGAGAACCAATCATACCTATGTATACCTTCTATTCTACCTTAACACTTACCTCATCTTTCTCAAGGATGCATAAGAGTCTTTGACATCTTACATTTAGACATGTCAAACTTATTCATATGTTCCTTGGTTTACTTTCTCTGATGGATGTATGTTCCTTCTGGACTTTGATTGATCTGAATTCCTATAAAGAACTTGAGTTCTCCCATCAGACTCATCTCAAACTCTGCCTACATAGACTTAGCAAATTCTTTGTACAAAGTAGAATTAGCATAACCAAATATGATGTCATCAACATAAGGCTCTATCATAGACACCAAACTCATAAGACTTTCTTAAGAGGGCTTGAATGGGTATTTGGTTCTGACAGGTTCAGACTTGTCACCCAGAACCAATTCTTCAAAATATGAAGATCTCTGTTTTTGCCTTCTCATAGGAGTCTGAGCTTCAATGGCTTATGTTTGAGGAGCTTTAGAGTCTTTAGCTTCATCTTCTGAATTTATTTTCTTCAGAACCTGAGTAAGTGATCTCCAGATCTGTAAATTTCTCAACTAGCTTTGACTTTTCAGAGTCAAACATATCATCAAATCTGACATGGATTGATTCTTAAACAATCTATGTCTCGATGTTATACACTCTGTGGCCTTTTGAGTCTTCATAGTATCCTAACATGATGCATTATTGTGCCTTAGAATCAAACTTTCTCATATTCTATTTAATGTTTAACATAAAACAAGACCATCCAAAAGGATGAAAATATGAAATTTTGGGCTTCATATTCTTCCACAATTCATATGGAGTCTTACCCATAAAAAGTCTTATAGAGGTTTTATTCTGAATATAATATGTTATGTTGACTGCCTCTGCCCAAAAGTGTTTGGCCACATTAGTCTCATTGATCATGGTTCTGGCAATCTCTTGTAGAATCCCATTCTTCCTCTCTACAACTCCATTTTGTTATGGTGTTTTGGGGCAGGAAAAATCATGGGAAATTCCATTAGCATCAAAGAGTTTTTCAAAATCTTTGTTTTCAAATTCGTCACCATGATCACTTCTGACTTTTACAATTCTGAGATCTTTCTCATTTTGCACTTGTGAGCAGAAGGTAGAAAACACGAAATATGACTCATCCTTGTTTCTAAGAATTTTCACCCATGCCCATATACTTTAGTCATCAACATTGACTAGTCCATACTTCTTACCCTTGACAGAGGAAGTTTTCACTAGACCAAACAAGTCAATATGTAGAAGTTCTAATAGTCTGGAGGTTGAAACAACATTTTTAGCCTTGAAAAGAGTTTTAGAAAACTTGTCTTTATGACATGCTTCATGTAACAACCCAATTTAAGTAATTAATTCTTATATTATTATTATGACATTTTATTTTATTTAATTGGAGTGTTAATTAATTAATTAATTGGTTGTTAAGTAGTATAATAATCGATTATATTAATTAATTTGGTGTGATATGAGATATAATGAATAAGGGAATTAATTAACTTGGTGGGTATATTGAGTTGGTTTAATTTATTGGAATTAAATAGAGATATTTAAATATTAGATCTTATTAGGCCTATTAATTAAATGAAGAGTATCATGATTTGAGCCCAAATAGAATACTATAAATAAAGGGGAGGAGAGTGAGAATTAGGATTCATTGATCATTTGAAGGCAATAGAGAAAGAGGAGAGGAAAAGTAAAGAGGAGAGCTAGGGTTTCCAGAAAATTGAAGAGGTAAGCGGGGAATCCTTATTATTATGGGTTAGTATGATTGGGTCAATGGGTAGATGTATGTTTAGGTTAAAATCCCTAATTTGCATGATTTTAGGATTGTTAGGTTTTGATGGTTATGCTTGATTGTGGTGATTGATTGTGTTAAAACTGCAAATTAACGTTATATATTTGGAGTATTGTGTGAGTTATAATTTTCTGAACGTTTGGCTTTTTACGGAATTGAAATCGGAGGTTCGGAAGTCCTCCAACGATGAAAACCGCGGAAAATTCTGCATGCTGTCCGTCACACTCGCGGCCTGTTTTTATGTTTTATTATCGAAATCGTTTTGGTCATAACTTTTGATCCGTAAGTCTAAATCGAGTGCCGTTCGAAGCGTTGGATAGCTGAAACAGAGGGCTATAACTTTGTTTCAGGAATAAAATAATTTTGGAGATTATTTTATGGACGTTCTGGGGGTTGAAGAAGATGAAAATTATGTTGGAAAATTTAATAAACAACAACTTTTAGTAATGCCTTTGTGCACGGTTTTGATCATAACTTTTAACTCGTAAGTCCGATTTTTGTGGTGCTTGAAGCATTAGAAAGCTAATGCTCATACCTAAAACATGGTATTGATTGTTAATATGTTTTAATAATATTCACATGCCTACTGTATTGATAAATATATTGGGTTATACGTTTGATTGATGAATCGTTGCATTGTTGTAATATGATTGCGTGATAATTATGTTGTTATGTCGATGATGTTAAGATGTTGATGAGTTGTTGTTATTTGTTGATATTATTCATGTGGTAACATGAATTGGTTAATTGCATATTATGTGAATGGTGTATTTGTTATGAATGTGTATATGTGCCATTGGTGGATTTGTGAATAATATATTGTTATGAATGTGTATATGTACCATTGGTGGATTTGTGAATGGTGTATTTGTTATGAATGTGTATATGTACCATTGGTGGATAATTCATAGAGTTGAATTATGGTGATATGTGGAATGTAAGATGGTCGAGATGATCTTAATTGCATATGTGTTGGTATTTATACATTCATTCATGGCATGGTCGGCTTCATTGTGGAAGCGGTGAAACTGTGGGTTCACATAGACGGTGATCCTTAATTGGAAATAGACATAGCACACGTTGATCCTTAATTGGAAATAGGCGTGGTAGATGTTGCACACGTTGATCCTTAATTGGAAATAGGCGTGGTAGATGTTGCACACGTTGATCCTTAATTGGAAATAGGCGTGGTAGATGTTGCACACGTTGATCCTTAATTGGAAATAGGCGTGGTAGATGTTGCACACGTTGATCCTTAATTGGAAATAGGCGTGGTAGTAGATGATACCACATGCATAGAGTCACATGTCTTGCATTGAGTCACATTAGAGTCATGTGATAATTGAATGTTTGCATTGATGTGATTGTGATGTGTGTATGAGATATGGTAATTGAATGTGATGATGTTTGGATACATAACTTGACTGAATATGTGATTATGTGATAATTGTAGTTATGTGTATATTTGAGAATATAATATTGGATTTGAATATTATACTCCTTGAGTTTTATGTGTGCTTGAAACATGTGAAATAAATGTTGGTTAATATTATTTACATGGTTATATGATGTGTAATGAATTCCTTTAATTGTTGATTTAATCATTGTGCTTGATTAATACTTCTTCATAATGATTTGAATTCTCACCCTTTCTGTTTGAATGTTACCTTTACATGGGTATCGTGCAGATACTCAGGAGTAGTATCGCTGAAGTAAATGGACGGTAGCTCACTCGAGATTAGCTGGAAAGCTCCGGTACTTCGTTTAGAGACTAAGTAGTGAGTCAATGCTCTGGTCATGTAACACTGGGTAGATTGGTAGTATTGAACTCATATCTGATTTGGATATGTTTTATGTTATTAATTGTGAACATGTTTAATTGAAGAGATTATTGAGAGATGATCATGGTATGGGACATGGATCATTTGATGAAATGCATGGATATTCGTTATTTTCCGCTGCGAAGGCATATGCTTGAATATTCATGATGAGTGAAATGTGTTACTTTAAATGACCAGGTGTATTGTATATTGATGATGAATGATGTTGGTTTTTGAAAGCTTTTAGTTTTTGAAAACGTCGATGTGACGCCCTTTTGTTATATGCGTGCTTATTTACTCTGATTATATGTCAAATATTTTGGAGTAGAAAAAGGGGTGTTACATTAGTGGTATCAGAGCATGGTCGACCAGTTGGTCAATAGTCGTTAGGGTTTTCCATCCCGTTGTATTTGATTTGTGTATCTGACACGATCGATACAATGTTTGTCTGATTGTTCGGACTGTTCAGGAAGATGGTTGCAGGCAGGAATGGTGATGCCATTGCTGAGGCGCTGAGGATGTTGGCTGAATCCATGGGTCAGATCCCTCAAGCGAATGCTGGTAACCGAAATGGAGATGATGATGAGTTTCGTGCTTTGGGGAGATTCCAGCGGAACAATCCTCCTGTCTTTGAGGGTGGGCATGAACCTGATAAAGCTCAAGCTTGGCTGAAGGCAATTGAGAAGATCTTCAGAGTCATGAACTGTACTGATGCTCAGAAAGTGCAGTTTGGTACTCATATGCTTGAGAAGGAAGCTGAAGATTGGTGGAATAACACTCTTCAGAGGTTTGAAGAAGATAACATTGAGGTTACTTGGGCTCTTTTCCGTGATGTCTTCTTGGAGAACTATTTTCCAGAAGATTGTCGTGGGAAGAAAGAGGTGGAGTTTCTTGAATTGAAGCAAGGAAATGGTACTGTTGCTGAATATGCTGCTAGATTTCAGGAGCTTATCAAGTATTGTCCTCATTACAATACTGCTAATGCTGAGAAATCTAAATGCTTGAAGTTCGTGAATGGCTTGAGACATAATATCAAGAAGGCCATTGGTTACCAACAGATTACTCGTTTTGCGAAGTTGGTGAACAAGAGTCGGATTTATGATGAGGATAGTAGGGAGAGTGTTGCTTTCTACAAGAGTGTGAAGGGGAAAAACCAAGATCGTGGGAAACCGTATGATGACAAGAGGAGATAACCTGGTTTTGGCGAGAAGCCAAGTGGGGGAGGATCTTCTACTCCACTTAAGTGTTTCAAATGTGGCGTTGTAGGTCATCGTGCTGTTGATTGTAGGGATTCTGTGACTTGTTTTAATTATGGTGAGAAAGGTCACATTAGTACCAGATGTGATAAGCCAAAGAAGGAGCAAGCGAGGGGAAAGGTGTTTGCATTGTCTGGCGCGGAGGCCACTACCGATGATAGGCTAATCCAAGGTACGTGCTTTATTAATGGTACACCTTGACTGCCATTATTGATACCGGTGCATGGCAATATTACTTGGGAACTCGAGGATAAGATGAGGGAATCATATCCGGAGTTGTTCGTTTGAGGTGAATTTTCGAGGACGAAAATCTTTTAAGTGGGGGAGAGTTGTAACAACCCAATTTTAGTAATTAATTCTTATATTATTATTAGGACATTTTATTTTATTTTATTGGAGTGTTAATTAATTAATTGGTTGTTAAGTAGTATAATAATCGATTATATTAATTAATTTGGTGTGATATGAGATATAATGAATAAGGGAATTAATTAACTTTGTGGGTATATTGAGTTGGTTTAATTTATTGGAATTAAATAGAGATATTTAAATATTAGGTCTTATTGGGCCTATTAATTAAATGAGGAGTATCATGATTTGAGCCCAAATAGAATACTATAAATAAAGGGGAGGAGAGTGAGAATTAGGATTCATTGATCATTTGAAGGCAATAGAGAAAGAGGAGAGGAAAAGTAAAGAGGAGAGCTAGGGTTTCCAGAAAATTGAAGAGGTAAGGGGGGAATCCTTATTATTATGGGTTAGTATGATTGGGTCAATGGGTAGATGTATGTTTAGGTTAAAATCCCTAATTTGCATGATTTTATGATTGTTAGGTTTTGATGATTATGCTTGATTGTGGTGATTGATTGTGTTAAAACTGCAAATTAACGTTATATATTTGGAGTATTGTGTGAGTTATAATTTTCTGAACTGTAAGACCCCAATTTTGGCCCTAAGATCCCTCATGGCCCATATCATATCATATCATGGCCTCAAGGATCATTGCATTGCCTTAGCTTCCCTCCTGGTGGGTTGGTTGCCTTGTGAGTGTGGTTCTTGATCACCAAGCATGTCTTGCATTTGTATATCATTGCTTTTCATATGTTTACTAACCAAAAAGTACAAAAATATTGTCATCTAACCATGTTACTTGTAGCTGAAGCAATCATCAGTCAAACAGTCAAATCAGCCATTAAGCAATGGATGGTGGCCATTCTTGAAGAATTTGGACACCATGATCAATCATCAAGAGTTCATATGAGTTGTGACTTCATTTGGAATCAAGATTTCAAGGGATTAGGGTTTGGAATTCATCAGAACATGGCCCAGTCATCCAAAACCCTAGAAAGTCAACTGTTGGTCGACTGTGGATTTAATCAGTGATTTGATGGTGGGAATCGGTTTGAGATGTCTCATTCATGTCCATATAAGCCTCATATAACATGTCAAACATCATCATTGAAGAATTTGAAGTCAAACAAGAAATTTCCAAAAATAGAAAGTTGACCTGTAACTGGAATTTGCCAAAAATGGAAACTTCTTGATCCTCAAACTTACATCATGATACAAGCTTCAAATGAATTTTTTCCCAACATGAAAGTTGAAGATCTTGTTCTCCCATTTCCAAAAAGTCCAAGAACACTCAATTCCCATGTATGGTTGGCAAGATATGATCAATTCATTCTCCAAAATTTTTGAATTTCAAAAGGCCATATCTCTCAAACCATTTGGCCAAATTGGGTGGGGTTTTTTCCTACAAGTCACATTTGATCCCCTCTTTCCAAAAATGTCATCCTCATGCACCAAAACATTACCAATCAAAATGGCACTTTTTGAAGTGATTTGAAGTGTTTCAAGTGGGGTGAAAAAGTGATTTTGCAATTTAAGCCTTTCCAATATATTTTGCCAATTGAAATTGCTAAGAAATCATATTTGGAGTGTGTACAAGGCCACTTTCGTAGCTGTAACCACAGACCTTGCCATTTGAAGGAAAATGGACCAAATTAGCAAAACATGTGATTTTAACAAAATTTGAATTACCACTTGGACTAATCATGTTTAGCAACATAAACAGCATATATATTGTTCATTTTCTGTCAACCAAAACCCTAGCAGCCACAATCCCAGAACAAAAAATCACTTCTCTCTAAAACATTCATTTTGCACTTTGGAAATTTTCTGCTCAAACTTTCAAAGAAGCACGAATTTGCTTGCTTGCTTCATCATCCAACATCTTCTTGGAAGCCATTTGGAGCTTTGTTTCTCAACTGTAACACCATTTTCATCAGCTGCTACTTCAATACTCTTCCATGGCAATGTTCGATTTCAGTGTTTTCAAGCCTTGCTGAGCCAAAGCATCTCAACCATTCACCTTTTGGAGCTTGGAACTTCATCTGTTTTGAACCAGAACCACCAAACAACATCCAAATCACCACTGTGCTTCAGTTTTGGTAAGATTTCGAGTTCCTTCATTTCCTAAATCATGCCATGCTTTAGTTAGATTATGCTTTGCTGATTTTAATAAGCTTTAAATCACTAAAAATGGTTGAGTATTGAGTGAGTAATTTGGTTTTAAAGATTGATGTTCAAATGATGTTTTGTTTGATTCTTCCATATGAGCTCGAATTAATGTAAATGGTTGTTGGAATATTGTTGTGCATTGCTCGTTGGTTCTATTGATGTGTTGATTGCTCATTTCTGGAAAAATTATTTGGCACGATTTGATGAAGAAGATGATACTGTAGCAAACCCTAAGCACATTTTCCAGATTTTCTTCTCAAGCGCGTTTGGCTGTTGTGGTATCGTGTTTTGCATGAAATTCTACTGTGCTATTGCCATGTTCCTATTGTCACTTGCCACGTCCCCAGCTGCTACGCAGCGTTTCACTTAAATCCCAACATAATTACTAAACTGCCACCGGTCCCATTTATTTTAATTAATTCATTTTATTTGTTCAATATTTATTTCATTTTGATTCAACATCTTACAAAAATCATAACTCATCCATTTGTGATCCAAATTTCATGAGAATTTTTGCAAATTGCTCAGCATGATCTCTACTATTTTATCATGATTTTTCCTAAATTTTTGGATGGTTGAATTTTAATTGGTGCTAAGGTTTTGTTCATGTGTCCATATTTTGTACCCTTTGCCAAAACCTTTGTGAAATGATGATGCATTGTCCAATGACCTTGAAATTTTTTTGAGCTTAAACTAGATACACTCATGGTGATTTTGGTATAGAGTTTGTGAATTTATCTTATCTGGTTTGTGAGTTATGAATTTTTGAACTAGGGTGTGACAATTTCTGTCACACCAATGATGTGCAACTTCATGATTTTTGATACCATGCTTCTTGACCTCAAATTGATGTGAATTTTTGCATGAACCTACTCTTGTATGTCTAGTTCACATGTGATTTTTCTTGGAATTATTTGTGGAATTTCCTAATTGTTTGGGATTTTCTCCCCTGTTTGACCAAAATGTTGACTTGTGTGATACTTGTTCCCATTTCATTTGTGAAATTCTCATACTTTATTGGATGAACTTGAAATTTTACATGTGATTAGTAGACATCTTAAGCTTTGTCATGGTGTTGATCCCATTCATTTCTCATATGTTATCACTGATTTATGAATTTTTGAAGTTGATACATGTTTGGTTGACTTTTTTGAGCATGCTTAAACTTGTCTTGCCTTTCTGATTTTCATTGACTATCTTCCCATGATCCAATTGAGCTGAAATTTGATATGCATGACATGTTATGGATTATTACTGATCATGAATTATTTGATGATTTTTGGAATTGATTATGTTTGGTTTTGAGCTAAGTCTTGCTGTTGACCTCTATGAGCTCTCATTTGCCATGCTTTGACTTCTTTTACTTATGAAATGATGATAATGCATGATATGAACATGAAACCAATTGAGCTTGCTTCTTGATTGTTTAAACTTGATTTTGGTTGAATATCACTTGCTGTTTTGACTTTCTCATCCTCTTTTGACCCTAGGCTTGTCCTAGTGGTCCTGTTGCTTATGTTTGAGTTCATGTTTTCAGGTTAAGCAACAATGCTCCAAAGAGATCATACAAATTTGATTAAGCTTGATTGTTTATCATGAGCTAACTTCTTTGTTTTGTAGGTTGCTTGGTTCATATGCTTTGAGCCTTGTGCTTTGCACATTTGTCTGTTTGTTTTGACTGTTGATTCCTACCTCCTTTTGGTTTAAACTTTGAGTTGTGTACTGATTCTGTTTGACTATTTCAGGTACCATTAGTTGCTTAGTTCTTTGAACTTGCTTTGCTTTGCTTTAATAGCAATTTGCATTGAGGTATAATCCTTTTTCTTCATGTAGTCTGGAAGACCTGGCCTGTTACTTGGCCAGGCAACTGTCTGAAGTCCTCCTTAAGAGGCAATGCTTGTGTGTGTTTATGTTTGTCCCAAGCAGGAAAAGTCCTTCAAATAAGGCAATTGGTAGATCAAAGAGATAAGCAACCTATCTCCTACTATTCTGTGAGTCTTCTCCTTGCTCCCATTACATGGTTGTAGCATTGAGATCCAAACCCAAGATCTATAGAGTCTAATATGTGGAGAGAGTTCCTACTTTCTGAACTCCCACACCTTCTGATATTCAAATGCTCTCCCTGACCAGGGATAAGAGCAATGAGGCACACCCCTCATATCCTTTCATCTGCTTCACCTTAGCCTCTCAATGGCAAGGTTAAGAGCACCTTTGACCCTATTCCAGTTGGCTTCAATGCCTTACCCTTTTGTATGAGCCTCCTTGTGTGGTTATAATGTGTGCTGATTGACTTCATTGATTGATCACTTGTTTCATATGCACATGTTTGCTTGTATGCTCTATGCATTTATCATCATTTATTGCCCATTAATGCATAACCATCTCATTTGTCTTTATGACTTATCATTGTTGTTTACCCATTGAGGACAATTGTAAGACCATTCATTGGCCATTGCTCCTATGATATGGAAGTGAGTATAAGACCATCACCTTGGCCATTCATCTTATCTTTGCTTGATGCATTTGTTTGATTGTATGTGAGGATACAACTGTAAGTCCCTGTAAGTTGGCATTTGTATTCCTAGGATCATATTGTGTATGTTAGAGTAAGCCCAGACAGATTGGCATCTGACATCCATTGTTATGCATTTGTTTGTTATGTGTGAGGATGCAACTGTAAGTCCCTGCAAGTTGGCATTTGCTTTCCTATGACCATAATGGTGCATTTTCTTTGATTGTATGTGAGGATGCAATTGTAAGTCCCTGCAAGTTGGCATTTGCTTTCCTATGATCATATGTTGGATATTGGTGTAAGCCCAGACAGATTGGCATCTGACATCCAAATGTTGTCTTTGTTGTTGGAGATTGGTATAAGCCCAGTGATTGGCATCCGGTATCCGTTCTTTTTATTTCTTTGTTGAGGAGATTAGTATAAGTCCATTGTTTAAAATTGAATCCACCAACTTTTGGAAATCTTTTAGCCGAACTACGGCGTTTTGATCCTTACCTTTGATGGAAGGTACGTAGGCAGCGGGTTCATCCGTTCAAACCCAATAATAAAATTGTATATTCTTTTCTCATCATCCCAATCATGTTTGCACAATATTTATGTCATAACAAATAACAATTTTATACAACAAGTGTGAAAAGGGCTCCCTAGGAGTACCTAGGACGTAGTGGGTGCCTAACACCTTCCCATTGCGTAATTTACCCCTTACCCAGACTCTCTGATCTTTTTATTAGTTTTCTACGTGTAAAACTTCTTAGGCTTTTGTTCGCTTTTTAGCCAGTCCTTTGGATAAATAAAAGTGCGGTGGCGACTCGAAATTCCATTGTATGCTTTGCTTATGGTTTAATCGATAAATCATATAGCGACGAATACACCGCTACAGAAAAGTGGCGACTCCACTGGGGAAATCTCACCAGAATCCTTGGTGGTATTGCCTACTTTTCACCCTTGTTGTGCTATATTGTTATTTGTTATATGACATATTTTTGTACAATTTGGGATAACTGTATTGATTGTAATGTTTGAATTGCTTGATATACAATTGCTGTTTGCTTTGGTGATCTCTGTGAGATGAGTTCTGTACCCGAACTCGAGTGCACTCTAGGATAGGAGAATGGCATAGTCTTGTTGACTGGTGTGGAGTATTCCTTAGCCAGTTGACTTGCGAGCCCATTCACTTGGTGGAGGTCATGTTGGACTAATAATGTCACACAAGTTATTTGTGGTTAGGCATTATTCTTTCAATCATGTTCCGCAGAAGCCAAGGACCTTAGTTTACCAAACCCATCTTGGCCTATTTTTAGGACCGTAGTGCGGAGGTCGTTCAGATGTAAGTTCTGATGCGATTGTTACGCGATACTACACTCATAAGAGTTTCTCTTGAGAATATTCTTGGAATACGAGTATTCGTTCCTCCGATAATATTCGAAAGATGGAACGATGATTATGGGAACCTCTGATAGAACATGTCTGGCAGGTTTAAACCCTAGTACACTCCCTTTGGGTGGTTCTTAACCGAGACTCCATGCTCGTGACTCTCAACAAACCCGTGATTCGTGGTTGAGTCGTTCAGACAACCTTAATATCAATGGATCCCGGATCAGGTGTAAAACCTAAATCCACCAAAGCGGCTGGTTGATATTAAGGAGGTTCGAACCGGTTCATGTACCGTTAATATCAATGGAACTTGGGTGTCGATAAGGTGAAAACCTAAATCCACCAAAATGGATGATTGATATTAGGGATACATAGAGCTTTCCCACGACCTTTGTTTGGTGTGCTTTGCTTGATCCTTGAGTGTGTTTGTTGCATTCATGCATTCACGCATTCATCCGCATTCATGTCATCACAAAAAGAAAATTTTCAAGGAACTTAAAAAAGGGTTTATTTGCAAAATTTTCAGACATGGAAAAACCAAAAAGGCATACAAAGAAGTACAGCTTTAGGCAGCCCGATGTAAAAGAGTTAAGGAATCTGACATCGTATGTATTAGATCCCTTGGGTTTCAAAGCTCGCTATGGGAAGCTTCTACCGCTGCTCACCACTCAGGTTGACGAAGGGTTGATGAGTACTCTGGCTCAGTTCTACGATCCGTTGCATCACTGCTTCTTATTTCCGGACTTCCAGCTATTGCCAACCTTGGAGGAGTATTCTCATCTCATTGGGATTCCAATTCTGGATCAAGTGCCGTTCAGTGGCTTAGAAGATATTCCATCTGCTCGAGAGATTGCCAGCTTGTTGCACATAGATGAAGATCTGATTAGAGCTAACCTGACTACCAAAGGCGGAATTCAGGGTTTTCCTTCCGAGTTCCTCATTGCCCAAGCTACTTTTTATGGGAAGGCCATGAGTGAGGATGCCTTTGAGGCTCTCTTTGTATTACTCATCTATGGATTGGTGTTATTTCCCAACTTCGACAAGTTCGTGGACATGAACGCCATTAGGATCTTCGCAGTCCTTAATCCAGTGCCGACTTTGTTGGGCGATGCATATGTCTCCTTGCACTTGAGGAATATGAAGAATGGAGGAGTCATTGTCTGCTGTCTACCCCTGCTGTACAAGTGGTTTATTTCGCACTTGCCGCAGACAGTTGCTTTCAAGGAGAACAAGGGATGTCTACGGTGGTCTCAGAGACTCATGTCTCTCACCAATGATGATATCACTTGGTATGATCGCGTGTACGATACCGTCCAGATCATCGACTATTGTGGTGAATTCCCTAATGTGCCCCTTCTTGGTACATGTGGTGGGATCAGCTACAATCCTATACTTGCACGTTGCCAGCTTGGGTTCCCCCTAAAGGATAAACCTAATAACATTCTGTTAGAAGGCGTATTCTTTCAGGAGGGTAAAGATCCCCAAGGCCTGAAAGCCAGATTTGTCCGTGCTTGGCGCAGTATTCGCAAGAAGAGTAGGAATGAGTTGGGCCCAAAGAACTGCATTGCTTTGGAGCCATATACCTCTTGGGTCAGACAGAGGGCTGCTACCTACTTGATGCCATATGATTATCCAAGACCTACACCGTTGGATGTGGCTGGGCCTTCAACCCTCCCTACCCAACGTGTAGAGGAGTTGAGAGAAGAAGACCTTTCGCGTGCTTGGATCCGTGAGAGGGAGGAATTGCTGCAGCAGCTCAAGGAGAAGGACGCTATGATTGAATTCCTCGAGCACCGAGTGATCGATGATCCGAACGACGCTTGGACTTCTCTGCTTCCTTAGTCTTCCAAATTCTGGAAAAGGAAGTACGATCGACTTGCAAAGGAGAAAGCTGACATGGAAGCGGCCTATGAGAAAGAGATCAAGAAGTTGTGCACTTCTCGTCTTCCAGCATCCCGAGCTTCTAGGGATCCATAGGATGTCATTTACCTTTTCTCTTTGTAATTAAAAATGCTGTGCTTTTTTTGTCTTGATGTATTGAATGAAATATTTTCCATGAGGAATCAAAAATGCTTAAATTAATCAAAATATTGCAAATAATACCCTAAGGGTTCCTTGAAAACAAAGCATTTGCACAAGCATTTCATCCATCATTCTTGCATAAACAGGTACCCTTTGTTTCTGGTCTTCTTATCCTAACCTCTGTTCTTCATTTATTTTGAGACAAGCTGACTCACCGGTATTATACACGAGTCAACTCTGCAAGAATCATGGAGCAATTGGAACAAGAGAACAGAGAATTGAAGGAAGAGGTCGCCAGACTTGGCGCTTTGATGGAGCAACTCCTTGCTGCTCAGAATCAACCTGCTCAGACGCCTGCAACTCCTGCTCAGAGGACAGTCATTTCAGAAGTAGCTACTTCTACAGTGCCAGTCAGCGCCCATGCGCCCAATGCCATGCCTCCCGGGTTTCCCTGGGGTATGCCCCCAGGTTTCATGCCAGACATTCCTGCGCCAACCTTTGCTCAAATGCCGGCGTCTAGCTCGGTCCCTATCGCCGCTCCTCCTGTCGTGCATACCATGCCAAGGGTAGACGACATCATCTATCACTCCGAGCCATCTGAGGGCTCAGACGTTCATGAAAAGATGGATGCCATGAACGATCAATTCCTTGAGCTGAGAAAGGAATTGAGGACTCTTCGAGGCAAAGACCTATTCGGCAAGTCTGCAGCCGAACTGTGCTTAGTTCCCGGTGTGAAGATACCGATCAAATTCAAGGTCCCTGACTTTGAAAAATATAAAGGGAACACCTGTCCACTTGCTCACCTGGTCATGTACGCCAGGAAGATGTCAACACAGACTGATAATGATCAACTCCTGATTCATTATTTCCAAGATAGTCTGTCTGGTGCCGCGCTTAGATGGTACATGAGCTTGGACAGCGCCAACATCAGATCTTTCAATGACCTTGGCGAAGCTTTCGTCAAGCAATATAAGTACAACGTCGATATGGCACCTGACCGAGATCAACTCAGGTTCATGTCCCAGAAGGACAAGGAATCGTTCAAGGAGTACACCCAGAGATGGCGAGAGCTGGCAGCTCAGATCACTCCACCGCTGGAAGAGAAGGAAATGACCAAGATCTTTCTGAAGACTCTTGGCTCATTTTATTATGAGCGGATGGTAGCAAGCGCTCCTTCTGATTTCACCGAGATGGTGAACATGGGGATGCGTCTCGAAGAAGGTGTCCGTGAAGGACGGTTGGCGAAGGATGATAGCTCTTCCTCTAAACGATATGGGGCGTTTAAGAGGAAAGAAGGGGAAGCACATGCTGTTCAATCTCAGCCCAAACACAAAAGACCCTCTGTTCAGAGGAAGCCTGCACGACATGCCAGTCATCAGCACCAGGTGGCTCACGTAGCACTTGTTTTCAAGGACAATACTCCTCAACATCAGCAATATCAACATCAACAGTATCAACATCAGCAACAATATCAACAACCGCAGTACCAACAACAACAATCTCGTCCACAGCAACAGGCTTACCAGCCTCGTGGGAGTACGAGTAATCAAGCAAACATGGGTTATGAAAGGAAGAAGATCAGTTTTGATCCGATTCCTATGTCGTACGCAGAGTTATATCCCTCTCTAATAGAGCGGAAGTTGGTTTCTCCGAGAGATCCTCCGGCTATACCGGTCAACCCTCAATGGTGGTATAAGCCTGACCTGCACTGTGTCTATCATTCTGGTGCTCCGGGCCATGATATTGAGAATTGCTTCCAGCTGAAGACTAAGGTGCAAGACCTTATGAGAAGTGGAATCCTGAGTTTCGAGGACTCAAGCCCGAACGTCACCAAGAACCCATTGCCTGCGCATGGGAAATCTGTCAACATGATTCAAGAATGCCTTGGGAAGTACAAGGTCAAGTATGTAAGCCACATCAGGCAGTCGTTGGTTGAATTACATCGGATGCTGTGTCAGTACAGCTACTTGGAGCATAACCACGACAAGTGCCGCGTTTGTTCGGTTAATCGCTTGGGTTGCGATCAAGTACACAGAGAACTTCAGAAGTTGTTGAATGAAGGTACCATTGAGATTCTGCAGAATCGCAATGTTGATGAAGTCGAACCTGAAGTGAACGTCATTTCACCAGTGTTCAAGCTGCCTGAACCAGTTGTTATATGCTATAATAGCAACAAGCCGAAGGCTTCCCCTTCCTTGGTCATTAAACCAGCTGGCCCTGTGCCCTATTCATCTGACAAAGCTGTACCCTTCAGATACAATCCTGTTGCTGTCCAGGATGGGGTCGAAATGCCTTTACCTTCCACTTCCGTCACCAACATTGCTGACGTCAGTGGGTTGACCCGAAGTGGTCGTGTATTTTCTGCGCCTCCAAAGGCTACTGCTTCTGATACTGTTGAGCGTCCGGTTGGGACCGCTGTGAGCATTCAGAATCCGACACCTGATGTTGCCAAACCCTCCTCATCCGTACAAAAGACTCCTGTTTCTTCAGTTGGCCCAAGTGGCATTGTTGATGAAGAATCTGATGAGATGCTGAGGCTCATCAGAAAGAGTGAGTACAATATTGTAGACCAGCTTCTACACACGCCCTCCAAGATTTCTATTCTTTCTCTACTGCTGAATTCAGAACCCCATAGGGAATCTCTGCAGAAAGTCTTGGATCTGGCGTACGTTGATCATGACGTCACTCTCGAGCAGTTTGATAGTATAGTTGCAAACATCACCGCTTGCAACACTTTGAGCTTTTGTGACGCTGATCTCCCTGAGGAGGGAAGAGACCACAACATGGCTTTACATATCTCTATGAATTGCCAATCTGATGCAATGTCCAATGTGTTGGTGGACACTGGATCATCCCTTAATGTATTGCCAAAATCCACACTCTCTCGTCTGTCATATCAAGGTCCTCCTATGAGGCAGAGTGGGGTTGTTGTGAAAGCATTTGATGGGTCACGTAAGACCGTGATTGGGGAAGTTGATCTCCCAATCAAAATAGGACCAAGTGATTTCCAGGTTACTTTTCAAGTAATGGATATCCACCCATCTTATAGCTGTCTCTTAGGCAGACCATGGATTCACGAGGTTGGCGCTGTGACGTCCACCCTACACCAGAAGTTGAAGTTTGTCAAAAACAAGAAATTGGTGGTAGTAGGGGGAGAAAAGGCTCTCCTGGTTAGCCATCTGTCTTCTTTCTCGTATATTGATGCAGAGGATGAAGTTGGAACTCCCTTCCAAGCTTTATCTATTGATGAACCAATCGAGAAGAAGTCTCCTTCATTCACTTCCTACCGTGATGTTAAGCTGGCCATTGAATGTGGTGCAGTTGCCGGTTTGGGGAAGGTGATTGAACTTGAAGACAACAAATCCCGGGCTGGCATTGGCTACTGTTCTGGGGCATCCAATGAGCAAGGTCTGTTCAAGAGTGGAGGGTTCATTCACGCCGATCAACCTGAAGAAGAGGAAGCTGCTGCCATCATTGAAGAGGAAGCAGAGGACATGAACAATTTTGTTATTCCTGGTGGTGTCTGCCACAATTGGGTCGCTGTAGATGTTCCTACAGTCATCCATAGATCAGAGTAATTGTTCATTTTGTTTAAAACCCTTCTCCCATGCCAAAAGGAGAAGTGATGACATTGTTGGCAAAGCATATATACAATGATGTTTTCATTCAATTTTTGCATTGTTAAACATTTGTTTTTCCTTTGTTTTCACTTTTTGCTTTTCTTCATGAAATCAGTGATCACAAAAAACCATAAAAACAAAAAAATAATAAAAGCAATCTTTTTCATCTGCATAATGGTTTGCTTGTTTAAATGCTGAAGTTTTTTCCTTAACCAAAATCATTATGCAGGTTGATCCTAAAACCCATTGAACATAATGATCCTACGCCATCTCCCAATTTTGAATTCCCTGTATTTGAGGCAGAAGAAGATGACGTTGAGGGGGTTCCTGATGAGATTACCCGTCTCCTTGAGCACGAAGAGAAGATCATTCAGCCGCATCTCGAAAACTTGGAAACAGTCAACTTGGGGTCTGAGGATTGTGTTCGTCTGATGAAGATCGGGGCACTTCTTGAAGAGTCTGTCAAGGAAGATTTGATCAGTTTGCTACGAGAGTATTCAGACATCTTTGCTTGGTCCTATAAAGACATGCCGGGTTTAGATACAGATATTGTGCAACATTTCCTGCCTTTGAAGCCTGAGTGCGTGCCTGTGAAGCAGAAGCTCAGAAGAACTCATCCAGATATGGCAATAAAGATCAAAGAGGAAGTTCAGAAGCAAATTGATGCGGGGTTTTTGGTGACTTCTACATATCCTCAATGGGTGGCCAATATTGTGCCTGTTCCTAAGAAGGACGGAAAGGTCCGCATGTGCGTTGACTATAGAGATTTGAATAAAGCTAGCCCAAAAGATGATTTTCCTCTACCACACATTGACATGTTGGTAGACAATACAGCTAAATTCAAAGCCTTTTCCTTTATGGACGGATTTTCTGGATATAATCAAATCAAGATGGCACCAGAGGATATGAAGAAGACAACATTCATCACACCTTGGGGAACATTCTGTTATCGAGTGATGCCCTTCGGTTTGAAGAACGCCGGAGCCACGTATCAACGAGCTATGACTACCTTGTTTCATGACATGATGCACAAGGAGATCGAAGTCTATGTTGATGATATGATCGCTAAGTCCCGAACGGAAGTTGAGCATGTTGAGCATTTGTTGAAGCTTTTTCAGCGTTTGAGAAAGTTCAAACTTCGCCTGAATCCGAACAAATGTACATTTGGAGTCCGTTCCGGCAAATTGTTGGGTTTTGTGGTAAGCGAAAGAGGTATTGAGGTTGATCCTGCCAAGGTCAAAGCAATACAAGAGATGCCTGCACCCAAAACTGAGAAGCAAGTTCGAGGTTTTCTTGGCCGCTTGAACTACATTTCCAGATTTATATCCCACATGACTGCCACATGTGCGCCGATATTCAAGCTCCTCCGGAGGATCAGTCGCATGATTGGATCGAGGATTGCCAGAAAGCTTTCGACAGTATCAAGGAGTATCTGTCTGAACCTCCGATCTTGTCTCCGCCTGTGGAAGGAAGACCTCTGATTATGTACTTGACAGTTCTTGAAGACTCGATGGGTTGTGTACTCGGTCAACAAGATGAATCAGGGAAGAAGGAATTTGCTATATACTATCTCAGTAAGAAGTTTACTGATTGTGAGTCTCGGTACTCTATGCTTGAGAAGACGTGCTGTGCTTTGGCTTGGGCTGCTAAGCGTTTGCGCCAGTACATGATAAATCATACAACTTGGTTGATATCCAGAATGGATCCAATTAAGTATATCTTCGAGAAGCCTGCTTTAACTAGGAGGATTGCCCGTTGGCAGATGTTGTTGTCTGAATATGATATCGAGTATCGAGCTCAGAAAGCTATCAAAGGCAGTATCTTGGCTGACCATCTAGCGCACCAGCCGATTGAAGATCATCAGTCTGTTCAGTATGACTTCCCTGACGAGGAAATTCTGTATTTGAAGATGAAAGATTGCGATGAGCCTACACTTGATGAAGGTCCAGAACCCGGTTCCAGATGGACGATGGTGTTTGATGGCGTTGTTAATCAATATGGAAATGGAATTGGGGCAGTGATTATCACTCCTCAAGGTTCACACATTCCGTTTACAGCAAGGCTAACTTTCAAATGCACGAACAACATGGCGGAGTATGAAGCCTGTATAATGGGACTTGAAGAATGCATTGATTTGAGAATCAAGTTGTAACACCTCAAAATTTGCCCTCTTCTCTTGGGACTAGCATGACATATTTGCATATCATTTTTAGGTCATTAGGCATTGCATATTGCATATCATGTGGTCACATTGTGCAAGCCATTCTCCCAAGTCTTGATTCAGAAGATGAGGAAGTCAAAGTGCAAGCTAGGGTTTTATTGACTGATCATTAGCCATCTGAGGATTGGACTATGAATTAGGGTTTTTGATTCTCAAGGAGATTGGTCTTCATCTTGTTTGCAATGATACATCATCATCATCATGGTTTGTCATCATCAAGTGTTGAAGCAGATTCCTTGAGATTAGGGTTTTGACCATTGGTCAACCCTAATCAGTTGCATTGGGCCAATCAGGGCATGGCTAGGAGATGGGGTCTATGATGGAGATAGGGATCATTTCATGGTTTTATTGTGCATATTGAGGCTAGGGTTTCACCCTTGGGCCATTTCATCAGGAGATTGGAGCTCAGATTGGTCAGTGCATGGCCAGATTCATCTATCGGTTGAAAAAGTCAATTGTGGTCAACTGTGCATGATTTTATGGATTTGGAGGTAGAAATGAGTTGGATACACTTCATTCATGTTGAAAAAAGTGTTATTTGACATTGCAAAGCTTAAGAATGGAGAAAATAAAGTCAGAACAAAAATTGCCAAAAATAGAAAGTGACTTGTAATGGAAGTTTCCAAAAATGGAATGTTTTTGACCTCAAAATTACATGTCCAAGGAAGCTTCAAATGAAAATTTGTTCAACATTAAAGTTGTAGATCTTGTTCTAACCTTTCCAAAAAGTCCAAGAACTTGAAAATCCCATGTATGGTTGGCAAGTTATGGTCCAGTCAATTTCAAAAATGACCCATAATCAGAGGGGCATAACTTCCACATGGAGTGTCCAAATTGAGTGATCTTTTTATGCACAAACTCCATTTGACATGTACTTTCATGGTGCATAATTGGATTTCATCAAAAATGGTCAATGCAAAAAGTCAAATTTCAACTGTACAGTTAAAAGTCCAGGGGCAAAATTGTCCAACTTGAGAAATAATGAGAATTTTGGAATGGGGATTTTTGCAACACTTCACAAATGACATTTGAAAATTGTTGGAATGCTCATAACATGCCAAGGCCTTGTGGTTTGAGAATTGACTTTTGAAATGAACTTGAAAAAATGAACAAAGTGCCATCACATAGTGAATTTCCAAAATACACATCCAATCAACATGAAACAAGTGGCAACAGCTCATGATAGATGTTTAGGACATGTGAGAGCTGGCAATGAGCTGTCACAAGGCCCTTATGCAATTACCATTTTGCCCTTGGTTTGAAAATGACATGTATGCTAATCACATTGCATTATGTTAATTAAGGTGATTAAGGCTTGGTTAATTGGAGGTATAAGTTCTTAATCCTAACAAACTTGTAACAGATTTCACAATTCCCAAAATCACAATCTCTTTTCCCTCCAAATTCACCAAAAACCTCAAGAACACAAGCAAAAAAAATCCAAAATCTCTCCCAATTCTCCATCAATTCGAGATTTTCTTCTTGATCCAAGCTCCAATCATCATCTTCTTCTGCTGTTTTGGCATAGCAACATCAAAAGCCTCACCATTCGCAACTGTTCATGTGAGCTTCATCAATGGTGTTTGAGGATTTCTTCCACTAGAAGCGATTTCAATCGAAGCAAAGCACTCCAGTCAACATCTTGAAGCTTATGCTGCACCTGTTTTGGATCAAGAAGCGCAAACATCTCCAAATTCAACACTGCCTTCGAATTAAGGTGAACTTTCGAATCTCATGGATTGATGAATGTTTATAGGCGTTTTGTAGAGTGTTCCATGTAGGTTATCATGATGCTTTTAGTTTTAGAAATGGTGAACCATAGGATAAGTTATGTTGATTCAAAGATTTGAGAGCAAAACCTAATTTGCTCGATCCAAGAGATTTAGGAAGAGATAGGCAAAATCGAGCTCATATTCGTGCTCTACGTTCTCAGACCTTTCCAACGGTTATATGTATGTTGATTTTCATTGAAACTTGTTCTTCGCATGTTCTTGAGGATTCTGGCAAATTTCTGGACGAAAATGATGATGAACCCCGCGTTTGATCTTTCAGCCTTGCTTTCCAATTTGAATTGGTGTTTCCCACCAAAAGTAGCCATTCAGCGCGTGACACTGCATTAGTGGAGCGCTGCGTTTTGACCATTGGACTCAATAATTACACAATTGCCACTGTTATCACTTAATTAATTATGACACATTCAATAATTATTTAAAAATCATATTAAACTTAGAAAAATCATAGAAAAATAATGGTTAATCAGAAAATTATGAGAGTTTTTGTGTTGGATCCCATTTTTCCTCTAGTTTTTTATGGACATAATTTCCAGGATTGTGCATGATGGATTGTTGACTTTGCTTAGGAATGTTTGACCTATGTCATTTTTGTGCACATTTTACCATTTTTGATGTGAAATACTCATGCCTTAAAAGAAATTCTTGAGATTTTTTGTGGTGATTCTAGACATGTTGCTGGTGATTTACATGTAAAGTTTGTGAATTTTGGATACCTGTGGAGTGAGATATGATTTTTTGAACTTAGGTGTGACAATTTGTGTCACACCTAACTAGGGCAACTTCATGAAATTATCTGCCTAGCCTATGCTTGTTGAAATGAGTTGAAATTTTGCATGGATGTTCATGGATATGTTGAGATGCTATGTGAATTTTTCTGGATTTTTCTATGGCATTTTCAATTTGATTGATATTTTTCATCTCTGTTGGTCAATTATGCAAGTTCATGTGACACATGTTTGTAAATTTAATGTGAAATGCTCATATGGTTTTAGATGAACATGAAATTTGGTATGCTGGTTGTAGACACATTGTAGGACATCCCTGTTTTGGTCCCATTCATTTCTTAATTGTTTTCATTGACTTATGAATTTTTGAAATGAATGCATGTGTTGATGTCATGGTTTGGTTTGAATAATTGTGTCTGGATTTCTTGATTTTCATTGACATAGTTCCTTTTGTCCAATTGAGCTGAAAATTGACATGCTATACCTTGAATAGGTCCTGTTTAGGTGTGAATTATTTGAGGATTTTTGGAATTGTTTTGATATGCTTTTGATTGAAGTTATTCTGTTCGGACATTGGATGTTGCATTTGACCTAGTTTGTGATGTTTTGGTCATGAAATGAATATGGTGAATGGTATAAACATGGGATCAATTTCATTTGCTTTCTATTTGCATTAATTTGGTTTTGGTTGAGAATCCCTTGCTGGTTAGAATTTTTTCTCCCTTTTGGACCCTAGGCTTGGCCTAGTGGTCCAGTTTCTCACATTTGGTTTGACTTTTCAGGATGAAATGCACAAAGCTTAAGGAGAATGATTCAAGCCAATAAAATTGAATTTGTTTGATGTGGAGAACTAACATAATTTTGTTTTGTAGGTTGTGAAGCTTGAGCTTGAGCTTGTAGCTTGCATTTATGTGCTTGTGTTGTTTGTATAGTCTGACTGATTAACATTTGCTGTTTATTGTTGTCTGTCTGAGTACTGATGATACTTGATTGTTTTCAGGTACATTTAGTTGCTTACAGTTCTTTAAGAACTTGCTTGCTGCTGCTTGGTTTTTAAACCACTTGAGGTAGGACTTCTATTCTTCATGTAGTCTGGAGACCCGGCCTGTTATTTGGCCGGGCAAACTGTCTGAAGTCCTCCTTAAGAGGCGATGCTTGTGATTGTTTACATTTGTGCCAAGCAGGTGAAAGTCCTCTATGAGGCAATTGGTGGATCAAAGGGATATGCAATCTATCCCCCACTATTCTGTGAGTCGTCCCTCTGCTCACACGGCTGTATGTTGATGCATTGGGGCACAACCCAAGATCTTGTACTTTGTACAGTCGAGTCAGAGTCTTTGAGCGTAGAAGGGTCCCTCCATTCTGGACCCACGCTCCTTTGTCTAAAAGCTCTCCCTGGTCAGGGATAAGAGCTGTGAGGTCTCATCCTCACTTCACCTTTTCATCTGCTTCACCTTAGCCTCGTAATGGCAAGGTTAAGAGCGAGCAATACCCATGTACAGATGAATTGCTTCGGCAGTTAAACCCATTGTTTGAGCCCACTTGACTGGTTATAGTGTGTACTATGTGAATACTTGCTTGAAATGCTTGTTTTGATCTGTTGATGCTTGTATGCTTGCTTTATTCCTGGATAGGAGTAGCTTGCAGTTGTGCAAGTAGGTAGAAACCTCAACTTAGGGTAACGATGCATGACAACACTAGGCTCGAGTCCAGCTCCCTGGTAGTGTGTCTTCCCTCGGTTTCTGGCTAGATTTTCTTTCCCTTGAGGGGGAACTACATCGCCCTGATCCTTGTTCCAGACGAGGTATGTAGGCAGGAGACCGTGCGAGGTCTCTCCGGGCACTTTTTTTTCTTTTTGTGTGTGTTTGATTGTTATCTTCTTGTGTTTTGGTTCGGATGCCGACGTAAGTCCAGTAATTGGCTGTCGGGCTCCACGTTTGCCGTTTTGTGCGTGTTTTGGTTCGGATGATGACGTAATTCCATCAAGTGGTTGTCGGGCTCCATGTTTGCCTGTGTGTTTGTTTGTTTGTTTGGCGTGCGTGAGCCGAACTACAGTGGCTCTGATTCTTGTTCCAGACAAGATATGTAGGCATAGGATGCGACGTCCTATCGAGCTCCCTTCTCCTAACCCCACCTGCGTTCCCTGTGTGTGTGTGTGATGTTTTAGCAACCTTTTCTTTTCTTAGAACGTGGATCCCGTCGAGTACGACGGACGTGAGGGGTGCTAATACCTTCCCCTTGCGTAACCGACTCCCTTACCCTTTCTCTTTGGTCGCGAGACCATTTCCTTTCCAGGTTTCTCTGAGCGTTTCCTTTCCCTATTTTGGGATAAATAACGCGCAGTGGCGGCTCTGTGTTGTGTTTTTGTTTGAGTCCCGCCGGTTGTTTTTTCGCGGATGCGACACAAGTATCTTGATGTCTATGGTGATTCGGCCCTAGTTGTCAATCAGATCAAGGGTGAATGGGAGACGAATCAGCCAAGTCTCATTCCGTACAGAGATTACGCAAGGAGAATTTCAACATTCTTTACAGAAGTTGAATTTTATCACATTCCTCGAGAGGATAATCGGATGGCAGATGCTCTTGCAACGCTTGCTTCCATGATAGTGGTCAGATGGTGGAATGATGTCCCCAATATTACTGTGATGCGCTTGGACAAACCAGCTCACATATTTGCAATCGAAGAAGTGAAAGATGACAAGCCTTGGTATTTTGATATCAAGAATTTCCTCCAGAACCAGGTCTACCCGCCTGGGGCATCTGTGAAAGATAGGAAAACTTTGAGAAGGTTGTCAGGCAGTTTCTACCTCAGTGGTGAAGTGCTGTATAAGAGGAATTTCGATATGGTTTTGCTCAGATGCGTGGATAGACACGAAGCAAACCTATTGATGACTGAGGTCCATGAGGGTTCATTTGGTACTCATTCCAATGGACATGCCATGGCTAAGAAAATGTTGAGAGCGGGCTACTATTGGCTGACAATGGAGTCTGACTGTTGCAAGTATGTGAAGAAATGTCACAAGTGTCAAATTTATGCGGATAAGATTCATATTCCTCCGACACTCCTGAATGTGATTTCATCACCATGGCCTTTCTCTATGTGGGGAATCGACATGATCGGCATGATTGAGCCGAAAGCATCCAACGGACATCGGTTTATTCTCGTAGCAATTGATTACTTCACCAAATGGGTTGAAGCCGCTTCATACGCGAATGTAACCAGACAGGTGGTTGTGAAGTTTATCAAGAACCAGTTGATTTGCCGTTATGGTGTACCAGAGAGGATCATTACTGATAATGGATCCAATCTGAACAATAAGATGATGGATGAGTTGTGCGCTGAATTCAAGATTGCACACCATAACTCCTCTCCTTACAGACCTAAGATGAATGGGGCTGTTGAAGCTGCTAACAAGAATATCAAGAGGATCATCCAGAAGATGACTGTCACGTACAAAGATTGGCATGAGATGCTGCCATTTGCTTTGCATGGATATCGTACGTCTGTACGCACTTCAACAGGGGCAACCCCTTTCTCTCTTGTTTATGGCATGGAAGCCGTTCTCCCAGTAGAGGTGGAGATCCCATCAATGCGAGTCTTGATGGAAGCCAAGTTGACTGATGCTGAATGGATTCAGAGTCGTTATGACCAGTTGAATTTGATCGAAGAGAAGAGATTGACTGCCATGTGCCATGGTCAGTTATATCAGCAGAGAATGAAGAAAGCATTCGATAAGAAGGTCAAGCCTCGTGTGTTCCGAGAAGGTGACCTCGTGCTCAAGAAAGTCTTGTCTTTCGCGCCCGATTCCAGGGGCAAGTGGACTCCAAACTACGAGGGTCCATATGTTGTTAAGAGAGCTTTTTCAGGCGGTGCTTTGATGCTTACAACAATGGATGGGGAGGATTTCACTCGTCCTGTGAATTCAGATGCAGTCAAGAGATACTTTGCCTAGAAAAAAGAGTATATGCAAATGAAAAAAACAGAATAGCTCGCTAAGTTGAAAACCCGAAAGGGCGGCTTAGGCAAAAATGAGCGTCTCGGTGGAGAACCCGCAAGGGTAATTCCGGCAAAAAATAGAGACTTGAAAAAAAAAAGAGAATATTTGCATCCCGCTAGATTGAGTACCTCACCCTGGGGCAATCTAGGCAAAAATTAGGGATTTGGCAAGTAACTGCATCCTGACAAGACTTTCTGTTCGCCAGTCGTCTTTTCGTCAGAAGATTCTCGATTCGTCGTCAACTGAAGCTGCGGATACATCGAGATTCAAATTGGTAGAGAAAGGATCATTATGTTCAATGTAGCCCTCTTCCAATATATATCACTGATTTCAAATTTGTACAGATCTATGGAGCCTTGCCATTTGCAGGCTACCATCCCATCAAATCAATTTGAGCTTTTTATCCAATTATTTGCACTCTTATTTGTTTCAATTCAACAAATGTTTTGCATGTTTTAAATTGATAAAATGTCATTGTTTTAAACAAATAAATTTTTCAAAAACATTGTTTTAAACGAAGTGAACATTCACAATATCGAAAGGATACTCAAGAATATCTCGGTGCTCTCCCGAGGGTGGCATGATCTCCAACAGGTAAGATATTTGTTCATATTCCTGGTTTGGTTGTATCTTCTTTCTTCAGATCTTTGTTGGGGTTGTTCCTCAAACAGAGTTATTGGTGGGATTGTTCCCCAATATAGTCGCAAGCAGAGTGTTGTTGAAGACTTCGCTTTCTCCAGCAGCAGTTTTCCCCAGCATGGGTGTTTCCTTGTGAGTTTCGGCGGTTGATGGTTTGTCATCTTGGTGCCCCGTCACTTTCTCCAGTGGGTCTCCTGCCCCAGACTTTATTTGTCTCCTCAGCACAGTCACAAGTAGAGCTGTTATTGATATCCCCATCGGAGTCGCGAGCAGAGTCGTTGTCACTCTTCCCAGTGCAGTTGCCAGCAGAGTTGTCTGCTTCCTCAGCACGGTTGCTTTCTTTTTGAAGATTTGGTAAGTCAGTGGTTTGGTACCCGGTACTTTACCTTGCCCCGGCAAAGTCGTCCACGGATTTGTTGCTATCTTTCCATCAGAGTACTTATTTCTCCTCAGCAGAGTAGGATTTATTTTCCTATTCAGTGGTTGATTGGGTTGACGCCCCAGTATTTCAACCATCTTTTCCTCAGCATAGTCTGCAGAATGTTTGTTGTGGCATTTTCGCCTTTTGAATGCTCTTTCAATCCCCAGTATGGTCGGATGATGGCTCTAGCCTCCAGTGAACGGATTGATTTCCTGACTGTCTGTGATCCCCAGTAGAGTGGCTTATATTGCAGAATCTACTTGTTGTGATCAGTTTGCTATGTCTATTCTCCCCAAATGGAGTGGTTCGTTGCAGAATCTATTCGATTGATTTGTCTTCCCTCAGTGGTTTGTTCCCCAAGAGAGTAGCCGACAGTTTTCCCAGTAGAGTTGCTTATGCAGTTAGATTCTATTTGGATGATATCATTCTCCCTCAGTGGGTTGTTCCCCAACGGAGTTATGTGGAGTTTGCTTCTACAGCAGTTTGTGTTTGTACAACACACTTTTTTGTTTCTCAGTTGACACTGGGATCCCCTGCAGATATCTTGGGTTTTCTCTTGTTCTCCAACAGATTTGTCTTGGTGGCTGCTTTGCCCGTTGTGACTTTCTGTACCCTGATTGGTTTGTTTCCTGATATCTTTGATCCTCTGCTTCTCCAGCAGTACCCGCAGATCTTTGCTTCACAGCATATGGATCTCCGCAGATTGGCTCTCCAGCTGGTTTTTCCCCTGGAAGTATAATACCGGGCGCTTGATTCCTGGACCTGTTTGTGTTAGAACTGTCTGTTTTGTCAGCATTCATCAAACATAAATCACGCATGTTCATGCATACTGATAAACATTCAGATATTCATGTTGCATTCTTGCCATATATCCTTTGTTTGTTGTTCCCTGCTTTCGGGTGATATAGATCTCTTTATAGATCTTCCCAAAGCAGATGTCGGGTGTTATAAATCTCTCCATATAGAGTCAGCCCCATAAGCAGAAAATGTTGCCTTTCCTTCTGCAGTTCCCCACTGAGATATATCCTCGTGGATGACGGTTTCTTCCGTTTCCTCCCAACACATATATTGGGATGGATTTTCCTATTTGAGTTACATCCTCATTAGGACATGTCTTGATTCAGTCCGTCTTTTCGGATTATTCCCGAATTGGCTATTTGTCAAATGTCTTGTGCTTCCCAGTGGGTTGTTCCCCAGCAGAATTTTTCGGGCCTCTACCCTCATACCGGTAGTTATAAGTCCTATTTTTCCTGGCTTTCTTGACAGAATTTGTGGTTATACACCTTTTATTCCCCAGCCAGGGTTGTTGGTTTTCTACCTAACAGTCGGTATTTGTAAATCCTATTTTCCTGCTCTCCAGCAGTTTGTGGTTTGTTATCAACCCTATTTTGGTTTCCCGTGCGGATTTGTGATTTGTTCTATCCCCACGCGGAGTTGTTGGTCTTCTACCCCGTATTCGGTAGATGTAAACCCTAATTTTGTGGTCATCCTCTATCTTTTGGCCTTCTGCCTACAAACCAGCAGTTGTAAGTCCTACCTTTTTGGCCGTCTGCCTACAAACCAGCAGTCGTAAGTCATATCTTTGTGGTTTTCTACTTACAAACCGGTAGTTATAAACCTGTTCTCTCCTTGCAGAGTTAGCTTTGTTGTTCATCCCAACCGATGACAATTCCCTCTTTGTGGATATCTTCATCTAGTTCTTGATGTTGATTTTCCTTTGCTTGGATAAGTTGCTCAGATCAGCACTTATATCCCTAACAAGTCTTTTGTGGATAATTGCCGTATTGCTAACAATTTTATCCCCAGCGGGTCCTTTCACCTTTTGTCAGTGATTGTGTTCCCCGGATCATTGATTGTCATCAATGCATCCCAGCGAGTCTCCTTTCATTTACCCTCTTGTTGGTAATGTCGTTGCTCCCCTTTGATTGGTCATCATTATATACCTAATCTGGTATCCCGATGCCTTTCTTTTCGGACTTTATCCTATAAACAACCTACAACCCGGTTAAGGATAATCTTCCATGCGAGGTTATTATTCACGTTTTGACGGCTATGAATAATACATCTCATGCACTCTTCATTCGAAGCCTTTCGTGTTTTCCCTGATCGAGTAAGATTCGTTATTTCCCTTTGTGGAGTCGAATGCCCATCCTATAAACAAGTCTGCTGTTCTAGCTTTCTTCAGGGTGATGAGTGTTTTGGAACACAAACCAATTCACGTCTTCGGATTTTTATCCTATAAACAACCTACAACCCGGTTCAGGATAATCTTCCTTTGTGAGTATATTATCCACGTTCTGACGGTAATGGATATTATATCTCGTTCGCTCTTGGGTCAATCTTTTGATTGTTTTCTCCGCAGAGTAAGATTCATTTTCCTTGTGGAATTGAACGCCCATCCTATAAACAAGTCTGCTGTTCTAGCTTTCTTCAGGATGATGAGTGTCTTGGAACACAAACCAATTCACGATTTCGGATCTTATCCTATAAACAACCTACAACCCGGTTCAGGATAATTTTCCATGCGAGTACATTATCTACGTTTTGACGGCTATAGATAATATATCTCATGCACTCTCTTGTCGAACACTTTGTTTGTTTCCCCAACTGAGTAAGATTTGCATTCTTTACAGAATCAAATATCCATCCCATAAACAAGTCTGCTGTTCTAGCTTTCTTCAGGATGATGAGTGTTTTGGAACACACACCAATTCACGTCTTTGGTCGGTCACCTGTTACATACCTACAACCCGGTATCCTTGGTGTTCCTTCCTTTCTGCTCCCTATTATGACTTTGGTCCCTTGTGGAGTCAGATTTTCCTGAGTTTATGTACCTTTTTCAGGTCTTTCTCAGATGTTCGGTTGATTGATATCTCTCACCCTTATACCGGTCTTAGATATTCATTCTTCCTGAGTTTGTTACCCCTATACCGGTAACACCTCGTTCTTTGGTGCTTCCCCCAGTGGAACTTCTTGTTGCTTCTCCCCAGGAGTCAGCTTGTGTCTTTCCAATGGATTTATTTTCCTTTGGAGTTCTTTTCCACAGTGTGAGTCCTTCACTCCCCAGTGAGGTTTCCAGTCTGATTTTCTGTTTCCCTAATCAGAGTCGTGTCTTGTTCACACTGTATCAGTTTTGTCTATCCTCAACTAGAGTCTTGTTAGAGTCTCTGTTCCTGGTGAGTGTATTACTCCGATGGATCGTATTTTCCTCTGTGTGAACCATATTCCCCACATAATTTGTGTCTTTTGCATGCATACATTTGCATCATGAGGTCTCTTAGGGACCAAAATTTGTCTCATTACTGTTATTTAAGCCCATTCTACCGCGTCGAGATGAAGATTTCTAAACTTCACTTCTCCGGCTAGAATGACCTTAAATAGGGGCATCTGTAAGACCCCAATTTTGGCCTTAAGATCCCTCATGGCCCATATCATATCATATCATGGCCTCAAGGATCATTGCATTGCCTTAGCTTCCTTCCTGGTGGGTTGGTTGCCTTGTGAGTGTGGTTCTTGATCACCAAGCATGTCTTGCATTTGTATATCATTGCTTTTCATATGTTTACTAACCAAAAAGTACAAAAATATTGTCATCTAACCATGTTACTTGTAGCTGAAGCAATCATCAGTCAAACAGTCAAATCAGCCATTAAGCAATGGATGGTGGCCATTCTTGAAGAATTTGGACACCATGATCAATCATCAAGAGTTCATATGAGTTGTGACTTCATTTGGAATCAAGATTTCAAGGGATTAGGGTTTGGAATTCATCAGAACATGGCCCAGTCATCCAAAACCCTAGAAAGTCAACTGTTGGTCGACTGTGGATTTAATCAGTGATTTGATGGTGGGAATCGGTTTGAGATGTCTCATTCATGTCCATATAAGCCTCATATAACATGTCAAACATCATCATTGAAGAATTTGAAGTCAAACAAGAAATTTCCAAAAATAGAAAGTTGACCTGTAACTGGAATTTGCCAAAAATGGAAACTTCTTGATCCTCAAACTTACATCATGATACAAGCTTCAAATGAATTTTTTTCCAACATGAAAGTTGAAGATCTTGTTCTCCCATTTCCAAAAAGTCCAAGAACACTCAATTCCCATGTATGGTTGGCAAGATATGATCAATTCATTCTCCAAAATTTTTGAATTTCAAAAGGCCATATCTCTCAAACCATTTGGCCAAATTGGGTGGGGTTTTTTCCTACAAGTCACATTTGATCCCCTCTTTCCAAAAATGTCATCCTCATGCACCAAAACATTACCAATCAAAATGGCACTTTTTGAAGTGATTTGAAGTGTTTCAAGTGGGGTGAAAAAGTGATTTTGCAATTTAAGCCTTTCCAATATATTTTGCCAATTGAAATTGCTAAGAAATCATATTTGGAGTGTGTACAAGGCCACTTTCGTAGCTGTAACCACAGACCTTGCCATTTGAAGGAAAATGGACCAAATTAGCAAAACATGTGATTTTAACAAAATTTGAATTACCACTTGGACTAATCATGTTTAGCAACATAAACAGCATATATATTGTTCATTTTCTGTCAACCAAAACCCTAGCAGCCACAATCCCAGAACAAAAAATCACTTCTCTCTAAAACATTCATTTTGGACTTTGGAAATTTTCTGCTCAAACTTTCAAAGAAGCACGAATTTGCTTGCTTGCTTCATCATCCAACATCTTCTTGGAAGCCATTTGGAGCTTTGTTTCTCAACTGTAACACCATTTTCATCAGCTGCTACTTCAATACTCTTCCATGGCAATGTTCGATTTGAGTGTTTTCAAGCCTTGCTGAGCCAAAGCATCTCAACCATTCACCTTTTGGAGCTTGGAACTTCATCTGTTTTGAACCAGAACCACCAAACAACATCCAAATCACCACTGTGCTTCAGTTTTGGTAAGATTTCGAGTTCCTTCATTTCCTAAATCATGCCATGCTTTAGTTAGATTATGCTTTGCTGATTTTAATAAGCTTTAAATCACTAAAAATGGTTGAGTATTGAGTGAGTAATTTGGTTTTAAAGATTGATGTTCAAATGATGTTTTGTTTGATTCTTCCATATGAGCTCGAATTAATGTAAATGGTTGTTGGAATATTGTTGTGCATTGCTCGTTGGTTCTATTGATGTGTTGATTGCTCATTTCTGGAAAAATTATTTGGCACGATTTGATGAAGAAGATGATACTGTAGCAAACCCTAAGCACATTTTCCAGATTTTCTTCTCAAGCGCGTTTGGCTGTTGTGGTATCGTGTTTTGCATGAAATTCTACTGTGCTATTGCCATGTTCCTATTGTCACTTGCCACGTCCCCAGCTGCTACGCAGCGTTTCACTTAAATCCCAACATAATTACTAAACTGCCACCGGTCCCATTTATTTTAATTAATTCATTTTATTTGTTCAATATTTATTTCATTTTGATTCAACATCTTACAAAAATCATAACTCATCCATTTGTGATCCAAATTTCATGAGAATTTTTGCAAATTGCTCAGCATGATCTCTACTATTTTATCATGATTTTTCCTAAATTTTTGGATGGTTGAATTTTAATTGGTGCTAAGGTTTTGTTCATGTGTCCATATTTTGTACCCTTTGCCAAAACCTTTGTGAAATGATGATGCATTGTCCAATGACCCTGAAATTTTTTTGAGCTTAAACTAGACACACTCATGGTGATTTTGGTATAGAGTTTGTGAATTTATCTTATCTGGTTTGTGAGTTATGAATTTTTGAACTAGGGTGTGACAATTTGTGTCACACCAATGATGTGCAACTTCATGATTTTTGATACCATGCTTCTTGACCTCAAATTGATGTGAATTTTTGCATGAACCTACTCTTGTATGTCTAGTTCACATGTGATTTTTCTTGGAATTATTTGTGGAATTTCCTAATTGTTTGGGATTTTCTCCCCTGTTTGACCAAAATGTTGACTTGTGTGATACTTGTTCCCATTTCATTTGTGAAATTCTCATACTTTATTGGATGAACTTGAAATTTTACATGTGATTAGTAGACATCTTAAGCTTTGTCATGGTGTTGATCCCATTCATTTCTCATATGTTATCACTGATTTATGAATTTTTGAAGTTGATACATGTTTGGTTGACTTTTTTGAGCATGCTTAAACTTGTCTTGCCTTTCTGATTTTCATTGACTATCTTCCCATGATCCAATTGAGCTGAAATTTGATATGCATGACATGTTATGGATTATTACTGATCATGAATTATTTGATGATTTTTGGAATTGATTATGTTTGGTTTTGAGCTAAGTCTTGCTGTTGACCTCTATGAGCTCTCATTTGCCATGCTTTGACTTCTTTTACTTATGAAATGATGATAATGCATGATATGAACATGAAACCAATTGAGCTTGCTTCTTGATTGTTTAAACTTGATTTTGGTTGAATATCACTTGCTGTTTTGACTTTCTCATCCTCTTTTGACCCTAGGCTTGTCCTAGTGGTCCTGTTGCTTATGTTTGAGTTCATGTTTTCAGGTTAAGCAACAATGCTCCAAAGAGATCATACAAATTTGATTAAGCTTGATTGTTTATCATGAGCTAACTTCTTTGTTTTGTAGGTTGCTTGGTTCATATGCTTTGAGCCTTGTGCTTTGCACATTTGTCTGTTTGTTTTGACTGTTGATTCCTACCTCCTTTTGGTTTAAACTTTGAGTTGTGTACTGATTCTGTTTGACTATTTCAGGTACCATTAGTTGCTTAGTTCTTTGAACTTGCTTTGCTTTGCTTTAATAGCAATTTGCATTGAGGTATAATCCTTTTTCTTCATGTAGTCTGGAAGACCTGGCCTGTTACTTGGCCAGGCAACTGTCTGAAGTCCTCCTTAAGAGGCAATGCTTGTGTGTGTTTATGTTTGTCCCAAGCAGGAAAAGTCCTTCAAATAAGGCAATTGGTAGATCAAAGAGATAAGCAACCTATCTCCTACTATTCTGTGAGTCTTCTCCTTGCTCCCATTACATGGTTGTAGCATTGAGATCCAAACCCAAGATCTATAGAGTCTAATATGTGGAGAGAGTTCCTACTTTCTGAACTCCCACACCTTCTGATATTCAAATGCTCTCCCTGACCAGGGATAAGAGCAATGAGGCACACCCCTCATATCCTTTCATCTGCTTCACCTTAGCCTCTCAATGGCAAGGTTAAGAGCACCTTTGACCCTATTCCAGTTGGCTTCAATGCCTTACCCTTTTGTATGAGCCTCCTTGTGTGGTTATAATGTGTGCTGATTGACTTCATTGATTGATCACTTGTTTCATATGCACATGTTTGCTTGTATGCTCTATGCATTTATCATCATTTATTGCCCATTAATGCATAACCATCTCATTTGTCTTTATGACTTATCATTGTTGTTTACCCATTGAGGACAATTGTAAGACCATTCATTGGCCATTGCTCCTATGATATGGAAGTGAGTATAAGACCATCACCTTGGCCACTCATCTTATCTTTGCTTGATGCATTTGTTTGATTGTATGTGAGGATACAACTGTAAGTCCCTGTAAGTTGGCATTTGTATTCCTAGGATCATATTGTGTATGTTAGAGTAAGCCCAGACAGATTGGCATCTGACATCCATTGTTATGCATTTGTTTGTTATGTGTGAGGATGCAACTGTAAGTCCCTGCAAGTTGGCATTTGCTTTCCTATGACCATAATGGTGCATTTTCTTTGATTGTATGTGAGGATGCAATTGTAAGTCCCTGCAAGTTGGCATTTGCTTTCCTATGATCATATGTTGGATATTGGTGTAAGCCCAGACAGATTGGCATTTGACATCCAAATGTTGTCTTTGTTGTTGGAGATTGGTATAAGCCCAGTGATTGGCATCCGGTATCCGTTCTTTTTATTTCTTTGTTGAGGAGATTAGTATAAGTCCATTGAGTGGCCTCTGATATCCCTTTATGTTTTAGGAGACTGGTGTAAACCCATCTATTGGTATCCGGTATCCGCTTTTGTTTGTGAGATTGGAGTAAGACCATTGAGTGGCATCCGGTATCATTTGTTTGCTTACATTATTATTATCCATTGCTTATTCCAAAGGACACACTTGAATCATCTTCTATATGATCTCAAGAGGTGAACTTTCTAAGAAGTTTTACAATCCATCCTCATCCATTCATCCCATTATGTCCTAAACCTTTTCACACTTTGATTTCAAACTTGACATAGATATTGTGCAAACTTCTTCATGCTTTTCAAACTAAAAACCTGGACCCAAGTCCTTGACTTTTTTTTCAAATCCCATTTCATAACACTTCTTTTGAATCAATCTTAATCATACTTTGACTCCACTTTCATAATCACAATCAATTAATTTCACCCATTCACTTGTTTTGGCTTTGTCCATTGTTCATCTTTTCATGCATTAGCCATAGGTTTCAATTATCATTGTGGTTGATGTAAACCTCACCTTATCCTTAGTGAGTCGACTATAAGACTTCCGTACTGAAAATAGGGCTAACCCCTCTAGTACGTCGAAGCTATCCTCGCATGGTGGATGTTTGGTCTTGGTCGAGTTTTCTCCCATTGATAATGAAGAGCCTTAGTGTTATTGTTTAAAATTGAATCCACCAACTTTTGGAAATCTTTTAGCCGAACTACGGCGTTTTGATCCTTACCTTTGATGGAAGGTACGTAGGCAGCGGGTTCATCCGTTCAAACCCAATAATAAAATTGTATATTCTTTTCTCATCATTCCAATCATGTTTGCACAATATTTATGTCATAACAAATAACAATTTTATACAACAAGTGTGAAAAGGGCTCCCTAGGAGTACCTAGGACGTAGTGGGTGCCTAACACCTTCCCATTGCGTAATTTACCCCTTACCCAGACTCTCTGATCTTTTTATTAGTTTTCTACGTGTAAAACTTCTTAGGCTTTTGTTCGCTTTTTAGCCAGTCATTTGGATAAATAAAAGTGCGGTGGCGACTCGAAATTCCATTGTATGCTTTGCTTATGGTTTAATCGATAAATCATATAGCGACGAATACACCGCTACATGAACGTTTGGCTTTTTACGGAATTGAAATCGGAGGTCCGGAAGTCCTCCAACGATGAAAACCGCGGAAAATTCTGCATGTTGTCCATCACACTCGCGGCCTGTTTTTATGTTTTATTGTCGAAATCGTTTTGGTCATAACTTTTGATCCGTAAGTCTAAATCGAGTGCCGTTCGAAGCGTTGGATAGCTGAAACAGAGGGATATAACTTTGTTTCAGGAATAAAATAATTTTGGAGATTATTTTATGGACGTTCTGGGGGTTGAAGAAGATGAAAATTGTGTTGGAAAATTTAATAAACAACAACTTTTAGTAATGCCTTTGTGCACGGTTTTGATCATAACTTTTAACTCGTAAGTCCGATTTTTGTGGCGTTTGAAGCGTTAGAAAGCTAATGCTCATACCTAAAACATAGTATTGATTGTGAATATGTTTTAATAATATTCACACGCCTACTGTATTGATAAATATATTGGGTTATACGTTTGATTGATGAATCGTTGCATTGTTGTAATATGATTGCGTGATAATTATGTTGTTATGTCGATGATGTTAAGATGTTGATGAGTTGTTATTATTTGTTGATATTATTCATGTGGTAACATGAATTGGTTAATTGCATATTATGTGAATGATGTATTTTTTATGAATGTGTATATGTGCCATTGGTGGATTTGTGAATAATATATTGTTATGAATGTGTATATGTACCATTGGTGGATTTGTGAATGGTGTATTTGTTATGAATGTGTATATGTACCATTGGTGGATAATTCATAGAGTTGAATTATGGTGATATGTGGAATGTAAGATGGTCGAGATGATCTTAATTGCATATGTGTTGGTATTTGTACATTCATTCATGGCATGGTCGGCTTCATTGTGGAAGCGGTGAAACTGTGGGTTCACATAGACGGTGATCCTTAATTGGAAATAGACGTAGCACACATTGATCCTTAATTGGAAATAGGCGTGGTAGATGTTGCACACGTTGATCCTTAATTGGAAATAGGCGTGGTAGATGTTGCACACGTTGATCCTTAATTGGAAATAGGCGTGGTAGATGTTGTACACGTTGATCCTTAATTGGAAATAGGCGTGGTAGATGTTGCACACGTTGATCCTTAATTGGAAATAGGCGTGGTAGATGTTGCACACGTTGATCCTTAATTGGAAATAGGTGTGGTAGTAGATGGTACCACATGCATAGAGTCACATGTCTTGCATTGAGTCACATTAGAGTCATGTGATAATTGAATGTTTGCATTGATGTGATTGTGATGTGTGTATGAGATATGGTAATTGAATGTTATACATAACTTGACTGAATATGTGATTATGTGATAATTGTAGTTATGTGTATATTTGAGAATATAATATTGGATTTGAATATTATACTCCTTGAGTTTTATGTGTGCTTGAAACATGTGAAATAAATGTTGGTTAATATTATTTACATGGTTATATGAAGTGTGATGAATTCCTTTAATTGTTGATTTAATTATTGTGCTTGATTAATACTTCTTCATAATGATTTGAATTCTCACCCTTTCTGTTTGAATGTTACCTTTACATGGGTATCGCGTAGATACTCGGGAGTAGTATCGCTGAAGTAAGTGGACGGTAGCTCACTCGATATTAGCTGGAGAGCTGCGGTACTTCGTTTAGAGACTAAGTAGTGAGTCAATGCTCTGGTCATGTAACACTGGGTAGATTGGTAGTATTGAACTCATATCTGATTTGGATATGTTTTATGTTATTAATTGTGAACATGTTTAATTGAAGAGATTATTGAGAGATGATCATGGTATGGGACATGGATCATTTGATGAAATGCATGGATATTCGTTATTTTCCGCTGCGAAGGCATATGCTTGAATATTCATGATGAGTGAAATGTGTTAGTTTAAATGACCAGGTGTATTGTATATTGATGATGAATGATGTTGGTTTTTGAAAGCTTTTAGTTTTTGAAAACGTCGATGTGACACCCTTTTGTTATATGCGTGCTTATTTACTCTGATTATATGTTAAATAGTTTGGGGTAGAAAATGGGGTGTTACATTTCACAAAGAGCATCTAAAGCAAACTTCATATTTGGCATGCCTCTGACTAAATTAAGCTTATTTAGCTGAGAAATTCTTCCCATGCTAACATGGCCCAATCGTCTATGCCACGTCTATTGCTCTTCATTCACAGACATAAGACATTTTACATTTTGATTTTTCAAATCAGAAAGTCTTATATTATAAACGTTTTTCTTCCTTTTTCCATTGAAAAGAGCTACGCCATCCTTTTGACTGACAGCTTTACAAGACTTTTGATTGAAAATAATTTCATAACCATTGTCACTTAATTGACTTATGGACAACATGTTATGTATTAATCCTTCAACTAAAAGAACATTAGTAATGTAAGGGAGTGTATCGTTACGCACTGTTTCGGAGCCAATGATCTTCCCTTTTTGATCACCTCCAAAATTGACGATGCATCTAGGCTTAAGTTTCAGGCTTTGGAACATATGTCTTCTTCCTATCATGTGTCGCGAGCATCCAGAGTCTAGGTACGATGATTGGTGTCTCAACTCCACTGCTAAGAATATCTATAACATAAACTATCTTGTCCTTAGGTATCCATATCTTTTTTGGTCCTTATGGGTTAGTTTCCCAGAGTTATTAACAAACTTGGGTTTCTTTGCATGATATTTATACATGAATGCATGATTAGAACGGGCACGAGGTTTTGTTTTAGCCTTAGGTTTAGAAATAGTTATACCCTTAGGCCTAACATCATTTTGTTTCCCATAAGGAATAAAATGTCACTGAAGAGTATTTGACTTGTCATTTTTTTCAGAATCAGATTCGTCATCAGAATCATAGCCAATACCCTTTGTCCCGTTTCTGCTAACGCCATAAATCATGGAAGCCATCATGCTTCTATTCAGGCTTCTAGCAAGAAATTTCTGGAAAGGTTTATCATAATTATTTACGATATCTCCAGAACCAGTAGAGGCTTAGAAAGAATTTTCTTTTCAGGTTTGAGACTCTTGCTTTGAGGCACAGAGTTGTTGTTTCTCAAAATAAGATTTTCTTCACTCAAACTTGAAAAGTATTTCTAAAGCTTACAGTAAGCTTCTAATTCAGATACATGAATCTTCTTCAGATCCTTGTATTTGTTCAGAAGATTTTGATACTTTTTTGGAACTTCTGATAAACTAAATTCAAGCTCAGAACGAGATAGTTTAGAAAATACCTCTTCAGAATCTGACTCAGATTCTGACTCTGATTGAATTGTTTATACATGAGCTTATGTGCAGGCCATCAACGCCCCGTTAGCATGCTCTTATTCAGAATTATCTTTTGAAGAACCTGAGTCGTTCCATGTATCCATTAGACCCTTCTTCTTTCCTCCAAAGTTCTTCCTTGGCGTTTCTTTCTTTAACTTGGGAATTCATTCTTGAAGTGGCCAGGCTCCTTTCACTCAAAGCACGTAAGTTTGCCAGCTCCATCCTTCTTGGATCCAGAAGTGCACTTAAAATGACCACCTGTCCTTTTTTATCCTCTGAATTTGCCTTGCCTTTTCTTCTAGAGTTGATTAACGCATTTGGACAGAAGAGATAATTCATCTTCTTCTTATGATTCCTCTTTAGACTCTTCATCAGTTTTTGCTTGAAGAACTTTTATCTTCTTAGATCTTCCTAGAGACTTCAGAGCAACAAACTTTCTCTTTCTCTTTGGCTCATCTTCCTCGATCTCAATCTTATGACTTCTTAAAGAACTAACCATTTTTTCAAGATAAATGTTGTTTAGATCCTTTAATAACTTCAGAGCAGTTACAAAAACTATACACATAAAATATATACTTCAGCAAAAGCATTGTGTATGAGTGTAGTGAATTAGCATGAGCAACTTGTCAAATATTCCAAGTCTCCTTTATATAGGCAGTGAAAAGATCCATTGGAGGATAGAATTGGAATATCAAGAATGTAGTTATCTCCTTGTATAATGGTTTGTATATAGGAGATAAAATGGTACAATAGTATTATCCTTAGCCCACAAAATCATCATAGTGGAGGGAAGGGTAATCTTGTACTGTGTATTATTTTTCTGACGCAAAACCTTTTGATCTTATCTTCTAATCTTCAAAGACTTATGAATAACTGATGTTGAAGCATGCTTAGAAGGATCGATAGACTAGTTGAGATAATCTTCATAACCTCGGTCTTTAGAGCCTTGCATAGTTCCTCAGAACCTGGTCTTCAGAGTCTTTAGATCTTGTTCTTCAGAGTCTTCAGAACTGAGAGCACAAAATCTTGAAGGCTTGACAATCTTCAGAGGCTCTTCAATCAGAGTTACATTCAGAAGCTTTAGCACAAACGTTCATCAGAACCGTTGTCTAAGAGAATTCTAGAACTTGATAACATCTTGTAAAACACTTTGTATCTCTTCAAAGTCAGAGTGTGTTGAGTTCAGAATTTGATGACGATACATGTCAATTCTTCAGAGTCAAAACCTGTTAGCAAAAGCTACACACTAGATAAAATCATTAGGGTACAAAATTATTCTCTAAGAAACAATGTATTGTTATCATCAAAACTAAATGTCAGATGCAGAACCAAATATTGTTCTTACAATTGTTCTATTGTATAAGTGTGCACAAGTAGGACAAAGTGAAATGACTTAAGTAAGAATCAATAAGAAATCCCTTTAGAGTCGATTGAACCCATAAGATAGGGGAACTCACTGAGATTATTATTTCACCCCACTATTGTTATTGTTATTCCAGGAAGTTTTATGCAAGGTAAAGACAAGGATAACCTTGCTTGATGATGTTTTGACGATCTGACTTTTTGGATTATGATCTTCCATTGTGAATAATGTGGATCCTATTTTGGCGATCTGCCTTTTCGGATTATGATCTTTCATTTTTTTAAAGTTAAAAACATTCATTTCCAATAAATATTTTTTTATAAAAAAAAGGTTACATTGACATATTTAATATAATATAACAATGGTTTATTTATGGATATATTAAATTATAATTGATCTTTTTTTCTAGAGTAATTTAATGATTAAAATTTGATCGTTTAGAAATAAATAAATAAATAAAATATCACTTATTATGCATGAGATTCTTTGAATAAATGTTAAATATGATTTAAATAGGGGAGGAGATCCTCTCTAATCACTTTTATGTTCAATGAAATTTGAACAATTCATTTTATTCATATTATATTTAAAGTAAAACATTTTTTATAATATAAAGGTAGATGATACAATTGGAAAAAAGTCTTTTTGATGTTATTATAAAAGAAATAAAAATTATTGGACTTTATATTAGTAACATTAGAGGACAAGGTTATGATAATGAGTCTAATATGAAACTAAAATATCAAAGTGTAAAAAAAAAAGGTTTTCTACACATTAGTTATAGATAATTTTATACTTTGTGTGGTTGTCATAGAGTAAATTTAGTGCTTTATGACATGACTAATTGTTGTTCTAAAGCTACATCTTTTTTTTAGAGTACTACAAGGAATCTATACAATGTTTTCTTCTTCTATTAAAATATAAAAATTGTACCTGATTATATCCCTAACTCAACTCTTAAATCTATATCACAAATGCGTTGGAAAAGTGGTATTGAAAGTGTAAAACCTTTAAGATTTAAAACTTCACAAATAAGAGATGTTTTATTGAAATTAGGCGAAGTTAATGACGAACTTAATAAAGAGTGAAGTTGAATGTTTATCAATTTATGAGCTTCAAATTTTTGAGTTTTTGTTAAGCACGGCTATTTGGTAAGAGATATTGTTTGTAGTAAATTCAGTTAGTAAAAAATTTCAGTATAAAGTTATATGTATTGATGTTGGTATAGAACAATTGAAAGGTCCAGTTACATTTTTAAAAAAATATAGGAAATACGATTTTGAAACATCTCTCATTTATACTAAAGAAATTGCTTTTGAAATGGATATAAAATATAAGCTTCGTGAAAAACAAACTATATGTAAAAAAAAAAGAATTGATTCTTTCATAAATGTATATATTGCTTATAGAATAATGTTAACGATTCTGATAAATGTTGCTTATGCGGAACATAGTTTTTTAAAATTAAAATTAACAAAATACTATCTAAGATAAAAAAAATGTTTCAACAAAGATTAAATGAGTTGTCTTTATTATCTATTGAAAAACAATTTTACAAAAAATTATTTATGATAATTTAATAAATAATTTTGCATTTTAAAAAGCCCCCAAAATAACTTTTATTTAAATTATTTATATAAAAAATTAATTTTATAAAGACACAATTCTTAGAGTTCCCTTTAGGCTTTAATATTAATTAAGATAACTCTCATGGAAGGAGTATCTCTTTGATGGTGTGATGACCGCTTTGAACAAATCATAGATGGTTGTCATATTGTATCGCGTGTAACACATGTAAGTTATATATATATATATATATATATATATATATATATATATATATATATATATATATATATATATATATATATATATATATATATATATAAAAGTAATGTGTTTAGATTAAATCTTAAAAAAAGAAATTTAATAACATTGATTCAACCATTGATCTGACAAGGTCATAATTAAAGGTTTGTTGATCAAATTAAAGATGATTGAATTAGATGACTTAAAAAAACTAAAAACAAGAAACAATATATAAAAAATTATGAAAAAAACTTTTGGTATATCATTTATAACTTAGTCAAAATCCATAGAAACTTTTCATATAGTTGCTATGGTTGAATATATTTGGTGTTAAATAAGAAAAATATATCTTGTTTTGTGATAATCAAAGTATCATTCGCTTATTAAAGAATTCCTCCTTTCACTCAAGGTTGAAGTATATTGATGTTCGTTATCATTGGATTCATGATGCATTAGATTCCAAGTTGATGGAGTTTGAGAAGATTCACATCAATGGCAATGGTTCATATATGTTGATGAAGGTGTTGCTTAGGGGAAACTTTGAGTTTTGTCGCACAGTAGTTGGATTGGTGTTGCCCTCCAACTAGTCAGTCGGGTGTTTGTTGGATTATCCATCCTATTTGGAGTGCCTCAAATGAATGTGGGTTAGTATCCCATGTATGTGTAAGTCTTTGTTACAATCCAACAAAGAGAATTAGGTCATTCATTTAGTGTGTGAGAGAGACAAAAAGAAGAAAAACTATAGAGAAAATACAATTCCCGCAACTCCAATTCATCACATGACAGTTCCACGATATCAGAGTTTTATCACAATCCAACCGTCGGATCGTCCTAAGTTTTCGTGTTAGTGTTAAGCACTCATAATGGTACATTCTGAACGATGGAGATCGGATTTTGAGTTTTCTAGACGTGTATGTTGGATACTTTTCCGAGGTGCAGCTTTTGTGGTTGTTTTGGTTGATTGAATCTCCTGTTTCTTGTTGTATTTTGAGATTGACTGTAAGTCTTCAGTATGTTGGTGTATGTCTCTAACTAGTGTTAAAAAGAACCTTGATTGTATTCATTATTTGATTATAATGGATATTTAAGTGGCCTACGGGCCCCGTAGTTTTTTACTCATAATTAACGGAGGTTTTTCCACGATAAAATTGTGTTGTGTTGTTTGGTGTGTCTCTAAGTTGCATTTGACATTTAGGAGAAATTGTGTTGTTGGATTATTCCGTTGCGCTGTGGATTTTCTCCCAACAAGAGAGAAAACATATTTTAAATATAAAATCAAAGAGTATTTTCGTATTTTAAATAACTTATACTAAGGACAAAATGTTGTCTCATAATTTAGTGAAGGGCAAAATTTTAGTTTTTGTCCAATCTCTTGTCCTGATTTTTTATCTTGTTCTATTAACAGTTTTTAAATTAAACGCAACACAACTAAAATTGTGATGTTCAATCTCAATTAAACGTACCCCTAAAATATTTGAAAGTTCTACTAATTTGGCTCACCCGATCAACTTATATAACAATGAATCCTATTTAACACTAATTTTATATTATTTATTTATATTTCAAGTAATTAATTGTTAATAAAATAAGATATTTAAAATAAAAATTGCAACAATATTATGCTAAATAATCATAATCTGCACGATATTTTTTTGGTAGGTTGAATAATTAGGTGGAAAAATCATAAAATTGGGTTTAAGTATTGGGATGGAAAATCCAAGCAAGGGCTTACAAAAAAAAGTAATAGGATAACAACGTTGATTTTTTTTTATGAAAGAAGGCAATAGCCCGATAAAAAGGAAGAATAGGTACAAAAATGAGGGGGACATTAAGCCGAAACCTCAAACCTATCTAATTCTAAAATTATAAATTCCAAACTTATTTTTATTGAAATCAAGCACCACACCAGTGTGTAAATCCGACCACCACGTAAAATTATCAACTAAAAAACCTAAGTTAGCTAACTTATCTGCACAATGATTTCCTTCCCTAAAAATGTGAGTTGCCAAAAAATTGAAATCTTTAATTTTGATCATACAGTTGTCCCATATGTTCCTTAATTTCCAAGGCACAACAGATGGTTCAATGTAGGCATTGACGAGCAGCATAGAATCCATCTCCAACAACAAATTGGATCAGTTACAAGTAACCGCATATTCCATTGCAAGAATGGCTCCCATGATCTCAACAAACAATGCATTGTTCGTAGGAAAGTTACAAGTAAAACTATCAAGATGCTCACCAAGGTGATTTCTAAACATTTCACCACAAGCAGCTCTAATGGGATTGCCTACTGAGGCCTCGTCAATGTTAACTTTGACCCAACCAGGCTGAGGAGGACACCACAAAACGTCCTTAAAGCACTTAGGAATAGGAGGATGAATGGTTATAGAAAAATTCTTCATGATCACAAACTCGGACATGGAAGAGCTAGCAGAAAGCTTGCACAAATTACCTGCCATAAGAGTCATTGAAGTGATGGAAGAGCAAGAAGACTTCAAATGGATCAAGGAATTTTGAAATCTGGCATGGTTCCGCACGTGGCACATAACCTAAATAGAACTAACAACTGCAACAATATTAACCAACCTACATTTTGTAGAAGCACTTATGTTCATGACCAAGAAGTATTCATCTAAACAAGCAATTAACAAATTATAACCAAGCATCTGTCGCAGCCAATTCCAAACATTACAAGCATAAGCACAAGATAAAAACAAATGATAAAGAGTCTCCTCCTCTTTGAGACAAAGGTTGTACCTGGAAGGCAAATAAAAACCCCTAACTGTCATTTTCTCATCAATAAGAAGTTTATCAAGGCTATGCCTCCAAAAAACCAGAGCATGAGAAGGAGGAATAGATGAACTCCAAATAAACCTACCCCATTTAGAATCAGTAATAGTGCCTTTGACATGGATGAAAGCTTCTTCCATATTAAGTTGACCAATGTCTGTATGATTCCACATTAGTTTATCCTTATACAAGACGTTGGGATAAACACCCTCAATAATTCGAGGCAACATCAGGTACTTCAAAACAATGTCATTAGGAAGATCAATGTTGTTGCCAATGATATAATCACTCAGCTTCGTATTCAAGTCCTGCAAAGAGACCTCGGAAGTTTGCAGCAAAGAAACTAAATATTCGACGCACCAATTATCCGTCCAAAATATAATATTCTCCCTGTTCCCAACATTCCAGATAAAGTTATCCAAAATTTTACTCAAGCAGAATTTGACACCAGTCCAAATGGAAGAAAAAACATGATAAAGGACCTGTCGACCATGTTTGAAATTCTGACTTTCAGAATCGCACCCCAAGAGTCAGAATCATTGAGAATGGACCAGCACTACATAAGATTGGAATCCTCATTGATATTCCTCAAAGATCTCAGGCCCAAACATCCACTTTTGTAGTCTTTATAACAAATCTTCCAAGACACAATCACCAATTTCCGCTTTTCAATGTCAATGCTCCAAATGAAATTCCTACACCATTTTCGATCAAATGAATGAGACTAACAGGCCAATAATATATTCTAATATAATACATTAACATACTCGGAATGACCGATTTCATGAGTTGAATTCTCCCCACGATAGACAAAAGACTATCCTTCCAAGCTGCTAGTTTACATCTGACTTTGTCTACAATTGACAACAAATGAACAACTTTAGGTCTTCATTTGAAGATAGGAACCCTTAAATAGGTGAAAGGTAGTTGACCAACCAAAAAACCAATTTTATTGGCAAGCATAACATTCCTAGAAGTAGACATAGACCCAATAAACATAATGGACTTAGCAGGATTACACACCTGCCCATGATAGTCAACATAATTTTTGAAGAACACATAAATGGAATCAAGGGAACTAACACTACCCTTAGTGAATAACATGATATCATCAACGTATAAAACATGTGAAGGAACCAAAACACCCCTGCAAGCTTGCATAAGCTTAATCTTATAGTTAGAAACCAGATGCAATAAACCTCTGCTAAACACGTCCTTAGTTAGACAAAAAAGTAAAGGAGACAACGAGTCTCCCTGCCTAACTCCTCTATTACAATTGAAGAAACTATGAAGCTTTCCATTGATAGAAATAAACACCTTAGCTGATTATAAAGTTCTTTGAATCCAAAGGCAAAATGTATCATTGAATCCAAACTTTGCCAACACCTTCAGGAGAAAATTCCAATCAAGAGTTTCAAACACCTTAGAAATATCAACCTTCAGCATTAGGTTCCCACCAATAGTCTTCTTGTGCATAATGTTCGCCACCTCCGAAATGAAACCAATACAATCCTTTATGCTCATATCTTTAACAAAGCCCTTTTGCTCCTTCGTAATGATATAAGGAAGAATCTGAGCTAATTTGTCAGCCAACACTTTTATGATAATTTTAAACTTGAATATCACTAAGGCTATTGGCCTGTAATGCTTTATACTCTCAACCTCCTTGATCTTCAGAATTAGAACCGCAATATTCGAATTGTAGTTTGAGGTGATCCAACCCTCTTTGAAAAACTGAAGTGTGGCCTTAATGACATTATCTTTAATAGTCTTCCAATAAGTCTGATAGAAAATGGGGCCAAAACCGTCAGGGCCAGCAACACTGTCTCTATTTAAACTAAAGACGACATTGTAAATTTCTTCCTCAGAAGGCAACATAGTCAAAATGTTGCTGGTTTGCTCAGTAACCAGGTTAGGAATAACCTCATCCACCAAATAATTATCCTGCAAAACAGAACAATAGTTAAATAAATCATTAAAGTGTTGCACCACATGATCTAAAATTTGGTCCTTGCAAGTAGTAACGTTATTGCCAATTTTTAAAGAGTGCAAAGACTTGGTGGAGTTCCTTATTTTAGCCTATCTGTGGAAGAACCTCGTGTTCCTATCACCTTGCACATGCCATTGAACACGAGCTTTTTAATTCCATAACAATTCCTCAATAACAAGGGTCTGATCCAAAATGACATGCACCTTTTTCTCAAGAACTACCAAATCCTCTGAATGACCATTTGTTACAATCTTTTCTTGAATATCTTTAAGATCTTTATCATCCTGAATAACTTTGTCTAACACATTACCAAAATAACTAACATTCCAAGCTTTCAACGTATCTTTCAGAATTTGCAGCTTTTTAGTCAACATAAACATGGGACAACCTATAACCTCAGTGTTCCAAACAAAATCCACAATAGTTTGACAGTCCAGATGAGAGCACCACGTATTAAGGAACTTAAATTGAGACCTGTAATTGTTAGCTTGCCAACTAAACTGCAAGAGAAACAAGAAATGATTTGATCTATTTTTTAACAAAGTGGAACAAACGAACTTTACACAAGAGTTTATCCACTATTGATTACAAACTTCCATATCTAACCTTTTTTTAGTAAGACTCGTACTTCTTCTACCATTAGACCAAGTGTATCTAGCACCAGTGGTGGGAGTATGTAAGAGTTGATTATCATCAGTCCATCTTCCAAAGTCAGCCATAGGACCTCTAGTAGGGCTATGAGAACCAGAATACTCATGAGCCCCTAAAGTTGTATTAAAGTCTCTGATGCAGCACCAAGGAATTTGAAACTGATGACAAGTACTTCAGAGTTAACCAATTCAGTACCCTGAACATTGTTGCGATCACCAATTCCTTGTCTAACATAATCTTGTTCAACCATGTTAGCCCAAGATGAATTCAAAAACTCCAAATTATGTTGCACCTGGACTGTTGTATTCAGATCATCAATTATGTTGATTATTTGTGTATTCTCAACAAAAGATGAGTCCTCATCAGAGGCCTCCGTATATTTCACATCATTACGCAAACTGCTCGAATTACCAACCAGAGTATCTTTATTTTGCACTGCAACTGTTTCAATCATAAGCTCCTTATGCAGAAATTGACTAGAATTTTGCTGCTCTACAACTAAGTCATCATCCTTGTTCTCAACCAAGATTTCTTGACTTCCAATTGCCCACCTTCTTTTGGTTTCACAATCACTTGCACATAAGTTTTTTAGGAACCTTTAAAATTATTGCCTTTATCACCTTCTATGACAACATCGTCCCCTCTTATTTTCTGGTTTCCTATAGCCATACTTTTTCCACTCTCCTCTTCAATCCTTTTACAGTTGTTAATACTATGCCCAATCATATTACAGTTAGAACAAAATTGCGGCAGGTTTTCATACTCCAGCTCAAGGAAAAAGGCAAAACCTTTTCTTTCCATCAAGATCTTATAACACAGTTCTTTTGTCATCTCTAAATCCACCAGAACCCTCACATAATGACCGAAAGACCGATCAAAGCAGTTCTTGTTGAAAGCAGAATTAAGACAAAGTTTATCACACATTTTGAAAGAAAGCCATTTATTACCAATTGGTGAAAACCACGATGAAAATGAAAGCTGAAAAATGAAAAATACTTTAAAATCATTTAACATGGACAACTAGCCATATTTTATTGAAAAGATCTCAAATTATGTATTAAATAGACATAAAATTTACAAAGAGTTTTTATATCGTGACACATCTTATTTTATAAATATGTTTTATAATTATAAATTGATTTAAACTCTAATAAGATATTAAAATCAATCGTACTATAAACGGTTGTTTAATAGATAGTCGATTTAAATTCTAATATTGTGACACATCTTATTTTATAAACTTGTTTTTTCATTTTAAATCTTAAACATATCTTGGATAAGTATTAAGGAGTATAATTTTATAACTGTTTGCTCTATATTACTCTTTTATGATATTATACTTTAATATTTATGGATCATTACCTTACATGTAATAGGTTCTTTGATAAGTAATAAAAGAATTTAATTGATATAAATTGTGAAAATATTTTATATGGTTAATTAATCATAATCATTATTTTAATTATTGTTCAACTTTTACTTTAATTACATTTAAAATATTACTGATAAATGATTGTGATGCATCAACTTTATAAAAAAATTTACAATTTTAAATAAAACATATCGATTTTTTTTAAAATAATCAACTTTTTCAAAAGAATAAATTTTTTATTTTTTATTTATAAAATAACCATATTTAAAAGAGGATGCGTCAGATGAACCGACGCATCCCTAATAGATCAAGAAGAGGTGCCCAAGGCATTGGCGCCTGCATTGGTAGCCTCATGAGGAGGCGCCAATGCCCTTGGTGCCTGCATTGGGCCTTATGGAAAGGCGCCAATGCCTCTGGCGCCTGCATGGTGCATGTGATGTATGCATCAATTCATCTGACACATACGCCCTTGTATTTTTTTTTTAATTTTTTAAATTTTAAATTTTATTTATTTATCAAATAATAAAAAATCATGTAAAAAAAATTATTCATGATATAATAATGTTACATGGGATTGACAAAAATTTAATGACCGACCCGATCGAAACGTCCCTCTGTTCCACATCCATGTTCGTTAGTTTGTCTCCGAGGTCTCCCACGATTTTCCTGAGGTTTTTGGGGTCTTTGTGTGCTGACCTGATCGAATGATGGAAGATGTGAAGGTCTGACGGAAGTTCCAGCGGTATTTGACAGATGTGTCATCATTTGTTCCCAATATCTAGATGGGCTCTGGCCAACGGTGCTTCCGTAATGGAGTTCGATGCCCATGTCATCGTAGTTAGGTCGATGGGGTTGAGTAGACTGCGGACGGTATAGTTGCCCAAATTGGGACATTGAATCATTTTGGAAACGAAGCAATGGTTCCTGGGGAGTACTATAGTTAAACAATGGTTGTGTGTTTTGGTGATGGAATGTTTGAGTGGTCATTGGTGGGGGGGCTACGATGAAGTGACCCACATGAATCATCTAGGCTATAGACGATTGTGTTTGAAGCATATGGTTGTTGGTGGGTAGGGTTTGATTCTTGGTTTTGTGGTTGGGTGGGTGGTATGAATGGATTGCGACGTTGGGTGGTTGGTTGTTGGGTGGATGACATGAACGGGTTACGAGGTTGGTTGTTTGGTTGTTGTGTGTATGTGGTAGGTTGATGTTGTGAGGTTGGTTGTTGGGTTTGGGTGGTTTGACATTGGTGTTGGGCGGGGAATTATTGGGGGGCGTACGATGACGAAGCTAGTTGGCGTGGATTCATCAAATATCGCGGCTCAGACACAAATTGTTGAGTTGTTACCGACCTAAATCATGCCATATATTGTTGAGTTGGTCTTGCACCATGGATGACTGGTTCATTTAAGATGTGTTCTCGTCGATTCCTTCATTGACGACACATCTCTTTTGCAAAGTCTCTCCAGTCTGAATAATCCCATTGGGCATCGACCCTTTTTGATGCCAATTCCCCAAACACGTGGGAGGTTCTGAAATTTGTTGTTGCATGTCGAACCGCAGTTTGACCCGGTCACTCTGGTGCATTTCCACAATAGTGAACCGGATAATCGGTGTCTTTGTTGTTCAAACTGCAGCGTCGTCATGGTTCACATCATGATCAAGACCCAGATATGACCTCTAGATAAACTGTAAAACAATACGAAATAATTAGATGATAAATAATTTGTTAAGTATTTTTAAATTAAAATATAGTTGTGTATGAGTATTACATCGTCAGGTCTAATGTGGTCCAATAGATTGCGATTGACGAAGAGGAAGAAGTCGAGATCTTGGTTGATTCAATGGTGAACGCTAATGAGGAAGAGGAGCCATTACCAGCTAGTAATGTATATTGTCCACCTCAACACATGACAAGGTTGAATTTGGGTTCCGATGAACCTTCATCAAATATATGGTACAATCCTTATGTGAAAATACAAGGATCTTTAAAACATGGAGATACATTTCACACAAAAGATGATTGTGTAAAAGCCATCAAAAAGTTTCACATGCAACTATCAGTTGATTTCAGAGTTGATAGAACAAATGCATTGAGATACAAAATTTATTGTTCGAATGCACACTTCCTTTTCAAGTTGTCAGTTTCGTACCGGAAGAGGAGAGATTCTTGGGAGATTGGATCCATGGGTCTAGTTCACACATGCATGCTGACAAACCCAATGCAAGGTCATCGGAAACTAAGCTCTCAGTTAATATGCGATGAAATATTGTCTGTCATTGGCGACAATCCGTCGTTAAAGGTGAGTACAATAATCTCGCATATTAGGGCAGAGTACCAGTACACTCCATCATATAGGAATGCATGGATAGGTAGGACAAAGACTGTTGAAAAGGTGTTTGGCAATTGGGAGGAGTCTTACAAACAACTTCCAAAATACCTATTGGCTCTAAAATAGTATGCTCCAAGTACTATTGTCACGTTGGAAACATTGCTCGCATATAGACTAGACGGGACGTGTGCTATTGGAAATGGAATATTCCACCGTCTCTTCTGGGCGTATCAACCATGCATCATGGACTTTTCTTTCTGTAAACCTATTATACAAATTGATGGTACATGGTTGTACGGGAAATACAAAGGAACGCTACTGATGGTAGTGACACAAGATGGCAACAATAACATTTTTCCAATCGCCTTTGCCCTTGTTTAAGGGGAGACTGCTGAGGGATGAAGTTTTTTCCTAAAAAATCTTCGATTGCACGTTGCACCGCAACCTAACTTATGTTTGATCTCCGACATACACCCTTCAATCATCAGAGCATATAATAATATTGATAATGGCTGGCATAATCCTCCTTCGACGCATGTCTTCTGTATTAGACATATTGCTCAGAATTTCATGCGGAAAATCAAAGATAAGATGTTGCGGAAGAAGGTTGTCAATGCAGGTTACGCATTATCAGAACCTTCTTTCAAACACTACCGCGAAGAAATAAGATTGTCAAATGAAGATGCAGTACGGTGGATCGATAGTATTCCATTGGAGAAGTGGACTAGGGCATACAACAATGGTCAACGTTGGGGCCACATGACAATAAATCTTGTGGAATCAATGAACACTGTCTTTAAAGGCATCTGTAACCTACCTATAACCGCTTTGGTGCAAACAACATATTTCATGCTAGTGGCGCTGTTTGAAACCAAACGCTCCAAATGGAGTTCAGTGTTGCAATCTAGACAGTTGTTCAGTGATGCTTCAATGAAATTCACTAGACATGAAGTTTCCAAAGCAAACACACATGTGGTTACGGTTTTTGACCGTACTAAAGGTTGGTATAGTGTTGATGAGTCCATGGATCACAATGAGGGTATGTCGATGGGACAATACAGAGTCGAACTAGATAGATGTTGTTGTGATTGCGAAAAGTTCTAAGCCTTTCATACGCCCTGCTCCCATGTCATCCCGGCATGCTCAAAGGTTCGAAGGGATCCATCCTACTTTCTATCTGAAGTTTACAAAGTCACCAGCCTATCAAATGTTTATAAAATTAGTTTTTCCATAGTGGCAAAAGAGGATTACTGGCCAGAATATCAAGGGGATATCGCCTGACACAACAGAGTTATGCGAAGGAAGAAAAAGGGTCGCCCAAACAACACCCAGATTCGAACCGAAATGGATATGACAAACAAAATGGTTAGATTATGTAGTTCATGTCGTCAGTCAGGTCACAATCATATTAACTGTCCTAGTGTTGGAACGAGCACAACCAGATAAATTTAAATGTACCTCTGTTGCAATATATGAAAAACTAAATTTATTTCATATTATAAGTTTGTGAGCAAATATCATTATATAAACAACAACACAAACAATCAATACAACTATAATACAATAACTAGGTGATTACAACCATCAAAACAATTTTGAACATGTAATGCATCATCCTACGAACGTCTCGGTCAGTCTTAATATCCACCCATTCACGCACTTCTCCATGTTGGTTGAACGTGGACACAAGTCATTGTATTCTTCTAATCCTTTCACCATCTCCAATTTCTCCATCTAACCAACTGTTCAACGTCCGATTAAGACGTTCAAACGAATATGTATTCCAGAGACGAATCTTTATCGAAGATGCAACGACGAAAAATATTACATCAACATTTCGCTTGTGAATGTATTCAGACATGGTTAAAACACAACAACTTGAAGGAGAGTGTAGTTGAATGAAAGAAAATATGGTAGTAGGGGAAGATTTTGTGTGAAAAATATTACATCAAAGGCGAGGTATTTATAGAGAGAAGGTATAAAATGCATGTGCCAAGAGGCTAGGCGCCAAACATGGCAACACATGCAGGCGCCAGAGACATTGACGCCTTCTCTTAAGGAACCATGCAGATGGCAGAGGCATTGACGCCTCCTCATGAGGCCCAATGCAGGCGCCAAGGACATTGACGCCTCCTCATAAGGCCCAATGCAGGCGCCAAGGACGTTGACGCCTCCTCATGAGACTACCAATGCAGGCGCCAATACCTTGGACGCCTTCTCTTGATTTATAAGGGATGCACCGGTTCATCTGGTGCATCCTCTTTCAAATGTGGTTATTTTGGAAAAAAAATTAAAAATTTTATTATTTTGAAATTATTTTTGAAAAAGTTAATTATTTAAAAAAAAAACCAAACATATCAATTAATCTCATTAAAAAGATAATTGAATATGTATTGAATAAAAAATATTGATTCGTTATTTGTCTGTCTTTTTCATGGCAGGCAGTCACGTGACTATTTTGTGTATAAAATACTTTTAGAGCATTTTAAATATATTCAAGAGAGTTTTATAGTATGATAAATTTATTTTTTATTGCAAAAATTATATATGATGTGATATAAAACAGCTATTAACATGAGACGGTATTGTAAGAACATCTTCTTAAAAGTGTATGAAACTCAAGTAAACTTCATATAAAATAACTATTAACATGCTCTTAGTAAAATTACATTTGGAGAAATATTTAAAGTAGATTTTACTATAAATACATAGTTTTTCTTTTGACAAACACATTGTAATTGTATTTAGTTTTATTTACAAAATGTTATTTGTATATAGTTTGAATATATTACATTATTCATAATATGAATTTGCATAAGTTAAAAAATATTCATTTCCAATTAGTATTTTTTAATAAAAGATAATGATATTAATATATTTAATATAATATAACAATGGTTTATTTATGGATATATTAAATTATAATTAATTTTATTGAAATTTTATTTCTTAAAAATAATAAATAAAATATTTCATATCTGAATCCTTTTTTTACCATTAAATAACCCTATACAGCTAACAATTCAATAGTATCTCTTTGATGCTATTTGCTTCAATTCACTAATCATGCCATTGCTTCCATTAGATTCACATGCTCCAATTGCTTTACCATGATTCTCCCACTAATCTCTACTAATCAAGGCTAATTATAGTTTGAAGAAAATGAGGGAAGTTGCATCTATTCTCTTCTCTATGTAAAAATGCATCAAATATGCTTGTCTTCCTCCATATTTGTATATGAGGATATAAAATAGCTTCAATGTCCTTTGGGCTGAATATTGAATGAATAATATCCAAAGCCCAAAATTCAGTAGACTAAACAATTGCTTAGGTAGCGAATTCTTGGTTTGTGAAAACAAAAACTGTGCTCTTCTTTATTGAGAAAATGGCCAAGAATGACAGCATTCAAAAGTCAAATGGATTGTCGCCAGCACCAGATGGAAGAATCTTCATTGATTCCAAGTGGCGCAGGTAATAGTAGGTTATATGGTTCGAAGCCATGAAAATCCTTGTCCTTCTTCTACTTCTATCTACTGCTATCGATGATGAAGAAGAGAAAGAGAAGAATACAGGTTCTTCTTCACTAATGGACACACAAAGAATTGGATTCAATACACCTTGCAGCATCTTTCCATAGTTTTGAATAAGTATATAAATAAATTATGAAATGCCTTGACAAAAAACATCAAAAGAATGTGGAAAAAATAAATCAGTAATTTATTTGCTTAACTTATAGCATCACATCAGCATAGAACTTTACTGTTTGATTATTTGACATGCAATACGGGGGTGTACAGAAGTACATAATCCTCGTAAAAACAATTTGAGGGAACTTACACAAATATTAAGAAATGTGATAGTAAAACTGATATTATCTGACATTTTCATAAGGTCTATAAAATCTGTGTGAACAATGGTGATGATGATACAGGTAATTGCATATGCATCGTATCAATTTTATTAACAGTATAAACGGGAAGGGTATAACAGTTTGATTCACTGGCTGCCTCCATTCTGTCATCAATAAGCAAGGCACAACAGTCGGCAAAGGAGAAGCAGAACTTCTCCAAAGCATTGATCACTGCCTAGGATGATACCCTCCATCGCCGATTGAACACCAAACCAAAAAATGTAAAACTTATTATTTTGGAGCTCAAAATACATTCACAATAAGAATAAATGACTTCAAGATCAACTTGACGTCATTATGCTGTTCTGAAAAATTGGTATCATTCTATAATGCTAAAAATCATTGGCGATGATTATTATTCAAGTAGTATGTTATACACATAATTTGAGGTATCCAGTTGGCTATATTGTATGCAAGCTTCTCTCAATAGCATCTGAGAAGATATATTCACATAAGCTCGCACATGATGTAATAGTGGTAGAGAACATGAAAACAAGTCGCAACTCATGGACTTGTTTCGCTCATATCGTAGTACCCTGGATCTACGGCTTTCAAGCTAATAAAGTCAAATATGGACGGTTGAAATTTGGCTGGGTGGGAGTTGCAGAATGATCTAAAACTAATTCTGATAAATCGGAATTCCTGTAATACTTGTGTATAAGTTTCTCTATGTCATCAATTCTAGTGAGTTTGCTCTCTTGAAGCAACTCTGCAACATTATGACTTGCTTTCATTGACAATGACATTGTGTTCTCTAATGTGCAAATCTCATCCAACTCGTTGGCACGAACATAGAGTTCAACCATGCATGTATAGTGTTCAAAGATAGGCGTTATACCATAATGTTCTGTCATGAGACTGAAATACTTACGGCCTTCTTCCAAATCATTCATCTGAACACAAGCACTCAAAACACCTACAAAAGTGATAGCGTCAGGAACTACATTAACCCTCTCCATTTCTTCAAAAAGATGTAACACTTCATCCCTAAATCCGTGCACACCGAAGCTAGTAAGCATTGTATTCCAAGTAGCCAAGTTTCTCACTTTCATTAAACCAAACACTTTAACCGCATTATCTAAACTACCGCATTTACTATACATATCAATAAGAGCAGTACCCAAGAAAGGTCCAACCTCAAAACCATTCTTCAGAGCAAAATCATGCATCCGTCGACCCAATTTAAGACTACCCAAATCTGTACAAGCTTTAATCAAGCTCACCAAAGTGAACTCATTAGGCCTCACATCATCAAGCAGCATCCTTTCAAACAAATCAAAAGCCATAATCGGGTTACCATATTTCACATACCCATCAATCATCGCTGTCCACGAAACAACATTCTTAGAACCCATCTTCTCAAAAACCTCCCTCGCAGTATCCAATCTCCCACAACCAACCAGCCCAGCAATCACAGTAGTCCAAGAAACCACATTCCGCACACGCATCTTATCAAACACCTTCCACCCATCATCAACAACATCCCTCCCACACTTGAAATAAAGATTCATCATATTATTCTGCACATAAACATCACTCCAAAACCCCATTTTAATCGAAACCCCATGCACTACTCTACCAAAATCAACATCATCAGAAGCAATACAAGCATTCACAACAAACGGATACGTAAACTTATCAGTCACCAATCCATGACACATCATCTCCTTAAACAAAACAATCGCTTTCTCAGGTGAACCACTAGTATTACAAGCTCTAATCATAACATTCCAGGTAAAAGTATCAGGAGAATCAAGTTGATCAAAAACCAAACTAGAGTAATTTAGTTTACCATACGAAGAAGAGATTTGACAAAGCTTTCTGATGAGTAATTGGTCATGGGTGAGACGAAAACGGATGATTCTGGCATGGATTTGTTTCAGTTGCTTGAAATTGTTGCAGTTTTGAAGAAAGAAACGAGCTTTATCTGAAGAAAAGGTTGGTTCTTGAGGTATCTTAACATGTGGAGTGTAACATGATACCTTCATATGAACAATTTCGATTTTTCGAAGTTAACGATGCAATGTGTTCTTTGCTTTGTTGCCAGAAAAGATTGAATACTGGAAGGAAATAATAATAATAATAGTAATAAAATAATAAAATAAAAGGGGAAGAAAAAGGATAATAATTGTTTATGTGTCAAATGGTTGATTGTTGTAATATTTGGATAAGGTAATAAATATTTATTCCAGACCACGAGAATTTTAAAAAAAATAAAGTGTTTAATTTAAGGATTGTGAAGGAAAATAATAGAATAAATAGTAGTTTTTTTTTATTTAACTTTTTTCTCTTTCAAGCATCATATTTATTAGTATAATTTTGATCTCAATTGAAATTTTTAGGGAAAAAAAGTTAGAGATTTCTTTTTCTTTCTAATATTCATAAATTTTGATTTCAAATATGATAGTCTATGTCTGTTTTTCTCTCACAAATTCAGCCTAAAACAATTAATTAACTAGACATAATATCTATTAGGATTTATTTCTAAAACCTAATCAATATTAGGATTGCAATTTGTAACAAAAGTGTATTTAATAAGAAGAAAAACTTTTTTTTAGTGGTGCAAATATTTATGTCAAATGATATCGAGAACAAGATTATGTCATATGTTTCCTCAAATAATTGAATGAAAAATTCTCTCATTCCAAATAATAAATTATGATGATGAAACCATTGTCTGATGGTCATGAATATTTTTACGTGCGTGCGTGTGTGTGTGTGAGAGAGAGAGAGAGAGAGAGAGAGAGAGAGAGAGAGAGAGAGAGAGAGAGAGAGAGAGAGAGAGAGAGAGAGAGAGAGAGAGAGAGAGAGAGAGAGAGAGAGAGAGAGAGAGAGAGAGAGAGAGAGAGAGAGAGAGAGAGAGAGAGAGAGAGAGAGAGAGAGAGAGAGAGAGAGAGATCTTTAAGTATTTCTGTTCTTGACAATACTAATTTGGTTGCTACATTATAAGTTATTTCTCACCAGGGAAGCTATGGTTGAAAAAATGAGAATAATTACTATAGAGAGAAGAATTTAAGATCATATGCTTAAAAGGGACAAAATAGAGTTTACACTCAGTGTGGAAGAACTAATCACAAAATTGTGAGTTATTTTGTCAAACATGGTTTTCCCTTGGTTTTAAAGGAAATGGCAAGAATAAAAATACATAAAGATCCCAAGCCAATCCAACCACAAATAATGCTTCAGATTCTTCTCCACATGGACCAGTTGCAACTTCTTTTGGTTTCACTCAAGAGTAGTACATCAATATCCTAGAATTGATTCAACAACCAAAATGTACCTCTCAACCTAAGGCTAATTGTGTATTCAATTCACCTTTTGCCCTAAACTCCCATTCATCCAATTTCAATGGTTATAACCATTATGTTTGGATTTTAGATACTAATGTTTTATTGGGAAGGAATTAAAGGTTTTATTAAGTTTGCTCGCCAAAACTTCACGGTCATGTGCCTACGTATCCTTATAAGGATGGAATCAGCGCAACCGTAGTTCACCTAACTAAGGGTGAAAGAACACTTGATAGTGATCAAGGTTCCAAAGAGGAAAGTAAGTGTTCATAACAAATACACTTACAAGAGTTACAAACTCTTACATAAATCTAAGTTGAAAGTGAAAATGACTCTAACAAGGTCAAATGGGAACTAGGGATTCCTAAACTACCTATGACATTAAGTCAATAAAGAGTTCTTTCCCTTGGATTTGGGCAAAAAGATAAACAAAATATAAGCAAGATGTTCAAGCATTACATCCACAAAGATAAGCGAATGATAAAGAAAGATGTTCAAGCATGACATCAAAGGTAAACAAATGGTAAAGAAAGATGTTCAAGCATGACATCCACAAGGACAAACAAGGATGAAGAAGATGTTCAAGCATGACATCCACAAAGGTAAACACATGATAAAGAAGATGTTCAAGCATGACATCCACAAAGGTAAACACATGATAAAGAAGATGTTCAAGCATGTCATCTACAAAGATAAGCAAATGAAGAAGATGTTCATACATGACATTAATACAAATTTATAGAAGCATGATCATAACAATATCAAGCATGGTATATAAACACATATGTACAACATGTGAACATGAACAAAGATACAACAACATCAATCAAAGGTGTATAAAGTTAACATGAATATGAAAGACATGGATATATCATCATGAAGAAACAAAGATGAATGACATAAAAATGCATGAACATGTATATGGATGTCATAATAAGTATGAATGAACATGTATATGCATGAGTAAGACATGGTTTAGACATAACCTCAACTTAATCATGAAAACAAGTTAAGGTATTCAAGACATGCATGTTAAGGTTCAATATGATCACAATAAAAGATTCAACATCATACAAAAGGTTTGAACATGTAAGCATACAAGTCATACAAAGACATGTTATCACAAGTTTAAAGCATTTGTAAACCCATAAACAAAGACAAACACAAGGGCACACATGCAGACAAAGGTTCAACAAGACATGAAAGAATGACATGTGAATCATGGATTAATGGAAAAGTAAACACACAAAAGTTCATGGTATAGTGACAAAATTCAAAGCACATAAACATGTAAACATACATTAAAGTAAGTCAAAGTTAGGTCAAAAACCAAGAGACACATATTAACAACATCAAACAAAGTTCATATATGATGCACAACATTCATAAAAGTCATGGTGATCAAGAAAAATTAAACTATTAACCAAAGAAGGTCATTTGAAACCTTAAAACAATCCTAAAAAGGTACCAACTTTGGACAAGCATAAGTATGTGAAAAATAAATCAATTATGAAATTTCTTTTTACCATCATAAAATAGACAAAATTATGAACACATAGCAAAAAGAGTGGCTCAAAAAGGCTTAGGTACATAAAGTCATGAGCCTTTGAAGTTATGAAAAACAACAAAAATAAATAGGTAAAAAAATACAATGAAAAAAATGGGTTTGGGCGAGGTGAATTCGAACCCTAGACATTGCACACACACAAAGCCTTAAAATGCGCGCTCTAACCACTGGGGTGGTGATACATCCATTAAACTAAACGCAAACAATTAATTATATAATAAAACAAGTTTCAAAATTTCAAAAACACAAGCCACCACCATCTTCTTCAACCTCACGACCACACTTCCATGGCCAAAACTCAAAATCCTCATTTCTCAACCAAATGCAATGAAGTAAACATGAAAGTTGTTTGAAATTTAACAAGTAACTTAATGGTATAATTTAATTGAATTGAAACTCAAAGAATAAGAAACACGATCCTCAAAACCAGAAACTAAACCTAGATGTTCAGTCAGGCCAAACTTCACATACACACATGATAAGTTGCAATTTACTTAGGGTCCACAATCAGCACATCAAATGCTACATTTTTGCTTCAGAAACCAAACATTAATGATGCATGTATGACTAACTTCCAAAACAAGAAAATCTTACTTATTGGAGCAAGGTTCAATGCCTCTTCTACTGGTTACAGATGAGAACTGATGATCTGATGAGTTTGTTTGGACCATATGGAATCAGATACAAGGGCAGAGAAACTCAGAGACTTTAATAGGTGTATAACATATTTTGATGTTGATGACTTGCTCACAGTGGCAAGAAGTCTTATACGGTGGTGTTTACAACTTTTTAAAGGATCAACTCAAGTAAGGTGAGAGGCCCTGTTAGTGGCCGATGCTACTTGATTGCAGGCAGACGATTTAGGTTAATCATGTTTGTTAAGGCAATACCAAGTGTGATGCTATTTTAGTTGTGGAGAGTGTGTGTGACTTAGAGTCTATCCTTTCCACTTGATTTGAAAGATATTTAAGTATAAGGTTTTCTTGAAAATGATCACTATGCACCCAATCAATAGTGGACTTTTGAACACCTATTTTGAAGAAAGACATGAGTTAACAATAACATTGATGTCCCCTATCCAACAAATATTTTATCCCATATTTTCAATGACAATCAATACAAAATTTCAAGGGAAGAGGGGATACCTTCTTTTGGACGACATTCAACCCCTTGTTTCTCCTTAAATTGTAAAGAAGTATAAATGAAATTACAACACTATTATAATAATAATAATAATAATAATAATAATAATAATAATAATAATAATAATAATAAAAAAGAAAAAAGAACGTTAGCATTATTTAGGTGTGTAAAAAAAAAACACTTAATAAAAACATATTAAGAGATGGTGGGTCCCAAAAGCTTTTCCCCTATCTCTCTATCTCAAGTAGCCACTCTTTCTTCGATTCTTCTTCCTTCATTTTCTCCCTCACTCCAATGGGCGCAACCACAGACCCAATCCTAGACCCTTCCGATGAACAACAAAAACGCTCCGAGATCTATACCTATGAAGCCCCATGGCACATCTACGCCATGAACTGGAGCGTCCGCCGCGATAAAAAATACCGATTAGCCATAGCTTCTCTGCTAGAACAATACCCTAACCGAGTCGAAATTGTTCAACTCGACGACACAAACGGCGAAATCAAATCCGATCCAAATCTTTCTTTCGAACATCCATATCCACCTACCAAAGCAATCTTCATCCCTGATAAAGACTGTCACCGCCCTGACCTCTTAGCCACCTCCAGCGATTTTCTCCGCATATGGCGAATCTCCGATTCCGATGAGTCACAGTCTCGCGTTGAACTCAAAAGTCTTCTTAACGGTAACAAAAACAGTGAGTATTGTGGTCCTATTACTTCCTTTGATTGGAACGAAGCTGAACCCAGACGAATAGGAACTTCCAGTATTGACACAACTTGTACAATTTGGGATATTGAAAAGGAAACGGTTGATACGCAATTGATTGCTCATGATAAAGAGGTGTATGATATAGCTTGGGGTGGTGTTGGTGTTTTCGCCTCGGTTTCTGCTGATGGCTCCGTTAGGGTTTTTGATTTACGCGATAAGGAACATTCCACTATAATTTACGAGAGTTCTGAACCTGATACACCGTTGGTTAGGCTGGGTTGGAATAAACAGGATCCTCGCTATATGGCTACGATTATTATGGATACTGCTAAGGTTGTTGTTCTTGATATTCGTTTTCCGACCCTACCCGTTGTGGAATTGCAGAGACATCAAGCTAGTGTGAATGCTATTGCGTGGGCACCACATAGTTCTTGCCATATTTGTACTGCTGGTGATGATTCTCAGGCGTTGATTTGGGATCTTTCTTCAATGGGTCAACCTGTTGAAGGTGGGCTTGATCCTATTTTGGCTTATACTGCTGGTGCTGAAATTGAACAGCTTCAATGGTCTTCTTCACAGCCTGATTGGGTTGCTATTGCTTTCTCCACTAAGCTTCAGATTCTCAGGGTGTGAAAAAAAAGTGAAAATTTACTCTGATGAGTGTTCAAGGGCAAGGTGGGTTTGCTCTTTATTTAATTTTAAAATTGTGTTAGTATTTTTTTGTTGTTGTTAAAAGGTTAACTTTATATTGGGTTTAGAATTAAGATAAGAACAACAAGTATTGGATTGTTTCTGGTAAGATATAGATACCGATATGAATTGTGACATTCTTGTTAGCTGGATAATCCATTGAGATTCTATGTAAATGTTATTAGGCCTTAGTGTCTATTTTATTTTGGTTATGCGATTGATACTAACTGTTAAGAGTTTTGGTTTTAGGGTGTGTTTGGTACTGTTGGTTTATCTGAACCTTGGATGCATTTTTCTTTTTTTATGTTTGTATGACTATGATTTGATCTGATATCTTTTTTGGTTCTCACCGGAAATCCTCTGCCCACAGTTGAGCTGCATGGGGACTGAAATGAGGTTCCCGGCCTTGCAAACAACCTTCTCCATCTCATGAATCTTGTACTAAAAAATAAGCCATGTGTCTGCCCTTTTTTTTTTTCTTGAAAAGAAACTTTATACAGAGAAACCTAAAATAAAAAAATAACCTGAGACCTCTACTTTCATGTCTTTGCTGGTGCCGTGTCACGCTGCCGACGGTGACACCTTTCTGATGCCGCCGTCACCGACACTGCCATTCCATGTTCACTTGCAGATCGGCAAAGTGAAGTGGGTTGGCGGTGTGATACTGCGATGTTTTAATCTGGGTTTGTCTGTTTTTTATTTTTATTTTAAGGAAGTCTGACACGCGTCTTATTTTGGAGGGAGCACACGATTCATAGTATGGACAAGGTTGCATGAAAGGTACATACCTTTCCCTTGCAAGCAGGAAATTTGGATCCTAATTCTCCCCAAAAGTTGTAACAGTACTGCATCTTAAAATGAGTTATGATTACTGCCCTGGTCTAATAGACTGTTATGTTGGTTCTGTAGTGTACTTAGTTATTGTATTCTTGGCTTTCTTTTTCTTTTATATCTCAGGAGGATTGAGGTTGGCCTTTAGAGACTGACTCATAGGAATAGTGGCCTTAATCCTAAGAACAATGCTTACCCTATTAAGATAAGATCTGTAGTTTTTCTATAGCAAATGTTAAGTCAAATCCTCCAAATTACCTCATATATTATTCCTCCCAAGAAGACTCTGCACTCCTTGGTTATTCTAAAGCATGAAACTGTCTAAACAATGAAACTACTTTTTTTCTCTAACGGTGAAGGTAGTGACTCTAAAGTCTTCATAATGGTGTTAAAAAATTCATCTTTGTCACAAGTGCCACGAACTAGGGAAAATTGTGGTATGCTATGCAAGGTGGCGATCTTGACCATTCTAATTATTGTGGTCAAACAAACCAAGAATGCATAATTTTTAAATGCTACAGACCATGGTTGCACACTAGTATAGTTTGGTGAACGATTGCCTCTTTTGTTTTTATTTTATTTTATTTTCCTTTTGCCTCTTGTTTAATTTATTATTTATTATTTTCCTATTGCGTCTTTTGTTTTATTTTATTATTTATTTTCCTACTGCCTCTTTTGTTTTCAACATATATAAAATTAGTAGCGTCACATGATATAAAATTAGTAACGTTCCTTGTCACACGAGTATGTAATTAATATCTCTTCATAAACTTCTTTAGGGTCCTAGATAATACTATTTTTTATTGTCACAAACAAAAGACCTACATCATGTTCAACCATAGAGGGTGTCAACTTTGAATTTTTATACCTATTCGATCCTTGGATTATAAATACATGTATCGGAGCATCCCGACATCCCAGTACTATAAAATTATATTTTTTTATTGAAACAAAGGGAAAAGAACTGGAAATTTGAAAATTTTAGAGTATTTATATGTAATTTGCGAAAAATTACATTTCTTTTTATTGAAACAAAGGTAAAAGAATTGGAAATTTGAAAATTTCAATATATACATATCTAGTACTGGACAATTTCTAGTATTTACTACAAAAGATCAGAAATTATAAATTTTTTGATATTTTTCATAATTTCGGAAATTTGAAAAGGTAAATTTTTTATTTTTTTTCTGCATTAATTTTTCTAGAATAACTTATTCGATAAAAAAAACTACTCGATAAAATCTGTACATATAATAAAAAAATATGCTACATATAAGAATACCAAATAAATATTTCCTAACTTTGTCTTCCCAATGTCTAATGCGTTTTGCATACAGCTATGTCTCCAACGGTTAATGATGAGAGAAAATGGACAATCATGTTTCAACTTTACCTAAATCCAATGATTGTTACTGAACTAACAATAATGATTTTATGCTCGTTCGTATAGATAGGTGGAGCTAAGGCAAGAGGAAAAAAATATGATGTTAAGTCTCTTGGACAGGTAGACAAATACGACACTGTATCTATAATCAATAGGGTAATCCATATCATGAATCGTCATCCATTTATCAATATCCTGCACACTCAAGTGTTCTACTCGTAACATATTCCTAACTGTAGAAATCGTGTCATAGAACAAATTGGAAAACAATTGAGGGTGTTGATGATCTTGAGTATCTAACAACGTCTGAATCAAATGCCATGACTCTTCGCTCCATCCAAGTAAAGTTGTAATAGCCCCAAAACCATAAATTTTATCGTCACCCACATCGACAATGTCATCAATGTATGAATGTAACAAATCAAGAAACTGAGACACGTAAACATCTCTCGAAGATGCAGTGAACGATTGACTTTTAGCCTATATAGTTGATGGTTCACTTCTAATTGGTTTTTCGCATGATCTCTTTGTAGTCTGACTCTTATGCGAGCCCTCAACATAATCCCGCTGTGAAGGATCATGATGCACATCACTCTCTTGATCCTTTCTACTCTTCTTAACTCCATTCTTTGGCTTGTACTTCACCGGCGGTGAACACATAGAAGTTGTGGATGAATGTGTTAGTTCCCGTACTTTTTTCTTCAACACCATCTGACCTATAATATCCAAAGTACTAAAATATGTCTTCAACTCTTCACACTCTACTTCTACATCCAACCGTGCACCACTTTCTTCATATTGATCCTGTGCTTTTCAATGTGTAATTTCTTCCAAAATACATGAATTGATTCTAAAGGAACATGTTTGCCCTGTATTTGAAAACTAACAAGTTGACGCGTACACGGTAACCCATATGTTATTCTAATGAAGCAAATACATGCATCTTCGCTTGCACCAATAAATCTTACCCTTTCTAGTTCCTTTCTAATGTGTTGTATACACCGTCTTGAAATAAAATCGTGCAAGTTGGTATAAAATATAGTGTTATACCGATGTTCAATATTGACAATACTTTTTTGAAACGAGACTCTGATTAAACCTAACCGCAACTTCAACATGGTGTTCATAACATTCCAACTTCGGCATAAATCTCCCCAACTCGTAATCAACATGTTTTTTATCTCCAATGAGAAGACTCCACCCTAAAAACCATAAATAAAAATATATGTTAAATTAAATTTAGTAATGTAGTAACATCAAACTCACATCCATGTACCTGTTCGTTGTTGTGTTTCCTATATGAGTGACTCTGTTAGTTCAAGCAACAACAAACCTTTCTTTATAAGGTGTCAACCATATTTCACTTACATACTTAACAAATAAAGGAATATCAACACAAACAATCTCTATTTGAATACATGATGTTATTCCATAGATCTATGACATGTTCCCGTCTTTCTGATTTAACATACTATTTTACATCTCATACTAATGTTTTTCGAAATATGGAACAAACACAATAGATGAGTTGAATTTGGGAACACAACTTCCATGACATTCATCAACGCAAGTTTCAGTCCATCACCACAACCTTCGGTAGCAAATTCTCGAAAGAGAACAACTCTTTGAGCTTCCCCAGTGCCCATTTGAAGTTCTCCTTGTAACACCCTATTTTGCCCGTGCATAAACATATGGAAATCAGAGTATTCATCAAAACAAAAACAGGATGTTACATATTCTCAAATCCAAACATACATTACCCTGTAACACTTTAACATATAGTAACAATAATCAACACCTTCTCTTAGGGTGTCTTCGCATGCTTGCCTTCACTTGGGGTATCATCACATCGGAATTTCTCATCAACAAAGCATGCAATCAATAAATAATTTAATTTCAAAGACTTTATAATATAAGCGAAATCATAAATGCAATCTCTTCAAAACCTCAAAACATTAACCATGAGAGTATGCTTTAACTTTCTACTCAACACAATAGAAGATAAATCATAAACGTTTCCCCCAGTGTTACATATCAGAGCACGTAAACTAAATGCAGAAAGCAAAAGAAGAAACAACTTCATGTCATCCTCCACTCTAATCAGCTACTCAGTTACCTGTTTATCTGTACCTCAATGAGGAGCACATACAACAATAACAACAAATGGGGTTAGAAATCACAATCAATAATAACAAACATTATAGTACAAGGTAGGATATCTACACAACATACTCTACACAATATTATTCATAATATATCATAATACATTGTCACACCCAAACTCATCAATCATTCACAATTCAATTAAATGCATATAATTCATTATGCAACGCAACTCGACTATGCAACTCTATACATATTAATGTGGTACCAACTCAAGATTTGATTCTTCATAGGAACCATGTTCCAATCTTTGCGAACCTCGAGCCCCCTCTTTGAGCTCTAAGCCCTCTATATTAGCCTGGGACAAACCATTAGTCCCCTCTCTGAACTAGAAGACACGCCTCTTGACACAACTTTTATGATGCATGATCATACATCAAATCAATGCGTTAAGGCCCCTCTCTAATCCTAACATAAATGTATTGACAACTCAAGTAATCCCCTCTCTAGATTACATCACACCAAAATCACAAAATGCACATTATCAATCAACAATGTAACACAAGCATGCTAATAATTCATCTTAACGGAATTACATTTCAAACACGTAATAATACAACAAATATCACTCAAAATTATCCATATTCACAACATTCCTATATTTCATACTTATTCTCAACACTTAACATTTCGCCATAGCAAAATATTCAAACATTTTCACAACTCATAAAACATATTCCTCAAACTCGCATAACTCGAACAAATAATTTTTAATAATCATTCTCATTAAATACTCATGTTATTACAACATATTCAGCCTCTAAAGTTATTACCAATTGATAGTAATTCACATTAGCTTTCCAACGCTTCGAACAACATCTCATTTGGACTTACGAAATGGAAGTTACAGCCAAAACCGCCGAACAATGCATCAAAAGACAAAACAAACATTATGGCAGTTTGTAGTCAACTCCAAGCACGTAAGAGTCGACTCCAACTACGAAGGTTTAAAAAAAACACTTCCTATTGGTTTGGAGTCTACTCCAAACACGTATGAGTCAACCCAAACTGTTATTTTTGCCTAAAAACTAGTTTTAACGTATTTTGAAAGTCTTTTACTGTTATAAAACCATCCAAACACTTTTTAACACCAAAATAGCTTATTTCAAACATCTATTTTCTCATATTCAAACCCCACTCTTATTAAGTCCCAATTCTATTAATCAATATACCACTTTAATCACCAATTCATCAAATCGTCATTAAATCACATCTCTAAAATCTTCCTTATTGCAACAATGGTGGAAAACATACATACACAATACAAAATTTCAAACATCAATTCATACGAAATTCACATCAATATAATCAGAAGAATATCACTCCTCAAGAATACACCTAGAAATTATCACAGTCATCATCCCTATTGGAGGTTAAGGACTCCTTTACCCTATCCCTCATGCATAAGCCCTTATGTAAGGTTATTCTCCCCCTACCTTAGATTTCTCCAGCAAAATTCTTCAAAGTTCTTTCAATGGATTCTCTTCCTATGCCCTAGCCCCCGCCTCTTCTTCTTTCCACCAAATTCTGATTTTTACGTATAAAACCTCTCACAACTCCCTACTAACCTTTTTATTAATAACTTAATCCCTCAATTAGAGACTTCCAGCATTACCCTCACTTATTCTCCTATTAACCAAACTGCCCTTATCATCTCTAATTTTATTTTAATAAAAATACAACTAATACCCCTTATTTTCTATTATTCTATTTTCTCATTTTTAATTAAATATTTCAATAAAAATACTATTATTTAATTATTAAAATTGAACTCTAATAATTCTAACCTTACCTCTACCAATCTTTAATCACTCTCCACACTCCCACCTCAAGGTCACACAATCCTGACACCCATATTAGTTCAATTATCACACATAATAATTAAATTAAATCATAATAATTCAAATAATTCGATAAATCAAGAATTTGGGTGTTACAACTCTTCCCCACTTAACAGGATTTTCACCCTCGAAAATTACCTTAAGCAAACAGAGTTGAATACGACTCCCTCCCCGTCCTCTAGCTCCCAAGTCGCATTTCCACCAACACGTCCTCCCCAAGTTACCTTCACCAAGGTGGTCTCTTTACCATACAACTTCTTCACTTCCCGAGCCTCTATCCGCATGGGTGATGCCTCAATAGTCAAATTATCTCTCACATGCACATCATCCACTTGGACCATATGAGATGAATGTATCTCCTCAATTGAGACACATGAAATACACCATGAAGGTTAACAATAATGGTGGTAAAGCAATCTTATAGGCCATCTCCCTTATCCTATGCAAAATCTGGTATGGACCAATGAAATGCGGAGCGAGCTTCCAAGACTTCAAAGCTCAACCAACACCGATTATCAGACTAACTCTAAGGAATACATGATCACCCTCTTGGAAATCAAGTGCTTTCCTCCTTTTATCATGGTAACTATTCTGGCGACTATGTGAAGCTCTCATCTTCTCTTGAATCAGTTTAATCTTCTATGTTGTTGTTCGCTGTCGATTTTGGCGAACAACCTCTGGTTTTCCAAAACTTATTGAATTGGGTTACTCGCAGGATCAACCATACGAATCCTAGGACATGTGCAAATTTAAATAACTTTGTAACTCTTTAGAACAACCTTTGTATCCTTTATTTGGTTTACTAAGTCTTTCATGTACGAAAGATATTGACTAAAAGTGCTTAAGTAAAAGTAAACTTAACAAGACTAGGTTAAATGGAGAAAAATAAATGGCGAAGAATAAATTGCATAAAGTAAATGAAAAGGATAAATGACTGGTAAATGTAAAGGAAAATTGGTAAAGAACTTTGAAATTTATAAGATAAAACTTTAAAGAAATGGTGTTTGTTCACACGTATATTTTCCAGATAAGACTCTTTTCTCTCACACAGGTACTTTGAGTATTTTTGCAGGAATTTTGTACAAGTTTTTACACACTCACATTCTGATAACAACTATCCTATTTATATACAAACAAAATAACTGTCACTAACGAATAAATCCTAAAACTATGACACTTGACTCTCTGCATGACTTCCTTTCGCCAGGTGCTTCCACGCGTCTTCTGCCAAACATTATAATTCTTTTGAATTTGAATTTCCGCTTTACGTCGAAACGACGCGTCTCCTTAGACTTGTCGAATTGTCGAAATATCATAACATCATCCATACTTCTCAAAGACGTCTTTCCATCTGCAAACATCTTCTTCTGTCGAAATATCGAACCACCAATCTGTCGAAGTGTCGAAAACACTTATCAACTAAACTGTTGAAAATGCTTTTCAAGTATATATTTCCAGTCTTCTTCTTTTTGTCGAACCACCAATCTTCGAAGACACTTATCTTCGAAGTGTCGAACCACCAATCTTCTTCTTTTTGCAAGCATCTCCATTTGTCGAAAACACTATTCCGCTTATTAATTTCATGGCGTCAAAAATACATGTATACAGTCGTTTGTTGGACAATCTCAAGCCCAATTACAATACTCTCTCCCGATTCATACCAACATAAATGTGTCCTACACCTTCTACCATACAACACTTAGACGGTGCCATTCTGATACTAGAATGGAAACTGTTGTTATAGGTAAACTCTATTAACAACAAAAAGTCATCCCAATCACCTCCTTTATCGAGAACACAAGCTCTCAACAAGTCTTCTAAAGATTGGATATTCCTCTTCGTCTGACCATCTGTTTGTGGATGATAAGCGAAACTCAACCACAACTTCGTACCTAATGGATTATGCAAGCTCTCCTAGTACTTTGAAGTAAACCTCAGATCTCTATCAGATACGATACTGGAAGAAATACCATGCAAACTAACAATCCTCTCAATATATATCTCCACCCGTTTCTCCAATGGATAATTAAGTCTTATCGGAAGGAAATGAGTCGATTTAGTCAACCTATCAATGATGACCCAAATCGTATCACAACCTTTCGATGTCCTCGAAAAACTAGATACAAAATCCATCAAAATGATGTTCCATTTCCACTATGGAATAGACAACGGTTGCATCAAACCCAATGGCTTCTAATGCTCCACCTTTGACTTTTGGCAAGTCAAACACGCATACATAAAACTAGCAACCTCCTTCTTCATTCCTACCCACCAAAAGATCCTCTTTAAGTCCTGATACATCTTAGTAGCACCGGGATGAATACTCAAGCCACTTATGTGACCTTCATAAAGAATACTCAGCTTAAGCTTTGTCACATCCAAAACATACACACAGCTTCAGAATCTTATCACTCCATTCTCGTCGATTCTGAAATCACCACCTTGACCTTGATTGATTAAAGTTTACTGATCAATCAATTTCAAGTCAATCTTCTGACCTTCTCTAATTTCTTCAAGAATATCATAGATAGTTTCAACATACATAACTTAACACTCTGCGGTGTGACTTCACAAACCAAACTCAAATTTTTGTATTCTTCGATTACCTCCAACTTTCTATCCATCAACATCGACATATGCAAAGTCTTGCAACTCAATGCATCAGCTACGACATTGGCTTTACTAGGATGGTAACTAAAACCAAAGTCATTATCCTTCGGAAAATCAATCCATCTTCTCTGTCTCATATTCAACTCTTTCTGGTCAAAAAGATACTTCACACACTTGTGATCACTATACACCTCGAATCTCGAACAAAACAAATAATTTCTCTAAATATTTAGCACAAACACAATTGCAACCAACTCTAAGTCATGTGTTGGATGATTCCTCTCATTCACTTTGAGTTGCCTTGACTCATAAGCTATAACTTGGCGATTCTGCATCAACACACCTCCAAGTCCCATCAAAGAAGCATCATAATACACAACAAAAGACTTAGTCGGACTCGGCAAAATCAGAACAAGAGCCGACGTTAATTTCTTCTTGAGCTCTTGAAAACTTTCTTCGCACGATGCATCCCAAACAAAAGCTTGACCTTTCCTTGTTAGCTGAGTTAACGACAAAGCTAACTTAGAAAAAGCTTTAATAGACCTGCGATAATAACCAGCCAACCCAAGTAAACTTCGAATCTCAGTAATAGACTTCAGAGTCTCCCATTATAACACAACATCAACCTTTGAAGGATCAACATTAATCCTTCCACTAGAAATAATATGACAAAGGAAACTCACTTCCTTCAACCTAAAACTCACACTTAGACAATTTATCATATAACTTCTTTTATTGCAAAATATCTAATAGTAACCTCAAATGATCAACATGCTCTTCATCTATCCTCGAATAAATCAGGATGTGGTTGATGAATACAACCACAAATGTCAAAATACTGATGAAAGATCTTGTTCATATACTCCATGAACATATCAGTATCATTAGACACACCAAACGACATCACTAAATACTCGTAATGACCATTTCTCACCCTGAAAGCAGTCTTTGGAATATCTTCAGCCTTTACACAAATTCAGTGATAACCAGACCTCAAATCAATCTTGCTGAAAACACAAGCACCTGGGGTCCATCAAATTATTAATCCTAGGAAGTGGATACTTGTACTTAATAGTTACTTTGTTCAACTGTCGGTAGTCGACACATAACCTCATACTACCATCTTTCTTCGTGACTAACAATAATGGCACACCCCACGGTGAAACACCAGACTAATACCTGATACTAAGTCTATAGCAAACTCAACCTCACGCTCTGGCGGTAAATTGCTGATGTCATATGGAAAACATTTCACCACTGGTAACTCGCCCAACACAACTTTACTTTCTGCCTTCATAGAAGCTAATATCATAAACACTGCAACATCATCCTTTGCGAACTCATTCACTTGATTGGCCGACACAAAGAATTCTTCACTTGCATCAAATTCTTGAAATGATGTTGACTTGTCGAAATAGTTGATATGAGCTTTGCATCTCCATCTTCAACAAACTCAAGAAACAACACTGACTTATCCAACAACTTGCACTCTTGCAAACTGTGGCACGAAGAACCAACCCTCTACATATGAAACATCTCGGATAAGCATAAGCTTCTCCCTCACTTATTTCAATCCCGCTCTTGCAGGCAAGATGTTAGAAAAATAAAAGAGTATCGATAATGTTTCAGACACATGAAGCATACTAGGGAATAAACAAATTACAAAACCTGGACGGACCGACCGACCTGCTCTTGTAGCGGGGTTTTCGTTACCTTTAGGTTTATTGACTAAACCAAAAGTAAACATACAATTCGAGTCGCCAACGCACTTTTATTTGTCCAAAGGAAAGGCTAAAAAGCTAACAAAAGCCAACATAAGAAGTTTTATCAAATCAAAAACTAATAAAAATGTCAGAGATCTGGGTAAGGGGGTTGGTTATGAAATGAGAAGGTTTTACGCACCCAAAACATCCTTAGTACTCTAAGGGAACCCCTTTTGCAAACATGTGTTGTAGGTTGGCATTTATGAAAAGATTTGTGCAAAATATTGGGGGGATGAGAAAAGAATAGATTATATTTACAATTTTGTTGTTTGAATGAATGAACCCATTGCATACGTACCATCACAAAGGATGATCAAAACCTCGTAGTTCGGGGTAAAAATCACAAAGATTGGTGAATTGATTTGATCAAAAGTCTTAAGGTCTTTTGTTATCAAAGGGTGAAAACTCAACCTAAACCAACAATCCACCATGTGAGGAAGGCTTCAACATACTAGTGAGGGGTTAACCCTATAATAAGTATGGAAGACTTATAATCCATTCACTAAGGATGAGGTGAGATTTACATTAGCCACTATGATAACTCAAACCTATGACTAATGTTTTATGAAAGGGTTTAACAAAGGTGGCCATTGGAACCACAAAAACAACTTGAAGTGAGTTATATTTACAAGTTAGATGTATTTGCAAAAATGAAGTCAAAGTAGGATTTAAGATTTATTCACAATGAGTATTTATGAAAAGATTTTGAAAAGTCAAAGGCATAAGGCCTAGGTTTCTAGTTTGAACAAAATCAAAGTTTGCAAGAAAAGATTTTGGCTTGGTTAGATTGGGGAGAAGAAGAGAAGGGTTAGTCCTAAAGCATACAAAGATAAGAGGGATAAGATAAACCCTTGGAGTTCCTTTTCTTGGAACCATAGAGATGATTCAAGATGCTCCTTTCTTTTGGACTTATCACACAAGCAAGCAATCAAACAATTTGAATTCAAGCTCCTAGGATCTCCATTTGGTTTGTCTCTCTTGACTTGGCTATTCATGACAATGGTCCTCTTTTCACAATCTCAAGGTAGGAGCCCTATCACACAAGAGCAAACATGAAAAAGTTCACAAACACAATAAGAGGAATGGACAAAGAATAAGTTTGGATGAGAAGTCCTTTGAGATCAATTTTGAAATTTAGCATTCTAAAGGCATGAGGCCTAGTTGCTCTTCAACAAGTTTAGCATTCTAAAGGCATGAGGCCTAGTTGCTCTTGAACTCCTTTAAGCATATGTAAGTCCTAATTCTAAGTCCTTTCTCCTTTTTGCATTGGGTTCACACAAAACAAAGACCAAGCAATCACAAGACAACAATATATATTTATATACAATAATGAGCTCAAATGAGCAAAAGAAAAATGACATAAACATAAAATATGTGCTCAAATGAGCAAAATGAAAAGCAATATGAATAAATGAGCAAGAAGTAAACAGCATTAAGAGTAAATGGCAAGAAATTAAATGCTCAAATTAAAGTTAGTAATTAGTGAGGTTATGTTAGTTTGTCATAAGATAGTGTAGCGCTATGTTAAGCAATCGTAAGTGGACTAATGTAGTAGTCACACCTATCTGAGGCCGGTCAATAAAACTATAGGCAAATAAAAACAAGTTAGAGATCATGACTAGTAAGCCAAGCTCCACAAACTTGCCATGCCAAAACAAAAGGGGAAGGGCCTTGTATGGACTTTAGGTTTTTTGCTTGACCAAGAAGCAACCTATCTTGGACACAAAACAACTCACTTGATCATGGATCAAGTTGAGTTTGGTTTGGATTAAAGAATGTTAAACCTCTCATTTGTCAAGACCAACCATAAGAAATTAACTCATTGGCCAAATGATGAAAAGAATGAGATGGCGATGAAAAGGGGGGAAAGAGAATTCAAGTATCAAATTCAATCGATCAAATGTGAACCAAGTCATCATCAATCAATGCCAAACAGAAAAGAAATGAAGATTACAAGTTAATAAGTCAATAAGCGCGTGACATAATGATTTAAAACAAGTAAACATAAGGAATGGCTAGGATTATAACGTGGAAGCATGATCCAATGGTTCTGAAAATGCACACATGGTGCAGGTGGTGGAAACCACCATCTTCTCCGGTGATCCAACAATCTCCAGCCACCAGTTGCAGAAAAAAATTTGTAACGAAAATGAAAAACAAGGACATCAAAATGAAGCTCAGGTGATGTACATCACCACTGTATCCATGGATCTTCCTCACTCTTCCTATTTTGAGAGAAATGTGAGATGGAAGATCATGGTGTGTCAACTGCAAACGCACAAAATGAAGAATTGAGACCACCATTGGCCTGCCTCAAGTGTGAGGACTTCAGAAAACCACACAAACCAAAGAAAACTACATTGTATTACAAGATATAGATCCAAAAAGTTTGAAGTTCTACCTCTGAATTGGAGCTCTTAAGGTCACGAATTCTTCAAGATCTTGATCCCTTTCTACTCTGGAGATGCAATGGAGATGATAGGTTAAGGAATTGAGCTTTGAAAATCAACTAATGATGTTGAATTTCAAGCTTGAAAAAAAGAGAAAAATCTGAAAATTCCTTTGGTAATGGTTGGGATTTCAGTGCTGCAGCATTTCAGGTCTCCACAAGGTTGCTAAATGAGTGAGATTGAGTGCTTATTTATAGCTTAAGAGGGTTGAGTTCATGATTCCCTCGTGTGCATGGCAATTTGAAACTTTGGTGCATGGGTATGTACAGGCGCATGTGAGGCCCAATGATGGGTGCTAAACCATGCTGAGATCAATGGAAATGGAATTGGACGTGCAATTGAAGTGGAATTGGCTTGCACATTAAGTTTCAACATGAAATGCAAAAAATGAACATAAAGAAAAAGCTCTTCGAAACTCACACATGGAAAGTCCAAAAAGTAATGTGAGTAATGGTTGGAAAGCCCTTGAAATAAGGAACAAAAGTCATGTTGGGAAAAAATTCATTTGGCATTTGGAAATTAATGAAAACTAGCTGTGAAAGTTTGGGTACAAAACATGTTAAAGTCTCCTTTGAAAATTTTCACAAAAAGCAAGCCTATTCAAGCCCCTCTGTTTCCATTATGCAAGCTTCAAATGGAAAAACCTATAACATCAAAGTTGTATATATTTTTAAGATGATCAACGTAAACTCAAATTTTGCATCATTTGGATTTTCCATGAAAAAGTTATGGGCATTTGAAGTTAGGCACTTTTTCAAATTCAATGACTTAGGTCCAATGTGACCTATAATGTTTTGTATTATCACATGTATTTATTTTAGTATTATAAAACTTTGTCCAACATAACATTTTAAGTAGATACCTTAAGATTTCCAATTAATTTGTTCTGACCTCAAAATCATAAAAATTAAGGAAGATAGGTCCTTGGGAAGTTGACCCAAAATTAGGGTTTCAGTCAAAATGACCTATAATGCTTTGAAATGAATGATGACCTTCCAAGTTTCAAATGGATTTTAGATGAACATGAAAGTTGTTCATATGGTTCTTAAGAACATGTTTTCTCTTGGGGTCATCTTCATTTGAAAAGCACATCACAAGTTATATCTCAGTGGACCTCAATTTAGTCAGATGATTTGTCTGGTCAACTTTTCAAGGCCAAACTTCCAATCTTGATGAATAAATGATTGAGGGGCCTCAAATAGGCTCATATATGCATAAAATAATGAATTAAATAAATTCCCTTGATTAAAGTTGATCATAGGTTGAGGTTGCTTCATGGGCAAGGCACAGTCAAAGCACAATGAAATTAGGGTTTCCTTGGGAAACAATCTTCAAGCCCTTTGAGTTATCTTGATCGAATTGACAAATTAAGATACTTGGGAGACATATATGATGATTTGGAGATTTTTGGACCATTGTCATGCTTGTTCCCATCTTCATCTAGCCATTTCATTGGGCTTAGGAGCCTCCTAGGAGCATTGGAGCACATGACCACTTGAGCTTCAAAATAAAAAGATTTAATGACATATTTTTATGCTTTTGGTTAGTAATCAAATAAGAAGAGCAATAATATATAATACAAGCATGCTTGATGGTCTCAAACCACTCACACAAGTCCCATCCCTAGGGTTAAGGAGCCAACATGCTTTGATCCTTGAGGCAATGCACTGAGCAATGATATGATACCATGAGGGATCTTAGGGTCAAAATTAGGGTCTTATAGATGCCCCTATTTAAGGTCATTATAGCCGGAGATATGAAGGTTAAAATATTCGTCTCGACGAGGTAGAATGGGCTTAAATAATAACAAAGAGACGAATTTTGGTCCCTAAGAGACCTCATGTTGCAAATGTATGCATGCAAAATAAAATCTTCATGGTGGATAATTGCCACGAAGGGAAGAAATCAGGAGAAACTGAAGGTCCATAAGAGTAACACACTCACTAGGGAGATAGAGACTCTGGGGGAAAATAAGGTAAAAATGCGTGAGCAGGCCACGACTTGAAAACTTGTTGGGAGATACGAAGGGATTCCACGGAAATAAATCAATGGAAAGACTCGTGTTGACGCAAAAATGCGTGTATTGGGGAATATGCCAATACAACAAAACTATCCACAAAAGGATACACCGGATAAAATCCGGACTCATACGGGGAGGTCCATAAAGGACTCAGCTGAGAAAGAAATGACGAGATATTACCGGCTGCTAGGTAATAAACTCAAAGGGAGACATGTTATCAAAACACCGGTTACTGGATGAGAGAACAACATGATCAGGGAGAAAGAATATCTAAGAATGGTATAAGGGTGAGAGATATCAATCATCCGAAACATCTGAGGAGGACCTAAAAGGCATATCTCAACTCAGGAAAATCTGACTCCACAGGGGACCAAAAGTCATAATAGGGAGCAGAAGGAAGGAACACCAGAGATACCGGTTACTGGGTATATAATAGGTGACCAATCAAGTTTGAATTGGGAACATATCCAAGACACTCATCATCCGAAAGGAGGGCTAAAAAAATAAACTCGACTTACAGGATGGACATTCGATTCCACAGGGAAATATGAATCTTACTCGACTGGGGAAGAACAAAGACTTCGACTGAAGAATGCATGAGATATATTATCTATTACCGTCATAATGTAGATAACATACTCACATGGAAGATTATCCACAACCGATTACTGGGTTAATAAAAGGATAAATCGACCGAAAAGAAAGGACATCAGGATACCGGTTACTGGGTATAAAATGATGACCAATCAGAAGGAGAAACAATCATCACCAATCAAGGGTAAATGAAGATGACTCGTCGGGGATAAATTTCCTGACAAAAGCAATTATCCAAGAGATATATCACCGGTTACTGGGTGAAATACTCGAAAACAAAAGAGTATCAATACCGGCCACTAGGTATAGACAACCAACAAAGAGGGGATTACATCTACTAGTTACTGGGTAGAAAACCACAGAAATAGGACTTACAACTACCGATTACTGGGTAGAAGGCCACAAAATCCGCTGAGGACGAAGATGAACAATTACTGGTTACTGAGCAATTGAACAAATAAACCACAGGGAATTGCAGGGGATAAGAAGAAAGGAGAGTCAATCTAGGAACAAACTAGAAAGACACAATCAAACAAGACTCAACCCAATGAGGATATATCTCAGGGGAGTAATTCCATCCCGATACATAACTAGAGAGGAAGCTAAAACAATAATCATCCATGAGGATATAACTCAGTGGGGAAGAAAGAAGGAAAGGTAAACACTTTCTGCCTATGAGGCTGACTCTATATGGAGAGATCAGACACAAACATCTGCTTGGGGAAAAATATTTCGCCAATAGCAGGAGATAACAAGCAAAGATATATGGCGAAGAATGCAATCATGAATATCTGAATGATATGATTATGTGTGTATATGTATGATTTGTGTATGATTAATGCTGACAGACAGGCATCTTTAACACAAACAGGTCCAAGAATCACGAACGAACATCCGGCACAACATCTCAACAAGAAAGGAGAAGCCTACTGGAGAATTCAGCTCCGGCGGGGATGATCAAACACGGGAAGACATCAATCACAGCTGGGGACAGGCAAAGTCACAGCTTCCAACTGTCGGGGACTTTCCATCAATTCTCGGGAACAGGTGGCTGAATATCAATAAGATCCGCCGTAGGAGAAACTCTACTGGGGAACTTATCGATGAATGATGTGAAATTCTGTAGGGAACAAACACCAACCGGATGCACATCAATCAAAACACTCCATTCTATCTGCTGGAGAGGAAGCTCTGCTAAGGGGAGAAAGAACAATTTGCTCCATTAGAGAAAGAAACAACACATCTTCCATATCATCTCCCAATACTAGAAGAAATATTCAGACTCGGAGGGAATACAAATCATCAAACTCGGATCATGCAACCCCGTTGGGGATAAATTGCAAGTTCTCTTAAAAGGAACTGCCTTGGCCGAGGGAATCGGAAATGAATCCTTTGTCAACACGTGACAAGCTGGGGATGAAAATGGAAATAAACCCGTCATCAATCGCTCTAGGAAACTTCCTGCTGAGGAGACAAATTATCTGGAAAGATAGCTCTTGTGGGGAAAGACAAAGTCTTCGTAAGTAGAATAGCATATCAACTTTTATCAATCTATAAGGGATTTTAAGTCAGTCCATACAAGGGGTGACAACCATATAATTGATAACACAAATGCTAGTGCCTGATATAGAGGGATACACGTCTCTAAAGGATCAAGGAAATAACTGGTACAAAAGGGATCATCCACAGATCAACCCACTATGGAACGCAAAGGCTCCGCAGGGGAAACAAGCATGTATGCATAAACAAATTGTCCGGGAACTGTCTGGATGAACATCCACAGATTCTGCTAGGAGAAAGCAATCCAACAAGATAGAACAATCTACTGCCATCAGAGAAGACTTCTCATATCAGAGTCTCTGGGGACTGATGACTTCTTCATCGCTTGACGGGGAGACAACTGAAGGCTGATGAAGAGGATATAAACATGCCAAAATATGAACAAATGTCTTACCCTTTGGAAATCGTACTATCCTTGGGAAAGCACTGAGGACGTTCCACTTATCCTTTTAGTCATTGTGAATGTTCATTTTGTTTAAAACAATTTATAAAAACTTTATTTGTTTAAAACAATGATATTCATCATTTAAAAACATGCAAACATTTATTAAACAGAAACAAGTAAGAGTGCAAAGAATTGGATAAAGGCTCAAATTTATTTAATAGAATGGTAGTCCGCAAATGGCGAGACTCCATGGATCTTTACAAATTTGAAATTGGTGATATACTTGGAAAAAGGACTACATTGAACGTAATGACCGTTTCTCCACCAAATTTGAATCCACTGTATTTGGAGCTTCGGTTGATGATGACTGAAAGAGAATCTTTGATAGATGATTGTTGTAGAACAAAGTCTTGTCAGGATGCAGTTACTTGCCAAATCCCTAATTTTTTCCTAGATTGCCCTAGAGTGAGGTACTCAATCTAGAGGGATATATTATTCACTTTTTTTTCATGTCTCTAACTTTTGCCTGGACCGCCCTTTCAAGTTTTCAATCCACCGAGACGCTCATTTTTGCCTAAGTCGCCCTTTCGGGTTTTCAACTTAGCGAGCTATTTTTTTTAGGCGAAGTATTTCTTGACTGCATCTGAATTCACAGGACGAGTGAAATCCTTCCCATCCATAGTTGTAAGCAACAAAGCACCGCCTGAAAAGGCTCTCTTAACAACGTATGGGCCTTCATAGTTTAGAGTCCATTTGCCCCTGGAATTGGGCGTGAAAGACAAGACTTTCTTGAGCATGAGGTCACCTTTTCGGAACACACGAGGCTTGACCTTCTCATCAAAGGCTTTCTTCATCCTCTGCTGATACAACTGGCCATGACACATGGCAGTTAATCTCTTCTCTTCAATCAAGTTCAACTGGTCGTAACAACTCTGAACCCATTCAGCTTTAGTCAACTTTGCTTCCATCAAGACTCTCATGAGGGATCTCAATCTTCACGGGGAGCACAACCTCCATGCCATATACAAGAGAGAAAGGGGTTGCCCCTGTTGAAGTGCGAACAGATGTATGGTAGCCATGCAAAGCAAACGATAGCATCTCATGCCAATCTTTGTACATAACAACCATCTTCTGAATAATCTTCTTGATGTTCTTGTTAGCAGCTTCAACAGCTCCATTCATCTTGGGTCTATAGGGAGAAGAATTATGATGCGCAATCTTGAACTCACTACACAGCTCTTTCATCATCTTGTTGTTCAAGTTAGATCCATTATCAGTAATGATCTTGTCTGGCACACCATATCGGCATATGAGTTGGTTCTTGATAAACCTCACAACTACCTACGTGGTCACATTTGTATATGATGCCGCTTCAACCCACTTGGTGAAGTAATCAATGGCTACGAGAATAAAACGGTGACTGTTCGACGCCTTTGGTTCAATCATGCCAATCATGTCAATCCCCCACATGGAGAAAGGCCATGGTGAGGAAATAACATTCAGAAGCGTCGGGGAAACATGAATCTTATCCGCATAAATCTGACACTTGTGGAATTTCTTCACATATTTGCAGCAGTCAGACTCCATTGTCAGCCAATAGTAGCCTGCTCTCAACATCTTCTTAGCCATAACATGTCCATTATAATGAGTACCAAATGAACCCTCGTGGACTTTAGTCATCAACATGTCTGCTTCGTGTCTATCCACGCATCTGAGCAAAACCATGTCAAAATTCCTCTTGTAAAGCACATCACCATTAAGGTAGAAACTGCCAGATAGTCTCCTCAAAGTCTTCTTATCTTTAACAGATGCCCCAGGAGGGTAAGCTTGACTTTGGAGAAAACACTTGATATCATAATACCATGGCCTATCATCTTTTACTTCTTCAAGTGCAAACACATGAGCTGGTCTATCCAAGCGCATCACAGTAATATTGGGGAGTTCATTCCAATACTTCACTACAATCATTGAAGCAAGCGTAGCGAGAGCATCCGACATCCGGTTCTCGTCTCGAGGAATATGATGGAAGTCAACCTTAGTAAAGAAATTCGAAATCCTCCTCGCATAATCTCTATATGGGATGAGGCCAGGTTGATTCGTCTCCCATTCACCTTTAATCTGATTAACAACAAGGGCCGAATCACCATAAACATCAAGATGTTTGATCCTAATATCAATACATTCTTCCAAACCCATAATACAAGCCTCATACTCCGCCATATTATTCGTGCATTTGAAAGTTAGCCTTGCTGTAAAAGGAAAATGTGTGCCTTGAGGAGCAATAATCACTGCCCCAATACCATTTCCATACTGATTAACAGCACCATCGAACACCATACCCCATCTGGAACCAGGCTCTGGCCCTTCATCGAGCGTAGATTCATCACAATCTTTCATCTTCAAATACAGAATCTCCTCATCAGGGAAGTCGTATTGCACGAACTGATAATCTTCAATTGGTTGGTGCGCCAAATGGTCAGCCAAGATACTACCTTTAATAGCCTTTTGAGCTCGGTACTCAATATCATACTCAGATAACATCATCTGCCAACTGACAATTCTCCCAGTTAAAGCAAGATTTTATGAGATATACTTGATTGGATCCATTTTGGATATCAACCAAGTCGTATGATTCAACATATACTGGCGTAAACGCTTAGCAGCCCAAGCCAAAGCACATCATGTCTTCTCAAGCATTGAATACCTAGACTCACAGTCAGTAAACTTTTTACTCAAGTAGTATATTGCATATTCTTTCTTTCCTGATTCATCTTGCTGACCAAGGACACAACCCATGGAATCATCAAGCACAGTCAGGTACATAATCAACGGTCTCCCTTCAATCGGCGGAGACAGAATCGGAGGCTCAGACAAATACTCTTTGATACTGTCAAAAGCTTTCTGGCAATCTTTGGTCCAATCATGACGATGATCTTTCCAGAGGATCTTGAATATAGGTGCACATGTGGCAGTCATGTGGGATATAAATCTCGAAATGTAACTCAAGCGGCCAAGAAAACCTTGGACTTGCTTCTCAGTTTTGGACGCAGGCATCTCTTGTATTGCTTTGACCTTGGCAGGATCAACTTTAATACCTCTCTCGCTGACAATAAAACCCAATAACTTTCCGGAACGGACTCCAAATGTACACTTGTTCGGATTCAGGTGGAGTTTGTGCTTCCTCAAACGCTGGAAAAGCTTCAACAAGTGTTCTACATATTCAATTTCCGATTTCGACTTCGCGATCATATCATCAACATACACCTCAATCTCCTTGTGCATCATATCATGAAATAAAGTAGTCATAGCACGCTGATACGTGGCTCCGGCGTTCTTCAAACCGAAGGGCTGTTAGATGCCCAAAAGTGCTTATTTGAGCTATCATATGTGGGCATCTTTCCTCTATTTCCTTGCTAAAATGTCGAAACCACCTTTGTTTCAGATGAAATGCAAATACAATGATAATCTATCTTGGTCCCCTTGATTTATGTGTTATTATGCAGGAATTAGGCATGAAATAATAGAAAGTGAAGACACAAAGAATTTGGCAAAGGGACCAAATAAAACAAGCATTCATCAGCTTGCTCGCTAGGCGAGGTCTGTGGTGAAGCACTCGCTAGGCGAGCGTCCAGCGAGAGTCCAGCGAAATGCTCCAGGATTTTAAAGTGGCAAACATGACCAAACTCGCTAGGCGAGCCGCTAGCGAGGTGGGTAGCGAACACTTCCAGACTTGGTGAAAAGCGCAGCCAGCACTCACTTGCTAGGCGAGGCTCTAGCGAGTTCCCAGCGAGCATTCCAGTAGCAAAACTTCTCAACCTCGCTGGAGCGAGGGTTGAAGCGTTCCCTTCGCTAGGCGAAGGTTTTGTTCGCTAGGCGAACATGACAGTCTGAGATAGGTTGTTTCTCTGGGCGCAGGTGCCTCATGTGCCTCAATTAGACCCTCGCTAGGCGAGCCATTCTGCTCGCCTAGCGAGCATGACAGCCCAGTACAGATCTATAAGTAGCAAGTGCCACTTTTTGGAGCCATACCTAGTTTTCCATACTTTTGCACTTTTTCTAGATATTTTTACAGCATTGTTCTTAGAAGCTTTTGTGCCCTAAATTTCATTTCTCTTCATATCTTAACCATCTTTTACAAAAAGAAGGTGGATTCCCATCCAATCTCAATTATTCGACTCGGATGTTGATCAACCTTCTTCCGAAACTTGCCGACCAAGCTACCATGAAAATGAGTAGCTAAGTCCTCCATTTGTCAAGGTTAGATGTAGATGATCATTAGCTTTGTGTGTAAATGTAAGGATCTTCATTTGTAAACTCTTTAATGGTGAATCTATGATGAAAGCTTTGTTCTTATTCAAAACTCTTTGTGTTGGTTTATGATCGAGAGATGTTTACCAACTCTTAACCTAGGTTTTCATCCAATCTTGTTTGTTAGCTAGAGATAGTAATGAATGATTTTGTTCACCATAAGGTTGAACCAAAAAGTTGTCATTTTGATAGATTGTGTTAGAGATAAACAATGGATCAAAATGGGAAAACTCACAATGTGTGTTTGAGAGAAACACATTGGGAGGACTTTGTGAAATAATTTATCATCTAAAGGAGTTTATAACATTGTTGACCGAACAAATACATGCAAAGTGATCGTTGAACCCTAACTTTGGCAATATTTCTCAAATATTCAAATCAAACTTTTACCGCATTTTATTACATTTTTATGCAAGATAACGTGACAACAACCAAAACCCCCTGTGTTACTTAAGCTAAGATTAATACAACCATCGAACGGCGGTGATATCTTACAATCCCTGTGGATACGATAACAAAAACCCGACACTTAAAATTACAACTTACAAAATGGCGCCGTTTCCGGGGATTGTAAATTGATATTGCGAGCATCGCAATGGTTGCTTAATTTTTAGCTTTTGAATTTTTGACTTGTGCTTGTAATTTGTTTGGTTTAGTGTGCAGCTTACGTTTTATGCGAGGGCAAATCCCTGTGGACGAACTTCTTTTTGATCCCGAGATCGAAAGAACCGCAAGGAGGAACAATAGCAAAACGAGACGTAGGAGGCAACAGGCTAGACAACGTCAAGAGCAAGGAGAAAGTTCTTTTACCACAAATCCACCACCATTCATACCTAACATGGATTTGATGAATTGACTCAAATCCATATCTTCAAAAATGGACTTCAACCAAATTGCAAGACGTTGTTGGATGCTACCTCGGGTGGCTCTTTATTGTCAAAAAGTGCCGAAGAAGCTACAAACATTATAAAGCGAATGGCTCTAAATGATCTTCAGAGTCAACGTCGAGGCAACTCTTTGAAGAAGCCGGGAGTGCTTAAGCTAGGGACGAACGATGCCATCCTTGCCCAAAACAAGCTCATCTCACAACAAGTGGAACTCTTAACGCAACAAATTAAAGAGTTGAGAGAACCGTCTAAAGCTAAACAAATAGCTTGTTGTGAGCTTTATAAAGGTGAGCATGGCACCGGATTCTGTCCACCTCCGGGATTTGAAGAAGTAAACTACATGGCAAACCAACCGAGACAACAACAACAACAACCTTATCAACCACACCCTCAAAATCAACAACAACAATTCCAAGGGAATCAAGGGTTCCAACCTAGGAGTAACTATTACCATAACCAAGGTTATGGAGGTGGTTCTTCTAGCCGTCAAAACCCTCCCCAAAATCCTTATCAACCTCAACAACCGCCGGTCGTAAATTCTAAGTTGGAAGAGACATTGACGCAATTCATGCAAATGTCAATGGCAAATCAAAAAAGCAACGACGCGGCTATAAAAAATCTCGAGACTCAAGTTGGGCAACTTCCTAAGCAACTCGCGGAACAACAACCCGGTCCTTCCTTTTCGGCAAACACGCAAACAAATCCTAAGGAGTATTGTAAGGCGATCACAACGAGAAGTGGGAGGGAGTTGATCAGTGAGAATAAAAAAAGAGTTGAGAGAGAAAATGAGGAGGAAATAGTTGAGGAAAATATTGATGGTGAAGTGGGGGAGTGGAGTGAGGAGGAAGAAGTTGAAAAGAACGAAAAGAATGGTGAAGTTGAAAAGAAAAAAAGTGTGGAGATTGAGAAAAATACAAGTGATGAAGTAGTGGTGGAGCCAGTAAAAAAACCTAGATGGAGGAGTTCGAGAATTGCTAAAGGAAAGGAGGTAGTGAGCGCTACTCCAATCCAAAACCTTCCTTATCCTCATGCTCCGTCCAAAAGGGAGAATGAACGACATTACGCCCGGTTCATGGATATTTTTAAACAATTGAAAGTGAACATTCCGTTTGCTGAAGCCTTGGAGCAAATGCCAAAGTATTCCAAATTCATGAAGGACATACTTACAAAAAAACGGAGGTACATGGAACCAGAGACAATCTTGCTTGATGCACGATGTAGTGCCATCATTCAAAAAACTCTCCCAAGGAAGGAATCCGATCCGGGACGAGTCGCTTTACCGGTAACCATCGGAGACACCTACATGGGTAATGGCTTGATTGACTTGGGATCTAGCATCAATTTAATTCCCCTGTCCATTATAAAAAGATTGGGAAATGTTGATATCAAACCTGCGAAGATGACTTTGCAACTTGCTGATAAATCTACCACTGCACCATATGGAGTGGCTCAAGACATGTTAGTCAAAGTTGATAAATTCTTCTTCCCGGTTGATTTTATTATTATTGATATGGAAGAGGATGATGATGCTCCGCTCATCCTGGGCCGACCATTCATGAAAACCGCGCGCATGATGATAGACGTAGATAACGGTTTGATGAAGGTAAGGGTCCAAAATGAAGAGGTAGCCTTCCATCTTTTTGAAGCCAAAAAGCATCTCAATGATGAACATGATTCTTTCTGAATCGACGCCACAGAGGAGAAGCTAGTGGAGGTCGCAAACCAGGTTCATATTTCTAATCCTTCCGAAAGACCTCTTATTGGAGTCTACCAAGTTTCGACCAAAACTAAAGAAAAAAAGATGGAAGCATGGTTGCATGAATTAGAGGCTTACGGAGAACTTTTCTATCATGATGAGACAAGGGAAGGCGTGGATATGACCAATATAGTGGAGGAACCAAAACTGGAGCCACATTTGAAATATGTGTGCCTTGATGATAACTGTACTAAACCCGTGATCATTAGCAATAATTTGTCCACAAACGAAGAGAATCAATTGATGCGGGTGCTGAAGAAGAAAGAGGTTGTCAAACTGGTAGAGGCCAGGATGAATTGTTCTATCGCCGATGGTGAATGGGTGAGCGTTGGTCAAATAGTTCCGAAAAAGGGTGGTATTAGATTTTATCGAAGGTTCATCAAGAACCTCTTGAAGACAACAAAGCCCTTGAGGAGGTTGCTCAACAAAATGGATCCCGGAAGCTCAAACAACAAAGTGGATCGCGGAAGCGGCACAATTCCTTTGGATGCTCCTCTGTGAGCATCACACCGTCAAGCTTAGCCGACGTTAAACAAGCGCTTGTTGGGAGGCACCCCAACATTGTAAGTATTTACTGCTTTTTCTGTGTGTTGTGATGGGATTCGAAGTGCTAGCACCTTGCTGAATGAACCTGAACTGCTGCCTTTGAAAAGGAAATTGCTGTCATGCTCGCTTGTTGCTCGCTAGGCGAGGCAGTAGCGAGCTGATTCGCTAGCTGCTCGCTAGGCGAAGCAGCAGCGAGCGCTGCATGACAGCACTTATTAAAAATCTCAGCAGGGCACTCATTTTGGCCCAAACACAACTTTTCTGTTTTTCAACTCTGCTGAGGAAAATTTTAACCGAGCACTCTCTCATTTTCATCTCTCTCACTAACACTCTATCCCTATTTGGAAGATTGCAAACCCTACTCCACTTCACATTTCAATCAATCCGTGTAACTAAGGTTTGCCCTACTACATTTTCTGTATGTTTGAACTCTGTTATTTCCGATTTGGATGTCAATTAGGATGAGTTATGGTATGGGAAACTTTAGGTTTGCATGTGGGATTTTAGGTTTTGCAATTGGGGATTTTAGGTTTTGCAATTGGGGATTTTAGGTTTTTTTGGCATGTAAATGTGTAATCCCCAATAGCAAAAGATTCTCTGAAAATGCTGCAGAACCCAAAAACCCGTAAGGCTCGCTAGCAACTCGCTAGGCGAACCAGGGGCGAGCATTCGCTTCCACTTCGCTAGGCGAAGCAGCAGCGAGCACAACAGTTCTTTAAATTTTGGTTTTGCTGTCTAATCTGTTTGGTATGTGTTGTTTCCTTTTATATTTTGCAGATGGAATCAAGGTCTGGAAATTCAAAGAAAAGGAAGGGAGGAAACACTTCCCGGTCTGTACCTATCCAATTTGATAACGATAAGTTTGTCGGCCCGAAGCAGGCCGCCAGGTACATTGCTTTGGAAAAACGGAAAATTCTTCCGGAGAAGCGATTCCTCATCAACCCCCAAGGCACAAACAAAGCATTCGCCGGGTTGATTGACACAAAGAAGTGGGATCGGTTAATTTCCCCACTTGAGCACTATGATATCGCAACGGTACGTGAGTTCTATGCGAACGCACTACCGGATGATGACGAGCCGTTTACTTGGACATCTCAAGTGGCCGGTCGTCCCGTTGCGTTTGATAGGGATGCCATTAACCGAGTCCTAGGTGAACCGCTCCAGCTGGGAGCCGAAGAGAGGGACACATACCACACAGACTTACGGCTTCACCGAGATGTTGAAGCCATTTCTGCCGCCCTGCTTTTAAGAGGGAAATCTGTTGAGCTGAACCCATCTGGGGTTCCCATGAGGTATCATAGGGAGGACATGACTCCCTTGGCTCAACTGATTCTGCTGATGGTGCTGACAAACATCCAACCAAAGTCCCACACTTCTACAGTGCCGATCCCAGTGGCATATTTGGTTCACAATATCCTCTCCAACGTCCAGATCGATGTGGCGAGGATCATCGCTAATGAGCTTAAGTCCGTGATTGAGAGCGGGCTAAAGTCGGGGGCTCGTGTGAATTGTCCCCTGGCTTTCCCGTGCTTAATCATGAGTTTGTGCATTCAGGCGAGGGTGAGACTACCCTCAAGGGGTCAGGTAAGGATCCCGTCGCCCATTGATGACAGGTACGTGGCCAAATATTGCAGGGCCAAGAATGTTAGAGGCAGTGCAGCTGCAGAGAGTACCCGGGCTTCTGATGGTCCTGGTACTTCTACTCCTGGACCTGATCCCTACCTACAAGCTGTGTGCGATTACAGTTTTGAATGGATGGCGGCAACCCAACGTGCCATGATAGATATGCACGACTCTATGCAGCGGTTACAGCTGCAGGGAAGTGGTGCTCATGCCTTGATGACGCGTGAGCAGTTTCTGCTTAACGCCAACTGGCCTGTGGACAGGCCTGTGTATGGTGAGGGGGCGGGCGCTGGTGCGTCTTCTGGTGGTGCAACTGATGATGATGATGATGAGGCTACCGGTTCTGAGGCCGGTAGCGAGGAGGATTCTGAGCCCTTGGAGGGTTAAGTTATTGTATTTTTCAGTTTTTATGTTTATTTCTATTGTATTTTTGGATTCTGTATTTTGACTTTGGCTTTGTACTTTTGGGGTGTTTTGTCCCCCATGAACAAATTTAAATTTTCAGTAATGTTATTTATTTATGTTTTTAATTTTGTTTGTTTAATAAATTTTTGGTTGATTGAGTGGCAAACCTTCTAGACTGGTTGCTCCTCAAAGAAGTACCCAATGAAGGTGCATCCGAGCTTGGATGGCAATGATAAGAATAAACAAGTGAATAAGGCTAAGGTACATGGTTACCTCCGGCTAGAATTTTAGAATGCATTAAGAACTTTACTCTTTTTGGTAAATTGAATATTGTCTTTTTGCAACATAATTGAATGAGTGTTTCATCTAGAACTTAAAACCACAAATTGTGAGGAAACCTCCATTGTTCACTTAAATGCTGGATTCTAATAAGTTTTGTTGATTCATTTGATTCATGCTTTGTCTTTTATTATTGTGAAAATGTGGAAGCAATTAGAAATGATCAAGGCACTTGTTTTCTATCGAGCACAACTACATCCAAAAACAACTTACCTGTGAGCAGAGAGAGTATTCGTTAACCCCTTTGAGCTTAAACAGTTGAATCTCAGCTTGAAATAAAGCGAGATTTCAAAAATCTTTTTTTTACAACCCGGAAAATCTTGATTATTGTTCTTTTGCCGTAAAAAGTTAAGAGCATTCACTTAGGGTGAGTAAGAAATAAGTTGGGGAGAATCGGTAAGTACCACAACTCTTGAAAAAAAAATGAAAAACCGAGCAAGCATTGAAAATAAAAATATAGAAAAGAAACATTTGTTTTGTAAATATGATGTGAAAGAAAAGAACAAAAATAGAAAGAATGAAAATGAATGCTTGCTTGGAAGAAAAATAGTGAAAAATAAAAATTGAGTTGTGAAATAAGAGCTGTGAAGGTTTCAAATAAGAAACAAATGGAACGAAGTCGAGATGTGTGAATATGTGTACAGTGAATGTCTCTTTTGCATCGGCAATTTCGTTTTCAATGGCCTTAGAAATGACCCTTGTTTGTTAACCTGACCAAGCTTCAACCGAAAAGCCCTTAGTGATCTTCGTGCTTCCACATTACCATTTATAATTGTTAGACATTGTATGAATCGAATTGATTTCTTCATTATTTGTTAGAGAGTGAGATTATTCCCGCGGTTGCAAACGCGTAAATTCTTCATTCCTTATTCGAAGAGGAGAGATAGGGTGATTCATTCAGAATAATATTGTTGTAGATAGATAAATATTTCGCATAGCTATTAAGTTTTAGTTCTTGTGTATTATTTTATTCGAACCGTTGGAAACTTGTATATGCTGATTCGCTTGTGTTTGAGACGTTTTATCCAACTTCGGAGAAACCTTTTTCTTAAAGGAAATCCTCTTGTCCTTCAAGGGGCATACTTTGCTTGAGGACAAGCAAGAATCTAGTTGGGGAGAGTTGTTAGATGCCCAAAAGTGCTTATTTGAGCTATCATATGTGGGCATCTTTCACTCTATTTCCTTGCTAAAATGTCGAAACCACCTTTGTTTCAGATGAAATGCAATACAATGATAATCTATCTTGGTCCCCTTGATTTGTGTGTTATTATGCAGGAATTAGGCATGAAATAATAGAAAGTGAAGACACAAAGAATTTGGCAAAGGGACCAAATAAAACAAGCATTCATCAGCTTGCTCGCTAGGCGAGGTCTGTGGCGAAGCACTCGCTAGGCGAGCGTCCAGCGAGAGTCCAGCGAAATGCTCCAGGATTTTACAGTGGCAAACATGACCAAACTCGCTAGGCGAGCCGCTAGCGAGGTGGGTAGCGAACACTTCCAGACTTGGTGAAAAGCGCATCCATCACTCACTCGCTAGGCGAGGCTCTAGCGAGTTCCCAGCGAGCATTCCAATAGCAAAACTTCTCAACCTCGCTGGAGCGAGGGTTGAAGCGTGCCCTTCGCTAGGCGAACATGACAGTCTGAGATAGGCTGTTTCTCTGGGCGCAGGTGCCTCATGTGCCTCAATTAGACCCTCGCTAGGCGAGCCATTCTGCTCGCCTAGCGAGCATGACAGCCCAGTACAGCTCTATAAGTAGCAAGTGCCACTTTTTGGAGCCATACCTAGTTTTCCATACTTTTGCACTTTTTCTAGATATTTTTACAGCATTGTTCTTAGAAGCTTTTGTGCCCTAAATTTCATTTCTCTTCATCTCTTAACCATCTTTTACAAAAAGAAGGTGGATTCCCATCCAATCTCGATTATTCGACTCAGATGTTGATCAACCTTCTTCCGAAACTTGCCAACCAAGCTACCATGAAAATGAGTAGCTAAGTCCTCCATTTGTCAAGGTTAGATGTAGATGATCATTAGCTTTGTGTGTAAATGTAAGGATCTTCATTTGTAAACTCTTTAATGGTGAATCTATGATGAAAGCTTTGTTCTTATTCAAAACTCTTTGTGTTGGTTTATGATCGAGAGATGTTTACCAACTCTTAACCTAGGTTTTCATCCAATCTTGTTTGTTAGCTAGAGATAGTAATGAATGATTTTGTTCACCATAAGGTTGAACCAAAAAGTTGTCATTTTGATAGATTGTGTTAGAGATAAACAATGGATCAAAATGGGAAAACTCACAATGTGTGTTTGAGAGAAACACATTGGGAGGACTTTGTGAAATAATTTATCATCTAAAGGAGTTTATAAGATTGTTGACCGAACAAATACATGCAAAGTGATCGTTGAACCCTAACTTTGGCAATATTTCTCAAATATTCAAATCAAACTTTTACCGCATTTTATTACATTTTTATGCAAGATAACGTGACAACAACCAAAACCCCCTGTGTTACTTAAGCTAAGATTAATACAACCATCGAACGTCGGTGATATCTTACAATCCCTGTGGATACGATAACAAAAACCCGACACTTAAAATTACAACTAACAAGGGCATCACTCGATAACAAAATGTTCCCCAAGGTGTGATGAATGTTGTCTTCTCCATATCCTCGGGTGCCATTTTAATCTGATTATAACCGGAAAATTCGTCCATAAATGAGAAGACATTGAATTTAGCTGTATTATCTACCAACATATCAATGTGTGGTAGAGGAAAATCATCTTTTGGACTAGCTTTATTCAAGTCACGGTAATCTACACACATTCGGACTTTTCCATCTTTCTTAGGCACAGGCACAATATTGGCCACCCATTGAGGATATGTAGAAGTCACCAGAAATCCCACATCAATTTACTTCTGAACTTCTTCTTTAATCTTCACTGCCATATCAGGATGAGTTCTTCTGAGCTTCTGCTTCACAGGCACACACTCAGGCTTCAACGGCAAAAAATGTTGCACAATATCAGTATCTAGACCAGGCATGTCTTCATACGACCATGAAAAGACGTCGACATATTCTCGTAGCAACTCAATTAACCCCTTCTTAACAGACTCTTCAAGGAGTACCTCAATCTTCACTTCACGAATGCAGTCTTCAGACCCCAAGTTGACTGTTTCCAGATTCTCAAGATGTTGATGAATGATCTTCTCCTCGTGCTCAAGCAGACGGGTAATCTCACCAGGAATCTCTTCAACATCATCTTATTCTGCCTCAAATACAGGGAACTCAAAGTTGGGAAATGGTGTTAGATCATTATGTTCAATGGGTTTGATTAACCTGCATAATGATTTTGAGTATAAAAGAGATTTTAAAATTCAACAAGGCAAATCATTATGCAGATGAAAAGTTGATTTTAGTCTATTTTTAGGGTTTTATGGTGATCACCAATTTCATGCAAAAAGCAAAAAGGGAAAATAATTTGAGAAAACAAACATTTAACATGCGATTATTGAATGAATATCATTGTATTAATCAAATTATGCCAACAATGTCTTCACTTCTCCTTTTGGCATGGGAGAAGGGTTTTTGAATAAAATGAACACATTACATTGACTTATGGATAACTGTTGGAACATCAACAACGACCCAATTATTGCAGATTCCTCCAGGTATGACAAAGTTACCAAGGTCTTCCTCTTCATCATCTCCAACAATGGCAGCAACTTCCCGATCTTCAACGGTGTGGATGAAACCTCCACTCTAGAACAGCCCACGATCATTGGACACACCCGAAGAGTACCCTATGCCAGTCCGGGACTTGTTATCTTCCAACTTGATCATTTTCCCCAAACCGGTAGTTGCACCATGCTCAATGGCCAACTTTGCATCATTATAGGAGACAAATGAAGAAAGTCCTTTCCTCGAAGGCTCAACAATAGACAAGGCTTGGAACGGAGTCCCAACCTCATCCTCAACATCAATATAGGAGAAGGAAGATAAATGGCTAACCAAGAGAGCCTTCTCTCCCCCTATCACCACCAATTTCTTGTTCTTCACGAACTTCAACTTTTGGTGTAGGGTGGATGTCACGACGCCTGCCTCGTGAATGCATGGTATGCCAAGCAAACAGTTGTAAGACGGATGAATATCCATGACCTGGAAAGTGATCTGGAAGTCACTAGGTCCAATTTTGATCGGGAGTTCTAATTCACCAGTCACAGTTTTACGCGATCCATCAAACGCCTTCACTACCACTCCACTCTGCCTCATGGGAGGCCCCTGATATGAAAGTTTGACAAGAGTAGACTTTGGCAATACATTGAGTGATGACCCTGTATCCACCAACACATTGGACATGGCATCATCTTTACAGTTCATAGATATGTGTAAAGCCAAATTGTGGTCTTTTCCCTCCTCGGGAAGGTCAGCATCACATAAGCTCAAATTGTTGCAGGCAGTTATATTTGCAATAATGCTATCAAACTGCTCAATCGTGACATCGTGATCTATGTATGCCACGTCCAACACCCTCTACAAAGCTTCACGGTGTGGCTCGGAATTCATCAACAAAGATAATACAAATATCTTTGATGGAGTTTAAAGCAATTGGTCAACAACATTATATTCACTCCTTTTGATGAGCCTCAGCATCTCATCACCATCCTCTTTCAAAATGCCAGACTGGCCAACCAGGATAGGAGTATTATTATTTTTAACAGCAACAGGGTCAACACCCTTCACAATAGGAACAAAATTATTTGAAGAAGAAGTCCCCACGGGACCGACAAGATTAACAACAGTCCTCTTCACGACGTCTTCATGGGATTTCGGCTGAGCCGAGAAAACACGACCACTACGGGTCACTCCAATGACATCTGAAATACTCACCACAGAAGTTGAGGGCAACGAAACTTCCTTTCCATCCTCTAGCATGACTGTGTTATATCGGTAAGGAACAAATTTGTCTGATACATACGGGACAGGGCCCGCTGGCTTAATCACAAGAGTTGGCGATACCTTCTTCTTGCTACCATCATATCTGATAACAACAGGCTCAGGAATTTTAAACACGGGAGTGATAACATCGACTCCGTCCTCATTACGATTTTGAAGTATTTCAATCATCCCTTGGTCCAACATTTCTTGGATGTCCCTTCTCACTTGACGACATCCTCTCTCATTGACAGTGCACACCTGGCACCTGTCATGATCATGCTCATAATGGTTGTGTTCACACAACAGCTTATGCATCTCAACTAAGGATTGCCTTATGTCGTTCACATAAAGGACTTTATACTTGCCAGGGCATCCCTGGACCATGTTAACAACTGCTTTCGCATGCTCGGGCAATGGGTTCTTCTTCACATTTGGACCTACGTCCTTAAAAAACAGTATCCCACTTCTCACAAGGTCTTGCACCTTGGTCTTCAATGGATAGCAATTCTCCACATCATGTCCGGGAGCCCCGGAATGATACACACAATGGAGTTCAGACTTGTACCACCACTGAGGATTGACTGGTACAGCGGGAGTGTCTCGTGGAGTTATCAGCTTCCTATTGATCAAGGAAGGATAAAGCTCGACGTACGTCATCGGAATCGGGTCAAAAGTTACCCTCTTCCTCTCGTAGTTGCTGGTGCTGGTGTTGTTATTGTTGCGAGGCTGGTAGGCCTATTGCTGTTGACGATGTTGTTGTTGTTGATGAACTTCTCTGAAAGTAGGTGCTATATGAGCCACCTAGTGTTGGTTGACGGTTGGACGCACATCCTTCCTCCTTACAGAGGGCCTTCTTTTAACATGAGAGGACACAACATGAGTCTCTCCCTCTTTCTTCCTAGCAAAGCCTTCATACTTCTTTGCTGAGGAACCGTCATCTCGAGATAAACGTCCTTCACGGACCCCTTCTTCTAGCCTCATTCCCATATTCACCATTTCGGTGAAGTCTGAGGGAGAACTAGCAATCATTCTCTCGTAATAGAAAGAGCTCAAAGTCTTCAGGAAGATCTTTGTCATCTCCTTCTCCTCCAGAGGTGGCACTATCTGAGCTGTCAGCTCTCGCCATCTCTGGGCGTATTCCTTGAAGGTCTCCTTATCCTTCTGGGACATTGCCCTCAATTGGTCCCTGTCCGGAGCCATATCCACATTATATTTGTATTGCTTCACAAAGGCCTCGCCTAGATCGTTGAAAGTGCGGATGCTTGCACTCTCCAGCCCCATATACCACCAGAGTGCAACACCTGTCGGGCTATCCTGAAAGTAATGAATCAGCAGTTGGTCGTTCTCAGTCTGTGTTGACATCTTGCGAGCATACATCACAAGATGGTTGAGCGGGCATGTATTTCCCTTATACTTCTCAAAGTCAGACACTTTGAATTTAACATGGATTTTAACGTTGGGCACTAGGCACAACTCAACAACACTTTTCCCAAAGAGGTCCTTACCCCTAAAAGTCTTCAGTTCCTTGCGCAGCTCAAGGAATTGATCTTTCATTTCATCCATTTTCTCATATACGTCTGGGCCCTCAGACGGCTCAGAGTGATAAATGGTGTCTTCAACGCGGGGAAGGGTGTGCACAACGGGAGGTGGCATAGACAGGACCGGTCTAGATGTCGGTATAGAAGCAAGAGTAGGAGCAAAACCCTCTGGCACGAAATTAGAAGGCATTCCCCAGGGGAATCCGGTTGGCATAGTTGGAGCAAAGTGGGTTGTTGTAGCAGGCACAGTTAAAGTAGCTACCTCAGAAATAACCGTCCTCGCGGGAGGAGTAGCAGGAGTTGGCGAAGCTTGGCTTTGTGCGGCTAGAACTGACTCCATCGTGGAAGTCAGCCTAGCAATCTCTTCCTTTAAGTACCTGTTCTCTTGCTCGATATGTTCCATTATCTTCGGATGGTTTGCTCTGGTATTATACCAGTGCGTCAGCTTGTCTTCAAAATAAATGAAGAGCAAAGAGTTAGACCACTGATCAAGAGCTCGAAACAAAACCTATTTATGCATATGATGCATGCAGTGTTTGTCCATATGGTTTGTTTTTAATCAGAGGAACTTTTTAGAGATCTATTTGCAAATATTTGAAAATATTGAACATATACGGAATTCTCATAGCAATATAATATTTGGAAACTTTTTACACCAAAGAAGTAGTACAGTTTTGGTAACCAAATACAATACAAGAGGAAAGGAGAATAAACATCCTATGGAGCCCTAGAAACAATCGCCCAAAGCCTTCGAGATCGGAAGATAAGTAGCACAGAGCCTCTTTACCTCTCTCTCATAAGCTGCTTCCATATCGGCCTTCTCCTTGGCGAGTTGATCATACTTCCTTTTCCAAAACCTAGATGAGTGAGGAAGAAGAGAAGTAACCACATCATCAGGCTCATCAATAACCCGGTTCTCTAGAAATTCTATCACTGCATCCTTATCCTTGAGTTGCTGAAGAAGCTTCTCACGCTCACGAACCCATGCACGCGAACGATCTTCGTCTCTCAACCCCTCTACTCCTTGATTAGGGAGGGTTGAAGGCCCAACTATAATCACAGGGGTAGGTCTCAGATACTCGTATGGCATGCGAAACTCGAGAGCTCTCCTCTTCACCCAAGCAGTATAAGATTCCAAAGTAATACAATTCTTCGGACCAAGCTCATTCCTCCATTTCCTATGAACTTTGCGCCAGGCGCGGACCATCCTATCCTTCAAGTTTTGGGGATCTTTACCCTCTTGAAAGAACAAGCCTTCCAACACAATGTTGTTAGGTTTATCCTTTAAGGGGAACCCAAGCTGACGGCGAGCCAAAGCAGGGTTGTAGTTAATTCCACCACATGTACCAAGAAGGGGTACATTGGAGAATTCACCACAAGAGTCAATAATCTGAACGCCATCATAAATACGGTTATACCAAGAGATATCATCATTAGTGAGAGACATAAGTCTCGCAGACCACCGTAGACATCCCTTGTTCTCCTTGAAGGCAAGCGTCTGAGGCAAGTGTGAAATAAACCACTTGTACAACAGAGGCAGACAACATACAATGGAACCACCACCCTTTGCATTCCTCATATGCAAAGAGAAATAAGTGTCACCCAACAGAGTCGGAACGGGATTAAGAGAAGAGAAAATATTAATAGCGTTCACATCCACGAAGTTGTCGATGTTGGGAAATAACACTAGCCCATAGATGAGGAGTACAAATATGGCTTTAAAATCTTCCTTACTCATGGCCTTCCCAAACAAAGTAGCTTTGGCAATCAGAAAATCAGATGGGAGACCTTGAATTCCACCTTTGGTAGTCATATTGGCAATAATGTCAGATACATCCACATGAAGCATGTCAGCAATCTCTTGGGAAGACAGAATCTTCTCCAAACCACTGAACAACAACTGATCAAGAATAGGTATACCCACATGATAGGCATACTCCTCAAGTGTAGGAAAAAGCTGGAAATCCAGAAAAGTGAAGCACCGATACAGAGGATCGTAGAACTGCACCAACACACTCATCAGACCTTCATCCACCTTAGTAGAAAGAATAGACAGAAGCTTCCCATGGAGAGCTTTGAACTCCAAGGGCTCTAATACATAAGATGTCAAACTCCTTAACTCTTTCAAGTCGGGTTGTCTGAAACTGGACTTCTTCGTATTCCTTCTCTGCTTATCCATGTCTAAAAATTTGCAAATAGACCTCTTAAGTTCCTTGAAAACTTTTATTGTTGATGATATGGATGCAAATGAATGCATGAATGCATGGATGCAACAATTACACTCAAGGATCAAGCAAGTCAAACCACACAAAGGTCACTGGATGGCTCAAGTCGTCGTCAATATCAATCATCCATTTTGGTGGATTATGGTTTACACCTTATCAAAGCCCAAGTTCCATTGATATTGAGGATATACGAGAACAGATCAACCGCGAATCAAGGGTTTGTTGAGAGTCACGAGCATGGAGTCTCGGTTAAGAACCACCCTACAGGAATGTACTATGGCTAAACCTGACAAACATGTTCTAAAAAGGGTTCCCATAGTCATCATCTCATCTTTCGGATATTATCGGATAAAACGACTACTCGTTTTTCCAAAAATATTATCAAGAGGGACTCTTATGAGTGTAGTATCGCGTAACAATCGCCTCAAGTCTTACACTTCAACGACCTTCTCACTATGTCCTAAAATAGGCCAAGATGGGTTAGGTATCTAAGGTCCTTGGCATCTAAGGTTTATATTGGAAAGAGTAATGCCTAACCACGACTACTCGTGTGACATTATTGATCCCAACAAGACCTCCACCAAGTGAATGGGCTTGCAAGTTGAATTGTTAAGGAATAATTCCACACAAGTCAACAAGACTATGCCATTCTCCTATCATAAGTGCACTCGAGTTTGGGTATAGAACTCATCTCACAAGAAACCACCAAGCATACAAGCAATTAATATATCAAGCAATTCATACATTACAAACAATACAGTCATCCCAAATTTGCACAAAAATATGTCACCAATAAATATAAACATACAACACACATAAGCAAAAAGTAGGCTAAACCCACTAGAGAGATAAGTTCCCCAGCAGAGTCGCCACTTTTCTGTAGCGGGGTTTTCGTTACCTTTAGGTTTATTGACTAAACCAAAAGTAAACATACAATTCGAGTCGCCACCGCACTTTTATTTGTCCAAAGGAAAGGCTAAAAAGCGAACAAAAGCCAAGAAAGAAGTTTTATCAAATCAAAAACTAATAAAAATGTCAGAGATTTGGGTAAGGGGGTTGGTTATGAAATGGGAAGGTTTTACGCACCCAAAACATCCTAAGTACTCTAAGGGAACCCTTTTTGCAAATATGTGTTGTAGGTTGGCATTTATGAAAAGATTTATGCAAAAGATTGGGGGGATGAGAAAAGAATAGATTATATTTACAATTTTATTGTTTGAATGGATGAACCCATTGCCTACGTACCATCACAAAGGAGGATCAAAACCTCGTAGTTCGGGGTAAAAATCATAAAGATTGGTGAATTGATTTGATCAAAAGTCTTAAGGTCTTTTGTTATCAAATGGTGAAAACTCAATCTAAACCAACAATCCACCATGTGAGGAACGCTTCAACATACTAGTGAGGGGTTAACCCTATAATAAGTATGGAAGACTTATAATCCATTCACTAAGGATGAGGTGAGATTTACATCAGCCATTATGATAACTCTGACCTATGACTAATGTTTTATGAAAGGGTTTAACAAAGATGGCCATTGGAACCACAAAAACAACTTGAAGTGAGTTATATTTACAAGTTAGATGTATTTGCAAAAATGAAGTCAAAGTAGGATTTAAGATTTATTCACAATGAGTATTTATGAAAAGATTTTGAAAAGTTAAAGGCATAAGGCCTAGGTTTCTAGTTTGAACAAAATCAAAGTTTACAAGAAAAGATTTTGGATTGGTTATATTGGGGAGAAAAAGAGAAGGGCTAGTCCTAAAGCATACAAAGATAAGAGGGATAAGATAAACCCTTGGAGTTCCTTTTCTTGGAATCATAGAGATGATTCAAGATGCTCTTTTCTTTTGGACTTAGCACACAAACAAGCAATCAAACAATTTGAATTCAAGCTCCTAGGATCTCCATTTGGCTTGTCTCTCTTGACTTGGCCATTCATGATAATGGTCCTCTTTTCACAATCTCAAGGTAGGATCCCTATCACACAAGAGCAAACATGAAAAAGTTCACAAACACAATAAGAGGAATGAACAAAGAATAAGTTTGGATGAGAAGTCCTTTGAGATCAATTTTGAAATTTAGCATTCTAAAGGCATGAGGCCTATTTGCTCTTCAACAAGTTTAGCATTCTAAAGGCATGAGGCCTAGTTGCTCTTGAACTCCTTTAAGCATATGTAAGTCCTAATTCTAAGTCCTTTCTCCTTTTTGCATTGGGTTCACACAAAACGAAGACCAAGCAATCACAAGACAACAATATATATTTATATACAATAATGAGCTCAAATGAGCAAAAAAAAAATGACATAAACATAAAATATGTGCTCAAATGAGCAAAATGAAAAGCAATATGAATAAATGAGCAAGAAATAAATGGCATTAAGAGTAAAGGGTAAGAAACTAAATGCTCAAATTAAAGTTAGTAATTATTGAAGTTATGTTAGTTTGTCATAAGACAATGTAGCGCTATGTTAAGCAATCGTAAGTGGACTAATGTAGTAGTCACACCTATCTGAGGCCGGTCAATAAAATTATAGGCAAATAAACACAAGTTAGAGATTATGACTAGTAAGCCAAGCTCCACAAACTTGCCATGCCAAAACAAAAAGGGAAGGGCCTTGTATGGACTTTAGGTTTTTTGCTTGACCAAGAAGCAACCTATCTTGGACACAAAACAACTCACTTGATCATGGATCAAGTTGAGTTTGGTTTGGATCAAAGAAGGTTAAACCTCTCATTTGTCAAGACCAACCATAAGACATTAACTCATTGGCCAAATGATGAAAAGAATGGGATGGAGATGAAAAGGGGGGAAAGAGAATTCAAGTATTAAATTCAATTGATCAAATGTGAACCAAGTCATCATCAATCAATGCCAAACAGAAAAGAAATGAAGATTACAAGTCAATAAGTCAAATATTTTTTTTATATTTTTTGAATTAAAATAAAATGCAAAATAAAATAATCAAAATAAGGTCAAACCTCAAATTTAATTCAAATCAACTTCAACAAGTCCAATTAAATTCTCATAGGTCTAACATGGTCAAACAAACTTTGACCAATTTTCTCAACAATTTTGGAAATCAGAAACTATTTTTAAAACAATTAAAAACAATAAAAATAACACAATATGAATTAAAATCTCAAATAAATCTTAAATCAAATAAGAAATTAATGAGACTATTTTTCATTGATTTATCATCATCCATAGGTGTTAGGAAAATATTTTTGGATTTTTCTAATATCAGAAAATATTTTAAAATGAATTAAAACTATTAAAAACCAAATAATTCATAAAAAATATTAAATGAAATCACAAAAATATCTAAAAATAAAAATATGACACTAGATTTTTCAAGAATTTTTTTGGAATTGGTCTCATATTTTTGTGACTTCAAATAAAATTTTTATGAATTTTTGAAAATAAAAGGAATTAACTGAAATTAAAAGAAAAATAGAAATAATAGAAAAAAGCGCAACCACTAGATCAAGCTCATTAAATGACGTGGAGTGGATGAATGGATCATATGCAAGGGCGCATGGTACACTTGATTCGAGCGCGCGACATAATGATTTAAAATAAGTAAACATAAGGAATGTCCAGGATTATAACGTGGAAGCATGATCCAATGGTTCTGAAGATGCACACGTGGTGCAGGTGGTGGAAACCACCATCTTCTCCGGTGATCCAACAATCTCCAACCACCAGTTGCAGAGAAAAAATTTGTAACGAAAATGAAAAACAAGGACATCAAAATGAAGCTCAGGTGATGTACACCACCACTGTATCCATGGATCTTCCCCACTCTTCCTATTTTGAGAGAAATATGAGATGGAAGATCATGGTGTGTCAACTGCAAACGTACTAAATGAAGAATTGAGACCACCATTGGCCTGCCTCAAGTGTGAGAACTTCAGAAAACCACACAAACCAAAGAAAACTACATTGTATTACAAGATCTAGATCCAAAAAATTTGAAGTTCTACCTCTGAATTGGAGCTCTTAAGGCCACGAATTCTTCAAGATCTTGATCCCTTCCTACTCTGGAGATGCAATGGAGATGATAGGTTAAGGAATTGAGCTTTGAAAATCGACTAATGATGTTGAATTTCAAGCTTGAAAAAGAGAGAAAAATCTGAAAATTCATTTGGTAATGGTTGGGATTTCAGTGCTGCAGCATTTCAGGTCTCCACAAGGTTGCTAAATGAGTGAGATTGAGTGCTTATTTATAGCTGAAGAGGGCTGAGTTCATGATTCCCTCGTGTGCATGGCAATTTGAAACTTTGGTGCATGGGCCTGTACAGGCGCATGTGAGGCCCAATGATGGGTGCTAAACCATGCTGAGATCAATGGAAATGGAATTGGACGTGCAATTGAAGTGGAATTGGCTTGCACATTAAGTTTCAACATGAAATGCAAAAAATGAACATAAAGAAAAAGCTCTTCGAAACTCACACATGGAAAGTCCAAAAAAGTAATGTGAGTAATGGTTGGAAAGCCCTTGAAATAAGGAACTAAAGTCATGTTGGGAAAAAATTCATTTGGCATTTGGAAATTAATGAAAACAGGTTGTGAAAGTTTGGGTACAAAACATGTTAAAGTCTCCTTTGAAAATTTTCACAAAAAGCAAGCCTATTCAAGCCCCTCTATTTCCATGATGAAAGCTTCAAATAGAAAAACCTCCAACATAAAAGTTGTAGATATTTTCAATATGATCAATTTAGACTCAACGTTTGCATCATTTGGAGTTTCCATTAAAACGTTATGGGCATTTGAAGTTAGGCACTTTTTCAAATTCAATGACTTAGGTCCAATGTGACCTATAATGTTTTGTATTATCACATGTATTTATTTTAGTATTATGAAATTATTTCCAACATAACATTTTAAGTATACACCTTAAGCTTTCTAATGCATTTGGTATCACCTCAAAATCATAAAAATTAAGGAAGTTAGGTCCTTGGGAAGTTGACCCAAAATTAGGGTTTCAGTCAAAATGACCTATAATGTTTTGAAATAAATGATGACCTTCCAAGTTTCAAATGGATTTTTTGATGAACATTAAAGTTGTTCATATGGTTCTTAAGAATTTTTTTTCTCTTGGGGTCATCTTCATTTTACAAACACATCACAAGTTATATCTCAGTGGACCTCAGTTTAGTTAGATGATTTGACTGGTCAACTTTTCAAGGCCAAACTTCCAATCTTGATGAATAAATGATTTAGGGGCCTCAAATAGTCTCATATATGCATAAAATAATGAATTAAAGAACTTCCCTTGATTAAATTTGATCATAGGTTGATGTTTCGTCATGGGTAAGGCACAATCAAAGTACAGTGAAATCATGGTTTCCTTGGGAAACAATCTTCAAGCCCTTTGAGTTATCTTGATCAAATTGACAAATTGATATACTTGGGAGACATATATAATGATTAGGAGCTTTGTGGACCATTGTCATGCTTGTTCTCATCTTCATCTAGCCATTTCATTGGGCTTATGAGCCTCCTAGGAGCATTGGAGTACATGACCACTTAAGCTTCAAAACAAAAAGATTTAATGACATATTTTTTTGCTTTTGGTTAGTAATCAAATAAGAAGAGCAATAATATATAATAAAAGCATGCATGGTGGTCTCAAACCACTCACACAAGTCCCATCCCTAGGGTTAAGGAGCCAACATGCTTTGATCCTTGAGGCAATGCACTGAGCAATGATATGATGCCATGAGGGATCTTAGGGTCAAAATTAGGGTCTTACAGCTCTAATACCAGCTATGTAACACCTTATTTTCCTAACGCATAAATATATGAAAATCAGAGTATTCATTAAAAAAAATAGGATGTCACACATTCTCATATCCAAACATACACGCCCTGTAACATTTTAAGAAATAGTAACAATAATCAACACCTTCTCTTAGGGTGTTTTCGCATGCTCACCTTCACTTAGGGTATCATCACAGCGGAATTACTTGTCAACAAAATATTCAATCAATAAATCATTTAATTTCAAAGACTTTATAACATAAACAAAATCATAAATGCAATCTCTTCAAAACCTCAAAACATTAACCATGAGTATACTTTAACTCTCTACTCAACACAATAGAAGATAAATCACAAACGTTTCCCCCAATTTTATATATCAGAGCATGCAAACATAGAATGAATAAGAAGAAACAACCTAATGCCATCCTCCACTCTAAGGAGCTACTCAATTACATGCTTATTTGTACCCCCAAAGAGGAGCACAAACCACCACCTCAACAACAAAGGAGGTGAGAAATCACAATCAATAATAAAAAGAATTATACTGAAAGGTAGGATATCTACATAACATATTCTACACAATATCGTTCAAAGTATATCATAATACATTCTCACACCCAAAGTCATTAATCATTCATAACTCAACAAAATGCATATAATTCATTATGCAACGCAACTTGCCTATGTAACTCTATGCATATATATGTGGTGCCAACTCAATATTTGTTTATTCATAAGAACCAAACTCCAATCTCTGCGAACCCCGATCCCCTTCTCTGGGCTCCAAGCCCTTTCTCTGAGCTTGGGACAAGCCACTAGTCCCCTTTATGAACTAGAAGACATGCCTCTTGACACAACTCTTATGATGCATGATCATATCATAAAATCAATGTGTTAAGAACCCTCTATGGTACTAACATTAATGCATTGGCTACTCAAGTAATCCCCTCTCTAGATTACATCACACCAAAATCACAAAATGCACATTATCAATCAACAATGCAACAAAAGCATGGTAATAATTCATCTCAACATAATTATATTTCAAACATGTACTAATACAACAAACATCACTCAAAGTTATCCATATTCACAATGTTACCATATTTCATACTTATTCTCAACACTTAATATCTCAAACTCATATAACATATTCCTCAAACTCGCATAACTCGACATTTACTCGATCAAATAATTTTTAATAATCATTCTCATCAATTACTCATGTTATCGTAACACATTCAGCCTCTGAAATTATTCCCAATTGTTAGCAATTCGCTTTAGCATTCCAATACTTTGAACGACGTCTCATTTGGACTTATGGAATGAAAATTTACAGTCAAAATCGTTGAATAGTGCAACAAAAGACAAAACTGACATTCTAGCAGTTTGAGGTCGACTCCAAGCACGTATAAGTCAATTCCAACTGTGCAATTTAAAAAAAACACTTTTTGTTGGTTTGGAGTCGACTCCAAACACGTATGAGTCAACTCCAACTGTTGTTTTTGCCTAAAAATCAGTTTTTAACGTATTTTGAAAGTCTTTTACTGTTATAAAACCATCTAAACACTTTTAACACCAAAATAGCTTATTTCAAACATCTATTTTCTCATATTCAAACCCCACTCTTATTAAGTTCTAATTCTACTAATCAATATACCACTTCAATCACCAATTCATCAAATCATCATCAAATCACATTTCTAAAATATTCCCTATTGCAACAATGATGGAAAGCATACATACATACACAATACATAATTTCAAACGTCAATTCATGCGAAATTCACATCAATATAATTAGGAGAATATCACTCTTTAATAAACACCCATAAATTATCACAATCATCAACCCTATTGGAGGTTAAAGACACCTCTACCCTACCCTCATGCATAAGCCCTTATTGAAGGTTATTCTCCCTCTTACCTTAGATTTTCCAGCAAAATTCTTCAAAGCTCTTTCAATGGATGTTCTTCCTACGCCCTAGCCCTTGCCTCTTTCTCTTTCCACCAAATTCCGATTTTTACGTATAAAACCTCTCACAACTCCTTACTAACCTTTTTATTAGTAACTTAATATCTCAATTAAAGACTTCCAACATTACCCTCACTTATTCTCCTATTCACCAAACTGCCCTTATCATCTCTAATTTTAGTTTAATAAAAATACTAATAATACTCCTTATTTTCTATTATTCTATTTACTCATTTTTAATTAAATAATTCAATTAAAATACTATTATTTAATTATTAAAAATGGACTCTAATAATTCTAACTCACCTCTACAAATCTCTAATCACTCTCCACACTCCCACGTCAAGGTCACACACCTCTGACACCCATATTAATTTAACTATCATACATAATAATTAAATTAAATCATAATAATTCAAATAATTTGATAAATCAAGTATTGAGGGTGTTACACTCCTCCCTTTCATGTTCCAAATAGGGAAAGCCAACTGAAACACATCAACTTTGTTGACGTAACACCAACAATCTCAAGCAGTGGTAACTGATACCTGTATGATCACGATGCACATAATAAAAAATTTACTAAATAAAAATATGCATTTTTTAATGAGTTAAGGCCATTACCTATTTGTCTTGTATGTACAATCAAAAATCAACACCAAATTAAACATATTCAATAACTTCACTAAATCACAATATGTCCAAAAGATAGCAGCAACAACATTTGAGTCTGCCATATTTCTAGTCCAACATATGCATTTCTCTCTATGAATAAGACTTAACAACATTTGCATTTCCGTCGATGGACCTCTCTTGCTCGCATTGAATGTAGCTCTAGCTTTAGGCACCTGGGTAACACTGGTGAAGTTTTCTGGATCTTTGTCTTTCAAAGCAGTAACTATACCTTGGAGTCATATTGTACTTCTTCATGTCATTCACAAACCTTATTTCATGATCTTTTGGACGGTTCAATATGTCATGGTCATCTAAATCCTTAGATAATTTATGATTGTGCAACCCGCACCTAACCATCACCTTCTAACCGCTACCACTTGGCACAGATCTCAGACTAAAAGGACATTTAACTTTCATACTATAAATGCCTTATAAGGAATTATTGCTTTCAGATGCATTCTTCCTTTTGTAATTTCCTCCTCTATCACAATCCATAATAAATTTATGTTTCCTCCCTCGCTTCCCATTTGCAGTATCAGAATGAACAGTGATAACAATAATACCATGTTGTTTACTAATAGTGTGTGCCCATGCTAATACTTCAGATCGGGAGTGAAATATTTGTTATTTACAACATATAAAGAGTAAACTACCAATATCATAGAGACAGGAAAACCTTTAAATTAAAATTGTTACATATAAAACATACAACATCAATGGTGAAGAGCTACGTAAAATATCTACATGAACCTATAGAAGATCCTGTCGGTTCTGGACCACACAAGTAAAGCATTATTCTGCAATACCGGAAATTGTGAGTATAGATAAAATTTCTGGTATACCGGAAAATTCGAAATTTCTGGAAGTTTTAGTTACTACCCAAAAATTTTGAAAATTATCGGTATGTTTTTGGATTTTTCCAGATAAATACCAGAATTTTCAAAATTTATAGTATTTCTTCACCGAAAATTAAAAAAAAAACCGATAAAAATGCTTGTTTTTTAAAATATTAAAAAAAATCATATTGAAAATTTCCTTTCAACTACCACAAATTTAGTTTTTTTATAGATTAGTAAAAATGATTTTTTTTGAAGAAATGTATATTTTAATTGGTACCCCCTCTGTTTTTTATTATAAGTCGTTTTTTACTTTTCACACGTATTAAGAAATGTAATAATTATGGTATAAAAAAGAGAAATTATGAAGGATTTTACAAAATTGTCCTTCATTAATTGTATTGCAAAGATAAATTCACATAATTGAAAAGAGAAAGAATAATAAATATTTAAGGGTATAAGATGAAAAATAATATTAATGATTCATTGATATTATAAAACGACTTATATTGTGATACAAAATATTTTCCCAAAGCGACTTATAATAAAAAATGGAGGTAGTAAATAATAGCAGTGGCAATTCCGTCAATATGAAAATATGGGGGTGTCAGATATAAAAAAGGGGATGGCAGGTTAAACACTTCATTTATTGCGGTTATATTATGAAGTTTTGGGAATTTGATCCTTCTTAGGGGACAACTAAATAAATAACTTTTCTTTTTTGAAATATTGATCAGATATGTTCATGCCTCCAAGGAACATATTTTCTATTGTCTATGGTCTTTTTATTTATAGATGTGCATCGATTGAGTTTTTTGAATGTCAGTTATACTATGCTCGAAGTTGTATAAGACAAAATTTTAACGAGTCCAAGATATGATTCATTGGAAAACAAAGTTGTGAACTAGTATAAAAAGCCTGATACCCGCCTGGACTGTGTCACTAACCCCCCGTCGGCTCTTTGCCCTGTTGCTCGTTGAGAAAAAATGGTAAAACTGAGAAACATGATTTTTCTCTTCTTTTTTTCACTTGAGGTTTTAAGACATATTATAATAATTCTCAACCTTGAGTTTAAACTGATGGTGATGCCAATTTAACTATCCACATTGTTGGTCTAAAAAAATTGAATTTATTATCAACAAATTTGATCAAGTTCAAGCAATGCTTGAACCTTGATATTGAAAATAATTTGGTGATCATATATGTTAAATTTTCTTTTGAGAGAACTTTCTGAACCTGAATATCCTTTCACTTTATCATTTCCATTATAAAGTGTAATTGGATGTTAATGTATTTTCTTTCTTTCAAGATAAACATGATTATTGACCAAGTGGACAACACATTGATTATCACAATTTTGTTCACATTTTCTTGATGAATTCCTAACTCCCCAATCTTTCCTTTTAGTGATATGTCTTTCCCGACTCGTTCAATAAGTGCAATATATTCTTTGTGAGTAGTAGATACACAATTATTATAATTACATCTTACAAAACCATGTTTAAGAAGAAATTCATCAAACCAAAGATACCATTGTCTTGGGCTTTGTTTTAACGTATACAAATATTTCTTCAACCAACATACATTAGCCTTATCTTCAATAAAACTGTCAAGTTGTTCCATGTAGATTGTCTCTTCAAGGTTTCCATGTAAGAAAATTATTTTGACGTCTATATGTTTTAATTATAGATTATATTAATTTACGATTTCTATAAGTACCCTTATAGAAAAATATTTTACTATATGGGAATTTTTTTGTTGTAGTTAATCCCTTTAACTTGAGTAAAACTCTTCGCTACAAGTCATGCCTTACAGCTTGATTCTTCAATTTCTAAAATACCTTTCCTTCTTCTTGAAGATGCATCTAACAGTTGGTTTGAATATGGATATAGAAATGTATAGAAAGGGGGGGGGGGGGGGGGGGGGGGGGGGGTCAATACACATTTTGGAAATATAATTTTTTTCAAAATTAGATTTAAAAAGCGCGAGAACAAAAGTTTAAAATGAGTTTTTAAAAAAATTGCACGATGAAATTGACGTGTAAATGAATTCAATGATAACAAGGTGATAAATAATTAATTAATCGATAATACGGTAATTAATCCAATTAGATTCAAACAAAGACATTTTAATAGAATTTGATTAATTGGTACACAAATCTAGAATTATACTTTTCCAAAGTATTCATCGGAAAAAAATGTTAAACAAACTATGTCTAACACACACCTAAGCTTAAACATTAAATCTCTATAAAAAACAAAACCTAATCACATGAAAAATAGAAAAAATAAAACCTAAAGGCAAATTCTATATATAAATTTAAAGAGAAAGGGATAGAGAAAGTGTACACTGAGATTTATACTGGTTATGTGCACCGTCTTCGCTTTCACCTAGTCCAGTCTTAAATGTCAAGTCATTAGAAATTGATGGTTCTTCCACTAATAGAAAAACATACAAGTGCGCTTTAGTACATATGATGATTGTCGCTTGAAAACGTGTTACATGCAAGTGTACATGTTTGTTATAAAGTAGCAAGTGATAAAAAGTAAGGATATCATGCCACAGGGAATGGAATTAACTTAGGTTGATTTTATAAGTAACTATGTTTGAAAATTAAGCATGAGCAAGATTAAAAAGAATAGTTGATTGTCACAAGTTTAGTTTTCCTTAAATAAATATCTTAACAGTGCAGAGAGAGTGTCGTGAAAGTATCAAAAGAGTGTAAGTTGAGTTTGTGATCTATTAATATGCATGAAGTAACTATGTGTATATGATGTGAAGTGTCATGCCAATAAATTCCAGTGAGTGATCTAAGAGTGTATTTCTACAACATCAAAATCATGCATAATAGGGAAAGGGAATAAATCTCTAAGTCACACTTATAACCCTAGAATACGGCTGTTTATCTCCTGAAATTCCTTTATATTTGTAGTTTCTAATCTCTAAGAAAACTAAATAAGTGAATATCTCAATACACATTTTGGGAATATAATTGTTTTCAAAATTATATTCAAAAAGCGCGAGAACAGAAGTTTAAAATGCATTTTAAAAAAAATTGCACGATGAAATTGACTTGTAAATGAATTCAATGATAACAAGGTGATAAATAATTAAATAATCGACAATACGGTAATTAATCCAATTAGATTCAAACAAAGACATTTTAATAGAATTTGATTAATTGGTACACAAATCTAGAATCATACTTTTCCAAAGTATTCATCGGAAAAAAATGTTCAACAAACTATGTCTAACACACACCTAAGCTTAAACATTAAATCTCTATAAAAAACAAAACCTAATCACATGAAAAATAGAACGAAACTAAAACCTAAAGGCAAATTCTATATATAAATTAAAAGAGAAAGGGATAGAGAAAGTGTACACTGAGATTTATACTGGTTATGTGCACCGTCTTCGCTTTCACCTAGTCCAGTCTCAAATGTCAAGTCATTAGAAATTGATGGTTCTTCCGCTAATAGAAAAACATACAAGTGATCTTTAGTACATATGATAATTGTCGCTTGAAAACGTGTTACATGCAAGTGTACATGTTTGTCATAAAGTAGCAAGTGATAAAAAGTAAGGATATCATGCCCAAAAGAAATGGAATTAACTTAGGTTGATTTTATAAGTAACTATCTTTGAAAATTAAGCATGAGAAAGATTAAAAAGAATAGTTGATTGTCACAAGTTCAATTTTCCTTAAATAAATATCTTAACAGTGCAGAGAGAGTGTCGTGAAAGTATCAAAAGAGTGTAAGTTGAGCTTGTGATCTATTAATATGCATGAAGTAACTATGTGTATATGATGTGAAGTGTCGTGCCAAGAAAAGTTAATGAGTGATCTAAGAGTGTATTTCTACAACATCAAAATCATGCATAATAGGGAAAGGGAATAAATCTCTAAGTCACACTTATAACCCTAGAATACGATTGTTTATCTCCTGAAATTCCTTTATATTTGTAGTTTCTCATCTCTAAGAAAACTAAATAAGTGAATATCTCAATCCTACTTGTGCAACTACTTTTATTATGAAACCCACCTGTTATTGGATCTCTCACAACAACAAGCTTTTATCTTATTCTAAGTTGATCATTAAAAGAATTAGATTTAAACATATTAACATATATTAGAACAAGGCACTAATAACACATCATTTTTACATAAAACAACTTCATATTAACTTCACATTGCTTAATATTAGCTCATAATGAGCCGAGTACAACATACAAATATGGTTCTGAAAGGAAACATTCTTAAATAAAAGATGAAAAAGAAATAGCAACCTAAGAGTAACTTGAAGCCCCGTTGTCATTGATAATCTGCAAGTGATGACTCCAGTCACGCCAGGCTTCAATAGTCAGCACTAGAGACAATGAGAAGAAGAAGCTCTCTTTCATCTCAACTCTTCCTTGCAATAATCTTCTATATGATTTTTTCTCAGGTGCTGAACTCTCCCAGCAAACTTCAATAATGTCTATTTATAAGCCCTCGACTAGGGTTTCTTTTCCTTTGTCTTGGATCATGGGCCTTTTGAGGATCACATCAAGCCCAATATCAAAATCAACATACTCTCTTCTTTCCTTCAACTTCATTTACAATAAATCAGGTACATGGACAATAGTGGGGGAAAGGTGTAGTGTGACAGTCTGCAGTGGCAAGGGCGTGGGTGGCGTTGAACTTTCTGCATGGTAATCTCTTTAGTGGACGTACTATTGTACATTATTTTGTCTTTTAGCGCCATGAGTCTTATCCATTTATCTCAAGGTAATTCCACCAACACTAAAAGATACATTTCTTTTTAGTTCAGCTTCTTTTCCATGCATGCCCTAGGGGTTCAGCTGATTGCCTCATTTTCACTCCTTAGTTGAGTTCAACTTTGTTCCAGCTTGAACTCCTAGGTTCTTTCCTCGACTGTCTTGCCTTAGCTCATCAAAACACTACTTAAAACAAGCAACAAACATATCAAAACTACAAGAGAGAGCACCTATTATGCTTTAAGCTAAATACTACAGAAACAACTATAACGCATTAAAACAAATATAAAATGATAAATCTACTAACTTTAAACAAGAGATTAGGTTGTATCATAACTCATTAAATGTGGGTTATCACACCCCCAAACTTGAATCATTATCTTTCCTAGGTGATGCGACAAATGACAACACAAAAACTATACCATCCAACAACCATCCTCGCAAACTGTTCTAACTTAGGATTAACCCATAATTCTTCTCATAGGACAGTTTCAAAAATTGGCACAACTCAACCTTGTTACTATTTTCATATGTGTGTGTGCTATGTTGTACGGATTTTACCAATCATGCCAATACTCTTCAGTTAATATGGATAGCCTAAATTCAACTTTGGTTGCCTCATCCTATGGTCCAAAATTTCATCTTTTTGTTTAAGAAAAAGGGGTTTAATTGTTCTGCTTTAGACTCTTTGTTCACTGAATACTTAGTATTACACATGCATTTATTTTTATTCACAATTTTGCTAGATACTCCACCTTTTCACCTGACGGGATCTCACTTGCAATGAGTCCAACCTGTTACTAATGGTGAAGGCATCTACTGTTCCTCCAATTTTAGGCACATGAACTTGTTCCTCCAATTTCTGGCACATAAACTTATTTTGAAGTGCTCTTTGGCTTACTTCATTTACACAATTTTATGTGTTTATTAGCATATGCAGTTTATCCTTTGTGCTAAGTCTATAAACATCAGTGTTAACCTCCCCTAACTAAATCCTACGATAAGCTCTTATTCCATATTTTAAAAACAATTCAAAATTTTCAAAAGGCTATCTACTTTTCTGACTACCAGAAGCGTGACATAGGTTATCAAAAACACAAGAATTTGCATTAATCAACTACCAAGACCTTGTTTCCAACATTGTCACAATTCAATTAGTTTCGTCCTAAGTCTTTAGAATTTTACTGTTATTTTCAAGGGTTATGGTTACTTATGTTTTTTATATATATCAACCAAAGAAAACAAGGTACTCTAAAACAACAGAAGCATAATTTCATTACTTGAAAGGAAATGAGGCTAACATAATGATAGAATTTAAAAGACACAACTGGGACCTAATACTACGACACATATGATTAGATGATAGTGATATGTTTGGTAAATAAATATCATAACGGTAACTGCCGTACCCCCAAACATAGAGTAAGGACATGGTCCTCACTGTCATTTGGTGAGTAGTGGCATGCCATGACTTGTCAACCTGTAAAGATTAGATAAAATATCAGCTAGGCTCGAAGCCTGCTGCTTTTCTTCACAGCCTGATCATACTTTTTCTTCTTCCTTTCTTCTTTCTTTTGGCCAGGGTCCTATAGAACTGGTTTTATTACAACTTTGGGTGCTTCAGGGACATCTTTCGTCATGACAGATGTGAGTACGTCTTTCTATTTTGCAGGGCTTTCCTTGGTAGGTGACTGGGATTTTTAGGAGTCATGTTCGTATGGGATGATTTGGCTAGCACATGAGAGATTTCTGTCTCATATGACTACATTTTTCTAGAGTGATCACTATGTCATTTATGTGCTTGCCTTTGTCTCAAATTTCACATCAGACTCGGATTTGTGTGATTCTTTTACATAATCCTCAACCGCATCAACCAATGCTTTTTCCTGCTTGTCAGCATCTGCCTCCTTGTTTACATGCTTACTTTTATCAGCATCTGGTTGGTATTCTTCAACATATTCATTCTTTTCTCTGGAAGCTTATTTTATCAACTTATTCAGGGTCCTCTCGTCTTTATTAAAAATTTCCTCTTCAGCTGGTTCATTCATGTTTGCATTTTCTCAAAACTGTCATTCACAAGCACTTCAACAACTATAACTTTTTAAAGCTTCTTGTCATTTCTAGTCTTCTTCTTGGGTTTTTCATGGATGTCATCTTCGGGCACACCAGAAGATGATGTTGCATGCTGCTCAGATTGCACACTCTTCTTTTTCTTCCTATCCTTCTTATTTTAACTTTTCTTTCCCTCCCCAACCTTGTTCTCTTTCACAATTTCTTCTTCTAGTTCCCCCAAAATGTGATATGGGAAAATTGGTACTTCCATATCCTCACCATAACTCCAGTCATTGATCTTCTTCTGCCATTCAAACTTGTCCTTGGAAAACTTGTAAAAATCCCTTTGGTCCTTCTGCATTTGTAACAACACTCTCCATAATACATGGTCAATTTTAAGGCTTGCTTCTTCACCTATCGACCCTTGTCTTGCCTCCTCCTACCTCTTTCTACCTTTTGGATTCATCAAAGTTTGTATGGCTGCCTTGTTAAAACCAGCGTGAGGTTGACACACATCATCAGTGGCTTTCTAAGGCACATCATGCCTTTTGTAGATGGTTGTAATTAGACAGAGGAAGTACACCATCCATTCCTTCTTTTTAGAACAAGCTTAGATCTCCTACACAATTATCTTTGCTACATTTACTTCACTTATTGAAGTAATGTAGTGGAGCAACACCAACCTCGCTTTGCTTAAATTTTCATTATGAGTAGTATGGCGTAAATAATGCTTAACAAACTAGTACCAAACCTTGGACTCAGGGTGCAAACCCATTATTCTCAATATCTTTTCACCACCAGCCTCAACCCACTTTATTCCAGGATTACACAGGGATTCCATGTAAATGTTGTAATCTTGGTATTAGAAGTTTCCAACATATTTTGGTAGGTCTCCTCGACATTACCTAAACCAATTACGAAACTTAGTGTCGCTTCAAGATAAGACACTTTAACTCCTCGCACCTTCACTTTCTCCTTCTTACTATTGGTTTCTTTCATATTAGCATATAAATCCTACAAAAGTTGGACATTGTAGGGTTGTAGCTGTTTGCAAAATTTTGTCCACTTTATTGCTTTGAGAAGACACCCTATGTCTCATGGCAAGCCCAAATGATCATCTTCTAAATCAAACATGAAACCCCTCTCCAAATGCACACTCATACCAGAAAAATAATAAGTGAACACCATTGATGAAGATTTCTATATTGGAGTCTTCATAATCAGAGAAGATGACTACCGACGTGGCATTTTTATGAGCACAAGCTTTGTATCTTCCTCCAACATATGATGGTTCAATTGTGAAATTAGGGTTAGGAAAAAGAAAGTCTTTGGAAGAGAGATATTAAATTTTTTTATTGTAATGAATGATGAGGGATTTGTTGATTATGTGTGCTTTAAAGTAGAGAGTGAGGAAATGAAAGGGTAAAATTTGAAAACTGCCAAGAGAGAGGGAGAGACAACCAATTAGGGTTTATGTAATGGATGGTTACTTGTGGTAGTGGTCATAATCATGAGGAGTGGAAGATAAGCCATTAATTGACATGTCCATATGCTGACGTCATGCACAAGGCTTGAAACAGTGTATGCATGCATGTTAGTTTCTCTCTCCTATTTTCCCTTTTTCTCTTTATTTGAAAATTTTCCCTTTTCAGTGTGCTGCCAATTTTTCCCTCTCTCTCTCTCTCTATATATATATATATATATATATATATATATATATATGTTGTGTAATGACAAATGCTTCCTTCTACTTGTAGGATTCCCATATTACAGGCATGACATCAATTGATAGTTACACTACTAAACTTTCTCAATTCATCAACATTATCTGAAAACACATTAAACTAAAAAGAAATAAAAGTTAATATGGGTTGCCTCCCAGTAACGCTATTTTATAGTCTTGTAGCCTGACTTAAATAGAATCAAAATGAATCATTCAAATCCAAGGTAGCCCATCTGTTACGAAAGGGTTCACCAAAGTAGAAATTTACTCTTTTACCATTCACTTTAAATTCTTCACTTATTCTTTCATTCAATAAGTCCGCTGCTCCATGAGGGACCAAACCATCTAGACTTGAGTTTTCCTAGAAAAAGCTTAAGTCTAGAATTAAACAAAAGAACATTTTGACCTTCTACTAATTCTCTTCTCTGGCACTTCTTGTCTTGCCACCTATTTGTTTTTTCTTTGTAAAATTCAACATTTTCATAAGAGAACAACCTATGTTCCTCAAGCTCATTGAGTTGGAGCATTCTAGCTTGACCAACAATAGTCAAATTGAAATTCAAATTTTTTATGGTCCAAAATGCTTTGTGCTCTAACTCAATTGGCAAGTGGAATGCCTTTCCATAGACAAGTCTATAGGGAGACATGCCTAAAGGAGTTTTGTAAGCAGTCATGTAAGCCCACACGGCATTATCCTGGTGCTTTGACCAATCTTTCCTTGATGACATAACCACTTTATATAATATCGTTTTTCTTTCTCTATTTGAGACTTCAGCTTACCCACTACTTTATGGATGATAGGCTGTAGAAACTTTATGTTTGACTCCATATTTTTCCATCACATTTTCAAACAATTTATTGCAAAAATGATTTCTTTCATCAGTAATCATTTCCCTAGGCATGCCATGTCTAGAAAAAAATATTTTTCACCAAGAATTTGGTCACAACCTTGGTATCATTAGTGGGAGTTGCTTCTGCCTCTATCCATTTGGAGGCATAATCAACTGCAACTAGTATGTATAGATTTCCAAAAGATTGAATGTCCCCATGAAGTCTCTGCCTCATACATAAAAGAATCATATTTCAAGGATGTTAGTGAGGGGGAATTTCTTGCCTCATGGAGATATTCCCCATTCTTTGGCATCTGTTACAACTCTTAACTAGATCATGAGCATCTTTAAAAAGAGAGGGCCAAAAATATCCTGATTGAAGAACTTTTGTTGTAGTCCTGATCCCTTCAAACTGTCTTCCATAGAGAACATCATGAGAGGCATACAAGATCTGTCGTGCCTCTAGTTTATCAACACAGGTGCAACTGGTCAACACATCACTTGTAGAGAAATGGTTCATCCCAGATGTAACTTTTGGTCATATGGAAAAACCTCTTCCTTTGTTGAGATTTGGTATTAGGTGGGATGTATCTACTGACCAGGTAGTTCATAATGTCAACATACCATGGTGTCACTCCAGAAGTAATCAACAGTAGTTGCCTATCAGGAAAGCTTTCTTGAATTAACTTGTTGTTGTTTCTCTGAACTTCTTCTGGTAATATTGAGAGATGATCAACAACTAAGTTCTCCACTCCTTTCTTGTCTCTTATTTCTAGGTCAATTCTTGTAGTAGTCGCACCCATCTTATCAACCTAGTCTTATCATTCTTCTTGGAAATGGGATACTTAATTTCATCATGATCTGTATAGACAACCACCTTTGTTCCTACCAGGTAAGATCATAACTTATCAAAAGTAAACACAGATGCCAACAGTTCCTTCTCAGTGGTGGTATAGTTGATTTATGTTTCAATCAAAGTCCGACTAACATAGTAAAAGCAAGTTAAAAAAATAAGAGGATTTAATATAAAAGCAGTCATCGACAATGACGCCAAAATTTGACTGGCTGCAAACACATGATTTCTATCAAAAAAGTAAAAAATGATCGTTCCACGTACGACCATTCAGATTACTAAATTCTCTTACTATAATGTGTTACTAAAACGATGACTAATTTTAGTTTGGAATGATTATGATTGGTTTTAAACAGTTTATAAAAAGAGGATTTATGACTATGAATTATATTTTAGACTTACTCATACAAGTTCTTAGTTTAAGTTCGTTACGAGAAATCCTTGCTTTATAGAAACAAATAGAAAAAAATTGATAATTGTCGACACATTATATTTTCCCAAACTAATGAACGACCTATTTTTGTAAGCGTAGCTTATTCATTTAGGACCCTTTAAGTTTAGCTATTTTAATATGGGACCTTTCTCAATTAAGTTTGAGATTCTTTCGTAACCTCAAGGTTAACTATTTAGACTTTCTAATTCAGACATCAATCATACTCTTTTTAATATATGATTAATGTCTATGAACATTTCTACTTTCAAAGAGATATACACATTTAAAGCAAAAAAATGAAAACAAGCATGAATTTTTCGTTGTTAACATTTTAGCAGAAAACCTATATAAGGTATGTCATAAGAACAATTATCATGGTCCTAAATCCTAAATGACTACTCATACATAGTTAAATTAAAAACATGCATAATAATGATTAAAAACATAAACATGATAAATAAATAATAACAAAATAATAAAGCAAATAGCTATTAAAACCTAGATTGTAGTGTACAAAGGACCAAATGTTCCGTAAAGACTTTTACAAACTTGAAGTGCAGCAAAAAATAAAGCTAATGCCGAGAACTCTAAGTAATCTAGTAAAATATGACAAAAGTAAGGTAATGAAATTTGAGCTTACAAGGAAATTTAAAATCCTAGGTACATTAAGAGAGTCATAAATTCATATTTAGAGCCCTTAATCATAAAAAGAAACAAATGAGAATTGAAAAGCCTAAAGAAAACAACTAAAACAAGAAAAGAATCTAATGTCAATGAAGGCACTACGGGCATAGCAACCACTACAGGAAGGCTATAGTACCTTCTTCATTTTTTTTATATGGGGCCCCAAAAATGGAAGGGGGCGAGTCCTTGGGCAACTATGGCCCGTAGCAGCTACTATGACTTGAGCATAATGGGCTCTGGTTTTTGTATGTGCTTTTTTCTTTTAGGTAGTCTTCATGTGATCCTTTTTAGTTTTTCTCATATGCACTATATTTGACCTTGTATCTTCAAAACACTTGAAACAAAGATAAAGGTAGAAAACAAAAGTAAAACGAACAAAACGAAATAAATATACTAAGATTGAACTATGAAAACACACAACAAAAAAACTTAAAAACACTATTGATCAATACCAATTTCCTTTTTATGTAAATTTCCATATTGTAAACATATGTAATAGAATCTGCCAAGAAATGTTTATAATGCATGAACATCGACATAACGACCCATGCTCTATGATATATATATTGGCATGAGCCACCTCATTGAGGATACTAACCAATAATTATAGATCTATGGAGTGTTTCACACTCTCCAAATAGACTTAAAACATCTTGGTGAGTGCATGAGAGATATCAGATCTTGACCTGTGCTGAATCAATAAAGTTGTGCTAAGCTTTAATGAGATGTAAGAAGAGAAGCATGGTCAGTTCACAATTCTTGTAATCACAACAAAACCTAAAAGACCTTGATGTAATCCCAACTCACCGAATGCAGTTGTGAAGAAGCAATTTGTAAATGATTAAACATATCAACCTCGAAATCATTGAACAAAAGGTAAAATGCTATAGAGAATAAACATTCATGAAGGGAAATGAAACATCCATCATATATATTGCATATCATCTTGTCTACTTCAGGGAGAATCACCCTATAATATTTAGAAGGTCCCACCACTGTGAACACATGGTATATACCGCCCCCATGAACAAAAGTAGAAGCAATATCTAGTGTATCTTAATCCATCCACAATAATGAGTTATCTCTTATGGCTTTATGAATTTCAAGTTAGATATCTTCCATTATAAAGGATACAACCAACACATAAAAGTGAATAAATACAAATATCTTCCCAAGACATACTTAAAGGTAAATATGACATCCTTATCAAAGTACACCTACAGGAAAAAGTTCATCAAGATAAAAAAAATAGACAGATTAGGAGCCCTTGGCCCTCATATCTAAAAACCCTAATAAAGAAAGCAAGATTGAAAGAAATATAGATTTGTGTGTTACCTTAAAGAAGCAATTTGGGAGCTCACACGCTGAAAGAGGAGGTGCGAACTGGTCGAAGATGAAGGCTTATGCGAGATAATGGAAATAATGGAAGAAATTGCAAACAAAGAAGAAGAATAAGAGTCTCTCAAATCCACATGGAAATGAAAAAGAGAAGATTAGTAGCCCAAGAACTTCTAATAGTAATTTTGCATCAGTAAACCATATGATATACCACATCGGGAAATGAGAACCGCAATATAAACATTCAATATTTATTCAGGGACTGTTCATAATACCCAAGTATCTTAGGATATAGAGAATATCATGACCATCATACATATGGACACACGTAAGGGCCTCTATGTGAAACCTCGATAATCAAGGGAAAACATTTAATGCATTTGTTCTCAATGCTAAAGACTTCCCATCATGAATCTTCACCTACTTCTATTAAGCAATATCTTAAAGATGCACATTGCAAAGCCCCAATTCTACATAATAAAACAAGGGCTTGAGGAGCAACTGTTCTGGGCCGTTCGCGAGGTCCATAGAAAATTTCAAATATTGAACCTCGAGCAGAAAGGCACGCTAAGCAAGTAAACCTTCATTAAAATAAGAAGCATGCAATTCCTCCATCTGACACATCAATCATCACCATATCCAATATGATGATTTTCCGCGCAACATGCCATATCACACGCAAGCAGTCTCAGTCGCCATTTGAGATATTTTATTCTCACTCACACATTACTCTTAATTTTTCTCACTAATTTGGACGTTTGAGTGGTAAGTTTGCGGGTCAGCCTCCTTTCCACCGCATCAGAAGCACGAATCCACCATATTAAGACACAACTTTGCTACCTCGCCTAAATTTCTAGTTCCTAATCGAACTAAATTATATAAAATCAAATTTGATTAGAATGATCTTTATGGTTTGATTTGTTATTTACATTTTTTTCTTGTATTTTCTCTCATTGTTTATACATTTAAAAAAAAATATATCGAGTTCTATGAGGCCAATTTGGTCAACTCAAATTTGAACCTTGTCTTGAATTTTTACTTCATTATTTTTTACTATTTATTTTTGAAAATTCATTATCCAATTCCATGGGGCTCATTTCCTAGCTTAAAATTCGAACTTGAAACTTTGAGAGGAACACGTTCGCATGTTCTAAACATTCCTCGACAACCCACTCTAATTTTTTTAAAGTTAATTACTTTTAAAATAGAGAATGTCATAGTATTTGCTAGCAATATAAGGATATAATTAAATTTCACATATAAATATTTGTGAAAAATATCATGAGTATAATAGTAAAATTTGATTGATATTTGTGAAAGTATCATAAGAATTATTATAACGAAATAGTATAGTAATAACATTTGATTGATTGGATTTGTAATATTTGTGAAAATATAGTAAAAATTAGGATTAAATATATTTGTGATTCTTCTAAATATCTCAAATTTTATTTTTAATCCTTCAAAATATTTCCTTTAAAGAATTGTTCTCCTAAATTTTTTCATCCACACTTTTAATCCCTAATACTAAAACCGTTGTTAAAACCGTCGCTAAGTCAGTAATAAACCGTCGCTAATTCAGTTCGCTAAGTTGTAAAAATTATCGTTAAATTGCAAGAGAAATTAAAAATGTGAATACAAATTTTTAGAAGAACCATTTAAAAAAAATATTTTAAAATAACTAAAAACGAAATTTAAAATATTTAAGAGGATCACAAACATATATTTAACCCTAAATATTCTTATAACGAGATAGTATAATAGTAAAATTTTATTTATTATATTTGTTAAACTTTTTGCATATCATTTAATTTCATAATATAAAATTCCTTGCATAAAACTATGAAGGGAGAGTTAAGATTGAAAATACTTACTATGGAGTAAGCATATCCAAACCTATGTGTGTTAGGATGTATGGGTGTGATTATTAACGAGCTTAAGAAAAAAAACAAAAAGTGCAAATTTGATTCGTGGCTTGTGAGCAAACTTGAAACCCAACACTTGAAACCCAACTTGGAACCAAATGAAGAGTAGCCATAACATTGCTCTCTTTGTCCACTAGTATATAGAAAAATCCATCATCTTACCATATAGAAAAATATTACTAATTTAAAAGAAAAAATATAGAATTTTAGAATGTCACATATATCAAGATTTTGGCCCAACCATCATTTTACAATAGAAAAAAAAAATGAGTGAGTGAGAGTGAGATATCATGATGATTGAAGTTACTACAAACACAAAACCAAAGCATGAATTACAGCCATTCATTGAATGATATTGCTATCCAAAATCTAATCCTTACTTGTTTGGGCTCATGAGTCACAACCACACATCCACGTTGCCACATCTTATTTCCTTACTATACTTCATACTACATAATAATACTAACATTTAACTAAGACTTTGCTTCTCTGCAAAACTTCAATACTACAAACTTCACCTTCAAAATACTCAGTGTTCCTTGTTGGCTCAATCATGGCTTCGGCTACTTTCTCTGTAGCCAAACCAGCTATTAAGGTCCAGTATAACTCTAGCTTTACTATAAATAAGGTTCATGCAGAAGCCATATTTATATTTACACTAGTTTTTCTTTTTCTTTGCTTTGTTTTAGGCAAATGGGAAAGGCTTCTCTGAATTCTCTGGTCTCCGCAACTCTTCAAGACATCTTCCCTTTTCTAGAAAATCTTCAGATGATTTTCATTCTCTTGTTACCTTCCAGACCAATGCAGTAAGTTCCTTATCTCCATTGAATGACTAATACTTTTGTTATTGTAAAAATGAAGAACTTGATCATAGTATGTGTAAGAAAAAACCCTAGGGTCCCGAGAGAGTGATCCTGAGAGTGTGATTCTCTCAAGATCTCAAATTTGAATTCTGCTAGGTGCTAACAATGATCCCCGCTAGTGGACGGTGGGATTCGAAAAAATTAAGTGACATGTTTTACAATTTTGCATCTATCTATCTATCAATTTATATATGTATATTTGAAGGTTGGAAGTAGTGGAGGACACAAGAAAAGTCTTGTAGTGGAAGCAAAACAACTGAAGGTAGCCATAAATGGATTTGGAAGAATTGGAAGGAACTTCTTGAGATGTTGGCATGGTCGCAAGGACTCGCCTCTTGATGTCATTGCCATCAATGACACCGGAGGTGTAAAGCAAGCTTCTCACCTTCTCAAGTATGATTCCACACTTGGAATCTTTGATGCTGATGTTAAGCCTGTTGGTACTGATGGCATCTCAGTTGATGGAAAGGTTATCAAAGTTGTCTCGGACCGCAACCCTGCCAACCTTCCTTGGAAGTAAGCTAGTCTCTCATTCACTGATTTATGAACATGTTATAAGTTATTTCAATAAGCTTTGTCTCATAAATGATCATGTTAGTAGATAAGTTTAAATATATCAATCTAAATAGACCCTTAAGTAGATAAGAACTTCTCCAATGCTCATGGAGAAAATTGTCTAAAGAATATACATTAGTGATTGATCAATAAGGACATTTAAATCATACATCATCATTGTGTATCGATTGTTGGTTACCGATTTATTAAGCAGCGACACACAGGCTATAAAGATTGCTATTGATATTTTGCAGGGAGTTGGGGATAGACTTGGTGATTGAAGGAACTGGAGTGTTTGTGGACAGAGAAGGTGCAGGGAGGCACATTACAGCAGGGGCTAAGAAGGTTCTCATCACTGCCCCCGGAAAAGGAGACATCCCTACTTATGTGGTTGGTGTCAATGCTGATGCTTACACCCACGCCGACGACATTATCAGCAATGCTTCTTGCACCACTAACTGCCTTGCTCCCTTTGTCAAGGTCCTTGATCAGAAATTCGGTAATGTACCTTATCACCACATTTTCTAACAAGGATATGTACTTTTTTGTTTGTAACATATGAAGATATATTGGGCAATAGGTATTATCAAGGGTACCATGACTACCACTCACTCCTACACCGGTGACCAACGGCTTCTTGACGCGAGCCACCGTGACCTAAGGCGTGCGAGAGCAGCAGCCCTCAACATAGTCCCAACATCAACAGGAGCAGCTAAAGCAGTGGCCCTTGTCCTCCCAACACTCAAAGGCAAGCTCAACGGTATTGCGCTTCGTGTGCCAACACCAAACGTTTCGGTGGTGGACCTCGTCGTTCAAGTCTCAAAGAAGACATTTGCTGAAGAAGTGAATGAGGCTTTTAGAGAGAGTGCAGCCAAGGAGCTGACTGGTATTCTCTCGGTCTGTGACGAGCCACTCGTGTCTGTAGATTTTAGGTGCACCGATGTGTCGTCTACCGTTGATTCGTCATTGACAATGGTCATGGGCGATGACTTGGTTAAGGTGATTGCTTGGTATGATAATGAGTGGGGTTACTCACAAAGGGTTGTTGATTTGGCTGACATTGTTGCCAATAACTGGAAGTAAGAGCCAAATAAGGTTTGTTAATTATATCTATATCTATATATATATGTACGTACCATGTGCCATTGTAATTTTGTACACTTCTTGCTTATTTTTTTCTTTCTAAACTTGTATTGAGAAACAGAACCATCAATTTTCTCTAGCTCCTCATTGTGCAATAAATTGTTTTACCTTGCTGAAATATACATGTTGATACTAAGCTTCCAAATCTATATATGCACCATTGCACATTGATATAACCATTGCATATTGTTATAATCTTATTGGGGTTTGTAAATTATATGAGAAAATAATAAATTTCACTCTAAACAAAATAATGGAAAAAATAACATAAATACCACGAGTATCCTAAGTGTATCCGATTCGGGGTGCGTACTAGATATTGATATGCCATCAGTTTAGAAGTACCCGTGCTTCATAGACTTTCACGAGATACCCACATAAAGTTGTTTTGCCATTTTATTCACATGGTGTTGAATAGGGGGCAGGATGGATCAAGGTTGATACCCTTCTTAAAAAGGTTGCTTCTCAAAGAAAGGATGTTACTAGTTAGCTTCTAGATGAAGTTTTCGGCTCTTTTTGGAATATGTACTTGCCAACTTTTTTTCCTTCCAAATTCCACTATTTCTGCAACTACAATTCTTAGGCATCTGCTTTGATTTTTCTTTCCAAGTAGATGGTGGGGGAGATCTTAGGGAATACTCCCCTCACTCTTGACAATCCCAAATGAGATCATCACTATGAGTTTTACTTAAATCTTATTGGTGACTGTTTTTAACTAAGGGTTTGTTTGCTAGGGGGATTTTTAGAGGGTGGAAGGGAGTGGAGGGGATGAGAAAAATATTTTAAATAAAAAGTTTTTTCATTCCATATTCATCAAAAATCTTAAAATAATGTGCGTGAGTTATTGTTGTTCTCAATACTCTCCCAAATGTGAGTCTATCAATAATACACTTGTGTCCTCCCTTTATTCAATCAGACTCTGATATCAATTTGTTGAGTCATAAGGATAAGCATCAACATTAGGTTAAGAGCAACATGCAACTAAGATAAACATTACATATCCATATAAAAAAAACTGAAGGTGATAGGTGTATGAGTTCTCCCAGTTATAAATGTTCAAGTCTCCACATTTATAAGTAATGTGAGACTCCAACTCACATTTGACTTATTATTCTTAAAAAATTTGGGGGGTCAACGTCAAGATGAGGGAGATTTTTACTTTGGAGATTTTCTTTATAAGTAACACACTTTTGTGAGAGACATGTCACGTATTCATTCAAAATCTTAAGATGATATATGTGCGGATTCTCCTACTTATAAATGGTAAGTTTCCACATTTTTAATCAATATGAAACTTCCTCGTTTTGGAGATATGTTAAATTACAATTCAATATATTAACAAAATTAACCTCAATTTTTTTTATAAAAATTATAATTTATCCCTAAAATATTAAAAGTTAAGTTTTCTATCAATTTTTATATGTTAATTTTTTTTTGTGGTTAAAAGTTTGTTTATCGCTCAAATTGATTTCATATGCTACGATCACGGTTTTTTCTGTTTATTTTTCAAATCAATATCATTTTTACTTTTATCTTTTCACATAAATTTTATTATTTTCATTATAATGATTATACTTTTTTATGTGTTTTATTTTGTTTTTCTGTTATTGTTTTTTGATTATTGTTTTATTATTATTTTTGTAAATATATTAATATTTTTCTTTAACATAATTTTCTTTAAATTTTATTGAATTCAATTATATTTTAAAATTGTATATTATTATCGTTACGTTTTTACAAAATATCTTATGATGTTCTATGATTGAATTTTGTTAATGAATTTATGTTCGAATTATGAGTGGTAATTATCATTATATTTCGTTAATGAATTTGTGTTTGAATTATGAACGATAAATATCATGATTCTTATAATAAAATTACAAGCATAAAAACGTAAATTAATTTTAAAATACCTCATCTCTCTTTATGAACTAAACATGTTTGTAACTAAAATTCCACCTTTCCCCTTTCATATTTTGAACCAAACATATATGTAAATCAAATCATTCCCCTCCCTTCTATTGAAAATATAATTCTTTGTGTCAAAATAGCATTTCGACAGAGTCTATTGTTGTTGAAATGCTCTGCATGCAAAAATTGTATAATTGTCGAAAAGAAGAATTTATTGACAGAAAGTTAAACTTAGCATTTATTTTGTGTTTTAGCTGAGTTAGTTAGTTTGTTAGAGATTACTTAGTGTGAAAGCAATCTCAGCATATAAATAAGGAAGTACCCTATCATTGTAATAACACAGTTGCATAGAGAAAATATTGAATAAAACTTTAGTTTGAAGGCAAAGAGAAACTCTTCAGAAATATTCTCTTGCTTTCCCTTTTCTCTCAAACCCTAGCCCCTCTTACTTCCCAATTCATCTTTTCTTTTCTTCTCAAATTTCTATGCATCGAAATCATCTCGCAACCAAGAAGTGATTGATGCACTCAAGTGAAGAGTAAAGCACAAGAGGCGGAATCAATCGAAAGAATTGATTCTTGTTCATCAAGATTGATTCAGAATTCTCTAAATTTTGGTGAAATTCCAACACCAGGAATTTGTCAAAAATTCCAATATCTGGTATCTAGAGTAATGCTGTATGATTCTTGGGAAGCATAGCACGACGAATCATCCGAACGTGTATTTTCCAACAAGTCTTTCAATTCTGAATAGTAAGAATTATGATAATTTGTGTAAGCAGATGAAGATTGTATTTTGTTATCAAGACATGTGGGATCTTGTGAAGGAAGGGGTAACGACACTTGTAGAAAACACGACGAATGAAGGAAAGGCTGTACACAAAGAATTGAAGAAGAAAGATTATAAAACTCTTTTTATAATTCATCAATGTGTTGATCCAGAAAACTTCAAAAAGTTGAGTGATGTTGAATCAGCGAAAGAAGCATGGGAAATTTTGCAGAAATCGTTTGGAGGCGCTGAGAAGGTGATAGAGGTGAGGTTACAAACTCACAAAAGAATGTATGAATTTCTTCAGATGGAAGAAGTTGAAAGCATAACTGATTTTTTCAAATCAAGGTATGTGGAGAATTGTGGAGATCAAGATCAGTTGTCGCAAAAATCTTGAGGTCATTGTGTAGCACCTCAAATTTGCACCTCCCATTTGTATACACATTTCGTTTGTAGGTCATTAACATTGCATTGTCATTGCATAGTCCATTGCATCTCATCAGTCAAGACTGGTCAGGAGATTCAACTGTGCAAGGCAACAAGAGCATTTTCCATGAAATCAAAGCCCTAGGGTGGTTCCAATGAGCTTACATTACCCAAGGATCATTTTGAAGTAGCTTGGCCAAGTGTTGAAGGCTCAGAATTCATCAGTGCATGTGCAAGTCATCTGAGGCCTATAAAAGTCAACAGAAGTCAACAGAAGTCAATTGCAAAGTCAACTGTGGATTTGGAGGTGGGAAGTGATTAGAGATGCTTCATTCATGTTCAGACAAGTCTCATTTGACATTTCAAACACTCACATTGAAGAATTTGAAGTCAGGACATGACTTTCCCAAAATAGCAAGTGACCTGTAATTTGAAATTTCCAAAAATGGAAAGGTTTTGGACCAACTTCAACTCAAGATTACATCATCAAGAAAGCTTCAAATGAAATTTTGTCCAACATGAAAGTTGAAGATCTTTCTCTCCCATTTCCAAAAAGTCCAAGATCATGGATTTATGATGTGTGGTTGAGGAGATATCATCCAGTCATGACAAAGTGTGTTTGAAAATTCAAATGGGCATAACTTTTGAACCAAGGCTCCAATTTGGGTGGTTATTTTTGCATTTTGTTCATCATAACATGTACTTTCCAAACATCTCATTACATGGCATAAATTTCCTTTGCATGATCATGTGCTCACTCATGAAGTTTTTGGAAGAAAAATTTCATAAAATCAATTTGATGGATCATATGCATAAAATTCCAATTCAAATGTGTGCATGGAGTAATTTTAAGTGATTTTGGGCCTTATGTTGGTACTATTCACGCATGCATGAAGTGCATGAGGTGAAAATACCATTTTGCACATACACCTCATAAGTTGTTAATCTTGATTAGCTTTGGTTAAAACAGATTTTCAGCATCATTAGTAAGTGGTATATAAGGTTAATCTTAACTGCATTCATGATGAACATCCATTTCAGATCTGAATCTTGAATTTGATCAAAAATTTTCTCTCAAAATATTTTCCAAATTCTTCATATAAACACTCAGTTTCTTGCATTATTCTGGATCCTGGAAAAGATTAGAGTGAGATTGCACGTAAATCTTGGAGCATTCATGCCATATTTAACCACACATGAAGCTTGAAGCATCCATGGAATTTTCAAATTGAGCTGGAACCACACGTGCTGGAGCTTCAATCTTTTCACCAATCATCTCACCAAGCATTGCAAAGGATTTTTGGACCATCACAAGCCTTGAAACAAGCCAAACCCGAATCTGCTCGTCAAGAGGTAGGATTTTTTATTCTCATAATTCTCAAATCCATGTGTATGTTTGTGTAGATCTCGTGTTGTTGAGAATTCTGGTGGAAAAATCACTTAAAATGATGCAATATCCATGAAGTTATGCATGATTGAAGTTTGAAGTGCAAGAATGTTCTTCTTCGATTTGATCATGTTATTAGGAATTAGGAATAAATGTTTCTTGATCTATGATCCACGTGAAAAATGCTTTTGAATGCTATGCTTGTTTTTAATTTCTGGAGTTTTTTTGGATTTATGGAATTTGAAGATGAATCTTCATCTTCTTCGTGATGAAGATGATGAATCTTCATAGTTTGCTACGAATGTTCTTCAGCCAGCCACGGTTTAGCTACGAAATCCTGTGTTTGCTACGAATTCTAGGCGCTTAGGGTTTTAAGACCAAAACGGTGTCGTTTTGGTGAGCGCGCCCATATTTGAAACTGGCTGAGGTTCGAGTCCCACCGAGCGCATATTTTCAAATTGTTTAGCCTTTTCACATGTTCCCTCCATTATTCATGCTTTGTACATTTTTGAAATCCAATTTTTCTCCCAACTTCAAAAAATCATATAAAATGGAAAAATGCTCCAATTGATCCCCACATATTTTGCAAAATGCTCCTTATTCTATCTAGTTTTTTATGAGCATGAATTTACAAGTTGTGCCTGGCTGGAAAAATATTTTGTTCTAGGATGATTGGATACATATGCATGTGTGACCTTGCCTTGCTTATCTTATTGTAAAATGCTCAAAAATGATCTAATGGCTTTGAAATTTTGTGTGTAGCTTCTTGACACATTGATGAACATTTTGGCTTTGGTTTGACATTTTTCTCATGATCCATTTCTGTTTTATGCTTGTGCTAACTTGGTGTGACAATTTGTGTCACACATTTGGTTGTCTGATTTGTACAATGTGATTGCCATGCCAAATGATCTCCAATGCTTCTGATTTTTTGTATGTTGATCATGTTAGATGTCTTGAATGTGCATGATTTTTTCCAGAATTATTTGAATCATTTCTGTTTTGATTGAGATTTTTCATTCATGTTGATCATTTGGATGCTTTGAATTGGTCATTGACTTCACATGCTTGGTACATGAACTTGCCTATTGATTATGATTTGGGTCTTTTTAGGACTTATTATTGAGTGATTAAACATGCTTTGTGTTGAGTTTGAGGTTCTGTTTTGGATTTTTGATCCTCTTTTGACCCTAGGCTTTGACCTAGTGGTTTGGACTTACCATTTGGGTTGTGAATTTCAGGTTCAAGTGTACATTTCCATGATTGGAGCGGCTCCTTCATTTAAGCTTGGTCAATTGTTGTCATGTTCTAACCTTTGTGTGTTTTGTAGGCTTTGAGAACAATTCACTTGTGCTTGTGGCTTGCTCATTGTTGTCTGATGATGCTTTGTCTGTCTGCTTGTTATTAACTGTTGATTGTTTGTCTGTACAGTTGAACTGATTGGTTTAGACGTTTCCACAGGTACCTAAGTTGCTTTGAGTTCATTTGAACTTGCTTGGCATTGCTTGTGGTTTGCATACCACTGAGGTATAATCTCTTGACTTCATGTAGTCTGGAAGACCTACTGTTATTGGTAGGCACCTGTCTGAAGCCCTCCTTAAGAGGCAATGCTTGTGTTTGTTTAATTTTGTGCCAAGCAGGTAAAGACCTCTTAAGAGGCAATTGGCAGATAAAAGTGATAACATGAAATAATATCACGTTCTAGGACTCGATTTAATTAAATTATATTATTATTTACTTCAGTTTATTTCATTTTACGCGATATTACTCGGTATTTTCTTTCTATTTGTCTCAGGTAGCTTATTTGAAAAGGAAGTGAAAAAGGAAGAAAAGGATGTGAAAAAGGAATGAAAAGAAGCAAATATCAAAAGCCAAAGCCCAACCCAAAAAGCACAGGCGCTACGCCTGTGACGAGCGTCACACAGGCTGTGACGAGCGTCACGCTCTGCCCACTTGTGTTACGAGCGTAACACATGGTGTGACGGACGTCACACCATTCTCCTATATTTTTGGCTCCAGAAGCGCAACAAAGACGTTGAGGCCTATTGTTACGCTTGACCGTTTGCAACGTGAAGGCTATGTACACGGAAAACCTTTGGAAGCAGTTACAGAAGTGACTAATATAAATAGTAGCTTTTGGCAAAAACCCTACGTCGCTCTTTTTCTGCTTTTTCCTCGGCCGTTTCTCTTTTCCGCGCTTTTTCTCTTCCAGCAGTGCAAGCATATTTTACAGCATTATTTTTACAGTCTTTATTTTTTTTCCTTTGCAATTTCTATTTTCCTTTCCAGCAATTAATTAATTTTTTGCACAATAGTTTCTACACCGGAAACTATTGTGTACCTTTCACTAGATCTAACCTTACGTTAGACCCTAGATTTTTATTCCTTCACTTTTATTTTTCTGTCTGATTGAAGAATTCAAGAACAAATCCAACCGGTCTGTGGTGGATGTTCAAGACTGCTATTAATTACTCAGGTTCTTTAATTATTGTTTGAATTTATATATGCCCTGCTTTATTGTTGATTTATATTATTTGCCTGAGATGAATCTGTTTATGCATGATAATTATTTAGATCTGTTTAGCATGTCTGGCTAATTTATTTAGGTATCGGTATGTAGAGTAAGCGGAATAAAGGAATCACAACTAAGTTGGTTTAATTAAGTTTAAAATAAAATCACTCTTTTTACGGTCTCAACTTACAGGTTTAATAACAAGGTTTTTGTACGAAAGTAAAAGACATAAAGAAGTTAAAATCAATAGAACGAGAGTTTGAGTTTTTAACTGGACAGTGTAAATTGGACATTAATTCTAGATCAGGGCGAAAGCAATTTTTAGAGTAAATTAAATTCTAATCTTTTTCAAAAAAGTATTTTTAAAGGTTGAATGTGAGGACGAGAGTTAAGCATTTGAATTTGATTGTATAACCTAAGTCAACAGAGCGAGAGTTTGAGACAAGGGTGTTTAAACGATTAGTGTTTTCTTAAAAATAGTTTCTACGGAGTCTATTGTTTTCAAAAAGTGGTTTTTGACTTAACTAATAAGTGACAGCTACGTTAATATAAAATCATAGTTTATTCAACAGAGCGAGAGTTTGAGATAAGACTTTTAATCAATAGTGTCAACTGAAAAGATTTATTTTAAAACCAAGAAACCAACGAAGAATTGATTCCCTAATTACGACGAACTACATACCGATATCCGTTTAGTTGATATTTAATTTAGATCCTATTTTTAGTTTTAACTTTTCCCCAAACAATCAAAGTATTACCCGCCTTAGCTTTACGAAGTAACCTTAGAAAATGGTATATCGATTCATAAGTCCCTGTGGGATCGATATCTTTTAAAACTACGCGATAGAACTGTGCACTTGCAGTTTGTACCCTAAATTCGACTCATAAAGTCGCGATCAAGTTTTTGGCGCCGTTGCCGGGGACTTTTATTAAGTCGATATCGTAACTCTTCTGTTACGTTGTAGAGACTAAGGTTTTTCTTTTTCTTTTCTTTCTTTCGTTGATTTGTATGCCACACACTCGCTCACAAGGCGAGCCGTACTACTTACGAATCAACGATATCGAACTATATCTCCGAGTCTTACGACGAATTCGGGAATATCATGCTGCAAACAATCTCCCTCCTAGCGAAATTCCTGATTTCAAAAATCTTTTCCCTTCAGTACCCGAGATGGCAGAACCAGCTCGTGCTCTTCGAGATTACGCCGCTCCATCGCAAGATGAGCCGAATTCGAGTATTGCTCCACCCGCAATCGAAGCAAACAACTTCGAACTTAAACCTTCACTGTTGCAGGCAGTGCAACAGAACCAATTCTCTGGAAATCCTACCGAGGATCCAAACCTTCATTTATCCGTATTTGTTCAATACGCTGATACTGTTAAAGCTAATGGTGTCACTTCAGAGGCAATTTGACTTCGTCTTTTTCCTTTCTCGTTAAGAGATAGCGCTAGAAGATGGCTCTAGTCTCTTCCTTCCAACTCAGTCACCACATGGAACGAGTTGAAGAAAGTCTTTCTTGCCCGATATTTTCCGCCAAGCAAAACAGCTATGTTGAGAGCCCAGATAAATGGATTTAAACAGAAAGATAACGAGTCTCTTTTCGAAGCATGGGAAAGATACAAAGACATGATGAGACTTTGTCCACACCATGGTTTAGAGGACTGGTTAGTAATTCATACCTTCTATAATGGTCTCTTGTACAACACGAGGTTAACAATAGACGCCGCCGCAGGTGGTGCACTAATGAACAAACCTTATGCTGATGCTTACCAACTTATCGAAAGCATGGCCCAAAACCACTATCAGTGGGGAAGCGAACGAACAATGGTGGAAAAACCTCAAACGAAAACTGGCATGTACGAGATAAGTAACCTTGATCATGTTAATGCAAAAGTGGATGCTCTGGTCCAGAAAATTGAAAGTTTAAATGTATCACCTCCAGCCACCGTGGTTGCCATAACTCAGAATTGCGAAGTCTGTGGAATCCAAGGTCACACTCCCGCAGATTGTCAACTCCTAACAAGAATCCAAGCGGAGCAAGTAAACTATGCTCAAGGAAGCCCCTACTCGCATACCTATAACTCAAATTGGAAGAATCATCCAAATTTTTCATATAAGAGTAATAATGCTTTATACGCACCTGGACAACCTCCAAATCAAGCCCCAGCTATACCTCCGGGATATCAAAAGCTGATCCCATCTACACCTAACAATAACGCCCCTAGGAAATCCAACTTGGAAATTATGATGGAAAACTTTATAGCTTCTCAACAGCAAACCAATAAGGATTTCTTAAACCAGAATGTACACACTGGCGAACAAATTAAACAACTAGCAAGTAAAGTAGATGCCCTGGCTACCCATAACAAAATGCTGGAAACGCAAATATCACAAGTAGCTCAATAACAAGCACCTACTGCTGCCCCAACTGGTACATTTCCTGGACAGCCCCAACCTAACCTGAGAAGCCACGCTCATGCAATTATACTGAGAAGTGGAACGGAAGTGGAAGGACCGTCTGATCCAAGGGCAGAAAACCAAAACTCTGAAAAGTCAACTGAGGAAAGTAAACCTGAGGAAAAGGAAGAGAGTAATAAGGAAACCATAGAAAAGAAGGAACCTTATGTACCTCCACCACCCTATAAACCACCTATCCCTTACCCTTAAAGGCTTATTAAAACCAAAGATGCGGGCCAATTTAAAAAATTTGTTGACCTACTAAAACAATTAAACATCACAATTCCGTTTACAGAAGCTATTACGCAGATGCCCTCATATGCTAAGTTCCTTAAAGAAATTCTTTCTAATAAAAGGAAACTTGAAGATAGCGAAACTGTCACACTCACCGCTGAATGTAGCGCTATAATCCAGAATATGCCTCCTAAACTTAAAGACCCAGGTAGTTTCTCTATACCCTGTCACATAGGAAAATTTGTCATTGACAAAGCCTTATGCGATTTAGGAGCCGGTATTAGTGTTATGCCTTTATCCATATGTAAGAAACTGGAAATGGGAGAATTAAGACCGACTAAAATGTCTGTGCAACTAGCAGATCGTTCCGTCAGATATCCTGTAGGAATTCTTGAAAACGTTCCCGTGCGCATAGGTCAATTCTACATTCCAACCGATTTTATAATTATGGACATTAGAGAAGATGAAGTTACACCCATCATACTAGGAAGACCGTTCTTAGCAACCGCCGGTGCGATCATAGACGTAAAACGAGGACGACTCACCTTCGAAGTAGGAGAAGAGAAAATTGAGTTCATTCTTTCCCAATTTTTGAAAGCACCTGCAATAGAAGATACATGTTACTTCATGGATATCATCGATGAATGCATAAAAGAAACAGAGTTAGAAAAAGACAAATCATCTGACTATCTTGTAGAAGACAAACTTAACCAATGTCTAGCAATAACACCGGACCCTACGCAATGCCTTAAGAAACCAACCCTAGACCTAAAAACACTTCCCAAAAATCTAAGATATGAATTCCTAGACTTAGAACTTGAACGACCAGTGATAGTTAATGCAGACCTAGGAAAACTCGAAACAGAAAAACTCCTATATATCTTAAGAAAATATCCAACTGCACTAGGATACAACATCACCGATCTTAAAGGAATAAGTCCTTCTATCTGCATGCACCGCATCATGCTAGAAGAAGACTGTAAAACTTCTAGGGAACACCAGAGGAGACTAAACCCGATCCTGAGTGAGGTAGTGAAGAAGGAAATAACCAAGTTATCAGAGGCAGGTATCATATATCCTATATCTGATAGCAAATGGGTTAGTCCTGTACACGTAGTACCAAAGAAAGGAGGTGTAACAGTTATTGAAAATGAAAAAGGAGAAACTATAACCAAACGAATCGAATCGGGATGGAGAATGTGCATTGACTATAGGAAACTAAACAAAGCAACCCGAAAAGATCATTTCCCTTTACCATTCATTGACCAGATGTTAGAACGATTAGCAAAACATTCTCATTTCTGCTATCTAAACGGTTATTCAGGCTTCTTTCAAATACCAATTCATCCTGATGACCAAGAAAAGACAACATTCACATGTCCTTTTGGTACCTTCGCTTATAGACGAATGTCATTTGGCTTGTGTAATTCTCCTGCAACCTTCCAAAGGTGCATGATGGCAATATTCGCCGATTTCCTCGAAAACATCATGGAAGTATTTATGGATGACTTTTCCGTATGCGGACAAAGCTTTGAAGAATGCCTTGAAAACCTAGAAAGAGTTCTAGAGCGATGTGTAAAAGTAAACCTAGTACTTAATTGGGAAAAATGCCACTTTATGGTACAAGAAGGAATTGTTTTAGGACACATCATCTCGAACAGAGGAATTGAAGTAGACAAAGCCAAAATAGAGGTGATCGAAAACCTTCAACCCCCGAAAACTGTGAGAGAAGTACGAAGCTTCTTAGGACATGCCGGTTTTTACCGACGATTCATTAAAGACTTCTCTAAAATAACTAAACCTTTAACCGGGCTATTGATGAAGGATGCTGAATTCATATTCGACAATAACTGTTTAGAAGCATTCCAAACGCTTAAACAAGCACTGATCTCCGCGCCCATAATGCAGACACCAGATTGGAATGAACCATTCGAAATAATGTGTGATGCCAGTGATTACGCCGTGGGCGCTGTTTTAGGACAACGAAAGGATAAAAAGCTTCACGTCATATATTACGCAAGTAGAACTCTGGATGAAGCACAAATGAATTACGCCACAACCGAGAAAGAACTTCTAGCAGTAGTATTTGCGCTAGATAAATTTCGTTCTTACTTGGTCGGAGCCAAAATAATCGTCTACACTGACCACGCTGCTATCAAATACCTCTTAACAAAAAAGGATGCTAAACCTAGACTCCTAAGGTGGATCCTGTTGCTACAAGAGTTCGATTTGGAAATCAAAGACAAGAAAGGAACTGAAAACGTAGTAGCAGATCACCTCTCTAGACTCGAGAACCTTGAACCGGAAAGAACATCAATTAACGATGATTTCTCGTACGATAAACTTATAGCTGCTTTGGAAGAAAATAACGCTGATAAACAGGTAGAAACCACCTTAGCTATATCTGTTACACCGTGGTACGCTGATCTCGTCAATTATTTAGTTGCCGGAATAGTTCCACCTACTTTATCCTACCAGCAGAAGAAACGATTCTTCTATGACATAAAACACTATTACTGGGATGACCCATTACTTTTCAAAAGAGGCCCCGATGGTATTTTCCGTCGGTGTATACCCGAAGAAGAGGTAGAAAATATAATCCAACACTGTCACTCCGCCCCTTATGGTGGACATGCAAGTACATCCAAGACCTGCTCCAAAATCCTACAAGCCGGTTTTTATTGGCCAAATATATGGAAGGATGTACATGCAGCTATTAAGAAATGTGACAGATGTCAACGCACAGGAAACATATCTAGACGTGACGAGATGCCACAAAAGGGCGTTTTGGAAGTAGAGATTTTCGACGTGTGGGGAATAGACTTCATGGGACCTTTTCCATCCTCTTTCGGTAACAAATACATACTCGTGGCAGTTGACTACGTATCGAAATGGATTGAAGCTATAGCTTCTCCAACAAACGACACACGAGTAGTAACTAGACTCTTTAAGAATATAATATTTCCAAGGTTTGGTGTCCCAAGAATAGTAGTCAGTGATGGTGGATCGCATTTCATATCCAAGGTACTCGAAAAACTACTGTTTAAGTATGGCGTAAGACATAGAGTAGCGACACCTTACCACCCTCAAACCAGTGGGCAAGTGGAAGTGTCTAACAGAGAGATTAAATAAATATTAGAAAAAACAGTCGCCACCTCAAGGAAAGACTGGTCGTTGAAATTACCAGAAGCTTTATGGGCTTATCGAACTGCTTATAAAACTCCCATAGGTACAACTCCATTTAAGCTCATTTATGGAAAATCCTGCCACCTCCCGGTAGAATTAGAACATAAAGCCTATTGGGCTATTAAAAATCTAAATTTAAACTATAAAGCCGCCGGTGAAAAGAGAGTCCTTGATATAAGCGAATTAGAGGAACTCAGAAGAGACGCTTACGAAAATGCCAGAATCTACAAAGAGCGAACAAAACAATTGCATGACAAGCGCATATCAAGGAAAATCTTCAGACAAGGCGATACAGTCCTTTTATTTAACTCTAGGCTAAAGTTATTCCCGGGAAAACTACGATCTAGATGGTCAGGTCCTTTTCAAATCACCAATGTCTTTCCCAGTGGAGCGGTAGAAATTAAAGGCAAATCTATGGAACCATTTACCGTAAACGGGCAACGTCTAAAACATTATCACTATGCAGAAAACAATGAAGATTCGCAAGTCTTGCACTTAGACGAAATGCCTCCAGAATTTATAGATTATATTTGATAGTTTTAATGTCGAGCTTGCGACATTAAACAAAGCGCTTAGTGGGAGACAACCCACCAATATTTATATTTTCATTTCTTCCTTAATTATTCTTTTAAATTTTATTTAGTATTCTTTCTTAGTTTATCTTAATTTATATAAAAAAAAAAAAATCTCTTCTTCTTTCGGCATTTGGCCAAATCCTGACTAAAACTCTTGTTTTCTTTTTCTCTAGCTAACACTAACCTGATGGGACAAATTGATCGTATGGGTATCAAATTCAGAGGGAAAGCTCAGAAACAAAAGTTTGAGGAACTAGCCACGAGAGAGATGCTACCTAGCCTATATGCTGATGACTGGGCAATGACTGCCCTTGGACTAAGACAAAGTGTCCTGTATTTGTTGAGTCAGATTGGGTGGGAATCCTCTCCTATCCGTAGACATTTCGTCACTTACCGAAGACTAACACTAGAATTCCTTAGTTCCCTGATCTATCTACCCAGCCATGGAAAAGGAATAAGCAGAGGTTTCATCCAGTTCAGAATGTTTAACATGGAATACCAATTTAATATTCAAGACTTTACCAACCTTTTAGGTTTCCCTACCTCCTTTGACACATTCACAGTGAGCCAAGAAGAACTTTTTGAATATAGAGAACTTGAACACTTTTGGGGAAGCTTGACTGGAAATGACGATCCCGAGGAACATGAGTTTCTCTCTGGAAACATACATAACCCGGCCTTTCGCTATTTCCATAAGATCCTGACCCACACCTTATTTGGGAAGAAGTCAAACAGTACAACAGTTTCACGTGATGAACTCTTCATCATATTTTGTGCTTCCCAGAACCGTCCAGTAAACGGTGCCACTTTTATGTTGGCAAATTTAGACCACCTTATCCAAGACGAACGAGCACCAATTCGAATAGGCGGTTTGATAACCATGATTGGTAATGCTATCGGATTACGTCAACCTATGCTTGACTTAAGCCCTTTTTGTGGCATTACTATTATGAGTATACCTTTCCTCTTCAACACTATGTTTATAGCAAACCTAGGGTCTTGTAAGACCCCAATTTTGGCCCTAAGATCCGTCACGGCCCACATCATCTCATATCATAGCCTCAAGGATCATTGCATGCCTTTGCTTCCCTCCTAGTGGATAGGTTGCCTTGTGTGTATGGTTCTTGATCACCAAGCATGTTTTGCATTTGTATATTATTGCTTTTCATATGTTTATCATCCAAAAAGTACAAAAATATTGTCAGTCTAACCTTGTTGCTTGCAGTTGAAGCAATTATCAGCAATTAGGTCAAAGTCAGTCAAAGTCAGTCATTGCAGTGGATGGTGGCCATTCTTGCAGAATTTGGGCACCATGATCAATCATCAAGGGTTCATATATGTTGAGATATCATTTGGAATCGAGATATCAAGGAATTAGGGTTTGGAATTCATCAGAAGGTGGTTCAGTCAAGCAAAACCCTAGAAAGTCAAACTTGGTCAACTGTGGATTTAATCAGTGATTTGAGGATGGGATTTGGTCTGAGAGGTCTCATTCAAGTCTATACAAGCTTCATATATCATGTCAAGCATCCACAGTGAAGGAAATAAAGTCAGACCAGAAATTTCCAGAAATAGAAAGTTGACCTGTAATTCAAATTTGCCAAAAATGGAAACTTCTTGATCTTAAACTTACATCATCATACAAGCTTCAAATGAATTTTTGCCCAACATGAAAGTTGAAGATCTTGTTCTCCCATTTCCAAAAAGTCCAAGAACTCTCAATTCCCATGTGTGGTTGGCTAGTTATGATCGAATCGATTTCAGAAAATCTTGAACTTCAAAAGGCCATATCTCTCAAACCGTTTGACCAATTTTGGTGGGTTTTTTTCCTACAAGTCACATTTGATCCCCTCTTTCCAAAAATATAAATTTCATGAGCCAAAACTTCACCAATCAAAATGGCATTTTTTGACTTTTCTCATTTAAATGCAAGTTTGACCAAGAGTTGACTTTTTGATTTAAACATTTTTCTAACATTTGGCCAATTGGAACAGCTCAGAAATATCATTTAAAACATGTTTGCCAAGTCAAATTATGCAGTACATGAGGCCATTACTTAGTTGCTTGAAATTTGGAACAAAAGGACACTTTCATCATGCTAAACCATGCTACTCCATACCATGCCTTGTACCTCAAAAGGACAGCAGCATTATGCATCATTTGCTGTCATTTGAAGCCTCATTTTGCAGCCTAAAACCAACAGAAAAGCCATTCCTTGCTTGCTTGAATTTTGGAAGAAAAGTACATGTTTTCACTAAATCCACCCATACTTCCATAAACCATCCTTTGTACCACATCACATAACAGAGATTTTATCATGGATTTTCTGTCACTTTTGAAACATTAGTAGCAGCATCAAACACATTGCAACACAAAAAAAAATCACTCATTCTGAAAAACTGCACTTTTCACATTTTTACAAAATCTGTCCAAAACTTCCAAAGGACCAAGCCTTGCCTTGCCAAAACCACCATCCAAACATCATTGTGGACACATTTCAATCATCATTCTCCATCTGTAACAGCTTTTATCCAACTGTTTTCTTCACACATCATCCATGGCAGAAGTTGTTTGAGGCCATTCCAAGCCATTGCAAGCCAAAGAACCTTCACCAACCATCATTTGGAGGGCCTTGCTTCATCTGTTTCGAATCAAAAACACCAAACAACATCTGTACCACGACTGTCCTTCAATTTTGGTACCTTTAGTTGCTTAGTTCTTTGAATTTGCTTTGCTTTGCTTTAATAGCAATTTGCTTTGAGGTATAATCCCTTTTTCTTCATGTAGTCTGGAAGACCTGGCCTGTTACTTGGCCAGGCAACTGTCTGAAGTCCTCCTTAAGAGGCAATGCTTGTGTGTGTTTATATTTGTCCCAAGCAGGAAAAGTCCTTTAAATAAGGCAATTGGTAGATCAAAGAGATAAGCAACCTATCTCCTACTATTCTGTGAGTCTTCTCCTTGCTCCCATTACATGGTTGTAGCATCGAGATCCAAACCCAAGATCTATCGAGTCAATAATCTGTGGAAAGAGTTCCTACTTTCTGAACTCCCACACCTTCTGATATTCAAATGCTCTCTCTGACCAGAGATAAGAGCAATGAGGCACACCCCTCATATCCTTTCATTTGCTTCACCTTAGCCCCTCAATGGCAAGGTTAAGAGCACCTGTGACCCTATTCCAGTTGGCTTCAATGCCTAACCCTTTTGTATGAGCCTCCTTGTTTGGTGATAGTGTGTGCTGAATGCTTTCATTGATTGATTGTTGTTTTATATACACATGTTTTGCTTGTATGCTCTATGCATTTACCATCATTTATTGCTCATTGATGCATAATCATCTCATTTGTCTTTGTGACATTATCATTGTTGTTTACCCATTAAGGACAATTGTAAGACCATCCATTGGCCATTGCTCCTATGATATGGAAGTGAGTATAAGACCATTACCTTGGCCACTCATCTTATCTTTGCTTGATGCACTTGTTTGATTGTATGTGAGGATGCAATTGTAAGTCCCTGCAAGTTGGCATTTGTATTCCTAGGACCATACTGTGGATGTTAGAGTAAGCCCAGACAGATTGGCATCTGACATCCATGTTTTGCTTTTGTTTGTTTATGTGAGGATGCAACTGTAAGTCCCTGCAAGTTGGCATTTGCTTTCCTGTGATCATATGTTGGATATTGGTATAAGTCCAGACAGATTGGCTTCCAACTTCCATTTTTGTTTTGTTTTAGGATCGTGGTGTAAGACCATTGAGTGGCATCCGGTATCCAAGTTTCATTTTTGTTTAGGAGATTAGTGTAAGTCCATTGAGTGGCATCTGATATCCAGTTTTTGTTTTAAGGATCGCGGTATAAATCCATTGAGTGGTATCCGGTGTCCGTTTTCTTTTTGTTTGTGAGATTGGAGTAAGACCATTGAGTCGCATCCGGTATCATTGTTTGCTTATTTTATTATTATCCATTGCTCATTCCAAAGGGCACACTTGAATCATCTCCCATATGATCTCAAGAAGTGAACCTTCTAAGAAGTTTTACAATCCATATTCATCCATTCATCCTCATTAGGTCCTAAACCTTTTCACACCTTTACTTCCAAACTTGACATAAGTGTTGTGCAAACATCTTCATGTTTTCCAAACTAAAAACCTGGACCCAAGTCCTTGACTTTTTCAAACTCCATTTTCATAATACTTCTTTCAAATCAATCTTAATCATACTTTGACTTCACTTTCATAATCACAATCAATTAACTTCACTCATTCACTTGTTTTGGCTTTGTCCATTGTTAATCTTTTCATGCATTAGCCATAGGTTTCAATTATCTTTGTGGTTGATGTAAATCTTGCCTATCCTTAGTGAGTCGACAGTAAGACTTCCGTACTAAAAACAGGGTCAACCCCTCCAGTACGTCGAAGCTATCCTCGCATGGTGGATGTTGGTCTTGGTCGAGTTTTCTCCCATTGATAATGAAAAGCCTCAGTGCTTGTGTTTAAAATTGAATCCACCAACCTTTTGGAAATCTTTTAGCCGAACTACGGCGTTTTGATCCTTACCTTTGATGGAAGGTACGTAGGCAGCGGGTTCATCCGTTCAAACCCAATAATAAAATTGTATATTCTTTTCTCATCATCCCAATCATGTTTGCACAATACTTATGTCATAACAAATAACAATTTAGTACAACAAGTGTGAAAAGGGCTCCCTAGGAGTACCTAGGACGTAGTGGGTGCCTAACACCTTCCCATTGCGTAATTTACCCCTTACCCAGACTCTCTGATCTTTTTATTAGTTTTCTACGTGTAAAACTTCTTAGGCTTTTGTTCGCTTTTTAGCCAGTCCTTTGGATAAATAAAAGTGCGGTGGCGACTCGAAAATCATTGTATGCTTTGCTTATGGTTTAATCGATAAATCATATAGCGACGAATACACCGCTACAGAAAAGTGGCGACTCTGCTGGGGACTATCGATCCTTGGTGGTATTGCCTACTTTTCACCCTTGTTGTGCTATATTATTATCTGTTATTTGACATATTTTTGTACAATTTGGGATAACTGTATTGATTGTAATGTTTGAATTGCTTGATATACAATTGCTGTTTGCTTTGGTGATCTGTGAGATGAGTTCTATACCCGAACTCGAGTGCACTCTAGGATAGGAGAATGGCATAGTCTTGTTGACTGGTGTGGAGTATTCCTTAGCCAGTTGACTTGCGAGTCCATTCACTTGGTGGAGGTCATGTTGGATTAATAATGTCACACAAGTTATTTGTGGTTAGGCATTATTCTTTCAATCATGTTCCGCAGAAGCCAAGGACCTTAGCTTACCAAGCCCATCTTGGCCTATTTTCTAGGACCGTAGTGCGGAGGTCGTTCAGATGTCAGTTCTGATACGATTGTCACGCGATACTACACTCATGAGAGTTTCTCTTGAGAATATTCTTGGAATACGAGTATTCATTCCTCCGATAATATTCGAAAGATGGAACGATGATTATGGGAACCTCTGATAGAACATGTCTGGCAGGTTTAAACCCTAGTACACTCCCTTTGGGTGGTTCTTAACCGAGACTCCATGCTCGTGACTCTCAACAAACCCGTGATTCGTGGTTGAGTCGTTCAAACATTGTTAATATCAATGGATCCCGGATCAGGTGTAAAACCTAAAATCCACCAAAACGGCTGGTTGATATTAAGAATGTCTGAACCGGTTCATGTACCGTTAATATCAATGGAACTTGGGTGTCGATAAGGTGAAAACCTAAATCCACCAAAATGGATGATTGATATTAGGGATACATAGAGCTTTCCCACGACCTTTGTTTGGTGTGCTTTGCTTGATCCTTGAGTGTGTTTGTTGCATTCATGCATTCACGCATTCATCCGCATTCATGTCATCACAAAAAGAAGATTTTCAAGGAACTTAAAAAGGGTTTATTTGCAAAATTTTCAGACATGGAAAGACCAAAGAGGCATACAAAGAAGTACAGCTTTAGACAGCCCGATGTAAAAGAGTTAAGGAATCTGACATCGTATGTACTAGATCCCTTGGGTTTCAAAGCTCGCTATGGGAAGCTTCTACCACTGCTCACCACTCAGGTTGACGAAGGGTTGATGAGTACTCTGGCTCAGTTCTACGATCCGTTGCATCACTGCTTCTTATTTCCGGACTTCCAGCTATTGCCAACCTTGGAGGAGTATTCTCATCTCATTGGGATTCCAATTCTGGATCAAGTGCCGTTCAGTGGCTTAGAGGATATTCCATCTGCTCGAGAGATTGCCAGCTTGTTGCATATAGATGAAGAACTGATTAGAGCTAACCTGACTACCAAAGGCGGAATTCAGGGTTTTCCTTCCGAGTTCCTCATTGCCCAAGCTACCTTTTATGGGAAGGCCATGAGTGAGGATGCCTTTGAGGCTCTCTTTGTATTACTCATCTATGGATTGGTGCTATTTCCCAATTTCGACAAGTTCGTGGACATGAACGCCATTAGGATCTTCTCGGTTCTTAATCCAGTTCCGACTTTGTTGGGTGATACATATGTCTCCTTGCACCTGAGGAATATGAAGAATGGAGGAGTCATTGTCTGCTGTTTACCCCTGCTGTACAAGTGGTTTATTTCGCACTTGCCGCAGACAGTTGCTTTCAAGGAGAACAAGGGATGTCTACGGTGGTCTCAGAGACTCATGTCTCTCACCAATGATGATATCACTTGGTATGATCGCGTGTACGATACCGTCCAGATCATCGACTATTGTGGTGAATTCCCTAACGTGCCCCTTCTTGGTACATGTGGTGGGATCAGCTACAATCCTATACTTGCACGTCGCCAGCTTGGGTTCCCCCTAAAGGATAAACCTAATAGCATTCTGTTAGAAGGTGTGTTCTTTCAGGAGGGTAAAGATCCCCAAGGCCTGAAAGCCAGATTTGTCCGTGCATGGCGCAGTGTTCATAAGAAGAGTAGGAATGAGTTGGGCCCAAAGAACTGCATTGCTTTGGAGCCATACACCTCTTGGGTCAGACAGAGGGCTGCTACCTACTTGATGCCGTATGATCATCCAAGACCTACACTGTTGGATGTGGTTGGGCCTTCAACCCTCCCTACCCAACGTGTAGAGGATTTGAGAGAAGAAGACCTTTCGCGTGCTTGGATCCGTGAGAGGGAGGAATTGCTGCAGCAGCTCAAGGAGAAGGACGTTATGATTGAATTCCTCGAGCACCGAGTGATCGATGATCCGAACGACGCTTGGACTTCTCTGCTTCCTCAGTCTTCCAAATTCTGGAAGAGGAGGTATGATCGACTTGCAAAGGAGAAAGCTGACATGGAAGCGGCCTATGAGAGAGAGATCAAGAAGTTGTGCACTTCTCGTCTTCCAGCATCCCGAGCTTTTAGGGATCCATAGGATGTCATTTACCTTTTCTCTTTGTAATTTAAAATGCTGTACTTTTTGTCTTGATGTATTGAATGAAATATTTTCCATGAGGAATCAAAAATGCTTAAATTAATCAAAATATTGCAAATAATACCCTAAGGGTTCCTTGAAAACAAAGCATTTGCACAAGCATTTCATGCATCATTCTTGCATAAACAGGTACCCTTTGTTTCTGGTCTTCTTGTCCTAACCTCTGTTCTTCATTTATTTTGAAGACAAGCTGATTCACCGGTATTATACGCGAGTCAACTCTGCAAGAATCATGGAGCAGTTGGAACAAGAGAACAGAGAATTGAAGGAAGAGGTCGCCAGACTTGGCGCTTTGATGGAGCAACTCCTTGCCGCTCAGAATCAACCTGCTCCGACGCCTGCAACTCCTGCTCAGAGGACAGTCATTTCAGAGGTAGCTACTTCTACAGTGCCAGTCAGCACCCACGCGCCCAATGCCATGCCGCCCGGGTTTCCTTGGGGCATGCCCCCAGGTTTTATGCCAGATATTCCTGCGCCAACCTTCGCTCAAATGCCGGCGTCTAGCTCGGTCCCTATCGCCGCTCCTCCTGTCGTGCATACCATGCCAAGGGTAGACGACATCATCTATCACTCCGAGCCATCTGAGGGCGCAGACGTTCATGAAAAGATGGATGCCATGAACGATCAATTCCTTGAGCTGAGAAAGGAATTGAGGACTCTTCGAGGCAAAGACCTATTCGGCAAGTCTGCAGCCGAACTCTGCCTAGTTCCCGGTGTCAAGATACCGATCAAATTCAAGGTCCCGGACTTTGAAAAATACAAAGGGAACACCTGTCCGCTTGCTCACCTGGTCATGTACGCCAGGAAGATGTCAACACAGACTGATAACGATCAACTCCTGATTCATTATTTCCAAGACAGTCTATCTGGTGCCGCGCTCAGATGGTACATGAGCTTGGACAGCGCCAACATCAGATCTTTCAATGACCTTGGCGAAGCTTTCGTCAAGCAATATAAGTACAACGTCGATATGGCGCCTGACCGAGATCAACTCAGGTCCATGTCCCAGAAGGACAAGGAATCGTTCAAGGAGTACGCCCAGAGATGGCGAGAGCTGGCAGCTCAAATCACTCCACCGCTGGAAGAGAAGGAAATGACCAAGATCTTTCTGAAGACTCTTGGCTCATTTTATTATGAGCGGATGGTAGCAAGCGCTCCCTCTGATTTCACCGAGATGGTGAACATGGGGATGCGTCTCGAAGAAGGTGTCCGTGAAGGACGGTTGGCTAAGGATGATAGCTCTTCCTCTAAACGATATGGGGCGTTTAAGAGGAAAGAAGGTGAAGCACATGCCGTTCAATCTCAGCCCAAACACAGAAGACCCTCTGCTCAGAGGAATCCTGCACGACATGTCAGTCATCAGCACCAGGTGGCTCACGTAGCACCTGTTTTCAAGGACAATACTCCTCAACATCAGCAATATCAACATCAACAGTATCAGCATCAGCAACAATATCAACAACCGCAGTACCAACAACAACAATCTCGTCCACAGCAACAGGCTTATCAGCCTCGTGGGAGTACGAGTAATCAGGCAAACATGGGTTACAAAAGGAAGAAGATCAGTTTTGATCCGATTCCTATGTCGTATGCGGAGTTATATCCCTCTCTAATAGAGCGGAAGTTGGTTTCTCCGAGAGATCCTCCGGCTATACCGGTCAACCCTCAGTGGTGGTATAAGCCTGACCTACACTGTGTCTATCATTCTGGTGCTCCGGGCCATGATATTGAGAATTGCTTCCAGCTGAAGACTAAGGTGCAAGACCTTATGAGAAGTGGAATCCTGAGTTTTGAGGACTCAAGCCCGAACGTCACCAAGAACCCATTGCCTGCGCATAGGAAATCTGTCAACATGATTCAAGAATGTCTTGGGAGGTACAAGGTCAAGTATGTCAGCCACATCAGGCAGTCGTTGGTTGATTTACATAAGATGCTGTGTCAGTACAGTTATTTGGAGCATAACCACGACAAGTGCCGCGTTTGTTCGGTTAATCGTCTGGGTTGCGACCAAGTACGCAGAGAACTTCAGAAGTGGTTGAATGAAGGTACCATTGAGATTCTGCAGAATCGCAACGTTGATGAAGTCGAACCTGAAGTGAACGTCATTTCACCAGTGTTCAAGCTGCCCGAGCCAGTTGTTATTCGTTACAATAGCAACAAGTCGAAGGCTTCCCCTTCTTTGATTATTAAGCCTGCAGGCCCTGTGCCCTATTCATCTGACCGAGCTGTACCTTTCAGATACAATCCTGTAGCTGTCCAGGATGGGGTCGAAGTACCTTTGCCTTCCACTTCCGTAACTAATATTGCTGATGTCAGTGGGTTGACCCGAAGTGGTCGTGTGTTTTCCGCACCTGCTAAAGCCCCTGTTGCTTCTGAATCTGTTGAGCGTCCTGTGGGGACAGCTGTGAATGCTCAGAATCCGACACTTGATGTTGCCAAACCCTCCTCATCCGTACAAAAGACTCCTGTTTCTTCAGTTGGCCCGAGTGGCATTGTTGATGAAGAATCTGATGAGATGCTGAGGCTCATCAGAAAGAGCGAGTACAATATTGTAGACCAGCTTCTACACACGCCCTCCAAGATTTCTATTCTTTCTCTACTGCTGAATTCAGAACCCCATAGGGAATCTCTGCAGAAGGTCTTGGACCTGGCATATGTTGATCACGACGTCACCCTGGAACAATTTGATAGCATTGTTGCAAACATCACCGCTTGCAACACTTTGAGCTTTTGTGACGCTGATCTCCCCGAGGAGGGAAGAGACCACAACATGGCTTTACATATCTCTATGAACTGCAAATCTGATGCAATGTCCAATGTGTTGGTGGACACTGGATCTTCTCTTAATGTATTGCCAAAATCCACACTCTCTCGACTGTCATATCAAGGTCTTCCTATGAGGCAGAGTGGGGTTGTTGTGAAGGCGTTTGATGGGTCGCGCAAGACCGTGATTGGGGAAGTTGATCTCCCTATCAAGATAGGACCAAGTGATTTCCAAGTCACTTTCCAAGTAATGGATATCCACCCATCTTACAGCTGTCTCTTAGGCAGACCATGGATTCACGAGGCTGGCGCCGTGACATCCACTCTACACCAGAAGCTGAAATTTGTGAAGAACAAGAAATTGGTTGTAGTAGGGGGAGAAAAGGCTCTCCTGGTTAGCCATCTGTCTTCTTTCTCGTACATTGACGCAGAGGATGAAGTTGGAACTCAGTTCCAAGCTTTATCTATTGATGAACCAATCGAGAAGAAGTCTCCTTCATTCACTTCCTACCGTGATGCTAAGCTGGCCATTGAATGTGGTGCAGTTGCTGGTTTGGGGAAGGTGATTGAACTTGAAGACAACAAATCCCGGGCTGGCATTGGCTATGGTTCTGGGGCATGCAATGAGCAAGGTATGTTCAAGAGTGGAGGGTTTATTCACGCCAATCAACCTGAAGAAGAGGAAGCTGCTGCCATCATTGAAGAGGAAGCAGAGGACATGAACAATTTTGTTATTCCTGGTGGTGTCTGCCACAATTGGGTCGCTGTAGATGTTCCTACAGTCATCCATAGATCAGAGTAAATTGTTCATTTTGTTTAAAACCTTCTCCCATGCCAAAAGGAGAAGTGATGACATTGTTGGCAGCATTTAATACAATGATGTTTTCATTCAATTAATGCATTGTTTAACATTTGTTTTTCCTTTGTTTTCACTTTTTGCTTTTCTGCATGAAATCAGTGATCACAAAAAACCATAAAAACAAAAAAGGAGAGCAACATTTTTTTCATCTGCATAATGGTTTGCTTGTTTAAATGCTGAAGTTTTTTCCTTAACCAAAATCATTATGCAGATTGATCCTAAAACCCATTGAACATAATGATCCAACGCCATCTCCCAATTTTGAATTCCCTGTATTTGAGGCAGAAGAAGATGACGTTGAGGGGATTCCTGATGAGATTACCCGTCTCCTTGAGCACGAAGAGAAGATCATTCAGCCGCATCTCGAAGACTTGGAAACAGTCAACTTGGGGTCTGAGGATTGTGTTCGTCTGGTGAAGATCGGGGCACTTCTTGAAGAGTCTGTCAAGGAAGATTTGATCAGTTTGCTACGAGAATATTCAGATATCTTCGCTTGGTCCTATGAAGACATGCCGGGTTTAGATACAGATATTGTGCAACATTTCCTGCCTTTGAAGCCTGAGTGCGTGCCTGTGAAGCAGAAGCTCAGAAGAACTCATCCAGATATGGCAGTGAAGATCAAAGAGGAAGTTCAGAAGCAGATTGATGCGGGGTTTCTGGTGACTTCGACATATCCTCAATGGGTGGCCAATATTGTGCCTGTTCCTAAGAAGGATGGAAAAGTCCGTATGTGCGTTGATTACAGAGATTTGAATAAAGCTAGCCCAAAGGATGATTTTCCTCTACCACACATCGACATGTTGGTAGACAACACAGCCAAATTCAAAGTCTTTTCCTTTATGGACGGATTTTCCGGTTATAATCAAATTAAGATGGCACCAGAGGATATGGAGAAGACAACATTCATCACACCTTGGGGAACATTCTGTTATCGAGTGATGCCCTTCGGTTTGAAGAACGCCGGAGCCACGTATCAACGAGCTATGACTACCTTGTTTCATGACATGATGCACAAGGAGATCGAAGTCTATGTTGATGATATGATCGCTAAGTCCCGAACGGAAGTTGAGCATGTTGAGCATTTGTTGAAGCTTTTTCAGCGTTTGAGAAAGTTCAAACTTCGCCTGAATCCGAACAAATGTACATTTGGAGTCCGTTCCGGCAAATTGTTGGGTTTTATGGTAAGCGAAAGAGGTATTGAGGTTGATCCTGCAAAGGTCAAAGCAATACAAGAGATGCCTGCACCCAAAACTGAGAAGCAAGTCCGAGGTTTTCTTGGCCGCTTGAACTACATTTCCAGATTTATATCCCACATGACTGCCACATGTGCGCCGATATTCAAGCTCCTCCGGAAAGATCAGTCGCATGATTGGACCGAGGATTGCCAGAAAGCTTTCGACAGTATCAAAGACTATCTGTCTGAACCTCCGATTTTGTCTCCGCCTGTGGAAGGAAGACCTCTGATCATGTATTTAACAGTTCTTGAAGACTCGATGGGTTGTGTACTCGGTCAACAAGACGAATCAGGGAAGAAGGAGTTTGCTATATACTACCTCAGTAAGAAGTTTACTGATTGTGAGTCTCGATACTCTACACTTGAGAAGACGTGCTGTGCTTTAGCTTGGGCTGCTAAGCGTTTGCGCCAGTACATGATAAATCATACAACTTGGTTGATATCCAGAATGGACCCAATTAAGTATATCTTCGAGAAGCCTGCTTTAACTGGGAGGATTGCCCGTTGGCAGATGTTGTTGTCTGAGTATGATATTGAGTATCGAGCTCAAAAAGCTATCAAAGGTAGTATCTTGGCTGACCATCTAGCGCACCAGCCGATTGAAGATCATCAGTCTGTTCAGTATGACTTCCCTGACGAGGAAATTCTGTATTTGAAGATGAAAGATTGCGATGAGCCTACACTTGATGAAGGCCCAGAACCTGGTGCCAGATGGACGATGGTGTTTGATGGCGCTGTTAATCAATATGGAAATGGAATTGGGGCAGTGACTATCACTCCTCAAGGTTCACACATTCCGTTTACAGCAAGGCTAACTTTCAAATGCACGAACAACATGGCGGAGTATGAAGCCTGTATAATGGGACTTGAAGAATGCATTGATTTGAGAATCAAGTATCTTGATGTCTATGGTGATTCGGCCCTAGTTATCAATCAAATCAAGGGTGAATGGGAGACGAACCAGCCAAGTCTCATTCCGTACAGAGATTACGCAAGGAGAATTTCAACATTCTTTACAGAAGTTGAATTTTATCACATTCCTCGAGAGGATAATCGGATGGCGGATGCTCTTGCAACGCTTGCTTCCATGATAGTGGTCAGACGGTGGAATGATGTCCCCAATATTACTGTGATGCGTTTGGACAGACCAGCTCACATATTTGCAATCGAAGAAGTGAGAGATGACAAGCCTTGGTATTTTGATATCAAAAATTTCCTCCAGAACCAGGTCTACCCGCTTGGGGCATCTGTGAAAGATAGGAAAACTTTGAGAAGGTTGTCAGGCAGTTTCTACCTCAGTGGTGAAGTGTTGTATAAGAGGAATTTCGATATGGTTTTGCTCAGATGCGTGGATAGACACGAAGCAAACCTATTGATGACTGAGGTCCATGAGGGTTCATTTGGTACTCATTCCAATGGACATGCCATGGCTAAGAAAATGTTGAGAGCGGGCTATTATTGGCTGACAATGGAGTCTGACTGTTGCAAGTATGTGAAGAAATGTCACAAGTGTCAAATTTATGCGGATAAGATTCATATTCCTCTGACACTCCTGAATGTGATTTCATCACCATGGCCTTTCTCTATGTGGGGAATCGACATGATCGGCATGATTGAGCCGAAAGCATCCAACGGGCATCGGTTTATTCTCGTAGCGATTGATTACTTCACCAAATGGGTTGAAGCCGCTTCATACGCGAATGTAACCAGACAGGTGGTTGTGAAGTTTATCAAGAACCAGCTGATTTGCCGTTATGGTGTGCCAGAGAGGATCATTACTGATAATGGATCCAATCTGAACAATAAGATGATGGATGAGTTGTGCGCTGAATTCAAGATTGCACACCATAACTCCTCTCCTTACAGACCTAAGATGAATGGGGCTGTTGAAGCTGCTAACAAGAATATCAAGAGGATCATCCAGAAGATGACTGTCACGTACAAAGATTGGCATGAGATGCTGCCATTTGCTTTGCATGGATACCGTACGTCTGTACGCACTTCAACAGGGGCAACCCCTTTTTCTCTTGTTTATGGCATGGAAGCCGTTCTCCCAGTAGAGGTGGAGATCCCATCAATGCGAGTCTTGATGGAAGCCAAGTTGACTGATGCTGAATGGATTCAGAGTCGTTATGACCAGTTGAATTTGATCGAAGAGAAGCGATTAACTGCCATGTGTCATGGTCAGTTATATCAGCAGAGAATGAAGAAAGCATTCGATAAGAAGGTCAAGCCTCGTGTGTTCCGAGAAGGTGACCTCGTGCTCAAGAAAGTTTTGTCTTTCGCGCCCGATTCCAGGGGCAAGTGGACTCCAAACTACGGGGGTCCATATGTTGTTAAGAGAGCCTTTTCAGGCGGTGCTTTAATGCTTACAACAATGGATGGGGAGGATTTCACTCGTCCTGTGAATTCAGATGCAGTCAAGAGATACTTTGCCTAAAAAAAAAAAAAAAAAAAAAAAAAAGTATATGCAAATGAAAAAACAGAATAGCTCGCTAAGTTGAAAACCCGAAAGGGCGGCTTAGGCAAAAATGAGTGTCCCGGTGGAGAACCCGCAAGGGTAATCCAGGCAAAATTAGAGACATGAAAAAAGAGAGAATATTTGCATCCCGCTAGATTGAGTACCTCACCCTGGGGCAATCTAGGCAAAAATTAGGGATTTGGCAAGTAACTGCATCCTGACAAGACTTTCTGGTTCATCAGTCGTCATTTCGTCAGAAGATTCTCGATTCGCCGTCAACCGAAGCTTCGAATACATCGAGATTCAAATTGGTAGAGAAAGGATCATTATGTTCAATGTAGCCCTCTTCCAATATATATCACTGATTTCAAATTTGTTCAGATCTATGGAGTCTTGCCATTTGCAGACTACCATTCTATCAAATCAATTTGAGCTTTTTATCCAATTATTTGCACTCCTATTTGTTTCAATTCAACAAATGTTTTGCATGTTTTAAATTGATAAAATATCATTGTTTTAAACAAATCAAAATTTTTCAAAAAAATTGTTTTAAACAAAGTGAACATTCACAAGATTGAAAGGATACTCAAGAATATCTCAGTGCTCTCCCGAGGGTGGCATGATTTCCAACAGGTAGGACATTGGTTCATATTCCTGGTTTGGTGGTATCTTCTTTCTCCAGATCTTTGTTGGGGTTGTTCCTCAAATAGAGTTGTTGTTGGGGTTGTTCCCCCAGTATAGTCGCAAGCAGAGTGTTGTTGAAGACTTCGTTTTCTCCAGCAACAGTTTTCCCAGCATGGGTGTTTCCTTGTGAGTTTCGGCGGTTGATGGTTTGTCATCTTGGTGCCCCGTCACTTTCTCCAGTGGGTCGTATGCCCCAGACTTTATTTGTCTCCTCGGCAGTCATGAGTAGAGCTGTTATTGATATCCCCATCGGATTCGCGAGCAGAGTTGTTATCACTCTTCCCAATGCAGTTGCCAGCGGAGTTGTTTCCTCAGCACGATCGCTTTCTTTTGAAGACTCGGTAAGCCGGCGGTTTGATACCCGGTACTTTACCTTTTCCCCGGCGAAGTCGTCTGCGGAATTGTTGCTATCTCTCCATCAGAGTTTGTTCTCTTCAGCAGAGTAGGATTTATTTTCCTATTCAGCGGTTGATTGGGTCGACATCCCAGTGTTTTCAACCATCTTTTTCCTCAGCATAGTCTGCAGAGTATTTGTTATGGCAATTTCGCCTGTTGAGTACTCCTTCAATCCCCGGTATGGTCGGATGATGGCTCTACCATCCAGAGAACGGATTGATTTCCTGACTGTTTGTGATCCCCAGTAGAGTGGCTTATATTGCAGAATCTACTTGTTGTGATCAGTTTGCTATGCATATTCTTTCCCAAGTAGAGTGGTTCGTTGCAGAATCTACTTGTTTGATCTGTCCTCCCTCAGTGGGTTGTTCCCCAAGAGAGTAGCCGACAATTTTCCCCAGTAGAGTTGCTTATGCAGTTAGATTCTATTTGGATGATATCACTCTCCCTCAGTGGGTTGTTCCCCAGCGGGGTTATGTGGAGTTGCTTCTACAGCAGTTTGCGCTTGTGCAACGCACTTTTTGTTTCTCAGTTGACACTGGGATCCCTTGCAGATACTTTGGGACTTCTCTTGTTCCCCTACAGATTTGTCTTGGTGGCTGTTTTGCCTGTTGTGACTTTCTGTACCCTGATTGGGTTGTTTCCTGATATCTCTGATCCTCTGCTTCTTCAGCAGTACCCGCAGATCTTTGCTTTACAGCATGAAGATCTCCGCAGATTGGCTCTCCAGCTGGTTGTTCCCCTGGAAGTATAATACCGGACGTTTTGATTCCTGAACCTGTTTGTGTTGGAGTTGTCTGTTTTGTCAGCATTCATCAAACATAAATCACGCATATTCATGCATATTCATAAACATTCAGATATTCATGTTGCATTTCTTGCCATGTATCTTTTGCTTGTCGTGTTCTCCTGCACGGGTGATATAGATCTCTTTATAGATCTCCCCAAGCAGATGTCGGGTGTTTAAAATCTCTCCATATAGAGTCAGCCCCATAAGCAGAAAATGTTGCCTTTCCTTCTGCAGTTCCCCACTGAGATATATCCTCGTGGATGACGGTTTCTTCTGTTTCCTCCCAACACATATATTGGGATGGATGTTCCTATTTGAGTTACATCCTCATTAGGACGTGTCTTGATTCAGTCTGTCTTTTCGGATTATTCCCGAATTGGCTATTTGTCAAATGTCTTGTGCTTCCCAGTGGGTTGTTCCCCAGCGGAGTAATTTTGGGCCGCTACCCTCATACCTGTGGTTATAAGTCCTACTTCTCCTGGCTTTCTTGACAGAATTTGTGGTTATACACCTTTTATTCTCCAGCCAGAGTTTTGGTTTTCTACCTAACAGTCGGTAGTTGTAAATCCTATTTTCCTGCTCTCCAGCAGTTTGTGGTTTGTTATAAACCCTATTTTGGTTTCCCGTGCGGATTTGTGATTCGTTCTATCCCCACGTGGAGTTGTTGGTCTTCTATCCCGTATTCGGTAGATGTAAACCCTAATTTTGTGGTCATCTCCACCCTTTTTGGCCCTCTGCCTACGAACCAGCAGTCGTAAGTCCTATCTTTGCGGTTTTTTCTACTTACAAACCGGTAGTCATAAACCCTGTTTTCTCCACTTGCAGAGTTAACTTTGTTGTTCATCTCAACCGATGACAATTTCCCTTGTGGTTATCTTCATCTAGTTCTTGATGTTGATTTTTCCTTTGCTTGGATAAGTTGCTCAGATCAGCACTTATATCCCTCGCAAGTCTTTTGTGGATAATTGCCGTATGCTAGCAATTTTATCCCCAGTGGGTCCTTTCACCTTGTGTCAGTGATTGTGTTCCCTGGATCATTGGTTTTCACCAGTGAATCCTCAGCAGATCGCCTTTCATTTACCCTTTTGTCGGTAATGTCTGTTGCTCCTTTTGATTGGTCATCATTATATACCTATTCTGGTATCCTGATGCCTTTCTTTTCGGATTTCTATCCTATAAACAACCTACAACCCGGTTAAGGATAATCTTCCATGCGAGGTTATTATTCACGTTTTGACGGCTATGAATAATATGTCTCATGCGCTCTTTGGTCGGAATCCTTTGTTGATCTTCCCCAGTCGAGTAAGATTCGTTTTCCCGTTGTGGATTCGAATGTCCATCCTATAAACAAGTCTGCTGTTCTAGCTTTCTTCAGGATGATGAGTGTTTTGGAACACAAACCAATTCACGTCTTCGGATTTTATCCTACAAACAACCTACAACCCGGTTCAGGATAATCTTCCTTTAGTCAGATTCGTATTCCTTGTGGAATCGAATGTCCATCCTATAAACAAGTCTGCTGTTCTAGCTTTCTTCAGGATGAGGAGTGTTTTGGAACACAAACCAATTCACGATTTCGGACTTTATCCTACAAACAACCTACAACCCGGTTCAGGATAACTTTCCATGCGAGTACATTATCTATGTTTTGACGGCTATAGATAATATATCTCATGCACTCTCTTGTCGAACACTTTGTTTGTTTCCCCAACTGAGTAAGATTTGCATTCTTTGCAGAATCAAATATCCATCCTATAAACAAGTTTGCTTTCGCTCTCTTCAGGATGATGAGTGTTTTGGAACACACACCAATTCACGTCTTTGGTCGGTCACCTGTTACATACCTACAACCCGGTATCCTTGGTGTTCCTTCCTGATTTTTTTGTTACCCTCATACCGGTAACACCTCATTCTTTGGTGCTTCCTCAGTGAAGTTTTCCCGTTGCTTCTCCCCAGGAGTCAGCTTGTGTCTCTCCAATGGATTTATTTTCCTTTGGATTTCTTTTCCCAGTGTGAGTCCTTCACTCCCCAGTGAGGCCTACAGTCTGTTTTCTGTTATCTTCTAATCGGAGTCGTGTCTTGTTCACGCTGTGTCAGTGTTGTTTATCCCCAACTAAAGTCTTGTCAGAGTCTCTGTTCCTGGTGAGCGTATTACTCCGATGGATCGTCTTTTCTTCTGTGTTAACCATATTCCCCACAGAATTTGTGTCTTTTGCATACATACATTTGCATCATGAGGTCTCTTAGGGACCAAAATTTGTCTCATTACTGTTATTTAAGCCCATTCTACCGCGTCGAGATGAAGATTTCTAAACTTCACTTCTCCGGCTAGCATGACCTTAAATAGGGGCATCTGTAAGACCCCAATTTTGGCCCTAAGATCCCTCATGGCCCACATCATCTCATATCATAGCCTCAAGGATCATTGCATGCCTTTGCTTCCCTCCTAGTGGATAGGTTGCCTTGTGTGTATGGTTCTTGATCACCAAGCATGTTTTGCATTTGTATATTATTGCTTTTCATATGTTTATCATCCAAAAAGTACAAAAATATTGTCAGTCTAACCTTGTTGCTTGCAGTTGAAGCAATTATCAGCAATTAGGTCAAAGTCAGTCAAAGTCAGTCATTGCAGTGGATGGTGGCCATTCTTGCAGAATTTGGGCACCATGATCAATCATCAAGGGTTCATATATGTTGAGATATCATTTGGAATCGAGATATCAAGGAATTAGGGTTTGGAATTCATCAGAAGGTGGTTCAGTCAAGCAAAACCCTAGAAAGTCAAACTTGGTCAACTGTGGATTTAATCAGTGATTTGAGGATGGGATTTGGTCTGAGAGGTCTCATTCAAGTCTATACAAGCTTCATATATCATGTCAAGCATCCACAGTGAAGGAAATAAAGTCAGACCAGAAATTTCCAGAAATAGAAAGTTGACCTGTAATTCAAATTTGCCAAAAATGGAAACTTCTTGATCTTAAACTTACATCATCATACAAGCTTCAAATGAATTTTTGCCCAACATGAAAGTTGAAGATCTTGTTCTCCCATTTCCAAAAAGTCCAAGAACTCTCAATTCCCATGTGTGGTTGGCTAGTTATGATCGAATCGATTTCAGAAAATCTTGAACTTCAAAAGGCCATATCTCTCAAACCGTTTGACCAATTTTGGTGGGTTTTTTTCCTACAAGTCACATTTGATCCCCTATTTCCAAAAATATAAATTTCATGAGCCAAAACTTCACCAATCAAAATGGCATTTTTTGACTTTTCTCATTTAAATGCAAGTTTGACCAAGAGTTGACTTTTTGATTTAAACATTTTTCTAACATTTGGCCAATTGGAACAGCTCAGAAATATCATTTAAAACATGTTTGCCAAGTCAAATTATGCAGTACATGAGGCCATTACTTAGTTGCTTGAAATTTGGAACAAAAGGACACTTTCATCATGCTAAACCATGCTACTCCATACCATGCCTTGTACCTCAAAAGGACAGCAGCATTATGCATCATTTGCTGTCATTTGAAGCCTCATTTTGCAGCCTAAAACCAACAGAAAAGCCATTCCTTGCTTGCTTGAATTTTGGAAGAAAAGTACATGTTTTCACTAAATCCACCCATACTTCCATAAACCATCCTTTGTACCACATCACATAACAGAGATTTTATCATGGATTTTCTGTCACTTTTGAAACATTAGTAGCAGCATCAAACACATTGCAACACAAAAAAAAATCACTCATTCTGAAAAACTGCACTTTTCACATTTTTACAAAATCTGTCCAAAACTTCCAAAGGACCAAGCCTTGCCTTGCCAAAACCACCATCCAAACATCATTGTGGACACATTTCAATCATCATTCTCCATCTGTAACAGCTTTTATCCAACTGTTTTCTTCACACATCATCCATGGCAGAAGTTGTTTGAGGCCATTCCAAGCCATTGCAAGCCAAAGAACCTTCACCAACCATCATTTGGAGGGCCTTGCTTCATCTGTTTCGAATCAAAAACACCAAACAACATCTGTACCACGACTGTCCTTCAATTTTGGTACCTTTAGTTGCTTAGTTCTTTGAATTTGCTTTGCTTTGCTTTAATAGCAATTTGCTTTGAGGTATAATCCCTTTTTCTTCATGTAGTCTGGAAGACCTGGCCTGTTACTTGGCCAGGCAACTGTCTGAAGTCCTCCTTAAGAGGCAATGCTTGTGTGTGTTTATATTTGTCCCAAGCAGGAAAAGTCCTTTAAATAAGGCAATTGGTAGATCAAAGAGATAAGCAACCTATCTCCTACTATTCTGTGAGTCTTCTCCTTGCTCCCATTACATGGTTGTAGCATCGAGATCCAAACCCAAGATCTATCGAGTCAATAATCTGTGGAAAGAGTTCCTACTTTCTGAACTCCCACACCTTCTGATATTCAAATGCTCTCTCTGACCAGAGATAAGAGCAATGAGGCACACCCCTCATATCCTTTCATTTGCTTCACCTTAGCCCCTCAATGGCAAGGTTAAGAGCACCTGTGACCCTATTCCAGTTGGCTTCAATGCCTAACCCTTTTGTATGAGCCTCCTTGTTTGGTGATAGTGTGTGCTGAATGCTTTCATTGATTGATTGTTGTTTTATATACACATGTTTTGCTTGTATGCTCTATGCATTTACCATCATTTATTGCTCATTGATGCATAATCATCTCATTTGTCTTTGTGACATTATCATTGTTGTTTACCCATTAAGGACAATTGTAAGACCATCCATTGGCCATTGCTCCTATGATATGGAAGTGAGTATAAGACCATTACCTTGGCCACTCATCTTATCTTTGCTTGATGCACTTGTTTGATTGTATGTGAGGATGCAATTGTAAGTCCCTGCAAGTTGGCATTTGTATTCCTAGGACCATACTGTGGATGTTAGAGTAAGCCCAGACAGATTGGCATCTGACATCCATGTTTTGCTTTTGTTTGTTTATGTGAGGATGCAACTGTAAGTCCCTGCAAGTTGGCATTTGCTTTCCTGTGATCATATGTTGGATATTGGTATAAGTCCAGACAGATTGGCTTCCAACTTCCATTTTTGTTTTGTTTTAGGATCGTGGTGTAAGACCATTGAGTGGCATCCGGTATCCAAGTTTCATTTTTGTTTAGGAGATTAGTGTAAGTCCATTGAGTGGCATCTGATATCCAGTTTTTGTTTTAAGGATCGCGGTATAAATCCATTGAGTGGTATCCGGTGTCCGTTTTCTTTTTGTTTGTGAGATTGGAGTAAGACCATTGAGTCGCATCCGGTATCATTGTTTGCTTATTTTATTATTATCCATTGCTCATTCCAAAGGGCACACTTGAATCATCTCCCATATGATCTCAAGAAGTGAACCTTCTAAGAAGTTTTACAATCCATATTCATCCATTCATCCTCATTAGGTCCTAAACCTTTTCACACCTTTACTTCCAAACTTGACATAAGTGTTGTGCAAACATCTTCATGTTTTCCAAACTAAAAACCTGGACCCAAGTCCTTGACTTTTTCAAACTCCATTTTCATAATACTTCTTTCAAATCAATCTTAATCATACTTTGACTTCACTTTCATAATCACAATCAATTAACTTCACTCATTCACTTGTTTTGGCTTTGTCCATTGTTAATCTTTTCATGCATTAGCCATAGGTTTCAATTATCTTTGTGGTTGATGTAAATCTTGCCTATCCTTAGTGAGTCGACAGTAAGACTTCCGTACTAAAAACAGGGTCAACCCCTCCAGTACGTCGAAGCTATCCTCGCATGGTGGATGTTGGTCTTGGTCGAGTTTTCTCCCATTGATAATGAAAAGCCTCAGTGCTTGTGTTTAAAATTGAATCCACCAACCTTTTGGAAATCTTTTAGCCGAACTACGGCGTTTTGATCCTTACCTTTGATGGAAGGTACGTAGGCAGCGGGTTCATCCGTTCAAACCCAATAATAAAATTGTATATTCTTTTCTCATCATCCCAATCATGTTTGCACAATACTTATGTCATAACAAATAACAATTTAGTACAACAAGTGTGAAAAGGGCTCCCTAGGAGTACCTAGGACGTAGTGGGTGCCTAACACCTTCCCATTGCGTAATTTACCCCTTACCCAGACTCTCTGATCTTTTTATTAGTTTTCTACGTGTAAAACTTCTTAGGCTTTTGTTCGCTTTTTAGCCAGTCCTTTGGATAAATAAAAGTGCGGTGGCGACTCGAAAATCATTGTATGCTTTGCTTATGGTTTAATCGATAAATCATATAGCGACGAATACACCGCTACAGGTCTGACGAGTTTAAGCTTATAATTAATAACCAAGTTCTTTGCCTATTCACCATGCCCAATCCTAGGACTAGTGTCCATAACCGCAATAACTGGCTCTACAATCTGAACGCAACACCCTCTCCCGCTAGATCCACTGAATCCATCCAGGACTATGAGATTTGTGATGACCAGATTCCTTATGCTGAATCTGACCCTCAGACACCATCTGGTTACTATGATATTGATCCTCATCCTCAGTCTGTCCCGGCCGAAGAATCAGCAATACCCGATCTTAGACATCATATGCCCAGAGCTGATTATAACACCACCATTCAAGCTTTGATGTCAGAACAAGACGCCCTCAGAGAAGAGTTAGCTAACATGGGACAAGAATTTCTGGGATACATGAACAGTATGACAAATCAGTTTCACGAGTTGCTAAACCGTGTTAACTCCTTTGCTCCTCCGGCCAGAGATCGTGCAGATGGATAGAAGTTGTTTTTCTTAGTTATTTAGTTTTAAGTTAGATTATTCATTAATGTCATTTCAAATTATGTTCGTATTTGTTTCTCTTTCGCATTTTTGTTTTTTTCTTCCAATGTTACATTATGATTATTTTATGAAGCTATTGATTTATTCTACTTTATTATGAACTATGCAATATCTATCAATAATGCTCTCTACTGTTGCTGCCTACATAACTTATTAAAGAAAAATATATTTATGCACTATTTTGCAAAGTAGAATAGCATACAAGGGAAATTTAAATAGCAAAATAAAATAATCTGAAGCAAAACAAAATAATAAAAATAAATCACTATAATTATTATAAAGAACGCAAGCAGTAACGTGCCAGAAAGACTGTGTGACGAGCGTCACACAATCTATCACGGACGTCACACCAAGTGCCTGTGACGCCCGTAACGCCCCTGTCACGAGCGTAACACCTTCAGACTAGGTGAACGTTACAAGCCGTTGGAGACACGACCGTTACACCACTTCACCTTTTTACCTTCCCCATTTATTCACATTTACCCACATTTATTTACTTTTCAACCACTCCCTTTCCAACTTCCAAACTTTTTTCCTATAAATACCCATCATACCTTTCTTCCTACATCACAACCATTCTATACAATCAAATACATTTCTTTTCTTTCCTATTACTTCTTCCAACTCATTCATCAGTATGGCGGGAAATCAAAATTTTGGAAACATCATCTTCCGATCTGAAGATGATAACTATCAAAGAGAGCAATTCGAGCGTTTCCAACAACGAGGTGTCACCTCTACCAGGTATCCTGATTTAACTTGTTTACAACAATTAGGATTACTTCAAGGTATCGAGTGGATGCTCCGCCTTGCCGATCTAACCTTTCTATGCACTCATAATCAACCTACCTACCCCTCCCTAACCTTAGAATTTTTAAGTTCATATGCGTACAACACTCCCACCGGTGAAGACGAGTACTTAACCGGTACCGCAACCTTCCGTATGTTCAACACCGAATACTCCCTATCCCAAAACCAATTGAGCACCATGCTACAGTTCCCTGTAGAAGGTCAAGTCCACCCGAGAATCCCTTCGAATTCCCAGTGGAACATACACGCCTTCGACCTCTTTAAGAAAATATCCGGCGTAGATACCAACAACTGGGATGTGCTCCTTGCTTCCCATATACATAACCCAACCATCTGGTACTTCATCCGCATCCTGCAAAACACAGTTTTTGGAAGACCGAACAACAGCAAAGTCAACGCAAAGGAATTATTCTTTCTCGAATGCGTCTTCGAACCGGATACTAAGGTAAACGCCGCCTCCTTCCTATTTCATCATATCCGCACCTTATGTGCTAGAGGCCGTCAACCTTTTGTAATTGGTGGATTAATCACCACCATTGCACTTGGCTTAAACCTAGGGGACCGACTCCAAACTTTAGAATCTTTACCTCCCCTATTTATGGACATAAGCTACTGTCGGTCCAGCCGCCAAATCAAGAACAGGATAGGCGGAGGGTATTATCTTATGGTGAACAACCAAGAGGTCCCAAGCGTTGTTCTACCCAACATTGCCTTAACCGATGTCACCAATCCCAACCGCCATATCTATGATCTTAATGCTCCCGAAGATACCGAGCCTGCACAAGCAAACCCGTCCACCGACGAGTTTGAAGAAATGGAGCACGGTGATCAGATTCCTGCACAACAGTCAGTCCCGCTCAACCCTTCCGATAGTGCAGCTGGTCCATCCTCACGACGTCGTCGACGAAGAAGGCCTGCAACCAACGACGACATCATGGATGTTATTGATGGTATGCAAGCACAGAATCTCGAAATGATGCAAATGATGCGCCAAATGCAACAACAACAGGAAGCGAGGAATGTCATAACCGATCAACGGTTCACTGAGTTGCTCACCAGGTTTGATGATTTGGAAGTCCGTCAACGATCACCCGGTCCAAGAACAAGAGGCGGAAGGCAGCATTGATTTCATTTCTTTTTATTTTTGTATTTCTTTTGTTTTCCTTGAAACATTGGGGACAATGTTTCATTTAAGTATGGGGGGGAAAACCGTGTTCTTTCTATCCTCCCTTCTTCAAGTATGTACCTTTCTTTTCATTGTTATTTCCCTTGAATAAAAAAAAACAAAACAAAAAACAAAAAACAAAAAAACAAAAAACAAAAAAAACAAAATTTCTTATAATATATTTTAAGTTAAGTCCCTAGTGTGAAAAATTTCTATTATCTATTCCCTCAAAAAATTTCATGAGCCATAACAAAAATCCAACACACTCAGTAAGTATAAAGGTTGCTCATTTTATCGAACTTGAGACAAATTAAGACAAAAACTATTACCGCCCCAATACTCTAAACAAACCTCAACATGTTGGATCAGAAAGGCAGCTGTTATACAAGTCCCTGGATTTTAACCTTATAATAACCCCAAGTAGTTTATACAAGAAGTCAGCACCATCTTAATAGCAAACTACGTGGAGGGCCGATGAATATAAGTGAATGATTCCCAAAGTAACATAAAAAAATATATACATCAGGAAATGCACTAACTAAGTTAGGTGATCCTTACCAGATCATTTAATCCAAAAGTTGCAGATCATACAAAAACATAATACGAAAGATCCATTATAAGTTGGTTCAGCAGGTATCTGGTACTGAACTTGGTAGGGCGGACTACGGTCCGATCCCCCGCAATTTGCAATGGACTAAGTAACGAAGTTATCCGACTCATGTACCAGAGCTTCAAGGTAAAAAGGGGATCAGAATCACTAACCGGTCACTCCACTATGTGCGCGAAACGATAAAGGGCTTAATGTGATTTCGCTAGAATGAAAACGGGTGAAATAAGAGTAAAAGAACCAGGCTAGCTATAATAGCATGACTCAAACTGGTTTGCGTGAGGTAAGATTATCAGATGCGGTAACAGTTGTTCTTGATGTCGAGAATAGACTCAAGTTGCTTCTAAACAAGATCTACTTACAACCTAATACGAATTGATGTGTGTTTTGAAATTTCACCTGGCTAAATTTTTAAGCGATTTCTATACTGTATTTTTCTTGAGGACAAGCAAAGATCTAAGTATGGGGGAGTTTGATAACATGAAATAATATCACATTCTAGGACTCGATTTAATTAAATTATATTATTATTTACTTCAGTTTATTTCATTTTACGCGATATTACTCGGTATTTTCTTTCTATTTGTCTCAGGTAGCTTATTTGAAAAGAAAGTGAAAAAGGAAGAAAAGGAGGTGAAAAAGGAATGAAAAGAAGCAAATATCAAAAGCCAAAGCCCAACCCAAAAAGCACAGGCGCTACGCCTGTGACGAGCGTCACACAGGGTGTGACGAGCGTCACGCTCTGCCCACTTGTGTTACGAGCGTAACACATGGTGTGACGGACGTCACACCATTCTCCTATATTTTTGGCTCCAGAAGCGCAACAAAGACGTTGAGGCCTATTGTTACGCTTGACCGTTTGCAACGTGAAGGCTATGTACACGGAAAACCTTTGGAAGCAGTTACAAAAGTGACTAATATAAATAGTAGCTTTTGGCAAAAACCCTACGTCGCTCTTTTTCTGCTTTTTCCTCGGCCGTTTCTCTTTTCCGCGCTTTTTCTCTTCCAGCAGTGCAAGCATATTTTACAACATTATTTTTACAGTCTTTATTTTTTTTCCTTTGCAATTTCTATTTTCCTTTCTAGCAATTAATTAATTTTTTGCACAATAGTTTCTACACCGGAAACTATTGTGTACCTTTCACTAGATCTAACCTTACGTTAGACCCTAGATTTTTATTCCTTCACTTTTATTTTTCTGTCTGATTGAAGAATTCAAGAACAAATCCAACCGGTCTGTGGTGGATGTTCAAGACTGCTATTAATTACTCAGGTTCTTTAATTATTGTTTGAATTTATATATGCCCTGCTTTATTGTTGATTTATATTATTTGCCTGAGATGAATCTGTTTATGCATGATAATTACTTAGATCTGTTTAGCATGTCTGGCTAATTTATTTAGGTATCGGTATGTAGAGTAAGCGGAATAAAGGAATCACAACTAAGTTGGTTTAATTAAGTTTAAAATAAAATCACTCTTTTTACGGTCTCAACTTACAGGTTTAATAACAAGGTTTTTGTACGAAAGTAAAAGACATAAAGAAGTTAAAATCAATAGAACGAGAGTTTGAGTTTTTAACTGGACAGTGTAAATTGGACATTAATTCTAGATCAGGGCGAAAGAAATTTTTAGAGTAAATTAAATTCTAATCTTTTTCAAAAAGTATTTTTAAAGGTTGAATGTGAGGACGAGAGTTAAGCATTTGAATTTGATTGTATAACCTAAGTCAACAGAGCGAGAGTTTGAGACAAGGGTGTTTAAACGATTAGTGTTTTCTTAAAAAGAGTTTCTACGGAGTCTATTGTTTTCAAAAAGTGGTTTTTGACTTAACTAATAAGTGACAGCTACGTTAATATAAAATCATAGTTTATTCAACAGAGCGAGAGTTTGAGATAAGACTTTTAATCAATAGTGTCAACTGAAAAGATTTATTTTAAAACCAAGAAACCAACGAAGAATTGATTCCCTAATTACGACGAACTACATACCGATATCCGTTTAGTTGATATTTAATTTAGATCCTATTTTTAGTTTTAACTTTTCCCCAAACAATCAAAGTATTACCCGCCTTAGCTTTACGAAGTAACCTTAGAAAACGGTATATCGATTCATAAGTCCCTGTGCGATCGATATCTTTTAAAACTACACGATAGAACTGTGCACTTGCAGTTTGTACCCTAAATTCGACTCATAAAGTCGCGATCAAAAAGGGATGTGTAATCCATCCCCTGCTACTCAGTGTGTCATTCCTCTTGCTCACACCATGTGTTGATGCATTGTGAATAAAAATCCAAACTCTTGTAGTGTCAGTCATCTGTGGAGAAGAGTTCCTACATTATGAACTCCCACACTTTCTATTTGAGTCAAGCTCTCCCAGGCCAGGGATAAGAGCTGTGAGGTCTTACCCTCACTTCCCATTTCATCTGCTTCACCCTAACTCTCAATGTTAGGGTTAAGAGCTAAAAACACCCCATTCCAGTTGGCTTGTTTCTATAGCCTAGCCTTGTGTGAGCCAATTGTTTGCATATAGTGTGTGTGCTTGCTTTATTGTGCTTGTATGTGTTTGATTGTGCTGTTTAGGATAGCTTGCGTCCTGTGCAAGTTAGGATAGAAACCTCAACATAGGGATCATATGCATGACAACTTCTAGGCTCGAGTCGTAGTCTCCCTAGTAGCTTGTGTCTCCCTTTGCCTCTGGTTAGGATAGAAGTTCTTTATGTAGGCAGGAGATGAGTTGATCTCTCCGGGCGCCCTTTGTCTTTTTCAACCCTTTGTGTGTGTTTGGAGTCTGACGTAAGTCCAGCGATTGGCAGTCGGTTTCCTGTGTCTTGTTTGCTTGTTGGAGTCTGACATAAGTCCAGCGATTGGCAGTTGGTTTCCTGTGTGTGTGTTTGTTGGTTCGGAGTCTGATGTAAGTCCAGCGATTGGCATTCGGTTTCCATGTTTGCCTGTTTATGTGGAGTCTGACGTAAGTCCAGCGATTGGCAATCGGTTTCCTGTGTGGGTTTTGTTTGGCGTGCGTTAGCCGAGCTACGAGTGCTCTAATTCTTCTCTGATTAGAGAAGATACGTATGCATAGGATGCGACATCCTAGCGAGCACGTTTCCCCTATCCCGAACTACGTCGACTCTGATGTCTGTGTCTGACAGACTACGTAGGCCCAGGATGCAATATCCTGCCGAGTCCCGTTTCTTCCGTCTTTCATTTGTGTTTGTTTCCAGTGTTGTGCAGTTTGAGCAGTATCTTTAGCAACCTTTCTTCTATTCTTTCTGAGCGTGGATCCCGTCGAGTACGACGGATGCGTAGGGGTGCTAATACCTTCCCTTCGCATAACCGACTCCCGATCCCATCTCTCTCTGGTCACGAGACCATTCCTTTCCAGGTTTACTTCGAGCGTTTCCTTTCCCTCTTTAGGGATAAATAACGCACGGTGGCGGCTCTGTTGTTTCGTTTTCCCGCCGGTTTTTCGCGTAATACGACACATTGGCTCCAAAATTAGATCACAGGTAATATCCATATAAGAATTGAAAGACTTTTCAACATTGACAGAGGAAGAGATATAAGGGACGGTTGAATTTCATGAACAAAGAATGGCTTAAAGAACTGCAAGTAAGTCAAAGAGTGACATGGCTTTGTAGGAGCAATTAGCAAGAGAAAAGAAAGGCATAGGAAAATGGTTTGACAACAAAGGTAGAGAAGGCTACAACAATTCGACTAGTAGAGAAAACCAACAAGAAGGAAATTTGTCGAATCAAAGAGGATCCTCACACCAAAGCAACCACATATATGGTGTTGCAAGTAGAGGAAGAAGTGGTGGACAAAAACCTGAAAAAAGTCACATTCATAGTTTCAATTGTCAAAAGTATGGTCATTACTCTAGTGATAGTCCTGAAAAACAAAAGAATCAAGAAAATGATGCAAAGCTGAAAAATCATGAAGAAGAAGACATGTTGTTGATGGTCACAACAAGAGATGAAGAAAGATTCAAGGACCAATGGTACTTGAACTCATGATTCTCATCACACATGACTGGTAGGAAATATTGGTTTGTCAACAAAAAACCCCCGATGAAGATTGTGGTAAAATTTGCAAATGACAATACTATAGCAGCTGAAGGTTAGTAATTTCCAATGTATTATATATACCAGACATGAAAAGTAATTTATTCGGCATAAAGCAGTTGGTCAAAAATAATTACAAAGTGTCGATTGAAGACAAGATGATGAGAGTTCTCGACTCAAGTGGAAGGTTAATCTTGAATGCTTCCATGTCTCATAATAGAACCTTCAAGATTGAACTTAATGTGATGGAGCATAAGTTCCTTGAAAATGCAGATGGTAGGGATGAAAAGATATCACACTATAGACTTGACCATCTCAACTTCAAAGACATCGGAGATCTAAAAAAAGAAGAAATATGGTTAAGGGTTACTAGAAATCAACATTCTAAATGAAGTGTGTGAGGAATGTGTGCAGGAAAAACAACATAAGAACAACTTCAACAATGATGCAGGAAGCAAGTCGAAGGAAAATCTTGAAATCATATACTCTGATGTATGTGGTTATATCCAGGTGGATTCGTTTGGAGGTAACATATACTTTATCACATTCATAGATGATTTTAGTCAAAAACTATGGACTTGCCCGATCAAGAAGAAAAGTGAAGTGATTTAGGTATTTGCCAATTTTAAATCTATGGTCGAAAGCTCAAGATTCTGAGGACTGATGGTGGTAGAGAATATGTGTTAAAAGACTTCGACACATTATTTGAGAAAGAAGGGATTATTCATATGGTGGTGTCACCATACACTCCACAACAAAATGGAATCGTTGAAAGGAAGAATATAACCATCGTGAATATGGTGAGAAGTATGTTAAAAGTCAAGCATCAACCAAAAGAATTATGGGGAGAAGTTATGCCAACTGTAACATACATTTTGAATAGATGTCTGAATAAAAAGCTAGAAGAAATTACGCCTGAAGAATGTTGGTATGGTGTCAAGCCTAGCTTAAGTCATATGAAAGTATTTGGATATATAGCACATAGACATGTGCCTGATCAATTGATAAGAAAACTTGATGACAAGTCGAGTTAAATGATCCTAATAGAATATCATTCGATTGGTGGATACAAATTGTTCGACCCAGTGAACAAGTAAGTAGTAATCAGCAGAGACGTGATCATATATGAGCTTAAGGAATGGGATTTGACTAAAAATGTAAAGAATCTTATGTGAAGAACCATTAAGTGAAGTCAAAAGAGAAGTTCGACAAGAAGAAGTCAGAGGTCAAGCAAGAACAATTAAACCTCAAAGAACATGACACATGCCTGCAAGGTTGCAGGAATGCGTGATTACAATAGATGATATGGTCAATGATAAAGGGTAAATGATACACTATGATTTCTATGAAGACTTCGAACCAGTCAATGCAATTGAAGCATTGAAGAAATCCACGTGGATGAGAGAGATGAATGAGGAATTGGAGTCCATCAAAGTTGACAACATTTGGTCACTTGTCAAATTGCCTCAAGGAAAGAAGGAAATCGATGTGAATTGGGTATACAGGGTGAATTTAAATCCCAAAGGAGAAGTAACTCGACACAAGGCAAGGCTTGTGGCGAAAGGGTTTCTTCATAAAGAAGGAAATGACTTTGATAGAGTCTTTGCACCTGTTGCTAGGATCCAAACAATCAGGTTGGTTGTTGGTATAGTAAACGTGAACAACTAGCATATGTGTCAGATGGATGTGAAATATGCATTCCTGAATGACCTCTTAGATGAAGAATTTTATGTTGCACAACCAGTTGGGCTTGTGAAACAAGGCCAAGAAATAAAAATATATAAGCTTCATAAAACTCTGTATGGACTCAAACAAGCTCCAAGAGCTTGGAATAGAGGATAAATAGTTTTATAAGGGAGAAGGAACTTGTGAAGTGCACAACTGAGTATGGAGTATATGTAAGAAGAAGCAAGAGTGAATTGCTTATATTGTGTCTCTATGTTGATGACTTGTTAATAACAGGTAGCTGCAAGAAAGAGATCGAAGACTTCAAAGGTGGTATTAATAAGGAGTTTAAAATGTATGATTTGGGGAAAATTTCATACTTTCTTGGTATTGAATTCTACAAGAGTAGTAGAGGTATGATGATGCATCAAAGAAGATATGCAAATGAAATACTCAAAAGATTTGAGATGGAAGATTGTAACGCGACTTCGACACCTGCTGAACCAAGACTGCAATTGCCAAAAAACTCAGATGAAGGTGATGTTGACCCAACACAGTATACAATACTTATTAGGTCATTGAGATACATTTGTCGCACAAGGCCTGATCTAGCATACAGTGTAGGTATAATGAGTAGATTCATGCAGAAGCTAAGTGTATCACATCTAGAAGAAACGAAGAGGATACTAAGGTATCTCAAAGAAACTCTTGACTATGGAATTTTATTTCCAGCATCTAATGAAGTAAAAGAATGCAAGCTAGTGGATTACACTGACTCAAGTTGGTGTAGTGATATTGATGATAGAAAATTCACAGTTGGATATGTGTTTATGCTAGGTGGTACACTAGTTGCTTAAAGCTCAAGAAAAGAACTAATAGTATCACTATCTTCGTGTGAAGTAGAGTACATAGTTGTTTCTCTCCGTGCATGTAAAACAATGTGGATGGTGAGTTTGATAGAAGAAGTTACAAGGAAGAATCATTAAGTAATTACCATGAAGATTGACAACATGTATGTTATCAATCTGGCGAAGAATCCGAAGCACATTGAAAAAGTGAACACATTGAAATGAGGTTCCATTATCTTTGAAAGCAAGTAGCAAATGGGAAGCTGAATATGGAACATCGTGGAACTGAGAATCAGATTGCAGATATCATGATGAAAGATGTGTCGGTTGAAGTGTTAAAAAAATAAGAACAATGATGAATGTAGATAGCTTAGACACAACAAATTAGGTGGTGTGTTGAGAATATAATTCTTTGTGTCAAAGCACCATTTAGATAGAGTCTCTTATTGTCGAAATGCCTTGTATGCAGAAATTGTATAGCTGTCAAAAAGAAGAGTATCTTGATAGAAAGTTAAACTTAACATTTACTTTGTGTTTTAGCCGAGTTAGTTAGTTTGTTAGAGATTGTTTGGTGTGCAAGAAATCTCAGCCTATAAATAGGGAGGTACCCTATCATTGTAATAACGCAGTTGCATAGAGAAAAGAGTATTCATTTTGAAGGCAGAGAGAAACTCTGTAGAAATATTCTCCCTCTTCCCCTTTTCTCTCAAACCCTAATTTCTCTTTCTTTCCCAATTCATCTTTTCGTTTCTTCTCAAATTTTTGTGCAGTAAAATCATCTTGCAACTAAGGAGTGCTTGATTCACTCGAGTGAGGAGTGAAGAACAAGAGGTGGAATCAATCAGAAGAATTGATTCTTGTTCATTAAAATTGATTCAGAATTCTCCATGTTTTGGTGAAATTCCAACATATGAAATTCAGCGAAATTCCAACATCTTCCCCTCCCTTTCTTGATAAAAATCCCTTTCATTCCCTTGATTTGAAGCAAACGGACCCTAAGTGACTACAAATATTATAGGAGATATTATAAAGGAGTAATTGTAATATAAATATATTTTAAAAAAAACTTTAGGCCTAATTGCAACTTTTGTCCCTCTATTTTTCCTTTTTTTAGTTTTAATCCTCTCATTTTAAAAATCGGGATATTTGTCCCTTTTTTAGTTTTTATTATCTACTCCAATAGTTATTAGGATTGTGGCATTGTTCGGTCGACTTCTTAAAGGAGAAGTTACCTTAACTCTGTGGCATATGAGTCTCATTTTTCAAAAGTTAAAATAATTTTAAACATAACTTTTGGGTTGGACCTAAGTCTCATTTTTCAAAAATTAAAATATTTTTAAACACAACTTTTGGGTTGGACCTAAGTCTCATTTTTCAAAAATTAAAATATTTTTAAACACAACTTTTAAGTTGGTGAATTTGGTAGAAGAAATTACAGGGAAGAATCATTGAGCAATTACCATGAAGATCGACAACTTGTATGTTATCAATCTGGGGAAGAATCCGGTATTACATGGAAGAAGTAAACACATTGAAATGAGGTTCTATTATCTTTAAGAGCAAGTAGCAAATGGAAAGCTGAACATGGAACGCTACATAACTGAGAATCAGATTGCAGATATCATGACGAAAGATGTGTAGGTCGAAGTGTTCAAAAAACAAGACCAATGATGAATGTAGATAGCTTAGGAACAATGAATTAGGCGGTGTGTTGAGAATATAATTCATTGTGTCAAATCACCATTTCTAAAAAGTCTATTGTTGTTGAAATGCTTTGTATGCAAAAATTATATAGCTGTCAAAAACAAGAGTATCTTGATAGAAAGTTAAACTTAGCATTTGTTTTGTGTTTTAGCGGAGTTAGTTAGTTTGTTAGAGATTTCTTGGTGTGCAAGAAATCTCAGCCTATAAATAGAGAGGTATCATATCATTGTAATAACGCAGGTGGATAGAGAAAAGAGTGAATAAAATTTCAGTTTGAAGGCATAGAGAAATTCTGCATAAATATTCTCTCTCTCCCCCTTTTCTCTCAAACCCTAATTTCTCCTTCTTTCCCAATTCATCTTTTCATTTCTTCTCAAATTTATGTGCAATGAAATCATCTTGCAACCAAAGAGTGCTTGATTCACTCGAGTGAAAAGTAAAGAACAAGAGGTGGAATCAATCAGAATAACTGATTCTTGTTCATTAAGATGGATTTAGAATTCTCCAAGTTTTGGTGAAATTCCAACATCTAGAATTCGTCAAAATTTCAACATCTTCCCCTCCCTTTCTTGATGAAAGTCCCTTTCATTCCCTTGATGAAGCAAAGGGATCCTAAGTGACTACATATATTATAGGAGATATTATAAAGGAGTGATTGTAATATAAATATTTTTTTCAAAAATTTTAGACTTAATTGCAATTTTTGTCCCCCTATTTTTCCTTCTTGTTTTTTTAGTTTTAATCCTCTCATTTTAAAAATCGGGATTTTGTTCCCTTTTTTAATTTTTATTATCTATTCCAATAGTTATTAGGATTATGGCATTGTTCGATCGACTTCTCAAAAAAGAAGTTACCTTAATCCCATGGCATATAAGTCTCATTTTTCAAAAATTAAAATATTTTTAAACACAACTTTTAGATTGGACCTAAGTCTCATTTTTCAAAAATTAAAATATTTTTAAACACAACTTTTTGGTTGAACCTAAGTCTCATTTTTCAAAAATTAAAATATTTTTAAACACAACTTTTGAGTTGGACTTAAAGGCCATTTCCTTTTAACAATGGTCTAATGCACAGGGTGACACTATATTACTATTCATGTTATTTTTCAGCTAAACGATCTGGGAGATGTTTACCAATTCATCCTTTTTCTCTTTAAACAACAAGAACAATCTTTCTCTTCTGTCTTGCTAGTTGTTTTGATTCTCCTATGTCATATTTGTAAGTAATAGGTAGTAAGATAATTTCCTTTCAACAATGGTCTAATGCACAAGATGACACTAAACATTATGTAATGAACTATATACGCACTCATGTTATTTTTAAGCTAAACGACGTGGGATATGCTTACCAATTCATCCTCTTTATCTTTCAACAATAACAACAACATTTCTCTTCTGTCTTGCTAGTTGCTTCGATTCTCCTATGTCGAATTTGTAAGTAGCAAGTAGTTCTTGGCTCACCTTTACCATTTTTCTTCCACTTTCAAAAAAATAATTCTGTTTTGATGCAATTAATTATCCATAGTTCTTAATAGATCTGATTTATTATATGTAGAGTTCATATATCTAGTAGTACAAATTGGCACTCAAGCCAACTCATGATTGTTCAAATGGGTCAGTTTGCCATTAAAAATATCATATCAGTTTGCCATTAAAACCATATTGCACTTAACCATTTAAGCTATTATGTTTTGTTTAGTTTTAGCGATTGCAGCTCGGTTCTGTTTTCTCAAACCTCTTGTGGTTCAACTCAATTTCTCCTTTATAACAAACTAGCAAGACAAAAGAGAAATGTTATTGTTATTGAAAGAGAAAGAGGATGAATTGTCAAGAAAGAATAAAGTCTCGCCTCTTTTAGCTTAAAAATAACGTGAGTGATTATATAATTCAATCACACAAAATGTTTAATGTCATCGTGTGCATTGGACTATTGTTAAAAGGAAATGGTTTTAGTCCCAATCCAAAAAGTTGAGGGGACTAAAATTCAAAAAAAGAAAAAATAGAGAATCAAAATTGCAATTAAGCCAAAATTTTATTAATCTAATGCAAATTTTAAGTTGACTTTTAGAAAGTGGTTGAAAAGAAGAATAAATAGTAAAATGATAAAAGCAATCGGATAAAAGATAAGTCATAAAAAAGTACACTAGACTTATCATGTTTCGCCTCAAAATTATAAGGTTTACGTCAAATTTTCAAGGATCACACCATAAGCCTATTTTACTATCACATAGCTTTTAACATAGGACCAGCCTCACAAACTTTGTATACCAAACTTTTATTTCAAGTTCAACATGTAATCTTTATACTTTATTAGAGTTTAAAATGTGGACTTTTGTCACATCTTGAAAAACGCAATATGTTCGAACAGAGTCGTTATCGAATTTTATTTATTCCAAATGAGAAAATGGAAAATATTGATAAAATCCACAAAAATAAAAATAAATGGTCGTTACAATTAAATCGGATTCGGGAGTTGGTTATTCAAGGGGAAGATATTGGCACCCCTCACATTTGTTGTATTCAACGGGAACCACTTACTTAGATTTGCGATTGAGTGTTAGCTAATGTTAATTGTTATCTTCTACTTACTGAGCGAGAAAAAGAAAGGAAGAAAAGAATGACTTAGGATTTTTTAATATTAATGTGTCTGATAAGATTTCACAATCTTGCTCCTACGTATCTTTAGGTGTTATGAAGAACTCAAGGTATACGTAGTTCTGCTCAAAGAGAACTACTTGGTGGATTGCTTTTAAAGAGAGTGATGCTTGGATCACATTTGAGCGATTAAACCTTTACTTGCTGCTCACTCTTGGAGGATGAAGTCTTTGTTTGTTTCGCATCAAAATGGATATTGCATACTCTTTTCTGAAAGTGTTTTCGGGATCGCACAAGGGCGGAAAATAAATTTGATTGGTTGAGTATTTTGTTGGATGACGATTACTCGAATGGCCGAGTAAGGCTATTCGTATTCAAGTACTCGAGAAGAGGAATAAAAGACTCTAGAACATCTCCCTTTTCACCCTTAATTGTGAAAGGATTTAAATAGGTTTAACGTATTTTGGACGGACGAGAAATACTTGAAAGGCCGAATAAGGCTACTCGTATCCAAGTACTCGGGGAAGGGAATGGAAGACTCCAAACTACCTCCTTTTTCGTCCAAGTTTATTACGAAAGTGAGTTTGACTTAAGGTTTGATTATGAAAAGAGTTTGGATGTTGCGGGGGTTAGAAGTTTTTTAAAGGATGACAATTGCTCGAATGACCGAGTAAGGATACTCGTATCCAAGTAATTGGGAGAGGAATTGAAGGCTCGAGATCATCCCCTTTTCATCTTTAATGAAATGGTGTTTAATTGTTATTAAGTATTTTGAATTTGATTAGGGAAAAGGCGTACTCGATATTGATCGAGGTTTTTATTTGTGTTTGAATTGAACATAACGAAATGATATCAAGGTTTTGAAAATGATGGAGAAATGCATATGGAAATGGTTCTAATTTTTGTGAAAATTGCTCAACGTTGGATTGAGTATTTGTTTTTGTTCTTTTTCTGAAAAGGGTTTATTTTAATCTTTGAATTAACAATCAACTGATACAATAAAGTAAATGAAAGCAGTAAATTTATTACACATTTTCGGGAATGGAGGTATAGTTTATCGAATGGGAATACAAATTAATAATTTAAACAATACAAATTCAAAAGACAATTGTCACATAAAAGAATCTCGAAAACTTTACCCCGTACCCCTACAATTATACCCACACCCCTACATTAAAAAATTTTTGACCAAAATATCCTCATATAAATAGGGTATATTTTTCATTTCTAATTTTTTTTACCATTTTCTTCTGAAGACTTCCGGAAAGTAAAATTTTCACTTTTTGGCATTGTAAACCGGAACACTCAGAGTAAGTCTTCCGGTTCACGTAATGTATACCGGAACACATGTCTAAAGAGTTCCGGTTTGTTGCCTTTTGAGGACACTGAACCGGAAGTCTTTTAGAAAGTCTTCCGGTTTGGTTTGTTGTATACCGGAAGTCTTTCTTAAAGACTTCCAATTTGGATGGTCTAAACCAGAACTCTTTTAAAAAGTGTTCTGGTAGTCATCCTTTTTTTTAATTCACTGAAACTCTTCTTTGAAGTGTTCTGGTGCGTATTTTTTTTTTAAAATAATTTTTAATAATTTTTTTAAAATGCCAAAAAGGATAGAATGAGAATTTTTAAAAAATTGTAGGGGTATGAGACTAACTGTAGGGGTACAAGGTAAAATTTTCAAGAATCTCGTTATAAAAAGGCCCAAGAGAAAGTCAAAGGACTCGAAATAAATAAAAAATTAAACTACATAATTTAAGGATATGTTAAAGAATCGTAAAACGATTCAGGTAGGAATCACCCTATCTGAGACGGGTCAACAAAGTTTTATGCATTTAAGTAGTTTCTGAAGTTAAAATGAATTTTTAACCCCAAAATTACACTGCATATGTGAAAAACCGATGAGACAAATAAATCAAATTTTTTTATTTAAAAGTTAAAATTCAATTTAATCAATAAATAATAATAACAATAATAGTAATAATAATTAACAATAATAATAAATAATAACAATAATAAATAATGACAATTAACAATAATAATCAATAAATAGTAATAATAACAGTAATAATAGTAAATAATCAAAAATAATAATAATAATAATAATAATAATAATAATAATAATAATAATAATAATAATAATAATAATAATAATAATAACTAAATATTGATAATGAAAAATTTGAGGAATTTTGACCAAAGCTAAATTAAATCCTCTAAATTCTAAAGCTTTCACGTGACCAAAATTATCTCTAGTGTGTTTTCATGAAAATCAATGGGTGTCCCTCTTACCAAAACTTAAAAGAAATTAATACATTTGAGAAAGAAAAAAAGTCTCTCATTTGAATCAGACCCTTTTATTATAATTATATTCATATATCTTATATGGAAACAAATAAATAAATAAATAAAATCCAACCAATCAAAAGTGAAACTGACTTTTCAAACCAAAATTTAATCTTCCAAACGTAACAATACTCTTTCTCTCTTGCAACTCAAAGCAAAGCCCTTCCAAAATCCTATTTCATTCCTAAAAACAAAACTTTCTCTGAAATTTAAACAGACATACTCATTTTAAACTCAAACAAAGACAAATTTATCTTTGAAACTCAAAGCACAAAATTGACCATATATTCACAAGTTGATGTTGATGACCGATGAAGGAAGGAGAGGAGGAAGGTGGATGTTCGAATTCGTGGTTGATGTTGGTGACGGAAAAGGCGTTACATGAAAGAGCTTATAAGTGTATGATGTTGGTTTTAATGATGGTAATGTGAATGGTTATGGTATATTTGAAGATGATTTTGTGATGAGATGATGGTTTATGTGTGGTTTTATGAAGTGAGGTTTTGTTGTTCTGAGAATTAAGAAATGAGTTATGGTGAGGGTAAGTAGTGATGCATTTTTCATTGCTTTTTTAGAAAAGTTAATGGATGTCTTGAACAAACGTGAGTGAGAGAGGACGATTAAAAAAAAGAGGGGGAAAAGCATAATTAACGTGGACTATCACTCTCCTTTCAATATGTGCCAGGTGACCATCGATTTGTGGTGGGGAAGAAGATTTTAATTACCCTTTTTCTTAATTAAAAAATTAATTCTTAAATTTAAAAAAAAGTTAAAAAAAACAAAAATATAAAAATACAAAAAAAAATTAAAAGATTAACTATAAAATTCTATTTAAGAACAATGATTAATTATAAATAATCTTACTAATTGAATCGACTAAAAAAATCGGATAAACTTATGAATAAAAATCGGATGCAAAAGTGTCCGAAAAAATAAACTGAATGGACCACAATTATCAGCATAAAATAAACTTTTCGAAAACATACAAGTTTTGATCAAATTTTGAAATAAAAATCACTCGATAAAAAGGCTCAGGCTGTTTGAAATGCGACCAAAAAAGTAATGGAAAAAATAAAATGAGCACGCCAAGTTAAACTACGTAAACCGTAGGTTAGAAAAACTGACGTTTGAAAGCTCAATTTTGAAATGTTTCGCCCGTTAATCTGACATACAGTTGAGAAACGATTCGACCGGTCTGTCTGTAGATTCGAAAAATTATTTCAAGTATATTTCAAGCACTATGTGAAACAAAATGCATGTTATGACAAGTAAAAAAATGCAAACGTCGTGTAAATGAACTATATTGCTGACTGAATAATCATGAACAGACAATCAGATGTAAATGAATCGCCCTTAGACCATTTACTTCTGATTCTCAATCACAATTAGAACCATACAAAGATTCGTACGACGACAATACTCTTGATTGTCACCCTCTGAACCTCTAAAACAAGATGCAACTAAATGAATGATGCACTGAGATTCGAGAAATCAAATCTTCTGACTTTTTAATTAACAAATGACTGAATGAATGTTATCAAGATCAGATAAAATACCAGAAATCCTGACTTTTCATCTAAACCCTGATGAATTCTTTTAACTGATGAAATGCACGACAAAATGGATAGATTATACTATGCTGATGCAAGTGAAAAATTCAGGGTAAAATTTAGGGTATGACAACTATGTGTTGTGTGGTCTTTATACTTTTATTTCTTGTTCAAAAGTATGAGGTGTGAAGTGAACTTGTTCAAAAATATGTGGACTGAGGGTAGAAAAAATGAGAGTGGTAGAGGGAAACGATGAACGATTATCAAGAGAATGAAGATTAACTTCAGGAGGAATAGACTTACAAGGGGTAGTTCTAGTAGAAGGAGAAATAACAGCAACAATGGGTTCTTCAGCGGAATTTTCCAGAGCCCTCATAGCAAAACTAGAAGCCTTGAACTTATTAGTCATCCTCTCAGAGTGCTTCTTAGAAATCTTCCTCTTCTTCTTTGAAGGAGTTTCAGAAGTTGTGATAACAACACTTGCTTGACAGCTGTCAAGATAACCTATCACAACATCCAGAGGATATGGCTTTGAGAAGATTGGAAAGTCTTCTAAAGGAATCCTTCTGTTGGAGATATCTTCCTTGGTAATTTTAGCAGGTTCACTTTTCAGTTCAGAAATAATGCCCATGTTCTTCAAACTTTTGGCATTGAACATCTTACTAACCTGAGGTTCCAGTCCTTTAGTGATTTGAGCTTCTATTAGAGAATCAATCAACTTACTCTCCATCAGAATATCTAAAATTAGCCTTCCAAGGGGAATCCAATTTCTCGTCTTCTTGCTACCATTTATGGTTTCCTTCACAATGTCCCTTAAGTACTAAAAAAAATGCAGGTAGGTTCACCTTGTTTTTAGTAGCAATATAGTAGAGAATATATTATTGGTCGCCATTGATGTAGTTTGAAGAATTTGTTGACTTTCTGTGATGAACACATCCTAGAAGAATTCTAGCCCAAATTCTCATATGAGTTAGAAGATCCATGATCTTGTTGGGGTGAATTCTAGAAATGAAAATCACTTTTGAAATCCCAATCATATCAGACTTCCTTTCAACCATACGATTGCATAATATTCCAGACCCATCATGTCCTCTGAGTATTTAATCAATTTCTCAATAATAACAATCTTCTTTCCAAAACCGAAAGAAGTAATCTGGAAAACCGAGGTCTTTGCATGAATCCAAAATTCCCTAACCAGATTAAAGAACATTGGACCTTGAAGACGAACAAAGTACTTCTCCCATCCTTGAAATTTAATAGCACTCAAAAGATCAAATCCGTTGTCTTTCAAGTTGTCAAACTCAACCAAGAGTTCACAGAGAACTTTCAAATCTTTCACAAGAGTATATAATGTGAGTTTAGGAGTTTCATAAGGATTCTTAGTGAACACATATTGAGCAGATCCTGAAGCACATTTTGAAGAACTAATTTGGAGGAGATAAGGAGTTTGTTAAGGTTGTTGTGTTGACGAAGAAGAACCACGAACAGTTCTTTAAGCAGTTACAACACGTTGTTGTTGAGCTTGTTCTTGTTGAGCAGGTTTTTGTTTATAAGCCATCGTTGAAGAAGAATAAGGGTTTTAGGTTGCCGAGAGTTTTAGGCTTAAACGAGAGAAAGTGTGAGAAGTGAATGTAGCTAAAGTGTGTGAAGTGAGTGAATCGGATTTATATAAGGGTGTAGCAATCATGAATACAATCTTGAATAGGGAAAAAATCTTACAAGAGGGTAAAGCGTTAAGATTTTACCTAATCCCAAGAATTTTATTCACCCAATATGTCACATCATTAGTTTAGAAACAATTCAGTTTTCTAAGACAATTGTCTTTAAAACTGCCCCACTACTCGACATTGATTGATAGCTATTGAATGCAAAAATTGTTAAGTATCCAGAAGACATATCGTTTAACCAAACAAGTTCCGACTGAATACTTCTGATTTTATGAAATCTTCTCACTTCAAAAGACTCAAATATTCAGATTCAAAAAAAATATCTCAGAGTCTCATTAAACCATTCTAAGAGATAATCATCTTTTTCATTCTGGACATAAATTCATTTTTAAATTCTTCAGAATGAAAACACACCTATCTTCAGCAAGGGGTTTTGTAAAGATATCATCCCATTAATGGTCTGTATCAATAAATTTTAGGTTTAAAATTCCCTTATGAACATAGTCACGTATAAAGTGATGTTTGATCTCAATATGTTTAGCTCTAGAATGCAAAATGGGATTCTTAAATAAAAAAATAGAAAAAGTATTATCATAGAGAATAGGAATGTTACTCTCATATATCTGAAAAATATTCTAGCTGACTTTTCATCCAGAGCATCTGAGTGTTGCATCCTGAAGCTGCAATGTATTCAACTTCAGCAGTTGATATTGCTATTATTAATTGCCTCTTGCTGGACCATGAGATCAAGTTGTCTCCCAGAAATTGATAGCTTCCATAAGTGATTTTCCTCTCAAGTCAATCTTCAGCATAAACAACATCACAATAACCCACTAGCTTGTAATCTTTTGATTTTCTATAACACAAGCCAAGGCTAATTATACATTGAAGATGCCTGGAGATCCTTTTAACAACTGTTAAGTTAGATTCTCTAGAATCTGATTGGAAGCGAGCACAAAAACACACACCAAACAAAATGCCAGGTCTATAAGGAGTTAAGTATAAGAGAGACCCAATCATACCTATGTGTACCTTTTCCTTTACCTTTGCACTTACCTCATCCTTCTCAAGGATAAATGTAGGATGCATATGAGTCTTTGAAATCTTACATTCTGACATGTCAAACTTTTTCAGAAGTTATTTAGTGTATTTGCTCTGATGAATGTATGTTCCTTCTAGACTTTGATTGATCTGAATTCCCATAAAGAACTTTAGTTCTCCCATCATACTCATCTTAAATTTTTTCGGCATAGGCTTATCAAATTCCTTGCATAAAGCAGCATTAGCATAACAAAATATGATATCATACATAGATTTTGACAACAAAGATGTCATTTTTGAATGATTCATAAAACAAAGTTGTATCAACCTTCCCTCTGGTGAAATCATTTTCTAAAAGAAATTTTCTTAGTCTTTCATACCATGCTCTAGGAGCTTGTTTCAGACCATACAATGATTTCTTAAGTTTGAAAACAAAATCTGGGTTTTTAGGATTTTCAAAACCAAGAGGTTGGTGTACATACACTTCTTCATTAATGTAATCATTCAGAAATGCACTCTTAACATCCATCTTATATAAGATGATGTTATGATTAACAACAAAGGAAATTAAGAGACAAATAGACTCTAACATTGAAACTGGTGTAAAGGTTTATGTATAGTCAATCCCATATTGCTTACTATAACCTTATGCAACCAGTCTGACCTTGTTTCTTACTATCTTTCCTTGTTCATTCAACTTGTTTCTGAAGACCCACTTTGAACCAATGACGTGACTTCGGTTGGGTCCTGGCACAAGATCCCACACATCACTTTTGGAGAATTGATTGAGTTTTTCCTACATAGACATAATCCATTCTATGTCCAAAATTTCTTCATCAACTGATGTAGGCTCTATCAAGGACACCAAACCCAGAAGCGTCTCTTCAAAAGGTTTGAATGAGGATCTGCTTATGACTGGTTCATATTTATCTCCCATAATCAATTCTTCAGAACATGAAGATCTTTGTATGTGCTTCCTCAGATGAGTCTGAACTTCAAGGGCTTTTGGTTGAGCAGCCTCAGAGTCTTTTGCCTCATCATCTTTTGCTTCTAAAGTTTTACCTTCAGAACCTGAATAGATGATCTCCAGATCTGCAAATTTCTTAACTAACTTTGACTTTTCAGAGTCAAGCTTATCATCTAATTTGACATGGATTTATTCTTCAACAATTTGTGTCTCAGTGTTATATACTCTATAGCCTTTTGAGCGTTCAGAGTATCCTAACACGGTGCACTTTTGTGCCTCAGAATCAAACTTGTCCAGATTGCCTTAGTGTTCAACATAAAACAAGAACACCCGTCAAGATGATTTTTATATTGGTTCATTGTTAACTAAGATACCTCCAGTCCACCCGTCAAGATGATTTTTCCTTATCAATAAGGACTTAATCCACTATAACTAAAAATGATTATAGACACATAAAGACTATTTGTTAATGTCTTCTCGAGTATATCTGACTAAACCCTAGTCACTCAAGGAATACAACTCAATGAATGAGATTACAAGAATATGTTTTACAAAATTGCTTCTAATAAATCTGAATAATACAAGTTTAAAGTACAATGAGTTTCTCACACAATAACGAACAAAAGCTCTATGTGTGTTTCTATTATCTATACATAAAAATATTTAGTTCAGCAAAATCATTATGTATAAACGTGAAATAGCAACATGAATGAGCTTCATAAGCATTAGCAACTTGTCCAATCTTCCAAGTCTCCTTTTATAGGCAATGAAAGATCCGTTAGAGAGTATAATTGGAATAACAAAATGTAGTTGTAACCTTGCATAACGGCTTGCATAATGGGAGGAAAAATGGTACAATAGTACAATCCTTATCCCACAAAATCAGCATAGTGGAATGAATATTTTATCTTGTACTGTGTAGTATTTTTCTTACGTAAAACCTTTTGATCTTATCTTCTAATCTTCAGAGGCTTCTGAGTAAATGAGGTTGAATCATGTTAAGAAGGATCAAGAGATTGGTTGAGAGAATCTTCATAACCTTGGTCTTTAGAGTCTTCAGATCTTATTCTTCATAGTCTTTAGAACTTGAGAGTGCATAATCTTGAAGGCTTGGCAAACCTTCAGAGGCTCTTCTATTAAATCCAAAGTTAGAAGCTTTAGCACAAACATTCATCAGAACCATTATCTAAGAGCATTCTAGAACTTGACATCATCTTGTAACACACTTTTGTATCTCTTCAGAGTTAATGTGTGTTAAGTCCATAATTTGATGATGTCATACGCCAAATCTTTAGAATCAGAACCTGTTAGTAAAAGCTACACACTGGAAAAAACCATTAGGGTACAAAATTGTTTTCTAAGAAACAACACATTGTTATCATCAAAACTAAAGGCCAGGTATAGAACAAAATCTTGTTCTTACACAAATCTCGCATCAAATGAATATATGATGCTCGAGTTATGGGGAAAATAAGAATCAAGCATTTTTCTAAATTCTGTCAAGTTCGCTTATCGAACTTCTAGTGAACAGAATTCGTTGAGCAAACTCATAGCGAACCAAGTTAGTAGCAGACTTCCCCTGTTTTGCTTAGCAAACTTCTAGCGAACATGACAGTACCAGGACTCCAATAGGACATGTTTGGATGAGGAAAGCCACCAAAATAGCATGGTCTGACACAACAACAACAACAATAACATATAGAGGTCAAGTAATATCACTTAGAAGCATGTAAATCAACAAAAATCATCATGTATTAACAATAACTTCATGGTTTAGCAAACACATATAAACCCTAACCCCACTCCCATGAAATTCTCCCCAACTGGTAAAATTAACTAGGAACTCACCTTGCTAGGTGAAGATGAAGAATACGAGATGAATTTGGTGATAATGATGATGAAATGATGGAGATTCCACATGATTCCTTCTTCTTCTTCCCTTCCTTCTCTTCTTTTTCCTTTCTCTCCTCTTCTCTTCTTTCCTTTTTTTTCTCTCCTCTCTTACTGGTTTTTCTTCTTCTTTTCTTTCTTGTTCTTATTTTCACACACACATATATATATATACACACACTTATATATATATATATATATATATATATATATATATATATATATATATATA